>NC_060215.1:95107500-96532500 GCF_021130785.1 Homalodisca vitripennis
ACTGTGAGTATCAATTCAACATGATGGTACTCAACAGGGGTGCTACAGGTTTAAACTACTATTTGGCCTTTCTTACTGGTGATATAATACAAATGATGATCATAGACCAATAGAAGTGATAGTAAAGTACAATGACAAACAAGATTAAACCGTTGGTAGTGAACTAAAAAATAATGAATCCTTGCAGATGACATACAAATGGAAAAAAGCATTAGCATTTTTAAATGGATGGGCTTAGTTAATCATCCTCACATCAGACTATTCATTTGGGAATACTTTGTACAATAATTCTGTTACTAGCCAGTTAATAAGCAAAATTAGTTTCCAGCTAATGTCATACTTTTAGAATTTTAATTTTTAACAGTGCTTTTTCAAAATGTCATGATTTTATTCTTCCAAGTAAAATTGAGGAAAAAAACTGCTGGCCAGGATCTTGTAGTAGATGAGTGTATGATTTTCTTCATGGGAAGACTGTAATTTCAACAATATATACCAAATAAAATTCACAAGTACAAGGTCTGTCCGAAAACTATCTTACCTGCGTTTATATCTTCATGCCAGAGTGGCTTCTGCAGGGTATGAGCATAAATAGTAGTCTCTCATGAATACGATGAATGTCGTAGTTTCTGGCAGAAGTAATCCCTCACAAACTACCTGAATGCCGCAGTTTCTGGCTGAACACCTTGGGCCACGCACAGCGTGTATTTATGTCTCACATGTTCTTTCTGTTCGTTGTTTCTGTGTACTGTTGAAAATTACAGAAAGAACTGATCAATGAATTTGCATCAAGTTCTGCTTCAATCTCGGCAAGATAGAAAATGATTTCAGAATACCAAAAACAGCTGTTTAGAAAATTTTGAATAAGATTTTGGGAATGACCTGCATGTAAGCGAAATTCATTCTGAAACTGCTCACGACCAAGCACAAAAACCTTCACTATGAAATCGCTCTGGACAACTTGAAAATAGCCAGTGATGATGAAAATATCCTTGAGAAGATTATTACTGGTGATAAGTCATGGGTTTATGGTTACGATCCAGAAACTAAACAACAATCTTCACAGTGGAAGAGTTCAAGCGAACCACGGCCGAAAAAGCACGTCAAAGTTGAAGCCATGTCAAGTCAATGCTAATTTTTTACGATTATGAGGATGTTGTGCACTATGAATTTACTCCAAAAGGTCAGACGACCAAAAAAATTTTACATTGCATTCTTGAACAGATTGTGTGATACTGTGAGAAAAAAAGAACTGTGTTTCTAGTCAACCGGTGACTGGCTTCTTCACCACGATAATTCATCGAATCTTGTGCAGCAATTTTTGGCCAAACACAAGATTAGACAGCTTCGCCAGCTTTCGTTCAGACCCAACATAGCTCCCTGCGACTGCAAAAACTGAAAATGGTGCTCAAAGGAAAGCAGTTTGACAACATCAAGACGATTCAAAGTAATGTGACGCGTGAACTGAAGCCATTCCAAAATATACTTTCCAGGACTGTTTTAATATGTGAAAGCACTCTGGGAGCGTATGGTTCAATCAAATGGGGACTACTTTGAAGGATGCCACACCCGGAGGAAGAAGAATAGCACCAATGCGAAGATATGAATGCAGGAGTAATACTTTTCTAACAGACCTTGTATGGACTAAACATTTTCAAACTATTTAACTATGCGACAAGCTAGGGTATACATATTGTACAAAAGTTTACTTGGATTAAGGTACAATCATAAATGTAAATAATTAACTTGTATCAATATCAGTTGTAGAAAAACGCTGTGATATATGTCTTATAAGTTGATAACTGCTACACATCATTGCAGCTTCCCAAAAATATTTTACTCAGAAAACCCCACCTTATAGATACTATCAGGGTAAATAGGAAAGGTCTACTCTCTGCCAATGTAATGAAAGCAAAATTAAAAAAGATAAATGATAGAATTTGAAAGTGAGAAGTATGAATGCTGTCAAACAAAAATAAAGTTCAGTACATTCTTACAGAAAAATGACAACAAATTTAACAATATCTTCAAACCATACTTGATAATGAAATACAACTAAGTTAGAGCAACATTTCACCCAACACTTCACTGAGAGAAAAGTTAAAACACGGATTAGAAGGCACTGCACACTCTTTGGTACAAAAAAAGCCACACCAAGGTACAAGTAACAGCACATGATGGAAACAGAAAAGTGAACAGACTTTGTGATTAATGTTCCACTAAAATGCCCTACTTCTGTCAAAACTTTTCACAGTTAAGGTAAACCTTATGTCATGTTTCAAATCATTTCTAATTTCTTCAGAAAGGCAATTATTTACCAAGCAACATTGCTGCTTCACTTAATATTTTATCCACTGCACAAGACTGATTTACAAATAAATTGTACCTACTTACAACTAAGTCACAATTATGTTATTTCTTAGTCTTTCGGATTAAGGGAAGTATCCTGGATTATGGAACAAAAAAACTTTCCAATGCAATAAGTTTATTCCGTTTTAAATCCCTCACCTTATGTGACATCCAGCGGCTAATGATAGAAACAGGTATCATCACTGGTGAGGACTGGCGAGCAGCATCAAGTGCAGTGTCATAAAACTAGTGCAGTGAAAACAGTTTAAAATTGTTGTCATACAGTGAAGCAATTTAAACACACCCATACACGTGTCCTCACTTTCGTAGCTGCCTGATGCAACCCTGCTCCTCTCTACCAACTACCTGGGTGCTCCGGTTGGCTTGTTAAGATGATGTAGTCTACCCAAAAACCCTATGTCTATATCAAATTATTGATAATTTTATAATTATTTAGATTTGTTGTAATTTTTATGAGAATCACGTTTAGAAGAAATGAAAACGTTATGTATTTATAAATATAAATAAATACCTCTGATGTTATTGTTTTGTGTGGTAATACATAAAACAATCCTCAAGAATACAGTAATATTTGAAGCTATTTTAATATATCATACCAAAAAAGTACTTAAAAATTGCAACGTTAAGTTTGAAATGTTTATTCATATTTAAATTAATATCATGCTTAAAAGAGCTATTTTATAAATTGACCCATTATAATAAAAACTTCCTTATTTAACTCTCTGACTGATAATAAGGAAATCCGAGAATGATACTCTGGTTTTTGTCTTTGTGCAGCATATATTCAGATATTTAAAAATATATATGCTAAATGCTAAGTAATAAGTGTTGTATATCAATTTTTTTGTTATAAATCAGAGAAAATTTATAGTAATAAAACTATCCACTTATTAGAGTACCAGTATTTTTTTTTTATTTGCACATACATATTAAAATGAGCATTGTAAATTTGTTGTTTTCTAACTTTCAATCCATATAACCTTCACATGACTTGAGATACTGTAATTCTACAAAATATACACAGTTTTGTAGTGAACAATAAGATTATAACATACATACACTTATTTACAACAAAAAAGTTTTTTGATAAAAACGTTAAGTATGCACTATTTATTATGGCAGTACGCTTACCCATATTGGTGTCTGATGAATTCTTTGGGCAAGAGGAATATCAGAAATGATGAATTGTTGTCACTGTCACTATCGATTTGTTCACAACCCAAGTCACTTTCACGGTTCATGATCATCCAGACTACCTGCCAACAAATCTGACAATATTTGACATGATCTGAAATATCATCATGCACTTCACTTGTCGATATGTCACTCTCATCATCAGAAATAATATTTTCATCATCCAGTAGTTCACTTACATCATTTGAACAAGGATTGCCCAACAAAGAATGTCAAAGCTGTGCAGCACGTCACCAGCAGCATAGTCCGCCAACTGTATGCTGTGCGGCCTTTGAATCGATATCAGCTGACAACGATTAATATTATGAATATAAACTATATAAAATGAACTCTGAACATTATGTATATTCAAAATAATGCTCTTTTAATATGGCATTACATATTCATATGTATATATATATATATATATATATATATAGTTATAATTTTTAAAAAACTTGACCATGCACCTGTTTGTTTTACTTATGTAATTATTCAAATACCAATGTGCAATAAACAATTTGAATTTGAATTAAACATTTTCAAAACACACACAAACAAGAACAGATGCAAAAAGCATCACTTTACACGAGCCACTGGAACAGACATCAATGATCTTACTCCGTGTTGCTGAACATTGTTACCAACCTATCGAAACAAAATATCCCAATTTATGAGGAAACTGACATATGCACCACCCTATATATATATATCTTACTCCGTGTTGCTGAACATTGTTTACCAACCTATCGAAACAAAATATCCCAATTTATGAGGAAACTGACATATGCACCACCCTATAGGTTGGTAACAATGTTCAGCAACACGGAGTAAGATCATTGATGTCTGTTCCAGTGGCTCGTGTAAAGTGATGCTTTTTGCATCTGTTCTTGTTTGTGTGTGTTTTGAAAATGTTTAATTCAAATTCAAATTGTTTATTGCACATTGGTATTTGAATAATTACATAAGTAAAACAAACAGGTGCATGGTCAAGTTTTTTTAAAATTATAACTAAAATACAAGCACTGCAGTATGTACTGCATGTATTGTCTATATTGTATTATGTCTATAAATAATAACAAATCATCCTTATTTTACATGGACTGAAGTGATAATATGGTGTAATAATGAATAATTGCATGGGTTGGGATTTTAAAATTGATTAGTTATGTTATTTTAAAAATCTTTCTGCCTTTCATTTACAACGTAATAAGCTTTTTCTATGAGAATGTTTTTAATACTATTTTGAAAATTATTATTTTTAAGCTCTGTTAGTGATAAAGGTAAACAATTTATATAAGCGAATTCCTATATAGTGGACTTTTTTCAAATAAAGAAGTTTTATGAATTGGAGAAAGGCGAGCAGATTTTTGTGTATTTTGTGAAGATTAAGTATTATGATTATGCTGATTTTTATATTGGTCACAGGTGTTTGGATTTTTATGGACTAAGTTTAACAATTCAAAACTATATAAACCTGGTAGTGAGTATTTTAGATTTTTTGAATAGCGGTCAGCAGCTCTCTTTAAAGTTTGTACCAACCATTGCTCTCAGAACAGCATTTTGGACAATGAATACTTTTTCAAAATCAGATGAACCCCAGAGCACAATACCGTATTTCAAAATCGATTGTACATAGGCATAGTATACAATTTTCTACAAGTAGAAATAGATACTGAATCTGCTAATATTTTCATTGCAAAGTGAAAAGAGCTTCAGTTGTGGTGGAAGCATAATATTGCTATTATAATTGGAGAATTTAGTGGTAAATATCCAGGTGTCGCGATACCCACTTTAAGCGTTTTAAATGGCCCGATGTGTGGTCGTCCCCTATCAATTTACAAAACCTGCAGACAGTTGCTCAAGCTTTTGTTGTTAGTCCCGGTAAATCGACTCGTAAGGCATCTGCTGAACTAGAAATATCAAGAAGCATGGAAAGAATATTAAAGCAATTAAAATTTAAGCCATACCATTCATCTTTACACCAAGCGCTTCATGAGGATGATTCCGATAGGCGATTAGAATTCTGTGAGACAATAATTATCCGCTCAGAGGCCGATCCAAATTTCTTACGATCAATATTGTGGTGTGATGACGCATGTTTTAAACTAAATGGACATGTTAACCGGCATAACTGCGCTTACTGGCTGGATGTAAATCCTCATAATGTAATCCAAGCAGAACTCAATGTGCCTAGTGTTATGGTATGGGTAGATATTTAGGTATTTTGAGTACTGCACTGATTGGTCCTTACTTTCTTCAAGGATATGTTAACTCAGAAAGTTATTTACGGTTGCTGCAAGAAGTAGTAGTTCCCGAGCTCAGAAACAATCTTATTTTCAATATTCATTCGCCCCAGCACATTTCGGTATCCAAATTTGAGACTTTTTAAATAAAACATTTAATGAATGGATTGGTTGCTGTGGTACAATCAATTGGCCTGCGCACTCGCCAGACCTAACCCCTTATGATTTTTCACTGTGGGGTCTTATAATGGAGGCTGTGTATGCTTCAAAACCGCAAAATCTTGACGTACTCAGAAACCTAAGTAGAAATGCATTTGTCAATAACGATAAACCTCTATACTGAAAATTTGTGATTCTGTTCTCAGTCGTTGTATGAAGTGTATACAGTACAAAATCAAAGTGGACATTTCAAACAACTGCTATAACATTGTATGGTAATATATAATTTCATATAATGAATTTGTTTTCTTGCTTAAATGTGTTTTATTCAATTAATCTATAAAGCCAGAAAACTGACATATGCGCCACCCTGTGTATATATATACAGGGCACAATTTTGTATACCATTTATGCTCTCCAATGTAATTTATTTGAACCTGATCAGAATTAGTTTTTCTAAATAAATTTAATAATTATATACCTTTTTTCTAGAACTGTATCATTCAATATCATATCAAGGTTGTTTGCAAATTGGCCCCACCTTTCGTGAATCATTGCAGTACCTTTGATTGCATTGAAATCTGAAATGTTCTAATAATTGTAGTCATCAATTATATCTAAATTTGAAGCAGCGTGACTCTCAGACATATAATAAAGATTTATATATTGAAAAATCTATTAGAAATAAAAATATTTTTCATTCTCATCTATAAACATTGTAACACAAAACTTGGAGTATCTTGAGAAAATAGTTTGAGAAATTATTGGAAGTTTGGTTTGGCCCCTCGGCCACTCCCTGTCACTTGCCCAAAAGTCCAAATCGACCTTAGACCAAAACTGCATAATTTCTTTCAAGTACTTTGTACCATAACAGCACAGTACTCAATGAGGGATCTTAAATGCATTTGGAAAAATATCATACAAAGATTTGTATTAAACAAATCATATTTTTGTGATTTGGTACTATTTGTTTGGAATAAAATTATGCAAATAAAACAATAAGTGTAACTAAAAGAAAATTAGTACTTACTAAAATATTTATAAACATTTCAATCAAAAAATACAGATTTGTAAGACAAAAAAATCAAGAAATATTTTTAATGTAGAAAACACTATTATTTTCTCCTGTATATTTAATGAGTAAGATTATAAAAAGTTATGATATTTGGATGATAATAAAGTATATATATAGTATTCATTTTTGCAAATTGTGCAAATCTGCCTACTTACAAAATGCAGATCTATACGTAACTTGTAAATTAAACTTACTGGAAAGTTTGAAACAGTTACATTGTATAATGAAGTTGTCAGTGCTCATTTTGTAATTATAGGCCTTTATAACATGTTTAACTAATTTCATCTTAACACATAAAAAATTATTTACACTATATACACATTTAGTTTACATTCATTTACACATGTTTTATAAAACAAATCTAAACCGGTTGATTCTAATTACAGGCTATTTTGGCAGGAAACATTTTAAATTCAATACTAATGAATTAACTTCCACTCTTCCATATTCTGTTTCCTATCTCTTCTCTTATTGTGCCCCTATCTGTTATGCTACTTCCTAAATAACAGAATTCCTTCACCTTTTCAAGTCTTTTTCCTTCAACTAACACGTCTTTGTTATTTCCATCCCTTCTCTCTACTTTCATTTACTTTACATTTTTGTATGTTCATCTCTAAACCATATTTCTTCGCCACTTTTGCCCATTTGTTTAACTCTCGTTCTAACTCTTCTTCCCTATTTTCCCATATCATTATGTCATCCGCATATGCTATTGTCTTAAGTTCTTCTGCTCCTCTGTTTCCTTGTACTTCTAGAATAATTTCATCCATTATAATATTGAAAAGGAAAGGTGACAATATGCTTCCCTGCCTTAACTCCTCTCTCTGTTTTAAAAGTATCTGTATATTTTTTCTTCAATTTCTTACCCTGTTTTTACATATGCCGTACAGGTTCTTTATTCTTTCTACTATTCCCTCACGCAATCCTCTCTTTCTCATACTCTCCCATATCCTTTCTCTCAGTACCTTATCATATGCCTTCTGTAGGTCTATAAACGCTACCATTGTATCTTTTCCGTATTCCCACCTCTTTTCTAACACTTGTCTCATCACAAAAATAGCATCCACCGTTGAACCTACCTTTCCTAAAACCACATTGCTCCTCTCTTCCTGTTTTCTTCCAGTACTGGTCTAATTTTCTGCAACAGTATTTTTTCATAAATTTTTTGTTGTATGCACAACAAAGTTATTCCCCTGTAATTCTCGCATTTTTGCTTATTGCCTTTCTTAAAAATCGGCACTATTATTCCCATTTTCCAGTCTTCTGGTATCTTCTTTTCCTTCCAAATCACTCTCATCACTCTGTACAACCATTGAATTCCCAATGGGCCCGCCGCCTTTATCATCTCAGCCGTCAGCTCGTCTATTCCCGCAGATTTCCCCTCTTTCATCTCTTTAACCGCTTTTTCCAATTCGCACATACTAAAATCCTCTTCATCTTCTGTCTCCTCTGTCATATCTCTTCTTTCCTCTTCATTTTCTGTTCCTTCCAGTAGTTCCTTAAAATACTCTTTCCACGTCTTCAAAACCTCTTTTCTCCTCCCATTTGATTTCCCCTGAAACATCCACCACCTTAGTCAACATTTCTTTTAGGTTTCGTCTTGTTCCTTATCACCCCATAAAAAAATCTTCTTATTTCCTTTGAAGTTTGATTTCAGTTTTTCTTCAAAATCCTTCCATGTCCTCTCCTTTGCCTCCTTCATCATCTTTGCTGATGCCCTTGCAAGTCTCTTCCATTTATCCCTCTTTTCATTTGACCTATCCTTAACCATTCTCGCCAAGCTCTATTTTTGTTTTTAACTGCTTCAGCAATTCTTTCATTCCACCAAGGGGTCTCTTTATCCCTTCTTTTACCTGAAGTTCGTCCACATGTTTCTTCTGCAGCTTTGACTATAGCATTCTTGAAATTTGTCCATTCCTCCTCTCCTGTTTTGACCTCCCCCTTGGGTATCGTTCCTCTAATGTTATTTACAAACTCCTCTCTAACTTTTGTATCTTTCGTAACTGTGTGGAGTTGGAACATTGGGAAAGAATCAAAAGTATTGATGTATAAATCTTATTTCCAACCAATTTTATTATATGGAGCAGAGACGTGGACGTGGACTAAAAAATGATTTAAGCAGATTGCAAGCTGCAGAAATGAGATTTTTAAGGAGGGATAGAGAAGAGTACAAGAAGAGATAGAATAAGGAACGAAATAACTAGAGAAAGATTGAAGGTAGTTTCACTGCAAGAGACAATGGAAGGAAGAAGAATACAGTGGATGGGGCATGTGAAGAGGATGGGAGATAATAGAATGCCTAGAATAGCACTGGAGAAGGAGGAAGGAGGAAGAAGACCAAGAGGAAAGACCGAGAGGAAGATGGGAGGACCAAGTGTGGAAAGACATAGAGAGAAGGGGACTACAGAAAATACAGGTGGATGAAGAGGAGACCTGGAAACGATAGACTAAAGTGGAGGAGGCTGTGTACGACGAACCCGTGAGAACGGAAACGTCTGACGATGACGATGACGACGACTAATGAATTAAAATGTTATTAGTTATAATTTGGAAAGTGATAACATAAAATATGTACAATCAAAATGCTGTGTGATTCTTATTCACGTTTAGTAGCTATCCACAAAACGATTGAATGATATTTTTAACATATTAATTATTACAGAAAAGACATTGCTGGTCTTCAGGGAATAAATACCTTATGTTTGATTTTATGGTGCTATTTAAATCAGGAAGATTAAATAAAGATATTCTCATTCTTACTCAAAACAGTGATAATAAATACTGAAGTGAATACATATTAATAACATGTTCTTTAACTTAAGAGATATAGTTTAACATATTGAATAATGCCACCTAGTTACAAACATGTTATGCCCTTTCTTACTATCAAGATTCTTTAAATAATAAATTAATCTGTGTAAAGCATACAATACTTACTGGAGGGTGATTACATCTATATTTCTTTGGCATCTTCTGTCTAGAGACAACATATACTTTTCTTTAAGTCGGTGTAAAGTTGTTAAGTCATATCTTTCCTTTTTATCTCCTTGCATATCTTCTGGCAATGTAATTATTACCTACAAGAGACATACAAACCAAAAAGGATATTATGAATGAAGTCCCTTTTTAATTTTTTTGTTTGTTTTGTTTTAATTGTGACACATGAGCTTTCTTGATGACACCTGAATCTTTACATCTTGAATTATTATCAGTTAGTTTGTAAATGATTTTGTAAGAACCACAGAACGTATTAAACAATTTTGCTTGAAACTTGTCGGCCTTTTTACCACTTGCTTGAAGTGGGAATTTACCACAAAAAAATAGTAGTTATATCTCTAAATTAAGAAATGAACCTGTATTTACTGTGCCCAAGCCTAATTTAACTTTTTTTCAAAAAGGTTACATCTTTTTAGGACCCAAAATTTACAACGTTTTGCCAAGTGTAATAATAAATTGTAATAATTCTAAATCATTTTCAAAAAAATTAAAAACGTGGTTATTGTCTTTTGAAAGTGTTGATTTTCTAGTAAATATAAATAGTTGATAATTAATTTTAGGTTTATTGTTGGTTAAGTCTGTACAAACGTTAAGTCTATATGGAAGATATAATAACTGGATATGGTTATAATTTATATTTATGGCATTTTATGTACTGAATTAGCTTTAGACTTTGAAAATTATAAAATGTGTTTTTTATTCAAATTTGTTTTGTTAAAGCTTAGTTTAAATGGGAAGATTGATCGTATTTGAATTTATTTGTTAATTTCATTTGCTTGAGTGTTGTTTTCTTTTTTTCTAAGAAAGTTGGAGCCTCTACACAGGCAGTTCCTTGCCTTTTGAGGTCCTATTTTGTTTTCTTGAATTTTGTTTATTGATGTACCTTAGCTGTATTAATATAAAAAAAAGACATGTTCATATTTCTTTAACAAAAAGTTACATTGTTTTATTTTTATTTTCATGTCAATTGTGTCTACAATTAAGGAGCAATGTTTGTGTTTGTGCTTAAGGTATAAATGATGTTTATATAATTTTACTATTGTACATATTTTCAAGAAAATAAATATTTTTTCTATCTATCTTCTATCTTTTTACTTAAAGAATGAGTTTTTAAGTGTACTACAGTCCCAACACAGATAGGGTGTTTACTTTTGTCTTCCTTGTAAACACTTTTATTATTATTTGCTTGAATAGATTAAAGGAACCAAGTCATGGGCCAATTGGCACTAAAAATTTACCCTATAGTACACAATATTTAACTAATTTTGCTATTATTTTATTATTATTCATTTTATTATCTATTAATACTTATCTATTGTAATGTATTAGTGTTAAATAATTTATTCAACGACTAAATATATTTGAGTCTGAGTTAGAGATAGCAAAGGTTGTATCCTGCCTGTGACCCTTGCACTTTTTATCAGAACCATCCACCTTGTTCTATATTGTCTCTCCCCCTTATTCTGTTTGATAAGATCCTCCCACGCGCCAATGGCCCGCGCCAATGGCCCATGAGGACGGACAGAAAAAAGTTAAAAGGTGATCATCTTCTCCTTTAAAAAAATTTCAGAGTTTATAAAATTTCAATACTTATAGTTGTATGTTATTAAATTGGTCCATGTTTTCCTACTACAAATGTTTCATACTTATAACGACTTAGATTGTAGATATTAATATTCCAGAATATTAAGAATTAAATTACCAATGAGATATCCAAGACGATATAAAATATTTTTTTATTAGTAAGCTCCAAGTGAATCTCATGGACATCCGCGGTGTTCCCTCATTGGCCCAGCCGTATCCAACTCAAGAAACAATAGCCCTCTCAGATCTGATGTAACTGCAATACACAAGACAAGTTCTGATCAATTCAAGGCAGTGAACCGCCTTCCTAATAATTTAAAGTTACCAGCACTAACTTGCCAAAGGATTACATGTTCGTTTTTATCCTAACTTTTCACAATCTAATTAAAATTAAATCCCAATATTTTTTTCCCAAAATTTTCATTTAATTTAAGTTTTAATTAAAAAACTCAACCAATGTAGCTTTAAAAACTCTACAATACTGAATATTTGTTTGTAAAAAATATAGGTCTGCTACATTTCTTAAAATAATTTTTTTGTTTGATTTGGTGGTTTATCATATTTTATAATGTCACTTCACCTTTAATAAAATAATTATTCATTTAATTTTACCTCGCTTTATTTCTCTACACTACCTTGTATTTATAGTAATTATTTAAGAATTTCTTTAAAATAGTCCAAAAGTAACTTGTATTCATCTCATATTGGCCATATAATTATTTATTAGATGCAAATTAAATGTTTGAAATTCCACTTTTAAATTGTAACAATATTTTCTAGACAGTAATAGTCAAGGCGTATAACTTTATAGCTTCAACACAATATGGTTTTAGAGAGGGAACGAACACGGAAAAAGCTCTACAAAATTGTATATCAGAAATTCATTTAAATTTGAATAATCCAAAAAGTTCCAAAGCATCAGGTTTGTTTTTGGATATCAGCAAGGCGTTTGACAAGTTCAGCCATGAGCCATTACTGAAAAAGCTGGATAGGGCGGGAGTTTGTGGTATAGATCATGAGTGGTTCAGATCATACCTCCATGAGCGAAAACAGTTTGTATTGGTGGCTATGAAAGCTCGACTAGCACAATTATGTGTGGTGTGCCGCAAGGATCTGTTTTGGGCCCCATATTACTTTTATTAATAATCTTTATAGAGACCCCTTTTATGGTAAACTAACAGGGATCGCTGATACAGCTTTATCTTACAGCGCCCCAACTAAACGACTTATGCAGAATTATATACAACAAGATCTATACTATCTTCGATTATGGTTTAGTAACAATAGACTTGCATTAAATGCTCAGAAATCATTACATATACATTTTTCAGCAACTCAAACTTTAAATTATGATGAACCTTTTAAGTACCATAATTTGAGTTGTCAACAGAATCAATGTGATTGTGTCACCCTTACTCAGGGCAACACTGTGAAGTATTTGGGACTCCACATTGATGAAAACCTTTGGAAAGTACATGTTAAAACAATTAGAACATATTTACTTGCATTTCTTAGAAAATTTTATTTTATTAAACAACTTTGTCATAACGATGTATTAATACAAATGTATTAGGCATTTGTTCATTTTAAATTTACACATTTAATCACATTTAAAGAAAATTTAAAGTATTCAAAAATCATTCATCAGAATTATTTGTAGGAAAAATAGACGTGAACATGCTGTTCCATTGTTTTTTAAGTTAAAAATACTTCCACTACAGCATTTATATGTTTTTAAAGTGCTATGGTTATTTTTCCAAATTAGGGGTAATCCAGGAATCACTGTTGATCTGCAAACAACACATAGAGGATATACGAGGGCTGTTTTTTTTTCAACTTCCGATGTGATATAAAAATAAAACTAGGGAGAGTAATTAAATAAATTTATTATCAAAAGTTAGGTACATTATTAGTTACTTTTCAACATAATCGCCATTTAAATTGAGGCATTTTTCATACCTGGGTACAAGCTTCTTAATACCTTCTTCATAGAAGTTTGCCGCCAGTGATTTGAGATGGGTCTTCACGGCGTCTCGCAGCGCGTCGTCTGTTCGGAAGCTCTGCCCTCCTAGCATCTTCTTCAGTTCCGGGAAAAGGTGATAGTCACTCGGCGCTAAGTCAGGACTATACGCCGGATGGTCAAAAACATCCCATTTAAAACCGTCAAGAAGACGCTTTGTCAAAGCAGCACTGTGAGGACGGGCGTTGTCATGAATGAGCACTACTCCCGATGTGAGCATTCCTCTCCTTTTGTTCTGGATAGCTCTCCGCAAACGTTGTAACGTACCGCAGTATCCTTCCGCATTGATTGTGGTACCTGGCTCTAAAAAACTCAACAAGCAATACACCTTTTTGATCCCAAAACACTGTGGCCATAATCTTTTTGTTGTTGAAAGTTTTTTTGAATTTTTTGGGTTTGTTTGGAGAGTTTGAATGCATCCATTGTTGGGACTGCTGTTTCGTTTCTGGGGTGTCGTACAGAACCCATGTCTCATCTCCTGTCACGATTTTGATCAAAAAATCTTCGCCATCAGCTTCATAGCGGTTCAGAAAAGACGTTGCTGATGCCATTCGCCGAGCTTTGTGGTCATCAGACAACATCTTCGGCACCCATCGCGCACAAAGTTTTTTGTAGCCTAACTTTTCAGTTACGATAGAGTATAGGGCTGACCTTGAAATCTCAGGAAACTGATTGGATAGCTCCGTAATCGTAAACCTTCGATTGCTTCTTACACTTTGGTCAACTCGATCAACGAGGTCTTCGTTTGCGACCGACTTTCGTCCTTGGCCCCCTTCATCATGAATGTCAACTCGTCCATCTTTAAATTTCCTACACCAATCACGCACTGCACTGTCACTCATAAAGCTTTCACCGTATACTCGTTCCATTCTACGGTGAATTTCTGCTGCAGATAACCCTTCAGCTTGCAAGAAACGAATGACACTTCTCAACTCACACTTGGCGGGAGATTCTATCATGGTAGCCATGTTTATGTGTCGCTAGATAAATTGGAAATGGCGTCGGCCGTCTGAAATTGAGTGAGGTTGTAGTGGGAGAGGTGCGCAGTCGACTGCCGCGCATTGCTGGCCGATACCGCTCGCCCAGCCATCTAGCGGCACGATCGGAAGTTGAAAAAAAAAAACAGCCCTCGTATTACCAGGCAGATAGGCATGATCAGGTCACAGAGAATGAATAGCTCTTTGCTGCAGAAGTCTTTTATATACCTCGGACCCAAGTTTTACAATAGTTTACCTGTTTACATTAAAAATTCACCCACGATGAAAACCTTAAAAACCCGTGTCAAGGATTGGCTCTTGAATCATGATACTAATCAATTGGAACAATTGTTTACTGTATTAAACTAGTTACTAACTACATTTTTCTTAAAAAATAATAATAATAACCAAACAAGTAAGATAATATGTTCCTCTAAAGAATAACTAAAAAATCTATTAAAAAAATAAAGTTATAAACAAACTTACTTTGCGTAAATTATTTTTGCCTCAAAACTAGATGCCTAAAGAGAGACGTGATCGAATAGTTACAGCAATAATATTACATGTGATAGCATGTTTTTATATTGTGTGTGTGTGTATGTGTGTTTGTCTAGGTTAACAGGAGGCAACAGTAAAAATCCAAATTGAAAATATAAAATACTGGTGACTCCCACGCAAAAACAGAAGAATTTATCTTCTCTTGCATGTGTATTTATTCTCTCAGCAATTCTGCAACAGCTTATATTTCTGTTTCGTTTTATAAATTCTATTATAACGTTAGTTTTCAAGAATGGAAAAATACATCCTAATTAACACTTTATTTGATCAAAAACTAGGTATAGAAATATAATATTATTGTTGTTTTGTTACAATTAATTGACTGTGAAGAGAAAATAAATGTTTCATTTCTGATAAAAGACGGTCAGGAAGGAAGCCAGGACCTTAAAGGCCTGAAGTTTGGTCCTTTGACATCCTGATCAGCTCCTTCATCTCTCCTTTATCCATATGTGTAGGAGATTTTTGCTCCCTTCCTTTAGGCTGCCATTCTTGGTGCTCTGGTATGATCACCTGGAAAGGTTGATCAAATGAAAATTGTTTTGGCATTGTATCCAAATAATATATGAGCAGGATTATTCATTATTATTATATTCATATGCCCAGCCAAGTATCTTGGATTCCCTGGATTTGTCCCTTAAAGCAGTCCAAACATGACATCCAGAGTTACCTTGGGAATAGAGCGCATGACTCCACTAATAAATAGTCAAACTAGGCACTGAACACTGAATTCCAACTACTTCTCCTCCACCTTTTTTTATTCCAACTAAAAATAAATATTAATATTCTAACTTAAAATAGATATTTCTCTCTTTAATTCATTTAAACACATTTAGGATATAAGCACTGTTTCAAGGATAAAACTGCACTAAATTTTAACATGTCTGCTCTGACGTAAGCTCCATAACAACCATAAATATGGGTCTCTAAAATCATATCATCTCTATTTGTAGCAGGATGCAAAAAATAGAAAGCAGTGATGAGTTTCACTATTCAGTACCTGAATCAGTAGTCCAGAAAACAAATCTAATGATATATTTTTCTCTTTGGCAGGTCTAGTTTCAGTACTGTTGATCTAATCTTTTAATGACTAATTGTTGGGAAATTTTTAGCAGAAAGGAAATTTTCAAATACTAGTTCTAGCAAACAAAATGATTGCACACATTTTATGGCAGAAGATAAAATGTGTGAATTTTAATTGTTTGTTATATAGAATTTTGATTTTGAGACTTTTATGTGTAATTATAAAACTCTTGACTAATAATACTATGCATATGTACTTTTAATTAATACTTTGACTGGTTATTTTGATTGATTGGTAATTACTAGAATAGAGAATCACACAGGCATGACATTTACAGCTATAAAATTACCCACCATTTCAGTTATGAGTGTGATAGCAATAGGCAGATATGTGTGAAGTATATCTGAAACCAACAGATTTACATACATTATTTTTGTTTTGGGTACTTATGCACTATACGGACCCCACCTATCTTTTTACAAATTGGACACAGTTATGAGGGAAAAAGGTGTAGCATGAATATGAATATATTTACAACAATGAACAGAAAGAAAAATGGTTACTGTGTATTGGCGTCATCCCAGAAGACCATGGTGTCTGCTAGCAAGGCATCAAACCTTTTGCCTCCAGTCTCCGCTACTGTACTCCACCAGGTAGGTATCCAGATGAAGCTTAGAGTTCCCCCTTTGGACCTTATTGCGCCACTTCGCACTACCCCACATTCTTCCTACACGTTGTGTGTTGGCCCCAGTTTCAGGATTTACGAAGTTGTAGCTGTGGTTGACTGAAATATGTTCAAATCCAGCACTTTCCAGTTCACTGGTTTTGTATCCTTTCCAGCAGTCACACATAATCGTATTACCTGGTTTAATATGCTCCAGAATATCAGCCATAAGTGTAGCTGCACAATAGTTCGGTACCTTAACCAAAAATCTAGCATTAATTTTCCTGCAGAGTCCGCCAAACACCCATTGTTCAAGCAGAACACGACTAACATTGTTCTTACATCTGATAAACAAGCTCTCGTCTTTGTGGCGCTCTGAGCATGGATCCGTTTATTTAATCGGTTGTGTTGGCGTTGTGAGCATTTGGCCAATTCCGTAACGCTATGAGCTTTGGCGCTATGCGCTGTGAGCAAAATCACGTTGTGGCACTGTAAGATTAGGCACTATGAGCCACTACCTAATCTCCTGACCTAGGTCATGTTATGATAGTAATATAACATAACATAACATAACCTTACTCTACCCGATTTGTAAAAAAAATAAGTGGAGTCCGTATAGTGCATAAGTACCTTGTTTTGTTTTACTTAATTGTGTATTCATTTCAATGCAACATTGTACATTGTCTTGTTCTTGACAAATGTATTAATATTGATTTGAGATAGCAAAATAGGTTTTGAAGAGCAATTTAAGTTGTAAAGTGTTTTTAATGTACGTTAGTTTTATGTTACTCTATTCATGAAAACAAAACATTTCATACACCAATACAAAATTATCTTTTTAAGAAGTCTTTACGAAATATGTTACATAGATTTAGCCAACAACCTTGCAAATATTCAAAAAAATTTGTTTAATCCTACTTTTACTACTAAAACGTGAAGTCTATATTACAAATATTTCCATTTTTAAGCCACTTACAACATGTCCTCCCATCTCAATGGACGGCATAACCCATGTAGTTTGAATGTTGTTATTGCTTCACATAGGAGTGGGTGAATAATTGTCATCTCATTCATGGTATTAAAACTTGCAGCCATATGATACTGAAAAAATCAAACAGGCTAAGATGTGCATTTTAGATCTTTTTGTTTAAAATTTCTTAAAACATAAAAAATATAAATACATCACATTCCATATTTTTATATGTGGTGGATATTTATATTAACTTTGTATTAATTAGGATAAATTCATACACACTACAAATTATAGATCTAATCCACAAATACTGATTGTAATCCCAACTATTGAATCAGTCTTTGATTCCATCATACAACTGGTCTCAAGCTGTACAAGAAAAATTAAGAAATATAACTAGTATACTATATATAAAAATACTAAAACTTTCAAAACTCTTAAAAAATTGATTGAAGATTGTTTACTAATCCACATTAAATTATAATTAAGTATCTATTGAGAAATCACTATGACAAAATTTGTTTTTGAACAATGGAAAGATTGTGAAGATAACATGATTTTTTGCACATTTACCATTGTTTAGTGTTACAAAAAATCAATATGAAAATCTGCTATGGACTAGACATAATTCGCATCCTCCATTATAATATACATATTCATGTTCATATATCATCACATTTCAAGAGAAGTGCAAAAAGATTTGGAGAATAAATTGTTAGAGAATAATAGCAGGCTTTCTCTCATCGTCAATGAGTCCACCACATTTAAACAAGAAATTATGGTTGATTGTATATATCAGAACAATATTGAAAGGGATAGAAAATCCAAAAACATTTGTTTGACCCTTTTTGAGCTGTCTGATTTGTCTGCAGCAAGAATTTTAAAAGACCTTCTAAGTGAGTTGAATCGCATGGTTTCACCACAGAATTTATTAACATAAGACTAATACCTGTTACTACTAACATAGCAGTTATCACACGCAGTAAAAAGCCTGGATTAGTTAAACAGCTAAAAGAAAGATTTCCAAACTTGCTAATTTGGCATTGTTTGAATCACCGCCTTGAGTTAAGCAAAAATCAAGCCCATAAAGATATATCACTTATGATAAAGGTTTAAGAGAGTAGATTCGATCGTCCTAGAAGAGGAAAGTGTTCAATCAAGTGGATTATACAGTAAGTAATATGACTTAAAGGTCTCCCAATTACTAAGAGACCTGAAATACCTGTGAAACAATTTTACAGCATTAGCCAATCATTTGACATAGACTTTTTGGTTCTTAAAATGTAAGTGAAAAGTGTAAGGATATTTTGAATTACATTTAAAATGTTTATTCTAGTTTCTGGCAATGCTCCAATTACTTATGGAGAAAACAATATTTTCAGACTTTCTGATTCATTGAAAATTAACGAGATGTAGATTTCAGAATTTATAAGCAAGGCATGGAACGAATTTTGTATGAAAACATACCAAGCTCCACACCTGAAAAATGCTGTTGCAATTACTGTTTCAAAATGGTGAATACAAAAGAGGTTTCTCTGTGATGAATTTTATAAAGACTCCCACAAGATGCTCTTATAATATATTGAAACGGTGTGTGACTTATTATTTTTAAGACTAGTTGGCTCTCTATTTATGAATACAAACCAGCATACCACGTTAAATCCTGGCTCTCAAAAGCAAAACATTTAGCAAAGACAAGAACTCAAATTAACAATCAAGAAAATAGTATGATAAAGGCTGTAAAACGTTTTGTGGAAGTATTTTTTTTTTACATTATTAAACCGTTAAGAAGTCTAATTTGGCTAGCATTTGCCTGTATGTTTATATTCAGACCTCATAAATAGCTTAAGATAGATAGACTCATAAACAACTCATAGAGCTAGTTTGTAAATACAATAACTACAACAATTTATTCTTAAATTTATTGATTCTAAATAAAGGAACTGAGCACTGCACTACCAACAGATGAAACAACAAAAATTGTTGAACATGGAGACTTGAAAGCTTACCAAGTGGCAGAAACTATTCGTGCTCTGGCGAGAAAAAAATTAAATTGAAGTACCTTTTAAGAGACCCACCCCCACAAAGTTTAAAAATGTCCCTTATATTAAGGGTATACCCATATCAACTTACCGGCCACCAAGATGCCATGATGAATGATGCTCCTTTAACTCTCTTATGGTAGTTTATTATTTGACCCCTTCCTGTATCCTTTGCTGGTCCAGCTAAGACAGAACATTAATTCACTTAGTTCATGCATGGAAAAACAACAGATTCTGTAATTGTTGCTAAAAGTTTGTAAACCAAGAATTGGAGATATGAAATTGACATTATAAGGGGATATTCTAAGTACGAATACCACTGAGGTCTTTATGTAAATGTGGCAGATTAGTCATCACTCTTTGCTTAATCAAGTGGCTTACACTTAAAAAATATGATCATGTATATGCTGTTACATTATAACAATACAAATTTTTAAGGAGTAGTCTACTTATTGCAATGCCATATTATAATACTAGTAATTGTAGACTGTGGCTATATAATTATCACAATTCCTACTTTCACCTAAAACCGCTGTGCCCAGAACAGAGTGCCCCGGTTACCCCCCGTTAAACGGCCTTGATGTTGGCATACTGAACAAAATTTAATTTTTAATTTTTATTGGCCAATGGAAACGTAATACATTTTTGTTATTTGCAGTTCTTTACAACAATTTTAAATGTAGCATTACCCTCCAACTCCAACAGCTTACCTACTCCATCACGGATGGACAAAAGTGTTGTGAGTAATGCAGATCACAAAATGGCTGAAAACATCACCCAAAGAAAGATGTTTAAAGTTCACTAATGACAGTCGAAACAACTTTGATGCCCTTGTCAGTCCCAGTGAGCACCATTGCTATTTTTAAATAGCCTGGGTCTTGCTCAGATAACATAGATAAGGAGACACTAGTGTTACTAATCCTCTACAATTACTGTATCTATTTGTTATTATGTGATATTGATAGGTTGGTACGTACATATTATAGATAGAAAAGGTTAAATTCAACCTTTACGTGCGCTGGCTTGAATTTAGATACTACCTCAAGGGATATTTTTGTTTTCTAGAGCTCAGATCATATTGGACAATCTAACACAGAAAAGTACCGATCAGATGCCACACTGCACTTCTGGTGAAAAAAGAAAAACATCCCTCAAGGTAGTACCTAAATTCAATCTTAAATCGTGTAAATGTTCATAAAAGTTAACTTTATTCTATCTATAATACATATGTACCAACTTAACAATGTCATGTAATAACAAATAGAAGATAGGAACAAAGGATTACTTTTGCCTTATTGGATATTATAAAAATAGTTTTTTTTTTTGTAAATGTTATAAAAAACCATTTATTTTGTATTATATATTTTAATAGTAAGAAAATTTGAAGTTGATATGACGTATCACATATTACAAATAGCCTTGTAAGGGGCTGAGGATTATGTTAGGCTGTTTGCTTCATTATTTATATAGTTTTGCGTTTCAACACCTGTTTTCTACTCAAATTTAATTCAAATCAATCATTTTGAAACATTTTTATATATTAAAGTAATTGAAGATGATACAACAATTGCAAAGAATAAGGCCTACTGTCAGTAAGTGATATTTATCTTCACACACTTATCTGATGAGTTAAAATCCTTCAGCAAAAATAAGATTTTCTATCCCTACTAGTACTACTCTTACTAATAACTTAATAACCCAAACCACAAAAATTATATATTATTATGTATAATTGTATAAAATTATTATGCTGTTATATACATGACTGATTAGTTTGTAATTAACCTTCAAACTCGTGTAGTCTGGTGGGACATTACTAAAATTAAGCATTGAAAACAGGAAAACTAGAGGCTTACAAAACCAGAATAAGTTACGTTATGGATAAGAACAACATAATAGGCTGACATAATTTTATTCAAATCGTTTCATAAACTACATAACAGTTATATTTAAGTAACATAGGTAATTTGTCCAGTAGGATAAGCCAGGTTTGTTTAATAAAATTACTATCTGAACTTGAAGTTGCAGTGTGACATTACTCACTATGAAATGTACCAACAATTATTTAACTAGCCTATATAGCCTCTAATTATATTAATAAAATTAAGCGAATACTAAATAATATGGGCAACTTACATTGAAAATGACATCCTTTCCAAACAAGAAACAGGAAAAATCGATACTTTTCCTATATTTTAGGTTAAGTACGCATACGGTCTAACTTTGCTACCTTGTGCCATATGGGAGTTTAGACCAATCGTGAATCGATGCAATTCAATACACAGTAAAGGAGGTTATTTTTTTGTTTAGTTATAAAAGAGGGGCTTTGCCGCCGTGAAGTTAGCGTCACTTTATCGTCCAGACCGTGAAATTATCGGCCCTCTGTATTCTGTGGGTCAATGTTGCAGTTCTCAATCTGAAGGCGCTCACAAAAATTCAAAAACTGGGATAAAATGTATAAAACTAATACTTAAAAAGCGATCTTTCGCAAAATCTACACAGTTTTTCGTATTTAATATTTTTCACAAAGGTTTTCCGTTAAATGTATAATAAATAAAAATCGCAAATATAATAACTCAACCGTAGAAAATGTACGGTTAAACGGGCGTTCTCTACTTAAAGTCACTCCTGAGACTAAACCGAACAAGTGGCCACAATCAAAATTTGTACACAGGCGCTCTGTAAGCTGCATTTTAATATACAAACGTCAAAAAGGTGGTGTCGACCGTTAGAGAGAAATTAAATGCACCGTTAGACGTGCATTCTCGACTAAAACCCGTCCCTGAGACTAAACCAAACAAGTGCCCGCAATGAAAATTTGTATACAGGTGCTCTGTAAGCTGGATTTTAATGTACAAACAAGGCATATGTTTAGTTTAGTTTTAAGAGCTATTTTTAATCGTGAACGCTCGTTTAACGATACATTTTCTATGGTCGAGTTTTTATATTTGGGATTTTAATTTAGTATACATCTAACAGGAAACCTTTGTGAAAAAATTTTTAATTCGAAAAACTGTGTAGATTTGGCGAAAAATCGCTTTTTAATAATTAGTTTTTTTTTACAATTTATTTCAGTATTTGATTTTTTGGCAGCGCCTTCCGGTTGAGTGCTGCAACATTGTCGCTCAGACTACAAAGGGACGATAACTTCACGGTCTGGACGATAAAGTGACGCTCTAGCTTCACGGCTTTGATAGCTTCATGAAGCCACGAAATGCACTGCCAATGTAGTTACTTCTGTTGAAATATTGTTGGATGACAGATGTAACTTAATAGTAGTTAAGCGTCGTTAAAAAAATGCAATATTATGAAAAGGACTGATTTGTGATGATAATATATATTGTAACGAATATATAACAAATTTAATTTTTAATATTTAACAAAACGTGTCCTGCCAGTGTAATGTTAGTCAAGATGGAAGATTCTAAGGTGGCTGAGTCGCTCAGGAATCAGGACCGAACAAAGTAGAGATGTGCCGTTCGGTCATGACCGTTCAGTTCGAATGGGTCAGTCAAGTGAACGCTTGACCAGGATCAGTGTTTCAAAAGACCATTCACCAGAACGGTTCGATCACTGTTTCCCGCCAATTGAATAAATTTGTGAATTTCTTTTCATTCAGACAATTAATTTTTAAGAATCGTCAAAACTGTTAGTATTACAAATAAGTTAATTTAAAAATCCTTATTCGTCGAAAGATTAGCTCAGAATTATATGCATTTAACTAAAATTGTTTATTTCTTTCAGCCCGTCATTTCGTTCGGTCGTTCACATGAACGAGCTTCTCGTGGGCCACCTGGATGGGGACTTCCTTACGTCTTTTTGGGTCTTTCGATACTCCGTTGTATTGGTTTATTTGTATGTAGACAAGATTAATTGCCTGTCCTTAATGACGTGGTAAAATCAAGGTTTAATGAAATAAATTTAATTGCCCTGCATCCTGCAACATCCAGCTTTGAAAATGTAATTTAAATATATGTATGCTGTACTAAACTACGGAAAGGGGTTTGAAAATACAGTGATGCATTTTAATAGGTTTGCCAGGTACTGAACTAAATTAAAATCAGAGGAGTAAGGAGCGAGAACGCGCGGACTGCTCATTCCACTATTCCAATACACGGGCTATCTGTAGTTGGCAGGAGGGGCCCCTCCATCCCCACTCTTTCTCTCCGCCTGTCTTGATCACCCCATTTCTCTGTTGCATGAGGAGCTCGTATGGGGTGATCATACACCTCGGAGAGAAAGAGTGGGGGCAGAGCCGAGGAGTGCAGACAAATCCCAAACATGGCGGCTGATCAGAGCCGAGCAGTTCCGACAAACTCCGAACATGCGGCTGATAGCTACCTCAGTTCGGAACTGTTCTGATTCCTATTATCTATTACGAATTAATGAGTAGTTTTATATCCGAACATATCTGCAAACATAGAAATTATGTAGAACGTATACAACATTAATGTTTATCGAGTTAATTATATTAATATTGAACTTTTTAAACTCCAAAGACACTAGACAAAATGTGAGATGGCGCACAACGAATAAAGTTTCATAATGTCATCATATTTTGCATATAGGCTTAAAAAGACAGTAAATATTTTTTTATTGAAAAGTTATTAAAATTAATAGGTTACAACCAACATATTATAATATAGAGTCCTTAATTGGTAGTAAAATAATTACGCTACAAAAGCTGTAATAAAGAGTTATCACAGTAGATGTGGAACTATAAACTAAGTGGATTAAAAAAGAAACTTGTGAGCAAATGTAAAAAAAAATAATAAAAATAGGACAAAATCAATCCCAACTACCTGACTTACCAAATATAATGTTACAAACCAATTTCATTGGTTTACATTTTAAAATACAAAAGATTCAATTAAAAACTCAATTTAACGGTTGTTTTTGTATTTTGGAGTCTCTGAAGATCGCAATTCAATAAAAAAAACAGTCCAACTCTCAACATGTTAAAAAACTCATTTGAAACTCTTTTTAGTGTCACAGACATGTTATAATGTTGACGAGTTTTTGGCATATGATTGGGAGACCAACAATTAAAAAGACTGACAATCCGTCGCTGGAAGTGGGAATAATTGGTGAATGAATGAATGTATGTAAGTTTCAAATTGTATGTTTGAATGAGATCTTGTGGTGTGTATGACAAAAAGTTTAGCAAGTAAAAACTAAAAATTTTACTCTTGCCATGCGTTGTATAATGTTCCGGAAATACAAATCTGATTTGATTTGATATAGGAAAAATGACGCGACTTCTTCATCAATGTTGGTTGAGGACGTCAAAAAAGGGGAGAAGGCTTACCAGATCAGACGAGCTGTTAGCTGTTATTAGGAGCATGTCTGAGTAAAAGGGGCACATCTGTTGAGCAACACATTTTGAGGAAGGGCGTAAAATTTTCAGGAAAAATAGGTTTATTAAATAACAAACAAAACAAAGTCAGTTCTAGATAAAAAATAACTTTTATAACTATTCTAAATATATTCGAAATTCAGGACAAAAAATACAAGTAATAATTAACAAGTAATGTCATGAAATAGATAAAAAATTACAAATGATTTTATTGCAGGTTGTAGGCGCGGTGCAGTGCTTTGCACTACTCAACTATTTGGTCAGGGTGCTCGCCGCACAATGAGATGTAACGTACCGGCGGCATTTGGCACATCGGCGAGCCGCATCCTAGAGAGGATTACAATAACACCTAATCGCTAAATATAATTGATCGGATTTTGCTAATTTACCACACTTTCCCGAGTATTAATTTGGAAAGACCTACATACAGGTTTATTTTGGGAAGAATTACAATTTAATTTATCAAGAGGTGTTCTTGTGTTATAGTATTTAATTAATGTGACAAAAATGTTTTATTTTTACAACACATTATTTCACTACTATAATATAATACAGTAGTGGTAACCACGTTTGTTTTTATCTTGTCATCTTCAGGACTTTTTTGACTAGCCCACCAACTGACAATCATGGAAGGCCAATTATGGGCGTTTTACAATCGCTCATTAAACATATTTGTTTTTAAATGCACATGTACATATATGTATGTTATATAATATTTTTACCCGAAGAATATGGTGATAATTATGATGCCATTAATAGTTTTATTTTACCAAAAGAACTTTTTGTCAGGCCAAATGTTTGAAGACTATAGTTTTGTTTTTTGATTGGACAGCACCGACAAAGAATGCTACAAAATTCATTATAAAATCTGAGATGGCGAAAGAATTTGTTATCTAGTTGCAGAAAATGCACAATGTTTTACACGTTTTATGGTAGGTATTAGATATTAGCTTACAATCGCAAATACCACAAAAAGGCTACATTTGTCACTGTTAATATAACTGTGTCCAAAACAGTAATTTTCTCAGATAGGAATGAATATGAATCGTGATGATATTGTTTAGTTACAACCAAATGTCAGAACAAGCTAACGTTATACCGTAATTATATTAGCAATCGCAACTTGGTGGGGCGAAATAATGTAAAAATTTGTTTCTTTTTTATCTTTCTTTCTGTCTTTTTATATATTGAAATAATGAAGTAATGAAATTTATTCCTTTAAAAGTACGCATACAAATACAACTTAATCATAGGAATATAAGTTGACCACAGTATCCAGTAATTGTGGCCAACGATAATTAATTTAAGAAAATTACAATATAAACAATTAATTTGTGAGTCCAGCAACAAATTAAAAACTCGCACTCCGTGGCGCCTGTGTTAAATTGAGGAACTAAATATTATAATATTACATTATATGACAAAAGAAAAATTACAGATTTCTTACTTTAATAACTAATATAGGTCTACATGCTTGTACCGTACATTATAAGACTCATTCCAAAGTACATATAAAAACAACTTAAGTGAGCAGATAGTAGATTTAGAATATACATAGATGTAATTAATTATACAAGAGTAGCATTTAGAAAAGACAGTCATCATATGAAAATAGCCAATTTTTTATTTGATTTAAGAAAGATTTCAAGTTGGAACATGATTTAATATGAGGTGGCAATTGATTAAAATACTTAGGAGCAATATACTGAAAAGGCTGTTTAAAACTAGATTTGTTGACTTTAGGTAATCTAAACATTCGTTGTAAATTACTTCTTGTTTGGTAAGACAGGTTTTCTGTACCAGTGTTGCCACTTCTAATATAAAAGATTTTTAAAACTTTGTAAACAAACAAATGGTTAATGGGTAATATTTTTAGATGACAAAACAAAGGGTAGGCACTCTCTCTTTTGTGACAGTTGAGTATTATTCTTATAATATGATTTTGGGATACTCTGAGTTTTTCCAAATAGTTTTTAAATGTTCCCCCCCAGCATTGCACACCATATTGTATCCTGGAATCAATTAGAGCAAAGTAAATAATTCGTAATAGACTGGGTTCACAGAAATTCTTCAAATAATAAAAAGTTCTGATTGAATATTTGATTTTCTTATGTAATAATGAAATGTGATTTTGCCAATTTAAATTTTCGTCTAAGTTAATACCCAAGTACTTAAAACTAGTATTTTTTTCTATCACTTCACATTTGCAATCTTTCGACAAACAGTTAAAATTGTGCAGAGTAAACCCTGCAGGAAATTCAAAACTATTAACTAAACTAAAATTTACATATCTTGTTTTCTTAACATTAATTACCATTTTGTTTACAAAACACCATGACCTTAATAGTTCTAAATCCTTATTTATATTTACCCAGATATCATAAATATTTTTCTCTGAATAAAAAAAAGCAATGTCATCTGCAAAAGCACTGTTTTGACCTTGAAAGGGTAATTCGAGTAAATCGTTTATAAAAACTAAAAATAAGGTAGCCGATAGCACCGATCCTTGTGGCACACCAGCTTGGACAGTTAGTGGTGCGCTAAATTGATCTGCAATTTTGACTTTTTGGACTCTATTACTTATAAAACTATTAAACCAATTGAGTGCAGTTCCCCGTACTCCAGCTGCTTCCAATTTAGATAGTAGTACTCGTATATTATGATCGACAAGATCAAAAGCTGTTTTGAAGTCAATAAAAAGACCCGTTACTTTTTTGTTCGTGTTGAAATTGTTGTAAATATTTTCTGTAACCGATAGCAACGCATCTTCTGTTCCCATTCCTTTCCTAAACCCATATTGAGACGGGCTGAAAAATGTTATGCTGTCTAAATACTTTACAAGTCTGGTCCTCATTATTTTCTCAAATATTTTAGAGAATATGGATAATAGACTGATTGGTCTTATATTGTCAATTTTAATAGATGAATTATTTTTAAATATTGGAACAACAGTACTAATTTTAAGTTTATCAGGAAAAACGCCGTTCTGAAAGCTTAGATTTATAATATGAACCAAAACTGGAGGAATCGTCTCCGCTGTCTTTGTTACGAGGTTTACGGAAATGCCATCAAATCCAGTTGATTTTTTGTTTTTTAAACATTTAATAGTGATCAAAACTTCATTTATATTAGTTGGCGCTATGAAAAAAGAGTTGTGACGTTGTCGGTAATGCCCCCGATGGTAGGCTGATAGCGGCGGCAGTGGCGACCGCGCGGGCGGACCGGGACTGACTCGACCTTGGACTCCGATAAGGTGATCATTGATATTATCAGCCACACTTTTAGGATTGTTGACAATCTCACCATTGCACAACTCCACTTTATCTACATTTTTCCGTATTCCCGAACCTAATATGTTATTTATTACTTTCCAATATTGTGAAGAATCGCCATTACAGTTGTTAATCTTATTAGTGATATATGCATTTTTTGCTGAATCGATTTCCCCTTTTAGTTTATTACAGAATAAATTGAAATATAATTTGAATGATTGGTCGTATGGGAGCTTTTTATAAATTGTGTATAGTCTTTTCCTTTTTTGTATTTTGAAAAGTAAATTTGCATTTAACCATGGACTAAAAGTTTTAGCTTTAGTTAGCTTGTTCTGCTTCTGAATTAATTTACAATTATTCAGAGATTCTGTCAGAGTCTTGTGGAACAACTCATAACGTATGTTTACATCATTTGACGACAAACACGCACTCCAGTCTGCTTCTTTCAAGCTATCCGCAGCCATACTTAAATCATATACAAAGTTATCTGGCATTTGTTTACTTACTAACTGTTAAACTTAGAACTGCTGCAGAAATTTAAACCCAACAAGCAGTGGTCAGTGAGACCTATGTCAAAAATTACACTTTTAAAGGAATTTATATCTGCATGTCGAACAAAAATGTGGTCAATAATTGACTTTGTGTTTTCAGTAATTCTTGTTGGGTTATTAATGAGTGAAATGAAGCCATTATTGTTTAGTAGACTAATATAGTTATGTACATCTTGGCGGCTACTTGCTAAGTCCAAATTAATATTTATATCTCCTACGTAAATAATGCTGCTGGTTAAATTTTGCAATTTATTAGAGAGTTCGCTAGTAAAATTATTTTCTGAATGACTATGCAGTCTATATAGACGTAGTAGTTTAAAATATGAGTGTTCAATAGTTATATTTAGCAATAAGCAATCAGCAGTTTCCATATCTAATTTAACTTGCGATACATTTATATTTTGGTCCACAAAGCACAAAATGCCCCCAGCTCTATAGCTGTTATTACAATTGGCAAAAGTATTGTAACCTGGCAGTTTGTAAAAATTTAATTCGTCATCGTTTATCCAAATTTCACTTAGAACAAGAAAATTAATTTTATTTTTTATTTGACTTATTTCGGCCATTAGGTTATTAAAATTTTTTCTTACACTCCTTATATTTGCATATAGCAGAGAAAGTGAGGCCTTGGATTCAACATCGTAAAACCAGCACAAATCATTACAATATACCTTAGAGTCCATTTAGTAATACAATATCAAAAAACTTTTAAATTTAAATATTAGCAAAACATTTCAAACTCAAAATAGGCCCATGCATGATTCAATGATTTGTATGAAATATTAAACATGACCTACTTAAGCTTATCAATGTCATCCAATGTACTCACCCTATGTACCCTCTCCCCGGCAGCTTTCCTAACAAAAAACTTGCCATCGCGGCACCAGACAAAAACATAACCCACATCATGACATTTTTTCTTCAGCATAGCTAGGAACTGTTTGTTTTCCGGGGTCAGATGGTCATTCACGTACACTCTGCCAGGAGGAAAGGCCCTGTTGATCTTGTCCGCGGTGAGATGATAACTTCGGGTTTTAGCTTCTCGAAATTTGGAGAGAAGAGCTTCCTTGATGTCTCGGTCATGGAACTGTACCACCACCGCGGGTAGGCGGCTCTTGTTGTAGGATGGAATCCTATGGGCTGCTGCGATGTTGCTCAGCTGTACCTCCACTCCAAGTGCTACTCCCAAGTCTTTGACTATGTGCTTGACGTCCTCCTGCGGTGTAGTCGGGATACCGCTTATCTCTATATTGTTTCTCCTGCTATACTGTTCAATATTTCTGAGCCGTTCTTGTAGATCGTTGACGGACTTATTTAAATTATCGTTCTTCATGCGCAATTCAGCATTTTCTTTCTTGACACAGGCCAGTTCTTTATTTATATTATTCATCAAGACATTGTCCGACAGGAATTGTATGGAAGTAGATGTCTCATTCATTTCAGATCTTATATTTTTAAATTCATTGAACATTTCTTTTTTAAATTCATCAAGCACCCGTACAAGGAATTCCTTGGTAATTGCAGTACTAGCTGCAGATGACTTACTGCTTGTTGATAGAAGACGGCAGTCTTTACACTTCCAATTTTTAAGCGACCGCGTTGATACGCCATCACCTTCGCTCTTGATACAGGTAGCGTGGAACACAGCGCCACACACTCCGGCACACTTAACCTCGTCACTGTTGTTAATTTTAACGTTACAGACGCCACAGAGAGACATTTTAATAAAAAAACATAAAGATTTTACTCACAAGTGGGCTACAAATAAAAATGTAGACAGGTACGCGCTCGATTTCAGTGAGTGCACGTACAACGAGTGCTCTCCACTGACGGATCGTGACGCTCGAGCGCCCTTCGGCGCGGGGTACAGTCAGGACGAGTGATACACACACGGAGCGATAAGCGAGACGTCTTATCTACTCAGCTGACTGAGCTGGACTAGATTATGTATTATGTATTAAGCGCACAGTTTTTTTTTTAATGGAACTCACAGCCACGCACAAGATTCGTCCCATGTGGCTCTTTATTCATTTAGTAATGTGTGATTGATTGATTGACAACTTAAATGGTGTTTAAACAATGAAATTGTAATGGTTAATGGTAATGATAATAATGGTGAGTGGTTGAGTAGCATTAAACTCACTTGAACCCTGCGTGAGCATGATTGTTAGTTCCTTCTTTTAGTAACTGAGAATTATGAACTAACACTGTGCACGTGATGAGCTTTGTAATCATGTTAATTTTGTTTGGAAATGAATAAATAACGCAAGATTAGGGGACTTTTTGGTGGCGCTGAAGAAGGAGCCATTGCTGCTCGGTCGGGAGCCTCATCCCCCATTTACTCTGTAAATGTATATTGGCTCACTGGGTCACAATAGTCGGTTGGCGGCTCGCCCCTAGCGATTATGGCGTCTACTCCCTTGGTGGTGCGGCTACTGGCGCCAGGGTGGCCAACTCGCGACAGGGTAGCCAACGACCGGGAAAACTGGTAATAAACCGGGAAATAAACGCACCGAGAAAAATGGAAATAGAACTGGGGGAAGTCTAAAAACTAACTTTTCTGTCCATTGAGTTAAATGAAGTTAATATTTAATTATAATTGTTATTTATACAGGATCGAGACCAAATTTTGGCAATGGTATAGGAATCTCGGAATCGGAATAGCTTTTTCTGCGTGGGCCCATCTCTAATAAACACAGTGATATATATATATATATGTATATATATATATATATATATATATATATATATATATATATATATATATATGCGGTAAAACACAACATGGAAAAGCTCTTTCGCCAAAATGGCGATGATTTGGAGTACCTTGTTTTCCTACCAGAATGCAGAAGTGTTAGTGTCTGTGTACCATGGCAGGAGACGGGCGTGGAAGAGAGAGACAGAATGAGAGATAACAATCTCGCTACGGAGCACAGTGGGAACGGATGAAAATCCCGTAACTTAAGTGTTTCAGTCGAGCCTAAAAATTTTGTTTTTTCGATACCAAGATTTGTTGATTGATAATCTATGTATGGTTTCCGTTTTCATATTTTTAACAATATATTTGTAACCCTTTTACCACCTGACCACAGTAAGATTTATATCTGGTCTTAAAAATTCAACGTTTTTCTCATAATTATATATTATATTTTGAACGCTAACTGATTTACAAAAATTTTAATAATAGTCAGTATTGGATGTTTAGTGTATTTAAGGAAGTCAACAAATTTAATGTGACGATAGTTACCAAGTGAATAGAATTTGTTAAATGGTACATATTGTAAAAACTAGCCCATACATTTCAGAGCCCTATTCCACAATGCATGTCAAAAGATCACTCGAGAATAGAGGTCCGCCATTAAGTTCATCTGAACAGTGAAATAAAAAAAAAACACTATGATGACCTGGCGTCGTTGATTTGTTATAAATCTGTCTCTACTTATTTCCACGCATGATTAAGGTTTACTATCTAGTCCCTACTTGATATTCAGGAAATGCACATCATATTTTGTTGTGAACAGTGGCGCTCACGAAATCTTCTCTGGGGGGTGCCTGAAACACCGGAGAGTCGGAGGTATGGAACCCCCGGCTCATATTTGCGGGGGAGTAGGGGGTCGTCCCCCCGGGAAAATTTGGATATAATAGATCATAAAATCGTTAAAATAGCATTTCTGAATTAATTAAAGAAAAAATAAGGTCATAACGTATAAATTTAAGAGTAAACCCACACCAATAAACAGAGGAAGCTTATAGAGGTATAATTAAAAAATTCTGTAAAAACACAGATTTTATGAAGTGTATTTAACTAAAATAAAATTTAATCATAACATTAACAAAAGACAGATCGTGAGATCCACAAATGACGGTATTGGTCACATTACGAAGCTTGGCCATTATCTTGATCGTGTAATTTTGAAAATAACTAATTGCAACGTTTAATTGTTAACAAAAATTAAATTGAGCAAGTTTTGTTAATTCGCCCAACCGGTAACTGTTCGTTCGTTTTAACGTGAAATCGCCAGACTGCCTATGGTGTTGCCTCGTAGTGACAACGAATTACTACAAACTAACACAAACACAGTACAGAACTGCTCAGAGCTCGGTAACTCACTCACTACTGCAAAATATACTTTTTGTATCGGTTACTTGTCTGTACAGAAAGTAGGCTGCAAGTTACCGCAAACCGAAAGTACCCGGTACTGGTTACTAGTACAGATACTTTTACGATACATATACTGTACACGGTTACACGGTCTTGAAATAGTCGGGATTTTGTCAGAATTTAGAAGGCACTTAGGTGGACCACTTAGGAGTAGAAAAGCTAGCTCGATGAGCAAAAGCAACGGAAGAACAAATTATAGCACATGCCGACAAGTCTATACCCGGTTCGCTACGCATATGACCAAAGTACCTAACCAGTTAAAATGATTTTGTAATCCCGACGAACGAAGTTTTAACATGGCAGAGTGAGGGAATACTAATACGAGAAATGTCCTTCCACCCGATACGGGTACGAATATGCTGAAAAGAATACTCTCGTAAAAGATAAAGGAATCGTATCCAAGCCTAGGAAAATAAACAGATTTCATACTATAACACAATGCCTACCGTAGGTCAAGCTGATACGAACGTAGTCTATTATTACGGTTATTCGCATGCCTCGCCGGTCACGACAAACTGCGAAGTAAGTGTGAGGCCTACTCTGGTTAGAGACAAGGTCAAATGTATCTTTTTCATTATGCAGTGACAGTACGTCAGTGGAATTTAATGTTTAACGGCCGAAAGGAACCGATATTCTTTCTAGAATGTCTCAAAGAGCGGATATACGTATATGGAACTGACAACACCAAAATAAAAAAAGCCTTACCCGATTTGTTTTGGGCCCAGCTCTTCACAAGTAGTCGTCACAAGTGCACGCATATTTCAAAGCTTTTGGCGTGGTTAGCTTAGCCTAATCATTATTTTGCATAAAGTAGTGTCGACGAGTGTTTTAGATGTTTTTGATTACTTTCGTATTTTATTATCGATTGTGATAAATTATCAGCCTAAAATTTTACAATGAAAGGAACATTTGTTATGCTCTGATCTCTTTTAAGGTAATTGTGATCGGTCTGAAGTTAGCATTTTAAAGCTGTGCATACGTTCCTATTAACTTACTTACATTAAAACATAAAACCAATATTTAATACTTTTATTATTTTGTGAGGCCTTTCGATATCAAGGATATCTTCTTCAGACACCTTTTTTTACAGTACATTCCTGTTGTCCTCAAAAAAGTAGTCTGGTTAAAAAAAGTCACGCAATTTCGTAAGCCACTCAATTATTATCTCAGGTCCTAGCCGACAAATAAAGTTAAAATATAGTAGTCTATAGTTGGACAAAATGTAACACAATATATTCACTATCATGAAAAGATTTCTTTTGTGAACTTTAATTTTAACAAGAATAAATAAAGTATGTAATTTTAAATGTTTTATAAAACGGGAAAAAATCGACTGAAAACATTCATACAGAATCCATTATATTTGAAAGGAGTTCAGTTCCAGTTATGTGTATATTTATACAGCCACTAGAATAAAGTAGGTTATGTTTACTTTAAACCACAGAAAATTTAATATCAATACGTGATCCTTCATAACCTTATTCACTGTAAACTATACAACCGACTAACAAAGTATTTTAAGTGTACTTTAATAATATTTGACAAAATTTGGTATCGAGTACTTTACTTCGGTAATTGTCAACAAAGTACGAGAATATCTACTAAAATCTACATATAGCAATATATTAATATGCGACCCGCTATATATCATAACAGGATTGGAAAATGTTTGTCCATAAGACACTAAAATACAGCGTTTTATATCCACTTTAATAATATACTTGACAATCGTTGGTAGCAAGTACTTTGCTTTAAGAAAAATACTAAATTGTGTAGAGAAATGTACATAGTAATATATTAATACGTGAACCGTTAAATATCCGTAACCCAAATGACCAGGAGTGTGTATACAGCACCTAAAAGTATTTTATTATACGGAATTACTTGACAAACTTTATCAACAAGTATATGTTTGAAGTCTACATTTATAACATAATTCCTGAATTTGGAACAAGCCCTTAACTCGTGATTTTTTGGGAAAATAGAGATCGTAAGGAATTAGTAAGATTCATACACATAATTTCACATGAAGAAAAGGAAGGCTGTTTTATGACACACCGGAATCCAGACAGAAGGAGAACGGTCAAATTCCATTGTCACAGCAAGTCGAGGACTTTGCCAGCACGTGTGACCTTGGGTGTCTGGTAATAGGCGGGAGTGGTGGCAGGGTAGCGTTATGCGCTGCGTCCTGAAAACATTTCCTATGACTAATCGGCGACAGCCTCCATTCACCAAAAACACTACGAATCGTCGATAACGCGCCCTACCACAAGAAACAAATTCAAAAATATGAAGCAAAAACGGAATGCCACTCAGTGACGATATGTTTATACCTGAATTGTACGTACGTGGGCAGTTATATAAACCAAGACATGCCCTGTACGCCTTTGAAAAAACACTATTCAGCTGGATGGTCATGATGTACATGGAGAAAAACGAAAAGGACTTTGTAGCCGCAGAACCCCAGATTGACAATATTATAGAATCCTTTATTATATCAGTTGGAGATGGTTCGGATACAAACAGCAGTGACAGTGGCCCAGAAGAGGAGGACCATTTGTAGGATTAAAGAATTCCAATGAAAAATAATTATTGACGGTTACATTTGTTATTATAAAATTATATTTACTTCAGTATTTTAATTAACTAAATATTAATGAGTTCACTGAAAAATAAATAATTAGACAAATTTAAATAATAATAATAATAGGACATATACTATTTTTTTGTTTTTTTATTTTTATAGTCTCGTTTTTAGGTTCCGTGAGCGCAGCTAAATTCCTCCAAATTGTACGTGACGCGCCTTTCGCTGATTGGCAGTATTGTTCGTTTATCACTCTTAGCAACTAACAGTGATCACAGAAGTAGCTCATAATAGAAAATATGTTCAGTAACAAATATATTAAATACCATAAGCCACTGCGCTTGCGCGATTTAAGATGGGTCTTCAGCCACACTCCTCAATTAATACAAATTGTATAGTATTAACTTAGTTTAAAATTTCAGTATCGTGGTATACAAACGTATATATATACCAAATGGTATATACCAATAGATTGGCCCAATCTGTAATTGCCCTGGAAATAACTTGCATTAATACATCTGCAAATAGTTTCATGCAATAAAAATGAAGAAAATGTAATTAATGTGAAATTAATAGAGAAATTCCTTCCACGACAGAAACTGATACTCATTATTGATGAGGATAAAAATCGAGGCTAGCGAAAAGAAGCTTAAAGATAAATTGTCTAAAATCCATAATAGCATGTCCTCGATGAGAGATCACAAACATTTAGTAAATGTATAACATATATTCTAAACGTTGTAACTCTTTGTAATCAAACAATGAAACATGAATGAGTGGACCAAAAATAAATAAATCATGTTTTGGACTTGTTGTATTATGTAAAATATATCCAACAGTACTATTGATCTTTGGATCTGAATTCCCTTCCGTAAGCCATTTGAACGTGAGTAATCAATGTAGATGAATTATTGACGGAACCCATTAAAAAGTAGAAAAATATGATTTAGTATTTTGTAGGCGTAAGTACTCTTCGTTAATTATCAAGTTGTTGTAAGGAGTCTGCTAATCAGTGTTTCCCAAAGTGTTCGCCTCGGGCTCCAAGGGCGCCGCGGTTGATCTACAGTGATTAAGAAAATATCATAATAGTCTGAAAAACTTTAAAGTATATATTTATTAATACCTTCATGCTAGACTAGATTTATAATGCCATATCGAATTATTGAATTATCATAACCATACCTATAGCTCCATAAATGACTTAACATTAAGTTTTTTTTAAGACAAATAAGCATAAACAAAAGAGATTGCTTGAAACGAATATTATGGATTGTGGTGAATTTGAGTTGATATAGTCTGTCTAGATGAACTGTAGTCTTTTAAATCATTTTATTATTACAAGAATATTCAAAATGTTAAACGCTCTGTACTTAAATCACTCCCTAAAAGGACATTGTGTTTGCAAATATTTAGTCTAACATTAAGTATTGTTAGGTCTTGTACCCCCCAAGGCGACCCTGTCATAAATATGAAGAGTGTGACGTGTTGGTATTTACGACACCCCCTTGCTCCAGTTTGTCGTCATGAACAATGTCGTGGAAAAAAACCTAAGCTGCTGCTTACCTGCCCGGTAGCGGACACAAGAGAGAATGTCCATGCACATTAATATAACTAAAACACTGTACATCACGAATCGCAAAACACTGGATTCACACTAGTGGAAATATACATATGTATATCATTAATCGTGCTGTCTTTTATTCGTTTGACACTACAAACAACATTTCCCAGAAATTTATATCAGTTTAATTTTAACTTTTATGATTGTATTTTTAACGTATGCAAAATTATCTTTTTTTAAACTTTATAAAAAATTACATGGATTGGAAAAGTAGTTAGTAATCCAACAATACGAATTCGGGTAGATGGACCCTTTATCTCAGGATTATGGAAAAAACAATTAAAAATCCTGCTTATGACAACTGCAATAAAGCGTTTTAAATATTTATTTACTTGAGTTCGGCAATAAGCACGTAAACTCGAGAAACGTTGCAAAAAGAGAGATCATAACCGTATTAATGAAAGTGGCAAATACATAGTTCCGAGTGTTTAAAATGCAATATCTCTATAAACTATTAAGTAAAACGTAAGGAAACTATGATACAACATGTAGCCTAATTACTCACTACCTTAATACACTTTTTCATCTCATGTTCTTCCAATGAATAAGGTCTAGTTTTTCCTCCCCCCATGTATCTTAAAGACACAAAATAATGTACTAGTTGGTAAAAAAAAATTTTAAAAAATTGCCAGTTCAACTACTTTGACCATAGATTAAAAGAGTGAAATCGTCTGATTTATTTGTAACAGATGCGTTTTTTATTTGGGAATGGGAACGTGTAAAGAATAGTATTCACTGATATCTGACTGGTTTTAATCGGAAATCCTAAGAAGAAATTCATGGCCGTATAAGCCCGAAAATTAAGATCACTTTAGTTTTATTTTTAAATAGAAGCTTAGTCTCCCTTTGCACTGGATCTTACCTTTCGGTATAGTTCCTTGCGAGGGTTACAACAAATCTGCTGGACATGTTGATGCCTTATATTTTGGCTTAACAAGATAAGCAGGAATTAGCCCACACTGCATATTTATGTTTAATTTGAAACATTGAAATTTAAAATCAAAGTAAAAACATATATAGAGAGGGCTGGGCAGGATGTCCATTGTCCACAAAGAAGAATACGGTAGAACGTCCTCCGGTTATTTTCCAGAATGTCATTCATTACCTCTCCTGGGATGGATAGTTTCTGGGTTGTAACCAATCAGTATAGAATAGTCTATTCTGTAAATTTTACAAACGGGGTGAACTTAACTTCTTTTTAGCAAAGGCCTAATTTTGGAAATCTAATATGTATATGCTTAATAAAACTTCGTTGTGCTTTCGTGTCAAAGGTAGCAATGTTCTTTTATTGGCGTTCAAGAGAAATTTATGAATTATGAAGTGTATTTATGACAATATAAAATTAACATAACATGGTGATTACTATGTGAATATCAGGGAGGAAAGTACAGGTCTACAAGGCAGACAGATACGTTTTTACATTTCTAGCTTAAAAGAACGTTTAGACATAAAAACGCCCACCTCGACTATATTCCTATCAGACTATATATTGGCCTAATGAGGTCCTCGCATTTTCTATTATTCTCTATATCCTGCAAATGACTACATGGTCAAATGTAGAACGTGGTTAAGGAACAGGGGAAATAGTGCACCCATAGGCGTATCTAGTATGACCGAATGGGGGAGGGGGGTTATCACTCCGTACCTCACAGTCAAGCTAATAATATTAAATGTTCCCTTAAATGCTAATAATATTTAAAATATTAAGTTGGATACCCGCCTAGTAGCATTATTGTTATACTTATTTTCTACTTCTCCATATGATATTTTAACACATTTTTATCATGGTCCTGCAGCAAACAACTCAATACAAGTTTCTTAACAGAACTTCACCACAGTTTTAAACGTACCAGCATATTAAAATTTGGTTTAAGAAAACGTTTTGAAATAAAAATGTTTTAGACTGTAGTCTAAACAGTACAAACAGTTTTCGTCCATGTTTACTTTGCATTAACAATATCAATCATCAAGGTGTACCTGTTCTGGACTAGTTTAATTACCAAGAACGTGACTAACATACTGTTCTGACCTATAACCTATAGTTTATGTGTGTTATTGTATTTCTTGTGTTGCAGTGATTATTTTGAAAACATGTAACACGTTCGTACTAATAAGGGACATTTAATGGCCCTTGGTACAGACAGAGAAAATTGTAAACATATAATTTGTATAAATATTAAAAACATTGCTTTACTTGTATAAAAGTAAATGGTAAACTAAATTTAACGTAATGTAAACACTATGTACTGATAAGTTAATTAAAGAAAAATTACAACACAAAATAAAAAAAAAACATTAAAGAGGTGAATTAAAACACACCTATTAACAATTGATGATCAGAAAAAGGTTATATTCCATTCTGGCATGGAGACTAATCACGGCTAATAATAAATATTTATATACAGTATATTTAAAAAAAAAGTTATGATAAAATTATTTTGTAACATAAATTTATTTCGTTTTTTTTTAAATCGTAAATGTATTCCCGGAAAATTATATGCCTGTAATCTGTGTTTGATGATTGTTATTGACAATGGATAAATAGAAGTTATAAGAGAATTTTTGACATTTGGGATTGTTATATAATAAATTTATAAAACATTATTATCCTTTTATAATTTTTGAACCAACTTGATTGATATTAAATATATTAAAATAATGAACACTTTTTTAAAGACTGGAATCTATTTTTCAGCTGTGTAAAAATATTCCAAAATAAATAAATTGCAATCAGCATGAACATGTTAATTCTGTTCTTTTAGCATTAATGACTCCTTTGCTAAAGTGTAATGTTTTATTATAGTATTGTTTCTAACTATTACTTAATCATTAAATATTATATTAATGTTCCTAAACTCTTTTGAATATATTTAGGTATACCAGCTCAATTCAAATGCATAATTGTTGCTTATTTCCATGATTTTACGTTTTCTGTATTATAACAAACCAACAGTTTTTAGGGTGTTTTACAACACGTTAGAACGATTTTAAGTTGATAAGTAACTATGCATGTTTGTATTGGTTTTATTCTCACTTTTTTATAAATAAGAACATATTGTAAACATGTATTTAATTTAAATATGGTAACTTATTTGTATTTTTAGTTTTACAATGTATTTTACGTACAGTGTTTTATCACTTAATTCTTTAGACGATCCAACTACTTTATCCACAAGTTGATGTTTGTTTAGAGTCAGTTAATTACTCACTGATGGTCCCTCCAGGTAAAGTTTCTAACTCTAAGAGTTTAACATTATGTCCAAACTCGGAGCAAAGCATAAAAAAAACAATCACATGCCACTAGTGGGAAGAGAGACAAAGAGAGACAAGATTTCGAGTACATGATTTATAATTATTAGGTGGCAAACATTTTCATACAAAATACAATTACTGCAGCACCACGGTGCACCGAGTACCTTGCAAACTAAATAACAAAAATAAATAGAATTCTAATATTAGCAATAACATAATAAATAGCAATTTGACAAATAAATAACATAATAAAATATAGAAATTTAATATATACATAACATAAATTTCAGGTACGGCAGTAGTAAATATAAACTTTTACTGGTAATTTTTTATGAACTGAGGGGAGGGAAAAGGTTGTAGAATTTCTAGGCCCACTATTTTTAAAAAGTAATTTTGTTTCAAGTTTGTAGCCGAAAAATAAAAAAAAATATTTAAAGCCGATTTTCGAAAGAGGCGGGGGCTTAGTTGTCTCCACGAATCCGAATTAAAGGTGAAATCCTCCCCTACAGATCATGTCCCTAAACTAAACACATACTAGGTAGCTTAACACTGGCCCTCCTCCAGATATAATATCTGGCAGCGCTCCATACAACCCAATCCTCTCAAGTTCAGTGCAAGAAGAAAGAAAAACATTTTGGATCCAACCTTGTTCAAGACGAATACAGACACTCCAGTTGGATGCCGGTACAGTAGCGCTGGCGGGGCGCGGGCATTCAATTTTGGTTCCAGTGCTGTTTGGGTAGATTCGCCGCACCAGTCCCGTTGACGGCACTCGCGGGAACCCTGCCGAAAGTAGTAGAGTTAGCCAGCCATGGGCATCAGGACGACAGTGAACAGCCAGAAAATCAAGTCGCTTCTGCCGAACGTGTCCGACCGCTCCGAACAGTAGCCGCTGCCGGTAAACAGCTGGTCGGTAAACAGTCAAGGTCAACCACCTGACCTCGACCAATCAGTCCAACCAGGCAGAAAATAATCAATACTTTGACGGAGTGACTCCCCCACCGACTGACAAAAGTGGCCGAGGTGGGAAAGGTAAAAGACAAAAAATGTCCAAAGTGAGCCCCGGCTCAATTACATGGAAACATTTTACTACGATTGGTAGGAGTTTATCAAAGTCATGATTGGATGAATGAACCATTACTGAAAGACAGGGCGTTTCGACCAACTCAGGAGCTAAACCTTTTCACCATTGCCTAATGTTTTGTTCTCACAAATAAAAATTTTTGCTCAAACAAGCATGAACTGAACTTTGAAGTACATTCCAGAGACATAAAGCTACGGTTATGTTTGTAGTGTGATAGACTATTACCGCTTCCTTAGCAACAAGTTTGTCTTAGAATCGCCATTAATAAAAAAATGTTTATTGATGTGTTCGCCGCAATAGCAGAAACAGCATTTAAATATTTTTTAGATTTTTTTAAATCTTTTATGTCAGACTTTACTTCCAAAAACAATACTGATTTCACTGTTAGATTGTGTACACAATACTGAATGTGGATTATTACGTTTAGCAAATTATGGATACCCTTGTTTAAAACTTTCATTGAACACACATTTGCGTTGTGTCCAATTTTTCTCACTGCCACTCGTTTTAAGCAATCACTAGAAAGGCAACAAGGCGAGGCGGGGCAGACGCTGGCGCTAATGAGGCAGCAGCCGAAGATAAGGAGGCGGACGCCAATCTCAGCGTATTTGTTGTCATAGAGGTGAGTAGTGGGTTTTATGCTTGTGGTCGCGTTTCTTCTTTATAATCACTGATGCATTGCTGTCTGATCTAACCAAACTGTTGCAATCTTTTGCACAATATCGCCAGGATATATCTCCTTTGACGAGTGTTCTGTATTCTCGAAATTTATAATTTTTTCTGAGATATTGTTTTCATGCATTTTTTATTAATTCAGAAGTCATTTTGTGTTTTTTTTTTATTTGGCCAATATAATAAAAAATAAAAATTTAATAAAATCTAATCTAAGACTGTAATTGTATTTCTTCCACATATAATATCAATAAAAACAAATTAACATAAATTCAAATTCCCAAGCAAAAAGTATTGTGCGTGGGCTGGGATCGAACTCAGGATCTGGTGACAGTAATTCTTCCACTATGTCTACGAGCTACAAAGCAGCTTTGATGATAGCGTGGGCCGCTGATTTATCAGCCTCATCAAGATAACGTGACGAACGCGTGGCCATATGTGTGCTCTACAAGAATTATGTTGTAGATTAATGAACAACAGTCCACTCCAGTTAGAGAATGTGGTTATCTTCTTACCACGTTCATGATCCAGACACTTATAATTCATTTATCCACGAACAAACTAAAAACATCTTTATTATATTATAAGAAATATATTATCGTATTAAATAATATGATAAATTACAATAACAGAAACGATGTAAAGGTACTGTTGTCTCTTGGCGCATGCGCACTAATCAAATTGTAAATACGAGTATGTACAATGATTTCCTTAACAATCCTTGCCTAATCTACAGACGGGTCTTCCAGATGAAGTTAGTCGAATAGAATAAGAAATACAGTAGCTTTCATTTCTTCAGAAGAAATCCAGCAGACAGCTTCAGTGGGCGGGTGGAGCTTTGCATTTGCAATGAGGAGAAAATTTAAGGTGTTTCGAAAGTATTAGTCTTGTTCAACTGCCCAATTACAATTTATTGCATAAATAAATGAATTGCTTTAAATCATTTGAAATTTTTATTTTTGCCTACACAACCGAGACCGCTTGAGATAAAACCAAACTTTAAATATAAAATTTTTTGTTACTATGTTTTATTTGGTGTAATGCAAGCCATATAGTTGAATTTAATATTTTTTAGTTACAAACACTTTTAGATTTTCAAAATATAAATAATTTTACATGTCGACATTATTTTGGAACGGTACTTTCTTAGTTATTTATTGGAAGAGTAAGTCCTCAACTATTTATGGTATTATTTTGAGTTTTATAACTTATTTAATAAAGTAACCATAAAAACACTTGTTAAAACTTTTTTTGCAGATTTTATAACACCCTTTACTTCACATTAAGATATATAGGAAACATTTTTTGAAATAATCTGTGTCAACAGGCTTTCTATTAGGTACCACACGTCCTAACTTTACATTTAAAAATGTCCCGAAAACAAAACCTCACCGCCTGCAAAATACCATTACAGATTTTTGGGAAGTTAAAAATAATTGTATTGAATTATTTTGGCATAAAATAGGGAGGTTCAGTTGAAACAGAGTTTCTATCTTTACTTATTATACCACTACAATTAGTGGCCTAGGTAGTCTTGGTCACCCTGTATTTCAATGTGAAACCTGACAAAAAAATTAGATGAGACAAGATTTATAAAATCAATCCCAGAAATGATGACACAAGCTGAGCAACATGAAACTTAGTTACTGGACAAAATAACTCGACCTCCACCTATCCATCGTTATCGTTAGTCTTCAAAATCGCTTGTGGTTCCAAACGTAAAGGCAAAAGAAGTAAGCATCAAAACTTACGCTCACGCAAAATCGATTAATTATATGAACAATGATAATGATAGCGCATTAAAAGGTTGTGAGGCTGATCACGGTTTTGGCAGATTTTATTATACAATAATAGGTTTTTCTATAGAAGATCCTTGTCGGAGCCGGGTCCCGGAGACATCTCTCACACGCGAAATATCTCACTTTAAACATCTACCACATTAAAACGGGGACAGCTCTTATACTCTACGAATCGTTGTCTCAACGATAATTGTCTCAAAATAGGGATTTTTATATTTGCAATATTAGTGTTGGGTCTTTTACACTACCAATCGTTGACCCAACAACCATATCTGAACAAATAACAAAGGGTGTTGTACTCTACGAAGCGTTGCGACAACGACCCGATTTACTAATAAAACTAAAAGTTCAATCAAAAGGTTCATTGTCACAACGATCCATATAAAGAATATAAGGATAGAACTACAAATGGGTTCGTTACTTTGGGTAGTTTAAAATATTTACTTTCAAAGCTTCTTGTACTGTAAAGATGATTTGGCATGATATTTTCTCTATTTCCGCTCCGAACAAAAAAACAATCTTAGGACTTTAAAAATGAAAAGGTGCTGTATCAGTAAAATACGCAACTGCTGGTAAAAAGGAAAAGCGCTCGATAGTTTAGATTTCTTAAGAACTATACGCAAAAAAAGTTTTGAGTAGTTCTTAACTTAGCTATTAATGTTTTGTAAGTGCCCCCCAGCATGGCAGAGCATACTGTAATTTTGAATTAATTACAGCAAAATAAAGGGTTCTCAAGAGAGATGAATTACAAAAATTTCTTAAAAAATAAAATGTTCAGATTTGTGATCTTAATTTTGAGTGTAAGCCCAAGATGTGAGGTTCAAAAGCAAGTTTCTCATCAAGCAAAGCTCCCAGATATTTAATGGATTTTACTTTTTGTAAAGGTTGACAGGTACATTAGTTGGTATTACAGGTTGATGAATGAAAATTTATAGCATTATTAATAGCCCTTTATTAACATTTACTTGCATTTTGCTTATTAAGCACGATTTTCTAAGTAGCAGAAGATCATCGTTAATTGAATTAGCAAGGTTAATGTAGTCTGTTTGAGAATAAAAAAGTGTAATATCGTCTGCAAAAGCATTTATGTTTCCTTTAAACTTTAGTTCCAATAAATCATTTATAAAGACTAAGAAAAGGGTAGCAGAGGTAGTTGACCCCTGTGGAACTCCGGTCTGCACAGAGTAGATCACTGAAATTGATGTTGATTTTTGCTTATTTCCAGTAATAAAACTATGGAACCAGTTCAAAGCTATGCCTTTAATACCGGCAGCCTCTAATTTATTTAAAAGAATGTTATGGTTTACCATGTCAAAAGCTTTCTTAAAGTCAATAAAAAGACCTGTATTTTTTAGTTTTGAATGTAATCCGTTAAAAATGAGTTCAGTTACAGAGTTAGTAATGCATTTTCTGTCGATCTGCCTTTGATAAAACCAAACTGCTTATTACTAAAAAAGTTAGCTTTGTTTAAAAATTTGGTCAATCTTACCAACATTATTTTCTCAGGTAATTTGGAAAAACCGAAAGTATACTAATTGGTCTGAGATTATCTAATTTGTATGAATTAGGTTATTTAGAATAGGTATAACTGAACTTAATTTCAATTTTTCTGGAGAGATACCTGTATTAAAACTATTATTGATTATGTAAATAAGAACTGTAGCAATGTCATCAATTATAATAACAATAAGCCAACGTTAATTCTATCCAAACCTGTGGATTTGTTACTTTTTAAATTATAAACAATACTTTTGAATTCATCTACAGTGGTAGGCACTACAAAGAAAGACTCATCGAGGACATGGGTAGGAAGATATTGATATTGTTCCTTGCTGACCAGACTGTACCGAGATAAGGTGCCTGTAGATTTCCTGAGCGACGGAGCTCGGCTCCGTTATCACTGCCCCCTTAATAACTTCAACTCGGTCTATGCATTTATTCCTTGCTGCCTCCTGTTAGATTATTTATTATTTTCCATTGTTGGGAAATTTCATCTTTACAATTTTCTAGCTGCTTTGTATAATATTCATTTTTTACAAGGTCAATTTCCAGTTTTAGGTTATTGGAAAATTTTGAAAAATAATTTCCAAAACCCGTATCATAGGGCCTTCTTTTGGAAATGTTATACTGTGTTTTTTTATTTTATATATTTTTTCAGAAGGTTAGAAGTAATCCAAGAGCTCAATGACTTGGCTTTCCTTAGTTTTCAATTTTTAAAATTGGTTTCCTATTACTATTTATAACATTGTTCAAAATTTCATGAAATTTATCATTACATCTGTTAACATCATTTTCAGTATAAACCTCTCCCCAATCAACGTTTTGTAACTTATTTTTCACTATCTCATAATCAATTGTATATTTAGTTGGTGTATGTTCCTTACAATTATCTATAATATTCTCTGAGTGATTATTAAACCTTAATACCAACATACAGTGATCAGTGATACCTAAGTCAAACACATCACACACAAAACTTATTTATAATTCAATGAAATTTTTTACAATTCAAAACCTTATTTATTTCCAAATAAAGAAATTACAATTCCATAATAGATTAATATTAATATACACTATAGTAATTTTAAAAATATGATTAAAACATAAACATTTCTTAAAATACAGGAAAAAAGTACCTACATAGGCAAGCCTGTGCGTGGGTACGAGTCGTTGAAAAAAGATAGGTCGACCTACATTGCTGATAAGTTCATCATATAGGCTATATAGCATATATATATATATATATATATATATATATATATATATATATATATATAAAACACACATATACACACATACATAAATACACAAACCTTACCCCTGTACACTAGTACTGAAAATAAAGTAAAGTAACGGGACTAGGTTGGTAACAGACAAGGGCTTCAAGTAAAAGAAAATTCCTATCTTAATTGGACGCAATAACGTTCTCCGTTGCTCCCCCCTCCCAAATCCGTAAGCCAATTAACCACTAGCTTCTTAAACATTCCAATTTTTATATTATAAAAATCAGTTAATGGTCTCGGCAATTTTTTAATCAAAATTTGCATTATATAATGAGAATTAGTTAATGTAAAGCTTTTTGTTAATGTATCTGTTAGAATATTTACTGAAGTCGAAATTCTAGTTTCGTACTTATGGTTAGTTCGTCTAAAAATTGTGTTATTGTTTTTATACATATACAAAACCAATTTTTTTACATATAGCTGCCTGACACCCAAAACTCCCATATCATTAAAAAGTGCAGATGATGCATAACGGTTACCTTTACACAGGGCAGCCTTAAGAATGGCTCGTTGGATAACATTTATAGGTTCTAATACTGATTTATAGGACCACCCCAAGCTATGATACCAGCCAATAACATTGATTGACAATAAGCAAAATAATCAAGTTTAAATTCATTAAAATTTAAAATTTCACGTAGCTGCCTAATACAAAAATACATTTTCTAATTTTGTTTTTCATGTGATCTATTTGTACTGCCCCAACGCATTCGTTTATCAAACATAATTCCTGGATATTTATATGAATCGACACTGTACATAGTGTCACAACCGCATGTTTCACTCATAAAATTCTCACAGGAATAAAGTTTTAGACTATTGTCATTAAAATCATTATTAGCTCGTAATGAAATTGGAAAGAATTTCGTTTGGGAAACATTTAAAGATACTATGGATAAGCCACGTAATGCCTTAGTTTTGACTTCTCCCCAATTCTTTCCTTCGTATAGTATAGCGGAATCATCTGCAAAAAGAAACAACTCACCCTCCATATACAGATTGGCAAGATTGTTAATATAGATCAGGAAAAGAATGGGACCAAGTGTACTTCCGTGGATGACTCCGTAGTCTACTTGCTGTTCACTACTCTTTGTTCCACAGATCGATACATATTGCTTCCTGTCGGACAGGTAGCTCTCAAACCATAAGTATGTGCTACCTTGACAACCTATACAATGTAACTTTTGTAAGAGCTTGCTCCGTGAAATGGAGTCTAATGCTTTAGCCAAATCTAAAAATACGATGAGACAACGCCTATTCGAACTAATAGCATCGTTGATTCCTTTAGTCAGCATGTACAACCCATCTGTTATGTTTTTATCTCTTCTAAATCCATACTGACATGGTGTTAAAATATCATTGTTATTTAAATACTTAACTAATTGATTTTTAATTATTTTCTCGAGTACTTTAGAAAAAACGCTTCATAATGATATTGGACGGGAATTACTTTTGGTATGAAAACCATTTGTTTTTATAGAGAGGAATAACTTTTGCCAATTTAAAAACAGATGGAAATTCGCCTGAAATAATGCTTAAATTAAAGATATGCAATAATTGTTTAAAAAAAATTCAATTTTACTTTTGAGAAGAGAGACTAATACACCATCACACCCAGGCGCGGACAGTCCACGTAAGTTGTTAACCTGTTCAATAATGTCAGTCTCAGTTACAATACTTAAAGTAAAAGTGGGGTCGGTTGAGTAATCCTCGTCACATAACACTGGTGGGCCACTTGAGTCAATTGCAGTTGCCAAGTTACATCCTACTGTCGAAAAATAGTTATTGAAGTCGTCGGCTATGTCCACATAGTCATAGTGAGTAATGTTACTGTCCGTCCCCTGCATATATTTCCCTATTGGGAAAGAATCTTCATTTTAATTTCTTCCTGACAATTCATTTTATTTTATTTTTTTTTTTTTTTATTTTTATTTTATTTTATTTTACATTTCAACGGACATCTCCATTTTTACAGTTTTGAACATAATATTAAACAATGAAAGTAAACAACCACAGTGACAAATAGAGCAATAACGATTAATAAACTATTTAAGTGACGAAACGGATATAAACTATGAATGACAATAACGTAATTAATTATTAGTGTACCGTGATTTGAACTATGGAAAACAACGAACAATAACAGCAATAAATTAGCACGAAACAATGAGAATAAACAAGATTAGACAAGAAATAACAAGACACAATATATAAATAACAGCAATGAGAGACGTACAGATAAAGTGTAAGAACGAATGTCTTCCCTCATTGTGCAACTCCTAGGCAGATAACTCATGCAGATCGGCGATCTTCCTCTTGAGCACTGGTATACTGTCCACAAAAAAGTCAACGATGTCGGCGACGCTATTACCAGAACTCTGAAGTCGGTACATCGTATCGTTTGCTGCGTAGTTGGTGCGATGTTGCTGCCTAGCGAACAGGTCTCTGGAGCGAGTGGCTGAAGGGGTCCTGAAGAGGATCTGGCTCAGCATATCGGGACAGTCGATCTTGCCGTTAAGGATCTTTGACAGCAGTACAACGTCAGCGGAGAATCTGCGATCCGCAAGAGTCAGGAGTCCCAGATCACGAGACACTTCCCCGATGGGAACCTGACGATAGAGAAGACCACTCCTGACACCCACTATTCGAATAAATCTTCTTTGAATAGTCTCTAGTTCATCTATGAGAAACTTCTGGTGGGGGTTCCACACTGGAGAGCCATATTCAAGGATTTGGCGTACCAAAGCACAATACAAAGTTTTTAAAGCCGTGTCACTTAAGCCTTTTGAGAATCGGGAGACAAATCCAAGCATTTTGTTTGCTCTGCTGCAAATGTTTCGCACATGCAACTCAGGATTCAGTGAAGGTACTAATGTAATACCAAGATCTTTTACCTGCAGTACACGAGTTAAGGGCTCTCTGCGTATATTGTACTCATGGACAACGGGGGAGAGATTCCGATGGAAGGTCATCACTTGGCATTTCTTAGTGTTGAGTTTCATTTTGTTCTCTTCGCACCAGCGGTCGATCGCACAAAGAATCTTCCTGGATTCGTAGGCAGTCCGCTTCAGTGGATACGATGGAAAACAGTTTCACATCATCAGCAAACATTAATTTTTTTCCAAAATAAATGTTGATTATTCCCACACTGATTTATTTTTTCTCTATAGTAAATCAACCTAGTCTGTTTTAAGCAGTTATTTAAGGAATTTCGATAGCGTTTAAAATAGTTAATAAGTTCTGTGTTAAAAGGTTGTTTCTTAACCCATTTTCTTATCTTATCTCTTTTTCTAATCGATCTAATTAAGCCAGGCGTGATCCAAGGTTTTAACTTAGTGAGACGAGAACCACTCAAATTTGGTTTATTTGCCTTGCGCATACAGTAATTTCGTCAACAATATTTTTAAATTTGTTTGCACTAGTTTCAATTTCATTTGATAAAATGATCGAATTCCAGCTTTCATTTCTTAACATATTGCGAACAATACTTGGATCTATACAACTATTATTTTTCTGTTGCACTCTCTCTTCTGACACACTGAACTGTACCGCTGTGCTGTAGTGATCAGTAATGCCTGTACGTGAGACAGCTGAGACAGCTGTCCGAACGTTATAGAAGTTATCATGATTAACAAATATATGGTCAATACACGAGCCACTGTCCCTGTCACCTGTCACCCATGTAGGAATATTTATACAACTCACAAAACCAGTTTCTGTCAAAATGTTAAGGTAACGCTCTGCATACTTATTAGTCTACTTCTAACAAAGATATGATCAATAAGAGTACTTGAATTCATAGTAATTCGAGTCGGTTTGTTTATCAAAGAGACAAAACCATTATATTATTCAATGTATCATTATAAGATTGTGTTATTGTATTGCTTATTATATTACGTTATTATTTAGTTCTGTAACAAGCTGTGATAGTTCTAGCAAACAAGAATTTGCATGTACATTTTGTAATCTATATAAACACAATAGTTTAAAATACGATTTGTTTAATCTAACATTTAGTAAAAGAGTATCGGCTGATGTCATATTGCATGCTATTGTGATTTGTTTACAGTCGATCGAGCTATCAACAAAACATAAAGCACCACCCGATTTATAATTATTATTGCTCGACAAAGAGATTGTAACCTGGTAATGTATAAAGACATAATTCATCACTGTTAATCCAAATTTCACTGAGAACTATGAAGTGGATTTTTTGTTTTATCTTGCTTAGTTTTACAAGTGTATTTAAATTTTTCTCATTCTTCTAATATTAGTATAAATTAAATTATAACTATTTAGTATAACTCCCTGCTTAAAAAAGGTATTGTAGCTCAGAGTGGATACTATTCAGCTGTTCAATTGAATCCATTATGAATAATTAGAAATGTAATAATAAGTAATAAGTAATAAAATAAGAACAAGAACAAATAAATAGAACATTAGTAATAATGAATACTATAAATCTAACAATAGTGTAACAGTAAATAAAGATCTATGAAAACAATAATGTAACAAGAAAATTTAACAAGGCCTTACATGTTTATCTAAGCTTGTTGAGTTCCTCGTATGGGTCAACCTTTATGTGTCGTTCTCCCTGACACCTTCTTACAAAGAATTTACCCTCCCTACACCAAGCACATTGATAACCTATTTCCCTTCACTTTTGTTTCAAATTTGGTAGGAAAATCTTGTTATCAGGAGTCAAGTGTTCGTTGATGAATATGGTCTTTTCAGGGAAGGTGAAGTTGATCTGACGGGCGGTTAACCCATTTTCTTCTTTAAACTTACGCAGCATCGAGTCATGGGTTACTCTCCTGGCGAACTGCAAAATGAGAGAAGACGGGCGGTCTTTCTTGAAGGTTGGGACTCGGTGAACCATCGAGATGTCCACTCCTAGGGCAGTTCCGACGTCCTTCACCAGAGCGATGATGTCTTCCCTCGGAGTTTCTGGAATTCCGCTGACCTCTACATTATTTCTTCTGGAGTACTGCTCAAGTACTCTTACTCTATCCTTTAGAGAAGATACCTCGGAGTTTAAGGCAGTATTCATACTCCGAAGGTGCTCGTTTTCCTTCTTCATCATCGCGACCAGTTCTTCCCTTATATTTTCCATTAAAGTTGTTGATTCGTCCATTTTATTAGACAAAACTGCACAGCCTCAGCCAGTCCGTTTATCTCGTTTCTTGTGGTTTTCATTTCGTCACATAACTGAGATTTAAACTTCTGGAGTATTTCGCGGAACTCAGTACTGGTAATTGAGACATCACGACAGATTTTACACTTCCAGTCTCTAAAAGAGCGAGTTTTCGTTCCCACGACGTCGTCATGGATGCATCGCCCATGGAAGAATTTCTCGCAACTTCCAGCGCATTTCACTTTCTGCTCGTTATCGACACCATCGCAAGATATACCACAGATGCCACAGACAGACGACATTCTCAATACATGTTAGATAATAAGTTCATAAGCACAATTGCAACACAATTCGAGAGCTAGGTTAGTATTGCGGCGCACAGAAACAAACACGCTCGAGGCACACAGCGGGAGCGATTGTACTCTGATTGTCGATGCTCGGCGGACAGAGCTAGACTGAAAATATATTTCACTAATTTACACGAACTGAAATAATGTAACTAACATTCATAGTTCTACTTCTTTCGGAAACAGGTTGAGGTTTCTAATTATTATTAAATGGTTAATCAAACATTACCCCACGTTCAAATTAAAGTTAAAATGAAAACGTTGCAATCAAATTAAAACACTAATAGTAGATTTTGACAACTACAACTCTAAACATCCACTATGAGGAATTCGATTGACAGAAGATTGACAGTGCCGAAGCCACTCAACTGAGAAGGATGAAAATTTTAATTTATGTATGTCTGTATGACCGTACAATATCTCGAGAATGAATTGACTTATATATGGTTCTTGACTTATTCCGATCACTTTTAAACTGCTATTGCGGCTAACCGTGATATTGACGGGAAAATCGCAGAAGAAATAAATTTGTAAGCAAACTGTGTACAATCATATGGCATTTTTACATGTGGCATGGTATCACAAGTACAAATTTTTAAAGTTCAATTAGTACAAGACCTTTGTGAAGAAAACTTTAATCGTTGAGTTGAGTTTTGACATTATGATGAGTAAACTAGACACGGAACCGGAACTACATAACAGAATATTGTTTAGTGATGAGGCTACACATTCATGACCAATGGTACCGTAAATAGGCATAACTGTCGGTATTGGTCCGACGTAAATCCACATTGGTATATTGAAGCTCATACATAATATCCGTTAAAAGTTACTATTTTGGGAAGGAATAATATTAATAACACGTTAGTTGAAACGTTCATAATTGACGACAATTTAAACATTGAAAATATTGAGAAATGCTTGCCAATCAGACTATGCCTGCAATTCAACACACTTGGACAATACCTTCACAAGAAGGTGGATAGATCTAAGGGGAGCTGTGAAATGACCAGCAAGATCTCCTGACCTCAATCCTCTAGACTATTTCTTCTGAGGTCACATGAAAAACGTAGTCTACCAAACGAAGCCAAATGTATATTTTGTAATGAACTAGTGGTGCATAGCAGCTTTATAATTAATTGTTATAAGTATTCATGCGTACCAGACTGACCTGAGTCAATATAAAATGTTGGTGTAATGGTACTGCCATTTAAGTATGGTACTAATTCTAAAATTATAGAACATCTGACATGAATTTTCTCATAAGTCAATGCATTATTATCATGTTATTTACAACAATGATTGCGAATAATATCACAGTCTATTCTGAAAAGTATAACGGTTATGTATTAGTATTAAATTAATGTTTACCTCTGTTTAATACATACGTGCTTTAATATTAAAAAGTTATAATATGTTTTCTTCCTTCAATAACTAATTCCCTGGCACCATATTAGGTATATCGTAACGTATACGCACTTGGCTTCTGTGCGCTCCACTACCCGTGTTTTATTTTTATTATGTCTGATTGAGTTCATTTATAAATCTAGGTGAGTTACTGTAGTCGAGACTATAGAGATCGTATGATATCAAACCTTTCTTACTACTCAGTAGCTAATCCCATCGTATAACTGTAGAATATTCAGCGTGTCAACTATACCATGCAATCGATTTGTTAATTACTTATCAGTTGTGAAACGATGTTTGTTTGCATTGCATAGTTTTTACAGTTTAAATTAATCTATGGTCAAATATCCATGGAATGAAACAAATATTTTAACTACAACTACAGAATCAACAGTGAGGTAGTCTCAGGAAAAGGCTCGGGTGAGGCGGTTCCTGTCCACGAAATGGTGTCGTTAGCAGATAATATGGCAACCGGCCTCGAGTTTGCGTATCCCTTCTGAATGGGTCTAACGAAATTACGTGGAAGGGGTTATAAAAATATTCTCAAAAATTCTGTGAGGGGTATTGGGTAAAGAGATAAGTCTACACAATACTTTTTCTTCCATATTATAACATCTGCTCCTACCTACCAGGTGTCAGCAATAAGATAAACTTCTCTAGCCTCAATCACATGTGACACTGAAAGATTAACAAAAAGAAGGGAAACCCTAATGTCAATAATCAAACGACATTGAAATACAATAGAACCATGCGATATAATAACTCTAAATAAGATTCGCATGCCCTGAATAAAGTCAGTGATTACTAAAAACCCTCAACAATATTTAAACACTTGTGTGCTATAATGCCGTAACAATATTTCAGTAATGTTATACCAACTCCTTTAGTTAAAAAGGAGGTTTATTAAAAAAATGGTAACACATTTGAAAATAAATTGTTGCAGATAAAAAAATCAATAAACATACTGCAAAATAATAAATAAAATTTAAAATATTTTGTTTTTATAATTAAGGTTAGAACAAAATATATTGTTAGTCTACAAATTTTATATCAAGAACACATTACTAAAATAAATAAACCCTTTGTATGTAATATTATATTTCCCACACGTTCCTATTTTCCAAACATTTTCATGGATGTAAGGGACATCGTGATTTAAAAAACTACACTTTGAAACAAAAGAGAAGCAGTAATATTTCTGTTATAACTTCTGATATACCTGGCAGCAACGGAAGTTACATGACTTCCGTATGCCAGAATTTCCAGCTATCACTTTTTATAATGCTTTTAATTTTTCGTGTTTTAAAAAGAACAAAGCTTTGGAATACCAAATTCCAAACAACGTTTGAACATTTTATGATGGATACTAATCTAGTTTAGATAACCTTGGTACTTAAAAATATAAAACTGTCGTTTTAATAGACATACAATCATCTCCCTCTATTTTAAGTAACAAGGATAATGAAACCACTTGTCGCTCTAATGTGAAACAACCCTTCCGACCATAGTGTAAGAAGGACTATGTTAGGTGTTGTTAGTATTGTTAAGATTCATGAAAACGATTGATTTGATGAATAAAATCATGGTTTAAAAGTTAAACTCATTTTAATAAAACTTATTCAACACATTTGCTAGTACAATTTTATTAACAAGACTTTTTTATTTATTTACTAGCAGTTAATAAATAAAAAAGCAGGTTCTGAGGCAGTCTAGCCCTAGATTCTGTAAGGGGTAGGTCAGTCTATGAGTATATTTTAAAATGGAGGAAGAAGTTATTGAGTGTGTAGGCATTAAAGGCGGGAAATTGTTTTCAAATAGTGATGGATACTTTTATGCAGCGTCCGTGAAGAAAAGTGCTGGAATAAAATACCTTCGGTGTAAAACTCGACTGTATCGTGGTGGCGCTAAATTGGTTCAAAATGGATATAAAAAAACTTTTGAAACAACAACCCAACATTTTGATGGATGTGAGCCGGAAGTCCTTTTTTAGACAGTTTGCGTGTAAGAAACATTATTATGAAACGCTGTTCGAAAGAAACAACAGTACTGAAACGTTTTAGGTTGTACTGTTATAGGCAAAACTATCATTAACTAATACGTTTATACTGAACCTGCAGTAATTCAGTACACTTCAAATCCCCGTAATCAAGACATGTTAATTCAAAATTGAGTTACACAAATTTATTGGAGTGACAACTTTCTGCTAACCATAATAGTCACAAATATGACTAATAATGAGCTAGTGCTGATATAGTTAAGATAAAATGTTAATAAGCTTTATGTTTGGAAAAATAATATTTAAAAAAGGAATAATTAATTTAAATAAAATACTGATGTATATTATATATTTTTACTGTATAATTTAATCTGTTTTAAAATAACAGAAATTTCAATAGTGGTATATTATACAAAAAATTTAATTCAAATTTACATCTTTTAGTTTTTTATTAATCCGTCAAGATAATCTTTAAATTAGTAATTATTCTTAAAAACCGTATACGTCCAATTCTAAATAATATTTTTAATTAATTGAATACTAATTTGTTCTTAAATCCATTTCAATTCCAAACCAATTTTAGTACATCTGCTACAACTTATATCCCTAGCCTTTCAAGGATAATACACTATTTGATTGAACAGTTCTAACTTCATTTCTTTTTGGTATTGTTCATTTTTAGAGTGGCGCCAAACATTGCTGCGCAGTTGTACTGTCAAATTGTCAGTACTAAGAAACGAGCGAGGAGGAAAAATTGTTCCTCCCATACCAACAGACTACCGGCAACTTAATGAGTACATGAACGAAGAGGATTTAGATGAGAAGAGATTTTCAGATGACGAAGGGACACACAACTACCATACTGTTTTAGGAGAAGAAGACACATGTACGGTATTCGTAGTGAAACCAGTCATTGAGGTTCTAAAACATACCAAGGAGATGCATGCATATAGATGGGACATTCAAAATTGTCCCAAGCCAGCCAACAAGTAATTAACTTTGTACAATTATGGCAATAAAAATGAACGTGTACATTTACATGTACATGTACATATACATCAGTAATATAAGTGGGTCAAACGTTACATTTCGCATAGTTCCAAATAATGTTTTGTACATGTGTAGATTACCCTTAAAGATTTGAGTAGTTTTAGTCTTTATATTTAACTAAAAACACATATTTTGTTATTCATCATTACAGATTGCAGTTTTGGTATTTACTGTATTTCTAATACTATAAACTTGTTACAGGCGTTTCCCACCGTGTTCTGTTTAATCAAAAAGGGACTATCTCTGCTTATACTACACTGTTACGGTTTTTGATAACAAGATACGGAAATATAGCTCCTAATCTCGTAATCTCAGATTATGAGAAAGCGATCAAGTGCGCTGTGAAAGAAGTGTTTCCGCTGGCAATCCACAAGGGCTGTTTCTATGTTAAGGGCTATTTTATAGAGTTGATAACAGCACACTTTTTAAGAAAGGAAAAGTTATTTGTTAAAACGCCTTTAACATTACAACATTAAAACATACATATTTCAAATGTTTATTCATTAAGTCAACTTTTTACTATGAGGAAACTGCAGAGGGCAAGTTAACTATTACAGGCAACTATTTTAAAGTTTATGTTATTCGGGGATATTTTCGTTTTCTAGCATTTTTCTATCTTCTTTTCTTTAGATAATGGTTTGGTTATATATTTAAAATTTTTATAAAATGTGATAAACATTCTGTATATTTGTAGTGTTTTTCAATTCGTAAAATATAAAATAATTAAATTACAAAACATAAAATTAGAACTTTGAAACGTACAAATGTAACACTTTGGTGATTGTGTATTAAACTAACGAGTGTAACAAGGGAAGTAACGTAATCCTATTTGAAAAGAATGTAATTAGTAAAATATTTATTAAAAATCGTACTTTTATAATTAATATTAACGCCAAGAAGCTGGTCGAAATAGGGTATGGGCGAGATACAGCCAGATATTTATCTACTTCGCAATCGATAAGAGAGAAATTCCCTTTATTTGTATTACTAAATACATTGGCTGAACTAACCTACTGACTAAATTATACACACCCAAACGCGTTTTCACTGCTCGACTACTAAAATAACCGCATGTATATAACGAACGTTAATTTTTATATATGTCGTAATTTTCTAATGATTTGTTCCTTTATACTAAGTATATGGTTAGATCTCTGGTGATTTGAAAATAATAAACAATATTTACTATTTATATTTTTAATTCGTTTTAATCATATTAATAAACAGTTCAGAACTAATTGTTTCTTATGAAACACATACCATAAACAGACAAACCAAATAATAAACCCCAGGGATTACATCGAATCATAATTTTAAGAGCTAAGGTAAAATCACAAACGAAGGGGTATTTTAAAGTTAAAATAACATCTTGTACCTATTTCTATATGGTGGTTTGAAACGGAAAAGGAGTTTTATGGCGTAACTTTTAACATACTTTTAGCTTCCACGATTCATTTTTAGTCACATTCTCATAAATTAAGTGTATAACTTTATAGGAATTATTTTCAATTCTCCGTTTTAAAAGATTTATTCACAACACGTTTTGTCGACATAGTCGTTATGTAACTCTCCGCATGTAATTCGTTTTCTATAATGAAGAAAGGTTAAATTATAGTAGCCACTTAACCTATGCTTACAGTTAAGATTCTCCTTAGACTAATAGCTATACGATTAGATCTTAATATATTAAATTTTGAAGTTGATCATCTAACAAAACTCTTCATGACTTCTTCCCCAAATATTAATAATAAGCATAAATGTATATGAAAAATTATATATCAATATTGAGTACAGGTATTAGAAGCATTTATTTAACTTAAAGTATCAACTTTATTCAATGCACAAAGTAAACTATTTATAAATTAAGAGATATAGATAGAGTTAATAACATATTGAAAATAGAAGAGGAGTTAACGACAATAAAAGGAAAATTTTGCTGTGAACAACATTAAAATTTTATTCATTAATTTAAATATTGCAAATAAACAAATGTTATAAAATGATATATTTATTTGGAATGAATTCTATAGTTCATATATATAGTCAAACTAATTCGTAATAAAGTTTTAAATTTTGAATATTTACGTTTTAATAATTCATTGTACGAGATAAGGTAAATTACTTATTACTTTCAAAACTATATGTAACTCTTGTTTACTATTACTAACTTGATCTCTATTCTTGATATTTAGAATTACTATTTATCATTGCAGTTTCCATTTTATAAAGTTATTTGTTACATTTTAATCACTTTTAGTCACCATTTACTGAAAAATAAGGGTTGGCAAACCTAAAGACAAAAGTAGCTGCCGCCGATAAAGAATAGCGTTACCCATATCTGAGACATTGCAACATTGGAAACAACGGTCATTCTATGGTTTGAAAGCATATATTCCTTCGAACATCGGAAAGATATTACGAGCTATTGAGGATATTAAGCAAAATCTCCCTCTAAGAAATTTTCTCGTGGGGGAAATGGCGGGCCGGGCCCGAGCTCAGCATGTCGACAATTCAGTCTTGTGACTGTATCTTGCTCAAACCTGCACCCTCACTCACAAATAAAGACAGTTAGAAATAAATATTACCTGATTTAAAAATGAATACAATTTTAATCAGCATAAATCCGAATCGGTATTCACAGCAGAACATGTAGTACGATGCAGCATTTTCAAAATACCCAAAGTGATAGCTAATAACCTAACTTTTGTAAGGGTTTCCAAAAAGATTAATTACACCTTTACTGATTAACTTAGAAATTTTAATTTTTAGAATGTATTTCTTCAGTAGACGTACAAGAAATTTTTTATAATCAAATTTTTATACTGTCGTAATTTTTTTAATGATCATGAGTTAAATTGGAGAAATTTTCATTTTTAGACATAAAATTGTGTTTTCTCCATATAATTGGTTATAACATGTTTCATCAATACGAAACATATTTTGTTCACTCTAAAATAGATGGATGAATACTACAGAAGTAGTAAATAATTGTTTCCGAGGTAATATAGGTGTATAATTGAATGTGGTAGACGTAAGATGTTTATCAAGTGTTCCGAATCGTTCGGAAAGTCCGGAAGTTTTTTTAGAAAAACAAAATGTAGTATGGTAGGGCATATCAAATCGGATCAACATCAACGACACGATGGTACCAATATTAGCCTTGTAAAACGTAATGATAATAGTCGAAAAGGCGTTACAAATCGCCACAACCTTTGCCCGACCTTGAACCCTGGGCAGCCATTCCTCCCTAGAGGTATCCGGCCAACACCGGCACGTCCCGCCACATGTGCACTCGGTTTTACGGTTTCAGTTTGGTTTTATTGTCCAGGTCCACGTTGACCCTCCACGAGCACTTTTGAGCAGGGTTGACACGCCATTTGTTAGACTAAACAACGTCTATAAACACAGCGATTTCTCTCTTTGGCCACTCGATTATATCTGTCGCCTTACACCCAAACACTTGATACAATACCCTATTGACCACCCCAGCTTACTTTAATTTTTTTAACAATATACACATTTGTAGATAGGACTGTTAGTTTTGTAATATTTTTCTAATCTTTATTTTTAGGACAATTGTTCATATTTATGTTTGAATATTGCTGTGTTTTAACCTTACATATTTATTTAAACTCTTTATCTTGTGAAATGTAAAATTTGCTCGGTTTTCAAATGAAATTTTGAATTTGTATCGTACAATCTACAATTTTATTTTACAGAAAAATTAACCGTGGTTGGACTTGATTATAAGGCTACATCAAATAATTGACTTAATAAAACACAAGTATACAAGCGAAATTTAGTCTTTTAAGTGACTCTTTACATGAGGTTTTGTTATAACTGTTATGATTTCATAATAAACTGTTAATAATTTGAGCGCGATGGTTCTGGAATTTATTTGAAACCAGTAACAGAAAAGTAGGCCCTCCAACGTTACAAAAGGAAGACCCTCACTTAGAACTTTTATATGCTATCTACAATACGAAATATGCCTTTTCAATATATCTATGGCTTGTTAAGTGTTTGAAGACTATTGTTTTATATAGCTCGGACTGAGAGACGTTTTGGGAGATTACCATTATAACAATATAACGTATTTGTTCTTTGTCAATATTATCACACTGAAAGAATTTTTTAATTTGAAGCCAGAATGAATTAATTTAGAACCAATGTGAAATGTTATATTTAACATGTTCTCTGTTTAATATATATTGTGTTTAGAGTTAAAATGCGGTTAAGATATTTTACAGATACGACAAATTATCAAAATAAAATACAGTTACGTTATGGTCTCCCGTATAACAAAATACGAACCAACAATACATTTTTAACTGCAGCAATATCGATGTGTGAAGAAAACTTTCTTATGACATTCATCTTTGAGATCGAAAGGAATCATTATTAGCTACTTAAGGTAAATAAAACTACGATAAATAAAGATTACTAGTGTAATTTTTAATGCTTGAGGCGTTTGCTTATTTCATACAAACTAATTTGTAGTCTCCTAAAGCTCGGAAAAACTTTGTTTGACTACAGTGGGTATATTTTAATTCAATTTTGTACAATAATCAGGTATAAACCTATTGAATACAACTCAGTACATCGAAAATCAAATTTCGTTTTCCAACAAAAGGAGTGATAATTTGTAGGGACAACCAAATATGTATTTTACTTCTGGTTTGCACTATCGGTAGATCGGATATTTTTACGCATCCCTACCACCCCCTCCCCCACCACCCGACCAGTAGATGAGTGACGAAGGGGTTAGGACAGGAAAGCGAATATCAAAATGTTATTCACTTACCCATTTATTACATGAAGATGATTCTCGGCTAACAGGCATCGTTGACCTGTGCTGGGCCCTCGGTATCTCGCCGCGCGCCGCCTCTGGTGTCGTGGTGAACTCAGTCCCTTGGCCGCTCCCTGTGTGCCCTGCCGACCTTCAACTTTCCACACAGTAGAGTACGCTCCCCACTCCATACCATGCCTGCAAGTGAGAATTCCTTCAATTGTTTATACGAAGGGAGATATTGGAGTCACAAATTGATAAAAGGTAGTTGTATCTCGACCGATGTGATTTCCACGTAGATTCTACTCTAGTAGTAGTTGTAACTACATATAAAAAAGTAGATTCTACTTTTGTTCCGGACGGGATAAGTTATTACTTAGAATTAGCTCTTGATTATTTACTTCACAAGTAGTTATTGCTAAGTCTAGCAGTATATTCTTCCCAATATATTCTACTTTTTATTGACTTCGGCCATTGTCAGTGGTAAGATGGGTAGGCTACGTGATGTAGCAAAATCATCTAACTCTGATGTTCTTCTTTCTGCATATTACGGACTCATTTACCCGCATCTCGTCTATGCTCTGCCCTTATGGGGGTGTGACAACAAAAGCACACTGTTTCTGTTCCGCCTACAAAAAAGAGCAATCAGAGTATTTTTTTCAATTAACAGTCAATCTTGTAAACCGACTTTAAAGTCTTCCAATATTTTTACTTTTCCGTGTCTTTATATTTACGAAACTTTATCTTTTCTAACTCAATACGTTGAACATTTACAAATTCCTCGTAACCGTCAGTATAATTTAAGAACTTCTAACAACCTCCAGGTTTCTGCACATCACACAGCTTTCTTCCAAAAAAATCTCCGTTACAATGCAATTAATCTGTTTAACAAACTCCCTACGCACCTCAAAACAGAGTCAAACCAATTAAAATTTAGAAAAAGGCTTAAGTTAATTCTCCTTGATAAATGTTTTTACAGCGTCCGTGAATTTCTGACTGACGGCTAATAGGACAACGTGGTAGTTTTAAAATATCTTAAGAGTTCAAGTCATTTTATTGACGATTGTAATCTGTTGTAAGAATTTATCTGACATGACCAATGCATATAATTGTGTTACTTCGGTTGAATAATCGAGTTATTGAGTTATCGTTACCCAATAAAGACCTGTCCATTCATTATCCACTGCCTATGGACGCGCCGTGCTCAGGACTGGCTTACCAGTGCCGTCATACACTATTCATCTTTCTAAATAAACACAGAAACACGCATATGTGTTATGTTCAAACACGATAATCCGTGTCAGTGCTCGCACAATTCTGATTTTCTCCGACTACAATAACTTCCACAACCAGCCTTGCGAGAACAGGTCATGTAAACAAAGAAGGGAACCAGGAACAAGTAGCTTGGTAGTAGGTAAATCTCTTAACACTTTCTTCTTTTTATTATTTTCAACGAAATATTCACACTTCCAGCCCCGGTCGGTTGGTTTTAGTTTGTTTCCAAACTTAGCACTTGTAAATAAATCTTTAACAAATTTTGGTAACTTCATTTAAATTTGAATAATCTTCTAGTCCATATGTAATGAGAACCAATATTCCCACGGTACTAATGGGTCATTTTATATGCTTCCGTTCCTATAAACACGTCAGCTGTACGTTTACATTCAGTATTTGTTGTTATACTCTTTGTTTGAAGTTTATTTTTGACGATGGAAGGATTGTGAAGGAAACAGGATTTTCCGGACATTTTCCAGTGTTCAGTGAAACAATAAATCAGTAATACTATTACAAATTTAACCTAGTTTGTAATTATGTATTACGTTCGTTATTTATCTGAAGAAGAGATCACATTGCAGATCTCGAAACGTAGTGTTACGTGCTAGGACACTAGAAATACCAGCAGATTAGTATTTGAGCGTACAGCAATTACTGCGGAAAAATGTTTTAATCTGTCCTGACAATATATTTTAATAATTTTAATCTGCATCACTCGAAGCAGTGACAGTCTTCACACCTGATAGTTAAAGTTCCTGAAGTTTTGGGCCTTTTCAGTAGAGAAACTGCATAAAAATAGAAGAGGGTCATGAAACTTGCTCATAACTTAAATTATCATGTGTATGTAAGGATTGTCACCACACAGTATTATATAGATACAATGCTAGAGTTCAGTTATAGTTAACCTAAGTTTGACTGCATCTTTTACATTTAGTCATAGATGTTCATACCTTTGGAAATAAATATGGTGTGCCATAATACAGGTGCAAGGTATTGTAGAATTCCAAACGTGCAGAACAAGCGCGAGAAGTATGTCGAGAAATGAGAATATTCTAAAGAAGACTAATATCTTGGCGTAGTTCCCACGGCTTTGTTTCAGTTTCCGGTCGGTTGTTTTGAAGTGAAAAGTGTACAGTAAAGCCGTATGGTCAGCGCGCGTGAACGAAGGGCCGAGCTCTTTGGCGGGCGGGGAAAAAAGGCCTTTTTTATAAAAACATCTGCGTTGGCAACTCTACCTACGACGGGTTGTAGTCGCATCGTGCGTGTGAGTCACGCTTGCACGGATGGGACAATACAACTGAACGGACTTGTCGCACAACACTGCAAAATTCAAGGTCTGTTCTGTGAGACCTTTGTCTATGGATGGAGATTTTAGTGTTGATTTTGAAGTGTAACTTTACATAGAACAATTGTGCGTTGCTGTCGTTAGACTTCTTCTTTTTAAGTAAAAAGAAATCAAATCTAAGTCACATATTTCATAGTCAAAAAAGGGAAATAATTTTAAATGTTTATACATTTATGAAATAAGACACATGTTACGTTTCCAATCCCTATGACAAGTATTTCGGAACGAATGGTTACCAAGATCAACGCCGATTTAAAATTGGAATTTAGGAATGAAGTAGATGTAAGCAGATTTTGAAGCCAAATAAACGCCCAGAAAAGTCTAAAGTATTGCGTGTTTGGATGATTTTCAAAAATGTATCATCCGGCGAACCATTTATAATTATCATTCACGAAAAAGCCTTCCAGCCATCAACCTATTACTTAGCTTAAAGATTAGAGCTTAGAGAAAATATACATTTCACGGGTGGAATAGTTAGTCTTCGTTTAGTCTGAAAGATATGAAATTCAAAATGAGGAGAACCCTAAAAAACACATTCGTGAAAAAGAATACCATATTTAAGACCAAAAAACATCACAGAGACCAAAGCAGGCCAATTATTTTTCTCAATGATACATATGTTCTTTCTACTCATGTTAAATCTCAGTCATGTTCCGATAAATCAAATAAAGGTGTTCGAGTCCCTATATCGAAGGGAGGCAAACTAATTAATACATGCAGTTAGCGAAAAGGGATTTACCACGACAACGCTAATCTAGAAATGTTTTGCAAATGAGAAAAGCATTATTGCCAAATTTGTAAACCAAAAATAGATAGCCACCATATTATAACGTTCAGGCAAGTTAGGCACCGACATCGAAAAATACATACATTCTAAACATAGCATTCCTTTTATTGGTTACATGCATGTGCCAGAGCTGTATAAGCTGATTACCAAAATAAAAATGTTGCCACTGTTTGCTTGATGAAACCCTTCAGGCTATTGAACTAATCTGGGCTGACACCAAAGAATATGTAGCGAGAAAATCACAAAACTTCAGAAGTACAGGCCATAACTGAAGAAAAGATTTTCGCTATGGGTCTGGAGGATTGGTCTAGGAAATGTGAAACGTTAAAAAAGTTAGACGAACATCTTTCCTAACACGCAAGAATCGACAATGTTTCGAATTTTTGATCGTTTATTTGGAAAACGATTCTGCCTTTGAGAGCATCGATGAGAACGGAAGAGTGGAATAGAGGAAATTCGGTGCTCGCCCTGAAAATGTAAGTTGCTCATAAATTTGAAACACATAATTTACTTCAAGTTGGTTGTAAAACTTTTTTGTGTTGTAAGTCGGGGAAATATTTTTAAATTTAGTATTTTTAAGAGTAAAATATATTTATCATGAAATTGAAATGTATAGGAAAATAAACAAGACTTCAGAGTTATTTAAATTTTCTTTTCAAACAGAATGTTATAATATTGAATTCAATGTTTAATTACTGAACAGTATTAGTGATTCACTTTTCCCTAACGTTTATAACATTTAAACTTGGATTACCTGAATGCATGCACTCAATTATAACATGCAATAAGTTGAACAATCAATAATTATACATTTTACCATATTCATAGCTAACAGTTATATTCATTATTTAGGATTAATACGTTCTTTTAAGACAGTCTCGTGCTTTTAAGATCTTAAAAAGTCAACTTCATTATGTAATAACAATATTTTGAACACGTTCATATACAACATATTTCATCATATACACTACGTAGTTTTATATCATCTTATTAATTCATTAGGCCTAGTGGATTTATTCAATTGACTTATACTTTAGAAATGAGAATCAAAATGTTAGTTGTTAGGCTTAGACGGCCGGTGTTACAACTAACACGCGGAAACATTGGTTACACAATTAAATCCTTGAAAATTTCGGTCTTTATACTTGATGTGAAAAGCCACCTTCAGCCAGCGAGGACAAATATTCTGTCCTCGCTGCCTTCAGCCAGGATATTGCTCCTGTGTAATATGTTACTAACACAACAGACCTGAATTGTGTAAGCAATTTATCGACGTGGTGTGCACTCAACAACGTAGATGTTTGTCAAATAGCTCGTATTTTAGTAATTTCTGTTATAATTATAGTATTAGCTACGTCCGAGAAGCGTTGCTTAAACTTTATAACCTTTATTAATTCGAGTAAAATATTCATATCTACTCTATACTATTGACCACTATGTCACAGACAGTGAAGCAATATAGTGGACCTTTACAGATGGAGGATTAATTGTGCCCCTGTGGGCACAAACCCTATAATTTTGAAATACATAATAAAGGTTTTGGCACCAATAAAAAGTAAATTCCCAGGACCATAACCCATATTAAATACAATAACCCCGAACTGTGTAGTGATGTAGTGTAGTGTATGGATTTCAGCCTTAACTGACATGAGCATTGTTATATCCAACTGTTGATACTTTAGAGCCACGGGGCCAACTTAACACTTCTTAATAAAAATATTAGGTTATTAGCGATCTAAGATTTTAAACCAAAATTTACATAGCCATTATTAGGAATAAATGGTGATTCACGATAATAATTTAATGTCCTTGGAGCCAACGGCCTGTTCTAGAGAGACATACATTTTCCGCACAAATACCTCTGTCTGGTAATATATTTGGAATGGACATATGAATATTTAAACAAAGAGAGTAATTATTGAATAGTATTAAATACAAGGGGGTACAACATAAGGACCGAGCGTTTTCCCTACAATGAGTCTAAAGTTTCTAATGTAATGGAATTTGACGCTGTTTAGAATAATTTATAGAACGCATTTTAATAAAATACAAATATTAAAAACGTAGATATTAAATGATTTTATGGCCAAATGAAGTGGACCTCCTGAGCCAGAATCGATTTTCCATGTAAAATTTCTCTATACAAAACAAAGAGCGTAATGTGCTCTTGAATGCTTACACAAGGAAGATGTTTAAAGAGTCAAGGAACTGAACTCATTCCCTTACAACTCCACTGCGAAGAACTCATATAGTGTACATGAATTTCAAGTTTGAAATCTCCAAGAGCCAGGTGCTTTCAGAGATAATTGCTGTTTAGGTGAAGTAAACTTCGAGGGGCCAGGAGGTCTCGCAGGCCGTGCTTCTCAGAGCCCGAGAACTTTCAGATCAGGTATCTTCTATATTCTAGGAGCGTCCGAAATTCGGGGACTACATGTAAATGGAGACGAGAATTTTCCAGAGGTAACTACAGTCGGGGCCACCAAATTAGGCGGGTGGGTGGAATTGCGCCGTTGCCAGATTGTGCAAACATCGTGAAATAGAATAAATCCTTGAATTGTATCCATTTTAGAGCATGATGTTTGTTTGCTTTCTCCTGAGATTCTGATGACATCTTACAATTACAAAGATGAAAATCGCATTATTGGCTTCAGGAGAGACCGCTGACGATAACAGTATATAATTTTAGAATGTAAATACAAAAATGTAATTTTGAAATACTAAATACCTACAAACCAATTTTAATTCATTAACATGGTGTATTAAACATTTCAGTAAGCGAGGAAGTTTTTTATTTTTTAGTTAGGAACATTTTTCTTGTGGGAAAGTTTTAGACAAAGGTATAAACTTTATTTTTTGTTCCAAACAAATTTTTCTCAGTTTTTACTAACTTCGCTGGGAAATGCGTGCAAACCTAAATTATTAAAAATCAAACACGCAGAGCGATGCGTGCGCCGTGCGTATACACACAATTTCTACTTAACTTTTTTTAATAGCAATACTATACTTTCTATGATTTTTATCATTACTCAACTATAGTACTATGTATTGTAACCATAGCGAAAATTAAAATAAATATTTTAAGTTTAGTAAAAGTAACCATGCTTTAAAACAATGTTTTGCCTTCCTTAGCAAAATTATTTTAAATATAAACATTTTAAACACGTATAATAATAGAAATAATAAAGAAACATTTTTAAGTAATTATTATTAAACAAGTGACATTGTTAGTACTTACGGTTAAATAATCACAGTGAAATTATATGTCAGTCCGTGGTTGATTTGATCACTTGGTGGTTCCGAGTTACTTGCTTTTAATCTTTGTCAATGTCACAGTCACTGTCGCTGTTTTCACTGTCTGATGAGTCGTCTCTAAGGTTTTATAATAAATGGTTCCATTATGTCATCTCTAACAATTTCTTTAGCCCAATCGTCAGACTGCAAATTCTCACTGTGTCGCACACAATTTTCCCAATCGACAGCGGTAACGTTATCTATAGCTTCTGAAGTCAGTTTTTCAACATCTGCTAATTTGAAAGTACTATTTCTTGTAGCAACTTCTCGCTTGACTTGTGCCCAGATAAGTTCAATGGGGTTGTACTGGCAGTGGTAAGGAGGCAACCTCACCACTTCATGGCCCCATGACAACGCTAGTTCGTCAAGCTCGTATTTTTTGTGTTGTTTAAAAGGTATAAACTTTTACAAGTAATTCCGCTTTAGTTTCCTTGTCAAGAAAATCAATATTTTTTCTATTTAACCAGTCCTTGTATATCTTTTTTCTTCCAATTTAGATGAGGGAACTTTGTCAATTTGTGCGGAGTGGTAGGGTGCATTGTCCATAACGATGACTGTAGGTTCTTCCAAACTTGGTAGAAGATCTTCACAAAACCACCTCTTAAATGATATATGATTTCATTTCAGCATGATAGTCTGTACCGGTTGTTTTAAATCTAAAAACCCATTTGCACTGTGGAATAAATCCTTTTGAATTTCCTGCATGACACACTATTAATCTACCACCTTTCCCTGTTGGCACTTTCAAACCACCACTTTTATCAGAATGCTGCCAAATAAAAATGTTTTGTGTGACTTTGGTTTACCCATGTTTCGTCTAGATACACGCGATCAACGTTTTCATCCCGTACAGATTTCATTTTCCTTAAAAATTGTGCACGTGCAACCACAATGTCCCTGTCTTTCCATCAAAAATTTACGACCATCGTTTGCTTTCTTAAACTTAAACCCAACAGTGTGCAATAGCCTCCTAGTTGATCCTACACTTCCCTTGTATTCAATTTTTTTCCTGAAGTTTTATTCTCACTTTTTCAGCTGTTGGAAACTCACCATGGTCCATAAAACTCCAAAATTGTTCTTCGAACCAGATCACAATCAAAGTCACTCAAAACAGTCAGTTGTTTCTCTCGTGAATATCGTTTTCTTGGGGACGAGAAAATCACATGTTGGTGACAATTTTTATTCCTGGACACATCGTTGAACAGAACGGAGACTTAATCCACACACTTTTGATGTAAGTTCTTGACTTTTCTTGAAGTTAATTGTTCCAAGAACACCAGGATCAGCTAAACCTTTCAGAAAATTCAGAACGTTAACTACAACACATTTAGTTTGACTATTTAAATCACTTTTTTTAATACCCTCTAATCGTCTCCTTTTCACAGGTGTTTTTTCATTTTCTCGTGAACTACCAGCTTTCTCCATTTTCAGTATGTAACTACACTCACTAACTAGTCAGACAGTATAATACGACTTGGCACTGGCACTGGCAGGGTGGCGAGTGAAAGTGAAAGCTGCAGCGTCGGCGCGCCCCGACGCTTGGACTAGGCAACACTGTGCACACAGCGTTGCCAATTTGTGCCTGAGAGCGACCGATTCTCGACCTTCCTCCGCTTCACCGGTCCCATACGTGGCAGCAGCGCAAATCCACCCACCCGCCGTATTTGGTGGCCGTGACTGTACATTTCAATGACCAGTACTTTCCAGAAACTGAGAGGCTGGAGGTGGCAAGAGTTGTCGTCCAAAGGCTGAGTGCAGGGGCTTGGATCTGCGAGTGGTTGAAATATTAAGATTATTCAAATTATTAAGTTTCAGAGTTGATTACTGGAACTTCTGTAAGCTTAAATCTTTAATACGCTAGACATTTCAGTACTCTGTAACTTTCAGAAGCCAAAAACGTCCAGTGACCAAAACATTCCAGCAGGTTTGACTTCTACTTCATTCACTTACTAAATGAGGCCTATTTTACAGACTACGAGTAGAAAGCAACTGTAAATGAAGTTTGTAAGGCCACAATAGTAACAAATTTGACAGTAACTTTGTCTACAACAAAATTCTTAGGATCTTTTTCTGTTTTATTCGCGAAGTAGTGCATAATATACAACGGACATATATTAAAAAAATACCAAAAAAATCTACAGATTGTGTATACACAAGCCTTATACTTCTAGCAATTATTACATTGATCATAACTTGTAGTTTTGCTCCAAGAACTACACTGGACAAAATAAAGATTCCTTGCGAGCAAAAAAGATTCCTTGGAGAAGGGGCTCTGATGTCGGTGGTGGGGGGGGGGGGGGGTAGAAGCGGTGGCACACTTTTTTAATACATATTTCGCATGTAGAGAATAAGTTGGCTAGTGAGTTGCCTCCGGACCCACCACTGATTGATGGTTCCGCGTACAGAGTCGGGCACGAGTTTCATCTGGAGCCCGCCACCGCCAGCCAAGTGCTGAAGTGTGTCAGAGAGATATGTGGTGGCTTATCTGCAGGCATGAATGGTTTCCCGGCCGCTATTCTCAAAAATTGTATCGAGTATTTACTGTTACCTTTGTCCCACATCATTAATCAAAGCTTAACTTCTGGAATATTTCCAGATCAGATTAAATTGGATAGGTCACTCCAATATTCAAATCAAACAGTAAAATATGTTTAAACAATTATAGGCCGATCTCATTACTTAGTGTACTATCGTATTGGAGATGTGCAAATATAAATTGCAATAATAATTGGAACTTAATCATATTTTATCAGAAAACCAATTTGAATTTAGAAGTTGAAAAAATACGACAGATGCTGTTTTCTCCCTAAACAAAGTGATTATGGAATGAATAAATTCTAATGACAAAGTTTTAGTTATTTTTATTGGCTAGGCGAAAGCATTTGACTCAATTAATAGGCAAATCCTATTTTCAAAATTAGAATGTGTTGGAGTGTGAAGGGTGTTGCCTTGAACTGGTTTAATTACACTTCACGTTGCTATGGTTAGTTAGATTGAATTTGAATGTTGAGTTTAGCTCGAGTTCACCTTTCTACTTATTGCAGCGTCTAGTATCTGACGCTATCTCAGACTTGATTACTCTGTTACACACTAACATTTCATCAGACATGCGCAATACGTTGGCATGCAGGCCCCCAGAGTGGTAACAGCTGCTAATTGCACAAACTCTTTCTATGTCGCGAATTTTCTCAATAGAATAGTACCTTTTTATATAAGAGATCTGCAAGTTTCACTTGATTTATACAATACCTTATAACCACCTGGCTAGTGGAGGTAGGAGCTGATTACGCAGAGCTCCTAATCTGCCCTGAGTACGTCTTTATATATATATCAAATTGCTGACTGACACAATCCACACAAGCACTGTGCTAGAACTAGTCATCCCTCGTCTATGCGAGTATTTAAATAACTACAAAGTCAAACTTTCACTGAATAAATTATTATACAAGGCTTTAATTCAATGAATTTTGAATTGACACTTTTAGCCTATTTGAAATTAAATTTTAAATCCGGAATTTGACTATTTGTTATCATTTGTTTTATATATTTTTTGTTTCCTGTTTATTTTTATATAGTAACTGGGATAAAAATATTTTAACCTAAAAAAGGAAGAAAAGAATTTCTTTAGTGGTAGTAAATTATGACAGTTGATGTAATTAACTGTAATATATAAAATCTTATTTACTGATATATGTTGTAGAGAGACGCGCGCGTGTTATTGTGGTACAAATAATAGGCCTACTGAATAGCGTACTACCGAATTGCCATTACACACTCTCTCACTAGAAGGGCGTGAAGTGAGGTAACAATCGTGGCTGCATTGTGAACCCCTGCAGCTTGCAGACGGACTCATTTTTCCGTGAATAATTTAAGCGCGTCTCGTGGTATACGGCCTGTCTGCTGTTAGTTTCAATGTAAAAGTTCAACTGAAGTGTCTCAAATTACGACAATTTTTCAACTGAAACGATCATATTTTGAGTTTAAAACAAGTTAAAATACTGCTCAAATGCTTGTATAAATGGGGACAGGGTTACTATTTCCTACCCCCTGGATATGTCTTATTTTAGATATATTTTACTAAACAGTTTAAATTAAACCGTATCAAAGTACAATTATTTTTGTAAATTATAAATTGATTAAGTACATTAAAAGAGACATACTATAGAAATGTAAAATAATCAAAAGAATCACCTGTTTACAACAGAGTGCAGCCATATGATATTGCATTATGACATTTTTATTCATAGAATAAAACGAACAAATAATAGAATGGAAAGTAAAAGTTAAGAGTCAATAACAATATTTGATTTCAGCGCACTTGTGCGTTGTAGTGTGCTCCTTTCCTCACCAGAACGTTTATTATTTATAATTCTACCGACTGAACCCTATAGTTGAATCCAACATATATGTCTGTTTAATTATTTTATTATATTTGCTATTATTTTTTAGGTTATTACTACTTAATCGTGGGCTTATTTCCTTAACTATAGCCATGAATACAAATGACTTATTAATACAAATATTGCAAATATAATTATCAGTCATATTTACCCTTCTATTAGAGACTGTTTCTGTCTATTTATATCTATCTGTCCGCAGATATCTCAAGAACAAACCTATCTATAGATGGTTAACGTTGGGGATAATTTAAAATTGGTGTTAAGAGTAGTTTAAAATAAGACATAGTAACTCATTTATCCTAACCATCCGCGAGATATCTCAAGAACAAACCTATCTATAGATGGTTAACGTTGGGGATAATTTAAAATTGGTGTTAAGAGTAGTTTAAAATAAGACATAGTAACTCATTTATCCTAACCATCCGCGAGATATCTCAAGAACAAACCTATCTATAGATGGTTAACGTTGGGGATAATTTAAAATTGGTGTTAAGAGTAGTTTAAAATAAGACATAGTAACTCATTTATCCTAACCATCCGCGAGATATCTCAAGAACAAACCTATCTATAGATGGTTAACGTTGGGGATAATTTAAAATTGGTGTAAGAGTAGTTTAAAATAAGATATAGTAACTCATTTATCCTAACCATCCGCGAGATATCTCAAGAACAAACCTATCTATAGATGGTTAACGTTGGGGATAATTTAAAATTGGTGTTAAGAGTAGTTTAAAATAAGATATAGTAACTCATTTATCCTAACCATCCGCGAGATATCTCAAGAACAAACCTATCTATAGATGGTTAACGTTGGGGATAATTTAAAATTGGTGTTAAGAGTAGTTTAAAATAAGACATAGTAACTCATTTATCCTAACCATCCGCGAGATATCTCAAGAACAAACCTATCTATAGATGGTTAACGTTGGGGATAATTTAAAATTGGTGTTAAGAGTAGTTTAAAATAAGATATAGTAACTCATTTATCCTAACCATCCGCGAGATATCTCAAGAACAAACCTATCTATAGATGGTTAACGTTGGGGATAATTTAAAATTGGTGTTAAGAGTAGTTTAAAATAAGATATAGTAACTCATTTATCCTAACCATCCGCGAGATATCTCAAGAACAAACCTATCTATAGATGGTTAACGTTGGGGATAATTTAAAATTGGTGTTAAGAGTAGTTTAAAATAAGATATAGTAACTCATTTATCCTAACCATCCGCGAGATATCTCAAGAACAAACCTATCTATAGATGGTTAACGTTGGGGATAATTTAAAATTGGTGTTAAGAGTAGTTTAAAATAAGATATAGTAACTCATTTATCCTAACCATCCGCGAGATATCTCAAGAACAAACCTATCTATAGATGGTTAACGTTGGGGATAATTTAAAAATTGGTGTTAAGAGTAGTTTAAAATAAGATATAGTAACTCATTTATCCTAACCATCCGCGAGATATCTCAAGAACAAACCTATCTATAGATGGTTAACGTTGGGGATAATTTAAAATTGGTGTTAAGAGTAGTTTAAAATAAGATATAGTAACTCATTTATCCTAACCATCCGCGAGATATCTCAAGAACAAACCTATCTATAGATGGTTAACGTTGGGGATAATTTAAAATTGGTGTTAAGAGTAGTTTTATAGTAACTCAATATCCTAACCATCCGCGAGATATTCAAGATATAGATGGTTAACGTTGGGGATAATTTAAAATTGTGTAAGAGTAGTTTAAAATAAGATATAGTAACTCATTTATCCTAACCATCCGCGAGATATCTCAAGAACAAACCTATCTATAGATGGTTAACGTTGGGGATAATTTAAAATTGGTGTAAGAGTAGTTTAAAATAAGACATAGTAACTCATTTATCCTAACCATCCGCGAGATATCTCAAGAACAAACCTATCTATAGATGGTTAACGTTGGGGATAATTTAAAATTGGTGTAAGAGTAGTTTAAAATAAGACATAGTAACTCATTTATCCTAACCATCCGCGAGATATCTCAAGAACAAACCTATCTATAGATGGTTAACGTTGGGGATAATTTAAAATTGGTGTTAAGAGTAGTTTAAAATAAGACATAGTAACTCATTTATCCTAACCATCCGCGAGATATCTCAAGAACAAACCTATCTATAGATGGTTAACGTTGGGGATAATTTAAAATTGGTGTAAGAGTAGTTTAAAATAAGACATAGTAACTCATTTATCCTAACCATCCGCGAGATATCTCAAGAACAAACCTATCTATAGATGGTTAACGTTGGGGATAATTTAAAATTGGTGTTAAGAGTAGTTTAAAATAAGACATAGTAACTCATTTATCCTAACCATCCGCGAGATATCTCAAGAACAAACCTATCTATAGATGGTTAACGTTGGGGATAATTTAAAATTGGTGTTAAGAGTAGTTTAAAATAAGACATAGTAACTCATTTATCCTAACCATCCGCGAGATATCTCAAGAACAAACCTATCTATAGATGGTTAACGTTGGGGATAATTTAAAATTGGTGTAAGAGTAGTTTAAAATAAGACATAGTAACTCATTTATCCTAACCATCCGCGAGATATCTCAAGAACAAACCTATCTATAGATGGTTTAACGTTGGGGATAATTTAAAATTGGTGTAAGAGTAGTTTAAAATAAGACATAGTAACTCATTTATCCTAACCATCCGCGAGATATCTCAAGAACAAACCTATCTATAGATGGTTAACGTTGGGGATAATTTAAAATTGGTGTAAGAGTAGTTTAAAATAAGACATAGTAACTCATTTATCCTAACCATCCGCGAGATATCTCAAGAACAAACCTATCTATAGATGGTTAACGTTGGGGATAATTTAAAATTGGTGTAAGAGTAGTTTAAAATAAGACATAGTAACTCATTTATCCTAACCATCCGCGAGATATCTCGAGCAATGTTTACTCTGCAGACTCGATATTTTGCACGACCCATCATTTTTACAGATAAGAATGAGCTCTATGGTTGTGCACGTATATTTTAGAGATTCAGTTTAGCGTCGTTAAAGGCTATTAATTAGTAGGCTGGCACAATTTTTCTTCTGTCTACTTGAGGATGTAAAAATATTTTTTTACGATTGACCGTCTGTCTGTCCGCAGGATATCTCAAGAACTAAATTATAATTGAAGTTAGCTTGCAACCTCTGTGAAACCCGTTGTGTTGCACGTGATAACGCGTACTTGTACCTTGTAATAATATCAAGTTGTACGCCATAATTACTGCTTTGGTAGACTTCTAATCATGGCACATAGAAAATGGGCATCTTAATCAAATCGTGCATAATAAACACGTAACAGGATAATATTTAATGAGTTTCCATTCATAGATAATGTACGTATCCACCAACAAGTTCATAATTAAGCTTATGCTTGACATTATCATGAATAAAAGATTGGCGGTTTTAAATTATAGTACTTTTGTGAAAAGAATAATAATAATAATGTTTATATTGACATGTAACCGTCTTTTCAGTTAATTTAATAATGAAATATACCATAGCAAGGGCCGTAGAGTTGCTGGTGAATTAAAGTTCAAGTAGCTACGGCTACTGTAAAGGATTATATTATTATCTCATACATTAAGATCCGTACTATATAAACAGGGACAGTGGACCTCGTATAATTTAAAACCTGTCCATCGTCCAGTAGGTAATTATCGAATGACTAGAATATTTTGTGTGTAAACCGCACCATATAAAATATATTTTAATTCCAATTCTAGGTAATGAAAAGTTATTTACATTGAATTGCCATTTAATGTTTGTTTTGTTAGCGTCACTTGATTTTGGCAGTTAAATTTAATTTACTATTGAATATCAAATCAATGTAACTTCAACGTTCTATAACTACAAAAAATAACAATGAAAGAGTCTCAGCTAGAGAGAGACTCTGGTGGGCCGGTCACTCCGCCAGATGGTGTCGGTAGCGGACCGTAGTTTTATGGCCGCCACGCCGGTGTCAACTTGATGTGTCCCTTGTAAAACGACACTCATACTCCCTGTTGTTTTTGTGTTTCGCTTGATTCCTTTCACTCGGTTTCAAATATTAACGACAAAAGTGAAAATATTAAAAGTGCGCTAAGGAGCGTCACTTTTGAATTATACTTCAAACGTCAAATTCGAAATCCTTTCGATCCACCAGGCTATAGTATACCGACTATGTCTTTTTGGTCACTTACATAAGATAAAGCCTGGTTATCCGTAATTCATTTAACCCTCCAAGTGTCCATCATCAATATTTTTGACGACTCGAACTTTCACCAAACTTCATCATCAAAATACTTGATGATAAACATTCATATCTTTAAACTAATTTTACCGACATTAATACCGGTCAAATCACATTTTAGCCTATACCGTTCGTAAGCCCATGAGTTTTTCTTTGTGTTTAGTGGTCTTTTTATTTCTCGTACTCTGTGCCAAACATTAGTCTACATGATTTTCATCCGCTGTTGTTTCCAACGAAGTGTTTGCATTGTTTGTTGTTCCTCAGATACGGACGTATGAATTTTGCTGTTTACAGTAAGTTATATCTTGTCCTTGTTTTACCGTTTCAATTCGTTGTTATGTAGTTACTAATTTTTAGAAATGATATTATTGCATGTAAATATTTTTTATGTTTATACTATTTTGACTTCCCTCTAAATAAGTAAATATTATGAATTGTCAAAAAAACTTACATCAACGTATATTTCAGCTTAAGTACGCTATTCTAACTGTTGTCTTGCTACTATATTTAGTAAATATAAAAAGTAAGAACATTTTTATATCAATATGTAATATAACTACCGCAAGCAAGAAAAAATTCAAGTGTGCACTTATTCATAAACAAATTATTAATATAAACAGGTTAACATTATATATTTCTGTTTTCAGGACAAAATTTCCTACAGTCTGACTATTCTGAATTTTGAATGTATATAATATTTCAAATACATGTGCAAAATTTATTGCAAATTTTGTTGTTATTTTTTGTTCAATGTTTTTTTTATTTCTAATCTAAGACATTGTTTGTTGTAATTTCATAGTTGCACAGCCTAAAAGAACAGTTCTTTGCAGAAGAGGGGTATAATACTCTTTATATTTAAGTTAATAATTATATTTATTATAAATTTTCCAAGAACAGTCTGCAAAACTTACAAAACGGAAATTTTTGTAAGTTTTTGAAAAGTTGTGTAAGCTTTTCTGCATTTACAGAATATGATGGACGCTCAGAGGGTTAAAACAGTTTACTTATAAAAATTCACGTCATTGCACTTATACATTTTCCAAGAACAGTCTGCAAAACTTACAAAACGGAAATTTTTGTAAGTTTTTGGAAAAGTTGTGTAAATTTTTCTGCATTTACAGAATATGATGGACGCTCAGAGGGTTAAAACAGTTTACTTATAAAAATTCACGTCATTGCACTAAACGTAATATAGCTTCCTGTGTATTTTTTCATAAATAGTATATTTTAATTCGGCCTTAAATAATGTAAATAATAGGCTATAGGCAGTAATTATTTTTCATTATTTCCCTTGTAATAAACAGTTTTCTGTGGCTATTCTGCTAGCATTTAACGATAAACTATTTTGTAAAATCTGCGAACTGGAATAAAAGGGAATTCGCTATATCTTTTACCTTTGAAAAGCATTTCACATTCGCACGTCCATATCTTTAAGAGAGCACAAATGTACGCATAATTTTAAACAAATGTTGAAACTGGACCACTCATATCCAAAATCAACTCAGTTGTTTGGAGCATTTAGGCACCGTCAGATGCTTTATACTCTGTTAGTATTGGATCTGTAGAAATAGTGCTGTGTTTTAGTATGTTACACAAGAAAAATATTTCTTCAGCACACAACTTGTGCTCAACTACGTTATAAGTTTAGCACATACTTACTTAACCAACATAGTTGTACTGGTACCTATATAGGACACATCGGTGTGGTGTATTGACCGTCTTTGGTCATTACGATAGAATTACTGTACAGGTGTGAGCTCATCTACTCACAACCTGCATTGCATGTTCTAAATGCGACATGAGGTCATTAGAATAAATTCATATGTACATCATCCAAATTTAGTGCGCAAGAAAAGTTTTTTTGTCCATATGCACTTTGTATAAGTAAGCTGACAAGACAGCCCTACCTACAAGTACGCCTGGTAACTCTAAAAATGTATAATTTCCAAATCTGGTGCAGAAAGAGGTGAGATCTTGTCTCTCTTTAGATATAGGGCAAAGTAAAACAACTTTGATTAAGATCAATGATAAATATACTTAACACAGTTAAGGTTTGGTAATATTGTTGTAATCAGAAAGAAAAGTAAATTTTATCGAGTTTCCTAAGTATAGCCTTCAACTTATTAACTGTGCGAGGACTTAAAAAAATCCTCGCCACATTTAATTCTTGAAATGTCATGCAGGCAGATACATAGACAGGTAGTCAGCCACAAAGAAAATAATTGACACATAAACTGCGTTCAGCCAGATTTTATGGCTTATCATGCATGCATGGTTATCATACATTCTTGTCTCTGTAGAAATGTAGTTTCATGCAACATTCAAAGTCTGCGGATGAAATCTATCTCGAGATATTTTGCCAAATGATACATTCCATCTTTTGTTAATTCAGTTATTTTTCATAACAATGTTAAAATAATAAAAGTTTCACTGAGCTAAGGAGGGCACTAAAACGCAACAGTGCGCTGAAACCTCCGACTTTTAACATTCACATTCCACTTTATTTTTTTTCTCTTGTGTTTGGCATGTGCTTAACTCACATATCATTGTACGTAGTTTGATCACAAATTTGTTTATTCTGCTATTTTCTCGTTGCCATCATAGATACTCATAAGACCGATGTAAAAATATTTGCTAACGCTCATCCAAATTCCATGAAGTAACATACACCATTATCGAACTCAGTGTTGCTCATATAGAAATGAAGCTTCATGCAAAATTTCAAGTCAGTAGGTCATTTAGTTTTCGATGTATAGTCAGAACAAATAGACAACTCGCTAAAGCTCAGCCAATTACGTCTAGAAAGGCTCAGGTGTACAATAAACATTTTGTTTTAAATTTATTACAAACCATGGTTTCAATTAATGGTATGGTGTTTGACATTTTTCATGTAATTTATTACGAGATTTAACTTTATCCATTGACTTCACTTAATCGTTGTTATTACTTGTGTATGCGCCTTGCTCAATTGCGTTTTTCTTTCTTAGCTGTAAAGTTCCTATAGTATTGGAATAGGCTTTAGGCTAGTTCCTTTCCTAGACAAATAACTAAGCATATGTCTAGTTTTCCCAGAGCTATGGTGTTATCAGGATTTTTGCTCCTCTACTTACAAGTTTCTTTACTTGCTATAACATTATTTAGCTATGTGTCCAGGTTTATTACTCATAAAGCATATGTGGACTGTATCGCTCAGACTAATGGCGCTATTGCAGACAACATGCAGTGGGTACATATTCATGTTTTACTCGTAGAGCAGGACAAATTTCATTTCTGTCTGTCTGTCTCCAAGATATCTCGAAGACGGGCGGACGTATGGATTTGAAATTGTACACGAAGCCTTATTTATATATGAGAACCACTGAGTTCCATTATAGTGCATTTCACTCCATGGGATTTGCCTGAGCGTTAGAAAACAATTTTATACTCGTCTTATAAGTAACCGTGATGGGAAGAACAGTAGAATAAATACATTTTTGTGAACAAACTTAATACAACCATAAGATATTCAAAAGTGTGGCATATTAACACATGTAGCCTAACTACCCCTACACACAACATTATTCTATAGTGACTTGGTGGAAACTAATACTGACAATCCAGTTTAAGTCTATAGTGACTTGGTGGAAACTAATACTGACAATCCAGTTTAAGTCTATAGTGACTTGGTGGAAATAATACTGACAATCCAGTTTAAGGAACGAAAATGTATTATGTGGTAATACATGTTGAGAAAAATTTCATATGCAGACTTTAAATTGTGCAAGAAACTTAATTTCTACAACAATGACTTCTGTGGTCATTATTGCGTCAAATTCTTTTTTGTATAATTTTTTTGAACTGAATGAGCTATAGATTTGAAATTGTGCATGCAATCTCAACGGAGCCTGTTACGACTCATGACGTGGCGTACTTCTTTTGTGGTTCAACTCATAGTCTTTCTTTAAATATTAGCCTAAATGAAAAGAGTACAAAAAAAGTTACGTTTTTAACGTTAATTAGAATTGTCAAGCCTTTTAGGAAGCCCAAATACAACCTTAACATGCTTTTGGAAATACCACAGATTTTTGGTCAATCTATGTGTTACGTCAGGATTTGGTTAACAATGTTGGTTACTAAGAGTCTGTGTTAGAATCTTCTTTACCACTTTGGTATTGTTTGCATGAAACCTTAGAAGGTTTATGTGTGATAAAACGAAAACAAAACTTGTATCTTCAATCTAGAACTTATTGCTTAATATTTCGTCAGTTTCAGTGGCATTTTGACATATTAAAAAGCACGAATAAAAATAAAAACAAACAAAAGGAAAATAAAGTTAGAAACACATTGAAGATACCGCACCAATAATGTACAGTATACAAACAAATTAATAGAATAATTTAGACTTCCTAACCATAAAGTAAGAAAAACATCTTCATTAGTTATGTCTAATATTGAGTTCCAGTGGCGATATTGTTTGAAACAACCACTATGCTGGCTTACGCGCATTTTTACAATTTGCAGTAGTCAATTTTCAGTACTCAATTCATTTCATTTTTGTAACCTTACATAACCTTTATTCACAGACATACTTACATTGTCACACATTCGCTTGTTGATTAATCAGACACCAAATCGATTCGGTGTATGTTGATACAGTGTTAATATGAAGTGTTGGATTTGTTAAATTTGTCCTTGCCTCTAGTGGTATATTGGTTAACATCCCCACCAGGTACCAAAGTGCACCTTTGTTACACGGTTGCATAGGTAAATAAATATTTATTATTGGCGTACCATATTTTCTGGTGGATATACTGGAGATGTTTTTCAGATTTTTCTTTATTCAATATAAATAATTAAATTGTCTGGCATTCTGTAATATAAAACTGTTGTCCAGTCATGTTTTATTACACCTCATTCTTCACATAAAAACTTCATTTTTAATAAGCTGAAGTTGTTTTATAGAAAACATTTCAGTTTAATACTTGTTTCTTAATCCCTTCTTTTATGACCTAAAATAAACTACACGTAATAACCAAACATAAAATAATTCCTGTCTTCTTATCATACATGAAATAAAAACAACTATATATTGTTTATATGTAGTAAACAGTTTATGTAGGCAAAACTTCTTCTCCGGTAAACTGAGGTCTTCTATCACTTCGAACTAATTCTGTGCCTACAGTTCTAAACATACACAAAAGTAAGCAGAGCCTCTCCAGTAGTTTTATTAAAGCTTTGAATTACATGTAACCCCACTTTGGACCCCGGTTTTCTATTGGATAGCAATCAAAATTTTACAATATCAATGCATTACCATTGTCTTCAGACCAGAACTTGTCGAATTCAAGTTACTTCAGGGTTTTTAGTTTCATATTATATCAGTGCTACATTTGTTGAACTAATTTCATTACGCGTAATAATTCTTGGTAAAATGTTCCTTTTTTAAAATAAAAAATTATATTATTTGATATAATGGACACCTAACAAAGGTGTCATTATGCTTAATGATCTGCTTTTTCGAAATCTGAAGACATGATCCATTTTATTCTTGGCACAACGCCCGCAGTCACAGGCCTACTCTATATGCAAAATGAGAATATATGAGGCCATAGTAGGCAATTGTTAAAACCTGTGGTGGAAAGAAATTTGCTAGGTGGCACAAGGCATACATGGCTGAGGAAACTCTAGCACATACAGTATGTTGTCAAAACGATCGTCCCAACTCAGTCCTCTATTCAAGAAACATTCCTAGGAAACTTGTAGAGTAGATTTCCTCTACAAAAACATCATCCAGAAAGACACCTGGTTCTTCAAATAATCATTTTGTCGAAGGCACAAAAGCTTACGACACTTGACTGATTTGTTTTAAAATTCGTTTCAGTAATGTATCAAACTCACGATTTCAGTTCCATTAATGCAGTAATCCAAATATTTTGGCGATTTGCATTTAAAAACGAGTGTCTTGTTGCATACTGACACAATAACTTTAGCATATTGTATTAGTTTTCCGTGTTGGATGAATGAAATCAATCCACAGACATGAACCAGGAAAAAAAAGGCTCAAGGATAAAGCCATGTGGAACACAATGTGTCTTAATTTTCTTTGACACAACGTTTGATATCCCCATGCACTCACTGGTCTTGACTCTTCAGGTAAGAAGTAAGCTATAAATGCAGGAGTCCGTCGGGAGACCACAGTTCTCCAACTGGTGCAATAGTGTCCCACGGTGCTTACAGTTAAATCTTTTAGAGGGTTAAGAAATATGAATCCATATTTTTCTGGATCCATAGTTTCGCATCTATTTCGTTCTTTTATGGGAAACTGTCGATTTGCTTAACACTGTCGATGGACCGATAACTGCTCGTGAGGCAAGGATCGCCGTTCTTGAAAATCGGAATGTCTTTAGCTGTTTTAAGAAGAGATGGACAGTATAAAAAAAAATTAATTAATTTTGTTCAGTGGTCTCAATATGTGTTTAACGTTATATACCAAATAACGTTTGATTAGGCACAATGACATTTTTGTGAACTCAATGAGACAAATATTATTCCGTAACCTTTACCAACTGGAGTGACAGGCAACGATCGATTTCAACCATCGGCAACGTCATTACTATCGTTCCGGACTTCTTGATTTCTGTGCTGAACGCGGTCAGCTCAGACCACTTTGTGCATGAAGCCAATCATATACCACAGCTAAATATTCGAATGATTTTTTTTTTTCAAAAAGAAAAAGATCTTAAACCAGGACACATTTAACTTTTTAATAAATTTCTCAGGAACGAATCGTGTCTAACTTGTATTTTTTTGTACGCTGTGTCATCAGCAGCCCCACTGATAAGGTTCGCTGCAGAAGAACCTGCCATATGGCAATGGTTGTCTACAACCACCAAACAATGGTGGTTTAACTTGTATTTCTTTGTATGAATAAAGGGTGTCTACAACGGTTTTTATTGTTTAATTTTCAATTTAAATATTGATTGCTTATTTATAAATTTCAAAGAGTGTTCACAAAAGAATATTATTATCTATGTTATACAGGATATCTCGACTCAAGTATATTTTGACACCACTGATTGATTTATCTTTCATTTTGCATAGAGCGTCTTCCCGTCTGCGTTGAAGAAAACCAAAGTGACTAATTAATATAAAGAAAACAAGGAAACATCACACTGTTCAGTTAATAAATGTTAAGATATATACTAATCCTTTAAATTATGAGTATCGATTTTCTATTTTGCACCAATCAACCACGATCCCTTGAGCAAAGTGATTGCAGTATTTGTTACATCACTTTGATGTCATTAGTGATGGTGATATCGTTGTCGAAGACAATACTCGCTGTTGCGGTAATTATGCCAGTAAGTTCACGGACCAATTTAGGTTGAATGAATTTTTAACATCACGAAACCGCTGCGCTGGGTAAAGGTTCGTTAAGGTACATTACATTAATGTTGAAACCACCCAGTATAATAATTTTGTCGAGTTTGAAAAGAAATGATTCACAAGTTGCTCAAGCTTTCCAAACATAATTACTACAGCCATTGTAAGATCTATACAAGCCAATTTCATAAAATGTCCCATTAAAGATATACATGAGTTTGATTCCACTAACCTCAAAATCTCAACTATTTTGAAAGTTTAAAACTTAAATGCTTGTTTAACAAAACTTGCTACACTACCTCGTTTGAAACTCAACACAAAATAGTTTCGGGTCTTATGCAGTCTTAAGGACAATGTTGAAATGATTAATTTGTTAACTAAACTTTCACTGTTATAGCTAATTTGTTCTGCATTACGACATTGTTTCTTGATAATAATGCTTTTGTACAAATGTGTCAATTTCATCACGGTGTATGTTCCACATCGTAATTGGAAATAATACCATATCATTCAAAATATTGATTATTTTCGTTTTTTCGAATAACTTTTAATGATCTAATGGATTTATTTTAATTTGATAGAGTTTTAAAAATAAGTCAAGGACGTTTACTAAAATATATTGTGTTTCTGAATATTGTTCTAATATAGACATGATTTTAATAATATTTTCGACTATAGCTGAACCAATCAAATTATACATGGACAGTTCTATCGAGGAGCCTAACCTAGATTGCAGTTATGATAGGTTAGTTATCCACCCTAGAAAGAGATGATAATATCATCTGTATTATTGTGTATAGACCATATACTCGTGAAGCACAACAATTATGATCAAATTAATACTGCTGTTATAACGAATAAAATTACAGACCATGATACTTATGTGTTAAATACTGGCTTGATCCAATATATTCAAAATCCACCAACTGCATTCATAAACGGCGTGACTGGACTCTTTTACTGACTCAGTTGATCTCAGCACTAACGGTAATCTGTTTCTAGCCACTATAAAACACTTTCAGATAAAGCGTGTAAAAATATTACTAATCCCAAACCGATACAACGTAAACTAAACCCTTGGATTACAGAAAGTTTGGTATGGTCAATAAGGAAAAGAGATCAATTGAGTAAGCTCTTGAGAACACAACTTGTTAATAAGGACTTGAAACTTTATTTCTTGACGTACAGGAACAGACTGGACAGTCTAATAAGGACGGCAAAAAATAACTACTTCAGGAAAAAATTACCAATAATTTTAACTACCCTAAAACATTTTAGAAAACCATCAATGAAATGGCTGAAAACTAATAAAAATGACGAATTTCTTCTAGAACAGTGTACAAGAAATAGTCAATACGCGACAAGGTATGATGTAAATAAACAGGTGGCCGACGAGTTCAATGACTATTTCTCTCAGGCCGGATATACGAGTAACTTGGCTACCATAATCCAAGGTATGCGGACTCGAGCGGTCCGCTTGTTGTAGACGATAACGACTTTACTGTGTGTGTGGACTCTGTTTTTACTACTACAAGGACTGTCACGGAACAATATTTATACTACTGCGTCAAAGGTCTACGCGGAGGTTTAGCTCATGTATGCTTTGCATTTCCACCTCCTTTCAGAAAAATTAACTGTTTTGTGAACCTCTGCTACACATTATTAGCAATAAGCATTCGTTCCGAAGAGTTCCCCGATGTCTTCAATGTTACTGAAGTAGTTTCGCTGTTCAAGAGCAACAATATTACACAAATATATAATTTTCGTCCAATTAGCTTAATTAGCGTGTTCTTTAAAGTGTTGGAGAAAATTGAGATTATAACACCAACTAACAGATTATGGTTAAATATTTGACAGATCGCCATTTCGGATTCAGGAGACCTAAATCATGTCACATGCACTTTTCTCAGTAACGTAGGTCAATTTGGCTTTAGCAAAGGTAAATATGTTTATTAATATTTCTAGATCTATCTAAAGAATTTCATAAAAAGTAAAAAGGAAAAAAATACTTCAGAAACTACATTTAAATGGCGTACGTGAAGCATCATCATGTTCAAAACATACTTGTCCAACAAAGAGCAGTTCAAATCGATTAATGGAGTTAATAGGTGGCCTGAAGCCCGTCAATTAAGATGACATCCAGGGGAGTACTGTGACATTAAAAACTCGCATTTTATTTACTACCCGGAAAATGAGACTGATCACCTCATTTTAATATTTTCAGTTTTGGAGCGCACCCAAAGTTGTCCGATTTATTGAGATGAGTTAGATTAGTGTCGCAATACTGCTGTTTGCATTATTGGCGAACCGATAGGCCAAACAAACTTGACCTAGAGAGCGCAACGATATTTGCCACTACGTTGCCGTTGCAGGATCTTAGCCACTACGTTGCCGTTGCAGGATCTTAGCCACTACGTTGCCGTTGCAGTTTGAAGTTCCGCCTGTCGAGCTATGTCGATTGTGAGGAATAACGGAGCAATTCATCACCCTCTGGTCTTATCAACCGTCGCTCGACAGTTTTGAGAATTATCTAGACTTTTGAGGTGAGAGCAGTGTTCATATTACATACTTTGTTTCCAAAGAAAAACACTTCAAGAAAAATTGGGCCAAAATAATGTGTTATGATATTAAAACTCTCAAAGCATGCATTTTAATTCCTACCTAATCAGACCGGCTTGTAGATACAATAAATTTAAACTCATTTGTAATATAGTAATCGATGAATTGTATTTGATAATTTGTATGTAATTTATTCATGTAACTTTATGTAATTGATTCTTGTAGCTTTAATGTCGATGAAATAGCCATAACTGATAATTGCCCAAGCATGAACTCAACATGATCAATTTTGCATTATTTATGAGTTTTAATTATTCATGTTACTTAAATCTACAGTACATCATTTGCTAAAAGTTAACATAAGATTTAATTGTTGTATACCAATTACAGTTATTACAGTTATTGTTGTTTACTTAGTACGTTACCACATAACCTTTTCGTATATGTGTAAAACTAAACAATGATGTTTTATCTTATCACATTAAATTTAAGTTCAAATATTATATTGTCATTCCAAGTCCACTAGTAATAATTTTAACTCCAGTTAATTAAATAATTATAAACATAACTTAACTTAACCTAACGAACTTAACAAATGAATTCCAACTGTTGGTGGCCAAAATCCAACAATGTCTGTTGTTATTTGTTATATACCAACCTTCTGTAAATATGCAACAGCTTTCTCCTTGGTATGAATTTCCCTTACAAGACGTAACAAAGACATATTTCACCGTTCTCAACCATTCTACAAGACACTGCGACTGCATAGGTAGACCGTGACCTGCGCCAATACCAGATAAAACCGGATTTGCGATAAGATAAGGAAGGAACAATGATCATTGTTTGCCGCCGCTCACTGATTACTGCGTACCTACTTTTATGTATTGATGTAATACAGGTCTCACAATGCGTTCATAGCATTCATTAATGCATCGGAGAAACACTCTTATTAAACGTAGGAACGTTTAAAAAAATGAGGTCTCACAACGCAAAAGACCCGTAAAGGATATGTATTTGTATGTTAACCATGAATGGAAAACTATTATTCATAATTATCATTGGTGAGCTGTATTAATTGACTCGGCCTACAAACCAGTCGTTTTGTCTCAAATATGTTTTCGTATAATGTTTAGAGTTAAAGAACGAGGAGTTGTTAAAGAGTTCTGGTTGACGAAGAGAGGTAGGTCAGCATAGGATCTGCGGCGCCCATCTGCCGGTGTGAAAGTTGCGACGCCCGTTTATCTCCTTGCACCCTGAGCAGCTGACTACCTGAACCTACCTCAGGACCGGTGATAACCTCAACTGATAATTCAATCAAGATTGAATTTAATTATATGGCCATTGTGCGGTTTTGAGACTGATATAATATTTTGTGTACATAATGCGGGATATTTATGAACTCGGGTCATCCATCAGTGACTTATTTTACCGTCAATCCTCAGCTTCAATGTGGCGCCTAGCAATTTAAGCTTTAACTTAATTTAGAGTAATTTATTTATGCTCGCCTATGTACAGCTGTTCATTAATATCTCTTTGTTTATTGTGGTGGCCATCAGTAAAGTCTAAAGTCAACGTTGTTTTGTTTGCACTTATATTATTTATAATTTAAGCTATTTTAAGGGTAAATCTTGCTCTCTATGTATAAAATACACATATATCGAACCATTATTGATATCGTGTAACTATGTTTTGTCTGCCTATTCAATTTTCTATTTATTAATTCTGAATACTGTACTATACACTGTAGCTGATGCATGATTTCTTCTCTGTTGTATTTTAAACCATTATCACGGCTCTCACAGCGTACTTAGAAATTATTATCGTTCTCTGGATCTTATCGATCTCTCCCTTCTCTGCTGAGCTTGCTAGAACACTTTAGTTACCTATGGGAGGTAGCAGTACTCTTGGACCATTATTATTTTAAATATTTATTGTGTTGGTGTAACAAAATGTATGCCTTTTGCTATTACGTGACTCTAGCTACACCCTGATTAAATATTATTTAGCTCCATGTAAGCGACAACCTCACTCGTAATACCGCGTCTACTAGTATAAATATCTTAGTGTTACGTTTGACAAAATTAATGATTGACGTGGACGGCACAAATCAGCGATATTAATAATATATTAAGGAAAATGATGTTCTCATTTCAACAATTACATGAAGTTCTGACAATTAGAGAAGTTTTGGATGGCATCTGTCGTTTAGGTGCAATCGATTATTGAGGGGAGTGGGGTTAGCAAGGGGTGGAGCTTACAGGACAGTAATAGATCAGCTACTCCTCACACAGAAATGGTGGCTTTGGAGAGGTGTCGAAGTCACTCTTCGGTCGCTTTGTATAATGCAATGCAAGTTTCTTATGTAAGACAGCTTTACATAAAAGCAGCTGTTATCTACATTAAAAAAAAAACAACAAAACTTATTTGACTCTCTGCCTCATAAATATTTGTCAAGAAATGATACTACAGGTAGGACCTGAGTTCACAATATAAACATACAAGACTTGTAAAAACCTTCTCTACTACTAATACTTACAAGATGTCGCGTAACAGGCTTCGCTGAGGTTGCATGCAAAATTTCATATCCATAACTCATTTCTATCTCGAGATGTACAGCGCGCGGGCAGATGGGCAGACGTATAATCACACAGAACACAAACTGACAAAACAGTTACGCTCAGCCAAATTCCATGGTTAAGCATGCACCATCTTAGAACACAATATTGCCCATGTAGAAATAAAATTTCATGCAAAATTGAAAATCTACGGGTGAAAACTCTCACGGGATTAGAACACAATATTGCCCATGTAGAAATAAAATTTCATGCAAAATTGAAAATCTACGGGTGAAAACTCTCACAGGATTAGAACACAATATTGCCCATGTAGAAATAAAATTTCATGCAAAATTGAAAATCTACGGGTGAAAACTTTCACGGGATTTCTTTCCACATGATACATTCATATTTTTGTTCATTGAGTTAGGTTTATTTATTTATTTTATGTCCACAATTGTCACAAGCACAATGTTTTGGCAAAGACTCGTCAATTATTGTAAATTGTACATTAAACTAAATATCTAATACACCAATAAACAAAAAAATTTAGAATTTTTTCCTTTTTGTTATAGCAAGTCGGATGCCTCAAAGTCCTGATGGCGAAGCCTACAACTCAGTTACACTGTGGAAACCGTGATAAAGTAGATAGTCTTTTGAAAGTATTTGGAATCTTTGAAGCGATTCTTCTTTCTTACTTAAGGTGTCATATGATTGTAAATTTTTATACACGTATGAAGTGAGGACCTTTCCAGAAAGCTTATAATGTGAATAGGATACTGGAGCAATTGAAAGCTTCTTGGGAAATGAGAGTGGTGGTGATTGCTATTAAAACTCTTTTTTGGTTCTCTTTGACGTAAAGAAGATTTTTAAGAATGAAAAGAGAATTTAGAGGAAGTATTTGCAAATCTTTAAAGTGCTTCCGGCACGGGTCACGAAAAAGGAGCAGCATTGATCAGTCTCACCATATTCGTTTGCATACAACTTTTCAGAGGCAGGGGAATTTCCCCAAATGACCGATCCATACAATAAATGAGCAAGGCAAAGTAAACCTGTTTGAGAGTGTGTTTGTCTACAATGCGAGAAAGAGTGAGAAGGACGAAGAACGCTTTACTAAGTTTTGTTAATAACTCATTAATGTGGTGGTGCCAAGTTAAACATGAGTCTATTTCGATTCCAAGAATTTTGAAGTTGAAGTTTAAATTTGTTGGGAAAAAAGAGGAATCACTATTGGAAGGATTTTGGTAGTTAATATGGAAATGGATAATTAGATTTGTTCCTGATTAATCTACAATCCATTCACTACAACCCATTACTTTATTAAATTCAAGTTCTCTACCAATGTCTCAACCAATTGGTCTTTGTTTTTATTTTTTTTTCTTAGCAGTATTCAAATAGTAGCCTATAGTTCCGATGAGCTAGGGAGGATACTACAACACAATAGTGTGCTGAAATCACATCTTGTCACCGACGTTTATCATTGGATTTCCACTCTGTTATTTTCCGTTGTACTCAATGAATAAAAATATCACATGTTCATATATCATGTGATTGTACTCAGTTTGTTTATAACTTTTATTTATTCTGCTGTTTTTCTCACTGCCATAACACCAATACAACAACACAATATAAACATACACGCTAACGCTCAGCCAAAGCTCAACGAGTGACATGCACTATCATCTGACTCAGTGTTGCTCATATTTAAACTGAAGCTTCATGCTAAATTTTAAGTCTATAGGTCATATCGATTTCGAGATATCGTGGGGACAGACAGACAGACAGACAGAAATTACATTTATACAGCCTGTCTAGTACACATTTGCCAAAGGTCAGCCTATTATACAGAACATATTATTTTCAAAAATTACCCATGAAAAATATAAATTATATAACAATGTTTTTTCTAAAAAGAAGAACATTAAAGCGGCGAATATATAATTATATGGTGATGAGAGAACGTACTGAACTATTGATTACATCAAACTATATGCAATAATAAAGGCAATCACTTCTAAATTGTTTCTGTTCCAATTCGCTGAAGTTTATTATTTCTGGTGACCTCTATATCGGTGTTTTGCATACACCGACTGCCTGACCCAGCGTCTACCGATATCCTCTTTAGGTTTAATTTGGTTCCAATACGGGTGTGTACCATATCGTGTACGGTCATCGACGTTATTTCAAATACAGACGTTTCGGTTTCCGTTCTGGGTCGGCTGTCTCCAACCACTTCGCGCAGGAGGCCGTGACGAAGAATCTCGGTCTGAAGATCGTAAATATAAGGAGAGATATTAAAATTCAAAACATCCAAACTCTTAACAGATTTCTCCAGGGAGAATCCTGGATGTTTACAGATCCTTTCGACCATGCGGAGAAATAATTTTCTATCTTTAGTACATCTTTATACATAAATTAATGCATTATGGATCGAGGAATGAAAGTTATCACCAGCAAACATACCAACTCGACCATGATGATGCTACAAGAAAGATTATTAATGTAAACAATAAATAGAATAGTACCTAAATATTAACTCTGAGAAACGCCTAATTGTTGATATTCGGTTTAATTAATATGCTCTCCCCTTCTCATAAGAACCCCTTGACATCTATTTGAGAGATGCGAATGGACTAAGTCAATTGCCTTGCTACGAACGTCAAAGCTTTCAGATTACTCTAGCAAGACATTACATTTGACACAGTCAAATGCCTTGCTTAGATAAAGGATGATATCAATGGAAGTTAATTTATGATCAAGAGAAACCAGAACAACCTGCCGTAGAAGCGGGGTTTCCCCTGATGAAATCATATTGATGAATGTTTGTTTATGATGTTTTTCTGAAGTAATTAGACCTGTTTATTACACACTATTGTTTTTTTTTTGTGTTTTGAAAAAGAAACCGAATAGAAGTGTGTTAACAGAACCGTGGAAGACGACATATATCCCTTACTAGTTGCCTCTGCAAAGTCCTTGAAAGAATGGTCAATAGAAGGCATGTTTGGTATCTGGAAAAAAACAATCTACTGTCGTCTGCTCCATGTGGATTTCGGCAGGGCAGGTCAATGATTACATAGTAATGTAATCATTGGGGCAGGTCTACTGCAGACCATCTGTTGTGCTTGGGGACGTCCATCCTAAACTCTTTTATTCAAAGAAAACACTTAGCTGCTGTCGAAACCCTATGACACTAGTTGGAGAAGGGGTTTTGAAAATAATTTAATATCCTGGTGTGTTGGTGGTCACATGGCGGCATTCATAAATGGTTTTTTGTCAGACAGAACTATCCAAGTAAGACTCGGGAAAACTCTTTCGGATACTCTCATTCAAGAAAATGGAGTCCCGCAAGGAAGTGTTTTAAGATGCACCCTGTTTACCATTGCAATAAATGAAATTGCATCGTACGTTATACCTCCTGTACGCTGTTCTTTGTAGACGATTTTGCCATTTTCATCTCGGCAGAGGAACTGGCTACTTCTGAAAGAGCTCTGAGGTTGACTATTAACTGGCTTGAACGGTGGTGTAGAGTAACGGATTTTTCGTTTTCCCCATCGAAAACTAACTGCATAGTCTTTACTAGGCTTCAAACCCTGGAGAAGCCTACACTAACTTGGATGGCACAGAGAATACCAACCTGCGAGGAAATTAAATTTCTGGGTCTTATGTTTGATTTTCTCTTCTCACTTGGGTATCACACATCTGAAATCTTAAAAACAAATGTTTAAAACGCCTTAACATGTTGAGAGCTCTGAGCGGAACAGAGTGTGGGGCTGACCGGAGCTGCTTGCTCAAATTTTACAAAGCCACCATTCGTTCCTGCCTAGATTACGGTTGCCATGCTTACGGATCATCAAAAGCAAATGTTCCTAAAATATTAGATACCGGCCAAAACTTTGCCTTACGACATGCCACTGGAGCCTTTCGTTCGACCCCCATTATCAGTCTTCTTGATGAAACTGGAGAACCCTCCCTTGTCTACAGACGACTGCAATTATCCATAAATTATATTCATGTACTATCATCAAAACCTGAAAACCTTGCTTTTGAATCAGTCCTAATTAACCCTCTTTAAGATGTATTCCTTGCGAAACCCCGTCACCCATCACCCATAGGTGTACGGCTAGATCTTATGTTGAACAATTAGGCCTAGATGAGTACGTGTTTAGGGTAGTAGACTACACCAGTGTGACGTTCCATCTTGGATAGTCACAAAACCTGTGATAAATATAAGCCTGTCTAAATACAAAAAGTCTTCTACTACAGATATTCTATACCAACAGGAGTTCCGTCGGATTGTGTGGAGCCTAGCTCCCTGTGATGTTGTATATACTGACGGATATACTGAGGACAATTCGAGGACTGGTTGTGCATTCGTTACTGCGGGTAGTCGCTACGGCTTCCGTCTCTTTAAATGATTCTACTATCTTTACAGCGGAACTAACAGCCATAGAGAAGGTCCTCAACATCACTTGGTCTACAACTGGGAGGTTGGTGGTCTGTACCAATGTTGGTGCAGAAAGGTTATTTCAAAAATTAATGATTCATATCGAAAAAGCAGATAAAATTACTGATGAGCTGGCGAATGAAGGAGCAAAGGATGCACTAGAAATTCAGCCGTTTAGTACACGGATGATGGCATCCGACATTACCCGGTGGTGAAAGCTAAAATAAAAGAAATGTGGAGTTCTGAGTGGCGGGCAGTCGGGAATAACAAACTGCGCCGTATAAAGGACTGTCTTTGTTAAACCGTTGGGTACAGCCAGCCGCAGCAATCGTCGTGAGGAGGTGTTGTTCGAGTCGCCTGTGTTTAGGTCACACACTGCTGACTCACGGCTTCCTCATGAACAATGATTACCCTTCAGTCTGCGACACGTGTGACACTGCTGTAACAGTGGAGCATGTGCTTTCGACTGCTCCCGCTACACAAGATGCCTTCTCGTTCTTAATTAATCTTCCAGTTTCGTTAACTGATCTCCTGGGCTACAACGAGGCTATAATTGGGAGGCTCTTCGTTTTCTTAAACGATACATCCCTTTTAGGTCGAATATAGTTCTTGTTATCAATGTATCTTTTGTTATCTGTTAATTAATTAACAACTTAAAACTTGTCAACGCTAATTTGGTCTTAGATTTCCCCTGTTATTTAGTGTTTAATGTTTATTCTCCTGTTTGTTAGATTGAAAGGTATTACCAGTATAATGGCCCATTAACGGCCATGCCGGTAGTAATGTTTTCATTTTTGTTGTACTGTTTTTTAGTATTTATTCCCTTGTTATTTAGTTTTAATTGCCAGAATGGCACCTTTACAGTCACTTTGGCAACAACATTGTTCAGTTTGGTGTATTGTTATTTATTTTATGTTACCCTTCTTATTTAAATTTAGCTATTATCAGAGGGGCCCATCTACAGTCACCCTGACAGAACAATTTTTTAGTTGTTATATTATTTTTCTCGGTTAGTTAAATAATATCTTAAGGTACTGTTTAAGTTGAGTTTTTATATTTTATGGTCTTAAAAAATAGCTGGTAAACACAACTCAAAACCAATGCTCAAGGAACACAATATAGACCTATTCGTAGTATTATGGATAGCTGAGTCAAAAGAAATACGAAAAAGTACAAAAGACCCGAGTTTTTGTTGTGCAACTGTTGATAGTTAGTAGGGTGTTTGAGGCATGATGAAGACCTGTGTCCCAACAGTTAGTTCACACCAATATGACAAAGTGTGTTATAATAGCATGGGTCTCCGTTTCAAGTTTCAGGTAAAGTGGCTTGTGTCCTGACGGTCACGCTGAGGTGGCGGAGGGTTGAGGGGAGGGGAAGGGAAGGAGACATCAACTGCGCAGTTTCTCAGGGGCGGCTCTAGCCCGTGCAACCTGTACGACCATAAGGGGCGCCGTTACGGAAGGGTGCCAAACCACAAGAAATATTTAATATATAAACTACAAAGATGGATTTCACCGTAAGTTTTGTATTTAACGAGAGTTGACATCGTTCCATAGTATCGTTAATTTGGTCACTACAGGCACTACTTTCCTCCTCCGTTCGTCTGACAGTTGAAAAGGAGACTCTCCTGGAAATTCAGCGGAACCGATCCATTCACGTTCGCTCCCTGTCCGCGATTTCGAAGATGAGTGAATTTAAAATAAAAATAAATAAATTGTACGTGGCAATAACGTATCCATGGGTCCCAGTAGGTTTTCCTCTCCAAACTGTTTGAAAAGATAAACTGATACAGCGGCGTATTGAAGGAGTCGGCAGAACGTAACGAAAGTGTTATCACATATACAGACTGAAGGCCCTTTCACCTTTAGGCCTTTCTGTTAAAAGTTATAAAGGCGGATGCACAACGAAATGATTCCATCCAGCCTCCTTCCGACTACTCTTAGTATTTTCCTTTAACGCCAAGCCGTTTGTCCTTGTTTTGTAAGCTATTTTTCTAAAATCTGTAAAAAAATTTTTTTGCTGCAAACCTGACTGTATTTGGCATTATTTGGTTCTAATAGACAATATATCACAATTGTAATAAGTAACTAGGGTAAATATTTTCACCTCCCGGTGAATGGGGACATTTTTTGTTATTTGTATGTAAAAGGGTGTGTAGGAACTATAGTTCAGTATATAAATTTTAAATTCCGATATTGCCTTAAGGTTTCAAATTTAGACTAGTTTCAGAAAATATATAGTTTTGTATGAGTCTTTTGGTAAATACATTAGTTTTAGCGCAAAAACTGAAAGAAGTAGAAGAAGCGTGGTTTTCGTGATCTACCAATTAAATTTGTAAAAATGTAACTATATTTACAATAAACTATACAACACTATAATAATAAATACTTTGTGAAAAATAATGTAGTAATATTTTGTGGAAACTATAAAACATTTACAACAACAAAATGGGCGAAACTAATTTTTCTGGAAAGAAGAAAACAACAACGTCATTCAAAAATTACTCCACTGTCATAGAACCATAAAACCAGTTCTATTTTTGGTAACTCTTTACCTTTCAAATGGTATATGAATCACGTCGATACTCGATTGTTTACGTACTACAACAAATGAGTTTAAGTTAGAGGTCCAAATAACGGATATCCGTTGAATGATAGTTGGAGGGATACAATCCTCTGATACGGTATAATTCAACTTATAACTTTGGCACGAAATAAAATTTATCATATTCTGAATTTTTAGTTTTAGGAACTAATTCCTGGTTTGCCTACCCTCCTCCTTCCTCCCCATAAAGGATAACATGAATCCTGTCTTTATTAATTGATAAAATGATCAAATTACGTAGGTCTAGTGGATGTAAGTTGATAAAGAGTAACTGTGGAGTTGTCGATTAAACAAACATTAATCATTTTAAATTGATACTGAAAAATATCAAAGATTTTACAACGTGTTTTACTTTACGTATGATAATTTTTTTTTTTTTCAAGTTAATGTTTCAACCACCTTTTTAATTAGCAATTTGATCATAGTTGTCTTGTACTCTGCCTACATTTTGTCTGCCTACAGAGTTATCACCTAAACCATTTCATGGTTTATTGTTTAATTAGATGAATACATTATACAAATGCAAATTGTATAATCCGAAAGTAATTATTAAAATTAGTTCATTTGTGAAATATAAATGAAAATTCCACTGAGAAAGTGAGGGGTTTGTTCAGGGGCCCAGAAACTACCTGTACAGCACTGAGCAGGTGTGCATTCTTAACGAAGGGAGGCTTCTTATGTTTCAATGAGATCCCTCCAAAAATAATCTCCAAAAATAATATATTATTTTTGGAGAGACAAAAATAATATATTATTTTTGTCTCTTCTCCTTTCCTTGCTAGACCGGATATTATTATATTTGTCGATTTTAGTTATCTGATTATTCCAAGAATGCGCTTTTTTGTCCTTCAACCTTCCTCTTGCGACACCCCAATTAAGCAATTGTGAAACAGCTCTCCCTTCCCCTCCCCCCTTCCAAGCCCACCCCAACCCTTAACTGCGTAGTTGGTATTACGCAACACATTCATCCCTGGACGATTGTTTATCACGTTATATTTCCGATCTTTGTTGGAACGACAAAGCTCAAAGTGGCCACTTCGGAAAAGTGAAGAGTGCTATTTTCGTGAATGAGTGTTGTTAGAGACATCACTTTGTTTTTATTTCGCACATGAATGCCAAACAAACGATTGCAGTATGTTTCAAATCATTTTTGGAAATTGTACCGCCACTCGGGGTGCGAATGTGAATGAAATTTTACACAATAAATATACTCAATAAAAATGGTGTTTACTTAGTAATAATAAACTAAAACTCAGAATGACTTTAACCCTCCAACTGCCTGTCATGTTTCCCACATTGTCGCCTAATTTTATTGTATTTGCAAGGGTATTTTGAAAAATTCATCAACAATGTAATAATGATGATAATTATATTGTTTGATATACCATTTTGTTTGGAACGACCTGTATAATATTTATAAGCTCATTATAAAAAATAAAAACATTGTCAAACTGTAAAAAGGTGTTATTTACCATTTTATCATTTTTTAGGATATGTAAGTTATATCAATTGAACTGCTTCAAACAAAGTGAAATAGCCAGATTATCTTAAATGTAACTGAGATATTTAAAAAATATATAGTTTTACTACGACAACAGTGAAGAAGGAATAAGTATGCTAGTATGATGTAACCGGTTGCTTAGCGACATAACGGAGTAAGAATTGCATGTTCATACAATGCTACATCCCTCTCACTTGACTCAAGGTCAGACGAATCTGGTATGTAATCATCGCCTGAACCTGATGAAAAATCTGTTAAATCGTTAAAATTGACAAATTTTAATTCAATCTCATCATTATTTGAAGCTAATGACTCACAAGAACCATGATCAGTCTCACCCAGTAATCCAGCTTCGTCATCATCGTTTTCTGACTAGGGAAAGTCACTGATGTTAGGATCCATAAGAAGTTCCCTGATATCACTTGACCTACAAGGATCACTCGTCATTCCAAAACAATTAAATAACAACTATATTAAAATAAAACATGACATAACCGGTCTAAGAAACATACACTGCTCTTTGTTTACACACGGAAGGGAACTCGTTTACAAACAATCCATCTTACAGAAAACAATACTTACTTTTTTGTATCGAAACTGTCTGGAAACAGGCATTAGGAGGGAATTCAAAGACATACAAACAGATAGGTTATTTCATCAGCTTTCCAATAGTATAACATTTATGTGTCTTTGAACGACATTAGGATTTATAAAACTTATAAAGCCAGTACATGTCAGTTGGGGAAATTTTCACCGGCGACACTACGGAAACAACCGCATAGGCGAAAACATCGCCGTCCGACAGTTGGAGGGTTAATTAGAACAGCGTCAATCATCTATAACTAAATGCTTATTTTAACAGTAGCTATAGGTTTAATAATAATAATTCTTAATTAGTTCCGGAATTCATTAGTGATACTATTGAATGGCATAAACTCTCAATGCTTATTTTAACAGTAGCTATAGGTTAAACAATAATAATTCTTAATTAGTTCAGAAATTCATTAGTGATACTATTGAATGGCATAAACTCTCAATGCTTATTTTAACAGTAGCTATAGGTTAAATTATAATAATTCTTAATTAGTTCCGGAATTCATTACTGATACTATTGAATAGCATAAACTCTCGTTTTATATATATACCTCCCCGTGCTAACTTTAACATAAGGATTCACAACTCCCTAGACAAGTCTTCGGTGCTATAAAAATTGATTTAACTAATCAAATTATCTTTTGAAAAGATACATGTTTTTTTTAATAGATCAGGAATAAATATGAAGTTTTACGGATAATATAGTCATAAAATAAATTAAATAATTTAGCATTAAAGTTTTAACTCTTTGGGTACCAGTCTATTTTACAAGAAGTAAACCAGAAGTTCCAGGCGGTTTTTATGGGATTTTCAGAATTTCTGAAATATATATATATAAAGTCAAACTATCCATTGTTTTATAATGGAAGCAGCGTGTTCAGTGAGGTCTTCCTCTCCAAACTATTTGAAAAAATAGTAGAAACATATGTGAAGTAATGATTTTGAATCTCTCCGCTTCCGGGATAAATCCATAGATGGCAACCTCCTGCGCAAAATGTTCGGAGGTAACCGAGTCGAATATGGAGACGTGATAATTTAGGAGATTTGTTATTATGTTATGAATGGCCGTGCTAGATGTGCTGGATACTCGCTTGGTGGGTTCACAGAACATACCCACCAAGCGAGTATCCAGCACATCTAGCACGGCCATTCATTCGATAATGGACCTTGTATGCCACGTAATAGTTGGGTCGTTGTGTTAGAGTTTATTATTCACAATAGTTCACTTCATATCGAATGAACCTTGTATGCCACGTAATAGTTGGGTCGTTGTGTTAGAGTTTATTATTCACAATAGTTCACTTCATATCGAATGAATATTGTATGCCACGTAACAGTTGGGTCGTTGTGTTAGAGTTTATTATTCACAATAGTTCACTTCATATCGAATGAATCTTGTATGCCACGTAATAGTTGGGTCGTTGTGTTAGAGTTTATTATTCACAATAGTTCACTTCATATCGAATGAATCTTGTATGCCACGTAACAGTTGGGTCGTTGTGTTAGAGTTTATTATTCACAATAGACCACTTCATATCGAATGAATCTTGTATGCCACGTAACAGTTGGGTCGTTGTGTTAGAGTTTATTATTCACAATTTGTATTTGCCACGGGCTGGCTGCGCGTTGAAGCCCGGTCACTCTATTTTATTCTTTCAACTACTATAAATATTGCACGCCACAATGTCCAGGAATCCTAACTATGGGTATCTTACATATATTCACAATTTGTATTTGCCACGGGCTCGCTGCGCGTTGAAGCCCGGTCACTCTATTTTATTCTTTCAGCTACTGTAAATATTGCACGCTACAGTGTCCAGGAATCCAAACTATGGGTATCTTACATATATTCACAATTTGTATTTGCCACGGGCTCGCTGCGCGTTGAATCCCCGGTCACTCTATTTTATTATTTCAGCTACTGTAAATATTGCACGCCACAATGTCCAGGAATCCCAACTATGTGTATCTTACATATATTCACAATTTTGTCATTACATTTTATTCATTGCATTATATTCATTGAATTTTATAGCAATGTTTCAATGATATCCATAATACACTAAATGGCGCCATATATACTAAAATACAGATAATACTCTACTTTGTCAGTTTACAGTACACTACTATACCCCAAGATGCTTTGTATTACCTTTTTTTCTCTCTCTCTCTCTCTTAGGGCAAGAAATTTATAAATTGCACTTAGTCCTGTAAGAACCTTAGCGCTGCTTCCGGAGTGACAGGATATTAAGGAAGGGTAAGGTTAGACTTATCGAGATCCATGAGGAAGAATTAGGGCACTACATCTCAAAGTCATGCCTCTCCCCCGGAAGAAAGGTAGGCCAGCTCTGAAACAGCCTCTCGAGTCAAAGCAGGCAGGGGGTGGCACACTCTTGTTGAGGCTAGCAAGAACCTTTGAGAATTAGGTCACTACATCTCAAAGTCATGCCTCTCCCCCGGAAGAAAGGTAGGCCAGCTCTGAAACAGCCTCTCGAGTCAAAGCAGGCAGGGGGTGGCACACTCTTGTTGAGGCTAGCAAGAACCTTTGATAGTTAGGGAACGAACTCCACCAAACTCCAACAGTTATCTCCCGCAGTAGACTGGACCTATCGAATTGTGATGTGCTAAGCGATTAGTGATGTGCTGCTCTTGGACATCCATAGGGTTGCCCGATTTAAGTGACACATCGGTTTTTGCTGTGCCCAGTGGTAGGTTCAACTGGAAGGTATAAACCAGCCAGAAGTGATCCATGCTGGGTATGTATTACCCATGACATTGGAAACTCTGAGATCTTTACATATTTTCATAGTTTCTCCAAGAACAACCGGCTGAGCCTGGATGAGTCCACGGTTCTCTCTATCCACCAGACAAAGTAGAGCGACGATAGACAACCGGCTGAGTGTGGACGGGTCCACGGTTCTCTCTATCCACCACTATTTTTATTTTAAGACACAGAGTTAAATTATGTGTGACCAAAGTGGAGAACTGAGTTTTGTATTGTTTTGTAACCTGGAATTTTAAACACATTGCTATTACTAAAACAAGACTAATACAATAATAAAGAGGGGAATTTTGAGACTCTTTCTGGCTGAAAGCTATTCTCTACAATTCACTCGCTGTCCGAGACCCCAGACTATCTGGAAGACCAAACGTAACAAAAATTCTATTGAAACTACGAAGAAAAATATCCCCAGAAACCTACACATATCCCATCCTTAACTCCATTAAACCATCTTAAGAAACACTGACAGACCGTATTCAACAACGTCGAGAGCTTTATTTACCTAGAAAAAGGGAGTAAAATGATGCTCATTTTGACTAAACGGAGTCACAGCTTTTTGAAGAAATAAAGATATAAAATGATGAAACCTAAATTGAGGTGGACATTTTATATTATTGGTTTCAAGAAAGTTTGTCTTAAACTGTATTATAATATGGTATTAGAGTCCTTATTATGACGAGTAACTTAGCATTACAATCTCTAAAGAAAATATTGCTCAATATAGGCTATTGCTTTTACGCCCATTTATATTCGTGTAACCTGCGTGTTTACCGATCGCTTACATGTGTTTGAGCCGTACATTGTGTATGAAAACCCGAAATTAGATAACCAAAGTAACAAAATATCGTGCCTTGTAAATAGTTTACTAGAATTCGTATTTTTTTGTATATATTAGTTGATTGCCGCGCTGTAGGTCTGACGCATCTATGAGTGAACGTAAACCGCTAAGCTATTAAAAAACACAATTACATATTTCCTGTGTCATGATTAACTACGTAGTTTTATATACAGTATATAATTAAACATATTTATCGGTTAAATGCCAATAACTTTCAGGGATAGCATGGTTTTAAATTGCAAAAAGCGTTTAAATGTACAATACATATTATTTGAATAAAAATACATTCCAATTCTCAAGTAAAACACGTTTTATTCAGGAAGCTCAGGTTATATTATATACATTTAAGGTAAAAGACAGAGGATGTGGCATGTAATTCTTACGATATAGCATTTTCAAGAGACCCTATACATCCCTTTATAATAACGTTATGGTGTCTTATATTTATGTTATCAGGTGGTAGCCAATAAGTTTGACTTAAGTTGCAACCGTTTTGTCACCTTTCTGGCTAGCTTATCTACCAGATTATGCACAAAGACACTAACACATTTCCGCCGGCTCACAAAGTGATGTGTTAGGATTGTCATCCCCTCGGCACTGTTTGAACATAGAGTAATTGTATATATATATATATATATATATATATATATATATATATATATATATATATATATATATATATATACTCTATATACAATGTACAGGACTCGAAGCAATGCTTTAATGTGTTAATATCATAACTTTCAGGCTGTGGTGTGGGCTATCTCCTTTGGAGCGTTGAGTGGGCATGTGGGCTAACCCAAGCTGATATACCGTGCACAAGTGAATGAATGGAACTGAGGGGGCGGGTAAGGAACACAGTCAGCTATTGTTCGGCTTGGACCTGTGGGCTATCTCAGCCGTTGCTAGTGCACTCGCCGATACTGACAGTCGGTAAATTAATATAATGAATTATACTACATAAGTAAAACGTGTTTATAATTTTACACTGATGAACATAGTATTGTTTAATTTAACAATTGTTATACTTTAGTTAAATCATCTACTTTTAACTTGGCTGAAAATACTGACACGAGAAAAGTAGTTAGCGAGGATTTGTTGCTTCTGTTGGTAATTATAAAACTATCTGCGAGCAATAGTTATGTAGACGATATCATATACCAAATCTTTCTTCACTCGAACTATTTTGCTGAATCCCATTCTCAATTTGTAAATTAGTTTTTGTGCACAATTGAGCGAATTTTAATGAAACGTAACTAAATTTAGAAAATATGGGAACATTTCAATCTAACAGCTTTGACTAAAAAGTGCCAAATGAAAAAATGTAGGCCTAACTAACAGAGAAAAGTCACACTTAAACTATTTCTGAAGATGAACATTGTATTTTATTATAGGGAAGTACGTGAAATACCAATCATCGATCAGGATACACTTGCTCGCCTCAAGTATCTCACCTCGATCACCCAGGGATCCAGGATCAAACATTTCTGAGTAAAGCCAGTACATGAGTACAACATGCCTATCTCCCCTTATTGCATGTTTGTTTATGCTGTAGCCATGCGCCCAGTTTTATCACAATGAAGGCTGTGCCATGGCGAAAGTGAAAATGCATACATAGTGGTTGTCATAACAACCTTATTACCTTTATGGTGATAAGCCATACGTAGATGTTAGTTTAGTCACTCTGAGTTAGTCGTCTGCTTTATACTGACCAGTGAGGGTGTAATTAAATATATTTTTCATGTACTGGAGCTAAACTCAACACTAATACTAAATCAACCCTTTCCACCTACGTTTTGTATATCTGAATTATACATCGCACAGGAAAACAAAAATGTGTTTTGAAATTCTTCAAACTTTCCATTAGTGGTTTTTTACGGTTTCTTTTTTTAATTTCCCGTGATATCTTCAGATATCCGACGCATAACATTTTGAGTAGTATACAACAACATTGCGAAAATAATTGTGAACACGATGACAGTGGTAATTTTTAATAAATCGAAAAATTGTTTTTGAGTAATTGCACATAGCTTTGATGAGTTGATTAAGGACTCATAACTAATAAAAGGTTTTCAGGTGGGGGCCATTCACAATTCTGCAAAACGTATAGCTCAAATATTTTGAAGTATAGGCTCAAAATGACAAATGTTTGAAAATTATTAGATAATTTTAAATAATTTGTATTCTTTCACAATTTTTGACACCTCTTAAGGTTTAAAAATGGCGGCCGTACAGAATTTGGAAAGGGAATGGTTACAGCTACGTTATTATGCATGTAAAGTAAAACTAAACAGCGTTTTAGAATTCTCAGATCATTAACATTGCGAAAATAATTGTGAACACGATGACCGTGGTAATTTTTAATAAATCGAAAAAAATTGTTGAGTAATTAGCACATAGCTTTGATGAGTTGATTAAGGACTCATAATTAATAAAAGGTTTTCAGGTGGGGGGCCATTCGCAATTCTGCAAAACGTATAGCTCAAATATTTTGAAGTATAGACTCAAAATGACAAATGTTTGAAAATTATTAGATAATTTTAAATAATTTGTATTCTTTCACAATTTTTGACACCTCTTAAGGTTTAAAAATGGCGGCCGTACAGAATTTGGAAAGGGAATGGTTATTATGCATTGTAAACTAAACTAAACAGCGTTTTAGAATTCTCAGATCATTTTCAATAATGTTTGTTCTTATGCGTTTTTAAAGCTTTTCAGAGGTTGTGTGTTTCAAGCACCGCGGGGACTATATGGGATGGGTAACACTTTTTACAGCCCCGACTGGCCAGACTAGCCGACTACCAAGGCGGATCATAAGGAGCCTTACCATAGTGTCAGGGAAACCCCTCTGTTGTCTCTATGCTACACTTAATGTTCTTATACGTTTTTAGGTAAATCAAGTAGGAACTACTGTGAAATTCATATAATAATATTCAACATTCGAACAAACATCTAACGCTTCGATTGTAAACGAAAAAAATGTCACTAAATCTATAAATGAGTAATGTGTATGAGTACTTGTGTAAGATTATCTGGGAGATCTAGAGAACGGTAAATCTAGTGTGAAGATTTATACCATCGTATTAAGCATGATTATCAGATTTAGAACCCTCACAAATCTTCATTTTTATAATTAAAATATATTATTGATTTATATAAATATAGAAGCCTTACAACTGTATAGGCATGATGTATCTCTTATTACTATTCTAAACTATATACTATCCTCAATTTCCATGACTATTTTGTAATTGTGAGTAAAGGTTTTAAACTTGAAAAATAAACCTCCCCTCCCACCACCATATCAAACAATACCTTACTCTGCCACTTACAGATGAAGAATAAACAGTTTCACATTATAGGTTACATTACTACTTGTTTCTAGAAAAAGAAGGAATAGGTTTGGTTTGACAGGTTAGATTTATTACTTAGACTATCGGTGCAGAGTTATTAGCTCGGCTCTCAGAACACACGGCGCGCTTTCTGTGCAGGAGCAGGACACAGACGTAATAACCCTTACCAGTTCGTCCACGCCTCGCGCTCGCAACAAAATTTGTCTTAACCAAATGCAACAACACGCAACTTAAAACTGTGCTTTGTGTTTTTGTTAGTGTGTTTTACATCATTATCATTATTAATGTATCAATATTAAACAACATTTAACACACTTCAGGGCACATTCATTACAATCACAAATTATAAAATATGACAATGAAATTTCTATGTTTTAATTTCTTTTGTTGTTATTTGATCTATAAAAAAAGAAAAAAAAACTGTTTTCTAATATAGTTATTTAAAGAAGCCTCTCCACTTTGATGAATTCCCACCAATCGTGACTCAGTGGCATGACGTGCGACGTTGCCCTCACCCCCCTCGCCAAACATTGTTACTACTTTACCCTGATGAGCACTATATCGAGATAGCTCTTGATTTTGTTTGTGCATGAAGCCAAGGGGAGGTTGTTTTTAATGTACAGTAAGTGTTGTGAACATTAGTAGTTGGCAGTTAGTTATTGCTAAGAGTGGCATAACTAGGAGTAGTCTTTAGGAGGGGGGCGAATTTAAGAACATACCAAACCAAACCGGCTGGTATAATATAACGCCTAACGCCTTATTGTCTAGCGCTTTTCAGTTTACACTGCTTTATAAATGCACTAAAACTAATATCATACAAAATTAATAAAATAAACGACGTATTAGCTATTAGTTAGACTGAATAATTGTGCACCATAATTCAGAACCACTTACTATTATAATGAAACAAAAATATTAATAATTAATTGTAAAATACAAAATAAAATACTTTGACAATATAAATAACAATGAACACTGGCATAAAATAAAGTTAATATAGTGTTCACATTAACTTTATTTTTTACTTCTTCCTTACTTTTTTGAGGTTGAGTGGTAGAGACTGCTCTCGAGGTGAGTGAGGTGTTGGCTAGTCGTGGTCATACCGCAAGGTGATGGTTGGAGCCCGGAGGTATTTATTAGGGTCAACCAATTCGATTAATGTTCCTATTTATTTTACTTTTTGTTAGGCCTTTTTGCGGTTTAAGATTTTCCTTTTCCTGCCCTACTCACTTTCTAAGCATTTTCCACTTGAAAAGTCAATTGATGTGAAGAGGATGTGAATAAATAAAAAAAAAAAAAAAAAAAAAAAAAAATAGAATATCAGAAACCAAACTAATTACTACAGCAATATAACTAAACTAATATAAAAAATATTCATATTTCTTCGACCAATTATGTTTGTCAAGGGAATTCTTTAGTTTCAGGTGATTAATAAAAATGGGAAATTTTTAACTTTACAAGTATTGGTGAAACGTATCACAAGAACGTAGCCAAGAAAAGGTTTGTTGCCAGGAGGGGGTCCAGACAACTAATATTTCGCTATAGTGGACAAAGAGTAAGGCCCTATTGTGTGCCTTAAAAAGTTCTTAACCCGTTTCTTTGTTGAGAACGATCTGTCAGCAGTGCATATCAGTAATACTGAATTATTTAAATAATAATAATCGGTTACTAAAAAAGTAATTGAAAAAACAACTGAAAATTGGGAGTCCGGACCCCTTGGACCCCCTCGCTGGGTACGTCCTTGGTGACCGAGAGCGGTAGGGGGATCACATTGTTCTCAGAGCTTTGATTCTCATTCGTCGGGATGTCTCCCCTCCAACAACCTCTACCAATAAGAGAACGCCATTACCCCCACCAACTTGTCTCGTTTAAACCAGGGAGTCGGCTGGGCATGTGTGGACACTCAAAACGAGAAGATCACCGGTGCTAGTAGGTACTCCTCAGTAGGTACTCCTCGACAGCAAAGAAGTCAAAAAGTAAGTCATTTGCTTGTTTTTCTCAATACAAACTTTAACACTAGATATTTTGTTTTTGTTTGAAGCTTACAGAACTCCAGTTGCTCCTTAACCTAGTGCTGTGACCATGCTAACTTCCCTAATGGGTGTGCTCATTTCCCTAATAGTACTGTCACACTAATACGCTTATCAACACACTTACTCGACAATTAAAAAAATTATAAATCCAGAAATCACAAAAATTTGAGAACATCACAACAAGCTGTTCACTGTTGTCAGTTTGTTTGGGACTTTGATTACTTTAGATTCATAGAACTGCAAACATTTATTGCCAAATTCTCCTGGACAGAACCAATGCTTTGTATCTTCTATTTTAACCATAATTCTTTTATACTACACTATAAACAACTGCACAAAACTTGTTTTATATAAAAGCTAGTTAACCCTCCAAGTGGTAATTAAATCACATTAACCCTCCAAGTTGTAATTAAATCACTAAGTGCTGGGCTGTTTTGAAGCAAAATACATGGTTTCTTAAAAGCCACTTTTTAGATAAAAATATAAATTCATAGATCATGTGTTATATATCATTCTTTTCAGAAAAACATGCTTTAGGAAATAAAAGATAATTCAAAACAATTACCACTTTTCTCTAAAAAAGTCGACGAATAATAGATAATATTTTTTCTTTTTGTTTTTTTTAGATGGTGAGGTTGTAAATGAGTTTTAAAACATGGTTATAAATATTAATAAATGTAAATAATACATATCATTTCCAATTTATTTATTTTTCGTGCGAGGCATTTCAAAACCGAAGCTTTGTTGTCTCATAATATTTTTACAGTTGTCTTGGTATCAAATGACACAAATTTTTCCTTGTGAAATATGCCATTAAGTAGTATATATATCTTCAAGGAATAAGTAAATTATAAGTGTTTATTTTATGATCAAACTTTATAATTTTATATTAATGCATATTAACCCTTTGAACCCCAGACCAAAATATTGATGGTGGGAAAAACTTACCAAAACCATTTGACCTAAGAACTACAGAGAATCCCCGGAGAAGAAACAGCTGTATTGCATACTGTTCGTAAAAAATTAATATTTTTGCTATTTTTTTATGCTATTGTCTTCTATTGCACACCAAAATGTCCAGAATGAAATTGTGTACACAGAAAAAGTTTAGTCTGAAGTATAAAAAATTGTTTAACAACATTAGAATAACTTTAAAATATATGTTTATAGATTTTTAGGTAAAAAAATAGATTTTAAGATTTTTTAATTAAAAAATAAGAAACATTTTTAGTATGGGCACCCACATTTTATTTTTCTAAATTTAGTTTTATGTATGTACAAAAACAATTATATTGATATCTCTAAAGATAAAGATTTTGCAACCACGATCCGGTTGGTCATTGTCTGGAGTAGGCCTAGCTGGTCATTGTCTGGAGTAGGCCTAGCGGCGGCGTTATCGCGAGAAGTAGATAGCTGACTAAATTGCATTTCTTCGTCATCTGAGTCCGAGATAGTTGGCCTATAGGTAGGATCAACATCAGTGTCATCACTGAAAATTGATGAGACGTCAGACCAGACCAATCAATCGTCATCTGATAGGTTAACATCCAGTTGTCTGTCCAACATCCAGTTGTCTGTCCAATTCACTCGGGTGATTTACAATGTTGTCACTCATTGTTCACAGAACTGATTATTACTATAAGATTAAAACTAAAGAAAAAGTGACTAAAAACAGTCCTCAAACTCAATTCACACGCACAAAGACAAAGACAATATACGTAACATTAGACCGCTTTGTAAACAAATACAGCTGTAGGAACAAAGAGTATTATATTTTTTTTGAGCATAGATGTTATTTTAAATACACTATATTACTAACAAAAAATTTGTATTTTACTAAAATACTCATAAATATGTATTAATACTCGTAAAATAAGTATTTTACGGTTTCAAATAAATATGTATTAAACGCATATACCATGGCGATGATATTACGTCGCCCGTGGATTATCGCATCTTCATTGTATCGTCGCTGCGGGGATCTTCGCATATTTTCTCGGCGACTATATTTCGTCGCCTGGGGTTCAAAGGGTTAATGTACCAGCATTACTAATTGTGTATTCTAAACTTTTATTTGTGAATTCTAAGCTTGTGTCTATAAACTATACAGTGATCAATGGTTTATTTGTAATTAATTTATTGTACAATAGCTCAGTGACATTCAGGTTAATTATGGTATAACAATCCTTTTGTTTAGGCCTATGCTTAGATTACATATAATGTTTTTTTAATTATTTTTAATTTATTGAATACTATGTTTATTGAACACTTGATAGACCTAGTAAATAAGTCAGGTGAACTTGAGACAATTATAATTAGACAATGAGTTTTTATTATAATAAATTTACATCATTTGAAGCATTCTGACTATATATTATGGGTTTTTTTTAAATTGTATACATAAATAAATTTAGTGAAATTTACCAATGCTGTCACTGAAGATTTCCGGAACCCATGCTGTGGCTCATCAAAAAGGTACTAATCGATTATACATAGCCTTTTCAAAAATGTTTGATATTGATGGCAGAAGAGCAATAGGATGATTGTGGTTTCTCCTTTTTTTTAAATAAAAGAATTACTCTAGAAATTTTTATAGTTTTTAGGAAAAATTATCTGATATAAAGGAAGAATAAAAAAATATGGACTAATGGTTTAATCAATACTTTTTTGAATGTATAAGTAATGTTATAGGAATCTCATAATAACCACTGGATGACTTGTTTTTAAGATAATCAGTGATTATACACAATTCTTTTTCAATCACTGGAGGACGAACCATGTATATCAGAGATTGTTTCCTTGTATTATTTCATTTTTTACAGGTTGTTTTTGAAGCAAGTTATCAATAACAACCACAAAGTAATCATTTAAAGCATTACTGACTTGTGCCGGGTTGGAGATCTATTACCTACTAAATATTGTTATTTTCTATATTATCCTTCTTTTTTCCTGTTTCCTTATTTATAATATCCCATGTTTTACATACATTGGTTGAATTTTTTATTTTATTTTTAAAGAACTCTTTTGCATTGGTTAGCAAACCTTTATATTATTTATTTTTATTTCGTATCTCATTACATAATTGTGGTGAGTGTTTATTTGCCAATCTTTTTAAATTTAAAACCTTATTTTTCTCATATTTCAGTTCATAGGTTACCCAATTATAAATAAATTTGTTTTTTATTTTTGCAGTCTCGAATAAACTTGTTAAAAATTTTACTAGACGAAGTTCAGCCAGATGTAATATTGCCTTATCTGAACACAAAATGACACAGACTGAACTTTAAATTTTAAATATTACAAACTTTAAAAAAATCTTTTATTCCAGGACAACTTCCAGTGGAGGAGGTGTTGTAATCTTAGCACGAAATAAAACTTAAAATGCAATAACATTTCAATCTCTTCAGTAAAGTCTCTGTAAACTGATAAGGAGTTTGAGTGCTGTCTCTCTGAGATACATTTAAAATCATTTTCTTTTGTATTAGCCTGTTTGTATAGAAGTCCTAATCATTGTTACATTGAGCCTTTTTTTACTAAGTTAGATGCACTATGTGACATTCTATGTAATAAATTTAGAAATATTGTACTGTTAGGTGATTTTAATATATAAATGTATTAAACAAAGATAATGTTCATAACAAATTTAACAGAATTTTAAAGTCATACAATTTAAAATATAAAATTGATTTTCCAACCAGATTCACTTCTGAATCACAAAACGGCTATTGACACTATAATAACAAATTTACCTCTTAGACAAACTAAAGTTATTGGCATTGTTACTCATATCTCTGATCATGATGCACAAATACTGGAAGTTTTGTATCATGGTAACAAACAAAACTACATGCTAAACAAATTTATAAGAAAATATACTCCATGTAATACCAAATCATTTTTGAACAGCCTGTCAAAGACATCATGGTCAGATGAGCACCAGTGAATATGAAGTATTGTGTTTTTAATTCTATTTTTAATTATAATTTTGAAGTAAATTTCCCCAAAGTAATGTTATTAAGTAAGGAATACCATAGAAATAAATGGATTGCTGATGAAATAAAACACAAAGATAACTATTTAATTTAGAAAAAAACTTATAGGATATCTAAAGATAATAATTTAAAATTTATAATCAAAGAGATGAAAAAGGATTTGAGAAATTATGTTGATGCTGAAAAGAAAAGTTTTTTGATGGGAAAATAAATAATTCTAGCAATAAGTCAAAATCATCTTGGCAATTGATCAAACCTGAATTAATAAAAAAAAAAAAAAAATGCTTGTAAGGAAAATATTTGTGTTTTAAATGAGGATAAAAATGAGCTGACTAGTCATCCTGTATATGTTGGAAATTGTTTTAATGATTATTTTGTGTCTGTAGTTGATAAGTTAGTCTTATCTAATTTACCTCCTTGGGATGAAAACCATCACAACGTTCAAAATTTTAGTGAAGCACCAAATAGATTTAGATTTGAGCAAATTACAGAAACTAAATTAGAAAAGATTATATTACAATTTGAGAATAAAATGTCTACAGGACATGATGAAATACCAATTAAACTGGTGAAGCAATCTCTTCCATTCATTCTAAAACTGCTTACTACTCATCTAATAGCTTACTACTCATCTAATAAATTCGTCTCTTATTTCTGGCCAGTTTCCAAATGAACTTAAGGTTGCTAGGGTAATTCCTATTTTTAAAAAAGGAAATCCGAACGATCATTATGTTTTAGATCAGTGTCCCTTCTGCCAGTTTTTTCTAAAGCTTTTGAAAAGGTTGTGTACATTCAACTTATGAACTACTTGGAATTCAATAACTTATTGGATAATCAACAACATGGTTTTAGGAAGGGGAAATCAACGATTACTGCAGGCATTGGATATATTCAATCAATAATTGATACTATTGATAAAGGTGAAAAAGTAGTTGGAAATTTCTTAGATCTCCCTTGAGCTTTTGATAGCATGTATCATCCAGAATTAATATTGTCTCTTAATAATTTAGGAATCCAAAATAAAGAACTGTCATGGTTTAGATCATGTTTAACAGAGCGAAAGCAATATGTTGAAGTAGAGCACACATCTCCACAATTAGAATTAAGTAATTACAGTTTCATTAGGAAATTCAAATCTGCAATACAAACCATAAAATATGGAGTACCACATGGTCAATTTTAGGTCTTTACTGTTTCTGTGTTACATGAATGGAATGCCCAAAGTAGTCCCTCAAAATTGTTATATTTGTCAGTTTGCGGATGATACTAATATTACAGTATCTGGTAGTTTAGAAGACATTGAAATATCTTCTCACATCAGCATAAATTTAGTAAAACAATATTTAGATGGCAAAAAATTACTTTTTTCTTTTTCTATAAGACAAACCAGAACCAAAATTAATATTGGCATCAATGTAAACAAAGACGAAGTAAGCCAAGTTGAATGCACCAAATATTTAGGATTTTTAATTGATGAAAACCTTTCCTGGAATAAACATGTTGACCATATTATTCATAAAATGTCTCCTGGTATTTATGCACCGAGACAATTGTCAAGGGTTTGTAGTTTACAAACTTTACGATCCGTATATTTTTCTCTAGTGCATTAACACTTATCATATGGAATAAGCATATATGGCGCAACAACAAAAAAGAATCTGTATAGGTTACTAATTCAACAAAAGAGCTCTACGGGTTATCCTTAGGCTTAAAAAGACTGACTCCGTTAAGAAGTTATTTACAGAAAATGGAATTTTAATGGTATACAGTTTATATATTTATGAAACAGTTCTTTATGCGAAATAAGAAGAAAACACCACTCCAACTCTAGTTAGTCATCAATATAACACAAGGCATAACAGAAATGTCCCACAACGTAATCTTGAATTTTTCAAAAAGAAAACTGATTTTATGGGACATAAGTTCTTTAGTTCTTTAACCCTCTCCCGCTCGCAATGCATGAACCGGCACGGCCACCACATAGCCACTGCAGCTTAAACGGCACAGATCTGCACACACTGTTTTACCCACTAGAGCCGATAAGTGCTGCTCTCGAGTAGCAATATTTTGTACTACTACGGGTTGTTTGCTGTCAGGAGACCATTTACTTTACTTTTACACTAGATTTATTCCATTATTTTGCTATTTATATAGTTGTGCGGAAACAATGGTGGGTTGTAGTCATACACTTCGTGACCGGCAGAGCGAATTAATTGAGGTTAGAAGCACCGTGAGCGCCTGGAAACAATGCGAGTGGGAGAGGGTTAAAAACCTACCAAGAGAGGTAAGAAAAGAACAAAACTTAAAAAATTAAAATCTTACCTGCTGAAATTATTCTTTTGAGGAAATTTTGGAAAGAAGGTGAATTGGGAGGTAACTATTTTTTATATACTTTGTTGTTTTCTTTATATAATTAATTTAATGGTATTTTAACGGCAAATTTGTGTTTTTATTTTACAGTATTCTTATTATGAAAGTAATTTTACTTGACACTATTCTTGTACATGATGTGCATTTCACGAATAAAGACTTTGAATATTGAATCTTGAAACTTGGGAATACCAAATTAAAATAGTTTACAAATGTTATCAAAAGCTTCATACTTTTCACACAGAGGCACCATAGACAGAGCTCCAGTTCTCACACTGCAATAAATTTCTAAGTAGTGCGAGAACTTCCTTCCAATGAACGACAAGCCAATATTTTTTAAGGATAGTCCCATCCACATCACTAAGCCCAAAAAATTAATTTCTTCATAGTTTTGTCTCATTCCAATTTTTCAACCTTCTTGTACGGCTAAGATGTATGGGCCACCAGCTAGTGTATGGGCCACCAGCTAGTGTATGAGCAACCTTTTGATTGGTTTCTGTTCAGCATTTCTTGTATTTTATATTTTACTTTGTTGTTGTGTTTTCGTGATGGGTGGTTACTGTACAGACTTTCTTATATTTATTTACTGCTTGGCTGCTGGTTCAATGCGCGACGTTGCCTGCTTAGTGGTAGACAGACGATTGCAGATGAATAGATTCTCTTATAAATATATATATCCATAAATTTGTACATAAATGGAATATACTCTGAAAGGAAGCTCATTCTATAAACTACCATTTATATTATTTAAAGGGAAGGTAGAGGATTTGAGTTTTGTAGCTTTAAAAATAAATTATTAACCTTATAGAACGTTTGTTTCAATTTTTATTAAAATCACAATGTGTGTTAGTAGTGATAAAGAAAAAGATTTTAACCTGAAGTACTCCAAATTCTTGGTCTTATTTGCCCCAATAATAATTTTCCATTAACCCTCCAAGTGGTAATTAAATCACTTTAAAGTGCTGGGCTGTTTTGAAGCAAAATACATGGTTTCGTAAAAGTCACTTTTTAGATACAAATATACATTCAAAGATCATGTGTTGTATATCATTCTTTTCAGAAAAACATGCTTAAGGAAATAAAGATAATTCAAAACAATTACCACTTTTCTGTAAAAAGTCTTCATGAATAGTAAACATTTTTTTTCTTTTTGTTTTTTTTAGATGGTGAGGTTGTAAATGCGTTTTAAAACATGGTTATAAATATTTAAAAATATACAAATTGTTTCAAATTTCATTGTGAACCATAAAAATGTCACTTCAAAGCCTTTTGAACAAAAACTACAAACACAAAATATAAAAACTAAAAAAATGTTCCGCACACCAAAATTTGCACAATGGACACATTCAAAGTAAACACTTCTCAAACAATATTGGTTTGGATGTACATATAACCTCACAAAAGCTGTCTGTCTGTTATAATAATTATGAATAGTAAAAAAAAAAATTCTATTATGGTCCTTTTCTTTATAAACATATGTTTATATACATATTTACATTTGACTAAAAAAACTTATGAATAGTAAAAAAAAAATTCTATTATGGTCCTTTTCTTTATAAACATATGTATATATACATATTTACATTTGACTAAAAAAACTTAGTCAGATTCTGATTGCTGCGCTACCCTCTTTCTTCTGCCTCCCCCTACGGGCCTCCTGAAGTGGTCTAAAGCACTGTAGCAACTCGTAATAAAATAGAAAATACACACAAGAAGCAAGAATCGTATCGCATAGTGAATAATAACACAAATCAAAACAGTACGTTGCGGAGGGCCGAACAATAACTAACCTAGACGAAAACTACAACAAAGTACTGCATGGCGAGCACGGCAACAGCTGACAAAATCAGCTGACTGTTATTTTTCATTCTACTCAGAGGCTTACAAAGTAGAGCCAGTCCGTAGAGAAATTTCTCCTACATTGTACTATGAAAATCACGGAATAATTAAATAAACCGTTGTATGGCAATTTAAAAAAAACGAACATTGCAGTGTAATAGTAACACTTTGGTTTGAACATATCGCACAGTGTGATAGTAACATTTAGTGGTTCGAACATGTCGCACAGTGCGATAGTAGCACTTGGAGGGTTAAATAGAACCTTCATGCCAAGTTTCGTCAAAGATACTGTTACAATTGCTTCTGTAATCATAATAGTACATATATAGATAAGAAAATTTTTTATTTTTTTTGAACACACAGCAATAGGTAGATTAATGTTGCTAAAACTCATGGTTTAACAAAATATATTTATATTTGATGCAACTTACAAATGTTTTATATTTTAATATTAAAATTAAATCATTTAAAAATTATTAGCTTAGTCCTTTTTTAGTTTTATACATTGAAAATATTATGAGAACGCAAACAAATTGTTACACATTCTGCACTATTTGTGGTTCTTTGATGATGAATGAGACCATCGTGGTGGCATTACCAAACTGTTATGTGATAAGGCACAAATGGATTAAATTGATATCCTATTCAGCATTGTGTTAATTATAACATTTTTTACTATCCAATATTACACAAACTTGTGAGCCATTTAACATTTTGTTTCTTTTTCAGTGTCAAGAAAGAGACGAGCACATGATATGGAGCAAGGGCCATCTAATATGGTTAGTAATATTTACCCAATCTCTATATGTATTTTGATATATTTATGCAGTTTGTTTGTGGGAAACTTTGATATTTGTTTTAATTGTATCCACAATGATCTGTATTGAATATATTTGCAAATTATAATTTCATATTCTAAATTATTTATTAAATAACTATTAAATATTCAATCATCTTGCATAGGTTACCTCACTCTTAACTTGAACATGCTATCTAAAAACTTTGTTGTCCTAGTAGAGGGTATAAGGTCCTGAACTGGTTTTTGGACATGGCTCATGGCCTGGAGATATTTTAACCCTTCCCACGCGGAATTTATCTTTCAATTTTGACTCATAACGCGTAATTAACTTTAAATTTTTTTTACATTTTACCAACTCTAATTTTATTTTTAGTTAGTGGTGGCTATTAGGAATAAAAAATAATACAGTATCACAAAATAATCAAACCCCTATATTTTTTAACAAATTTTCAAATTTTACAGAAAATCATCAAGATTTGCCATTGCATAGAACAGTATAGGCCTATTATAACGACACAACAAATAAAGTAATAACAAAATAAAAAGATAATATAATGCTAAATACAACAGGAACACGAACAGTAAATAAGGAAATATGGCAAAACAGCGTTAAACACTAAAATATGCTGTGCCGGGATATATCCGTTTACCGCATAATGGTTCGCCGCAGACTTAGGCTAAATCACGCCACGAGGGACAAAGCCACGCCCTCCCACCACTGCGACGCGCCAATGAGGTTCAAACTGTAACATCTGCTTTTCGGAACAAGTATTCATTACTCCCTTGAACTCTAGCGGATTCCACGGCAACTAAAATTTATTAAATAACACAAAATATACTTTGAAGGATATATCCGTTTACCGCGTTTCAGTCAAAATTAGGCGTAACGGATATATTCGTTTGCCGCGTGGGAAGGGTTAAAAGGTTATTGCAAAGTATAGGTTAGCTACTGGTTTTTCTTTTAGCCCCCACACCCACTGACACCCACAAATCAGTTTGTTTATTTTTAATTATTTATGTATCAAACAAACAAATTTACACTCCCTCATTATCCCCTCTCACCAACAATAATATCCATTCCCACATAATGTTAAAAAATGTCAACATCAGAACTGTCTGAACTAAAATCAAATTCTTCTCAGTCAGAAACAGGTGTTCAATGCCCTTCCCATTGGACTACGGTAACATATGCACAGTCATGATAAAATTTACACAACAACAAAATCAAACAGAGAAAATTAACCAAGATAGCAATCCGAGAACGGTTTGCTTCACAAAAAGAAACACTGGAACTGGCACTAAATGCTGTAACTAGTACAACCTTCCCTGCCCATTCATCATGTTTCTAGTGGTATATAACTTGCACCATATAGTTTTTGGACCACATGAGTTATTGTAAAAAATGAGGAGAGCGGGCAATTTTAATCAACGGAATATACGCTCATGCCAGTAGAGACTTTCCCAAAACAATGGAAAATCTGTTAAATGAGGGTTAAAATATGAAACATAGTTGATCTCATTTGGCTCTTCTACCTTGTAATTTTTCTGAATTTGCCCCTATTAAAACATTGGTATGGAATGAGAAAGGAAGAAATAGAAGAGAGAGGCAGGTATGCCCCATGTGAAGACGACCTTGGCCCATATACGTTCCAGAAAAACTTCCAATCAGGTCTCCTAAAAGACATGTCTTATATAACTAGAATTCTGTTTTGTATGTGCATTAATGAGTTGCGCCACATATAAAACTAGTGATTCATTCTGAACTGTTATTTTGATGTAGGATCATGCGGATAAAGATATCGGACAAAAACAAAAACAACTCGGACCATCTCCACAGGTAATTATAACATCTTATTTATACGTACTTATATTTATAAATGATTAATATTTTCATTATAGTGATAATATTTTCATTAGTCATAATTGCTATAGTTATTATTTACCATATTTCTAATAACTAACTGAACAAATAATTTTAAATTTATATTGGCATTATAATTCTGTTGTAAAAGCTATTTATAGCTGCCAACAGGCCTGTCAATAGGATAGAAATGATTTTACTAGATTGTTTGGTATCCTTTCCCATCATAAGTTTGCTAGTTCCAATTCTATTGTATTTCTAATAACTAGCTGAAAAAATCATTTTAAATTTATATTGGCATTATAATTCTGTTGTAAAAGCTGTTTATAGCTGCCAACAGGCCTGTCAATAGGATAGAAATGATTTTACTAGATTGTTTGAATCCTTTCCCATCAAAAGTTTGCTAGTTCCTATTCTATCGAGTATGGTGTGACACAGTTGTGTCAAATGCAAAGGTTCCAGTTTATTGGATGATTGAGCTCGCCAAATGTTAATGTTGTGTTTTAAATGTAGATAAATTTATACTCCTAAAGTTGGTGATACAAAAAGATTGGGTTTAATTGTAAATTATGAGGTTCAACACATGCATCACCACTTTGGTTCATGGCCCATGTACACCAAACTCTGCTCTTAAGTTGGATGTGAACCATCTTTATAAAACCTCAGAACACCTTTAGGGTAGGCCTTCTTTATATTCCATATATTAACACGTTGAGTGCTGCATGCCAAATCGTAAAACAGTGGTACGGGCCTAAAAGTTTTTATACATAAAATTCTTATATTAACATACATGGACCTCAGAAATGTTGATAGAAGTCAGCTGAGAAGATTTTATGGTGCTGATAATGACGTCACCAGGCCCACAGATCAGACACACATAATTTTAATAGTTCTAAGTTAAACAAAATGAAGTACACAGATTTTCTTATTGAAGTTAATTTCTTTAACACTTTTAAAAGTTATTTTTCAGGTTCTGGGAACAAAATTAGTCGATTACAAAACCGTCGGGTATACCCGTCATCAAGCCACTGAACTTAGTTTATAAGCTAAACACAAAAAATAAGATGAAGAACAAACATTTTTAAGTTAACACTGTAGGATATTTATTGTTAATGTTTATTTACACCACACATGTGTTGTTTAGACCTATTTACATCCCCACCTACCCCCATAAAAAGGTCCGAATTTTATTCCTTGTGGTACTTGTCAAAGCACTGCACTACACACAATGCTGGCTCTTCAGGACACTGCGAACAGAAATACAAGCTTTCTTTTCTTTTCCCTTCTCTGCTGCACACTCTGCACCTTCTTCCTCTGGATTTTCCACCAGGAGTTTGAGAAATTTTCGAAATGACATGTTCAGTCAGTCGCTGTCTTTTTGCTGGGACATTAGGTATGTCTGTCTTTTGGTGGAAGAAGTTGCTCAATGATACTCAACCTAAATTCGTATAAGGGAATTTTCACTTCAGGATTTGCAAAGCAATAAAGGCGATAGGCATTGGTGACAAACATCTGCAATACGTGGACAAAAACCTTTTTATACCACCGCAGGGACTTGTGATCACACGGGTAGTAAGATAAAAGTTGGTCATAGCGATCAACACCCTTCATTTTAGCATTGTAGTGTATTATCGGAATGGGTTTTTGTTTAATTTGTCCACGCCTCTGTTCATATATAATTGACAACTCTTTTATCTTTCCACTTGCCTACCATAACCCCCTCCGCATAACATTCTGCTTTTTCTCCCTTCTTGAGTGTAATGGTTTTCAAGTCTGGTGGTGCTTTTTTTCTGTCTTTTCTGAGAGTTTCAGTGCAATAAGTATCTTTTTGCAGAAGTTCCCAAGCAAGTGTAGGACTGTTATAATAATAATCCATATATAATGAATGCCCCTTATTCAATAATCCAGTCATCAAGTATTTTACTACTTTTGAGGTATGACCTTTCCCTGACAGGATTCCCTCACTCCCACTGTAAACTGTAAAATTAGTAACAAAACCATCAGGTTCAGTCGAAGCTTAAATTTTTATCCCATACTTATGCTTTTTGTTTTTTATGTACTGCCTGAAGCTAAGCCTGCCCCTCCACAATATCATTCCTTCATCTAGAGAGAGATCTTTGCCAGGAGAGTAAACCTGCAACATTTTATTATTAAATGAGTCAATAAGCAGGTTTACTTTTGACAGCTTGTCAGTGGTTTCCAGAGTATTATTATTGAAATGCAAACACCTTAAAATCAAAAGAAATCTGTCTTGACTCATTGAGTTCCTGAAGACCTTGAAATCAAAAAGATAATTAGTCTTCCAGTAATCATTAATTCTGTTCAGTCTGACAGTACCCATGTGCAACAAGATTACAATAAAAGTTTTAAATTCATTTACTGTCAGGTCTTTCCAATCATTTATGTGTGACTGAGGTTCCAAGCTGGGGCCAAAAAATAGTTCCCTGGCATAGAAGTTGGTAAATTGTATTTTATTTTCAATTAGTATGATGTCAAACAAAACAAAAAGCCAATCAACTGGCCTATTTTGTGTTGGTTTAGGCCAAAGAAGTTAGTTTTCCCCTGTAAAAGGGATATTATGAAGACCAGATGTAGTAGGACTCCATGTTGGATCAAACGTACCTTCTTCACCCGAGTCTGTGTTGTATTCTTCTGCGCTGTCTTCGCTGCTTGAAAGTTCATTTTCACTGTCTTCTGAATTGTTACCAGAAGTTTCCGCCATATTCATGAACAAAGTACTCAAAATAATAAACAAACTTATCACTAAACACAACACAATACAATGTAAACAATAAAGTATAGGTAATATACTGATATCAGAATGGAAGCCTAGACTGGTTTGCACAAAGAACAAAGGAGTAATATCTAAAGGCCTGACAGTGAAAACAACCTCACTCAAGAGCCGAGCTCAGGCTGAGCCAGTAACTGTGGAGGGGACAAGCGTCGGGTAACCCGCGCCAGGCTGCGGCAGTAGACACGCGTGACAGGTATACCCGACGCGCCGCACCGAATGTTGCTTCAATGCAACATTGTATGGTTTATAAAAGGAGTTTTTCTTTACCATGGACTCTTGTCATGTTAGTCACCATTTTGAAATCAGTCATGATACAATACACAGAACAACAGAGAAAATGAACCAAGATAGCATGACCTAATTTGGCTATGCTTCCTTGTAATTTTTCTGAATTTGACCGTATTATAACATTGGTAAGGAGTGGGGAAGAAAGAAATTCCAGGAAGACAAGACAGGTACGCCCCATGTGAAGACCACCTTTGCCCAGAATATTCCGGAAAAACTTCCATTCAGGTGTACTGAAAGACATTGTCTTATATAACTAGAATTCTGTTTTGTATGTGCATTAATGAGTTGCACTTGCACCACATATAAAACTAGTGATTAATTTTGAACTATTTTTTTGATGTAGAAACAAGAGTCTAGCCTTCATCAGGATAAAGATACAAGACGGAAAAAAACTCAGACCATCTCCACAGGTAATTATAACATCTTATTTATACGTACTTATATTTATAAGTGATTAATATTTTCATTATAGTCATAATATTTTCATTAGTCATAATTGCTATAGTTATTATTTACCGCTATAATTAAATTTATATTGGCATTATAATTCTGTTGTAAAAGCTATTTAAAGCTCGCAACAGGCCTGTCAATAGGATAGAAATGATTTTACTAGATTGTTTGGAATCCTTTCCTATCAAAAGTTTGCTAGTTCCAATTCTATTGTATTTCTAATAACTAACTAAGCAAATAATTTTAAATTTATATTGGCATTATAATTCTGTTGTAAAAGCTGTTTAAAGCTTGCAACAGGCCTGTCAATATGATAGAAATGATTTTACTAGATTGTTTTGAATCCTTTCCCATCAAAAGTTTGCTAGTTCCTATTCTAGTGAGTATGGTGTGACACAGTTGCGTCAAATGCAAAGGTTCCAGTTTATTGGATGATTGAGCTCGCCAAATGTGTATGTCGTGTTTTAAATGTAGACAAATTTACACTCCAAAAGTTGGTGATACAAAAAAATTGGGTTTAATTGTAAATTATGTGGTTCAACACATGCACCACCACTTTGGTTCATGGCCCATGTACACCAAACTCTGCTCTTAGTTGAATGTGATCCACTGGTATAAAACCTCAGAACACCTTTAGGATAGGCCTTCTTTGTATTCCATATATTAATACTTTATAGATACATTGTATGGTTTATAAAAGGAGTTTTTCTTTACCATGGACTCTTGTCATGTTAGTCACCATTTTGAAATCAGTCATGATACAATACACAGAACAACAGAGAAAATGAACCAAGATAGCATGACCTAATTTGGCTATGCTTCCTTGTAATTTTTCTGAATTTTACCGTATTATAACATTGGTAAGGAGTGGGGAAGAAAGAAATTCCAGGAAGACAAGACAGGTACGCCCCACATGTGAAGACCACCTTTGCCCAGAATATTCCGGAAAAACTTCCATTCAGGTGTACTGAAAGACATTGTCTTATATAACTAGAATTCTGTTTTGTATGTGTATTAATGAGTTGCACTTGAACCACATAAAAAACTAGTGATTAATTTTGAACTATTTTTTTGATGTAGAAACAAGAGTCTAGCCTTCATCAGGATAAAGATACAAGACGGAAAAGGAAAAAACTCAGACCATCTCCACAGGTAATTATAACATCTTATTTATACGTACTTATATTTATAAGTGATTAATATTTTCATTATAGTCATAATATTTTCATTAGTCATAATTGCTATAGTTATTATTTACCGCTATAGTTAAATTTATATTGGCATTATAATTCTGTTGTAAAAGCAGTTTAAAGCTCGCAACAGGCCGGTCAATAGGATAGAAATGTTTGTACTAGATTGTTTGGAATCCTTTCCTATCAAAAGTTTGCTAGTTCCAATTCTATTGTATTTCTAATAACTAGCTGAAAAAAACAATTTATATTTATTTTGGAATAATAATTCTGTTGTAAAAGCTGATTATAGCTGCCAACAAGCCTGTCAATAGGATAGAAATGATGTTACTAGATTGTTTTGAATCCTTTCCCATCTAAAGTTTGCTAGTTCCTATTCTAGTGAGTATGGTGTAACACAGTTGCGTCAAATGCAAAGGTTCCAGTTTATTGGATGATTGAGCTCGCCAAATGTTAATGTTGTGTTTTAAATGTAGACAAATTTATACTCCAAAAGTTGGTGATACAAAAAAATTGGGTTTAATTGTAAATTATGAGGTTCAACACATGCACCACCACTTTGGTTCATGGCCCATGTACACCAAACTCTGATCTTAAGTTGAATGTGAACCATCGGTATAAAACCTCAGAACACCTTTAGGTAGGCCTTCTTTGTATTCCATATATTAATACTTTATAGATACATTGTATGGTTTATAAAATGAGTTTTTCTTTACCATGGACTCTTGTCATGTTAGTCACCATTTTGAAATCAGTCATGATACAATACACAGAACAACAGAGAAAATGAACCAAGATAGCATGACCTAATTTGGCTCTTCTTCCTTGTAACTTTTTGAATTTGACTGTATTATAACATTGGTAAGGAGTGGGGAAGAAAGAAATTCCAGGAAGACAAGACAGGTACGCCCCATGTGAAGACCACCTTTGCCCAGAATATTCCGGAAAAACTTCCATTCAGGTGTACTGAAAGACATTGTGTTATATAACTAGAATTCTGTTTTGTATGTGTATTAATGAGTTGCACTTGCACCACATATAAAACTAGTGATTAATTTTGAACTATTTTTTTGATGTAGAAACAAGAGTCTAGCCTTCATCAGGATAAAGATACAAGACGGAAAAAACTCAGACCATCTCCACAGGTAATTATAACATCTTATTTATACGTACTTATATTTATAAGTGATTAATATTTTCAATATAGTCATAAAATGTTCATTAGTCATAATTGCTATAGATATTATTTACCGCTATAGTTAAATTTATATTGGTATTATAATTCTGTTGTAAAAGCTGTTTAAAGCTTGCAACAGGCCTGTCAATATGATAGAAATGATTTTACTAGATTGTTTTGAATCCTTTCCCATCAAAAGTTTGCTAGTTCCTATTCTAGTGAGTATGGTGTGACACAGTTGCGTCAAATGCAAAGGTTCCAGTTTATTGGATGATTGAGCTCGCCAAATGTGTATGTCGTGTTTTAAATGTAGACAAATTTACACTCCAAAAGTTGGTGATACAAAAAAATTGGGTTTAATTGTAAATTATGTGGTTCAACACATGCACCACCACTTTGGTTCATGGCCCATGTACACCAAACTCTGCTCTTAGTTGAATGTGATCCACTGGTATAAAACCTCAGAACACCTATAGGGTAGGCCTCCTTTTTATTCCATTTATTAATACTTTATAGATATATTGTATGGTTTATAAAAGGAGTTTTTCTTTACCTTGGACTCTTGTCACGTTAGTCATCATTTTGAAATCAGTCGTGATACAATACACTGAACAACAAACAAAACGCACTACAGAGAAAATGAACCAAGATAGCATGACCTAATTTAGCTATGCTTCCTTGTAATTTTTCTGAATTTGACCGTATTATAACATTGGTAAGGAGTGGGGAAGAAAGAAATTCCAGGAAGACAAGACAGGTACGCCCCATGTGAAGACCACCTTTGCCCAGAATATTCCGGGAAAAACTTCCATTCAGGTGTACTGAAAGACATTGTCTTATATAACTAGAATTCTGTTTTGTATGTGTATTAATGAGTTGCACTTGCACCACATATAAAACTAGTGATTAATTTTGAACTGTTATTTTGATGTAGAATCAAGAGTCTAGCCTTCATCAGGAAAAAGATACAAGACGGAAAAAACTCAGACCATCTCCACAGGTAATTATAACATCTTATTTATACGTACTTATATTTATAAGTGATTAATATTTTCAATATAGTCATAAAATGTTCATTAGTCATAATTGCTATAGATATTATTTACCGCTATAGTTAAATTTATATTGGTATTATAATTCTGTTGTAAAAGCTGTTTAAAGCTTGCAACAGGCCTGTCAATATGATAGAAATGATTTTACTAGATTGTTTTGAATCCTTTCCCATCAAAAGTTTGCTAGTTCCTATTCTAGTGAGTATGGTGTGACACAGTTGCGTCAAATGCAAAGGTTCCAGTTTATTGGATGATTGAGCTCGCCAAATGTGTATGTCGTGTTTTAAATGTAGACAAATTTACACTCCAAAAGTTGGTGATACAAAAAAATTGGGTTTAATTGTAAATTATGTGATTCAACACATGCACCACCACTTTGGTTCATGGCCCATGTACACCAAACTCTGCTCTTAGTTGAATGTGAACCATCGGTATAAAACCTCAGAACACCTATAGGGTAGGCCTCCTTTTTATTCCATTTATTAATACTTTATAGATATATTGTATGGTTTATAAAAGGAGTTTTTCTTTACCTTGGACTCTTGTCACGTTAGTCATCATTTTGAAATCAGTCGTGATACAATACACTGAACAACAAACAAAACGCACTACAGAGAAAATGAACCAAGATAGCATGACCTAATTTAGCTATGCTTCCTTGTAATTTTTCTGAATTTGACCGTATTATAACATTGGTAAAGGTGTGGGGAAGAAAGAAATTCCAGGAAGACAAGACAGGTACGCCCCATGTGAAGACCACCTTTGCCCAGAATATTCCGGAAAAACTTCCATTCAGGTGTACTGAAAGACATTGTCTTATATAACTAGAATTCTGTTTTGTATGTGTATTAATGAGTTGCACTTGCACCACATATAAAACTAGTGATTAATTTTGAACTGTTATTTTGATGTAGAATCAAGAGTCTAGCCTTCATCAGGAAAAAGATACAAGACGGAAAAAACTCAGACCATCTCCACAGGTAATTATAACATCTTATTTATACGTACTTATATTTATAAGTGATTAATATTTTCAATATAGTCATAATATTTTCATTAGTCATAATTGCTATAGTTATTATTTACCGCTATAGTTAAATCTATATTGGCATTATAATTCTGTTGTAAAAGCTGTTTAAAGCTCGCAACAGGCCTGTCAATAGGATATTAATGATTTTACTAGATTGTTTTGAATCCTTTCCCATCAAAAGTTTGCTAGTTCCTATTCTAGTGAGTATGGTGTGACACAGTTGCGTCAAATGCAAAGGTTCCAGTTTATTGGATGATTGAGCTCGCCAAATGTGCATGTTGTGTTTTAAATGTAGACAAATTTATACTCCAAAAGTTGGTGATACAAAAAAATTGGGTTTAATTGTAAATTATGTGGTTCAACACATGCACCACCTCTTTGGTTCATGGCCCATGTACACCAAACTCTGATCTTAAGTTGAATGTGAACCATCGGTATAAAACCTCAGAACACCTTTAGGGTAGGCCTTCTTTGTATTCCATATATTAAGACTTTATAGATACATTGTATGGTTTATAAAAGGAGTTTTTCTTTACCATGGACTCTTGTCATGTTAGTCACCATTTTGAAATCAGTCATGATACAATACACAGAACAACAGAGAAAATGAACCAAGATAGCATGACCTAATTTGGCTATGCTTCCTTGTAATTTTTCTGAATTTGACCGTATTATAACATTGGTAAGGAGTGGGGAAGAAAGAAATTCCAGGAAGACAAGACAGGTACGCCCCATGTGAAGACCACCTTTGCCCAGAATATTCCGGAAAAACTTCCATTCAGGTGTACTGAAAGACATTGTCTTATATAACTAGAATTCTGTTTTGTATGTGTATTAATGAGTTGCACTTGCACCACATATAAAACTAGTGATTAATTTTGAACTGTTATTTTGATGTAGAATCAAGAGTCTAGCCTTCATCAGGAAAAAGATACAAGACGGAAAAAACTCAGACCATCTCCACAGGTAATTATAACATCTTATTTATACGTACTTATATTTATAAGTGATTAATATTTTCAATATAGTCATAATATTTTCATTAGTCATAATTGCTATAGTTATTATTTACCGCTATAGTTAAATTTATATTGGCATTATAATTCTGTTGTAAAAGCTGTTTAAAGCTCGCAACAGGCCTGTCAATAGGATAGAAATGATTTTACTAGATTGTTTTGAATCCTTTCCCATCAAAAGTTTGCTAGTTCCTATTCTAGTGAGTATGGTGTAACACAATTGCGTCAAATGCAAAGGTTCCAGTTTATTGGATGATTGAGCTCGCCAAATGTTAATGTTGTGTTTTTAAATGTAGACAAATTTATACTCCAAAAGTTGGTGATACAAAAAAATTGGGTTTAATTGTAAATTATGAGGTTCAACACATGCACCACCACTTTGGTTCATGGCCCATGTACACCAAACTCTGATCTTAAGTTGAATGTGAACCATCGGTATAAAACCTCAGAACACCTTTAGGTAGGCCTTCTTTGTATTCCATATATTAATACTTTATAGATACATTGTATGGTTTATAAAATGAGTTTTTTTTTACCATGGACTCTTGTCATGTTAGTCACCATTTTGAAATCAGTCATGATACAATACACAGAACAACAGAGAAAATGAACCAAGATAGCATGACCTAATTTGGCTCTTCTTCCTTGTAACTTTTTGAATTTGACTGTATTATAACATTGGTAAGGAGTGGGGAAGAAAGAAATTCCAGGAAGACAAGACAGGTACGCCCCATGTGAAGACCACCTTTGCCCAGAATATTCCGGAAAAACTTCCATTCAGGTGTACTGAAAGACATTGTGTTATATAACTAGAATTCTGTTTTGTATGTGCATTAATGAGTTGCACTTGCACCACATATAAAACTAGTGATTAATTTTGAACTATTTTTTTGATGTAGAAACAAGAGTCTAGCCTTCATCAGGATAAAGATACAAGACGGAAAAAACTCAGACCATCTCCACAGGTAATTATAACATCTTATTTATACGTACTTATATTTATAAGTGATTAATATTTTCAATATAGTCATAAAATGTTCATTAGTCATAATTGCTATAGATATTATTTACCGCTATAGTTAAATTTATATTGGCATTATAATTCTGTTGTAAAAGCTGTTTAAAGCTTGCAACAGGCCTGTCAATATGATAGAAATGATTTTACTAGATTGTTTTGAATCCTTTCCCATCAAAAGTTTGCTAGTTCCTATTCTAGTGAGTATGGTGTGACACAGTTGCGTCAAATGCAAAGGTTCCAGTTTATTGGATGATTGAGCTCGCCAAATGTGTATGTCGTGTTTTAAATGTAGACAAATTTACACTCCAAAAGTTGGTGATACAAAAAAATTGGGTTTAATTGTAAATTATGTGGTTCAACACATGCACCACCACTTTGGTTCATGGCCCATGTACACCAAACTCTGCTCTTAGTTGAATGTGATCCACTGGTATAAAACCTCAGAACACCTATAGGGTAGGCCTCCTTTTTATTCCATTTATTAATACTTTATAGATATATTGTATGGTTTATAAAAGGAGTTTTTCTTTACCTTGGACTCTTGTCACGTTAGTCATCATTTTGAAATCAGTCGTGATACAATACACTGAACAACAAACAAAACGCACTACAGAGAAAATGAACCAAGATAGCATGACCTAATTTGGCTCTTCTTCCTTGTAACTTTTTTGAATTTGACTGTATTATAACATTGGTAAGGAGTGGGGAAGAAAGAAATTCCAGGAAGACAAGACAGGTACGCCCCATGTGAAGACCACCTTTGCCCAGAATATTCCGGAAAAACTTCCATTCAGGTGTACTGAAAGACATTGTCTTATATAACTAGAATTCTGTTTTGTATGTGCATTAATGAGTTGCACTTGCACCACATATAAAACTAGTGATTAATTTTGAACTGTTATTTTGATGTAGAACCAAGAGTCTAGCCTTCATCAGGAAAAAGATACAAGACGGAAAAAACTCAGACCATCTCCACAGGTAATTATAACATCTTATTTATACGTACTTATATTTATAAGTGATTAATATTTTCAATATAGTCATAATATTTTCATTAGTCATAATTGCTATAGTTATTATTTACCGCTATAGTTAAATCTATATTGGCATTATAATTCTGTTGTAAAAGCTGTTTAAAGCTCGCAACAGGCCTGGCAATAGGTTATTAATGATTTTACTAGATTGTTTTGAATCCTTTCCCATCAAAAGTTTGCTAGTTCCTATTCTAGTGAGTATGGTGTGACACAGTTGCGTCAAATGCAAAGGTTCCAGTTTATTGGATGATTGAGCTCGCCAAATGTGTATGTTGTGTTTTAAATGTAGATAAATTTATACTCCAAAAGTTGGTGATACAAAAAAATTGGGTTTAATTGTAAATTATGTGGTTCAACACATGCACCACCACTTTGGTTCATGGCCCATGTACACCAAACTCTGATCTTAAGTTGAATGTGAACCATCGGTATAAAACCTCAGAACACCTTTAGGGTAGGCCTTCTTTGTATTCCATATATTAAGACTTTATAGATACATTGTATGGTTTATAAAAGGAGTTTTTCTTTACCATGGACTCTTGTCATGTTAGTCACCATTTTGAAATCAGTCATGATACAATACACAGAACAACAGAGAAAATGAACCAAGATAGCATGACCTAATTTGGCTATGCTTCCTTGTAATTTTTCTGAATTTGACCGTATTATAACATTGGTAAGGAGTGGGGAAGAAAGAAATTCCAGGAAGACAAGACAGGTACGCCCCATGTGAAGACCACCTTTGCCCAGAATATTCCGGAAAAACTTCCATTCAGGTGTACTGAAAGACATTGTGTTATATAACTAGAATTCTGTTTTGTATGTGTATTAATGAGTTGCACTTGCACCACATATAAAACTAGTGATTAATTTTGAACTGTTATTTTGATGTAGAATCAAGAGTCTAGCCTTCATCAGGATAAAGATACAAGACAGAAAAAACTCAGACCATCTCCACAGGTAATTATAACATCTTATTTATATGTACTTATATTTATAAGTGATTAATATTTTCAATATAGTCAATATATTTTCATTAGTCATAATTGCTATAGTTATTATTTACCGCTATAGTTAAATTTATATTGGCATTATAATTCTGTTTTAAAAGCTGTTTAAAGCTCGCAACAGGCCGGTCAATAGGATAGAAATGATTTTACTAGATTGTTTGGAATCCTTTCCTATCAAAAGTTTGCTAGTTCCAATTTTATTGTATTTCTAATAACTAACTAAGCAAATAATTTTAAATTTATATTGGCATTATAATTCTGTTGTAAAAGCTGTTTAAAGCTTGCAACAGGCCTGTCAATATGATAGAAATGATTTTACTAGATTGTTTTGAATCCTTTCCCATCAAAAGTTTGCTAGTTCCTATTCTAGTGAGTATGGTGTGACACAGTTGCGTCAAATGCAAAGGTTCCAGTTTATTGGATGATTGAGCTCGCCAAATATGTATGTTGTGTTTTAAATGTAGACAAATTTACACTCCAAAAGTTGGTGATACAAAAAAATTGGGTTTAATTGTAAATTATGTGGTTCAACACATGCACCACCACTTTGGTTCATGGCCTATGTACACCAAACTCTGCTCTTAGTTGAATGTGAACCACTGGTATAAAACCTCAGAACACCTTTAGGGTAGGCCTCCTTTTTATTCCATATATTAATACTTTATAGATATATTGTATGGTTTATAAAAGGAGTTTTTCTTTACCTTGGACTCTTGTCACGTTAGTCATCATTTTGAAATCAGTCGTGATACAATACACAGAACAACAAACAAAACGCACAACAGAGAAAATGAACCATGACAGCATAACCTAATTTGGCTCTTCTTCCTTGTAACTTTTTTGAATTTGACTGTATTATAACATTGGTAAGGAGTGGGGAAGAAAGAAATTCCAGGAAGACAAGACAGGTACGCCCCATGTGAAGACCACCTTTGCCCAGAATATTCTGGAAAAACTTCCATTCAAGTCTACTTAAAGGCTTTGTCTTATATAACTAGAATTGTTTTGTATGTGCATTAATGAGTTGCACCACACATAAAACTAGTGATTAATTCTGAACTGTTATTATGATGTAGGATCATGCGTCTAGCCATCAGGATAAAGATACAAGACAGAAAAAACTCAGACCATCTCCACAGGTAATTATAACATCTTATTTATACGTACTTATATTTATAAGTGATTAAAATTTACATTATAGTCATAATATTTTCATTAGTCATAATTGCTATAGTTATTATTTACCGTATTTCTAATAACTAACGGGGACGGTTAGCGGGTTACCAGAGTGGCAAGATAACCCGTAACAATGTTCACCTTGAAGAGTAGGAATTCAAGAGATGACTCGGTACATCGGGTTAAAATAAGTTTATTGAAAATAGTCACTTGGCACAACTCTGTTCACAACATGTAAAATGAAAACACCTGTATAAAATTACTACTGAGAATAAACTATTAACACCATACTTTGTGGTACTTATGTTTCACAATTCCAATATCTAACTATTCTGCGTACTACCGCGACCGGTTCCTCGCTGTGCAGTCTGCGGAGACTGATCCCAAACACCGTGACTGTTCCTCACTGTGCAATCTGCGGAGACTGATCCCAACACCGTGACCATTCCTCACTGTGCAGTCTGCGGAGACTGATCCCAACACCGTGACCGTTCCTCACTGTGCAGTCTGCGGAGACTGATGATTACTGGTGCGCCTCGCAGGGCTTAAATAACACAACCCATTAAGAGCGATTATCGCTCTGTACATATCATTGTCCAAAGTGCTAATGATCTGTAGATTGCTGTGTGAGCAGTGACAATTTGTTAATGATAATGTTGTATATCTATTACTTATCTAACGTCTACTCTTCTCACGCTAACACTATTCCAGTTATTGATACACATTAAATAATACATACAATCATGGCCACATGTTCTTACATACTAATATGATTACAAAATAATGTTACTATACAACACCTCCCCCCTTAAAAAAGAATGAGGTGTCATTCCTATGATACATCGTTCTTTAGTTTTTGGTTTTATTTCTTTTTGATATCTTTATCCTATCTTCTAATGGTAGATCATCTAATTCAACCTCGACATCAACTGTTTGGTTTTCTTCAGGTTTTCTAAAACTTATAGGCAAATACTGTTTCTTACTTTTTAGACAAAATGTACAAAGTTTACAACGCCATATCACTAAAATTGCAATTATGAACAAGGCAAAGAGAGGAATAGAATGTTTTACATAATCCACATCATTGTTCGGCTCATATTTGTGTAAGAGTGAATCCAATTCATCTAATCTAATGCTCACTGTTTTTAGATCATTTAGGGTAGTGGATACAAATCTGACGTGTGCTGTAACGTTCTTTAGTTTTTTGGATATATTTTCATAAGAGCTATCATCTAAATTTGTAATTTTTCTGAATTTGACCGTATTATAACATTGGTAAAGAGTGGGGAAGAAAGAAATTCCAGGAAGACAAGACAGGTATGCCCCATGTGAAGACCACCTTTGCCCAGATATATTCCGGAAAAACTTCCATTCAGGGCTACTTAAAGACATTGTCTTACATAACGAGAATTGTGTTTTGTATGTGCATTATTGAGTTGCACTTGCACCACATAAAACTAGTGATTAATTCTGAACTGTTATTTTGATGTAGGATCATGCGTCTATAGTGAAATAATTTTTTTAAAGTACTATTTTTCATGTGAAACTGGAAAAATATAAAAACTAAGTAAAATGTCTACTTTCTTAAATTTTTTTAAGTTAATTACATTTAGAAATATAATTTGCTTTATAGTTTTTTATAAGGGAATTTATTTTACTGCAAAACAATGAAAAAATTAGGAAAATATCTCAATATTTGTAATTTTTACAATTTTTTTAGTAAAACACTGCAAAACGGCTGAAATAGGCCTGGCATCCTTCAGAAGTATTATGTGAATCACTGGCATTTCTCAGACCAACTTTTGATTTTTTTGTCTGGCACTAAAAGGGTTAAAGCTCGCAACAGGCCTGTCAATAGGATAGAAATGATTTTACTAGATTGTTTGGAATCCTCTCCTATCAAAAGTTTGCTAGTTCCAATTATATTGTATTTCCAATAACTAGCTGAAAAAATAATTTTAAATTTATATTGGCATTATAATTCTGTTGTAAAAGCTGTTTATAGCTGCCAACAGGCCTGTCAATAGGATAGAAATGATTTTACTATAGTTGAATTAAAGATAGAAGGGTATTGGGACGAGCTCGACCGAAGACAGCCGAACTGCCTCACGAAGGCTCGCCCTACCGCTCCACCAATCACAGCCGAGCACTTTCCTTTTCGACGGAGGCAGCATTGTCACGTCTCCTCTGTTGTAGCTGTCACCTGGTAGGTATCAGCTGGGTGATGCACAGCAGCAAACCGTGCTTCATTACGTCATTGGTTGTTGGTTATGTATGTTGTTTCGTGTGGTGTTATTGCACTTCTGTGTGTTCGTGGCCAAGTGTTTAAACAGTCTTTTTCAAGACTAAACCTTATTTGAAAGACAAGTGTACGCACGTACTTTCTAGTGTTACATTTTTGTGACACATTATTTAATTATTGTTAATTCCGTACCATGTGTCAGTGCACTGAAACAGTGATAACAAAACTCGGTGGGCCCCGCACTCGCGTGATAAGTGTGCCTTACACCTAGGTTGGAGAAAAAGGCGTTCCATTGCGAGGCCAATCCCGGGAGTTGGTTTGTCGAGTGAGAGACTACTTCCAGAGAGAGAAAATTAACAAAGGACCGATACTTCCAGTAGAAAAAGTTATTGAAAGAACTGCTGCGGCTTTGGAGATAGGAAAAAATACAGTTGTGAGAACTGGAAAGGAGAAAATACAAAGTGAACAGAGTGGCTTGAAACTGAACACTCCCGATAAGAAATATTCGAGGTTTAAGCCTGTTACGGAGCTGGACGCCTTTCAAAAAGATGCCATCTGCCGCCGTGTCTACGGATTCTTCGTAAGAAGAGAGTATCCACAGTAAGGAAGCTACAAATAAGTCTTGCAGAAGCAGATCTTTTTCGTGGAAGCAAATCATCTGTTGCATTATATTGAAGAGATTGGGTTTCAAACACAAGAAATTTGGCAGCCGTAAAATATTAATGGAAAGAGGAGACATCATTGCTTGGAGGTGCAGATTTCTTAGAGAAATAAAAGATTTAAATTTTGAGGAATAGTTTGGCTTGATGAAACTTCTGCGCACTGTAAAAAAATTGGACGGACTGATGATTCTGTTGAAGGTACGTTTCCTGTTTCCTGTTCCTGTTGGAAAAGGGGGGAGGATAATTCTTTTGCATGCTGGCAGCTCTGCTGGATTTATTCCTAACTGTGCATTACTTTTTACATCAAAGAAAACCAACGAGTATCATGAAGAGATGAACCACAAAGTATTTTCAAAATGGTTTCAAGATGCTTTACTTCCAAACCTAACGAGGCCCTCGCTCATTGTAATGGACAATGCAAAGTACCACTCAAAAGTAGTTGACAAACCACCTAACAGCATTTCTAGAAAGGATGAAATAATAGAGTGGTTAAATAATCATGACATACAGTATGAAAAGGTGATGTTAAAAGCCGAATTGTTAGAACTTATTCAAAGAAACAAACCTCAGACAAAATATGAAGTCGACGAAATTGCGAAGAAACATGGTCACTGAGTACTTCGTCTGCCACCATACCACTGTCACTTCAATCCTATAGAATTAATCTGGGCTCAAGTAAAGGAATATGTTTCAAGAAGCAACAGGAAATTTAACATAACTGAAATATTACAGTTGACGACTTCAATCCTATAGAATTAATCTGGGCTCAAGTAAAGGAATATGTTGCAAGAAGCAACAGGAAATTTAACATAACTGAAATATTACAGTTGATGAAAGAGGGGTTGGAACGTGTAACAGAGTCTGATTCGAAGAAGGTAGTAGACCACACGAAGAATATAATCCTAGATGCTTGGAAAAATAAAGGGTTGATGGAAGACTCCGTTGAGCAGATGGTAATAAACATCGGCAATTACAGCCCCAGTGAAGAGGATTCGGACAATGACAGCAACGACAATGAAGAGGAAGAATGCGGCAGTAATGTGAGTGGTATTTTCCCTCTCTCTCCGGTGGCAGAAAGTGTTGGACTTCGATGAACTGTAAAAAGCCGTATTGATTGATAGTTTGTAATGATCGGTAAATATTACACCTTACATGTTACTAATAAAATTTGTTAAATGCATTTTAATGGCACTACTTATTTCCTGGTTAAACTGTGCAGCAAAGTCAGTTTGCTTTTTGTATATGTACTGTTTAGTATTTAATTTACTCAGAAATAAAAGTAATTTCCAAAGAGGTTTTAACCGGTTATAAAATGGGCGCTATTGAAAAATAGATGAAAAAATTATAAGACTTATATCCACGTTTTCTATATATCAAATTGATTTCCAAAATTAAATGATAAGAAAAAAAAAAAAAACATCCTTCATCACAAATCTGTGGTTTAAAGTTGGTAACATTTAGTAATAAATTAAAAATATAACAAGTTTCGAAATATTTTTACGGATTTTTTGTCAAGTAATTGGATTACATTAAGTTGATCGATAAAAGTCACACTGAAGGAAATTTCATATCATTGTCGGATTGACGCCCTAGTCGCAAACTTTGCATTTTGGTCACCCTAGCAATTTAAGTTTAGACTCAACAATTAACAATTATTATCCTATAACAGTTTTAACAGGATACCTTTTATTGGTTAAAAATACTATGCTAAACGAGCTTTATCAGGTTCAAACTACAGTATCTTTATTTGTTTTAAGTTGATTTTTGATCGCGGCACAGTGATCATTTCAATGGATTTGCTAAGACTGATGAGACTGAGTAAATAATTATAACTTAGCAGACTTGCATTTACTTAACGAATATAATTTTAGTTCTTTTCACTATACTCCTTGGTGTTTTGAAGGTAACTATTAATAACAGTAAAATGTACCATATTCAAATTATTATTATTAGGCCTATGTATATATTTTCAATAATACACTCGTGGTTTCAGTAAAAATCCTTTACAAGGTTTTGATTTCTGACTCAATTACTTATAAAATAATTAATTTATCGCTATTAATTTATCAATTTATCGCTTCGATAAATGTGTCCACATGTTTCCGTTGCGAACCACCCCTACCTAGAAGCGGTTCAACGCTGTGGATGATCGAGTCAGACAGAAAAACTTGGCAACACTGTAACCGACCGGTCCCGAAGAGCCTCGAACCTCGGCCATCGCTGCCGGGTCTCGATACCCTTCTGTCTTTAATTCAACTATAGATTGTTTTGAATCCTTTCCTATCAAAAGTTTGCTAGTTCCAATTCTATTGTATTTCTAATAACTAGCTGAAAAAATAATTTAAAATTTATATTGGCATTATAATTCTGTTGTAAAAGCTGTTTATAGCTGCCAACAGGCCTCTCAATAGGATAGAAATGATTTTACTAGATTGTTTGGAATCCTTTCCCATCAAAAGTTTGCTAGTTCCTATTCTATTGTATTTCTAATAACTAACTGAGCAAATAATTTTAAATTTATATTGGCATTATAATCCTGTTGTAAAAGCTGTTTATAGCTGCCAACAGGCCTGTCAATAGGATAGAAATTATTTTACTAGATTGTTTGGAATCCTATCAAAAGTTTGCTAGTTCCTATTCTATTGAGTATGGTGTGACACAGTTGTATCAAATGCAAAGGTTCCAGTTTATTGGATGATTTAGCTGAAATGTTAATGTTGTGTTTTAAATGTAGATAAATTTATACTCCAAAAGTTGGTGATACAAAAAGATTTTGTTTAAATGTAAATTATGAGGTTCAACACATGCACCACCACTTTGGTTCATGGCCCATGTACACCAAACTCTGCTCTTAAGTTGGATGTGAACCATCGGTATAAAACCTCAGAACACTTTTAGGTTAGGCCTTCTTTGTATTCCATATATTAATAATTAAAATGTTATCAAATAAAATACATAGTTTATTAAATAAAAATGCACAAAAGAGGAAGATAAAACAACTTATTACTATCAGTATGACTAGAAAGCTTCAACGTTAACACTTAAAATTTAAACAATTAAAATGATTACTTAAACAATACTAATAAAGAACAAAACAAAGTTACACACAGATAATAAAAGAAATTTAAAAACAACAAAGTTTACAATTAAAATATTAAGGTACTTGTATCACAGGGAAAGAATTGGTCAACAGTGTATAAGGGTACATAGATTTTTCACCAGTCTGCCCCCTCAGCTCGTATTTATTTTAGCATATTTTCAGTAAAACCCCATTTTTAGCAAACTGGAAGTCAATAAAGTATATAGATTATTATATTGTATAATAATTTTATTTTATTTTTAATTTATAGCATAGAGATATAAAATTTGATACTTGCACTAATAATTTTATATTTTAGCATCGTTCAAAACACTCTGCAGGATGAAGACCAGGATTTTTTGAACAGGTTTTACAATAGTAAAGTGTTTCCTTTCTTCCTCCTGGCACCTTTCTATTGCTACAAACAGCAGTCTTTAGATTTTTTTTGTTGGATGAGTTGGGTGTTTGTTTAGCCTTTCTTCTTTTTATACTGATGAAGGACGACACCGCTTCAAACTCCAAACTCATAGGGTTACGGACATGGCCTACAAGTTCAGTGATGAGGATTTCTCTGAAATTCCTGTGTTGAATAGTTTTTCTCCATGGTTTTGTTTATTCGTGTTGAACAAGAGAAAGCTATTTACTATTCCCATTTCCAACATCCAGAAAAATAGCTTTCTCCCACCATTTCAGAGATTTATGGGAAAATTTGTAGGAAGCAATATAGTGGTCTGCTTGGTCCACGCCACCCATATATTTGTTATACTGACAGATAACTGTTGGCTTTTGTATCTTTATTTAATGTTCCTTGCCTCTTCATTCTAATTCAGCAATAACTTCTGAATCAGAAAGAAAAGATGTAATTGTTACGACATATCGAGTCACTAATGCGAACGCGTTTGAAAATTGGTTAGGAAACGTGACTACAATGACAAAGCAAAATAAATCAGCAGCCGACCAATCGTAGTTCAGCTGTCATTTATTAGTTCCTGAGAATGCCGTGCGATCGCAGCACCGATCGCAGCACCAATCGGAAACATCGTAGTCCGGCTAAAATAAAGTAAAGCTGACGTCATTGCAATGTCGGATGGCGTCCGACATACGAGTGGAACGGTAAAATAGCAATGTCGGACAACATCCGACACACGAGTGGAAAGGGTTAATGAATGATTTTCACGGCTGCAGAAAAAATCTTGTTTTTAGAAAATGTGTTTTGACTTTTCATAAATATGAAAGTAAATCCAATTTTGATTTCTTTTTAATATACTGTAATTTATTTTAAATTAAATAATATGTAAGTTTTACATAGTAACTGATTTTGAAGTAACTTTTGTGTTTAACTCTGTTCAAGGGTTTAAAAAAGTTGTGCCAGTTAAGGCTAAATTGCATGCCTTTCTGTACAATATATACAGTTTCATCTTTACTTATTCACTGGATTCCACCCTGTGATGGTGGCCTCCCTGTTGAACTGGTCTGGCATAGTGTTCAAGCTCTCAGGTGGGGTGGGGTGGGCTAATAATGTTATGAGTGTCCGGCCATTGATACAAATATTAAGGTATATTTTAAAATGCGTTAAACTGAAATTATACTCATAGTTAAACAATTTATCATAGTTCAGATTTAAAATTGTTATGATTACATGGAACAACGACCCATATAATCGTGTCATTTTTATTTACTAAGCTTTAGTTATGAATTTTAATTAATTGTTTTAGGGTAAACTGTTAAATATTGCAGTTCTGACTGTGTCTATTGCATGTAAATTGCTTAATGACAGTAAAATATCTTGAATCTTCTCTGGTATTGTTTCAAACAAAATTGTGTAAGATATGTACAAAATTAGATGCTTATTAAAACTTGATTTGTACTTTGACTACCTATAAAAATAAAATACTGAACTTTCCACTCAACCCTTTGTTATTTAGTGAACATATGGTACATCTGAAGTTATGGAAAGTAAAGAAATATCGTCATAGTCATGAAGTTCTCAAGGTTATTTGAATATGAGCTTAACATTTACTTGCTAATAAAGCATTTTTTATTGTTATTATTTCTTTATATTTTATTAATTTATATTTTGTTCATGTAATTAATATACACAAACATGTAATATTCACATTTTCAAAATAAAAAAGAATAAAGAATTTGAACTTCTAGTCAAATTAAGATACACCATGATATTTATTTATTTTCATTGTTCAATTTTTGCGAACAAATATTTGAATACTAAAATATGTTATAAAACCATATTAACACATCTTTGTATAACTTCCACACATCAGCAGTAATTTTATTTCTTATTAGTAAGTCAACTATAAAAAACAGGTTTTGATAAATATTGAATTTTTAAATTCGTTATTATTAGATTTTTTGTAGAATTGTCTACCGTAATTAGACAATTTTGGTAGAAATGTACAGAGAAGTGTAACATAACAACGAATGAAATAAAAAAATTTTTAAAGTACAATTAACAAACTAAGTGTTGTATTTTAATTTTTTGTAACTACTAATACTCCCTCCATAAACCTCCCACCCTCCCCCCCTATATACACTCTTATTTTCATAATCCAGCATGGCTCTGGGGAATAATTCATCTAATTATTACCTGTTATTTCTTTAAATTAATTCAATCAATTTTTAGATTACCTAATATATACATACAGTTTGTTTTTAAATTCTTGAACCTTAGTATTAATATATTGGATCTTTTATAAAGAAATAATAGCCTGGTCTGGTTAATTTTACTGACTTGTCAATTATTTCTCAACATACTATTAAATATTATGTTCAAAATGTTGTATATTTATTTAAAACTTATAAACTGATCTTTAAAATAATAATACACCTAAGAGCCTCATACACAATTTTAGATTGTTTTTGAGATATCATGTGGTCAGACAGAAATGACATTTTCCTGCATCATGAGTGACAGGCTTCGCTAAAGCTCAGCCAATAAACAGACTACTCTAGGTTGTCACTCGTGGAAATTGATAGACAGGAAAACCCATGCTCGAGTGATGCTGGAGTATGGGCTGCGAACTAAACAATGGCATTTGAAGAATATTGAAATGTGCCATATTGTTAAAATTTTTCATTGAGGAATGAAATGATTTTAGAACCTAGAAATAACATACTATCTAAAAAAATACTTGCTTATTTTTATTGTAGAATCTTTTAAATGTAATTTGTTTTTAAAATTTATTATTGATACTACAATCACTACTGATATATTTAATTTCTTGTTCCAGCCAGAACAATCAACAGTTATCTGTGGTTTATGTAAAGAAACCAAAAGAGTAAGTAAATTTGTGGCATTGTTATATTATATTAAATTAGATTTATATAAAAATTCAACACACTTAAGTCACTATAAAGTGACAATGTGTTGTGATAGGCTACATGTGTTCATATTCATATGTCACACGTTTGAATGTCTTATGGTTGTATTAAGTTTATTTACAAATTGATTTACTATGACATTTTCTCGTTGCCATCATGGAGTGATATGTGCCATCATATAATGTAACCCTGAAACTGGCAATCGACATTAATGTCGATCAGAATCAGTTTGATAATGTCGATCTGATACACACGTTTTTTGACTGTTCATATAGTACATTAATCAAAACTACCACCACCATTTAAAACAGAGAGTATTGCTAATTTCAATGGTGAATTTGTTTGGCTGTTTTGGCAACAGTATTGTCATAAAACTACAGAAAGACCATAGTTATCTAGCCATTTTGAAAATTAGTGTTGTATTTTGGGTATAGTTTATAATGTTGGTTTATCAGCATTTTGGGAGTGCCGATGGCAGAGCTCGTAGAGATAGCGCGGGTTCGAATCCTGTCTGTGACCTGTGACCGATTCACGTTTTATCAGTACCATCGACCTTGTACTGTATTGACTCTCTCACTTATTCTGCTTGATAAAATCCTTGCACAGGCCAGTGGCCCATGAGGACAGGCAAAGTAAAGCACCTGGAGCTGGCAACTAAAAGTCCTGTAGTGGCAAAACTATTTTGGCTCCGTTTATTCTTATTCTTAATGATCTCTATACTTCAAATATTGTGTTTTTATAATTATGCTTTGTTTTTTTATTCAGTAATATCTGTAGAATAACATAACCTACTAATATATATATGAATCAGTGTTATACATACTTTTTACATTAGGTAAAACTTGAAATAAAAAAATTAAATTTACGTAATTTTGAGGAGACCATGCATAGGAAACTAATAGAAAGTTTGAAATTTATAATTCCAAAATATCTAAAAGATAGAAAAACTTGTCTAATTTCAGAAAATGTATAGTTGTATGGGGTTTTTACAACAACAAAATTATTTGGCATGCATTTTTCTAAAGCCATGCATATTCGTGAAAACTCGTTTTGAAAGAACGCACAAGTTGGGAAGTAAACATGCCAAACATACTTACTAATGTACATAACAATACTAAACACATAATTTAGACTATTACCTACCTTGGTTTTATATATTTGACAATATATTTGAAGGATATATTTGAAGTACATCGCAGGAAAATGTGTAGCACATGCATTATGCAATATTTATTATAATAAAAGAAATGTTCACTAAATCATTATATTATTTTCTATCTCGCTCGTAGTAATGGTATACTGTATTTTTAATTAAATAAAACTATAAAATCAATTAAATGTATAAGTATGGAAACATTACACTGTAAATACTGTCCGGTAAAGTAATGCACATATTTCAATCTACATCACTGTCCTCTGATCTTTTCCTCTTTTGTTTGGTAGCTCTCCATTCATGTGTCATTTTTTTTAACACTCCCTGTGCACAGCTGCATTACAACTACCAAGATGGATCTTTTTTTATTTTGGGAGGACAAACACAGCAAACCCTTATTTTTTTTCCTGGAAGATGTTCAAGTTTGTGAGAACCACCTTTAGAGAGGGGTAAATGATGAGGGGCAACTGGTGCTCCAGTGCCTGCCAAGGATTGAACAATTTGTAAAATGTATTTTCTTCTTGGCATTGGAGTTTGTGGAGTACACTGAAAACCGTATACTATAAAAGAATTATGAATGCACATGTCCAGGATGTTGAAAAAATCTTCTTCCAATATCTTCTAGTAGGCCTAGTGCAAGAAAGGTGATAAATGGACTTATCTTTATTGTCAACTCCGCCCATTAGCTTGTTATAGTGGTCAATGAGTGTAGGTTTTTTAGCCACAATGCCACTTCTACTTATAATTTCCCTGGCTTCAGCATGGTAACAGTTGACAGCAAGTACACTGATTTTCTAGTGGGTTTTTGCTTATAGCCAGTCAAAAGCACTGGTCCCTTTCTAAAATGAACTAATTCTTGTGCCCCAAGTTTTGTGTTGAGCACACTTTTGATAAGTCCTTAGTATTTTGTTAGTTGTACCTGTCATAAAGGTGTTGTGTTGTAACAAGGTTTGTGCAATAGGTAACTTTGTATAAAATTTATCTGTGAATACATGATAACCTTTATTCAAACACTGACCTCTCTCCATGAGATCATACACAACTCTATGGGTAAGCTGTCACCTACTCCGTCTTCAACTAATTAGTCTCTACCTGAATAAAGCGCAGAGTGTATCATATATGCAGTTCTTGAGTCAACCAACTCAAATTTTTTTATGCCATAGCGTGCATGTCTTTTATCAGGCATATACCGGATGAACGAGCACCTGTTCTTCATCCCTACCATACTCTCATCAATACTAAGATTTTGGTAAGGAGTCCAGTGGCTTTTGAAGGCAGTATTAGCAGCGTCCCAAAATGGCCCGATCTTGACCCAAGGGTCATACCCTGGTTGGCCTCTTTTGATGAACCGTTGTGAAGTCAAATGCATCATGGCATGAATTGCCTGGAACCTACGTAAGGCCATAATTTTTCCATACCAGGGAATAAAGTCTGCAGGGTCTTGTGACCAATAATCTGCAATTTTTTTATGTGAGGTCAATCCCATATTTATCACTATAGCTAAAAACTGCTTCATTTCCTCAATTGTCACATTACACCAAGTCTGAAGCCTAGATTGTCCTCTCATTTTCCCAGATAAGTTTTTTTTCATTCTGCTTTGCAGCATATTTGTTGGTTTCTCTAGCCATGACATTTATCATGCCATCACCTACAAATAATTAAAAATATTCTATTCGCTCGTGACTTTCAGGACAATCTCTAGCTCCGGGGTTTCTTATCAAGAATTTTTCTTCCAAGTTTTGTCTTGGTTCAGGAGGATAAATTTTTAACCATACGTCATTTATGTGTGGAATCTCTTGTGATGGGGAGGAGGTCTGTCGTATAGACAGGTCTGATGGACGAGTTGGTAGTGAGAAATTAGGAAGAGGTAGGCCTACTTGACCTTCTGATTCAGATCTAGGAATCTGTCGTTCAGGCCTATTGTTTGACCTGGAGTCGTCAGAATCAAACTCAAATTGAGGACAATAATTGTCCTCACTACCAGAAGAAAAATCTAACGAATCTGTCAGAATCTACTTCATTGTCACTAACTGGGCTTAGTAATTCCCGCAAATCACTTGATCTGTCTCTAAAATTTTCCATCACGCACTAAATAACTAAAAATGTATGGTAAAATAGTCTAACAAGAAGTAAAAAGCGATAGACATGCTTTGAAGAAAAAACTAATTACACCAAACTAGGCCTATTACAAAACATGGGTTAGGTTCAAAACAAGTCATTGATAAGGTTACCAGCAAAACACCAACACTTCTGCCTCAAAAATTTCCTACATGCAGTAAATAACTAATAATAAAAAATAACGAGACAGACTTTGAAGACAAAACTATTTACATCACCATACTTGAAAACACAGCTTAGTGAGGTAGACAGTTATACGCTTGCCGGCAAAACACTTAACACTTACATAACAATGAAATACAAATAACCAATTAAATAACTTTATTTCGTCACTCACAGTCAAACAACTATATTTATCATTCTTCAGGTAATAAATATATCACATTCAAACACTGAAATAACTGTTTTACTGAACTAAAATAAGAACGCAGTAATCGTAACCTCAGTTAGCAGACGAGAATGGCAATGGCAACTCTTGACTAAACAACGACAAGCGATCGTAAATAATAGCAGTTTAGAAGGAAGAATAAGAACAAAAATCATTTTATTTTGCTAAAACAGCTCTTTGTAATTTCAATGGTACCTAAATATCGTCACTAAACTTGTTTTTAAATTTTAAAACAAATGAATTACTTGTTGTCATAACGTTCAATTTTCAACGACTGCCAACTTCAGGGTTAAAAGAGGAGCAGCTTCTCCTTAATATAAAAAAAAGAATAGCTTTTTAAAGCTTTCTTTTAGGCTCTCATTTCAATAATGTTCCCAAAATTTGTTGATAAGAGAACCTTAATACCATTATATATTTTGTGAAACAAAGATATAAAAAGAATAAATTGGTTATCTCAAATTCTAATATTTATATTGTCATCAGATTTTACCAGGTGCAGTTCCAATTTTTAAAGAAGGATCTTTTTAGTGTAGTGATATGTTTTTATGGTAGTGATATGTTTTTATGGTTTATGCATAATGTTTTTATACCATAATTACCTCCTTGTTCTCATTAAAAAAATGTATTGCACATATAAAATCATAGTAAATATTTATTTTTTACAACATTTTTAAAGAATAGGTATGAAACACTCAAAATGTCCTGCCATCTGAGGAAATAATGACCACCAGTTCTGGGGTTAAGTGTTCCTGATATATAAATGAAACTTCATATTCAATTTCATGTTGATAGGTCAGTTTGTTTTTGAGATATTGTCCGGGCAGACAGAAATGAAATTTTTCCAGCCCCATGAGTGATAGGCTTTGCTAAAGCTCAGCCAATGAGATGGACTGCTCTCAATCACTCATGGAAATTGGAAAATCCATGCTCAAGTGATAATTGAGCAAGTGCTGTGGAACTTAATCAATGGCATTTGAATATTCTCAAAATGTGCCAAATTGTTGAAATTTTGCATTTAGGAATAAACTAATTATTTAACCTAGAAATAATACACTGTCTTCAACGAATACTTGCTTATTATGATTATACGATCTTTTAAATGTAATTTGTTTTTAAAATTAATCATTGATATCACATCTATAGTACATTTAATATCTTGTTATCTTGTTCTAGGCAGAAGAATCAATCATAGTGTGTGCTTCTTGTAAAGTGAGTAAATTATTATTGTTTATAATTTATACATACACACAGTGTCTCACGAAGAGGTTTAAACATTTGGTTTTATATTTCTTGCCCATTTATGCACTGAACATTATCAAACTCTACACAATTAATACAGTAGGTTTTATTTATTTGATTTTCTCCAGCCTAGGTTTGCAAAGAATTTAGTTATTTCTTGTAAATTTCTTTATTAGATAAATCTCTGAATTATAGTGTCTTTCATAGATTTTGTTGAAATTTCCTTTATGCAGAAGGGGCAAGATATTTTTTACGCTCCATTTACATAGGAAAAGATTTAGCTCTGAAATAATTCACGTTTTTAGGTATTTCATCACATTTTTATCATATATTAAAGCATATTGTTAAATATAGGTAAAAAAGTGGGGAAATAATCAAGTTGGGGAAAAATTGTAGAGGTGTAATATTTCTCAAATTTCTACCATTTTGCATTGATTTTGAGAAATCTTTGTGATTTTTTACTTCATTGAATGTAGGAGATTTTTCATATGATTTACAAGAATTTGTTGAATGATGACAGATTTTTCAGTTTTTTCATATATTCCGAGCAAATCTTTTGTTGGACTTTTTGCTTGGTTATTCAGTTAACTTAACATTTTTGTTGGATTATTTATAGTCCTTTGAACAGTAATTTATGAGTATATTGATTTACTGTTGTCTCCTTAAAGTGGTCCAGGATCGCCATATATCTTACTTGTATACTCATATTAGTCAGTCATAAGCCCTTTATTGAGCCATATTAACGCTCCACATGATAGTTGTCCATGCGTTGACGTTCTAACATCAATTATGAATGATAGGCGTCAATGCGTTGTCGTTCAAAACAGCTATTAGTAAAATCGGCTCGGTCAGGATATTTCGCATCTTTTCATACGCATTTAGGTACCCATCGTTAGATTACATCCCAAGCTTTCTTCCGTTATGTGTTTAGTTGATTATCGTACACGAGAATATAAAGAAACAGCTTTGAAAACAGCGATCGTCAGCTGACTGCTATTGCGTAGTAATGACGACTGATGACGATCGGCGGTTGATCTAAGGTTACCTCCACTAGTGTAGTGAATTTTTCTTGGTTAGTTCTACTCCTGTACCGCGGCAAGTCTCCGCCCTCCTCCCCCCAATAAAGTAACAATGCTTTGAATAATTAAAATCGGCCGACCAATCGTTTCGGACTTTGGCACTAAACGAGTGGAATGCTTTAGTGGTGCTCCAAACACAGGTATAAATAAAGTTATTTAGACTAAAATCATTAGAACGTTGAACGCCATATGGTATTAACAATTTTAGGGAAAATTTGACTCATGTAGACTGGTCACAGCTACGTTTTACTAATGTAGATGTAGCATTTGATTATTTTAACTTTGTCTTGACAAGCAATTTTAATGTGTGCTGTCCTTTTAAAGATATTAAATTAGGCAATAGTGACAATACTAATAAATAGGTTAAGTAGTAAATGATATAAAAGAATTGGAAAATATTAGGAAAATAGTAGTTGCATTGTATGATAAGCTTAAGAACAGTAAGGGTACAGTTAAGAACTACAATGTAAAAATGTGTACTCGAGAGCAAAAAATCTGTATAGATCTGAAATTAAAAGACATAAAATTATTCAATGAGAAATATATTACCAATTCAAAAAATAAGTGTAATACAGAAAAAAGGTTGAAGAAAAAAATCGTGAAACTTTTATTGATTCTAAGACTTAATAACTTCTTTAACACTTTCGCCTTCTAATATAATTAATACTTCTGACCAGCAGAATGACAATAACCTTGCTCTTGAATATTTAGAAAAGTACATAAGAAATAAGGGTGTATTAATGAATGATTTTGAATGGAAAAATATTGAAAGAAATTATGTTTTATATTATTGTACATCTAGGTTGAGTACCTCAAAAAGTGAGGATTATTATGGTTTTTCCAATGCAATTATGAAAGTCATCATTGACATAATATTAGAGCCAGTTACTTATTTATTTAACAAGATGCTAGACCAAGGAACATTTCCTCATGCATTAAAAATGACAAAAGTATTGCCAATTTTTAAAAAAGGAGATAGGACTAACCCCTCTAGCTATCGACCAATCTCATTAGTTCCTATTCTTAGTAAAATATTTGAGTTTTGTATCAAAGAACAATTGTATAACTTTTTTGTTGTTAATAATCGTTTTTAAAGATTCAGCCCGTTTTTTGAGTACACCAAAATGTCAGTTGGATAAGCCTGATAAGATATCTTATGGAGAAGAATGTACTGGGTTACTTACAAAAATAAGAAGGGGGCGTTTGCGTCCTGTTGCACAGCAATGGCAGATAGAATTGGCGGCGGATAAGCGCGATGAGAGTAATGTATGTGTCCAAAGTGACATTGAAGCTGTGTGTCCAAAGTGACATTGAAGCTGTGTGTCCAAAGTGACATTGAAGCTGTGTGTCCAAAGTGACATTGAAGCTGTGTGTCCAAAGTGACATTGAAGCTGTGTGTCCAAAGTGACATTGAAGCTGTGTGTCCAAAGTGACATTGAAGCTGTGTGTCCAAAGTGACATTGAAGCTATGTGTCCAAAGTGACATTGAAGCTGAGGACTTTCCTGAGGATTATCCTGCATTGGAAGACTTGTCCTTTGGAAGCGGCGAGGAATATATTCCTGATTTTGATGACTTGATCAGGAAATTGAAAATGTTCCTGGACCAAGTAACAGACATAGAACCCCACATAGGCCTAGACCAAGTCAGGGTTATGTTGATAGTTTGTCATATTTATGTTATATAAGTAATGATTATTAACAATCTTTGCTCATTACCATCTATAATCTATCCAAGTAGAAGATTCATGTATATTGCCATACTTAGGCATATGAGCAAAAGTAAAATATTTGATATTCGTATTTATGGTATTGGACGTGTTATAGAGCTTTCATAACACTTGGGGGCCAGTCTACCATCCTGAAGTGTTTTTTACATTCGCTACTGACATGTAAAAAACCTAAAGCTTATCTTTGAAGTGGTTGTGCTCGCTTAAGCCTTGATGGATTTTGTTGAAACTAGTACTGCTGGAATTGTAATCAAATTCTCCAAACAGTTGTCTAGTAAATCTGTTATAACTATACTGTTTTTTGTTATTTGACTTAAAAATTTCAACAGATGCCATTTTGTTAATATTAGAGAAAAAGACACAATTTCTTTTTTATTTTCCTATTGCCTATTTAAATCTATGTGCAAATTTGGTTTCTTTAGTTTTAAATAGTGTTAATAAAAATACGAAATGGCGGCTAGCGGCTAAACAATGTGGAAATTAGAAAAAAGTTATTCTTCATTTTTAGCTTAGAATCACTCACAAAATCTGAAAATGCATAGCCGGCCCAGGCCCAACCTTTTTGTTAGATCCTTTATAGTTGACACGCTAAACTCCAAATATATACTTATTATTTAATAAATTTTACTAATTTATCCGAGGTAACCGACTCTTTTGCAATACTTTTCAATGCATGTAGTTTAATAAACTACAAAAGTGAAAATATAATTAAAAATACTAAACAATGTTACAATTGTATTTAAATAATTATTAGAATTGCAAACCAATGAAAGTAGTCTTATAGTTAGTATAGGTTAGTAATATATGATTAACCCTCGCGGTGATAATAGTATTGGCCGCGACGATTATATCGTCCGCCCCGGGTGATATCGTCGTGAGTGCTACTATTATGTAAGTGCTTTTTGCAACGCTAATTCCTTCAACAATTCTCGTTGAAATCTAAAGTTTCATATAGTGACGTAATCATGAAATTCTGGAGTTTCTTTTATATTCTCTATGGAATCTAATAGATTGTTTTGGCGGTCGATATATCAATGTTTTTTAACCAGCTGTTTTCTGCTGTTGTTACACCCATACAGTAATGGTGTCTACTGTGTTATTGTTTTGAATTGTGCTGTATTTAGTGGCAATGGATAACAATTTAGGCTCAGATCAAATCAGATATGTTTTTAGATGATGAAATAAGTGATTTGGAAGATACTAGTGATATAGATGTGTCAGAACTTGATTCAGATGTGTCATTAGAGGATTATTCTTCTAGCAGCGGTGAGGAATACGTTCCAAACTTTGAAGACTTGTAATTTTCTGAAGTAGATATTTCTCATCATACTGTAAATAATAGTGATAGTATACACCTAATCCAAATAGGCCTATTCAAGAATTTTCTAATCCTGTGTGGTTGAGAACTTATATACCAGAAGACATCATTTATTCACCAATGTTCACTTATAGTATTATTTTCTGATTCCTTAGAATGTACAGAATAAAATGATATGCAACACAATATAGTTTTTGCTTTTTAACCCTTTTAGTGCTAAGGGGTCAGGCGCATTGCCATACCCAAGAGTGCTAAGCATTTTAGTGCATAAATGCAGAGTTTTAGTAAATTCCTTACTATTTCCTTATTTGAGGTCATATCTTATTACTTTTTTTTTGTATTGAAGATAAATAAACAGTAAACAGAAATAAATACAAAAAATACGTTTGTACATATTTGGATTGTTATAAAAAAATGTTCTTTATAATGTAAATGTTTTTTATAATTGTTTTTCACTTTGGCATACAATTTTAGTAGGTAAACAATTTTATATTATTTTTCTGAGGCTACCATCGGAAAGAGCAACTAAAACTAAACAAATTACATATATTTGATTTGATTTTTACACAACAAATAAGAAATGTTGATTAAAAATATAATATGTTGTCCGCGCCAAATCTTGCCCTACATATAGGCCTAATGTTTGAAACGCTCAAGAGAAAAAGTAATACACTTACTATTATTAGCATAAATGCTTTACTAACTTTATTATTATTTATAAAAGAAGAAATTCAAGCACAGTTAACACTTTTTTTACCTAAATAATTGTTTTATTCAGTAATAAAACTATAAAAAAAGGTGAAGTAACTCATCATAACCTGCAATGTTTTTATTAGACATTGTAACTTAGTAAAATATAATACACACGGAAAACACAAATGAAAAATGAAGTAATGCAATGATTTGGAATACTAATGAAGTAGTATTTCACAATTATAACACAATTTAATGGTCAAAATAAGATAAAACAGAGTAAACAAAGCACAGCGTCAGTTTGCTCACAACGTAAACATCCGAACTGACCTTTTTTATTTCACGTCGTATGACGTAAAACAGCTGGTCGTCGGCAATTAAATATACAAATATCGTTACTCTATGGCTTTTGGATGAACTGTCATCGTTTGCAGCCAGTAACTTGCATAAACTGAACCAATATATATAAAAATACGCTGCGTCTACGACGTAGACGCTAGCACTTTTCGACATAAACTCAGCGTCTACGACGTAGACGCTATAGGACTAAAAGGGTTAAAAAAATGTTTTTTTTAACATGCGCACATATTTTAATCAAAATATACCCATCACCATGGGTAAAAACACGTATCACTTGGAGAGTTAAGTAGTTTAAATTGTCTGCTCCATGTTGGCTAAGCCATTCTGAATAAGTTTGGAAGCGTATCATTATTAGTCAATTTGTAGGGTGTCGAGATGTGTATCACCATTTTGGAAGTGGCAATTCTTTGTCATTCAGATATCACAGATATCTGATAGCTTCAAGTGGGAAGCAGTGTTTAGAAGAAAATGTAAAACTATAAATTCAAAGAAATGCTTTACATTGTATTACAAGTGTCTTACCCATGACAATACAATAAAATAATAGAAAATGCAAATAATAACTTTATACAACTGAATTTGCAACAAACATCAATTCTGCACAATTTGCAAAATTCTGATTTTGTGCATGTTTCTGAATGTCTTGTATTATGTGTAACCTACTTTTATTGTATACTGTGCTAATTTTGTTTCAGGTGAATGTGCAACATACTTATGTAAGTAAGATTATTATTATAATCACAAGGTTTGAAATTTCTACATAACTTTATTTCCAAAAGAAATTTAGCATATACTTTTGTCAATATTTATATCAGTAATATCTAAACTACAGTTTTCTAATTTGTACAATCTTAAATGTGCAATATATTAAACACATTAATCGCTCAATGTTCATACAAGCTTGCAATTTTTCTTTTGTAGAGCAGTTTTTATCATTTACAACATTGATTAATGGGTTAAATTTTAGTTTAAATATTTTTAGGGCATTTTAACCTTGAAATTGACCATAATTTTTCCCAAAATGGCAGGCACTTTTTGATGATTTTGTAAGAGTTTTGTATTTTAATCACTGCTCATCTATTTTTTAAGATACAAACATTTTAAAAACATCAATGTCTTTAGAAATAAATGTAGTTTACAAAAAAATTATTAAATATTGAATCATTTCAATGTAGGTTTTTTTTAAATTACTGATTAACATAAAAATATTAGTAAAGAATACATTTTTCTCAAATGTATAGCACCCCCTCAGGTAATATGAAATTTTTTAGAATAAATCTAAAATATACAAAAGTTTGCTTATATATCTGAATTACATGTTACAAAAAAATGTTTTGGTAAAAGAAGTTTATTGGTACTTTTGAATAATATATCTTCACTACAAAATGTGACAAAATGTTGTATAACACTATTATGTATACCATTGAGACATTTTGGAATCTATTGGATGAACAAATATTTTTCTAAGAGATAAATATATGTAGAAGAGAAAAATATGATATTTTTTAAGTTTACATTGTACAAGATATTTTTCTGTGTCAACAAATTTTTTTATAGTTTTTACAAAAGTCAAAATTGTGAAATAAATGCCTAACTTTTTTTTAGGTAACAATTTCTTTTCATCCAACAATTATTTATATGGATACTACATTTATTGAAGTTTACAATAATGTAAAACAATGTATTTTTATTTTTATTTTTTTTGTAAAAAAAAAAAATTAAACAAGGGATGGTCAGAGGAATAAAACGCTAATACCTTCAGAAAAAGTAACAAAATGTGTATTGTTTAAAATACATGATTATGCTTTTATAATAAATACCTTTAAATAAATTTAAATTGTCTACAAAAAAATAAAAACACTGAATCTAAGTGAACATAGGCTTACTTTCAGTTTCACAAAAATCCAACCAATTCACTAAAACTTAACCTAACATTACTCTACATTTTTCACTTCAATAATTAAAAAAAAAGACACTAAACATAATTTTATTTATACACACCGAATAATGAAAAGTCTACAATATCCAAATAAATATCAAACAATACACTAATACCAGCAATGGTGTAATAACAACAGAGAAATCAACATGGCAACTAAGCCAAGCCAAGCCATGCTGTTCTTATCTACTGGCTGAGTCTGTGATTGTGCAATAGGACAAAAATAAAATACTAGTTCATAGTCTTCAATGATACTGTTGCTTATAGCATTTCTTCTTCTTTGTTTTGATATGGTTTTCACCATTTTCAGACAACGATAAAGTAAAAAAAAATAATAAAATTTAATGAAGCTATTTTCGACGCATTAGGCATTTTGGGGTTTTACAAAACACAAGCTTTTCAAACACTTATTTTATAAACAATTATTTCCCTACTGGTTATTGAAAAGATGTTTCTGAAAGCCAAGAATACACTGTTTTCAATGACGACACTTACAATCGTGTAGAACGAAAACTCATGATAGGGAATTTTGACAAACATACGGAAATTTTAGCGTGTTCAGAAATTACGCAAACAAATGGCAATCGGAAATGTGAATGTCCAAGTTTAGAATTTTCTAATGAAAGATATAATGTAACTATACAACGTTTTATGATATAATGTGAAACCTTGGGTCTTTATCTTTAAATTTACGTATGTTTTACTTCAAACAAATAAAAAAAGACTTGTTGTGAGATCATATTACAACATAGTTAATGCGTTGAAAATAGCTTGGTGCCATTTTGAAACTGTAGTTAATACGTCGATAATGGCTGCAAGCCAGTTACAGGGTTAATGTTATGGCCAATATACATTAAGTGCCAGTAATTTAACCCTTATAGTGCCAGGGTCTCCCGTAACGGCAGACCTTATATACTTCCGAAAAGTGCCGAGTCTCCCGTACCGGGAGACCCCGTAGTAGCGCAAGAAGTGCCGGGTCTCCCGTAACGGGAGACTTCGTATTTTATTTATTATACAATAGTGTCATATATTTACTGGTTTACACTACACCCAAAAGCTTCATGGATATCCAAAGCATACAACAAAAATATTTTCCTTTGTACTGCGGGCAGACGACATGCTTGTTTTTGTGGTACTTTGGGATTATATTATACCGACCACACCCAGACATGAATCGTTATTTGACATTTTGCTTCTACTGATTACTAGATTAGCGTAGAACAATATTTCGTCAATATAAAACAGGAATTCTCTTATCGCAAACCCCTCCCCATCCTCAGACAGAGGTCAAAGTCGAGCGGTCTAGTAGATAACGTGATTGCAGAGTCTTGCCGCCCGTTCAGCTGGTGTGTCGCTTTGTTGTACTTCCTTGTTTTACCCCTACATTTCTCCAAACACAAAAATTCAACAAAAACAAACATTACCAAACAAAAACTAAACTCTTTATTGAAAAAAAAAAACACTCAAAACTTGTTTTCATGATCACACTCCGCCATTCAAAATGCAAGTGCCTCCGAAGGTGCTGCCGAAGCTCGCGCTGATGTCAACGAAAGAAAAACATCCCTCGAGATAGTACCTATCAGTAAAATATCAAATTCTAGAGGGGCTGATCAGAAATATAAATTGAATTGTAATTGAAAGGCAATTATGTACCGTGCAAAAAACTTAAATAATCATGTGATGCCGCGCGGCCTGCCGTAATCGGGATTCTCGAGAAAGATAAGATAACAACAATACCGATCACAATACCTGGAAATGCTTGTAAGTTTGTAATTAAAGAGTTGTTTTTTCGTATCATGTTTGTTTCTATAAATTTATATTTTTGTGTTCTTCGTACTGGTGTGGTCGGTATAATCCTAAAGTACCGTTTTTGTTTATGTTCAGCTGTTTTGATGCAATGACGATCGCAGTGGCTGTTGTGTGTTGTGTTTTGTTGTTGTTTATCTTGCTTGAGAGTTTTCAAGTTTTTAGTGCTGCATTTGTAGTTTCAACCCGAAAAATGGAAGATAGTGATATTAGAAAATTTTTGGAAGCTACTTGTTTTACACTTCTTACAGGATATATTATCAATTGATGTAAAAAATGTAATATATTGTTAGAAACATTGTTGCTTAGAGAAGAAAATCTAATTAATCCTTACAAAAAATTTGTAATTGTTAGATATTATTTCCAGGTAGTTTTAGTTCAAATATAATGTTATATATTATATAAGTTCTGTTTGTTCTTTCACAAAAAAATCATCAAAATATGTTGGTAAACCAATTTTTTACAGCATTGTAACCAAATATGGCAAAACCAACAATTTGTCATTGTATTTTTTTTCAAGAAGGTTTTAATTCAGAATTATGCTATACATATGAATTTTGATTGTTTTTTAATGCTGTATAACATAAAAATATTTCTAGCTACATAAAACAAAAATTAGTTTATGTTTTTTTATCTCAAACTTAAAAAAGTGTTTAAAAATTTTTTAAAGCCTATCGATTTTTTATAAAATTTAAAATTTGTACTGTTCTTTGTGTACTCTTTTATGATAGGTAAATTAGAACAGTCTTTTACCAACAAATTGAATAAAAAATCATGAAAATATGTTGATAAACCAATTTTTTACAGTGTTTTTACCAAAGTCTCACGTTTTTGCTGAAAAATTCCCGGCACTTCTTGCATATACCCCATAATTTCACCTGGCACTCTTACAATGTGAAAAATTTTTAGAGCTGTGGCACTCAAAGGGTTAAATTATAATCTAGTATTATGGTTTCAAATTAACTCATGGGGTTCTTTTAATTTCAGGTTTTTGTAACTCCTACGGAAAAATATCAAGACTCTGGCACAGGGGTGAGTATGACGGTTTTATCTTGATCAATCACAAATAGTTAATGACAAATAGTTCTCATATTGATATATTTAATGGTTCCTGAATCTAGTGTCAAACAAAAGTGCTTTTGTATGATTTATTTTATTATCTTTCTAACTCTATAAGTAACCATATGATTGTAGGTCTTGGTAGTGTCATATTTATGTTATATAATTAATGATGATTAACACAATGCCAATCTTTGCTCATTACTCTCTATAATCTATCCAAGTAGAAGATTCATGTATATTGCCATATTTAGGCACATTCGAGCAAAAGTAAAATATTTGATATTCGTATTTATGGTATTGGACGTGTTATAGAGCTTTCATAACATTTGGTGGCCAGTCTACCATCCTGAAGCGTTTTTCTCATTACTAGGGTTTTTTACATTCGCTACTGACATGTAAAAAACCTAAAGCTTATCTTTGAAGTGGTTGTGCTCGCTTATGCCTTGATGGATTTCGTTGAAACTAGTACTGTTGGAATTGTAATCAAATTCTCCAAATAGTTGTCTAGTAAATCTGTTATAACTATACTGTTTTTTGTTATTTGACTTTAAAATTTCAACAGATGCCATTTTGTTAATATTAGAGAAAATTACACAATTTCTTTTTTTATTTTCCTATTACCTGTTTAAATCTATGTGCAAATTTGGTTTCTTTAGTTTTAAATAGTGTTAATATAAATACAAAATGGTGGCTAGCGGCTAAACAATGTGGAAATTTGAAAAAAAATTTTCTTCATTTTTAGCTTAGAATCACTCACAAAATCTGAAAATGCAACGTATCCTTGGGGAGAACCTTTTGCACCTCTTTACTGCGCATCACGTCTCGCGCAGGGAGCCGAGTCGCTCCGACTTACTACGGAAACGCCCGATCTATCACGTGCTTTCGGCTCTTACATATTATCCTACATGCGATTAATAATGCTATTTATACGCGTTCAGAGAACATTATTTTCTCTTTAGTCTATTTATTATGATAATTTTAGTAATGTTTTCACCTTTATCGTCGCTTTTTATAAAACGCGATTACTGTGACTATTTAATATGTAAACTAAAACATGTAAATAAAATACCAAACTATTAACATAGCAATACACTTGTTTTTAAAATAACAATTATGGATAGTAGTAATACTTACATTAAAGACTACTGTAGAACTTCAAAAATTTCTTATTTAAGTAAAATTTTCTAAATTTGTACAAATATTTACAGGTGGTTTTCGTTGCAATTTGATTTATTCCATTTCTTGTGAGTTGCCTAGAAATAGAAATAGCTGTTAGGTTTTACACTTATTATTTTCATTAATCATTTTCATAAAATTGTTGGTTAGAACTGAAAGATATTAAGTATAGACTTACTTCTAAAGAAATAGACTCAACGACCTCCTTTCAATTTACAGGAGTACAGAAGACAATGTAAATTAATTATCAGATTTTTAAGTTTAGTAACGTAACATGACAAACCCACATTATAATTTTTGGCAAGAAATTTCTTTTAGATTAAAACAAACAAAAAAACAATTAAACTTCACAAATTTACCTTTTCCCAAATGTATATAATAACTTTAAATTGACTACGAACCTGTCTCCTCCAACTTTGTTGTCAGCTTCGGCAAAAGGGCGTCTAGAGCAATTTGTTGACACTCTTCACTTGTAGGTTTTTTTGAAATCCTTGCTTTCTTTTTTTTCTTAAGTGAGAGAAATCGCCTTTGTGGATCGATATTTTTGCTTTTGCCTGACTTCACATCGGGAAACGAAGGTCCCGTCAGTAAGCAGTTGCTGTCCTTGCCTATAGGTTTAAGTTTTAATTGAAGTGATTTAATAGCATGCTCCCATGTCTTGACTTCTTCTATGGATTCCATTTGGTTTACTATTAATTTGAAACTGTCTAACAACTGCATCTTTTTACCCTCGAGTTCAGAACTGTTGTCTGTGTTTGTATTTCCAATATCTTCTAAAATTGCGGCTTTTTCTGCGCCAGAGGTATTACTCATATCAATGTCAATTTGTAGATTGCACACTTCATCTCCTGACTTTTCAGTGTTTTGAGTAGTGGTTGATTCCACAGACTTCAATTTCCGGCAAAGTAAGTGAATATGCTTGCACATGTTCCACTTTATGCAGGCGTCAATGCAAGTGCAGCTGTATCTGTGGATGCACGCAGAACAATGTTTGCATTCAATGCGACAGTTGCAGTCCGGGTTTACAAGTCTCACGGTGTAGACTTGTCCTAATGATGATGCAACTTCCCAACAGGAATTACCGTAGTTTACAATCAGATTTGCGTCCATTTCTAGAGATGTTTTGTGGCGAGATCGTACATCTTTTAACTTTGAAGTTAATTTGCCTTTTTCTAATATTGTTAATCGATCGAAGAGTTTTTGCTTCGTCATCTGCATGATGGCATGAATAGCCCTATCTAGTCGTTTTACAGTCTTTCCTTTCAGAAACAAATGTTTTATCGTTTTGTGCATACTTTCAAGATGCATGTTCGTATTCACCCCTGCATTGATCCTGTAACAATACGCCCATCGCATGTAGCAGTGTGAATAGTAAGACTTGAAATACTCGCCATACTCTTTAGTGGTCTCATCTTCACACAACGCGTCTGTTATCGACAGTAGCATCTTCATGAAAGCAATTTGATCAGTTTCTTGAAGCAAAGTTCTTAGTTTTTTGTAAACCTCTAACCTTCTTTCTTTTTCTTTTATTTTAGTCAGGTTTGTTTGCCAGGCCCTGTCCACGTGCCATGTACAGTAAAGGCGTTTTTCTACAGGGCCCATGACTGGTAGCCATCCATTGTAGGATAAGTCGGCCATATCAGACATGAACACCGTTGGCTTCAGCTGGTCGCCTAATCTCTCTTTAATGAGAGAGAAAAATGTGCCTACTGTTTCGGAGTCGATGCGACTACAAATAAAAAATGCACATGGGAACCCTTGTCGCATATCATCAATGACCATTAGAGTGACGACCTCGAAATCATAACTATTAAGTCCGTGGGTCCCATCAACGCACACACAGTCACTGCCGAATTTTCTTAACATTTCTTCTTGAGCGGGAGTCATGATTCCCAGGGCAAAATCCTCTTTTTTGAAAGTTGTGTACTGCTCAACTACTTCCATTTTGTGGTTTATACAACAAGACACAACTCTTGGCTGACATGTTCTCCTCCTGTACCCACGCATCTACACTGACAGCATCATTCTTATGTCGTACAGTCTCATCTAAACCAAACTCTGACTCAATATTGTATAAATCTTGTTTGGTTAAAAGATGGACTCTGGTCCAATTCTTGTTTGTTGACGGTACAACGCACATTGTCAAGTATGACATTGAATGGAATTTTGCTCGCCATACTTGAAGCTATTCTTTTTCTCTCTTCTAGTGATAAGTTCAAGTGTGCCAAGTCAGTTTTGTGCCCTACGTGACTGGGACAATACACCGCTGTTACCTTCCCGTCATTAAAATAGGTAAATAGGTAAAATAGGTAATGCCACAAGGACAATATCCATTTATTTTCCTCGTACCTTGAATTTTTAGTTCTCTTTTTCTAGTTTCCTTAGAAGGTTTTGGGTTAAAAACCCCAGACCTACTACAATGCAAATGACGTGTTTTTATAACTGTATCGCTGTTAGTTTTAATTGGATCGGATTTTTTCTTTACAAAGCAGGTTTTAGAAATGCGCTCAGTTTCTTTCAACCACAAGTCAAATGCGTTCACACTCTCAAAATACAAGGTCTCTCGTTTCAAATTTATATCATGCACAACTGAGCAGTGATGATAAAAATCTTCAAGTTTAGTAGCAACATTTTGACATATTGGACAGTGAAAATTTCCTTTCATGTCCTTTTTTATATCTACATTATGTACATTTCTCATATGCCATTTCAAACAAAATTGTCTGTTAAGTACTTTGTTGCAGAATCTACAAATAAAATTTGGAGGCATACTGATTAAAATAGTAAATTTAAAAAAAAAACTAATAAATATTACTACAACAATTTCTACATAAATCCCATACACTCTAAAGTACACTATTTACAACTACCGAATGATATACACACATACGCCAAAAGAACAAGGTTTGCAGTATTTGCTGGTGTGGGGGGGTGACGATTGTTGCAACAAAACACTACAACGCGACGTCTCGCTAAAACAGAACTAAAACTGCTCTACCGGTACTTATTTACCTACTTGAAGATTAAAGCGTTAACCATGAAACACTGTAACTACACTACATGTTTGCAACAGTCAAAACAATTAATACAAAATACTACACCAACTAAATAATATACATGCAGAAAAAACGGTACACAAACAATTAATTAGTTTCACTGACAGATCGCAATGGCTTGATCTTTTAGGCTTGTCACTACACGTGATAAATCGGGCATTTCCGTGGCTGGTCGGAGCGACTCGGCTTCCTGCACGAGACGTGATGCGCAGTGTAGAGGTGCAAAAGGTTCTCCCCAAGGATACGTGAAAATGCATAGCCGACCTTTTCGTTAGATCCTGTATAGTTTACATGCTAAACTCACTCTGCATGGATCTATGTCAACCATAGATGATGGAAATTTTAGTTCAGCACTATTTCACTTTACGCTTCTTCTACTACTACTACTACTACTAAAGGGGAGCCTCTTATCATGCACTTAACCCTTCGACGCACAGCGACGTACGCTGTACGTCTAGTGTTTACTGCTGAACTCGGCCCGCGACGTACGCTCTACACATCGTGCAGTCTGATCTTATAAAGAATAAATTACGGTTATTTTCGGTGTAAAATATTCGAGTTATACATAGTTGGATAGAAGATGAAATGAACTATCGGTATATTGATACCTATGTATCGAAAGCCGTTCAACATGTAGTTTATAGTAGATGAATAACATCGATCAAGGTGGCGCTTGCTGTCAGCTGTTTCTAACTACGCAATAGACTGTGAAACGACTTTGTCTGCTGGCATGACGATGTTATTGTTTGTGTTTAGCTGTTTATTTGTTTGGTATTGTAGTAGAATATAATAAGAATATCGGGGGTGTGGACCTTAGAGATCAAATGCTAGAGAACTATCTACTGGAAAGGAAAAGTTATGTTGGTATTGTAGTAGAATATAATAAGAATATCGGGGGTGTGGACCTTAGAGATCAAATGCTAGAGAACTATCTACTGGAAAGGAAAAGAGGTACTAAATGTTACATGAAAGTCTTCAAGGGTATGCTAAACATTACAATTCTGAACTCATACATCATTTGGAAGTCAAAACACAACAATATTGTTCACTTAACATTTAGATTAGGCCTCGTAAAAGAAATGTTTAAAAGATTTCAACAAGAGGTACCAAGAACAGTTCAAGGTAAGACCATCCACTGAGCCTCCACCAATGCGCCTAACTGAAAGACATTTTATTGAAAAGATTCCACCAACTGGGAAAAAAGCAAAGCCTCAAAGGAGATGTGTGGTTTGCTTCAAACATGGCAGAAGAAGGGACACAATCTACTGGCGTCTCCAATGTGACGCTGGCTTATGCCTAGAGGACTGCTTCAAGACATGTCACACAGTTGCAAATTTCTAATATAAGTACAGCAAATAACTTCCAGTAAACATGTCTTAAAAAATTTTGTAAAGGTATTTTGTACATGTTTGTATGGGTATACTTATATTTTAGCAATATAATCACTTTTACAAGTATAGGCTTAACAGAAAATCATTTAATGTATCTATAGGTAATGTTGTCACAAAACTGTGAAAAACAAGAAATTAAGTGGATCACTTGGGGGGTTCAGTTCAAATAAAATAGTGCATTGAAGGGTTAAACCTCACTAAGGCCTACTAATCAGTACTTGTAATTTAGGATTTAACATTTATTTATAATTATTGCATGTTAAACAAATGTATAGTGCCTATATGAAATAAACTACAAAAGTTAAAATATAATTAAAAATACTAACCAATGTTAAAATCGTATTTAAATAATTATTAGAATTACAAACCAATGAAAGTAGTCTTAATAGTTTCAATATAGGTTAGTAATATATGATTAAGTAGTTTAAATTATCTGCTCCATGTTGGTTAACCCATTGCGGATCAACGACGTGAGGGTGACGCGGAGCGAGGCGTGGACCAAAAGCACAATGACGTGACCCTCACGCGGATGACATGGTACGGATGACTCATTTGTTTTGAGCGCTTATCGCTGTTATAAGCCTCGGAGATATTTATAGTCCGTTTTCCTGGACTGGCTTCCTATCTTATCTCTGGTAACCGTCCACAAATACTCCCCTCGTTATCGGTCAATAACGTTATTATTTGCGACAAATTGTTTGTCTAAAGTTTACAGTCGTGGCGTTCGATTTTCCTTTGCCTCGTGTGCGTGTACGTAAATAAAATAGGTGACAATTTACGATCATCTGAATTAGATAGACTATTATTAGAAAATGGAAGTGATGAAAGTGATACCGATAATGTTATTGAGGATGGAGACGGTTCTATCACGCGTATTTGTCCATGTTTTCATAAATACGCGGATACTAATATTGACTATCACACCAAAATCCACTACTAAGACAAAAGACAGTCTCAGTACAGTGTAAATATTTAGTAAATATTAGATTAGTTGTTTCTTGAAGTGACAGTTTTATTAGAACATTTTTTTATTGTGTAAAACATTTGATCCGTCCTACATCAAGCAGCTACAACACGCAAAAAACGTTAGTAAAAATGTTACGTTCCTGTATTTTTACATTTTTTCTAGTATAATATGATCTGTATAATTTTTATATAACATAAATAACAACATAAACAAACAAAACATGTATAATTAGCGAGCGCGCTAAGCAGGCAGGTAGACGTGCAAACACTGCGGGTGCTGCGTTGTAATACGGATTAATTCGTACTCTAAGGCCCGCGCGCGCGCGCCGTTTTCACGATCCGCAATGGGTTAAGCCATGGCGAATAAGTTTGGAAAGCATCACGTTGTTGGTCGATTTGTAGGGTGTCGAGATGTGTATCACCACTTTGGAAGTGGCAATTCTTTATGTCTTCAGATATCACAGATATCAGGTAGCTTCAAGTAGTTAGCAGTGTTTAGAAGAACATATAAAACTGTAAATTCAAGGAAATGCTTTACATTGTATTACAAGTGTCCTACCCATGACAGGTCTGTCCAAAAAGTATCCGACCACCGACCGAAAAAAGTAAGACAAAGTCAAAAGCAAGAAAGAGAGTCTAAGCAATGTCAAGACAATGCTGAGTTTTTTTTTTTGACCAGGACGGCGTTGTTCATTACGAATATGCTCCAAGAGGCTAGACAGTGAATAAGGAGTATTATCTTGAGGTTCTAAGGCGGCTATGAGATGCAGTGCGAAGGAAACAACCTGAAATGTGGACAAGCTGTGACTGGATCCTGCACCACGACAACGCACCAGCTCATTCCTCAAATCTTATTTAGCGTTTTTTGTCAAACAGGACATCAACCAACTACGACAGCCTCCCTGCAGTCCTGACATAGGTCCTTGTGATTCCTGGCTATTTCCGAAATTAAAAATTCCTTTGAAAGGAAAGATTTGACGATGTTGAACAAATAAAACAAAATGCGATAAAGGACCAGTTAGCCATTCCGCAAAATGAATTTAAGGAGTGTTTTCCGGAAGTGGGAGGAGTGTTGGAGTGTTGGAATGAGGTAGTGGCTTGTGGAGGGGAGCACTTTAAAGGGGACCAGATTGCTGTTGCCGCAGAGTAACGTCAGTTCATGACAGACGTCAAGGTCGGATACTTTTTGGACACACCTCGTACAATACAATAATAGAAAATGCAAATAATAACTTTATACTACTGAATTTGCAACAAATATCAATTTTGCACAATTTGCAAAATTCTGATTTTGTGCATGTTTCTGAATGTCTTGTATTATGTGTAACCTAATTTTATTGTATATTATGCTAACTTTATAATTTTGTTTCAGGCGAATTATGATGATTATGTAAGTAAGATTATTATAATCACAAGTTTTAAATTTCTACATATTTTTATAATTTAACAAATACTTTTGTCAATATTTATATCAGTAATATCTAAACTACAGTTTTTCTAATTTTATAATCTTAAATGTGCAATATATAAACACATTAATCGCTCAATGTTCATACATGATTGCAATTTTTCTTTTCTAGAGCAGTTTTTATCAATTTTAAAATTATTAATTATTATATATTACATTTTAGTTTCAATATTTTTAGAGCATTTTAATACTATGACCAATATACATTAAGTGCCAGTAATTTAAATTATAATCTATTATTATGGTTTCTAATAAAACTCATGGGGTCTTTTAATTTCAGATTATTTACCCACCTGGGAAAGAAAATAAAGTATCTGGCTCAGAGGTGAGTACCACTGTTTTATCTTGATCAATCACAAATAGTTAACTTAATGACAAAAAGTTATCATATTGATATATTTAATAGTTCCTGAATCTAGTGTCAACCAAAAGTGCATTAGTATGATTTATATATATTAATTTTATTCGTTTTATTATCTTTCATCTCAAGTAACCATATGATTGTAGGTCTTAAATGTTAGTGTCATATTTATTTTATATAATTAATGATCATTAACACAATACCAATCTTTGCTCATTACCCTCTATAATCTATCCAAGTAGAAGATTCATGTATATTGCCATACTTAGGCATATGAGCAAAAATGAAATATTTGATATTCGTATTTACAGTATTGGACATGTTATGGAGCTTTCTTAACACTTAGGGGCCAGTCTACCATCCTGAAGTGTTTTCTCATATAGTGTTTTTTTACATTAGCTACTGACATGCGTTTTCTCATTATAGTGTTTTTTACATTCGCTACCAACATGTAAAAAACCTAAAGCTTACCTTTGAAGTGGCTGTGCTCGCTTATGCCTTGATGGATTTTGTTGAAACTAGTAATGTTGGAATTGTAATAAAATTCTCCAAATAGTTGTCTAGTAAATTTGTTATAACTATACTGTTTTTTGTTATTTGACTTAAAACTTTTCAACAGATGCCATTTTGTGTTAATATTAGAGAAAATGACACAATTATTTTTTTTATTTTCCTCTTACCCATTCAAATCTATGTGCAAATTTGGTTTCTTTACTTAATAGTGTTAATAAAAATACAAAATGGCGGCTAGCGGCTAAACAAGGTGGAAATTTGAAAAAAGTTATTCTTCATTTTTAGCTTAGAATCACTCATAAAATCTGAAAATGCATAGCCAGCCCAACCTTTTTGTTAGATCCTGTATAGTTGACATGCTAAACTCCAAATATATACTTATTACTTAACTAAATTTACTAATTTATCCGTAACCGACTCTTTTGCAATACTTTTCAATGCATGTAGTTTAAATGTATGAAATAAACTACAAAAGTAAAAATATGATTAATAACTAAAAAATGTTACAATCATATTTAAATAATTATTAGAATTACAAACCAATGAAAGTAAGTCTTAATAGTTTCAATATAGGTTAGTAATACATGATTAAGTAGTTTAAATTGTCTGCTCCATGTTGGTTAAGCAATTCTGAATAAGTTTATAAAGCTTTGTGTTGTTGGTAAATTTGTAGGGTGTCGAGATGTGTACCACCACTTTGGAAGTGCTAACTTTTTATGTCTTCAGATATCATGTAGTCCACATTGTTAAAATAAATTTGATAGTGTTCATGATTTTTGAAATAAATTGATAGTGTTGGTGATTGTGTGTTGTAGTTTGGGTAATTTTTTGGAAAGGATTCCACAATGGTTTGATTCAAATTTAGAAGTATATGAGGTGGTCAATGTCCTACATGTGTAACACTTAAATGTTCTATAAGAGTTTAAACACTTAAATATTCTATAAGAGTTTAACTATATATAAATATACACAAGGTGTGTCCAAAAAGTATCCGACCTTGACATTTGGCATGAACTGACGTTACTCTGTGGCAATCTGGTCCCCTTCAAAGAGCTCCCCTCCACAAGCCACTACCTTATTCCAATGCTCCTCCCACTTCCGGAAACACTCCTTAACCCTTTCCACTCGGATTTTTTTCACTAGTCTGCCCCCTCAGCTCGTATTTATTTTAGCATATTTTCAGTAATAACCCATTTTTAGCAAACTGGAAGTCAATAAAGTATATACATTATTATATTGTATAGTAATTTTATTTTATTTCTAATTTATATTATAGAGATATAAAATTTGATACTTACACTAATAAGTTTTATATTTTATCGTGGTATGGTATCGTTCAAAACACTCTGCAGGATGAAGACCAGGATTTTTTTTACAGGTTTTACAATAGTAAAGTGTTTCCTTTCTTCCTCCTGGCACCTTTCTATTGCTACAAACAGCACAGTCTTTAGTTTTTTTTGTTGGATGAGCTGCAAGAAAGTGAGGTTGTTTGTTTAGCCTTTCTTCTTTTTCTACTGATGAAGGACGACCCCGCTTCAAACTCATAGGATTACGGACATGCCCTACAAGTTCAGTGATGAGGATTTCTCTGAAATTCCTGTGTTGAATTGTTTTTTCTCCATGGTTTTGCTTATTCATGTTGAACAAGAGAAAGCTATTTACTATTGCCACTTCCAACATCCAGAAAAATAGCTTTCTCCACCACTTCAGAGATTTACGGGAAAATTTGTAGGAAGCAATATAGTGGTCTGCTTGGTCCACGCCACCCATATATCTGTTATACTGACAGATAACTGTTGGCTTTTGTATGTTTATTTGATGATCCTTGCCTCTTCTTGAGATGGTTTCAGTATCATTGTTGTAGAAATTACTCAACATTACTACATCACGCTTATCCCGCCAAGCTAAAACTAAAGTGTTGTTTGTATGACGATAGGTCTTAGTTTCATATTTTTTCAATTTTAGTTTGCCTTTTTTTATGTTGTTGGGCAAGCCCTTTCGATTAGTCATCACTGTTCCAGTTAAATGAATATTCATTTTTTTTAATTCCTCCGAAAGTTGTAAGCTTGTGTAGTATCGATCTGTAAATATATGAAAACCAGATCCTGCATTGTCACCCGATACTAATTTTTCTGCCAAATGCAATACAATTCTAGAAGTGAATGGTAGATCTGGGCGAACTAATGATGCAGTTGTAAATGAACCGTAATAAGGTTCAAAACTATGAACATATCCCGATCTTGAATCACTGAGTACAAAAACTTTCAAACCCCATTTTGTTGGTTTTTGTGGATTATAACATTTGAATTCCACTCTACCCTTGAAAGCCACTGTGCTTTCATCTACGCTACATTCATAAAGTGGAACAAAATATTCTCTGAAGCGAGCTTGTAAATAGGTTACAACATTCTTTACTTTATCAGCCCTGGTTCTATTGTTCGTATCAGGATTTGGAGGAGATCCATGAAAGCACCAAAATATTTGTAAAAACCTTTCCCTTGAGAAAACATTCACAAAAAAACGGCTGGTAAAATACCCACTCAGAAGAAAAATAGTCTTAGATTGACGGCTTTGGATTCAGTGCCATATTTAGAGTGACTCCTAAAAAAGCCTTTATTTCTTCCAGAGAAACATTTTTCCAAGTGTTCCAGATAGATCTAGCTTTTAGGGGTCTCAGCTTGTTTATTTTCACTTGTGCGTAACGATTTGTTTCAGCAACAATGTCATTCAAAAGTTCGATAGTAAACATCAAGTGAAAAAAATTTTAAATACTCGCAGGTTTATTTACATTTGGCTCCTTATATCCACCTAACAAAGTGTAAGGAAAATGAGGAAAATCAGGTCCTTGATAAACAGACCAACCGTTGTCCAATCCATCATCACCACCACCATTATTTGCTGTTGGGCCTAGGTCTAGGCTATTGTCACTGTCACTATCAGTTATGTTTTCCAGTGTTGGAAGAACTTCATCACAATCACTTTGCATATCTTCGTCAGAACTTGAATCATTGTCATTTTGTAATTCAGCAATAACTTCTGAATCAGAAAGAAAAGATGTACTTGGTAACGACATATCGAGTCACTAATGCGAACGCGTCTGAAAATTAGTTAGGAAACGTGACTACAATGACAAAGCAAAATAGATAAGCAGCCGACCAATCGTAGTTCAGTTGTCATTTATTAGTTCCTGAGAATGCCGTGCGATCGCAGCACCAATCGGAAACATCGTAGGGCGGCTAAAAATAAAGTAAAGCTGACGTCACTGCAATGTCGGATGGCGTCCGACATACGAGTGGAAAGGGTTAAATTCATTTTGCGGAATGGCTAACAGGTCCTTCGTCACATTTTGTTTTATTTGTTCAACATCGTCAAATCTTTTTCCTTTCAAAGGAATTTTTAATTTCGGAAATAGCCATAAGTCACAATGAGCTATGTCAGGACTGTAGGGAGGCTGTCGTAGTTGGTTGATGTGTTTGACCAAAAAACGCTGAATAAGATTTGATGAATGAGTTGGTGCGTTGTCGTGGTGCAGGATCCAGTCACGGCTTGTCCACAGTTCAGGTTGTTTCCTTTCGCACTGCATCTCGTAGCCGCCTTAGGACCTCAAGATAATACTCCTTATTCACTGTCTGGCCTCTCGGACAGTCTATCGACGGTTTTCATTAATTGCTGCACGAACACGTTCAACATTTTCAGCGTTTCTGGCCGTTGAAGGCCTGCCAGATCGGTCATCACTCTCTACACATATACGGCCATTTTTAAACCACCTAAACCACTCTTTTATTTGTATAGCGCCCATAGACACGTCACCATAAACTTTCCCTATCATAGTAATCGTCTCTGATGCTGAATGGCCAAGTTTTTGGCAAAATTTAATGCAAATGCGCTGCTCAACACGTTCAGTCTTATTGAAATGGCATATTGAAATGCGACGCACACACAGCAGTACTGTACGGAACAGAGCGCTGTGACTCACTGAGTGACTAGATCATATTCAATGCCTAATATGGGAAGGAGTAGGCTCGCCCCTCCCCTCCAATAACCGGTTCGAGCCGGTCGGTTATGCCGCGACATCCCGTCGCGACTGGTCGGCGGTCAGATACTTTTTGGACAGACCTTGTATGTATATATATAAGTATACTCATCTTTGTTGATTATTAATATTTAATCTTCATTATGTACACTAATACCCATTCACTTTGTAAAAGAAACACTTTATTCCTATTAGTTTACATTTACTCAATACATGGTTGATCACATTCACCAATTCTTTTAGAATTTACTACTTTAAGAATACAACTTTTTTTTAAGGAAATTGGTTTTTTTCATTACTTTATCCAAATATAAACTAATTTATTTTATATTTTACTAGCAAGCAATAAATGAAAAACAAATTTGATCATTTGTATGAGCTCCCACAATAAGATGAGGTATTTGAGTATCAACTCAGAAAGGGAACGATGCAGGGCAAGAGAGGGGATAACATAAGTAGATCCCTTTCCTTTCAAGATGCAGGGCGAGAGAGGGGATAACAGAAGTAGATACCTTTCCTTTCAATCTCTGACCCAAACTAATACGTTTCAATTTTAATATCTTGGTTTTTACTCAGACTTTCCTGATGTCTCACCCACCTTATTGGGGTTTTCAGTGTTTCCCTGATTTTTCTTCTTCAGTCTTAGTTGAATTTTCCCAATCTTGTAGCTGATCCAATGACCATTTTTTCAAGTTTCCATTGTTTTTCAAGCTGTGCGTGACACAGTCTATATCCAGGGCACGCAGCACTGACTGACCCTCAATCACTCTTGTGCAGCACTGTTCCATTCCCCAACCAATAGCTCTTTGTAGCTCTTTGTTTTGTGTGTTAAGCGTTTATGTACTTCATGATCTTTTCAGTGGAGTCATTTATGCTATTTTGGGAGTAGGCAGTATGAAGAATTATTTCCCTGGCACAATCCTCAGACTGGCTCCCTCCCAAGGCTTTAGGATATCTTGCTTCCCTTTGTCATTCCACAGTTACCTATTTTTCACAGGTGAAAATCATGACCCCTTGTCTCTGTTTATACCATAGAAGCTTTGAGAATTTGGCCCCTCCTTTTCTTCTTTGGTTTTAAGTCTAGAACCCTGGCTGTGTTTTGAGAATACCCACATCTTCGAAACCATTCTGTTCTTTTTCTGGCAGTGCCACCCAGCTTAGGGATTTCTGGGGCTAGCCCTCCGGCTTGTGCTCTCTAGCCTTTCCTTTGTTGTTCATCTTCCAGTATGGCATCCTCTTCAGAAGTGTCTACTCTCGGACTGATTCGGGGGATCTAGCACTTCTACTAGGAAGTCTAAGTCTACCTGTCTCATTTTCATTTGTATATTCTGATTGGTCAGGATAGCTAGCTGCTCTCCTTGGGGAAGGCTATGTTCTGGAAAAGCATATGCTGTTCCGCCTTGGCTTGAAAAATTATTCATACAATTTAAAAATTATATTATAAATACAAAAGCATTATTATTATAAACACAAAAACATTATTATAATTAATACATAAACATTATTATAATAAATACATAAACATTATTATAATAAATACATAAACATTATTATAATAAATACATAAACATTATTGTTATAAATACATGACTAGTGACTTAAAAATGTTTCCTCAACGTTAATCTTATTAAATATTAACAATAAACGCTGTTTAAACTGGGCAAATTGAAAATATTCCTAAAGGTTTGTCTAGTGGGATAATCATGTTTATTATCAAAAGTTTGTCCTGTACTCCCACTTAGTTTAAAGAACGAAGCCAGCACCTCAAATATATACAAATACCTTATAGGCAGAATGTTTTGACAGACAAACAAAAGAAATGAATGTTCGGGAAAATGAGCATTTGTTAGTAATCTAATGAAATGTTTCTGTAAAATTATGAAAAAAATTATGAAAGAACGTATATTTAACACATGAGTACACAAGATCTATGTGACTGATGCAGTGAGGTTTTTTTTAATGACCAATATAAGTATCTTTATTCATAAAAGTGTTATGTATATATTTTAAAAACAGTTACAAGAATTTTAAACTAATAATTTTAACTATATTTAGCACTTAACACACATTTCAATATACCACTTGCATGATGACTCTTACATCAAAATAAACTAAAAGTAACAAAAAGGAAACACTTCACTTATATGATCTTACTAATATGATCTGCTAACAAATATTTCAACTAAACATACTCTTATGAATATATAGGGCCTCTAAAGGCAAAGCCTGTACAGAGGTTCCTTCATGCTATATTAAATTCGTGATAGCTCAGATAGAAACGTTGACAATTAATTTTGATTAGAAAAAACTCCCGTTTATCAAATATCTGTGTTACTTCATTTCTAAATCTATATTTATGTGCAACTCTGATCCGAATAAAATGTATTAACTAATGGTATGCAGAAGAAAATTTATATTTTGTTTACTTAATAGCCATAATTTCAATAGATTCCAGTTTATATACAAATAACTCTTGATCCAAAGTACCAAAGGCTTTGTTCACATTTAAAAACAAACCAGCTGTTTTACTGTCAAGTCACACTAATCAAACCTCATAAATATTTGACAAAGAGTGTTCAGTTCTTAGACCTTCCCTGAAGCCAAACTAACCCGAAGAAAAAAATTATTATTTTGTATGAATCGAATCAGCATTGTTTTAACTGTCTTTCTAATAAATTTTGACAACAAAGGAAGCAAAAATATTGGATAGTAGTTCTCTTCAGCATACCTACTACCTCTTTTAAAAGTTGGAATAATTGTAGTGATCTTAAAGATACCAGGAAAAAACTCTGTGTTACTGTGATTGAACAATACTGTTAAAATTTCACTAAACCATCACTCACATTACGAATTATAACTGCAGAAATAAATTCAATACTTTTACTTAGATTATTAATAACCATCTTTATTTCAAATTCATTGATGGGACTACAAAATATAGAATTCAAGCTATGAATGTATGAAAATACTGAAAATAATGTGTTTTAATTTTGAGGTGTGTGATTCCTACATGAAGCTGCCACTTATATATATACATATTTTAATAAGCATGTCCTGGCCCTTTGAAGAGTTACCTCTTACAATGCTATTGATCACCTGCCATTGTCTCCTCATATCTTTTACATTATCTCAAAAAATAGTCTATTGTAATATTATTTGGCAATCTTCATAAAAACCTGTCAGCTTACGCTTATACTTGTAATAATTATCTGTATTTCTCCTGTTTGGATTCCTCTTTTATATTTAAACAATTCATCTCTTAACTCTAAGAGCTCTTAACAAATCCGCATTCATTCTTTGTTATTGCTTACTGTAAAAACATTTGCAATTCTGTTATACTTCGCAAAAATTAAAGTTATATTTAATTAAAAAGTTTCAAATATATCATTCTAATTAGTTTTATTAAATTTATTTTTTCAGTTAATCATAATCTACTTTGAAACTTATAAAAGAATATATTGTAGCCAATACATGCATCATAATTTTCAAAACATGCTATTGAACAATGGATGCTCTTTAAATTTCTACACAATACGCAACAGTAAATTTCTTTCCTAGTACTGCCCATTTGGCACCAAGATTTTTCAGCAACCCCGGCACATGCGTAATGCAACTTGCAGAACACTTAAAAAACTGATGTATTTCATCACCTCGTTGGAAATTTATTAATTCCCAATTTAAAATAAATCATTTCTTGGCGATTGTAACGCCAAGGCAGTAGAATGGGGAATGCAAGTTATGAACACTGGATTCTAGAAATGGCTACATAGGTTTGTTTGGTTTGGTTGTGTTGAATTGAACACTGCCACATTTCAACGGCTGGGATACGTCTTAACCATCCTGGATATTATTTTTACCTACTGCTTATAAATGTTCCTTACAATCTACTGACAAAAATGTAATTTTAAATACTTTACTTCAATAATAAACGTTCTACTGGTTTGAATGAGTACATTTAGCAAAATAGTGCCTGACATTACATGAATTTCAGCTACCATATATTTTTCTGCTATTTGACCTCTGCTTAAGGTGTAAATTTTTAACTTAATTGAATTATTTCTACAATTTTAAGCAATGAAAGTACATTGTAGAATGTTACAAAAACTAATGTAAAATAGAGAGGTTAAGAATGAATTGCTTTTATCAATTTACTTTCAAACTGGTCATAGTATAATTTGTTTCAAGTTTACAGGTGAAAAATTTGTTCTCTACAGCTAATTTATTTGAAGAAGGAAGGCAGAAGGGAACTTAAATAAAAATACCTGTGTTTTATATCCTTGTAAATGTCTTAACAAAAACTTGTAAAATTTACCTTTAGACACATTTTGGTTGTTTTAGGATAATAATGGAATAATAGATCATGCCCACATGGACAATGACGAAGTAAGTCCGGAAATTTACTCTGATCAAACTTGTCGTTATGAACTTAGTCCTGATATTGATTCGGACAACATCAATCTTCCTATAGATCGTTCTGATGATCGTCCTATTGATCCTCCCGAAACTGATTCTGGTGGTGTGAAGGTGAGTACAGCAAAATTATATAGGTATTTTTTTTCTGGCACTTTAGTTCAGCTTCAAATGTTAAATTTTTAGCATTTTAATTTTAAAATAATTTAATTATTACTTCAATTTACTTTGTTATGTCCTTCGCAATGTACTGAAAAGAAAGTATGTGATTGTATATACTTTAACTTAAATAATAAACATAGTACCCAGGTTTGAATGATGATGTGCAAAATAGTTCCTGACATTACAGATATTTCAGCAATCATATTTTTCTGTTACTTGACCTCTACTTCAAGTGTTAACTTTGTAACTTAATTTAATTATTTCTACAATTTTAAACAATAAAAGTACATTGTAGAATGCTAGCAAAAAGTAATGTAAGATGAGGAGGTTTAAGAAGGAATCACTTTTATCAATTTACGTTCAAAACAGTTATAGTATAGTTTTTTTTATAGTTTACAGATGAAAAACTTGTGTTTTCTACAGCTAATCCATCTTTAGAAGGAAGGTTGAAGGGTACTTTAAAGAAAAATAATCCTGTGTTTCATATCCTTATAAATGTTGTACAAACAAAAGCTAGTAAAAAATATTATTTTTGTGCCACTTTACTTCAGCTTCAAATATTAAATTTGTAATATTTTAGTTTTTAAATTAATTTAAGTATATCATCAATTTACTTTATTTCATTTGTAATGTCAAAAAAATCAAAGATGGAAATGCAAAAATAGAACCAACTTCATACAAATGCTCCTTGCAATGTACTGAAAAGAAACTATGTAATTGTATATACTTTATAAAAATTTAAAACTAGATACTCCAATAATGTACTTTTCATTTCTGTGAGGTCTTTCGTGCTCAAGGAACATGTGTTGAGACCCACATAACTGAATAAAAGTGGTTACAATAATAATATAAACAATTTTGTACTAAATAAAACATGCCATTTCAAATACAAGGAGATAATATTCTATCACAGGACAGTATGTCTATGAATATATAAAGAATAAAGTTTGTATTTAGTTACATCAAATTAAGTAATAGTGAATTTTGCAAAGGTTCATAAATGATGTGTTCCTTGAGCATAAAAGGCCTCACAGAAAAAAGTGCGCTATTGCAGTGTTTTTTTTTAGATTTATAAATAATTCCAATTAGAAAAGAGCTGGTAGAAAGTATATACTTAACCGGAATAATAATCAATCTACAGTACAGTGTTTTGAATTATGCACAACTAGCAAAATAGTGCCTGACATTACATGAAATTCAGCAACCATATATTTTTCTGTAACTTAACCTCTGCTTCAGGTGTGTTTTACTTAATTTAATTATTTCTACAATTTAACCCTCTCCCGCTCGCAAGGCATGAATCGGCACGGCCACAACATAGCCACTGTAGCCTAAACGGCACAGATCGGCACGCACTGCTTTATCTACTAGAACCGATAAGTGCTGCTCTCGAGTAGCAATAGTTTGTACTACCTCTTGACCTCTGCTTCAGGTGTTTTTTACTTAATTTAATTATTTTTATAATTTAAACAAAGAAAGTACATTGTCGAATGTTAGCAAAAACTAATGTAAAATGAAGAGGTTAAGAATGAATCACTTTTATCAATTTACTTTCAAACTGGTCATAGTATAATTTGTTTCAAGTTTTACAGGTGAAAAATTTGTTCTCTACAGCTAATCTATTTGTAGAAGGAAGGCAGAAGGGAACTTAAATAAAAATACCTGTGTTTTATATCCTTGTAAATGTCTTAACAGAAACTTGTAAAATTTACCTTTAGACACATTTTGGTTGTTTTAGGATAATAATGGAATAGATCATGCCCACATGGACAATGACGAAGTAAGTCCGAAAATTTACTCTGATCAAACTTGTCGTTACGAACTTGGTCCTGATATTGATTCGGACGACAACATCGATCTTCCTGTAGATCTTCCTGATATTGATTCGGACGACAACATCTATCTTCCTGTAGATCTTCCTATAGATCGTCCTGATGATCGTCCTATTGATTCTTCCGAAACTGATTCTGGTGGTGTGAAGGTGAGTACAGCAAAATATATAAGTATGCTTTTTCTGGCACTTTAGTTCAGCTTAACGCATTCACTGCTAACGTCTCTGATCGGAGATGCGCCGAACTCACTTCGGGTGCTGCCGTCTCTGATCGGAGACTGTCGGTTATTGTTGCAACATATGGTCAGTTTGCCTCCAGCTCTTCAGTTGGAACGTTGTCAATTTTCTAGCGTGGCGTTACTAACCTAAAAGTGCTGTATTTGCTTCAGGAGCTAAATAGTTAAATTTTCAGTTAGTGTGCAGTACGTTTGGTTCAGTGATACATTATACAGTCTGTTATGCAATGGCGGGGCCAAGTAGACTTTCGGATGACGATTTACAAGGCCTTGTGTTTGCCAGTGAGTTCGAACCGAGTGATGCGAGTGAGTCGGAAATGTCTGGTGGTAGCGGCGGCGGCCATGACAGTGACCTTGATGATGCGCAGCTCGACGCCTTGCCTGCCCCGCCTGTCGTCGCTGCAGAAGGGAAGGAAGGGGATAACGGTGTTGAGGGGGAAAGTGAGGGAGAAGGGGACATTGTTTACAATCCACAGTGGGCCCCCGTCACAGCAGGATTGCGAAAGATACCTTTTACTAAGGAGAATGAGCTCTTGGTACCTGTACCAGGCGAAAACAAACCAATTGACTGGTTTGAGCTCCTGATTGATGATGTTTTGCAAAACATAGTTACGGCAACAAATGAGTATGCCTATCAGGTTTTCTTTGCACCAAATTTGAAGCCTAATTCTAGAATAAATAAATGGAAGGATCTTACTATTGAAGAATGTGAGACATTTATTGGAATTATCTATCATATGGGCACTGTGAGGATGAATAGAGTAAGCGATTACTGGAAAACGAACAGGATGTTCAACTGTGATTTTATTAGGCAACAAATGAGCAGAGACAGATTTTTACTCATTTTGTGGTGTATTCATTTTAGTCGCAATGACCAGCAACATGAACAAGATGATGACGACCGTCTGTACAAAATTAGAATGCTAATAAACTATTTCAATGAAAAAATGGAATCAGTGTATTATCCTGGTCGAGAACTTTCAATTGATGAAGTTACTGTACTCTGGAGAGGACGACTCAAATTCTGACAGTACATAAAAGGGAAAAGGCACAAGTATGGGATAAAGTTGTACTCGCTTTGTGAGCCTGAAGGACTGTGCCTTTCCTTTACAGCATTTTCTGGCAAAGGGGGAGAGTTAAGTGGTAGAGGACACGCAATCAAGGTTGTGAAGTATCTTATGCGAGGGAAACTTGGAGTTGGTCACTCACTGTTAATGGACAACTATTACAATAGTTTCCCTATGGTTTCCCAACTTCTTGTCAGAGATACATATTGTACTGGTACTTTGTTGCCAAATCGTAAGTACCTCCCCGCTGAAGTGAACGCCAAAAAACTGAAAAGGGGAGAAAAAAACTGAGTTTTGCGGAGGGAGTGATGGTTGCCAAGTGGTGCGACAAGCGCCAAGTAATGTACATATCAACACAATTTGAAAACCACTAGGGAGTTTCTGTGAACAGACGTGGGCAACCTCGTGAAAAGCCACTCCCTATCATCCACTATAATGCCCACATGAAGGGAGTGGACCGTAGTGACCAGATGATGAGTTATTATGCAATGGAGCATAAATCTCTCAGATGGTACAAAAAGATGTTATCCACATGTTGCACCTCATGATGATCAACGCATTCAAACTGCATGAATTTGCCAATCCTCGCAGAGGCAAAAAAATGAACCTGTATGACTTTCGAAATGCTGTCATCGAGAAGCTCTTGCCACCGCCCACTCCCGCCAAGCTTCCGCGTCCACGCCAACTATCAGCCGCTAGGCATGTACTTTCCAAACCAGAAGTACGAAGTAATGTTAGGGATCGATTCAAACATAAGAGATGCAGGCAATGTGCAAAAGAAAAGAAATAAAAACAGTAACTGTTTTCGTTTGTGCCCAATGCCCGGGTGAGCCAGGGCTTTGTGCACTTGCCTGCTTTCACTATAAAGAAAAATAACCCTGTGTTTCATATCCTTATAAATTTTGTACAAACAAAAGCTAGTAAAAAATGTGATTTTTGTGCCACTTTACTTCAGCATCAAATATTAAATTTGTAATATTTTAGTTTTTAAATTAATTTAAGTATACCATCAATTTACTTTATTTCATTTGTAATGTCAAAAAAAATCAAAGATGGAAATGCAAAAATAGAACCAACTGCATATAAATGCTCCTTGCAATGTACCGAAAAGAAACTATGTAAATGTATATACTTTATAAATTTAAAACTAGATACTCCAATAATATACTTTTCATTTCTGTGAGGTCTTTCGTGCTCAAGGAACATGCCATGAGACCCACATAACTGAATAAAAGTGGTTACAATAATAATATAAACAATTTTGTACTAATGCTGTAGATGGAGCTTATATTGGTCACTTTTAACTTAGATGAAAAACATAAAACCAATATTTAAGACTTTTTTATTGATTTGTGAGGCCTTTCAACAGCGAGGCTGTCTTCTTCAGACACATCTGAAGAAGACAGCCTCGCTGTTGAAAGGCCTCACAAATCAATAAAAAAGTCTTAAATATTGGTTTTATGTTTTTCATGTAAGTTAATTTTGTACTAAATAAAACATGCCATTACAAATACAAGGAGATAATATTCTATCACAGGACAGTATGTGTATGTATATATAAAAAATAAAGTTGGTAAATAGTTACATCAAATTAAGTACAGTACAACCCTGATAAGTCGGCCCCCCTTAACCCGGAAGTCCGGCTAACCCGGACCGATTTTCAATTAAAGAATAAAAAATCAGACAAACATTTCCATAATAAAAACGTAATATTTTTGAGTGGTATAGTATCCGTGAATCGATGTTGCATCAGTATTTGATGGGACTGTACAACAGTGAGTGTGTGACTCAAGGCTCACGGAGGCCGAGTGGCGGTCATTGTCCCGGATTCTCGGAAATAATAACAGACGCTTATTTCTCCAAATCCTCTCCCACGCTACCGCCACGCCTGGCCCCTCAGTACCGGTCCTACCTCGCTCCGCTCGCTTGTGCCCGTGTTGTGTGTGTAGTGTACTGTATTGTTTGCTTCTGTTCTGTAATCGTGCTTCAGATAGTGTGCTTCATTTGTGTTGTGCGTTTGTTTTTATCTACGCGATGGCAACAAAACGTAAAAATGTGTTAGTGACAATGGAAAAGAGACTAGAGGCATTAGGTAGGATTGATAAAGGGGAATCTTAAAAAACAATTGCAGCATCTTATGGTGTCGGTGCATCTACAGTATTGGATTGGAAAAAAAATAGGACAAAAATAGAAGAATTTTGTTTCAAGATGATAACAAAAGACAGTTCTGTGCAAAGCTAAGAAAGCTAAAAACGAAACTCTTGACGACGCTTGGTATGTTTGGTTTTGTGCGGAAAGGGAACGTGGTTTGCCAGTGTCTGGGCCTATCATTGAAGAAAAGGCAATCAAGCTGAATAAACAGTTGCCTGATTGTGAACCAAATTTTACTGCGAGTCGAGGATGGTTGGATAGGTGGAAAAAACGGCATGGTATTCGCCAACTATCTATCGCAGGAGAAAGTCTATCTGGGGACAACAGCACTGCTGATGACTATAAAAACAAGTTTTTGGATTTTGTTAAAGAAGAAAATTTAACAGCAGATCAAATATATAACGCCGATGAGACAGGTCTGTTTTACAGAATGTTACCAAGCAAAACTTTGGCCTCAAAAACTGAAAGACACAAAGGGATACAAAAAAAGCAAAGACCAATTGACAATAATGGCCTGCAGCAATGCTTCAGGGAAGCATAAATTTCCTCTACTCTTAATAGGAAATGCGAAAAATCCGCGAGCACTGAAAAACGTAAATCTGGATTCTCTACCAGTTGTCTACAAGTCTCAAAGAAGTGCATGGATGGACAGCAACACTTTTAAAAACTGGTTTTTTTATTGTTTTGTGCCAGGTGTGACGAAATATTTAAAAGATTGTGGGTTGCCAATTAAAGCTGTCCTAATAATTGATAATGCTCCTTCACATCCGTCTGCAGATGTGCTGGTCAGTGGGGACATTACCGTCAAGTTTTTGCCGCATAATGTAACAGCGCTATTACAGCCCATGGACCAGGGGGTTCTCGAGAAAATCAAGAAGGTTTACAGAAGACAGATGCTAAGCACAATCATTGACAATGAAGGAGAAAACGGTGTAGTTGAGATTCTCAAAACATTTAATGTGAAAACTGTAATGTACATGATTGCAGAATCTTGGAACAAGTGACTAGAATCAGCTTAATTAAATTTTGGAAAAAACTGTGGAGGGTGTATGCGACTTGCCTGAAAATATAATTCAACCACTGGGGAACTGTAATATGGACTCCAGACGATGTCCAGCCCCTAGAACTTTTGGATATGTTCCAAAATATTGATGGCTGCTCTGAAGTCGATGAAAATTACATTACTCTGTGGTTAGGTGCAGACAATAACGGAGGCTATGAGCCACTTACTGATGAGGAAGTGATCGCGTCGTTTTTACCTGATGCTAATGAATCAGACGCTGAGGAGGCAGACGGGGACATTGAAGATCCAGTGATGAGTCATGGAGATTCAGTGACCTAACTAAACGAACTAATGGTTTATTTCGAGCGGCAGGCAGAAACATCGCCGGCTGAATTGCTCATGTTGAAGAGACTGCGGGATCGCACAGCACGCAAGCGGCAGACGACATTGGCACAACCAAAGCTAACTGAGTTTTTTACCAGGAAATGAACAGTTATAAATGTACTGTAAGGATTAATAATAATAAAATGTTCATACGTTTGATGTTTTTACAATTATAATGGAGTTTATCTGTAAGTATACCGTGTATTTTATTAATTTTTATCTAATTCTCCGGCTAAACCGGATTTTCGTTAACCCGGATCGGCCGCGGTCCCGATTAATCCAACTTATCGAGGTTCCACTGTAATAGTGAATTTTGCAAAGGTTCATAATTGATGTGTTCCTCGAGCATGAAAGGCCTCACAGAAAATAAAGCACTATTGCAGTGTTTTTTTTTTTAAGCTTTATAAATAATTCCAATTAGAAGAGAACTGCTAGAATGTATATACTTAACCGGAATAATAATCATTTTACAGTGTTTTCAATGATGCACAACTAGCAAAATAGTGCCTGACATTACATGAAATTCAGCAACCATATATTTTTCTGTTACTTGACCTCTGCTTCAGGTGTTTTTTTACTTAATTGATTTATTTCTACAATTTAAACAAAGAGAGTACAATTGTCGAATGTTAGCAAAAACTAATGTAAAATGAAGAGGTTAAGAATGAATCACTTTTATCAATTTACTTTCAAACTGGTCATAGTATAATTTGTTTCAAGTTTACAGGTGAAAAATTTGTTCTCTACAGCTAATTTATTTGAAGAAGGAAGGCAGAAGGGAACTTAAATAAAAATACCTGTGTTTTATATCCTTGTAAATGTCTTAACAAAAATTTGTAAAATTTACCTTTAGACACATTTTGGTTGTTTTAGGATAATAATGGAATAATAGATCATGCCCACATGGACAATGACGAAGTAAGTCCGAAAATTTACTCTGATCAAACTTGTCGTTATGAACTTAGTCCTGATATTGATTCGGACGACAACATCGATCTTCCTGTAGATCGTCCTGATGATCCTCCTGATGATCCTCCTATTGATCCTCCCGAAACTGATTCTGGTGGTGTGAAGGTGAGTACAGCAAAATTAATATAAGTATGCTTTTTCAGGCACTTTAGTTCAGCTTCAAATATTAAAATTTTTAGCATTTTAATTTTAAAATAATTTAATTATTTCTTTAATTTACTTTGTTATGTCCCTCACAATGTACTGAAAAGAAAGTATGTAATTGTATGTACTTTTACTTTAATAATAAACATCGTACCCAGGTTAGAATGATGATGTGCAAAATGTGTTTAGCAAAATAGTTCCTGACATTACAAGAATTTCAGCAATCGTATATTTTTCTGTTACCTGACCTCTACTTCAAGTGTTAGTAACTTAATTTAATTATTTCTACAACTTTAAACAAAAAAAGTACATTGTAGAATGTTAGCAAAAAGTAATGTAAGATGAGGAGGTTTAATAAGGAATCTCTTTTATCAATTTACGTTCAAAACAGTTATAGTATGGTTTTTTCAAGTTTACAGATGAAGAACTTGTGTTTTCCACAGCTTATCCATCTTTAGAAAGAAGGTTGAAGGGAACTTTATAGAAAAATAAACCTGTGTGTCATATCCTTATAAATTTTGTACAAACAAAAGCTAGTAAAAAATATGATTTTTGTGCCACTTTACTTCGGCTTCAAATATTTAATTTTTAATTTTTTTGTTTTTAAATTAATTTAATTATATCATCAATTTACTTTATTTCATTTGTAATGTCAAAAAATCAAAGATGGAAATACAAAAATAGAACCAACTGCATATAAATGCTCCTTGCAATGTACTGAAAAGAAACTATGTAGAAAATATTAAATTTGTATTTTTTTTGTTTTTAAATTAATTTAATTATCATCAATTTACTTTATTTCATTTGTAATGTCAAAAAAATCAAAGATGGAAATGCAAAAATAGAATCTTGCAATGTACTGAAAAAAAAAACTATGTAACTATGTGTATATACTTTATAAATTTAAAACTAAGTACTCCAATAATGTATTTTTCATTTCTGTGAGGTCTTTCGTGCTCAAGGAACATGTCATCAGACTCACATAACTGAATGTAGTTACGATAATAATATAAACAATTTTGTACTAAATAAAACATGGCATTTCAAATACAAGGAGATAATATTCTATCACAGGACATTATGTCTATGTATATATAAAAAAATAAAGTTTGTATTTAGTTACATCAAATTAAGTAATAGTGAATTTTGCAAAGGTTCATAAATGGTGTGTTTCTTGAGCATGAAAGGCCTCACAGAAAAAAGTGCACTATTGCAGTGTTTTTTGTTTAGATTTATAAATAATTCCGGTATTTATTTACATTAGCTTACATTAGCGTGACCATGGAAAATGGACTTTTTTCATGGGTTGGGCATTTATAGCCAAGTATTATTATCACAGGTGCATATGAACTGGGGGGAAAGTATATTATTGTATTATATCTATGCCTTTCGGACATTATTGCGTTATGGAGCAGGGGCATCACGTGATCTGGGATTCGACTTTTGCAAGCTCGAGTAAATTTTTTTTGTAAAAGAGCAAGCAGTGCGCAGCGGGCAGGCATCGTTGACAGGATTAATGTATTAGTCAGACTCGTCTTTACGAATTGCTTCCACATTAGATACCGAACATCCAACACAAAGGTGTGCCATTAACCACAAAGGTGTGCACATTACCACTACTGAACTAGGAGGTTAAGAATAGACGTGAAGGAACAACGGTAGTTCGAAATGGCGTCCCTTCTTTATTTGAGAAGGCACTGAGTAATACCAAACTGTCAAATATGGATAGTGTTGCTAGAGGTACGATAATTATCGTAAAGGTACGATAATTTCATTGATTTTATGCGCCGGTAAGATACACGATGGGTAGTTATTATCGTACCATGAAAGATTTTTGACAAATTTATACAAGTAACAAACCAAAAGTTAATTATAACATAATTTATTATACGAACATAACATACTTTTTCATTAAATGTGTTTGGCACGATTATTTTATATGTAAGTACGATAATTTCTCGTTGTTGGTATGATAATCAGTTTTTAAAATCTGGCTATACTGAGTTAGAGCAGACTCGGAGTATTAAGAAACTGTCAAAAACTGAGTTTTCAGAGGGTTTAAAAAAATCGTAGCTCCTTTGATTTTCGTTGCCGACGAATTTTTTCTTCAATATTGTTTTCAGGAAAAAAATGAACATTCCTTTCCATGGTCACGTTAATGTAAATTGATACCATAATTCCAATTAGAAAAGAGCTGCTAGAAAGTATATACATAACCGGAATAATAATCATTCTACAGTGTTTTGAATGATGCACAAGTAGCAAAATAGTGCCTGACATTACATGAAATTCAGCAACCATATATTTTTCTGTTACTTGACCTCTGCTTCAGGTGTTTTTAACTTAATTGAATTATTTCTACAATTTTAAGCAATGAAAGTACATTGTTGAATGTTAGCAAAAAGTAATGTAAAATGAAGAGGTTAAGAATGAATCACTTTTATCAATTTACTTTCAAACTGGTCATAGTATAATTTGTTTCAAGTTTACAGGTGAAAATTGTTCTCTACAGCTAATCTATTTGTAGAAGGAAGGCAGAAGGGAACTTAAATAATAATACCTGTGTTTTATATCCTTGGAAATGTCTTAACAAAAATTTGTAAAATTTACCTTTAGACACATTTTGGTTGTTTTAGGATAATAATGGAATAATAGATCATGCCCACATGGACAATGACGAAGTAAGTCCGAAAATATACTCTGATCAAACTTGTCGTTACGAACTTAGTCCTGGTATTGATTCGGACGACAACATCAATCTTCCTGTAGATCGTCCTGATCGTCCTTTTGATCCTCCCGAAACTGATTCTGGTGGTGTGAAGGTGAGTACAGCAAAATAAGTATGCTTTTTCAGTCACTTTAGTTCAGCTTCAAATATTAAATTTTTAGCATTTTAATTTTAATATAATTTAATTATTTCTTCAATTTACTTTGTTATGTCCCTCACAATGTACTGAAAAGAAAGTATGTAATTGTATATACTTTTACTATAATAATAAACATCATACCCAGGTTTGAATGATTATGTGCAAAATGTGTTTAGCAAAATAGTTCCTGACATTACAGGTATTTCAGCAATCATATTTTTCTGTTACTTGACCTCTACTTCAAGTGTTAACTTTGTAACTTAATTTAATTATTTCTACAATTTTAAACAATAAAAGTACATTGTAGAATGCTAGCAAAAAGTAATGTAAGATGAGGAGGTTTAAGAAGGAATCACTTTTATCAATTTACGTTCAAAACAGTTATAGTATAGTTTTTTTATAGTTTACAGATGAAAAACTTGTGTTTTCTACAGCTAATCCATCTTTAGAAGGAAGGTTGAAGGGTACTTTAAAGAAAAATAATCCTGTGTTTCATATCCTTATAAATGTTGTACAAACAAAAGCTAGTAAAAAATATTATTTTTGTGCCACTTTACTTCAGCTTCAAATATTAAATTTGTAATATTTTAGTTTTTAAATTAATTTAAGTATATCATCAATTTACTTTATTTCATTTGTAATGTCAAAAAAATCAAAGATGGAAATGCAAAAATAGAACCAACTGCATATAAATGCTCCTTGCAATGTACCGAAAAGAAACTATGTAAATGTATATACTTTATAAATTTAAAACTAGATACTCCAATAATATACTTTTCATTTCTGTGAGGTCTTTCGTGCTCAAGGAACATGTGTTGAGACCCACATAACTGAATAAAAGTGGTTACAATAATAATATAAACAATTTTGTACTAAATAAAACATGCCATTTCAAATACAAGGAGATAATATTCTATCACAGGACAGTATGTCTATGTATATATAAAGAATAAAGTTTGTATTTAGTTACATCAAATTAAGTAATAGTGAATTTTGCAAAGGTTCATAAATGATGTTTTCCTTGAGCATGAAAGGCCTCACAGAAAAAAGTGCACTATTGCAGTGTTTTTTTTTAGATTTATAAATAATTCCAATTAGAAAAGAGCTGGTAGAAAGTATATACTTAACCGGAATAATAATCAATCTACAGTACAGTGTTTTGAATTATGCACAACTAGCAAAATAGTGCCTGACATTACATGAAATTCAGCAACCATATATTTTTCTGTAACTTAACCTCTGCTTCAGGTGTGTTTTACTTAATTTAATTATTTCTACAATTTAACCCTCTCCCGCTCGCAAGGCATGAATCGGCACGGCCACAACATAGCCACTGCAGCCTAAACGGCACAGATCGGCACGCACAGCTTTATCTACTAGAACCGATAAGTGCTGCTCTCGAGTAGCAATAGTTTGTACTACTACGGGTTGTTTTGCTATCAGGAGACCATTTACTTTACTTTTACAGTAGATTTATTCCATTATTTTGCTATTTATATTAGTTATGCGGAAACAATGGCGGGTTGTAATCGTACACTTCCTGACAGTGAAATCGATCTCGTTATTAGTAGTGATTGCGACGATTCAAGTGAGTGTAGTGATGTACCAGAGCTTTCTGAAGTGGTTGGTGGCATTGAGGATGTAGTTCGGAGTGATCACTGTGGCAGGGGCAGTGACGGCGAGCCAGACAATGACCTTTACCAAGTAACTGCGCAACAAATAACCCGGCACCTAGCTGTCCGTGTGCCCTCTCGCTGGTCTCGTACAATCAACTTCATTGAACTAATATATTGTAAAATAATTGATATATATAATTATAGTTAATTACAATGACAGAACGTATGTAAGTTGAGACGCAGCGTATTTGACCGAGCCCGACCGGCAGAGCGAATTAATTGAGGTTAGAAGCACCGTGAGCGCTTGGAAACAATGGGAGCGGGAGAGGGTTAAACAAAGAAAGTGCATTGTCGAATGTTACCAAAAAGTAATGTAAAATGAAGAGGTTAAGAAGGAATGACTTTTATCAATTTACTTTAAAACTGGTCATAGTATAATTTGATTCAAGTTTACAGATGAAAAATTTGTTCTCTACAGGTAATCTATTTGTAGAAGGAAGGCAGAAGGGAACTTAAATAAAAATACCTGTGTTTTATATCCTTATAAATGTCTGATTAACAAAAACTTGTAAAATTTACCTTTAGACACATTTTGATTGTTTTAGGATAATGAAATAATAGATCTTACTCTAATGGACAGTGACGAAGAAGAGGAAATTCACTCTGATCAAACTCGTCGTTACGAACTTGGTCGTGATATTGATTCGGACGACAACAGTGATCTTCCTGATGATCGCCCTGATGATGTTACCGATGATCGTACAGATGATCGTACCGATGATCGTACCGATGATCGTACCGATGATCGTACCGATGATCGTACCGATGATCGTACCGATGATCGTACCGATGATCGTACCGATGATCGTACCTATGATCGTACCTATGATCGTACCGATGATCGTACCGATGATCGTACCGATGATCGTACTGACGATCGTTCTGATGATGATCCTATTGATCCTCCCGAAACTGTTTCTGGTGGTGTGAAGGTGGGTACAGCAAAATTATATAAGTATGCTTTTTCTGGCACTTCAGTTCAGCTTCAAATGTTAAATTTTCAGCATTTTAATTTTAAAATTAATTTAATTATTTCTTCAATTTTCTTTATCTCCCTCACAATGTACTGAAAAGAAAGTATGTAATTGTATATACTTTTACTTTAATAATAAACATCATACCTAGGTTAGAATGATGATGTGCAAAATGTGTTTAGCAAAATAGTTCCTGACATTACAGAATTTCAGCAATCATATATTTTTCTGTTACCTGACCTCTACTTCAATTGTTAACTTTGTAACTTAATTTAATTATTTTTACAACTTACAAATTATATTGTCAATTTACTTTCAAAACAGTTATCCAATGTACTGAAAAGAAACTATGTAATTGTTTATGCCTTACTTCAATCATAAACATTGTACCCAGGTTTGAATGATAATGTGTAAATTTAGCAAAATAGTGCCTGACATTATAAGAATTTCAGTAATCCTATATTTTTCATTTACTTGACCTCTACTTCGGTGTTAATTTTTTTAACAATTTAATTATTTCTACATTTTTAAGCAATAAAAGTACATTGTAAGAATGTTAACAAAAACTAATGTAAAATGAAGAGTTTAAGAATGAATCACTTTTATCAATTTACTTTCAAAATAGTCAGAGTATAATTTGTTTCAAATTTACAGGTGAAAAATTTGTTTTCTACAGCTAATCTATTTGTAGAAGGAAGGCGGACAGGAACTTAAATAAAAATACCTGTGTTTTATATCCATGTAAATGTCTGATTAACAAAAACTTGTAAAATCTACCTTTAGACACATTTTGATTGTTTTAGGATGATGAAATAATAGACCTTACTCTAATGGACAGTGACGAAGTAAGTCCGGAAATTCACTCTGATCAAACTTGTCGTTACGAACGTAGTCCTGATATTGATTCGGACGACAACATTGAACTCCCTCTAAATTTTCCTGATAATCGTCCCGATGATCGTCCCGATGATCGTCCCGATGATCGTCCCGATGATCTACCCGATGATCGTCCCGATGATCGTTCTGATGATCGTTCTGATGATCGTTCTGATGATCGTTCTGATGACCGTTCTGATGATCATTCTGATGATCGTTCTAATGATCCTCCTATTGATCCCACCGAAACTGATTCTGGTGGTGTGAAGGTGAGTACAGAAAAAATATATAATTATGCTTTTTCTGACAATTTAGTTTAGCTTCAAATGTTAAATTTTTAGCGTTTTAATTTAAAAATTAATTTAATTATTTCTTCAATTTACTTTATACCCCTCGCAATGTACTGTAAAGAAAGTATGTAATTGTATATACTTTTACTTTAATAATAAACATTGTACCCAGGTTTGAATGATGATGTGTACGTTTAGCAAAATAGTTCCTGACATTACAGGAATTTCAGCACACATATATATTTTTCTGTTACCTGACCTCTACTTCAAGTGTTAACTTTGTAACTTAATTTAATTATTTCTACAATTTTAAACAATAAAAGTACATTGTAGAATGCTAGCAAAAAGTAATGTAAGATGAGGAGGTTTAAGAAGGAATAACTTATCATTTTATGTTCAAAACAGTTATAGTATAGTTTTTTCAAGTTTACAGATGAAAAACTTGTTTTCTACAGCTAATCCATCTTTAGAAGGATGGTAGAAGGTAACTTAAAGAGAAAAAAACCTGTGTTTCATATCCTTGTAAATGTTTGATTAACACAAACTAGTAAAATATATTTTTAGACAAATTTTGATTGTTTTAGGATGATAATAATACTGATATTAAACAATCCTAATGATCCTTACATTGATCTTGATCATGACTGTAATGGGGAGCACAAGGGCAAAAATTGAAAAAAATGATTTATTTTTTATAATTCTACAACTTGTAATGAGTAATTTGATGTATAAAACATGATATAAAAACGTTTTAAAGTTTACATAATTAATTTTTGATATCATTTGTGCAGTGCTTAAATACGCAAAATTTGCTATGTGTGATTTGATACAGTATGTAGTTTATTTCTAAGTTGCTTTGGTTTTAGTTTTTGTAGTCCTGATCATAAAATATCTAAACTGGAATGTCTGGGACATGTCTAGAAAAGAATGGGCACAAGATTGAGAGACTAAAATCAGAAAAGAAACATATTATTTTGTCTGACTGTAAAGGATTAGGTTGCAAGAATAGGCTATCTCAAGCTGTCATTGATCAACTCCAGACCTACTATGGTTTAGCAATAAGAAGGAACACAGACAGTCTTGACAACATGATGAAAGACATTTGGGCTTTGTACTTCCACAAGATTTCAAGTGACAATGACCCACACCACGGTTTGTGTCCGAAAGGCGAGACAAGTTGGTGTGGATACCAAAAGGCAAATGCTAAAGGTGAGACTTACAGCCACAAAAATAGTATTCCTGTGGCTGTAATAGAATTTATAAAACCAGTTTTTAAAAGTCTATCTGACAAAGAACTGTTGCGGAAATGTTTACACACAGCAAGACACAAAATCCAAACGAAAGTGTGAACACGGTTATTTGGTCTAGGCTACCCAAAACCGGCTTTGTTGGACTGAAAACACTACATTTCGGAGTGTATGGTGCTGTGTCAGTGTTCCAAAAACTAGAGATGAACATTGGAAAGTTTACTGTTCTTAGCATGAAATAAATGGACCAACACCGCATCAAAGCATCGGAGCGTAACTCTTCAGATTTCAAAAAGCAAGCGAGGCAAAAGAAGACAAGTGAAGAGAAAGCTGGAAGATAAGGAAGAAGACCCTGATGACCCAAGCAATGAAGCTGGCCAGTTTTAGGTACTTTAAACTAAAGTTTTTGCTTACAATTTTATGTATTCATCCTTTTTTGCCACTAAAAACTAACACTTACTAACACTAAAAACTACTATTTAGAACCCAAACCATCCTCCCCAAGGTACGCTTCATTAGTCATGGAATTGGTCAAAGCAATGTGGGACACACAACCCAGGCTGTCCATCACATTCTAAACACTGCCACATCACGTATTTCTTTCTGCCATTTGCATAGCAAACCCTGCACCTCTTTTGTTTACTTCTCTTTCCACAAGCCACTTTTTCTGTAATCCGTGAGGGTACATGGGAGACGCTGCGGCGCTTCAGAGGTCGAGGAGGCTCGGGAACGTCAGGGAGTAGCTTGTCAATAACCTCCAGACGGAAGTCATACAATGGCATGTTTTCTCCACTTGATGTGCGAACTTCGTTATAGAGATAGTGTGCATTCACTAACATCATCTGAATTACGTGGACAAAAATCTTCTTGTACCACCGCAGTGTTTTCCTTTCGCAAGGATAATATGACATCATTTGGTCACTGTGGTCCATGCCTTTCATAAAATGGTTGTATTGAACAATTGGTAGTGGTTTTAGTCTCTCCAAACCACCTCGATTAATTGAATTCACCATGTCATTTTCAAACTCAGTGGATATATAAGAGAAAACGCGTTTGTCTTTCCATTTGGCGACAACAACACTTTCACGTAGCGGGCGATGGTTTCACCCTTTTTCAGGGTTGCCGATTTGACTTCAGGAGATATGTATTTTCTGTCCAGCCGAAGAGTTCCAGTGCAATATGTATTTCTACGGAGCAGGCTTGATGCAAGACAAACTCTTATAATAGTTATCCATAAATAAACTGTGGCCACAATTGAGTTTCCCTTGCATCAGCTTCAATAAAATTTTGGCTGCATGTCCCTTACCACTGTAATCATCTAAAACTCCGCAATACATAAAAAAACTAAGTATTAGGCCATAAGGGTCACACAAACTGTACAGTTTGATGCCGTACTTAAGGCATTTCCCTTTTATATATTGCCTAAAGTACAACCGTCCCCTCCATAAAACCATTCCCTCATCAATGCACAACTTTTTTTGAGGATAATAAATTGTTGAAGTAGTCAATTAGAAACTGTACTTTAGAAGCTCTGTTGTTAGGGTACCTTTCAAAATTAATGCATCGTTAAATAAGCATGAATTTGTCCCTGGCCATGAATTTGGGGAAGCACGTTGAAAACAGCTTACAAGTTTTCCAATAGTCTTGTATTCGGGGTAATTGTAATATTCCTATGTGCAGCAATAGGCCAATAAAACATTTGAGATCCTCTACGGTAAGTCTTTCCATTTATGGATTCGTGAGCCTGGGGTTGTAGTAGGTCCACAGAATAACGTAGTAGCCACAATGCCCTCCAAAAAAATCGCATCTACCAGCAACAAGAAAAAATTGATTGGGGTAATCTCATTAGGCAAAGGGACTAAAAACTTTTCCTCTTTTGTAAACGGTACATCTTTCATACCTATAGTTTGAGGACTCCATTCTGGTGGTCTTACGGCATAGTCTAGGTCTTCAACCTCTGACTCATCAGTCTCGTATTGTTCATCGTCTAGGTCCGGAGCATATCCAGGTACACCAGGGTCGTCTTCATAATCAGAATCACTATTAGCCACAAACTGACGTCTATTCTGGATTCCACTAGTTCCAGGAGGCAAATCCATGTCTATTGTATTATAAGAAAAACACTAAACACACAACAAAAACGGTAAAATTGGAAGTAGTCTAAAAACTAACCACAAAACGCTAACTGAGAACCGGCGACCACAAAACTGCGGGAAAAGTATGTCCCCACGAGCGGCAAAACGGACAACCATACACGACGAGTGCTGAGAGCACACTGACTGGGTTACTAAACAATTGCGCTCTGCAGTAGATCTATGTCATGCGCGCCTGGCGCGAGACAGCCGTGCAGTAGATCTACCGCACCCGCATTGAACGTGTTAACATATCTAGAATACCTGGTAAAAATTTGGTTCAATTATCTTAATGGTGTCTGAGAAAGCTGTGCTCAAAAAATTAGCATGTGCATGCAAAATTAACATGGGAAAGATACAACACTTATGCTCCCCTTAAAGCAAAATTATATAAGTATGCTTTTTCTGCCACTCACCTCAGCTTCAAATGTCAAATTTGTAACATTTTAGTTTTTAAATTATGTAACTTTATTTTTACTTATTAACTTGACCTCTACTAGAGGTGTTAATTTTTAACCTAATTTAATTATTCCTACAATGTGCTTTGTCACTAAAAATACATTAAAATACTTAAGCTTTTTTTTATATATGAATGATTGTACACCTTGTAGAGTTTGAAAAATAATTCTTTTACATCAGTTAGCTTTCAATAAATTTTAAATAAAATTAATATTATATTAATAAATCTGGTTATTTTTAATTTATACTGGGCAGCTATATACCCTGGATTACCCAATTTATTTTTGAAGACGATTTCATCACACAAAAAGCATTGTGAACAATGTTGCCAAAGGTCTACCACTATCTAGTGGCCCAGTGTAAATTAATTTCTCACCGTGAATGTTTTTACAACTAAAATATTCTCTAGATATACAGTTTTCCCCAGACAACTGAATTCTATTCTTAAATACTTAAGTACACTTGTAAGCACAGCAAGTACAGAACTTGACTCGTGTTTTTTTGTTTACAGTTAACAGAGAAAAATTTTGTTTTCTACAGCTAATTAAAGGAAAAATGGAACTTTATACTTGTGTTTCATATGTTTGTATATTTTTCGGGCACATTTTGTTTGTTTTACAATGTCTTGATATTTAAGTTTTGAAATGGAATTTTATATTCCTTTTCTTTGTACAACAATTGTGGCGGCCATTGTCCTCGAGCTAAGGATACACTGTTGTTCACTGTTTTAGACGAGTTTAATATGGTTAGGTGAGTTTCTAATATTTAGTGAACATTAGTGATCATCTTTTTCAAATTTTATACATATTCCACCTTAAATCGAATACTGTATACAATTGAAGAAAGTAACACAAGAAGGACCATTAAGTACTGGAAGAATGTAAAATTTAACTTTTGGGCAGGATAATCTTTAATCATTTCAATACAGAATAATTTCTCATCAAAAATTATGTAATCAGTGTTTAACAAAATTTATATGTTATGTATTTCAAAAACTGTTTGCTAGGAAGTATGCAAACATGTTTTAATAAACCAACAACGTAAATAATGGACAGTATCAACATTAAAATAAAATGTAAATATTTGTATTCTTAGAAGCGTGCAAAATATATCATATAAATATTCTGTTATACATTGGGAGAGACCACAAGAAACATTGATATGTTCAATTGATGGAATCCAAGCATTCTTGCAATTTTTGAGATTAAACACATCAAATTATCCATCCTTAAGAGTGACATTTTACTTATTGGTGAACCAAACAGGTCTTTTATAACCACAGAAATACATTTACAACTTCTAAAAACATAAAAATTAAGTAATTCTGATACATAAAGTAAATGGTAATAAGTACTTATATGAGTGTAATTTGTTTCAGGATGACCATAAAATAGAAACAGGAACAATAGTATGGGCCCAGTTGAATAGAAATTCAATTTATTATTTAGGTAAGTTTTTAAAATCTATTAAGTTATTAGTATCCAGACTCTTTAACCTTTTGGCTAGTAACACAAACATTGCACTTTGTACCACTAGCAGTATTGCCTCTGTGGAATGTGCTACACCACCAAACACTATTTTCTGTATCGTTTCATGAATTTAATTATTTGCCTAAACACATGTGCTATCTAGTAGAGATTTTTAGAAATATTTTCACATACTTTCCGTTGTGCTAATAGCATGCAATGTCTTTTATTTTTTCAGTTTACTGTCGGCTGCCATATGTTCTAGATTAATTAAATGAATCAGTTAATCAGAAAAATTGTTATGATACTAAAAAAAACATTGTGTGAAGAACAATAAAATAGCAATTATCAATAAGTTTTCTGTAGTTTGCGTTGGATATTGCTTCAATTAATAAATTTTCAAGGATCCAACAGTGGTTTTGGATTATAAATATAAATAAATAAATATAAATATAAATATATGTTTATTGCCATCTTACAAAATTGCATCAGCAAAGTCAAATATACACCTAAGTGGTATAGTCTGGAGGCAATATTATTAATCCAACATATAAACATTTTTACCAAGTCAAAAGTTGCCAAGAATTTCTCTCTTCCACCTATCTTCATACATAATAAATAATACAATTTCATAAATGATACAACGGAAATAAACTTAGGTACTAAACAACATCCTGATCAATCCCTATTACAAACTATTTAAAATGGACTGTAAAATTGTAAATAAAACTATAACCTATAATATTAGCACCTATCTAGAAAGTTAAAAACATTAAAATATTATACAATTAAAAATATTACAATGTTATATAATTAAAAACATTAAAATATTATACAATTAAAACATCAAAATAAATAAATAATAACTAATATTTATTGTCATTTTTCAAAGAGCATTGACAAAGTTGTGTACACATCTCAAGAGTCAAAACAATATCCTACCAGTACCCAAATTATTACATGTAGATATGTTCCTTAATTTTAACATGTTTAGACATATTCCAATCCTATAGTTTTTTTTTTTTTTTTTTTTTTTTTTTTTTTTTTTTTTTTTTTTTTTTTTTTTTTACAAAACATGAAACAAAGTATAGTATAGAAGAAAGAAATAAGAATAAACAGGAAGAAATGGAAAACTATAAATTCACTTCATGAATACTAATAAACTCAGTCAGATCATAAAAAGGATTCCTCAGTAACCAATTATACAATTTAGCTTTGAAAATGTTTGTTGGATACTTATCAACTACATTTCTTAATTTGTTATAAATCTTTTGAGAAGTTAAAATGTGACTCTGCTGTGTTTTGCTTAACCTACAGTGTTCTATTGCAATGTTGTTTTTATTTCTGGTATTGTAGCTATGTATGTTGCTGCCAAAAGTGAGAGCTGGAATATTTTTCAGGATGTATGAAACCGAGTCAAAAATATACAAATTAATAACAGTTTGCAGCTCTAGTTCAATAAAAAGTGGTTTGCAATGGTCCAATGGATTTGATTTAGTCATTATTCTAATCACCTTCTTTTACAGGATGAGAATGTCATTAATTCTAGTGCTATTGCCCCATATTACAAGACCGTATCTAATTATAGATTGGAAAAAGGCATAGTAGGCAGATTTTACATAGCTTTCAGGCACACAATTCATTATTGTTTAAGAAGAAAAATTACTCTTGATAATCTTTTGGAAATATATTCAATATGAGAGGTCCATGTTAAGTTATTGTCAATAAATAGTCCTAGAAATTTTAACACAAGAAAAGAAATCATTGGTTATGTCGGATGGAGGGATTTGCCTTAAGCTGAATAAAATGTTTTGGGTTTTGGATTCATTCAATAAAAAACCATTTGACCTGAACCACAATTGTTATACTTAGCTGTACATGGATAAATTTACCTATTTTTTCTGTGCAGCTGTGGTGTTCAGTAACTAACCATGGAGTTCTTACCTTATTAATATATCAGAGTGTGTCTAGCATCCTTGGAAAATCGGAACCCGGGAAAATTTAAAGGAATGATGTGTTAAATCCGAATCTTGTAACAGAACAATATTGGTTAAATTAAAATTTGACCGGTTTGTGCTGAGAACGATAAGCGGAAATTGAAAACAAATACAAGAAGGGATGTTTGTCATTCAAGTTGAACATATCGGTTTGGGTTGGAAAAAACACAAGTCTTAAACCAATCATTGATTTGGATTTGTTAGCCTTTTTTTTAAATAAAATGTGTTTGTATATTTAATTGAATATTTGTTACTATGTTTAATATATAAATTTGTATCATACCGAATATGAAAATATAATGTAACTTGCTGGATTATGTAGATTTATATGATTTATTGATTGTGATTGAAAAGCTCTCATGTATAATATTTGTTGTGTTAAGTGAAAAAATTTATTTGCATTTCATTTGAAGTTTTTCTATTATTATACTTGTGTTTTGATTTACCAATATTTAATTTGACTAACGACTTTATTGTTATACTTAGTCAGTGAACGCTCTAATTTCCACTGTAGTTTCTGTGTATTTGTTATTAATAGGTAAATAGGTAAAGTATAAATAAAACTGCAGAAAATATTGTGTGAGTCGTAATATCTATGGTCATCATATTTTGAGTGTTTGATTTGATTACACAACTATTATTTACTATAATAATTATTTATTATTCTACTTTCAAAGCATGTGGAAAACATAAACGAGTGTGACGTTTGATACTAGTAATAAAAGTTTTTCCTCATGCAAAACTAAGAATTTCAAAACATCCATAACCCACCAAAAAACTAGTCACTTAAGAAATTTAGTTCTAATTTTTTTTAAATATTCTATTCTAACTAATTCTCAGTTTTTTTAATTTAAGAAAAAAGATAATATTTTGAGTATGTGGGAGTTTGTTTTTTATTTAGTGATTTTCAATTGGGTAACACAGTATTTTCTATTTTCTAGAAAATAGTGGTTACATAAACAGATTTCAAACTGAACGTGAGCTTATTTCACTTGTTTCAGAGATTTTATTTATTTAGCAGTGATAACTGAGATATTTATCTAGAGCAGCTGTTGTTTGGACTATTGAAAATAAAAGGGGCCATGTACTATGGCCAAGTTTTAGTTTATTCCAGTTATTTTAATTATAGTCCTTGTATCTGTAAAGCCCTAATAGTGTAAAAGAAATCATGATCTAGTCAATATGTGGCACCACATTTGTATTATAATTTTATCATTGATGAATGAAATGCATCTTAATTGTCTATGTACTTAACCTACAAGTTTTTTCCAGGAATTGTGATACCCAGTGTACCACAAAACTTTATCACTTCCCCAAACCAATGGAACATTTATTGGTTTATTGACAAGTTGATTTCACAAGTAAGTAGTGACTAAAATTTATTTCTACGCTATAGTTTTTGTTAATACATTTTTTATTGGTGGCAGTTTATTAAACATTAAAATTCTCCTATTTCACTAATTTACTCCTTAGCTTAATAACATTTATAATTTAATTATTGTCATAACACTTAGTTACTAAACCTGTTCAGTTATCAAATACATGTAATAATTTTAAATGTATATGGCTCTCTTATACCATTTAATCTTAAACTTTTGCTGTTATAATTTGTCCTAGTTAACCACTCATTTGGAGGTAGTTTTGTAAATATTCAATTTTGAAGGTTTTCTCGTTAATTGGATCAGGTTTCAGCATTATATAGAAAATGAAGAGAAGTTAGTGTTGCTCAAAAAAATAATTTGGACATAAAAGCAATTAATATTTATCTTGAACATAATATCTGTACTATTATAAATTGTAACAATACATAAATGTGGTTTGCAAACAAATATTACACTTATTAACCCATTAGCCTACTTCGACGAGACTATCTCGCCGCTAGCGCTATGCATGGTAAAATACTTTGACGAAACCATCTCGCCACCAAGTAGTTCGCCTATTTCTCACAAGATGTCAGCACCATTCAGTCCTAATTTCGTTTCTTTCTGTGTTCTATGCAATAATGGGAATTGAATAATTTAACTTTACAGCTTGGCAACACTGCAGTTGGGGAAGGGGAACATAAACAGACGATCGGAACAAGTAAACAGCTGACTCGAGTAAACAAACTAAGCGTGTGTAGTGTGTACAATGGCGCGACATGGAGCTTTACGTAGTAGTGAAATTGATCGTGAAATTGATTGTTATATTGACAATGACGGATTTATTTTAAGTGAATCTGATGATGAAATCGGTTCTAATCATGTGGAAGAAGAGTGGAGGATTGATGGTGATGAAGAATTCAGCGACGGTGAGTCTGACAAATTGATTTTGAAGAGATGGACGTAGGCCTAAACAAAGCCGATTCAATTTATGTGGACTTTGACACAAAATTAACCCAAAATTAAAAATTTACAAATACTGAAATTAAAAATTATATGATATTTTCTTGGAATCAGCTATAAAACATTTAAAACAATAAAACAAAATAAATTTGTCTACGAAATTTCCAAAAAAAGATTTTTATTTTTAAATTAACTTAAAATTAAAATTAACTTACTATTTTTAAGTCGACAGTATTTGTATACTTAAAAACATTGTAATAATAAATAATTGTCAGTAAAAAATAAAGTGTTTATTTTGTAATTAACATAAAACTAACACAAATTAACAAAATTAAAAAAATTAACACTAACTTTTTAATTTTTGTGTGTGAAAAACATAGTTTAGGATGCTTTTATTAAATATCCCAAGTTTTATTAAAATCTAAACAGTACAACTAGAGTAATGGAATTTTAAGTAAAATTATCCATTTTGGGCCAAATTAATTGGATTTACTGTGGAGTTGAGAGGCTGGAAATACTAGTAGGCAAATGAGTAAAATTATTTGATGGATCAATTTGTAACAACCATGTATAAAAATCAGCCCAATTCTGTATTATAAACCTTTTTATTTAAGTTGTTGTTTTTGAATTTCCAGTTGAACTTCATTTAGTATCCCACAAACAATGTCCCATGTAACAAATCCATTTGGTTACAGTTAAAAGAGAACAGAATTCTTCATTTTTTGGACCCAACATGCCAACGCCTGAAGCTTAGTGGCGAAGGACTGGCTGATGGAGTTGAGGTATGTTGGTGTAAAGCTATATATTTTATATTACACATAGGGTATAAAAGAAGTTTAATAATTAGAATTGGGGTGTATACAATTTGTGCCATTGGTTAGAACTTGTACAAGATTATGGCCAACTCTACCGGTGTAGCAAAGTGTAGATGCTCAGTTTCTATTGTTGTCGTTAATAATAGGGTGGAGAAAATCACTCTTCTCTAAATACCACCAGGATTTATAATCAAGCTCTGAGCAACTATTGGAAGTTTAACCCTGCAACTGGCTTTAAGCGATTATCAACGCATTAACTAAATTTTCAAATGGCACTAAGCTATTTTCGACGCATTAACTATACTGTAATATGATCTCTCACAGCAAGTCTATTTTTACTTTTAACTAAAACATACGTAAATTTAAAGATAAACATCAAGATCGAAAAACCTTCTATAGTTCCATTAAATTTGTCATTTGAATATTTTAATCTTTTGACATTTACATTTCTGATCATGATTTGTTCACGTAATTGCTGAACACGTAAAAATTACTGTATGTTTGTCAAAATTCTCTGTCGAGAGTTTATGTTCTAAACGATTGTGTATTTTATTGGAAAGGGTGTATTCTTGGCTTCCAGAAACATCGTTTCAGTAGCCTTTAAGCAAATAAATGTGTATACGATAGTTGTTTTGTAAGATCCCAAAATGCCTAATGTGTTGAAAAGAGCTTCATTAAATTTTATAATTTTTTGTACTCTATCGGTGTCTGGGAGTAGTGAACATCATATCATAACAAAGAAGAACATTCTCTAAACAACAATATCATCACTGAATATGACGAACTATTATTTTATTTTATTATTCTGTTGCACTGACTCACCTAGTAGATAGATGATTTGTATTGCTGAGTAAATAATTTATTGTACATTTCACAAGTGTTAATTTGAACAGTAGTGGCATTAGGAATGTACTGGGTAGTGAATTGGAAGGTGATGTTAGTTTGGTAGACATTGATGCAGTTTTATCTGACTTGGATGAACAATTTCCTAGTGAATTAATTGTGCCTGATCCTACTGACTTTTAAAATAATACAAGATAAAAAATATATTGTACATTTTTTTAAACTTGCATTAATGTACTTTCAAAAGGCCTATACATAATTTTTGGATAAAAAAAATTGTTACCTATAAATGTTACCTTGATTTCACACTTTTTACTTTTTTTTAGATATAAAAAGTTGTTGCCATAGAAAGAATTTTTATATAACATAACTTCTATAAATATAGTTTTTCTTTCACACCACATTTAAGTAAAACAGTTAGTTCATCAAATAGAATCCAAACTGTCATAATTACATACAAAATGGTGCAATAAGAGAATTTTGCAGATTTTGTCGTTTTTATAGATATATCATTAAAAAGTGCCAATAAACTTCTTTTACAGATTTTGATAATTTGTGAGTTAGATATATAAAAACGTTTTTAGTATATTTTGGATTTATTGAAATAAATTTCACATTGGCGAGTTAGATATATAAAAACGTTTTTAGTATATTTTGGATTTATTGAAATAAATTTCACATTGGCGAGTTAGATATATAAAAACGTTTTTAGTATATTTTGGATTTATTGAAATAAATTTCACATTGGCAGTAAGTGTGGTATACCTTTTACTACTTTTTTTATTTAAATAAATTTGTTTTTAAAAGTAAAATTCAAATTATTTAATATTAAATTTCTTGTTGTAAAGTACATTTTCTACTACTATTTCTAGAGACATTGATATTTTAAAATTTCTGTATCTTGAAAAATAATGAGCAGTGATTAAAATAAGAAACCCTTACAAAATCACAAAAAGTGCCTGCCATTTTAGGAAAAATGATGGCCAGTTCCAGGGTTAAACCCAGTATCAAAGCTATTTGTTTTACGCAACCTATTTTTTGAGTATCAATCAAGGCCCTATTTGTAGGAAACTTGAGCACTATTTCTACTATAACTCTGAAAAGAACCTCAAAACAGGAGTGAAATTAAAATGTAATCTAAATTTGTTTATAATGCTTACAATATAAATAGTTTCACTCCAGTAAAAATATGACTTTTTTGGAACTATAATTAATCAATTTACTAGTAATTTATATTGTTGTACATAGTTAATATAAAGAAAGTTGGGCATTTATTTCACAATTTTGACTTTTGTAAAAATGATAAAAAAGGTTTGTTGCCATCGAAAAATATCTTGTACAATGTAAACTTCAATAAATATCATATTTTTCTCTTCTACATATATTTATCTCTTTGAAAAAAATATTTGCTCATCCAATAGATTCCAAAATGTCACAATGCTATACATAATAGTGTTATACAACATTTTTTCTGATTTTGTAGTTTTTATACATATATTTTTGAAAAGTACCAATAAACTTCTTATACCCAAATATTTTTTTGTAATATAAAATTCAGATATATAAGCAAACTTTTGTATATTTTAGATTTATTCTAAAAAATTTCATATTACCTGAGGGGGTGCTATACATTTGAGAAAAATTTATTCTTTACTAATATTTTTATGTTAATCAGTAATTAAAAAAAACGACATTGAAATGGTTCAATATTTTATAATTTTTTTGTAAACTACATTTATTTCTTAAGACTGATGTTTTTAAAATGTTTGTATCTTAAAAAATAGATGAGCAGTAAATAACATACAAAACCCTTACTAAATCACCAAAAATTGCCTGCCATTTTGGGAAAAATATTGGCCAGTTGCAGGGTTAATGATACTGGTACCTATAAAACTCATGTTGGAGTTTAACTCCAGTTCACCTTCCTCTTAGTGAAGCGTTAGGAAAGAGGAACTCAACATTCACATTGAATCAACTCTTCCTTCCATGCCTTTGTTTTATGTGTAGAAAAAACTCAAGTTGCTCCACTGTGCTTAGAGATCATGTCTAAATATCATAGTGCACTTAATTTTTAATCGCATGGTGAGACGATGCGAATACCTCTTCATTTAGATTGCACTATATTTATTTTCAGTCTGAGTGTCTGGTGTTGAAACATTGTAAAAGAGTTAATTTTGAGCCTCTTTGCTGCAGACTTTTTGAATCGCTTTACACATACAGGACTCCAGGAGTCACATCTATGACAAGTCAGATTTTAGACACTGCATTGAGAGGAAAGTGAATACTTTCTAACTAGCTTAGATTTAGTACTGTTAAGCTAAACTCGACATTCAGACCATTTTAGTGTAGATAATAAAGATTCATTTGCAGCAGTTGAGTAATCATGGTGAGCAATAAATTATATTGAATATATAACGTATAAAAAATAAGCAATTTTCAGCATTTTACCCTAAGGAATGTAAGATTCTTACAGTCGTTAATTTTAGGAATTTATTTAGTTTCAGTTCATGTAACTGATATTTGACTTTATTTTTTTCAGGCCATAATGAGCCAGTATGAGACAATGGCAGAGCCATTGTTTGATACTAAAAATTTGGCAGAGTTTCTTAAGTGGACAAGGAAGGAGCAATTTAAGAGATTTTCAAGTGAGTAGAAATACAAGTACTTAGTTTTTCATATTCTTCATTTAGTAACATTTTATAAACTCAATCACCTAAGTAGTATTAGCATAAGATTTATAGACTTTTAATAAGAATTGAAATTATACTTAATTTATATCTTAACATTAAAATTCCACAAAGTCACTATATTTTGCTAGAAGTAGCAAACTGCTGTTACAAATTTTGCATTTGTGTATCATATAGAGATACGAGGAGAATCATAAGTACTATCAGTGGTCAGGAGTAGTGTTGCCTGTCATTCAGTCACAAGCCATTTAATTCAAATGCATGCAGTACAAAATTTATAGATTTATGAAGATAGAAACTATATTCATATAGGAACAGAGTCTAGCTAGAGGGAAACAGGACCTCTTTTATTTTGTTATTATTTAATTAAAGTATAAGGTAATAATTTATTGCACATGTTTAATATTAAAGAGGCGGAGTTATGGCTATCAAGCCCTCTTTACCACTCAACCTCTTGTCATATATAGTAAATTTACAATAGTTAGTATTTTGTAAATTTACTGTATATGACATAAGGTTGCACTCAACCTTAGGGCTTGATAGCCATAATTCTACCTCTTTAATAGTCACTTTTTCATTTAATTTAATTTCATTCCATGTGATAATTTTTATTTTTAAACACATTTATGTAAGGAGGGAATACAGTCATTAACCCTATAACTGGTTAAAGTCTCATTGTCCTTTCTATATGTTCCCCTGTAGAGAATAGACTCATGGCGAGTCTTATGATCAAAGTTTTTTAAATCGTATTTATTTGCATCCAAATACAACTTGCATTTTAACCCGGGAGAACTCTCATGGGGACAAAGAGCCATGGTTTACTTTAAGTTGAGGGGCGCTTCGTAGTCTCAAGATCAACTATGGCTTTGCTCCTTTTAACCGCCTACACCTGAAACGTCAGTCCTAGTTCAACAGCACCTATTGTGACGACAATAAGTACTTTGTTACGTTACGGAGTGGTGCTCTTTCTCTTGTGCGTGTGATAGTGTAATGTGTTTTCGAACAATAAATTAATAGTTTTTTGTATATAACGGAACAGGACAAGGAGTGCTGGATTTTGAGGTTACTAGTGTAAACGAAGCACTTCAAATAGAAAAGAGACATAGTAATACGCAGGCTTTTTCCTGATGAAAATGGAAATAATGATTTTGAAGGTGAACAAGGTTGACGATGAAGAGGACAAGGGGGAGTGGACAAGGGGGAGTGATCGAGGAACAAGTATTTGAAGGTCATAGTAGAAATGATCATTTATCCTTGTCTCCAGTCCCTAATTTCCAATTACAGTACATTGGTAAAGAACAAACTTCCTCGTTGAGCTATTGTAATGTAGGTCAAAATAGAAACATTGTGGCATTTACCTGGCCCAATCCATCTAGCTAAAAATGTGACAACTCCAATTGAAGCATGGACTTAATTTGCCCAGAAGAAGACATTCAGAAAATCTTGGGACTACTCGGTTACCTTCAGAAAATCGTGGACTACTCAGTTATCTGGATCTGGAGTTGTTCAACGACTTGACTTGACTTGTCTCGTCTCGTGAGAGAGGCTCTAAGGAAGTTTATGTTGCGAAATTAAAAGCAGGAATTGGACTTCTATAATTGTCAGGCATGATAAAAGATAATCATACTAAACTAAGAAATCCGTGGGCCAGTAATGGCACTGGTATTGAAAGATTCATACTAACCATGTCTCACAATAGGTTTCAGTTTTTATTGCTTGCAATATGATTAGATAACATTACTGACCATGAAGAAAGAAAAAGAGGATAGGTTAGCTCCTGTTAACACATTCGGTGCGGCGCGGTCACCGGTGACCGCCACGTGGCACCACTGGGTAGCGGCGGGGTCGCCGGCGACCCCGCGCTCTACCGCTTGTTTACCGTTTCAGTGTGGTGTAGCCACTTGCTAGAGCGGGGTGAAACTATGCCGCAGCCAATGTGTTAAAGAACTATTTAAGTTTTGTTGCCAAATGTAAGAATAACTACAGCTCTGTAGTATTCACTACATCACATTGATGTCATTGGAATCATTGCATGGTAAATGTGAATTCAAGTAATATACGTATACCAAATAAGACCACAAATTATGGGGTGAAACTTGTGTTTTAGCAAGTGCTCACAATATGGAGCTAAAGCCTAGGCAAACAACCTAATGGGCACTAGGATGTGAACAACAGCGCAAAATACAACTGTTCTAAGATTGATTGGACCTCTGTCGGGAAGTGGACAACTGAAAAATTGTGTATGTCCATGCATCTTGCTGATGAACTTCTCCAAAACCACAAACTAACCATGGTATGAGCAATTAAAAAAAATAAAGTGAAAATTCCACCTTTATTTTTAGAACTAAACCAAGACCAGTGAAAAGCACCGTATTTGGATTCCAAGAAAACACAACATTGCTTTCCTATGTTCCCAACAATAGATGCTAGTTCAGGAGAAGATTGTAAACCTGAGATTTAAAAATTTTCTGCTTAACCAAAGGTTTTATAGACGAAAGTTACATACTCGGTATCCAGGACGAGTAACCGATAGAGCCTCATAATATTGTTCTCTATTGAACACAGCTGGAATAAATACATACATCCATACAACAAATGCAGAAAATAAAGGAGTAAATCGCCATAAATTTTTTAAAAGTTTAAAAAATTGGATCCGTGCAAAAATCTACTAGAACAATGTTCAACTATAAGCTTCAGCAAGACGTAAGAATTAGACTTCAGGCAACTTCTGGGAAAAGCAGAAGATTGGGCAAAGCAGAAGATCAAGGGCGTAGTGCATTCTGTGATAGAAAGAAAATCGAAAATCCAAAACATGTGCTCAATTTACAGTTTTTTATTTGCCACGAGCTTGAGCATACTTCGTTTACTTGTGTCAGGAGCATACTTCACTTACTTGTGTCAGGAGCATATTTCATTTACTTGTCTCAGGAGCATTCTTCATTTACTTGTGTCAGATGCTCAAGTACGGCGGAAGCGACTAATGACCGGTTGGCCTCCCTTAAAAAAGGGATTTTTTTATGGTCTCATCACACCAGAATGGAGCAGACCGTTGAGCAACGCTAAGCTGTGAAGTTTTGCTTTAAACTTGTGAAAACCACGTCCGAGACCCTTGAACTCTTAAACAGGCTTAAGCCGCATAAGAGTTTTTGAGTGGCACAAAATGGTAAGGGATGGCCGGAAGCTTGTCGAAAACTACCACCGCGTCGGATGCCTCAGAAACGCTCAAACTGATGCTCAGTTGTCGAAAGTGGAAACAGTTTTAGTCTCTTGACAGGTGTTTAACAATCGCCCTTATTAGTAAGGAGACCGGCCCAGATGATCTTTTCGATAAGAGAAAGAAATTTTTGACTGTGTTCAGGAAGATTTTCTCTATATCATTATTACTGGCGATGAATTGTGGGTGTTTCAATACGACCAGGAAACAAAACATCAAAGTTCAGAATGGTACATGCAGGGGTCCTTGCGTCAGATAAAAGCACAGATGTCAAAGCCGATCTCAAGGAGTTCATGCCTACTGGAATTTGTGACCAACCATTGTGAAGAATTGTAAAACACCTCCCCCCCATACAGCCCAGACCTGGCTGCACCAGACTTTTTTGTTTCCGTAAAAGGGAGCTTAAAGTACATCGGTTCGACTCCATTGTGATGGTTCAAGAGCTGACAACAAAGGTTCTCAACAGTTTTCTGGAAACAGACTTCCAGCAGGATTTTGCAGAGTGGCAGACGCATCGAACTAAGTGTATCTATGCAAGAGGAATGTATTTTGAAGATGATTAAGTAATTTATTGTAATGATACCTGCATTAAATTTAGATGTTTAGATACGTATTGAACAGACCCTGTATAATAAAAATCTTGATTATTTATTATTTATCTTGAGTATTTACATGATTTTTTATGGTAATACATGAATAAATGGTTTACTATGTAAATATTGTATTTATATTTCCTACAATATAACTTGTAATAGTAGATCTAGAAATTGTCAGTATATTCCAAATGGAATACTAACAGATATATTCATTTATGAAAGGTTAATTTACATAGTTGCAGTCCAAAAGAATGTTCCAAATTTAGTACGAATTCTCCCCGGCATTTTCACAAGTGGTGGAATTTTCAAATGCAGCACACATTTTAATTAATCACAATGAAAAGTAAAAGTATCTGTAGCCCCACCCACTGCCGCAAAAATATCTGTTACTCTCTGGATAGCCCTCATATTTTTTATGAAGTAAAAATATTGTTTTATCGCTGTTGCTTTCAACTCTTTAAAATAATTTTGTACAATTATATAAATTTAACTCAACAGCTCTTGTTTATTTGTGTGTTCTTTATCGAAAATTTCTGCAAATACTTACATACTTGTAACTAACTTGTACAGTTTATGAAATGAAAGAATATTATTAGCAATGAACAGATCCTAATGCTGTTGCTGAGTGTACCAAAACAAATGCGATATTTCTTAATGTTTCCAAACCTTACTATATCAGTATAACTTGTAATACAAATTATGGTAGATTTGCTGTTTTTATCACGGGAGTGTAATATGGCACTGTAATAACCATGCAAGGAATGGTATACCTCAAATTTCATAGTCAGGTTTTTAATGTGGGATTCCAATTTTAAATTAGAATAAACACAATTTTCTAAGTACTTGACAGTGTCAACAACCTGTTTCCAATAATTTAATCAAGCACTTTGTGTAAAGTCCCTATTAAATATGGCCTTTAGAGAGATTCGTTAGCCGGACATACCCAATGCTGTGTGAGTATATGCAAACAAGGATGAGTAAAAATCAATATTTAGTAGGTCATTAATATAAATATAAAACATGAGAGGACATAACATGCTCATTTGTGTTATTCTATGTTGTATTTCCAAAACATCTATTTGTATATTATTTAGTTCTATTATTTGTCTTCAATGCCCATCAAGATTCTTCCCAAGCCAGAACTGAGCCCTGAATTCTGTATTTAAAAATTGTTTTATTAAAGTATCTATTTAAAAGGTTAAAGGCTTTATACAAAATCTAATTAATGGCTAGAGTGAACTTCAGAGCATTAACTGGGTTTGTGATACAGCTTATGTTTTTTCTAAAGCCATAACCATTCCCCTCTCAGGTAGAAAACCCATATTGTTTGTTAGAAAACAAATTAAAATCTTAAAACTACTTAACCTGTCCTTAAGTGTCAAATATCTTATGTCTAGGTGGTGATATATGGGACAATATGATGACACCTCATTGCTCATTGTTGCTTTACTCCATATAAATTGGGTTACAGTTTAGTGTAATTGTTGATTGTTCTAAACAGTTTGTTGGAAATCCAAATACTGTAAACATGGAATTTTGAGAACAATGGAAACAATAAAGTTTCAAATTGGTGAATGGCTTGTAGATTAAACCAAGTAAGGAACAGTTTTTAGTATAGCTAATATAATTTTATTATTTTTCTTTTAGGTGAGATCCCAAAATTTGTGAGAGAAAACATTGAAAAGTGGTCACTAGCAAGGGACTCTAAAATCAAGAGAAATCCTCCAAAGAGGAAATTTCTTTTCAAATGTAAGTAACTCGATATTGTGTTATTGCACTTAAGTTTTCATTAGTAAAGCATTACTTTAAAAATATGATGATTTTTACAGACAACAAAATGCAAGCGGACTCCCTCTGTTTGGGATGCAGAGCACCTGCATCCGATATGAAGGAGCATCCACTCTTGCTCGGATCGCTATGCACATTCTGTGTAGTAAGTAAAATTTAACACATTCTAATGGATGGCTAAATATTTTGATGCAAAATCTCATTGTACTAGTTCAGTAATACAACTGTTGTGCCGCTTTTCACCCAATGTTGGTGCTTCTATTTTTACCAGAGTGTTAGTTTTTATATTCATTAAGCGTCGTCATAAAATTTCTTATATTCAATGGCCATATAATTGGTCATGCCAGTTTATGTGAATTAAACAATAACTTTTATGTTTTAGAATAATTTTAAAAATGTTTTTCTTTAATCTCAATTGTACAAAGTTAATATTTATTTTGACACTTGGTTTCAGAAGTTAGTTAATTTGACAAGTCCACAGATTTAGTATTGATTTTTGACTAGTGGGTTTCACCTAGCAAACAGAGTACCATAGAATGGATAAATTAAATCTCTCAGTAGATACTTACTTAATTTAGCATTTGCTCAATATTCCGCTCCTTTAGTATAAATATTTGAACCACTGCCTTTTTTGAAGATAAGTTCAGGAAATGAAAAATGTTTATATCAGACCCTCAGAGGGTTCCACAATGATTGTAACAATCAGGCTGTTTGGTCTGTAGTCTTTACAGACTATATGACGCATTTATGGAAGCGATAAATTTTTTTTAATGCGATAAAACTACCTAACCTTAATAAAATTGCATATTGATCAAGAATAGATATCTTCTTATGTGTGTCAGTTAATCTTAACTCAATGGCCAAAGGTCAGTCTTAATTGAATGGCCAAAGTTGTATTTGTATATTCACATTTATGAATCCCTATTTACAACAGTTTTAAACTATTAACCCTGAAACTCAGTTGCGTAGTAGCAGTTAGTTAGCTCTTTTAAATCTTTATTAATACAACTAAAACTTAAGTAACATTTTTCACATTAATTTTTTGTACTTAAAAGTTTATTTTATCATTGTTTGATGTTTATTTTATAAATAATTTATTTATCTGAGTTATCAGTTTTAACCCTTTGAATGCCACAAGGCAAAAAATTTAGTACAAAAGAAATGCACTAGCAACTATATTGCAAGTCATATGCGAAAAATGCCAGGGAATAATAAGAAGTATTACCGGGCTTCCGGAAAAACAATATATTTTTTTTATTTTTCATACTATTTTTATGAAACAGGTATCAAAATGTTTGTAAAAAATTGTATTACAATAAAATGTTACAAAACAAATGAAACAACATAAAATAATATTAGTTTTGGCATGTCAAAACCAAAAAATGTATAAAGCAATTTTTATTTTTTAGTTTTTATTTTTTTTGACAAATTAATAAGAAACAATTTTACTATGGGAAGAATTTTTTTAATATTCTTTATAACATTGTTAATGTGAAAAAAAATAATTGTTAACTTTTTTATATAATTACTATAGTTACATAACAATGCTTGAAATTATGTACATAATGAAAAAATCATTTTTCAGTACCGGTAACACAACACTAAAACAAAAATAATTAATGCATTACTTACATTTATCCTTTGGTTCTAAAGTATATCTAAAATATGGTCTTCATATTTTCCCAAAACATATGTACACATACACACACACACACACACACACACAAGCGCACGCGCGCACGCAAGCACGCACGCGCACGCAAGCACGCACGCGCACGCAAGCACGCACGCGCACGCAAGCACGCACGCACGGGAGATATCAATTTAACAAAATCATTTTAAAGATCCTAACCTCAAAACGATGTAAACACAACCATTTGACCGAACGTATTATTTTAGATATTACGCATACTATACGTAGCGAGTTGTTTACGCGTCAACGATGTTACGCGCCCGGTTGATCACCGCCAGCTGTTGTTGCTTCTATTATTCTGTGTTTTTTTTATCTTCACTAATATAAAGTACTATGTGAACTATTATTTATCTATTGCAGGATAGTTAACAAATAAAACAATATTGGTTGTGAAAAGAATTCATGAAAAATAAAGCGTTAAAAATTACGATAACAGACGGCGACGACGGATCGTCGCCTGGCACTTTTCGCAAAGTAAGTCGGCGACGATCCATCGTCGCCGTGGCACTTTTCGCAAGGGTTTTTGGCGACGATGTATCGTCGCTGTGGCACGCAAAGGGTTAAATATGATAATTTTCTTGAGATTGTATTTCCAATGGGATTGTTTAGTTTTCATTTTTTACAGTTTGGGATCATCAAGATCCTGATCCAGATGAATAGAATTAAAAGTGCCTACAGCATCTGTTTAGTTTTCTTATAAGATTATGGTAAAGTTATAACGTAATAAATACAATACCATATTAAAATTGTGCGACATCAGGTGTTAAAATCTACTAAAAACATGTATGTGATAATCGTATGAATGACTGTGAAATAATGTATGTAGCCTACTTCAAATGTTAACACTACTGTCAATCAGCCCTGTTCAGATGCTGCCCTCCCTTTTGGTGCTGCAACTATCTGATCTCTCAGGAGGTATCTCTAATCACCACCTTTAACCCTTTTCATTTTTTACTTAACCCATAAATAATTAAGGTAAGAGTTCTTGTTTACATTAGTCACAACATCTCAAACCACTTTTTTATCAATTTCTTACAATAGTATGTTTTCATTTCTGGAAAGAATTAAGGCAGTCTTGATCCATAATTACACAATAACTGATAATATGTTGAAAACTTTTGTTATATCTCAAATGGTCCCATCAATGTAGGGGATGAGGAGAATTGGGGTTTCTAGGTGAGGGGGATAACAAACTAAGGAGGTGTAGGCATTTGTGGAGGGGATAATCTGGATACCAAAATTCAGGTGAAAAAATACAAGGATAAGTTGTCCTGTTTGCCAATATGCATCTTATTTGTACATCTCGTTGTTAAGTTATTTCCCAGTTTCATGATTTGTCAGATTTTGCTGTTTAGTACATTTCAGGATAAATTTTCTTTGTGTTTAGTCATCACCATTAGCCATTTTGTATTCACATTTTCTTAAGATTGGTTCTCTGAAGCTTCTACGTAGAACAATGGAGTTACCTTATACAAGTATTGAAGTTTTGCCTACACAAAATATGTGCAATGAGTGTTCCATCAAGTTGTTTGATTGTGTTAGATGAACATTCAGAAATTCTGTTTTTAGTTCGACATGTGAGTTTTAAATTCATTTTCTTTGTGTATAAAATGTGGTAGCCATTGTCCTCTAGCTGAAGATACACTGTTGTTTTAGAGCCAAGTTACATCCTCCTTCACGATATATTCTAAAAGTTTCTATTATTTTATTTCTTTATTAAAAATTCCTTAGAATACTCCTCAATTGAGGGTTGACATGGAATAATAACATTGACCTTGTGTGCGCCAGTTATGTTTAAAATTTTACTAATTTAATTCTTGTGTTGGCCAGTTGGCTCCTGGGTAGGCCACTTTTCTAGTGTCAGATCACGTTGGATGGGTAATGTTGAACGAAACAAAGCAGTCACCTGTCTGAGCTTGAATTTTGGTACCGAAGCCTGCACTGATAGTCAGGGGCATTTTGATTTAGGATTTCTCACTGTGATCTGAGCTTGAATTTAAGTACTATTGTAAATTCGGACAAACTAGGATGAAATGAAATGAAAAATGTCATTATTGAACACAAAGAAAAACATATTCAATTGGTGAGGTTAGGACTATCCTCTCTTACACCTAACCATAAATTTATAAGAGATACTTTAGTACCTATAGGATGATTTTCTTTCTTTGGCTAGAAATGCGGGAGTGGTGCTGAAGGAGCCACCAAAGCCCACACTGATGGCTAGGGTCATTTCTAACGTAATTTCAGTTATTATTTAGGCTTTCAACCCTTTTATATCTATTGTACTATATCCTATATTGTATTATATCCTATGCCGTTTCTTATTTTAAGTTGAAATTTTGACAAATAGTGTGGGTGGCTTCAGTAAACAATTACCACGGTAAGCTTCTTAAATCCTTTGTTGGCCGGCCGAGCAAATGGGGAAGCGTAGCGGAGCGAGCAGTCTTGGATTTGAGTTAGAGATAGCTCAGTTTAAAATTCAATCTGTAACCGTAGCACTCTGTACCATCAACCTTGTATTAAATCGACTCTCCCCCTTATTCTGGTTGGTAAGATCTTCTCACTGGTCATTGTCCCATGAAGATTTAAGCCTTAAATAGGCATTGGCCTCCTTTTTATTAAAAAACTAAATATTATGTGAAGTCATCCCCGAATTAAACTAGACTTATTATATCCCAATATTTTGATCCCTGAATTAAACTAGACTTATTATATCCCAATATTTTGATCCCCGAATTAAACTAGACTTATTATATCCCAATATTTTGACACTGTGGTTAGTGGTGTGTTGGACATCAGCGGGGTACCCACATTTGGCATATCGGTTTTTACTATACCTTTATTGTAGATCCCACTGGTAGATATTAACCAACTAGAAGTGAACCCTCCTGGGACTTGCACATCAGTGATTTAAGATTTGGCGCTGTAGCAACATCATCTGGAATCCTTACTAAAGAGTGAACTGAACAGTTTGTTCATTTAAACAAAATCGATACACTTAAGTTACGTCTGTATTTAAGTTCTTAAGAAAATTGCTGAAAGTATTACTTGTTTCCTACACTCCATTAAGTGTATCTTCTGTATCATAGATAACCATGAAAATCTCCCACCTTGTATGTAACTACCCCAAATAAGAATGTGCTTGACTCTCCAACTGTGGAAGTAGTAAAATCCACTGTGTTAAGAGTTTTCATATATAGGTTCCAAATTAAGGTATGTCAATAGCTTACTTTACAATTTTGTTAAATCTTGTAGTAAATCTTGCCTTTTGCCTCCATATACGAATATTGTTCCTTAAAAATGTAGATCCCTAAGCAATTTACTTTAACCCAGTTTTTGACAGAATAAAAGATATTGGTTTGAACTATTTTTAATAATACCTAGATTTTCTAACAGTACCTAGATCTATACTAGTTCTTGCTACTATTATTAATGCTGGGTAAAATTCTTGCCATATGGAAATATATTAACTGTACTTGGATTTGTTATGATGTCAATAAAAATGGTTTTGTTTAAAAATTTATAAGATGTGATGCAAAAAAATCTTAATTTTTGTTTCAGGATAGAGTGTGCGTAAAACTTGAAAAGAAAATAACAAGTGTAAGTATCATTTATATATTTTTAGCCTTTTAAATTTCTGATACATATTGGATTGAATTAAATTTATTCACATATCTATACATTAGACAGTTGACAATGTATATATGTGTATAGTATATATATTATATAAGTTACTACCAACAGGCACAACAAGAAAAGTAACTGCAGTGTTGTATATTTTGTAACATAAGGAAAATGTCTGAAATCTTGCTAGCACTATGATTGTCCCAGTAATCAGCATAGCCTTTTTACATTACTTTCCAACTTTTAATGCCTTTACATAACTTAATATATAAATATAAAGTATGGATTTTTATTTTTTCAGGTTTCTTGCTGTGTGATTTGTGGTTGGGCTTACCATGTCATCACATGTAACAACTGTTCATGGTATTTAATTTTGTTACGTATTATCTAGCAGCTAAGTGATTGATTAACTTCTAGTTGTAAAAGTATATATGTCAACTATCTCGACATTAATTAGCTTTTTTAAATAGAGCTCTTGTCTATTTTTTAGGCTTATTATGTCTGTTCCCATGTTCATAGAGGTAACTTACCTCTATGAGGATTTCAACAAACTGAATAATGGGAAGTCTGAACAGTAGGAGGTGGAAGTACTGATGAAGTACTACAATGTCCAGTAAAACTATTCCAAGATGGGAGCCATAATACCTAAAAACATTTTAAACCTTTTACTCTTTCCGGTTTTACTCAAATTAAAGCCACATCTTTTGTATACTTTGTTTTTCATTTCACCAATCATAACTTTTGTACAGTTCATAAACTTTATTAACTTTTTCTTTTTTCAAGCATGCGGATATTACATTAAAAATACATATATACGTATTTTATATAAAGAAAATGTTTTGAACATTCCTGAATCAATCGTGTATGTTATAATTATTTTATTATAGTTTTTTTTTGTACTACGGCCTTTGCATGTATATATATAGTAGGGTAGCCACCCGACCGTGAAACTGGGAATAAGTCTGAAATTTAAAGCACTGGGAACCTTCCTGTAGAATTGGGAATATCTCGCAAACAAATTTTCTGTCTCTAAGAACTTAATATTATTATTAGAATTTGACAGTTCCTTAAATCAGGACCTGGTTAATCTCAAAATATCCTATTTTATGTGATGTGGTCCATGAAACTGTGAAAATGAAGATCGACATATGTTTTTTTTGCCACCTATGACGGTTAATCCAAGGTTACCTCCACTAGTGTAGTGGAATTTATCTTGGTTAGTTCTACCCCTATGTTGCGACAAGCCCCCCCCCCCCCCTATATACATAACAATCCATTGGATAATTAGATCGTCTCAGGCCTTGACCACTAAACGAATCTTAAGTTGTAAGCAGCAAAATGGCAGAGTGGTAGTGGGCAGAGTGCTAGTGGCCGTAATACAAGTGATGCTTTAAGTTCTATTTGGTCACCGAACGGGAGTCTCTGGACAAAGTTGTTCAACTCTTATTCCTGAATGCAAATAGCATTTTGTAAATACATGTGTTAGATAGATTGCACATGCCTGAAATGTACAATGTTCACCCTATAAATAGACTTCTAATTCGTTTTGGTGAATACTATAATCTGTTTGACTGTTCGCTAAGAAATGTGAAACCCAGTTTTTTTTAGTATGCCAGAATGTCAGTTGGATTTCACCAGACCTGACAAGACTGCTTTTCGGGACATGATGTACAGCAAACCCATGATTAGCTGAGGGCTGATCTGCAGGTAAAACTTAGTGTCTGTAGTTGGTGGCGGATCAATGCCACCGTTTGGTACAGCCCTGTCGCACATGTCTGTTGTGGCCAGTGTCGAGCTTTCTTTGTATGTACAATACTAGCATTAAACTTTTAAATTGCCACTCTTAATGCTCACCACACACTGCTTATCGCTTGTAACACTGGCGTGGCCTCATTTTGTCTATGAACAATTGATTGCACCTCACACACACGTTTTGAATGGTCGTCACATAGGTTAAAACAAAAAAGTTTGTTTGCACCTTATATTCATGTTATGTTTACATATCTTTGTCACATCCAAACCTCAACTGAACTACCTATGTTTACACTGGCAAAATCTTGTGCAATTTGTGTCTGACAGTAAAAATAGCTTGTAAAAAACGTTCACAAGGGTTCTCGTGAGCGCTGCTGCTCTTTGTCTCATACCGAAAGTTTGTGCATCGCAGACCTCTGACCCGCAGTGCTGGACTGCAGTCTGCCCCATGGTAGCCCTTTTTTGGAAATTATCTGTTCTCTTTGTTTTTTCGAATAAGAGAAAAACCCCCACGCTGGTTTGAACATGGGTTACAGAATCGGAAATTTTCGACCGGGAATACCTGGATAAAACCAGGAATTTGAAAAAGAGTTTGTGTGCGACCCTGACAGGCCTATCCTTATTTTCAGTTCTTGGAAGAAAACTTATAAAAAGTTAGAAATAAATGAAAAATTTGAAATATTTTTTGTTACAGGTTGGTATGCACTGACTGCGTACAGTTTTTGTGCGGTCCTGGCACGTACAATTCAATTGAAAAAAATAATTTTACATGGGATTGTCCATTTTGTTCACCAGACAGCCCAAACAATGAAATTCAAGTGAACCGTTCTAACGTCAGCAAGGTTAGTATAAAGAGTTATTTTTTCACTGAAAATGTTAAGCAGTTTTGCTTATTTCATTAATACCTTTGGTTTTGTTAACAAATGTGATCAATGATATGCAACTTGAAAAGTAAAGTGTGTTTTATTATAATTTAGTTAAAGCAAAACTTACAATAAAAACCTCATTATTAATGGAGAAATGTAATCTTTTTTGCTTTTATCGATTGTAGTATTTGAAGTTAAACTAAACCATATTTCCTACAGAAATGTAACCCACCAAAGTAAAGGATTGTCAAACACTAAGAAGGAATCTAACAGATTTGGATAAGGGCTCCACGATTTAGTCAGTGTCTGCTGAAACCTAATTAATCGACTATCCAGAAAAAAAAGGAATACAGCAACTTTTTAGCCAGTAAATAGATCCAATGTTACAAAAACTTTTCTGTGGCAAATATGACTCCTCTGAAACCAGTCTATACTGTAATTTGAAATGTTGCTGGAAATTCATAGAAGTATTACATTATCACTACTGTAAAGTCTATTTAATATCACTTTGTATTATTTGACACCATTACTGTATCTTGATGATCATGTAAATAAAGATGTTTTTGACTTTTGACACTTAACTTTAATACCACACTTTAGTTCAATAGACATACTCTTATAATAATTATTCTCATGCCTTCCTCCTTGATGCTTATTTTGTTTAGTGTTATATTTTGAGGTGGAGGTACAAGGGCAAATATTCTCCACTTCAAAACTACATCAAATATCGCAGAAAATCAATCTTATGGACCATTGTTTCCTGACGTTGTTGTGAGATTTTCTTTTCTTTTGTGAAAGGTATATCTCTCATAGCTATTGTATTCGCACTGCAATCATAGTTATAGTTATATACTACATCCACACCATCACTATCGAGGTCCTCTCTGTCATCTGGTTGGGGGGTCCTGATGCACCTGCACATCACCCAGGACACTGTTGCTTGACTCATCTGTATCAGGGTTACTTTCACTTATTGGGACTTAACGTGATGTTATCCTTCCATAGCTGACTGAATAAAATAACTATTACACTAATAATACACTGTGACAAGTCAAACACATGTACACAAAACGATAATGGTGGTTGATCTGTAGTAAGCTGATAAAGACTGTTAAAGGTCGTTCACAACATACTACAATCCAGCAATCGAGCTCACCATTGTGCTGCCGATATCAGACTGGCATAGCAGTACAATAAAACAAGCTGAACTGAAAGTTTCCGAACACACTTCAGGATTAATCAATGCAGAGCCTATAGGTCCTGTCTGCAGTAAATCTGTTAAACTGTAAATGTTAGCAAATTCTCTGTTACAAGTTGGAGTTACTTGATCAGTCCCATTTTAAATGTGTGTTCATAATAGTCAGAGATTTTTAGTTTTGTCTTGGTATTCGAGTTTGTGATTGTTAAGTTTAAAATTTCCGCAAATTACCAAGGCAATCAGTGAGTCTTGTGGTTTGTCTGCCATCATTTAACAATCATAATTAATATCCTCTAGCTGAAACTACTGTATGATTATATTTAAAATCGTAGACATCAATTACTAAATTTGAAATTGATGTCTAAACTGATATAGTTGGTCACGTATGGTCCCTTTAATTCCTTGCACTAAGAAAAGTTCACTTTTTTAGTATTGTTTGCATTATCCTATTAAGTCTTGCTGACTTTTAAGGACTCCCTTTCCTTACTACATACAATTTGTTATTTTAAATATTGAACGTCTTAAACAATAAATAATCTTAAGTATTGAATTCAAGTTACTTTTTTATATGTTGCTAAAGTTTGAAAATTATGTTTTGAATGCAATTTTAAATTTACTTATTAAGTTACACTTCATATATATAAAAAAAAACTATAATGGATTTATGACACTTTGTAATAAAGAGTTTTCATGTTTTATGTATAACTACTATCCATTGCTCTCATTTTATAGTGATTATTTATGAATGTTAATTTATAATAAACAATGTTAGAAACTTGGAGCAACTAGTGGAACTAAATTAATTTATTAACAAAGAATTTTGCAGCATACTACAACTTCCACTTTAGACTGAAATTCAGTGAAATTCATTTGGGCTGAAATGAAAGGGATTGGTGCTATAAGAAACACTAACTGTAATATTTTTAAAGCACTTTGTTTGTTTATGTGTAGAAAAGATGGCAGCCATAGGTGCTATAGAATATTAAGCAAAATGTAAAAAACCGTCAAGTAGAATTAAGGCTACTGACCATGAATAAATAACATTTTTTATTGCTTATGATCGGTAGATATTCTTATAAAAGGCAGTCCCAAAAAAATAGACAAAAGACAAGTGACAAATTTCTTCATTACATATTCATATATAACAGCAATAGTATCATGAGAACAAATAAATACAGCCATGCTACAATATTGATTTATAATGATTGCATCTTAGGTCATCTTCTCTTGTGTTTATGAATGCTTCTAGTGTGTAGGCTGGTGTGAAGGCTGGCATGCTCATAAGGAAGTCATGCAGTGTTGTTTAACCTGTTCAACATGAGCTGTTCTTTTAAGTTGCTTTATTGATGTTTATAGAAGATTCCACAGTTTCTGGCCACTCCAAGATGCTCTTTTTCCATAAGATTGCTGTGCAGTATATTGGCAGGTCGTAGTTTTTGGAATTTCTTTTATTATATATATATGGGAGTCTTCATTAGTTTGCAGATTTAGCTTGTCAGTATATAAATTAACCTCTAGGATGTATAGTGCAGTGACTTGTCATGATGCCTAGGGTTTAGAAGACGTTTACCTCTCTTAAAGTCAGCAAGAATTTGTATGCCTTTTTTCTGTAAAAAAAGACTCTTATTATTGTTACTGGCTGATTATCCATCCACACAGCAATTCCATACATCAATTTGTATTCTACCAGCGATTTTTGGATATTTTGGATAAAAAAAAATGTTAGTAGGTACACCGCCAACAAACAGAATATTTGTACAGCTAAAACTACTCAAAAACCTCTAGTTTTTGCAAAGTTTTTTTTTTTTTTTTGAGTGATAATAACCACTCTGATACTTCTTACCTCAAATTTGAACTGATTTGTAAATTACTGCAAAAATTGATCATCTTGTTGTTTTGACACCTCAGATTTATTAGATTCTTCACCTCCAGCTTGAGACCAAAGTTTATTCCAGCCGTTCTTTAGATTTGACTCTGACAAATCACTTCCATATACTGGCAACATGAAAATGACATCTTAACCCTTAAAGCGCCGTAAGCGCATATGCGCGCGAGGATCGACTTTGCTCTGAACGCCGTAAGCGCGTAGACGCGCAATATACTTGTTTTTACTATTTTGCATTGTTAGTTCAGAGTTTGTCCGCTAGACTGTGAGGGGTGTATGTTACAGTAGTGTAGCGGAGCTGTGCCTCATCACGTGACAATCTTTGTGTTTATCGATCGATCGATACTGAACCGGTTTTTGTTGAACAGCTGGCAGTTTGGTAGTATTGCTCAACGCCGCAAGCGCATTTATGCGTACGTCACTGCCTCGCCGGGCAGCTCTTGTGTTCTTCTTCATATCCTGTTGAAGCAGTGCGAATAGTTGATCGGTAAACTACTGTGTAGTTTTATGTGTTATATGATCGTCTTTTTATGAAAGTTATATATTTATAAACTTTTGAAATAAACAATTTCTTGAATGGCGATAAAAGTCTTTTTTCCTCGTAGAAATATTTTGACTCCTAATATTTATAATTATGTATTTTGGCTCTTGTTCCGAAATTCTACATTTATTTTTATTATTTATATTTAGGCTTGTTTTTACTCCAATAAGTGTTACAATCTTTTATTTACTTCTATAAACATCTGAAAACCATTTTGTAATTATAAAAATAACACCCGTTAGAGGGCTAAGAATTTGGAAAATATTAGGTTTTCAAATTTTTGGCATGAAAATTTAATTTTTTATAATAAATTTGTATTAAATATGTAATATACTTATTTTATAGTTCTATTCTAGTACATATAAGCACGCAATTTAGATACATAATGAAAAAAGGAAACAGTAAGCATTGGGTAAAATTTATAAAGGAGCTGGAACGCTACATAGTAAATCATGTGTATTTAGGGCAATAAATATGATAAAAGATATTTTTTTGCAGTTTCTGTTTTATTTTGTTACCTAAAAAAAGAATTTAAAAATTAGCGTTGAGAAAATCTAATTTTAATTTTTTTATAATAAATGAGCGCTAATCCAGAGTTTAGCTGAAAATGTTTGGCGCTTTAAGGGTTAATACTGTAAGACCTACAAAACTGTTTTACAGATGTTGATTCATCACATGAGAGTAAACTTTCAATAAACGTATTCTATTAGGACGTTTCATGTTTGCGATGATTCCCTGATTCATGGGCTGTATAAGTGAAGTTTTGTTTGCTGAAAGGTATTATGTTGCCATTATCACTTTTAATTTCATAAGTAGGGTGCATTGGGGCATTATCATTCAATAGCAATAGCGCTTTCTGGGGCAACTTTTTTCCGGCCAAATGTGCTCTAACTTGAGGTGAGGTACAAATTGTAGGTGAAACCAGTCAGAAAAAATTAATTGATCCATCCAAGCACTTTTCTTGTGCAATTCTTGAATGCATGAGGTTTTCTTGTTATCAAAATCACAAGTAGGGTAGTTTATAATTGCCTCTGTTAAAAAAAAAATTATTATAAAAAAATGTTTTTCCCCATTTAAATTGTTCTTGGAACTCTGCAATTACATAGCAATCCACTGATATAAAGTTGGTGAATGACATGATGAAATTTAAACTTGTCAAGCCATAAAATTCTCACTTTAAAGGACAAGTCACCTTCAAGTTTGTTATTCATTAAAACAGCCTTGGCCATTATTATAGGCCCTGAAAGTGGAATCCCCTTGCTTGTTTAAACCATCGGTACATTGCAGAGTCCAATTAATCATATTTTGCAGGGTTTGTTGTTCTTCTTATTCGAACATCGACATCAATGCTCTGCATTGTTGACACTTGTTCTATTTTATCAGCATCACATTTTATACGGTTAACTGTTGTTCTCCCGACACCATAAATCTACACTCTTCTCAGTTTCACCCTTTCTTAAGCATTTCATATTCAAGGTTTTGGTTCAGTCGTAAAACATATTTACACTTTCAAACATTTTATCAGTACAATATATTAAGTCAATAAAGCTTATTTAAATAGAAAATGGGGCACTACTTTATAGCCCACTAGGTGCCCTGTGACATAGACAGCCTTTTCTCCACAAAACTTAAACCACACAATTGGTTTGTAAACACATAAACTACTTAATCATAATATATTTTAATGCTTATTTTTTTAAGTAGGATAATTCCTAGATTTCTAACACATCCTATTACATTTTTATCAATTATTAAACCTAAAAAACTAGTCTTACTTTTCCCCTGTGACATGTAATCATCTATAAAAGGTTAAAAATTTACCTGTTTTTCTTTTATAATGCTGATAAAGTAATTGAATTAATGTTTGAGCAGTTGGCAAGCGAGTTATATACTAGTTATATACGCCCATGAACAAATGTGGCGGGGATGGTCCAGGCTCCCTGAGGGCCTGAGGCCTGCTAAAATTGTCTGAAAAAAGCGGTCTCGGTACAGGCCTCCCTAGGGTATCTTATATTTAGGAAAGCAGTTGCTGAACTATTATTTGTTGAGTTATTAATATTTATGAGATGGCTGATTTTAACAATTTCTAATTTTTGCAATAACTCATGTTAAATGCTATTAAGTGCTTTAGCCATGTCCATGATAATCCCTATACCACATTCACATTTGCCTCCAGAATCTACAATTAATTCTAAAAAGTCTATGCCTTCACTTAGCATTTATCTACCTTATCTAAATCTGGTCTACTGTTTTTCAAGTTGCTGATGTTTCTAAAGGCATTTGTTTGTATATGTAAATTGTTACTCATATGTAAATTGTTACTCATAAGTTTCTTGTTGTTATTCATAAGTAATGTGTTCTTCAAAAAGATACAAAATTTTTTCAGATAGAGAATGACTATTCTGAGTTAGTGTCCAATATTGCCATGTCTTTTTGAACTTGTATATCAGCTTTATTCTATCGACAGGAGCATTGGCGCAATATGCTTTGCACATAGTACAGATTTTATTAAAGCTGTGGCTGTGCACACAGGCTAAGTCCTCAAGTAAGTTACAAATTTTTCAAAACTGATAATTTATTCCTGATTAATAACATGATATACTTTCCACCATAGAAGTAAATAGAAATGAATAGTTTTTATGTGAGAATTCATCAGGAAATAAACCATTTCCATGTATATGATCTGTGTAATTGTTTCGATATTTTTTTGCTCAATAAAAATTTGGTTCCATATTGTACCAATGTACACTATTTATTAATGTTGGGTTGTTAATCAGTGCAATTTAAATTTAATATGTTAATATTCTAACAACAAATTTGAAGCTGTTGCAGATGACAGCGAGCCAGAGCAGTAGGATTTGGGCAGAACAGCAAGTCAGTGTTCCCTTACAGGATGGACAAAAACCAGCATTACGGGTGTTGTCCCTTTTTGATGGCATTTCTTCAGGTTAGTTTACATAAAATGCAGCTACTAACTTATATCAATAACTCATGTCAATATTTATAATAATTATTCCTTTGAATGCTAATGTGTTGTTGTATATTAATATTTAGCCTAAATATTAAACACTATCCCTATATGTTTTAACATCTCTCTCTCTCTCTCTCTCTCTCTCTCTCTCTCTCTCTCTCTCTCTCTCTCTCTCTCTCTCTCTCTCTCTCTCTCTCGCTCGCTATTTTCACTGAGAAGCTCATTTTCTTGAAGCTAAACTCTCCCAAGATTTAGCAATGGTGTTTACTCTCAACACTCTCCAATGGTTGGGTCATGTAGTAAGTCATGTGTTTCAATTTAAGATGATGTCATTTATTCACCATGTCTTCTCCCAGGGCCATATCGTCAATTAAAGAGGAAAGCAGGTTTCTTCTATAACTCCTCTTCATTGCCTCCCTGATCCAAAGGCTGACATTAGGAAGTCGCATTTGGAGGCAAATATTTTATTTACTTAACTTTAAGTTCGTCCTCATCAGGGTGCCATGTAGCATTGTCAAGCATGGGGAGGGGGCACACGGACAGCTGGTAGCCGGTGGCGCGGGGTTGTTGCGCAGTTACTTGGTGAAGGTCATTGTCTGGCTTGCCGTCACGTCACTGCCACTGCCACTGTGATCACTCCGAACTACATCCTCAATGCAAAGAAACACTTCACAAGGCTCTGGTACATCACTATACTCACTTGAATCGTCGCAATCACTACTAATAACGGGATCGATTTCACTGTCATGAAGTGTACAACTACAACCCGCCATTGTTTCAGCACAACTAATATAAATAGCAAAATAATGGAATAAATCTACTGTAAAAGTAAAGTAAATGGTCTCCTGATAGCAAACAACCCGTAGTAGTACAAAATATTGCTACTCGAGAGCAGCACTTATCGGCTCTATTGGGTAAAGCAGTGCGTGCCGATCTGTGCCGTTTAAGCTGCAGTGGCTATGTGGTGGTCGTGCCGATTCATGCCTTGCGAGCGGGAGGGTTAAAACACTAATGAGCTAATATCAAATGTCAGGTAATCATGAACTGAGTAAAAAGCCTTGGTTTTCAGCCATTTTCCATGGTAACTTTATATTTACTGACTGGAACAGCCCATGCTCTTTCTGGTAACTTGTTAAACAGTTCTATTCTCAAAAACTTATAACTATTTTTAATTTTATGTAGTCTAAACTGAGGGCAGGTCTAACAGGTATTTATTTCTTGTGTGATGCCTATAAATGTCTTGTCTATTTGTAAAGTTATCCACCTTATCTTTTACTTCCAGTAAAACAAATAATTTATTTATTTATTTATTTTCAATTTTACATGACAGCTACAGGACATGATATAGCACAAACAAAGTACAAAACCTTCAATTATTCCCAAAACAGCCATCCTAACTAAAATTAATGTACTCTTAATATGAACTTTACATAACAAACTAAACTGCTGGCAGTCACACAAATTATTATTTAAATTTCTTTACACAACATAAATAAATGAACTCTATACAATACGGTTTTGCATGGTAGAGGGCCAAATCATTTTGGTTGCAATATTCCTTTGTTCTGGTTAGTAAGGTTAACAGTCCAAATATATAAAGATCTATGTTCTTATTACAACAGATTCTATGACACCAAAATACTCTTCAAAATCAGTTTCACTTTATATAATGTTTAATTTTTTTTCAGCATTAGTCGTATTAAAAAAACTACATATTGAAGTAGAAGTCTATTTGGCTTCTGAAATTGATGAACATGCCATCATAGTGAGTAAAAGAAACCATGGAGATGATGTCACAAACATTGGCTCAGTAGAAGGCATCATCCGGCAGACCATAGAACAATACCAGCCGATACATCTGATTATTGGGGGGTCACCTTGCAATGAACTTAGTAAGGTTAACCACAAAAGAAAAGGAATATTTGGTAAGTTTGTAAATTTAATTCTTTTTGTCTCAACCATTTTTTAGTATCTATTGAAAATTTCAATAATTACTGTAAATGTTGGAAGTCCCAGCACTATTCTGCCCATTGTGCAGAACTGTCAAAAATTTTATTTTTTTTTAAGTATTTTAAGTGTTAGACTTTGGTTCTGAGTTTGATATAATAAAGGTTTAAATCCTAACAGTTACAAACAACTTTTTATCAGTACTGTAGACATTGGGGCTGTGTTGACCCTCCCCTTATTCTGCCTGATTTCCTACTATAAACCTGTGGTCTATAAGCAATAAACTGGGTATTTAATTATAACCATTCACAGCTGCTGTCTTGGATAGAGAAGCGAAGCAAATTGCAACACCACACTAATCATATTTTGTATATTTACAGATTCATATTGTACAACACTGTTATAAGTATCCAACATTTATTTGTGTTTTAAAACTGACCTTTATTTGTGATTATAATATTTATTTGTAGTTTGAAGTTTTAAAAATTATGGCAAATGTCAGAAATTGCAGCATAAGGTCACACATTATCCTAATTATTATTTACAACTAAGGGCAGCTAATGAAAAAATTTATTAAATATTATTTGTCATTTGAAATTTTATAAATAATTGAAAATGTCAGAAAGTCAACACAAGGTTACACAATTTATAATGCAAAAATGAATTGCAAAATGTTTTGGTAAGCGCATAACTCAACAACACCTGGACCAATTTGGCCAATTCTTGTTTTTAAATGTTCATTGACATCCATGGAAGGTTTTTATAAAGCAAAATATAAGAAAAGTTACCTTGAATATTTTGAAATTCAGAAAAAAATTGTTTTTACGTTTCATAATCCAAATTAAACTGGCACTAAACTTTCAGTTTGATGTTGACAAATTGGCTGAAACAACTGTTTATATTTAATGAAATATTAAGTAAACAGTGATTGATCAGTAGTGTAATGAAGATAGTAAATATGAAGTTAATATATAAATTTTGATCTAGATTGCACCAGTGATGGATTTAAATAATCTAATTCATTTTAAGTATTATTTAAACACTGTTATGTAACCAACCTTAATGAACAAAGTTATGAATTAAATTTGGAATGTTGCATAACCTTAATAAGGATTTCCCTCTTATACCGAAAGTACATTAGAAGTAGGTAGGACTTCCCCCTAGGTCGTAATATGCTTTTCAGTCCTACTTATGTGTGTATTTTCTTCATCAGGACAAGGAAAACTCAACCATGTCAACACGATTTTGACCAAAATAGATTTCCGAGAACTAGATAATTGAACGTATATAGTATTTTGATCGAGGCAATATGGCAAGCTAAACTGTGACATAGTAGGTAAGTGAATTTAAACGGTCTTAAGTAGGCACTTTTTAACCGAAGTAGGCATCTCTGTCCTACGTGGGTATATATATTTTTTCTTCATCAGAACAACAAGGCAAACAAATATACGCTTTTTGGCCGAAGTAAGTTTTCAAGACCTGTGTGATCGGAGATTTGTTTTCTTGATCGGGATGACAAGGCAGATTCAGCTGTGACGTTATGTATATAACTAATCAGAACCAGAAATGCTCCTATGTGTGCCAAACATAATATAATAATTAAGTTAAACTCTGATACTATTTACCATGAACTTAAATAAAGGTTTTATTAATGTGTATTCCACCGATGAGATTGCTCGAATTTATTCAGTACATCCAAGCAATGATCAATGTTGTTATTTACGACTGCTATTAGTGGCCCAACATCATTCTAACATTTACAAACTGTTGATGGTGAGTTGTGTGGATCTTGCAGAGAAGCCTGTCAACGTTTGTAATTGCTAGAAAATGATGCTCAATGTATCAAAACTGTATTAAATAATTTAATTTTACTGTATTAAGTAATTTGAGACAAAAAAGTCATCTAAAATTTAACTATAAGCAGGGAAAAGTGGATTTTATAAGTAATGCGAGCAGAGATTGAATTGAATTGAAAATCTCCTTTTACATTTATACAGTATAGTATACATCAAATAGCATCAAAGCAATTAACAACGATAAAGTAATTATATCACAGAATTTATTTTTATGTATGTATCAGTAGCAGTATTGAACAATTAAAATCTTTTTCAATGAAAAATACTGCTCAATACTGAGCCTTACCTAATAGATTTTACATTGTTATTAAATATTGTGCTCTTTTTAAAAATTAGGTAATAAGTGCTTGTAAAATTTCTAACCTATAAAGTTGGGTTTTTTTTTATTAAACTCTATGTTATTGGACTTTCGGGATATCTTTTCCTCTTTAAAAATGTATAATAATTTATACATGAACATGAAGTAAACAGTTAAAAATCCCAGTTCAGTAAAATGTCTTAAAAGAATCTTTTATGTCTAGTTTTAGAATTATTCTAATAGCACTTTTAACTGTAAAATTGAATCCAATTTTGATTTTGATGCACTTCCATACACCTCTATTCCGTAACAGATATGAGAGCAATATAAATTGTTTTAATAAAAGTCATGTATGTTACACACATGCAACATCCCCCTAAAAGCAAACAGTGCTGACTCATTTTATTGTATATTTTATCAATAATATGTAGTCTGAATTTTATGTTTTCATCTAAGATAATGCCTAGAAATTCAGCTTGGGTCCAGTTTCTTATCTAATAAAAATGATCCTGGTATATTTACATTATTTTTTTAAACAAGGCCTATAAGAAAAGTTTACAAATTATTTTGATTACTTAAGTTTTGACAACAAATTTTTGTCTGCCAAAAAGTTGTTAGTTAGTTTTTTTATTAGAGATTGTACATTTGTTTCTACTATTAGATGTTTTTGTTATGAAGTAACAAGCTTATGTCATCGGCATACAAGGTCTGTCCAAAAAGTATCTGACCGCCAACCAGTAGGCGGCCGTGGCGTAACCGATCGGCTCGAACCGGTTATTGGAGGGGAGGGGCGAGCCTACTCCTTTGCATATTAGGCATTGAATATGATCCGGTCACTCAGTGAGTCACAGCGCTCTGTTCCAGTACTGCCGTGTGTGTGCGTCACATTTCAATATGACTGAACGTGTTGAGCAGCGCATTTGCATTAAATTTTGCCATAAACTTTGCCATTCAGCATCAGAGACGATTACTATGATACGGAAAGTTTATGGTGACGTGTCTATGGACGATACACAAATAAAACAGTGGTTTAGGCGGTTTAAAAATGGCCGCATATCAGTGGAGTGATGACCGATCTGGAAGGCCTGCAGGCCTTCAACGGCCAGAAATGCTACAAATGTTGAACGTGCTCGTGCAGCAATTAATGAAAACCGTAGGATTGACTGTCCAAGAGCTGGAAGAAGATTTAGGAATACCAAAATCGTCGGTTTGTAACATTTTACACAAAGATTTAAAAATGAACAGTGTTTCGACAAAATTTGTTCCTCGGCTGCTGACAGAAGACCAAAAGAACTGTCGATTTGAAATCGCACAGGACAATCTGGATTTGATAAAAAGTGGCCCAGGGCTATTAAAAAAAGTTATTACTGGTGATGAGTCATGGGTTTATGGCTACGACCCTGAAACAAAGGCTCAATCTTCACAGTGGAAAACTCACAAATAGCAATGAGCAACAGCTGAAAAAAGCAAGACAAAAGTCAAAAGCAAGACAAAGTCTAAACAATGTCAAGACAATGCTGAGTTTTTTTTTTTGACCAGGACGGCGTTGTTCATCACGAATATGCTCCAAGAGGCCAGACAGTGAATAAGGAGTATTATCTTGAGGTTCTAAGGCAGCTACGAGATGCAGTGCGAAGGAAACGACCTGAACTGTGGACAAGCCGTGACTGGATCCTGCACCACGACAATGCGCCAGCTCATTCCACAAATCTTATTCAGCATTTTTTGGTCAAACATCTATGGCTATTTCTGAAATTAAAAATTCCTTTGAAAGGAAAAATATGTGACGATGTTGAACAAATAAAACAAAATGCGACGAAGGATCTGTTAGCCATTCCGCAAAATAAATTTAAGAAGTGTTTCCGGAAGTGGGAGGAGCGTTGGAATAAGGTAGTGGCTTGTGGAGGGGAGTACTTTGAAGGGGACTAGATTGCCATTGCCGCCGTCAGTTCATGCCATACATGAAAATTGTTTTAGTAATTTTCTGTAGGATACACTGTCGAAATGGCACAAAGACAAGGAAAGTGGAAGTGAAGTTTAGAAGCGAAAATTAGTGGAAAAATCAGATTTTTTAATTCTAGTAATATTATAGAATTGATGTTGTGCTTTAATTATAACAAATCTTTGATTGAATAACGTATTCATTAATGTTTAATGTCATCTTATCAAGGTTCATGCAATTGTTGCAATACTGTGGATGAAAAGACCATCTTGTTTTAAATATGTCCATTTGTCTATTTTTTTGAGTGGAGGGAAAATAGGGTGTGTATTAAGCCACACCCTATTCATATCAGTACATTTAATTACTTTAAACAATGAAAACAGCACAAAATTACCATATTTATTAACAACGACTGGCAACTAAATTACCTCTATTGAGAGGCCAGTTTTCCAGGTTTTGCAAAGGTATTTTATATAAAATAAAATAATAAAATTTATTTGATTATTATACATTCCCATTTATAATTTATTCATTAATGTTTAATGTCATCTTATCAAGGTTCATGCAATTGTTGCAATACTGTGGATGAAAAGACCATCTTGTTTTAAATATGTCCATTTGTCTATTTTTTTGAGTGGAGGGAAAATAGGGTGTGTATTAAGCCACACCCTATTCATATCAGTACATTTAATTACTTTAAACAATGAAAACAGCACAAAATTACCATATTTATTAACAACGACTGGCAACTAAATTACCTCTATTGAGAGGCCAGTTTTCCAGGTTTTGCAAAGGTATTTTATATAAAATAAAATAATAAAATTTATTTGATTATTATACATTCCCATTTATAATTTGTTTCATAAAAGTCTGTATTTTCTACTATGCATACTTTTATAAGTAAAAATGTTTTGTTTGTTTAATTTTTTTGAAAACTTGAAACCTTTATATATATAATCTTTGTTTTGGGGAGTTGGGACCATACCTACAGAAGCAGTATATTTGTACTAAATCAAAATTTCAAAGTATAAAAATTATTATACATTTTTCTAGTTTCAGAAAACATATAGTTTGATAGACATTTCATAAATTTTCATTATTATATTGATAAAACTTGCAACACAGCATTTTTTTATGAAAATTTACATTCCACTGGTAACATACTATGTTACAACAATAGGCCTAATAGTTTTCCATACATGAAACAGTATTATATCACATGAAAAGTTAGCAATAACATATAATTTATCAATAACAAGTAGAAGTACAAACTTGTGTAGCAAAATTCATCATATTTATGATTCTGGAAAGCATCCATTTCTTACACGTAAAACTTCATATCTTCAAATTTGGAAACATTGTTTAAGTGTTCTTCTCATTTTGAAAAAATAAAATGTTATTTATCCACTTTCTGTATTGTCAACACATATCTCTAATTGTTATAAAAATTTATTTACATAAATGTACATTGATAAACCTAGTTTTGGATGGGACACAGAGATCTTACACTAGGTGTAATCAGATGCACTACTGCTGTCATGGTTTACTGGTTCACTTTTTAGCAACTCTCTTACATTACTAGATGAAAGGAAATAGTTCCTTTCTACTAATGTTGGTAAAATTCAACATATAAAATAAATAAAACTTGATAAAATACAAGTTTGGCACTCCTAGCCTAGGCCTACATAGATTACAAAACTTAAGTTTTTTTCAAAACAAAGCACTAATTATTTGTACATCACTGCGAAAGAGAAATACTTTTCAAAACATGTTCATACCACTTGACTAAATAATAACTTCAAATAATATTGCATACTTGCAACAAGAAAAGTAAACAAAGAAACAAAACCTATATGTAAACAACAGCAAAGCAGTGACAACAATGAAATATTCTTCTTCTCTCCAACCTGTAGCAAAGATTGAAAAATAACGAACTTCATACTAATCTATATAACAATTAATACGCTATCGAATGCTGCCATTACTTTTGTTGAAAGGCATTATAGTTATTTTATAAAGTGACTTTTTCACTGCGATGATTGTTCGTTGCTGCAGCGACTGTCACCAATTGTTGAGTGATTGATTGTCGCATTGATCGTTACCAGTACCTCACATTGATCGTTACCAGTACCTCACATTGATCGTTACCAGTACCTCGGTTAAGGTTTCCATCAAAATATTTTGGACAGAAACTCTCACTCGGTGGTTGATTAAATGGATTAAACAAATAAATCAAGCTGATCAGCCTCTCGATTAAAAACATTTACAAAATTGCAATGAATAATAACTTAAGCAAAAATATATCTCACTTCTTGATAGTTCGGTGGTAGAGCAAGAACTTGCTAGAGTACAGGGATGTCTGACAGTTTTACTGTCCAATACTGCTCTACAGTTCTAGCAAACATTGTTTGCAACACAGCTTGCCTCAGTGGCTGTTTTATACTTCTCGTGTTTACTATTGTAACATGGTTGCTCTAATAAATATGTATATTATTAGTTATGCACTGTATCCTCTGGTGGAGATACTCCATGACAAATAATTATAACCAGATTATTTGGTTTGTATCATAAATAATAATATTTAAATGGAGTTTGTGTTCTGCCAAATGAAATTGTAGTCTTGTAATGTTAAATTTTTTTTTTTTATTTATCTTGTTGCAATCTTCAATTGACAATTAATTTGATGTTTTGTACATTTTTGCATTTCTTAATATAATTTTAGTAAGAGCACATTTCATTATAAATTTTCAATAGTTAAACCATTTTATATTCCTGACTATAGCTTGAATTGTTGTATCCAACAAAAATAAAATACTTCTTCTTAATATATTAAACTAAATCACTTACACCTTTTATTTGGTTTCTTGTCCGGTTCACCGAAAACCCTAATAAGAAACAAATTACAAATCTGATTAGAATTGTAATGTAGTTTAGATTTTATTACTTTGTTAAAACAATTTACTTCTTAGTTATTTAAAACATTTTAGTGAAATTTTATTGATATTTAAAATTTTTTTTTACACAATAAAGATATGTATGAATTTTTATTTAAATTAAAACAATTTGTTGATTGGTTCAAAGTTCTTATAAAATGTACATACCCGTAAACTGGGGTCTTCTTTCAATCCGGACTACTAACTATGTGCCTACAAGGCTAAACTACACAAGATAATGAGCAGAGCTCTCCAGTAGTTTTGTTCTAACATTACAAGACAAGTAACCAACTAGGTTTCCTATTGGTTAGCAAGTTTTAGACCTCTGAACCAATCAAAAAATTCAGTTTCTTACAATAGAGTACTATTGTTTTAAATGTACAGAACTGAACTTGTCCAATTCAAGCTATTTCAGGGATGCCTTATTTTAACATTATACCAATCTTAGGTTTTATTTATTTTTTTTTTTATTAAACTAAGCATATTACATATAAAAATATTTGGTTCAATTTTCCATTTTTTTTATTTAACAATGTATTATTGTAACTATTTGCATATACGGTACAAAATCGGATACAAAACTTTCACAATTTCTTACCTGTGCAAATTTAGCTTAAAGAAGGTTCAGTCAATCTTTGTGAGGTTTGTGTCGCACAAACATGTGCAAATAAAGATATGTCTTTTTTGTTTGAACTAAATAAGTGAGATTGTAAGTAAGTTATTAACTATATCACACTGTTCATAACAATTGAAAGTTAAGTCACAATGAATGCAGGCTGAATATTAAGGGGTGAAATCAATTAATGATGCAACAAATTACATTTAATGACGCAACAAATTACATTTAATGACATTGACATTAAACAATTACAACTGTTGAAGTGGACTTAATAATAAAATATTACAACTCAATCCAAGGTAAATGGTTGCTTTTAACTCGAAGTTATGTTAAAACGTTTGGGGCCTTGTTTAGTCTTTTACAAATCTAATAAAGCAGCAGTAACCAAATTTGTTAGAACCATGACTCCTTAAATGTGCTGGATTTTTAAGTGGTGCCCTAAATCATAGTTTACATAGATTATTAAACATCAGCTATTAAGCATGCTAAAATGTAATGTGAATGAAAGATGAAATAATAATTTTACAAAATTAATTTTTCAATTTTTTGTTTTGACAAAACAGTTAAGTTATCAATTTTCTACATTTCAGATATGGATGGAACCGGTCCTTTATTTTTTGAATTTTCAAGAATAAAGAACCTTGTGGAATGTGTACAGAAAACTCAAGCATTCTTCCTGTATGAGAATGTTTCAACTATGGCTACGCTCCATAAAGACACCATCTCTCGGTATGTTGGTACATTTATCCTATATAATGAATTAATTTCATTTCATATTTAGGTTAGCAAGCTTTATTAATATTTTTATGGTTATTAGTGTTTTGCATTGCTTGATAGTGTTAAGATTCGTACATTATGTAAGATTATTTATTAACAATATTTCATTTATAGCGTGAAAGTTGCGTTCCCAAACAGCATTATATTCTTACCCTTTCCAATCAGATATTTTTAACCTGTTTGCCTCCTCAACTCATATTTATTTTAACATGTTTACAGTGAAAAATACTTTTTTCAAACCAAAAATTTTGAAATATATTCATTATTACATTTTATAATGTTTTTAATTTATTGTATAAAGCTATAAAAACAACACTTTAACTAAGTTTAGTATTTAACACTTGTATGATATCTTTCAAAACATTCTGCACAATGATTATCAGGTTTTTTTCAGCACGTTTGCAGTAATGCAATATTTTTCTTGCAATTCTTATGTCTTGACGTTATCCAACATTGTAATGACACCACTTTTACTAAATTTTCTGCCGGTCTGCAATGATTGTGAATGGTGCTGTGATCGCACTGCATTCTTAAGAACTAATACATCACAGCTGGAGTAAAATTACCATCTGCTGGTTTTGTTGTTGTAATCACTTTTCTAACATAAAGCCTATCCTTTAATGAGGTATTCTATCGTATCTTCTATGATGTTTAGTTTGTTAATAGTAATCAGAAATATAGGTTTTAAAGTAAAAGTTAAGCAGTTAGCACTTTAATTATAGTTAATGGTAGACATGATGTATTATTAACCCTAGAGCTGGCAATGGTGTCACTCTTACTGGCGGCTCTATTTTAACACCCTCACAGACGTTTCTTATAATGTATCACATTTCATAACTGTTAGTCCAAATATAAACTATTATATGTCAATGTATTCACAACTATATGGAGAGCATTATAATAACAATATCTTATTGTTTCCATGGAAACATATTTTTATTTTTTTTTACAAAATGTAAGAAAAATGTTTTTTGGAAATTTTTTTTGTAAATATTCCGTTGTGTAACTGCTTAGCAATAAGCTTTACATCAAAACCGTAAATTTATAACTTATTCGAAAGTTTATCCTGATTCCAAAAATATATAATTATTGTAACTTTTACCTCAAAACGTATGTGTTACAGGGCTTTGTATGAAAAAGCACCCATATTTACTTATTTTCAAAAATGCGTACATTTCTAAATACATATTATTGTTCGTGGGTAAACATAATCTCTTGACTGCATTTATACTTATATATAAGTATGACAGTTAAAACAAAAATCAAATAAAATAATAAATTTTAATCTTGCCTTATTTACATATGTACAATATATACAAAGTTTCATTTTTCACTCAGCGTCACTAAATCCCGCACTGCGAGCTCTCTAAGATCATTTGATCGGTCTCTATAAAGTTTTCACCCATACTGAACAACTAAAACTATAACCTAAGAAAATTTAAAAAACCATAATAACAACACCAAATACTACTGGATTCGTAAACTCAAACACAAAACCCGGCACTTGTTTACAGTTTCACAACAATGTGGTTGACCCGTACTACGTTCACGTCAGCTGTCAAAAAAAAAAAAAAAACTATGTTTTACGGTAAAGAAAGAAGACAATCGAAGTAAGAACAGTAAATCGGTACTATAGTTATTGCTCTTCCAGAATATATAAAATAAAAATCATTTATATGACCTTAATTGCCTACAATTTCAATAACTGTGCATGTCTACTTTGGCGACGAATATTCGTCGTTGCCAAATCGGACGGGCCTTTGGTGACAAAAATTCGTTTCATACCAGCTCTAGGGTTGATCAAACTCTTTCATAAAGCCTTGCATTATGTATGGAGGTGATGTTAGTATGTGAGTAGGAGGTATGAATGTCCCTTTCACCTGACTTGTACAGCCTCTAGAAGATAATATTGTAGGCTTCTTCAATGAAGATGAATATAGATTTTTATTTATTAAATTGAGTTTCATATCGGTGTTTAAATAAGTCTGTACACATCAATGATGTTTGTGTTGGGATAAAATACTGGACATCAGCATATTCTCCAATCTGTTGACTGGACGTTGCCTAATAAAATACCACCTTTTTAAGATTGGTATGTGAGTCTGATACATCTCATTTCTGCAAGGAGACTACTATACACATAAGTCAACTGTGATTGCAAAGAGTCTGCTCTGGTTAGGTGGAGATAACCTTTAAAGGGCATTTCTAAAACCTGCTGAGGTTCCTAAGGACGTCTTGAGGTTTATCAAGATGGCTTGAATTCTAAATATCAATCTTAAGTCACAATAGTCCCCGAATGTTGCAATGACAGCGGTATTGTCAGACCCAATCAACTCCGACCCCATTGTATTGTATGCATCAGATTTAATTTTCATGTGTTGCAAAATAGTTAACAATTTGTGGTTATGGATTTTAGGGTCTGGCTGACAGGTGTTTAATCCTCATGAGTGTAACTTTATTTGCCAATGCAATTTTATTTAATGTATCAGAACTGTAAAAACCTAAAAATATCATGAATACTTTGTGAAAAGCTACAATCATTACAGCAAATAGGTGATTTCAATGAAAACCCTTGTTCATCAAGTAGTTATTCAAAAAATAGTATGAATGAGCTGTTTTTATAGTACTACTGGAAATACTATAACCCTTGTTCACAAAGTAGTTATTCAAAAAATATTATGAATGAGCTGATTTTTTTATGGTAATACTGGAAAAACTATCTTTATAATTTTCAGTATTCTGTTAACTATAAAAATAAAACTTTATAATATTTTTTTACTCAGTTCCATTAACATTTCCATTTGGTGGAAGTCTTGTGAGATTATACCAATATAAAATAAATAAATGTATTTGTAGCAGACAACGGTTTGTTACAAATTTATGTTAAATACCAACACCTTAATTTTTTGGTGTGTGTATTTGGGTGTAAGAGTTTCATATCAGCTGATTCTTGGCTGTTCCACCCTACCTCACCAACCTGCACATTGTTGTTCTGGTCATTATAGTGGAACATGGACAGTTCAAACCTTAAGGGACCAGTTAAAAACTTCAAATAATGGAGCAAATACATTAAAACTTCACCTTGTAAATTAAACCTCTTTATTAAACTAACACTCTAAAATGTATAAATTCATCAACAAACGCTAATTATTAAAATGTATAAATTCATCAACAAACGCTAATTATTAAAAAGTATAAATTCATCAACAAACGCTAATTATAAGGATTCAAATACAGTAATCATAAAACGGAAATAACTACCTTATAGTATAAACAATATACGATACAAAGTAACATTTCCTTACTAACCTTAAAAATACAGTACATTCTGCAATATCTGAACTGATACAGGCTATCATCTTAACTTCGTACAACATTGACAAAGTCTTAGCAGACTATGAGTTTCAAAGAGAGTAAAATACTGTACTACATATTTCGTTTGAAAAAAGAAAAAGTACTGTGCTGCATTTGCATTTAACTTGCTCATTACGCTGATTCTTAAAATTATATAGTAATTTATAATAAACCAGCAAAACCCGTATGAAACCAATGATATGCAGTACCAGTTCATTAATAGCTTACAACATGTGTCCAAAATAACTAAAATGCTGCACAAACTAAATGCGTCTTTATTGGCACTAAGAACAGGATATTGAACTAAAAAACAATACACAAGCACACATGTGACAGCTGGAATACACATTTAACATTAGCCTTAAAAATCTATTGTTTTTCAAAAAAGGAGGAAATTTTGGCTTGTTTCCTAGAATTAAGACTATCTGCCATCACAAAAGATTCTAGCATATTCAAAGAGTCAAAGTAAGTCACTAACATTGTGTCTGCTCTCAAAAAACACCCAAGTTCTTTTACACGATTCATGGAGTCACTAGAACTCTGTACAGGAACTTCTTCCGTAGATGTTCCAATCTTCTTCTCCGTCATCTTGTTTCTAGCTCTTGTGCACTTCAGTGATGATTTCGGCATCTGTTCTCTCCACATACAGCGACGTCTTCATCTACATTGAGAAAACCTTTGTAAGTAATGGCCGTGGGGTCGGATACCACATCCATCGGCGGAAGGAACAGCTTCATCGACACTGTCTTTGTCAATTTGAACAAAACCTGATTTTTTGATACAGATTTTTTATTGTTCCTGATGTTACTTTGACCAATGCTTGTTTACACATTCGAGAGGCTAGCAGAACATCCAGCTTTATTTTGAGAGCATTCCTATATTTTCAACCAACCTTCTGTAGTGATGTTTAAAATATTTTATTATTCCATGGGTTGGACAACAGAGGTCATGTTTGCTGGGAAAAAGAATTTTCACATATTCCATTAAAGAAATGGTGTTTGAGCAGTGCAGTTGTCCATAAAAACGATAACCTTCGCTTTTCTTTTATGAACTTTTTATCTAATTTGAATTGGTCATTTGAGAAACCCTTTAAGTCAAAAAAACCTACTTTTGGTAAATGTAAAAAATCACTCTCAGATTGGTAATTTTGCACCAAATAATAAAAAACCACAATCTAATTATAGAATTCACTATTAGAATTGTGAATTTACAAATTTTACCTGTTATAAGTATTTAAGTTCATAGAAATATTAAAATAATTTTTTGACTTATGGGCTTTTAAAAGAAAATGGAGCAAAAACAATGACTTATAGGGTTTTAAAGGAAAATAGAGACACTTGATTTTGATATGGAGGAAAATAAAGTCAGTTAAACAGCTAAAAATGTTTTATTATAATTTTTACATTAGTAAATCTAACATATAATTATGTTTCATGTTAATATATAAAACAAAGTTCTGGAGTTTTAAGCAATATTTTCTCAATCTATCTCAACATCTCCTTTATTGACAGTTTTCCATGAGAATATTTTGTCGTAGAACATCTTTATTTGTTCATCGTCAGGTAAATAAGGCTTTAATTTTTCAAGGTCATCCATTTTTTTCTTGTTTATTGGTACACAATCCTCTTGATAAGCTTTTTGTGTAGGCAGGTTCAACCTATTACGGTTTGTGTTTTTATATCAAAAGTGTGTTCAGTTACACCATCAATGAAGTCTTTTGCTTTTACTATACCAGGATTTTCATGTGAATGGGAAAAACTGCATGAAATTTGAGATTTTAAAAGAAACCTTTTTTTCTTTGGGCACATCTTTGCCTCGTGTTTCCTGAGAAATTACATTCTTTTTAAAAAATGCAGGCCACCAATCCTTGAAATTTAAAATGTCTTCTGACTCAGGTAGGACCACATAGAACTCATTTTTTAATGAGGCACTTAGGAACATTTCAGCATATACCCTTAACAGTGTACACTCTGTCGCACCTTCTCACTTTCTTTTAATAACTGAAAAGTCCCTATCGCAGGGCAGAAAAGAATGCCCTCTAATAGGAAAATACTGCTCTACTGTCTTAAACTTTCCTGTGGAGGCCAAGGCATTTGCCAATCTGAGAACTGAGTGGTTTTTATTTTGGCCTCCACATCCGTCAGAAAAAATATGTAAGTGTTCAATCCCTTCTATTAAATGATTTTGAATGTAGCTCAACAGAAATTGAACAGACTTCATTTGGGCCTTTACCACCAATTCCCTCATGATACATAAAAAATACTACACTGTTGTCTTTAAGATTATGGACACAGAAAACCAACACTAACAGTGAGTTGTCTGAGATAAAATGTTTCTTGGACTGGGATAGTTGGTAGCTGTAAATTTTGCATATAATCAATACATATGCCACCAATATTTTCATTAGTAGCAGCCTGTTCCTGAACTTCGTTGATTTTATAGTAAAACTTTTTAGCCCTGCGCTTATGGACTATTTTTTTCAGCTACATGGACTCTTTTAGCTATATCATTCAAGAATTTACTTTTAATTTTTTATCTCAAGAGCCTCACAAGTACAGCAAGTGTCGACCTGTGGACGACCAAAATGCAGAGTAAAATTTTCTTTAAATATTTTAAGATAAAATTTGTACCCAATATCAATATCTGGATTCGCCTGTTTAAACAGTTTATACATCTCAAGAACATTAAGTTTTTCATTCAAGTAGCTATAATCAGTTGGTACCAATAGTGTGTTATTTTCACAGGAAAGGAAGCGATATGTTCTTTAACTCTATTGACAAAATTAGTTGGTTTTGCATTGCCCGGGACACTTTTGCCTCTCATATCCTGAGGATTTTTACCCTCTGTTAGTAGTTTTGTCAATCTCCTGATGCAGTCCACTACTTATTCCATGTATATTAGAGAATGCAAGTTTGCATACCTGCTGCTTCCCAGATGGTGTTGATACTTCGTAAATGAATGTATTTCCTCTATCTGGCTTACGTGATATTTCACTTGATTTCCTCCGCCGTTTCTGTTTAACTTCAGTTGCTGCAATCAAAGATTGTAGATAGTTGTCTTGCTCATTTTTAGACCCCAAACTTCTAAAGGTCTCAAAAATATCCGTTTCCGTTCTTCATCTGCCACTTTTTGTGAAGCACTTCCGCGACACCTGAAAAAAACAACAAATTATTTCTGGGAATATATCTATTTATTTTAAAGTTTTTAAAGAGTTTCTTCAATGTTATAGATTATATTGCATCAATTAGGCCATGTTGCAATTGTTTGTGTGAGTGTGTTTAAAATATTTTTCTTCACTTATAACACATCAAATTTATTGGTTTCATATAAGGATAGAAACTTAGTCTATACCAAAGTGTATTGTGAAAAGGATTTTTTAAAGAAAGTTTTAGTTTATTAGTGTTACTCCAACAGTAATAGGTATGCGTTATGGTGCGTTCATGTATGTGTGTGTGTGTGTGTGTGTGTGTGTGTGTGTGTGTATTATATATTAAATTGTTGTTTACAGGATAAGAGCTAAAAAAGTAGGCTATCACAAACACAATGAATAGAAATTATTGCTATAGCACTATGACAGCTAAGGTAGAAAAAACTGACGTAGTCCATAATAGGACAGTAGTAAATAATAAATGTTTTTACTTCTATCTTTTATAATCTACTTATTATATGACATTTAAGAGATATGCACATAAAATATGTACAAATATGTAAGCTTAGTACTTGAACAGAACATAATAAAAGTGAAAAAAATACTTACTTGCAATCTTCTCCTGGAGTTATTTCTGGTACTTCTTTTCCAGTCCAACTTATGTATGAGCTTCCTGAAACTCTGGCTTTTTTAATTATTTCGGCCTTGTACTCGGATTTATTGAGAACACCCTTTTTCCTTTTACGTTTCTGAATCTCTAAATTAACATCTAGCTCATTCATTCTGATAATGATTTTAAAATGTTTCAATTTCGATATTAGACGAACAAAGAAAATAGGCTACTCTTTAATATCCCACCATAACCTCAAACCTGGGCTGGAATTGTTTAGTGCAATGTAAACAGCTGATCACTGATCAAGGTGTCAGCTGTTGCTGCTGTTCACTTGAGAAACACTATAAGTCACTGACTTATGGTGTTTCTCAAGTGAACTAAAACTTTGTGGCATTATAAAGTTGGTAAAAAAAGTCTGACTTATGTTGTTTTCTCAGAGGAACTGTGTATTTATATCTGTTGATTGCAAAAATATAAAAAACTAAAATTTAGCTAAAAATTGACTTATGGGGTTTCTCAAATGACCAATTCATTTGATCAGCTACTTTTCAAAAAGATTGCTTGTCATCCAAGCGTTTGAGCTGTTCACATATTCAATCGGTTTTGACTTTACATTCTTAAAACTAGAGGTTAGCAGAGTTCCCTATCATCAATAAAGGCAGATTTTCTGAACCATACTTACCAAAATTGCACCTACCAAAATTGTTACTCTTTCCTTGCTTAACTTTCCTTCGTGACAATTTTCATCTTTTAATGGATAGCGTTTTGTTAGGTGTGCAATAGACCAGTTTCATCAACATTAAAAATATTCTTTGTTTGAAGGTTATTTTTGACGATGGAAGGTTTGTGAATTAAAATTAAGGATTGTGATTAAAAATATCCTTTTGGGTCTCTGTCCTGTATCATCTGTTCTAAATCCTGTTTCCACTGGTTCACAGCTTCACTTTCACCACAGATTGATTTGAACGAAATTTTGTTATGTTCTTTGAGACCATCTAACGAACCAGTTTGAAATTCTGTTTTCCTAATTCCTGAGAAAATTGCTCGGCCTTCACCCTTAATAAGGATCACTCGCATGAACTTTTTTGTCCCTCACCTGCTTCAACTACTTTTAATATGAAACTTCTCCTGCACTACTGAGAATGTTTTCTTTGTTTTTCAGGAAGGTGGATAAGGTGTTTGGTGGAATTTCAAATTCTTTTGCAATTTCATTTTTTTTCTTTATGCGTTTTTCCATTTATTTTGATCATTGCTACTTTTTTCGCTAAAGTGAGAGTCTTATAGGTTTAAGATTTTGTCTACGACATGATCACTACACTTATTTAAAGTTACGTAAATACTAAATCACTTAAAAAAATGATTGCACAAATGAAAACACAACCGATGACTAAGGAATGCAGCACTCAAATTTGGAAGTTAGTTTGGCAGGTGGGGGAAGGGATGTCATTTGACCATAGGTCTGGCATTAAATCTTTGCCAGTAAAACATGTTTTCTGATGAATTTTTAACAATTTTTGATCGGGAATAAAATTAATGTACATTAATTAGGCTCTTTAAACATTCAAATTATCCATGATTTTTTAGCAATGTTTAAATACAAAGTGCTAGAAAAGAAGAAGATAAATATTCTAATTAAAGAATATTTTGAATTATCCAAGTTCGAATTATCCAGGTTCCACGGTACTAGGAATGGTGGTGTTGTTTATAGTTAAGGGCCTAGCTGTCTTTCATCATGACACAATTTAAATTTTTTGTTAATTTATTTAAACTTTACAATTCATCCCAAATATACTCTGAAACCTTTTCATGCACGTAATTGTCGTTTCTTTAATTATTTTATAAATCAATAAAATGTCAGAATTTGTACATTTCTTATAAAAATTCCAAAATACAAATAGTTCAGATCATAAGATATACAGGGCGGTTCGGGAGGAAACGAAAACATTTTATCAGAGTGATCGCAGACCTAAAGAAAGACAAAAAGTTCATATAAACATATGTCTGGAAAGACATTTGTTAGCGAGATAAGACTAGCAAAAGTTTTCACCTAGATTTCCACTCTAAGGATTAAATGAAACTGGACTGATAGGTAATGAAGACAAACATTTGATCAGTTTATATGAATTTCGACCTGAAAATTGAATAAACTAGGCCCAGAACTGTAAGTCCCTTAGTTGTAAAATAACTTGCTTAAAAAACAAATATTTACTGCCTAACGTTTTTAACGTTTGAGGCATAATTAATTTCATCAGATGGCTAACAAATGCATAAAATCCACAAACAAAAACTGTAATTTAATTCGGAGAAAATTTATGTAAATAAAGTTATTAGCAAACAAATTCTAAATTAATCAATTCAAATTTAGTTGTAAGAAAACAAAACACCTAGGCTAATGCATTTTGAACAGATGTTTAATTTAGAACGGTATTATGAAAGTAAATTAAATATTTATAAGCATAAATTTATTTTAAAACGTTTATTATGATAATACAATAGACTATTATTACTTTTTTGTAAGGTAATAAAAGTTACAGTGAATTTCAATAGATTAATTTAGAATATGTTTGCTATTGATTTTATTTAAATCAATTTTCTCTAAATTTAATGATGGATCAGCAGACAATTAATGAAATGGGGAGTTCTCGTTGATCAATTATTCTCAAATCCAAATCTTTGTTAAAGATTCAGTGAATTTGAGATTTGGATTCGGCTTCGACACATCATTTAAAATATACTATTTTTTAGAGTCAAGAAAAAAATATTTTTATTGTTATGGTTTATTTATACTTCTTATTAAAATATTTCAAACACAGGACTGATAACATTACTTTTATTTAAGTATACACATGGCTATGCTTAACTGATTAGTAGTATGTTTTATTATATTTTGGATATATGCTTGGCTAAACGATACAAATGCTCTACACATACATACGATACATTGACAAGGCGTATAATCTTGTCAAATAATACACACTGGAAGTAGGTAATGGTTTCCTGTATAGTATTATTTGTATTACTGAGAACATCAGACATAAAATGTAACTGCACCAGTTGTAGTCTGCACTAAAACCAAAGAAAGTTTATTGGATCCATAAGCAGTTATTTTATTAACAATTAAAAATAATTTTTACTATTTGTTCTATAATTTATAATTTGACTAAAATTGAATCTTTAAATATATGGCTGCTGTTCCATTCTTTAATTTACAACACTTTAGAATGACTCAAAACTCCTGATAGCAATTTTTCCAGCAATATTTTATATTTAGAATACTAATAGATTTTATTTCTTTCCTTTAGACCTTAATTTTCCTTGAGATTACAAATGATTTTCTCTTTTTAAATAAGGAATTTCAATGTTTTAGGCATCTAGAGATAGAGCCAATTTGCGTGGATTCGCAAAATGTATCTGCAATGAAGAGGGCAAGATTATTTTGGGGAAATATTCCTGGAATGGCTCAGGTGCCGCAAAGGCTGGAAAGGGCAAGCTGCAGCACAAGTCTGCAGGATCATTTGACACCAAATCTGGAAAGAGAGGCTTGTGTTGATAAAGTGCGTACAGTTACCACCAACAGAAACTCTCTAACAAAGAGTAAGTAGACATTGTGAATGATTGATGTTATAGATCCATTTCCTATCCTATTCTATTTGAATCCCAAATCCAGTGTCTACCTCTGTTCTTGGAAGAAAGGTTTGTCAAATCATTTAAGAAAACTCTTGGAGAAGTAACCAAAGGATTAGAGTATCAGGGTAAGTATTGCATTAATTTTATTTATTTCCACGGTAATACCACTTGCCACTTTTGGAAATTCTGCAAGGTATGAAGTAACCAATGGAAAATCTGGGAATTTGCTCCAGTCCAGACTGGAATAAAACTATTACTTACCTATTTTTCCGCACAGTTTTTCACTCGGCCAATGAGATGTCCTCAGTGAATAAAACTTACATTTAGTTGCTATATCAAACTTTTAATATACAAACTTAATATACTAAATATACTCTTGTTGAATTTCATTCTAATTCTACAAGAAGATAAATTTATTGAATCAAACTTGTAAATCTAAACAATTTGTGTAGTAAACTCTTTTATGGAATAAACATAAGTACAATGTATATTTAGGTAACACTACAATACAAAACGCATCTTGTCAATATTTATAATAAAGATATGTAACGTTAAGAGAGTCAATTAAATACCTAACAGTTTCATTGATCTTGCAGTATTCTGAGTTGATTTAAACTAATGCAAATATTTTGAGTTTTATCTTCATTGCAGCGGAGTTTGTTGCAAGAAAACAAATTTATTGCCGTTTTTGGGCTATATTCATAATGGGCTGTAATTTTATTATTTGAAAAAAGAGGTATCATCAACATAAATTACTTAATTAACTATAAAATTATTATTCAAACTCTTGCACTAAACTTTCAAATAACATACTAGCCACTAATACTTCATCCTCATATTTATTGGGTAACAGTTATGTTTTGCCAGAATAGATTCCTTGGTAAGTCAGTAATTATAATTATAATAGTAAAGAACAAAGGACCTAGAACATACCCTTGGGGGACTCCTAGATCAAAATTTTGAAAAGATGAATTGGACCCCTTAATTTAAAGATTAATTTACGTTGGTTAGATAGGAAACGATAACTTTATGTGAGTTTTCTGAAACACTGTAGATTGTTAATTTGTCCAAAATAGAAGTAAAGGGGACGCAATTGAATGCCTTTCTCAAATCCAACAGTGAAAGGGCTACTGATGCTCTGTTTTATTCTAAGCTATCAAGAGTTTAATTTATAATATCCAAATTGAGATTCCAAAATAAGATTGTATTGACTGAAATGTGATGAAAGTTGATCGTGCGTTAGTAACTCTTTAATATTTTTAAGAAGATTGAAACAATGGATACTGGACAATAGTTCTTGGGAAAAAGTTTGTCTCTTTTATAAATTGGGATGACCTTGGACATTTTCATGTAGCGAAAAGTAGCCAGTCTCCAGACATATATTTAATATGAATGCTCTATGTATTAAATTCTTTTACTATGGAATTAGGCAACCGATAGTAGTCTATACTTTTAGAATTAGACAATCTTGAGACCACCTCGTAATTACCATTAGGCCCAATTACTTGCTAATGAAGATTTTAGTAAAACATAACTGTTACCAATAGATCGAGGAGGAAACAGGATTTTTCCGGACATTTGCCATCGTTCAGTGAAACAAGAAATCAGTAACACTACGTTTCGAGATCTGCAATCTGATCTCTTTCACTGAACGATGGCAAATGTCCGGAAAAATCCTGTTTCCTTCAAAATCCTTCCATCGTCAAAAATAACCTTCAAACAAAGAAGATCCGAGGAAGTGTAAGTAGCAGGTATGTTATTTGAGATTTTAGTGAGTTCAAGAGTTCAAGAAGTAGCTTTGACTTTTTTCAGATTAGGTGTTATTTTATGTGAATTTTAAGGAGAGTTTTCAAGTGAGATCATATTCCAAGCAGCTTTACATCTGTTTGGAGCTGTGTTAACAAAGTCTTCACATGCTAGTCTTTTGGTTTCAGTTAAATTAGACTGTAATTTCTTTTACAAGCTATGTAAGCATTATAAGCCAATTGTGTCCACTCAGAGCCACCACTTTTAGATGTATATATACACACATCATGTATATACAGGGTGTTCACAAAAAGGTGTCACAAACTTCTGTGGCTGATAATACTCTATCATTCAAAACAAAAAATATTCTATAAACATAATTTGAGAAATATGTATGTTTGCTGCTAGCTACCATTTTGTATGTTTATAAAAAAAATTAATATCTCTAGAACTAGTAAAGCGACATCTACTAATACTGTAGTCTCTTGTTAATCCGGCAGATATTCAACCAGTCCTGCCAGATTACTGGAATGTACTAAAAATGCATATAAATAACAGACCCAATTATTTATTTTACAGGATATAAATATGAATTCTGTATTTATCTATACACACACCATATCATCATAAAAAATTGAAATTTTTTTAAAAACTAAAACATACATTTGAAAAAATCATTTATTTATGGTTTCTGACTAATATCTATTATATTCTGACTGTGTTATAATTACTGTAGGGTTATCTAGTCAAGAACTGGTTTGCGTCTTTACCTCTACTGGCAGTTAGCAAGTCACTAAGATCATCAGCTGTATCTCTGAGATGCCCATTGAAATCGTTTCTCAGCTCATTTAAATTATTGCTATAAATGGTTGTTTTATTTGATATTCCTTTTGTGTGTTTGAACAGGGCTAAATGTGACCCTGTATTTTGTTAGTTTGCGTCCAGGCGTACTAGATCAGCTCGGAAAACTTATGTTTTATAAGGTAAAAGTGGCCAAAATAAGCCACTCTCATCCGCATTATATATTTTGCCTGGAGCTAAAGCCATTTCTTCAGTCACTCTTTTTAAAATTTCGGTTCTTCACCTGTCATACTTAATAGCCGTATACCAAATCATTTCAACCAACCTTCGCTGGCATGTAAGTCATACTTATTCATGATCTTTTTGTAGAAAAGTCTAGCAAATTTTCCCTTTACTTTCAAAATGTTGCCTGAAACAGGTCCACAAATAAAGACTATCTTCAACCCAAAGAAAACTTGCCTGTCTTCATTGTTTTCCGTAAATTTAGCATATTTTCACTTTTACAAAATAAATTCTGTATCTTCTCACTATACTCTCACGTCATGGATTATTGCATGACCAATGCCATACTTATTAGCGAAACTAAATAATGTTTCACCCTGTTCAAGTGATTTTAAAATCTTGTTTATATCCACAAGTGATAATGTTTAAGTTTGTCTTATAGAGACATGTTTCACATAGCACTACTAACACACAAAACCACACTGATGAAGGACAGCACATTAGGAGCAAGTGTATCACTGGTGCCAGACTGACAAAAGCTGCTCACAATGGCAGGGGCAGAAGAAACCTGTTTTCAACTCTCAGCTCCTGCTCTAAACAGAACTACGCGCTTAGTAGTTGCCCTTATAAAGCGCCAGATTATAGTCAGGGCCAGACAAGTGAAATGCCGGATTATAGAGAGGACACTGTATCAAATTTTGCACATAAGTATTAATAATTAAGAGGAACTTTAAAAAATATTGGTGTGATTTCTTCTTTTTCTTCTTCTATGGGACGGCCTATTGCCATGCACTTAAGCCTCAAGGGTCTTTTGCGCACCCCGGAAGCACACCAATAGACCGACCAGTCTACGGTTTCAGCAGTTCTACAACCGCCGAAATCAACCGATCAGGTCCTCATGGAGAAATTCGTCACCCTTGCCGAAACTACCGTAAATAGTGCATATGGCATATTGCTCCCTTTTTTTCTTTTTTTTTTCCCTTGGGGCGGCCTACTGCCATGCACTTAAGCTTCAAGGGCTTTTTGCGCACCCCGGAAACACACCATGAGGCCCACCAGTCTACAACTTCAGCAGTTCAACAAACCGCCGAAAACAACCTATCAAGTCCTCCTGGGAAAATTCACCACCCCTGTCCAAACTACCAAAGATGGCATACCGCTCCCTTGCTATTGCAGGGCAGTCAAAGAGCAGATGTTCAGCAGTTTCCTCCTGCTCGTCACACATTCTACAGAGCGGATCTTCACGAAGTATACAAACTCTGTGAAGATGTTTTCTCAGGTGATCATGTCCCGTAATCAGACCCACAACCCAAGAATACACCGATCTACTTAGTGAGAGAAAATCAGATGACGTCACCCTAGGGGAAGGCGACTGTAGAACCATTCTGCTCATTCTCAGACCAAGTTCTCTCATGTTCAGTGTGAACCCATTCCGGGACAGCCCCAAAGGATTCACACCTAGAAATGCCACAAAACGACTGGAGGTTCCATCATATTGGACGCTGAGTCCAAGTTAGACAGGATATCAGCTCTTTCGTTCCTAGAGATCCCCTTATGACCAGGAACCCAACAAACAGTAACATTGGTGATTCTGGCAAGGGAAGAAAGGACTTGATAGCAATCCCACACAACTTTGGAGTTGAATACATAATATTCCAACACCTTTAATGCTGCCTGGCTATCTGTGAAAATACTAATCGTCTTACTCCTATACAGCAGACGAGCACACTCCATAATGGCTGTGACTTCTGCTTGAAAGACTAAGGATAAGGATCCATAGGGACCACCAGCTCCCTACATTGTCTCATTCCCACAATCCTAGTGCCTGCGGCACTTTTTGTTTTAGAGCCGTCTGTAAACCATTCCAAGTTCTGTTGGTGGAAGAGGTTTCTTTCTCTCCGACCAAGCCTCTCTAGAGGATGTCACAACTCTCAAGGGTTTGTCAAAGGAAAATATCTGAGGCATCTGATCATAGATCATAAGCATAGCATTCTCCTGAATCAGGATACTAATTTTTGCAGTGCCCCCTGTTACAGTCCAAGGCCGACCAAAGTCTGCCTGCTGAAGACAATAGTCACTCCTTCTGTCCATAACCCAATGACAGTATTCAGGGGGTGAGGTTAAGACATCATTCTAGAGCCGTTCCCGGCGCACTTGGAAAGGGCCCAGTTATAACAAGGCAAGCCATCCTTTGGATGCTAGACAGACTAGCTACCATTATCATGACCTCAGTTTTGGCCACCAGACGACAGCTCCAAACGTTACTGTAGGTCTAACCAGATGACAGCTTCAAACATTAGTGTAGGACTAACCAAGGAGGCACAAAACCAATACAGAAGCCTCGACTTCAGTCCCCAAGACCCACCTATTACATATCTGCATTCCATCAAGGGAAATTTCCCTCTGGCAGTAACTCTTCAGACCCCTAGTTCAGATCTCTATCAAGGATGACGTCTAGATACTAGACCTCAACTTTATCTCTGACTTTGACTTAAGACTTAATCCTTCCAACTGATGCCTTCTTGTAAAAGCAACCACCACAGCCTTTGTGGGGTTGACACTAAGGCCCATCCCATCACATCAGTTTCCCACCATGTTCAGAGCTGCATTGATCAGTTCCATGACTATTGTGTTCCTTGACATAAGTGATACAGTCCGGAAGGTGTGTTCTTATCATAACTCTTGTAAAGGCAACCACAGCAGCCTGTATGGGGGGTTGATACTAAGGCCCATCCAAAATTAAGTAGAACATAATTTAAAAAAGAATAAATTTTAACGGACCAGCTATATTTTTTAAGGCAGTAACTAAACATTATCTAGCCTTTGGAAAGACTTGCAAGGGCTACAATTTTTGGTCCGATTGTATTTAAAATTACTAAATCCTAATCTTCACAAACTTAATATTATTCATCCTTATTATTTATAACTTTGTCTTTTGATACTCTTGCATTGTTAAATTTGTATTGATACTATATTTGTTGCCCCATCTGAAAAACTCTGTTTCTCCCCAATGTATCCGTTTACATCCCCCACAGTAACCAATTTTTTATGCGACTAGAAAGAAAGAAGAAATTCGGGATGTTTGAAATCCCTCACAAAAGTTATAATTAAAATAAATTGGTAACACATTTGAACTATTGCTCTCATTCACCATATTCTCAATATTATTATTCATGGTACACTCTTCATGTAAAAATTTTAATTTTTTAGGAAATTGTTATTTCAAGTTTTATTATTTACAGTAATCCTTTTAATATTTCTACCAAATTCAGCAGTTCCAGTTGCAAACTTGAAGTAGATATTAAAATTACAACATTTATTTTTAAAACAACTTCTTTTCTTAAATAAATGTTTCTATCAAAAGTACTCAAAAACTACAACAAATTTTTATCACTAACCTTATTTTTAATTCCACACATGTTTTAAACTAAAATCCTGAACTCTGACGAACTTTTGTTCTTTCTCTTCCCATCTACACCCATTAACTGGCTATAGCATTGATGCTGTCCTTCAGCAAAGCTGGCTGTCTTATCTCCGAGTTGTTTAAATAGAATCCCTGAGTTCAATGGTTTCCCAGAGCTCTCATGTCGACTGCTTTGCTTACCCTGTTGGAACTTCCCTCTTAAAATTTGCCAAGAACTCCCAAAAAGTCATGATTGAAGAGCTGCTGAAGTCTTATCTGCTCTATCTTGCAGACCAACCATCCATCTTCCTTCCTCCCACATTAATCGGCACTTGCCGATAGCGAGATAGTCATAAACCAATGGAAGTCGTCACCTCCTCACTGCTCCTACCTTCTCCGATCTGATTGCTTCATCAAACTAATATGCTTCATTTTCTTCACACCTAATTCAGAAAGTCTTTATGGACAACATACTATGTGTCCTACAGATGTTTACCCAAGACATTATATATTCAATATCTGTGTCCTCTGGAATATGCACAATAATTGCACTGTGATTATTGCCTTTAAGGGGTTAATCCAAAGTGTAATTTAATCAAATTTTCATTCCCAATATAAAAGCTATAATTCTCTTATTTTTTATCTGATTTAAGTACTTTTCCCCCACAGGCAACGTTCTTAGTCAGTTTTTTCTTAATTTTTGGCAGTTTTCGAGAAATTCGATATACACCACTTTTAATTTGCTGCCAGTTTTAGAACAACACAATTTTTCTCCGACAGAGATGTGTTAATAGGAAAATTACCATGTTATTTCATAAACCATTTATAAGTTATGAAGTTTTAGTTAATTTTTCTGTGTTCCAATTATATTCTGTATTGTTCACTTTTTTACAATAAGCTAACAAACTTTTGTAACTGTTAGGAATCAATCCTGTAAGGAATGAGTTAGGAATCAATAATTATTATAAATTATATAATGCCAGTTAAAGGGAATCAAACAAAATGTAATAATAATTTTTGGTTTTTATTTCCTACAGTATACATTATTTACTATTTAGCAATATAGAAAAGTATTTTTTATTTACTTAAGGAGACATTGTAAAAATGCTACACTTAGGTAAATTATGATACATATATTATCCGAGCAGAAAAAGTGCATGTATTAATAAAATAGGAAAATAAATATCAAATATAATTTTAAAATGTTCATTACAAACATGGCATGTATGCAAAGATATCACATTTTACAAATTCTTTTCGTGCAATGAGGTTTTATGCAATCATTTTATGTTTATAAGGTAGTATTCGGATAATTGTTAAACTAAGAAATAAAATAATGGTAACAAATTGTTGTAAAAAAGTAAAGTTCAGCACAACAGTAGTGTATGCATATATATGCTTATGGCATTGAGTAATGCTACTGAATTGCTGCCTGTGAGACACAAACTGGTCTAGTGTCAATATTGGTAAGCATAAAAGGACTAGTGTCAATTGGTAAGCTGTAAGCATACAAGCTGTAACCTGGACCCCGTCATGTCCCATCACACTGCTTCACCCCCCCCCCCCACCACCATTGCCATTGACAACATCTTATTATTTTGTTAATTATAAGTTTTGAACTACGTTAATATGACATAGCTAAAACCATTTTCATACTCTCATATACACTTTTACAGTGTTAAAAGTGAACCCTCATGTATATGTAATTATACACTTCAAAGGTTACAAATTTACAACTTCAATTGAACATATTAAATTATTACAGTTAAGAGCCTGCTGCACTGCAGCCATTTTGTGTACCCGCAAAAAGAAATTAGATCTTAATTTTGTCATATAGTTATAGGAGATGTCTCATTTTAAAGATCTTACTCAAATGCTTTTTAGAATTTCCAATATTTCTATTGGTTATTCAGGAAATATTCTCAAATTTTATAAGAGAAAAACAAAAAATCATGACATCTCCCATAACTCAGTTTAGTTCTTCTACTGGAGTAAACTCAAGACTAGTTCACTGATATACATGATTATTTTCCTTTGCATTTTAAATTTATTTTCTTGTTACAAAATATCGGTTGTCTATTTCGTTTTTGTATGATGATTATGATTATTATTATTACCGTACATACTGATAACTTTACAAATATTTTCAATGTAATGTTTTAATGATTTTTGTTGTGTTCAGTGGTGCAAAGTAGAATTTGGTATTGAACTTTTAATTGAAGAACTTATTCTATGTACTTAATTAATATAATAGTACTACAGTGTAATTTGGTACCATCCTGTTTTGTAGCATTTTACCAATAGGTAATTCTTAAATGCTAATAATTTCTTTGTACTACACTTAAATTAAAAAAATAAAGCTGGTACTTTATGGAAAGTATTGTGTAAATTTTAGCATTGGTTGATTGTTACTTTTCACAGTCGGATGATCAATCTTGTTACTTTTCACAGTCAGATCTGATCTGCCGCAGTGAAACAAAGTGTTAAGTCTTAATCAGGATAGCAGCATAGATCTTGATGTAAAAGTTAAATGGTTCGGCTGTTATCAATCCCGGAAACAAAATTTTCACATAAAAATCACAAGATATTTCATTTAAAGCAATTTCGTGGCCGAACCATTGAGGATAGTGCAAAAGATTCACAGTCTGATAATCTTGTCAGATCTGATCTGTTGCAGTGAAACAATGTGCAATTAAGTCTTAATCAGGATAGCAGCATCCATATTAGTGTTAATCTGCATAAAATGGATTATAAAAATGCTGAAAAACATACTACAAAATAATGTTTTGCAGGTGACGGTACATCACAAGTTACCATGAAAGGTCAAGATAGTACTCTCACGGTCAATGAAATAGAGAAGATGTTTGGGTTTCCAGAACATTACACAGATGTCATGAATTTCAACGCAAACATTCGTCAGAAGCTCCTTGGCAAGGCCTGGAGTGTTGAAGTGGTTTCAGCTCTGCTGGAACCACTAACTCAATACTTCAGGGTATCTGAAGTCGTAGAAGAATAGTAAGTTTTGTAGTGATTGTAAATTTGTACATTTTGTAAGCTTTTGAAGAAAATTAGGTTTGAAGTTTATAGTGTATACTCTTATCTTCAACAAATAAATCTCACCCAAATGTATCAGAACGAAGCTGTCAGACAATATTAGTCAGATATTTATTAAACTCGTTAGCAACAAAATTTTTAACGGTTCATCACAAGTTACAATGAAAGGTCAAGATAGTACTCTCACAGTCAATGAAATAGAGAAGATGTTTGGGTTTCCAGAACATTACACAGATGTCATGAATTTCAAACGCAAACATTCGTCAGAAGCTCCTTGGCTAGGCCTGGAGTGTTGAAGTGGTTTCAGCTCAGCTGTAACCACTAACTCAACACTTCAGGGTGTCTGAAGTAGTAGAAGAATAGTAAATTTTGTAATAATTGTAAATTTGTACATTTTGTAAATTTTTGAAGAAAATTAGGTTTGAAGTTTATAGTGTATACTCTTATCTTCAACAGATAAATCTCACCCAAATGTATCAGAACGAAGCTGTCAGACAATATTAGTCAGATATTTATTAAACTCGTTAGCAACAAAATTTTTAACGGTTCATCACAAGTTACAATGAAAGGTCAAGATAGTACTCTCACAGTCAATGAAATAGAGAAGATGTTTGGGTTTCCAGAACATTACACAGATGTCATGAATTTCAACGCAAACATTCGTCAGAAGCTCCTTGGCTAGGCCTGGAGTGTTGAAGTGGTTTCAGCTCAGCTGTAACCACTAACTCAACACTTCAGGGTGTCTGAAGTCTTAGAAGAATAGTAAATTTTGTAATAATTGTAAATTTGTACATTTTGTAAATTTTTGAAGAAAATTAGGTTTGAAGTTTTATAGTGTATACTCTTATCTTCAACAAATAAATCTCACCCAAATATATCAGAACGAAGCTGTCAGACAATATTAGTCAGATATTTATTAAACTCGTTAGCAACAAAATTTTTAACGGTTCATCACAAGTTACAATGAAAGGTCAAGATAGTACTCTCACGGTCAATGAAATAGAGAAGATGTTTGGGTTTCCAGAACATTACACAGATGTCATGAATTTCAACGCAAACATTCGTCAGAAGCTCCTTGGCTAGGCCTGGAGTGTTGAAGTGGTTTCAGCTCAGCTGTAACCACTAACTCAACACTTCAGGGTGTCTGAAGTCGTAGAAGAATAGTAAATTTTGTAATAATTGTAAATTTGTACATTTTGTAAATTTTTGAAGAAAATTAGGTTTGAAGTTTATAGTGTATACTCTTATCTTCAACAAATAAATCTCACCCAAATGTATCAGAACGAAGCTGTCAGACAATATTAGTCAGATATTTATTAAACTCGTTAGCAACAAAATTTTTAACGGTTCATCACAAGTTACAATGAAAGGTCAAGATAGTACTCTCACAGTCAATGAAATAGAGAAGATGTTTGGGTTTCCAGAACATTACACAGATGTCATGAATTTCAACGCAAACATTCGTCAGAAGCTCCTTGGCTAGGCCTGGAGTGTTGAAGTGGTTTCAGCTCAGCTGTAACCACTAACTCAACACTTCAGGGTGTCTGAAGTCTTAGAAGAATAGTAAAATTTGTAATAATTGTAAATTTGTACATTTTGTAAATTTTTGAAGAAAATTAGGTTTGAAGTTTATAGTGTATACTCTTATCTTCAACAAATAAATCTCACCCAAATATATCAGAACGAAGCTGTCAGACAATATTAGTCAGATATTTATTAAACTCGTTAGCAACAAAAATTTTTAACGGTTCATCACAAGTTACAATGAAAGGTCAAGATAGTACTCTCACGGTCAATGAAATAGAGAAGATGTTTGGGTTTCCAGAACATTACACAGATGTCATGAATTTCAACGCAAACATTCGTCAGAAGCTCCTTGGCTAGGCCTGGAGTGTTGAAGTGGTTTCAGCTCAGCTGTAACCACTAACTCAACACTTCAGGGTGTCTGAAGTCTTAGAAGAATAGTAAAATTTGTAATAATTGTAAATTTGTACATTTTGTAAATTTTTGAAGAAAATTAGGTTTGAAGTTTTTTAGTGTATACTCTTATCTTCAACAAATAAATCTCACCCAAATATATCAGAACGAAGCTGTCAGACAATATTAGTCAGATATTTATTAAACTCGTTAGCAACAAAATTTTTAACGGTTCATCACAAGTTACAATGAAAGGTCAAGATAGTACTCTCACGGTCAATGAAATAGAGAAGATGTTTGGGTTTCCAGAACATTACACAGATGTCATGAATTTCAACGCAAACATTCGTCAGAAGCTCCTTGGCTAGGCCTGGAGTGTTGAAGTGGTTTCAGCTCAGCTGTAACCACTAACTCAACACTTCAGGGTGTCTGAAGTCTTAGAAGAATAGTAAATTTTGTAATAATTGTAAATTTGTACATTTTGTAAATTTTTGAAGAAAATTAGGTTTGAAGTTTTATAGTGTATACTCTTATCTTCAACAAATAAATCTCACCCAAATGTATCAGAACGAAGCTGTCAGACAATATTAGTCAGATATTTATTAAACTCGTTAGCAACAAAATTTTTAACGGTTCATCACAAGTTACAATGAAAGGTCAAGATAGTACTCTCACAGTCAATGAAATAGAGAATATGTTTAGGTTTCCAGAACATTACACAGATGTCATGAATTTCAAAGCAAACATTCGTCAGAAGCTCCTTGGCTAGGCCTGGAGTGTTGAAGTGGTTTCAGCTCAGCTGTAACCACTAACTCAACACTTCAGGGTGTCTAAAGTCTTAGAAGAATAGTAAAATTTGTAATAATTGTAAATTTGTACATTTTGTAAATTTTTGAAGAAAATTAGGTTTGAAGTTTTTTAGTGTATACTCTTATCTTCAACAAATAAATCTCACCCAAATATATCAGAACGAAGCTGTCAGACAATATTAGTCAGATATTTATTAAACTCGTTAGCAACAAAATTTTTAACGGTTCATCACAAGTTACCATGAAAGGTCAAGATAGTACTCTCACGGTCAATGAAATAGAGAATATGTTTAGGTTTCCAGAACATTACACAGATGTCATGAATTTCAAAGCAAACATTCGTCAAAAGCTCCTTGGCTAGGCCTGGAGTGTTGAAGTGGTTTCAGCTCAGCTGTAACCACTAACTCAACACTTCAGGGTGTCTGAAGTCTTAGAAGAATAGTAAAATTTGTAATAATTGTAAATTTGTACATTTTGTAAATTTTTGAAGAAAATTAGGTTAGAAGTTTATAGTGTATACTCTTATCTTCAACAAATAAATCTCACCCAAATGTATCAGAACGAAGCTGTTAGAAAATATTAATCAGATATTTATTATACTCGTTAGCAACAAAATTTTTAGCGGTTCATCACAAGTTACAATGAAAGGTCAAGATAGTACTCTCATGGTCAATGAAATAGAGAAGATGTTTGGGTTTCCAGAACATTACTCAGATGTCATGAATTTCAAAGCAAACATTCGTCAGAAGCTCCTTGGCTAGGCCTGGAGTGTTGAAGTGGTTTCAGCTCAGCTGTAACCACTAACTCAACACTGCAGGGTGTCTGAAGTCTTAGAAGTATAGTAAAATTTGTAATAATTGTAAATTTGTACATTTTGTAAATTTTTGAAGAAAATTAGGTTAGAAGTTTATAGTGTATACTCTTATCTTCAACAAATAAATCTCACCCAAATGTATCAGAACGAAGCTGTCAGACAATATTAGTCAGATATTTATTAAACTCGTTAGCAACAAAATATTCAAGTTACAATGAAAGGTCAAGATAGTACTCTCACGGTCAATGAAATAGAGAAGATGTTTGGGTTTCCAGAACATTACTCAGATGTCATGAATTTCAAAGCAAACATTTGTCAGAAGCTCATTGGCAAGGCCTGGAGTGTTGGAAGTAGTTTCAGCTCTGCTGTAACCACTAACTCAACACTTCAGGGTGTCTGAAGTCGTAGGAGAATAGTAAATTTTGTAATGATTGTAAATTTGTACATTTTGTAAATTTTTGAAGAAAATTAGGTTTGAAGTTTCTAGTGTATACTCTTATCTTCAACAAATAAATCTCACCCAAATATATCAGAACGAAGCTGTCGGACAATATTAGTCAGATATTTATTAAACTCGTTAGCTACAAAATTCAAGTTACCATGAAAGGTCAAGATAGTACTCTCACGGTCAATGAAATAGAGAAGATGTTTGGGTTTCCAGAACATTACACAGATGTCATGAATTTCAAAGCAAACATTTGTCAGAAGCTCCTTGGCAAGGCCTGGAGTGTTGAAGTGGTTTCAGCTCTGCTGTAACCACTACCTCAACACTTCAGGGTGTCTAAAGTCTTAGAAGAATAGTAAAATTTGTAATAATTGTAAATTTGTACATTTTGTAAATTTTTGAAGAAAAATAAATTTGAAGTTTATAGTGTATACTCTTATCTTCAACAAATAAATCTCAACCAAATGTATCAGAACGAAGCTTTCAGACAATATTAGTCAGATATTTATTAAACTCGTTAGCAACAAAACTTTCATTTCCAGAAACCTGAGCCAATGACTCATTAATCATAACTTTATCAATTGTTATCTTATTTTTCTTAACTATTTGTTTAGTTATCTTCCAGTATTTCTTAGAATCGCCTTTACATTTATCAACTAAGTTTGAATAATAATTAAGTTTGTCTTGTTTAGTACTCTTTGTAACTCTCTTGGACACCAACATTTCTAACATCCACTTGCAACATTTCTTATCTCCAAATTATTTCGGTCCCTAGAAAACAATTTAGAGCTGATTTTTTCGATTAATTAAAGTTACGGAATTAATTACCCATTCATTTCGCTTTCTACTCTTACTATTCAATTGTTTAAGTTTACTGGAAGCGATGTAACATTCATTAAAGGTTTTATAAAATTTGGCCAAACCCAAATTGACATCATTCATTTCAAATATGGGATTCCAGTCAGCATGTTGCCTTTGTAATAACATATCTGTTACTCTTACAAATTTCAGTTTATTTTCATTATGAATTACGTCAGATAAAGCAATGTTTAAAGCATAAGTAATATCAATTGCAGCAACACCTCATTGAAAATTGATATTTTTGGAATTTCTTATTAAAATATGATGAATACATGATACAGAGGAATTTAATATTCTAGTAAGAGCATTGATACAACTTTCTAATCCATATGAAGCAATCAAATTAATTAGTTTTGGAGCTATTATTCTTTAATATACATATATTCATATCTCATACGATCATAGTTAAATCTCTACTCCCCTTTAAAATATTTACAAAATCATTTTTAAAGAATTTATATGGATATTTACACTGCCGATATATTCCAATAAGACATGATTTGATTAAAAGGCAGCTAATAGTTATCTTTTTAGCAGGTCTTAATCCATACCTCTTGTTAGAATCTGTTAGAATTATTACTTTGTATAATACATTTAAACTACTCAAATGTATAAAAAGTTCATAAAAATTTTTTTCTCGTGCTACTTATATTAACACAACAAATGTTCAAACTTCAATTCACCATCATATTGTCAATTCAAGTTCAATGCAGTACATTAAAATAACAGAGCAATTTTAATTGGAACATTTTTAACCTACCTTTTAACCTACATATTTGTTCACATCACCAATAGTTTACAACCGCACTTTATTGTGATCTTCAGGCACTTTATTGTGATCTTCAGACTCCGAGCACCAGATGAATTTATAGCCATAATCTTTCAGTTTCTGTGCATGAAAAAGTGAAGTTTTGTTGAAGAGTGTCAGATGTTTTGGGGGCGGAAGCTAAGAAATTTGTGGATTCAATGTTTGACTTCTTACTTTGTTTAAGAAAAGCATTACGTTTTTGTCTGTTTCTAAATTGGATGATAATTGGCTTTGGAACACCAGATCGGTTAGGAATTCTGTGAATGGCTTGGATATCCAAGCATTTTTTTTCTGTTTCTGTGTATTTATATTTCATAACTTGTGTATTTTAGTTGATCACTTTTTAAATTTTTAACTTTAGAATAATGTTTAGAATAATGATTACAAATACATCAACCACCTAAAGGAAAGTAATTGTAATATAGTTTTTATTTATAATAATGTTTATAAGTATGTTATGTTATAATACATGTTTACTATGTTCAACGTAAGGAAAGTATTGTATTGTAATATAGTTTTTATTTATAATAATGTTTATAAATAAGTTATGTTATAATACATGTTTACTATGTTCATGACAACGTAAGGAAAGTATTGTATTGTAATATAGTTTTTATTTATAATAATGCTTATAAATATGTTATGTTATAATACATGTTTACCATGTTCATGACAACGTCTATTGTACACTTGTGTATTTGATGACAGTAAAGCTTCTTGTAATAATAATAATAATAAATCTTTATTGTCACAAACGTTTTATAATAATATAGCACAGCTATAAAACAGATGACATTGTCAGATATAACCTACACTACTCTTGTTTGATTAAATCCAAACAACCAAACATACAATACAATAAAACGCACAATAAAGGAAGGCAATATGCCAACTTGTAGACCTACTTAAAAATATAAAAATCAACATTAACAAACAGTAATACAGTGCCTAAAATTAAAAAAAATATAATTTAAAAACTCACTTGCATTATAATATATTTTTTTCAAGTAACAACTCCTTAATGTTATCTCGAAATGCGCCTGAATATATTAATTCCTTAAAACCTAAAGGTAATTTATTGAAACATTTTTTCCCTATGTAGGATGGTGTCATTTCCACCACTTTCAGATGATGTCTGGGGTATTGAAAATTAGTTTTATACGTAGTATTGACTTTTTTTATGGTTTTTATTAAAAAGGTTTTTGTAACTAGACTGAACTGTTAATAAAATTTAAAATTATTAGGCTTGGTACAGTTAAAATTTTATGTTTATTAAAGATACAAGAAGCCTTCTAAGGTGAAAATGCCATTATTCTTAAAACTTTCTTCTGAATTTAAAAGATGTTATCTATATCTGTTGAAAACCCCCAGAACTCAATTCCATACCAAAGGATTGAATAAAAATAAGCATAATATATGATTAAACATGTTTTTAAATCTATGGTATGTCTCAAAATAAGCATTTGAAAGCATGCTGAGTTTAACTTTCTTAAAATAGTTTCAATGCATTTAGTCCAATTCAAATGCAAATCCAGTTCTAGCCCCTAACATTTGGTGTTTTTACTAATAGAAAATCTCTTATATTCAAATTCTAAATCACTAAAATAATGATTTCTTGATTGAGGTGTACAACATTTTACCAATTGTCCATTTGCAATTCCTTTAATTCAGTTATGGTTTCACTGATTTTAAACTTTCAATTCGTTGTCATTCTTAGATCTAACAAGTGCAGTCGTATCATCTGCATAAAGTGTTAGACTGTTTGATATGTTTTGCAGGGAGATCATTTATGTACAAAAGAAACAAAAGAGGTCCCATAATTGAACATTGTGAACTGTGATTTAGATTTAACATATTTTCTACAGATGACTGTCCTTTGATAACGATTCAATAGATAGGATTTGTGAATTCTTAGAAAATTTATAAGCATTGAACTTTTTAATGAGTATATCATGATTTATATCATGACTAACACAGTCAAACGCCTTGGGACAGGTCATAAAACACTCCCACTGCGCTCTGGGATCCATCCAAGGCCCATGATACTTTGTCAATAAATTTAGATAATGCAGTCATTGTACTCATCCCTTTTCTGAAGCCAAATTGTTCAGAAGCTAAAATATTATTTTTTTCTAAAAATGCTGATATTTGATTTAAAGCTGATAAAAAAAAAAAAAAAAAAAAATAGATAATGATGGCAGAACTGAAACCAGTCTATAATTATCAGGATTTACTCTCCTCCCTCTTTATGAAGAGGACTTCTGCGAACTTTAAATAATTTGGAAAAGAGACATTTTGAAAAGGTTGGTTTATAATAATAGCTAAAGGTTTTGCTATAAAACCTGAAAATTTTTTCATCATATTTACTGGAACTCCATCATAACCTGTGTTTATTTACAATGTAAGAACACAAATAATTTTTATTCAGTTTGGCAGTTTTATTAGTACCAAAAAACTTAACTTCAAATTTAGTGACATGTTTGTGGCTTTCATTATCGACATTTATTACTTTTCCAGTCCAATAAGTGTATCCTTTCACCTTCCCAAAGACAAGATAATTCACCTGGAAGGCCGTATTTGTAATCAATTTTATTACTTGCTGAAACCCTTTTTATTGTTATAGTGAATAGTGAAAGAAAGGGATTCTCTTTCTTGTAAAAAATGTAGATAATTATTTTCTTTCCCTTAGAAATAAGAAAAACTCATTTTAAAAGTAAACATCTTATTTTACAGTTGTTCTTTCTAATAAAAATAACTTTATGTGTAGTAAAAAGATTTTAACCTTTGGTGGGAATTGAACACTGGCCCACCCATCCATTGCATTAGATTACAGTTGGTGCCTTTCTCTACTGTGACACTAGTACTTGTTGATAAGAGAGAACCCACATGCTTTGTATCACTGACAAGTCTATCAAATAACCTGTGACATGTTTCTATTGGAAAAACTTACTTTAGGCATTTGTTTGTTTATTTCTAAAAACTGTCAAATCTAGCCAAAAACTTGATTGTAAAATGAAATAAAAGTTTTGTTCTGTTTTTGATTCTTGAATTTTTATTCCAATTACTCTCCAAGTCTTCAGTACACTCAAAGTGATAACTTTGAGAGCATACAGAACAGACAGTAAAATCATCATTTTCAGGCAATGGATCACCACATTGAAGCACAATCACTCATACTGATAGAACAAAGTGCAGATAAGGTAGACACAGATAAGGATGGCTGTACTGCATGCCTGCTTCCACTCTACTATTTGTTTAGATTGTATCATTTGACACATTCATTCAGTCCAGCTGTAGTTTCTCTACAAAGTTCCTGCAGTGTTGTTCTTAAAACATTAATTCATGAAAATATGTATTTTGCTTTTTATACTGTGGTTATTACAGTTTGTTTGTTGTTTCCATGTCGATAACCATTAAAAATTTTATATTGTTTCCATTTTATTTTGAGTGATTGTAAAAATTAAATTTGTTTGTAGTATTTTGTAAAGATGCAATTTTTGAATATAAATCACTTAAGTTTTGAAAATTTCCATTTTGATATTGTTAGGTTGAAAAAAATAAATGTTTTAGTAGAGTACATTTATTGTGCTTGTGAAAAATAAGAAGATTATCACTTGTAAATGGTAAAATCTGTGAAACCTAATTGTATTTGTTTTATGCAATTGTTTATTTGCATAAATGTTTATACTTTTTTTTAGCAAAGATGCGTTATTATCTGCTTTAATAATATCAATAATCTCTAGCAATATATTATATTGACAACTTTAATCTCAAGTTCTGTACCAAATTTTATTCTAAAAATTCCATAATACTCTCAAACAATGTTGGATGAAAGATGAGAAAACCGCCATTGCTGAAAAGTAGGAGCCTTATCTCCCACAGCAGGCAAAGGTCTACTCCACATCAGTGGAGACACAATTTCACACCAAATTGAACTTTATTTGTCACACACAATCTTCTTTCACCCATTACTGTGGAAAATAAGTTTGCACTTTTTACCATGCAAATAGACCATGCCCAATTCATTTTGGGAAAAGAATGTAATATTGATAGCCAACAGATTATGTAGCATAAATCACTGCATTTCTCTTTTATTGAATTCAAACGATTTATGTTTATTCGTGGTGGAAAGAAGAGAATCAATCATACTCTGCCCCAACGGTAAGACTCATTTCTCCCTGTAGTATCACAGTCTGGTGGTACCAACGGTTTGTGTCCAACACAACTGGAAAACATAAAACACAATTTTAGTTGGTAGTATAATGTGTGCGGTTTGTGTCCATCACAACTGGAAAACATAACACAATTTTAGGTGGTAGTAATAATCTGTGCGTTCTCATCCAACAAGCCAAGCACGAAATTAAAATCTGACTAATAAGCCCATACAAAATTTTAATGTACCTTGGGTTTCTTGCAGTACATTCAGGCAATTAAGATTATATATAATCAATTTTAACATTACTTTTATATTGTAGACATATAAAATCAGGCAAACATTCATCAAATTGTTACTGACAATGACATTTTTCAGGTACTTTCATCTTCTGAATGGGGTTATATGAGAGGTCTGTGGATTATTCTTATTATATAAGGTTTTAATGAAATGAGAATAACTAGCAAAATATGAATATTTCTAAATAAAACTATTGATATTTTAGTTTTTAAAATGGTAAAAAAACTTATTTTAAGAAAATTGAGGCAATTTTGTAGTCCTCACTACTCTACATTAGGGCATAAAGTACAGGATATGTCTTGAGTTTTACAATAAATCTAGTGCTCCTAGGCATAGATATGTAGAAGTCAAAAACGGATGAGGGGATGGTTAGTATTTGTGACACTGCATAGGCATGTCAGATGTTCTAGTAATTGCCTCTTTAGTTGATTAAGATAAAACCATTAGTTGCTCACTTGAAAATAAAAATGAATAGAAGCCTGCTGCTATTAATTATTGTGTAATACTTTACCAGAAGAAAAACAAAAATCAATATATTTTTTCTGCTAGTTGGTTTTGGTATTAAAATGGAGATGTGGCATAACTGCAGAAGGTTGTCTAGGCTAGCAGATGATGAATCAGTTAAATTTCCAATTTTTACGTTTTAAATTGAATCTCAATTAAAAAAAAAAACATTTTTAATGAAAGCCACCAAGTTATAATTGTTAATATATTTTTTTTTAATTTGGCTTTATATGTTTTACATTGCTACCATTTTGATTGAACAAGTACTGCCTAAACTGTGTTTGATATGCACCTGAATCCAAACACATTTTTGTTATGAGCACTCAACCACATCTGGTTGAGTCAAATTTGGTCAGTACAAATTAAAGGCAAAGTGATGTTAAATATAACTGGAAACTAAAACTAATAATTGGAGTGCCAACTTACTAATTTCACCAGGATTGACAATGATTTCCAAGGTGTTGCATTGGTAGATGCACTCAGGAGGGGGCTGGAGAGTCCACTTCTTTCTGCCTCTCAGCTGGGCCTGCCAAGAGGGGTGACTTACACTATCTACCTGCAATACAGTTAAAATGCTATTGATCAGTACTCATTATCAAATGAAAACGGTTTTGTAATGCTACGAGTGCTAGGATTCTGGACGATTTTAAATCCTGAAAATCATATACAAAAGTGCACAACATAACCAACAGATTTTGCTTCTCCAGCCCTTTAATTTTCCATCACCCAATCCCATTATTAATTTTTTTATAAAAAAAAAACACAGACAGATGGGAAACTAACCATCAGAGACCCATTTCCATATGGTGAAATATGTTTGTCTTTACCTGAGGAATAACGTGTTAAAAGTTTGTCCAGAGAATTATAAGATACCCTATAATAACTAAGCTATACAATATTTTATATGTATGGAAAGGTAAAAAAATCTGTAAATATTACAACAATATTTTTATCTTGAGCATATTTTAATCCATTACACAGTTTGTAAAGAATGATTAGTTGGATTTATATGCTCTTCAATTCTGACATATATAAACATTAATGTAAATAAGAAATTTATAAATAACCACAATAGTGAGTTATACTTACTTATATTTTCTGTTTTTATTAATTTTTTTAAGTAGATAACCACATATGCTTGTTTATCTATTAAAGTATTGTAATCATTGCCTTAAAAAATTCAACTCTGTAAGTTAATATAGTAAACATTACAATTGTAATTTAATATAAAATGATCATAAATCACACAAAATAAATTTAAATTTCATGTAACCCAAGTGTAACCCATTTCATGGTCTGTCAGTCAAAAAATAACTTTAAAAACATTGAATTTATTCATCAATTTCAATTTTGTCCTTTTTAAAAGTAATCCCCATTAGATATTATACACTTGTGCCAACACTTGTTCTTCCACAAATCCGGGCATTTCTGGAGGATTGCGCATAACTTCTACCTTCCTTATTGACAGTTCTACCCTGTGGCAAGAACATCATGCACCATAATAAAAAATAAAACTAAGCAAAAATTTCACATTGGGCCAAGCTTGGAGTGCTTTTATCGGTCTTGGCTCGTGTGGCAGCTTCCATTAGGATGACTGAGCTTTGGTTTCAATGTCATAACCATAAACCCATAATTCGTCACCGGTTATGACCCTCTGGAGCAAATTTGGTTCGACAAAGTCCAACAGCTCATTAGCAATGGTAATGCACTGCTGTTCTTGGTAAAAATCAAATGGCACAAGCCAATAGATATGATCATATTCTCAGCAAATTCTCTAACGGTGATTTGAAAATTGGTCAATACTATTTTCTTTACTTCAAGGTTTTCATTTGTTCTTGACTTTGGGCGTACAAACACATGGTCACACTGTTCGACACTCGGTCACACTGTTCGTCATTCACATCTTCTCTGCCCTCTGATTTGTACCACCGATAAACGCTTTGGTCCAAGGTAGCTTCTACATAAGCCACAGTCAACATTCGGAATGCGTCCAATACAGATTCTTTTGATCCATGTTTTCCTACAGGCACAAATCGAAGATAAGCCATGACACATGCAAGCAAATCAGCTGACAACAATTAACTGAACATTCAAAATGTCCAAACTTGTTAGCATACGTACCAACACGCCACAAAAAAATTTAAAATAAATTACGTAACCCACAGAAATTTAAAATGTATTTTTTTTAACAGACCTCGTATATTATATATTTTTGAAGTGACTTTTGTTTTGTTTTTAAGGATCAAAAGTATAACAAATATTTTCTGATATGTATCATGTTAAAAACTTGTAATTCTACCATAACACTACAACAGTTTAGTCAGCCTATTATATAAAAATAAAAATAGCTTTTACATCCAAGGAAGAACCTTGAACATGATGACTCTTGAAAACTGCATGACTTCATTCAGCATGATTTTCTTAAAAGGGCATGGTGACCAATTTATCTTGAATTGTTTTGGGAAATGTTTCGAAAATAATACATGCACTTGTATTTAATACTTTTTTTGTTTTTCATAAAAGAGACCTGTCCATGCTGATACCAGGATCTTTTCAAACTAAAAAAATACAAATAAATCTATTTAAAATTAATTTTAACCGATTTATTTTATAGTAAATATCACACAGTATAGTTTTAACCTTAAGAAGGTTAAATACAGATGAAATATCCTAAGAACACAGAAACATACATGCATTTTTGCACCGTATCCTGGGCTCCCCATGAATATCCAGTCAGTTTTCTTGTTTTCTGATGTCTCTGGAAGGAAGTATGGCCTTGAGTACTGTTCTTTTAGTACTCTAGCTACGTGGTTGTCACAGTTACTCCTATACATATAAAAAACCAAATTCAGTGAGTTTCTGGAATACCTACATAAGTTTGAATAATGGTTATGATTCCTAGAAAATGTTATAATAATGTGTATGAAATAAAATTTTTACAAAATTAATAAATGAATCATTCATAAAATTACAAACAGTATTTTATATACTTACATTTCAACATGCTAAAACACTACTTTTTTCTTTACAGAAATAATATTTTTCATTATTAATTTCCATTACATAAAATGAGTTTTTAAGTGGTAGCACCTGTTGCTGTTTATTGTATTTCATTAATTGAATTCTATTTTCTAGGTTTTCTGTTACTTTGACCTTTGTGCAGACAAAATTATCTCACAATGAATGTTCAAACTAAAAATAAAATTGCAATTACTCTTTGTACTATCATAAACAGGGTGAGGAAAGCATGGAACCAGTTGGACAGATTTTTTATAGTTTATACTTTATAAAATTTTAGATTAACGCTAATGATGGAACCTAAATTTAATTTATGACTAATGAATCCGAGGAGATGGTGGAAAATCTTTATTATAAATATTTTGTTTTAATTAGGAAAGGATATTGATATAACATATTCATTTTATATATTCAGTATTATAATAGGTGTTTACACTCTAGCTATATGCTAAATGAGTTATACCAACCATATATTTAGGATTATTGAAAATTCATTTTTAGATATTTACATAATTCCTTCCAACAACCGATTGCTGATGAAATGATACCTGATGAACACTGGTGCCTGGTATATTGAAATCCTCTTGAATTATTCACCCTGACCTTCTCTGATTTATATATACAGAGTGAGTTTTATGTCCTGGCACACCTGGATATAATTTAAACGACCCGAGATATCTATGTGAGACCTTGACCCTACCAATTATAACATATTTTTTTAATTTTTCAAGTTGTTGAAAATTTTGGAAGGGTCAAGGTTTCACATAGATATCTCGGGCCGTTTAAATTATATCTAGGTGTGCCAGGACATAAAACTCACTCTGTATATACATATATAAAGAATAATATATTTATTACTAGGAATATTGTCATTTACAATAATATCTGATAGCAAAAAAAATTTGATTCCGATAATGATATCAAAATTTTAGTCACGATTCTGAATTTGCTACAGATTTCTGTATTAGTGAATTTGTAACTCAGAATAAAAAACATTGATTGTGATCTAATACTGTGCAAATCTGATCAGTAGGAGCAGCAAACGCATATGTGTGTGTGTGTGTGTGTGTGAGTGTACACGTGCACACATGCATGCATGCATGCGTGTAGGGCATATATGTACAACTATGAGGTAAAAGAAAATTAAAATTAGTGATCGACTATCTGTAGTGACGCACAAATATAACTATAGTAAACAGGAATAGCAAGCTAAATATTATTTACAAAGTAATATAATTTATCAATTTGATTATCTATCTACAGTCACCACACAAAGACACCACACAGACAGTTTGTGTGGTGTACTTTGTATTATACACAAAGTACACCACAGTCACATCTTAACGATTGGTGATTTGCGTACTGACTTCTACAAATGACTCAACAGACTCATTGCATGTCACATAGAAAGTATGAACTATACATTAAAAATGTATTAACAAGTGGAATATGGGATTCTTTTAAACAATTGTTCTTCATACAGAATATTTGCAGTTTTTAATACTTCATTTTATTATTATATAATGAAAATATACAGATTAAATATTGTGTGCACTACTGATAATTTAGTAATAAAGTCTTGGAAAATATTGGACTCAATCCTATTTAATAGTGTAACGCTTATTCATTTTTGTAAGTACAAATTGATAACATGCCATTTTAATCCAAACTGTAACGTAACACCGATTTAAGGTAAGTCCACTCTCAGCTAGTCACCAAAAGTCTTATTAATATTTTAACCCTATTCTTAAATTTGTGGTTTGCTTACAGTTACGATGATAATACAGTACTTTACAGTGATTGTAAAAGTATAACGAATGACAATAAATTCCCAAAGGTATTTTGAAACATTACTGAAGCTTAGTCATTCCATTCAAAATTAGTGGCTAGTAATACTCCTAAGCTGTATTTTTTTGCTTGACAATAATGCAGCTTGATGAGTTCAAATGAAAATTGTAAAACCACAACTATTATCCAATTTAAATCATTTCTGACTTGCGTTAAAAAAATTGTTGAATTTCTTCGTGGAAAGCAAGATGAAGTGTTGAAGAAACTGTATTGATTGGTTAAATGGACAGACAGCATACATTTCTTAACATATGTAGGTATTGAAGTTATAACCATATCACAATCTACAGTGTAAAAGATAGAAAAAGTTAAGTACCATCCAATGTACCACGGCTTGGTGCCATCACGCATCTGAGCTCGGTCGTCACTCATCCGGAAGACTTCACGCAGACTGCGGAATTCTGTCTCATATGGAAAGAACTGACAGGCAACTTGTTCTAGACTGCCATTGTATAGATCCTTGAAAAACTGGAAGGTCAAGATGTGGCGGCCTGGCCAGGAGAGAGTGCCATCTACCACGACAACTGGCTTCCCGGAGTACGCGTACCTGTCACATGTAAGTAATAAATAATAGTACAATATTTCAACTTTTTAATTTGTCTGTGTTGGTCAAAGTTTCATAGTACCAGTGCCAAATGTCTGTTTTCATTTTTCAAGGTAGAAGTAAGTGAGGTGCAACTGTGAACCGGCGAGGCTGTTTCAACTTGCATGTCACCTAAATATGAAGTTGCAATACACACAAATATAATAAAAGTATAACCAATTTTATTTTAAGGCCTTAACACATGATAAAGCATAAAAACACTTGTATTATTACAAAGAAGTTCTTAAGAATTTAAGGCATTTTTCTGAAAACGCTAATGGAAAATGTATTTAAAATGTGGGAAATGTGTATATGTTGTGTTTTATATATATGTATATAACTACATTAATTCCATGTGTTAAACTTAAATTTATTGAATTCAGAATCATATAAATTTTGAAATTTTGACTATTTACTCTAGTGGCATGGCAATTACATAATTTACACAATTTATCTCTGTTATTTAATAATTAACAGAAATATAATGTTTAATGAATCAAATGTTATGAATATTTACAAAAAAGTAAAATGTTATTTATATTGTAATACACTAGTAAATGACTAACCAGTCATTAGCGCCTGCTTGACATTAGTCCTATGGTGGCTGTGCGCCAGAGTCCCCCTCTACACAACAATGAAAAATTACTGATCGTCTCAACATCAGTTGCAGTAAATAAACTTTAAACATACATTGAATTTGATTTCATTAATCTGTTTTGCAGAATTGCAAATCCCACAGACAGTGTATGATCATAGCATGTCATAGTGAAAACAGCTGGAGGTCAGCAAAGATGTGGTAACAGTGCCTCAAATGTCATCAGAATATTTTCTGCAGGTTGCAATAATAGAGGTGACTCTAAAAAATCAATAACTTTTGCATTCTATGAGCAACATATAGAACAATTATAAATTTAAACATATATACCTGCCCTTAATTTAGGAATTACTCATCCAATTGAGTTGAAATTTAAAAATCTATGAACAATATCATACTGATATCATTATTAAATAACAATATTTGTAATTATATGTGGAATTCGAATTTTTTTCCAAAATATAATAAAGCAATTTCATAAATGTACCGTAGTAAAATTACTTTGTAATTGTATCATTTTCCAGTGTAATAATAGTAGTAGGAGAGAGATGTAAATATAAAATTGCTTAATTGTATACAAATGCTTTTAAGTATAGAATTTTGATACCAAGCAAAATTTTAAGTGGATTGGAGTGTATGAAATGTGTGATATATAAAGTTTTTACAATGATAAAATCATAATTTATGTGGCACACAATGAGATATTTGGCCTGGACCTGAACTTAAAAAGATAATCACAGTCTCTCCAATTATGAAGGTTATACCCAGAGGAAATTATAATATAAATTTCAATCTATGGTCTACAGGGCCCTATTTAGCTTCTTGCCGCCCTCCCCCTCAACACCCACACAAACAGGCACTTGGGCTGATTTTAGCTATACAAACGATATCACTATTTTAGTGTGAAGTTAAAATCAGTTATCACCTTGTATTAGTTCCATCTCACTCATGAATAGCTAAACAAACACTAGTTGTTGGCCAATTCTGGTGAATGGGTGGTTCTATTTTGAAGTTAGTGACACGCACTTTGTTTTTGTTAAATCTGGAACATAAATGCAAAGCAAACGCTAAATAAATAATTGCAATATGTTTTTAAAATTTTGATATGGATGCCGCCAGCTTCACACGGATAGATTAGGGTGAGACGCACGACCAATAAGCGGCAGGTGACAGTTATCTACAAGGGTACCTTTTTGCAAATTATTACGCGCCGATTTTGTAAATTGGCTGACACTACCGATTCTCTAAGGCAGATACTATATCGTGGGCTGTTCTGTTATAACGGAGAGCGTTCAAGCGACCGAGCGAACAGAGCAAGTAACTATTGAAGATGCTGTGCCCCAATGAGATGGCACCAATTCGGTCGAGGCGCCTTTAAATCGGTAAAATTGAATCACCAATGATTAGAAATTTGCTCTGTTCAAGTTCCGATTACCGCTTAATCCAAAGCTGGCGCCCTAGGATTGGGTATAGTCAGCTTGATTAGAAATACGGCACTGATAGTCTGTATTTTGTCCGAAAATGCTTCAACAAGAGTGCAGTCATCAAGAATGCACTAGTGGTTACTTGTTTTTTATGTTTGTTTCATCAAGACGCATTCTTGCCTGGTGTTAAGTGTAAATATTTTTATTGATTTTAAACTAATTTCGTGAAGACTTATAGACTTGAAATTTCGAACATGGGTTGAAATCGGTGACAATGCAACAACATCTAATAATAAATACTGCACATATACATTTTATGTAAGAATAAAAATAATATTCTTAAATTTTATCATTGGTCATATATGTAGATAGTTAAAACTGGATGACAATACAAGAGAACCACTTTTTGTTTCATATATTTAACTTATACATTTGGTTGATTTAAACATGGGCTTATCAACTCCATCTGGAGTTCTAATTAATTAAGTTTCTAGAGTTTAATTCTACGTAATATCTTCACCTTCATGTGTATTAAAATAACAATACTGTCTTCCTATTTCATCATTCTCCATTCCCTCGCCAGCTATTCTGTATACGTGTTACTGTTTCTAACATTTGTTTTAATTTCAAGTTGTAGACCTAATCTCCGGAATCAAAACTATCCCATATGTTGTAGTTCATTCTGGCTTAATTTATAGTAGATGAATAGAAATATAGGTTATTCAACATATAAGTTTTTAATTGTTGTATCATGTGTAATACTTTAAAACAGTATCATTACTACCGTTGAGGTTTTATAATTAAGGATACCACGGAGATCACAGTCCTGTGTTACGCCTTCATATCTAGCGATGCACATCAGGACGGCACCTCGTCTTTTCTACTTGGGACATTTTACACTCAGACTAGTGAAATACTCACCCGGTGTGTTTAGAATTAATTTAATTATTACATACACATGCTTCATAGTAACACGGTATGCTGATTATATTAATCTTGTAGAGAAACTTCATATTAAACTTTTATATTTTTACTTTTACCATACACATATCAAATATGTTAATATTGATAAACATAGCCCGTGTAAATATATCAATATTACGTATATATGTTACTATTAGTTCTTCTTTTGCCTGATTACAATGCGTGGGTAGCCATAATTCTGAAAACCACTCAGTACCTGAAACATTTCCTCTTTTTTATTGCAATGTCGCTCAATAGATAATATTCACTGAGTCAAAATCATCAGCTATAATATTAACAGAAGGAAAGTAAAGAATACGGTATCTCACTATTTCAGGGCCACTTCGTAAATGGATCTGCTGGGCCCGGGCCTTGAGGCGCAAGTGGTTTTAAGGTTTTTTGGGCTGCAAGCAAGAGATTATAGCGTGAATGACAAATACGAGTTTAGGCGGTCGGCTGAACATAGAATATGATACTATAATATGCAAAACTTGTCACTGTAAACTACAAACAAAGTGTGTGCGTGATTGTGTTTTAAAAGACGAAAATATATGTAATTCTTTGTCTAATGATAGCGGTGTAAACGCTTGTTGTGTCTGACGTATAACATCGAGACAGGGCCTTCCGCTTATCGGCCATGAGATTCGCAAGGGTCTACGATAAAATTTTCATTCTCGGCTCTCGCTCAAAACTCATCAAGCCTTGTACTGTATCTGAGCAGAATAGAATACAATACACTTATAGCTTATTATCGCATTACAGAGCTTCGACCAATGAATAATCAATAAACAATACTTTTTCTTAAAATACCATGTTACAATTATTAAAATTATGATTCTCTTTGAATAGCTTTAATCTGTGTTAAGGGTTTATGCAACTAGTTTTTTTATTTCTTGTATTATACTGGTGGAAAAACACGTGATCAAATTGTGTTTATATGATTGTTTTTAATATGAAATATAAATGGAAATAGATTTGACAAATAGATCTTAGAGTCGTGATTCCATCTCACTAAAGACATCCTCTAGAACTTTCTTTTTGTCTGAGGGCGCATTCTAAGCGCCCTTTTCTGAAGCACACATAGGCCTACTGTTGCCAAAGAGGGTTTACAGGCTCTCATAATGGGACACTATGGCTGAGAATACTATAAATGATTCCAAAATATTTAATTTTTAATACCTGTTGTTTAAAGCATGCCCTGTCAAGCCTAATGCAGTCATAATTGAGTTGAGAATACTACCTTAGGTCAGCAGCAATTATACGTCATATTATCTAAACATAGAGGACAAACCCAATTGAAGTTAAATACCTCGTGAATGCCAGGAAAATATTTTAAGTATCTTAGGTGTTACTTAGATTACTGCTTGAAAATCCTGAATGAAGTCTGTCTAAGATATTTCGTACAATCCCAGGAAGAGATTACAGACAACATGAGTGCAAGACAAAACGAGTATCGTTAGCGCAATGAAAAAAAATACCCTCGACGTTATTTCTAAATTCATTGTTATATATGTTAAAAAAATAACGGTCTCAAAATATACCCTTGTGGGACCACCTGTTATGACCTCATTAAAATCTGAAACAACTTTGCCGTTGCTATAAGTTACTGCACACTCTACTTCCTTATTAGAGGGCCAAATTTAAACAAGAAGATCAAATAAGAGGTATACCCTGGACACCACAGGCCTCAAGTTTACTAAACAAACAAATGTGATTCAGAGTTAAAACCTTTCCTTTAACAAAATATGCCGAAGATGCTCTCTTTGTGGCCAAGAGCAGAAATCATGACACCCCAGAATTAATAGCATCGCAGGTCGATTCACCTTACTGAATTTACAGATGAAATTTTGGGAAGTAAGGAAGTCTATGAGTCTATTATGGATACATTTTTTCGAATGTATTACGTTGTCTAAAAAGTAATGAATTGGGCGGACATTACTCGTGGTTTGCCCCTTTCTGATATATGTGGGCAGAACTTTAGATAATTTCAACAGTATAAGTTAACAGTTTTGAGAAACTGAACTATAGAAAATTATAACTAAAGGTGTGAACGATGTTTACAATACTCTTTTCATTAAATACGCATGCATATCGTATAATCATCACTTAAGTTAATTTTTATGTAGGTGATGATAAATTAATAATAAACTAAAATATTAATTTACGAGACTGATGTTTACTTTTTCACTTTGACATGCAGGTACTATGGTTTGTGATCGAAAATGAGCATAGTCAAATTAGCCTTATCCTTTTTATATAGGAATGCGGGCGTCAGATACCTATGGCCACCTGGATACTTTTTGTTTGGATGATTCCAGTGGAAAGGGTCACGAATATTTTCGAGTCCATAGCATGTCACATGCTAACCGCAGCCCTGCCTTAGTAATAAAATTAAATCTGACTGTTTCAACCCAAATACTTTATTTAAAATTTGTTTTTGGCAATGGAAGGAGTGTGGAAGTAACATGATTTAATTTTGGGATGGAATTTTTATATTCGTAAAGAAAAGAGTTTTCCGTGTAAGAAGAGAAGCAATGTGATTAGTAAGGATTTGTTAGAGTGATCTACGAGTCTGGGAGAAGTAAGAAGTGCAAAAACGAGCAGTAGATTAGTAACTGGGATAAAATAAAATATAATTTGTCATTAGAAATAACATAACTATAAGGTACTAAGAAGTAAGAAGAAGTGGACATGGTCGTTTGATTACATACGTTATTTAAGACTTTAGATTCATTTAAATTCTCAACAAATTTATATTTATAAGTTTCTTGCAGTGTACCTAATAACTAAACGAAAACACAAACATTGGTAGACTTTTTTGCCTGTCACTTGAAGGCCCACTTGACCTGTACAAATACACTATCATATTATGGTACTTTTATCAACGCAACAGTTTAGTTTACTCCAACTTTAGCAAAATAGCCAGGAATAAGAGCTATTTTAGGGTGCCACTTTGAACTTAATCCAGAGTGTAAGCATATATAATACTAAGAACGACATATTTAGTTTTAATTTAACTATATGTATGTATGTATATATTTTGGTTAATTATAGCATTTATTTTAATTTAAAATTCAATTAGTTATTAGTTAAGGTCAACATTTAATGTACATATATATCTGTATATTATGTGAGGTTGAGTGGTAGAGAGGGCTAAATAGCCCTAACTCCGCCTCTTAAATAAAGGCATATTTCATTATTACAAATGGAGATTTCAGACCTTCTCTGTTCTGTGAACGCCGACCTGCTCCAAATTTGTATGTACCAAACTTAGAGTCTACAGCACATTTTGGAAGAACATTTTTTTTGGTCGGTGAGTGAGTCATTTAGTAAGTAACCCACTTCAAGCAGAATACTTAAAGTAGACAGAGATTGCTGTTAAGAACCTATATAAATTAATCGATTTTTAAGTACTGAGGATAGCCTGGAAATATTGCTGAAAAAAAAAATAGTAATATTTGGGAAGTATTATATAACTTACTTGGTCTCAAACTCCTCTGGCAATATACCAGAAACTTTGTCTACTTGGGTGATCCCTACACACATAGTACAGTCCTCTGCCGGCCGCACCCAGTTAACCAGTTTGTCTGGAAGGGTCACTGCACACTGAAACACACATACACCATAATCATGTCTAGTCATCTCTCTTTGGTAAGTGTGTCGTGATATTTCAGCTTTCGCTGAGGCTGCTCTTGAACCAGATAGGAATGTGTTCCATGGTAAGAACATTCGTTAAAGAAAACTTTAGTAGTACACCTCTTTCTCCACCAAACACAAACCATTCCTCCGTATATACACAGTTAAAAATGTGTTTTGCTTAGTGCAGCTGAAGAGATTATCGCTCACTTACTGTTCTTGCGGAGCTTCATTTTGCTACAAGTCGCAGCCGCTAGCGGTTCGTCCCATTTCGTAAGTGTTAATCAGAATGAAAATTCCCAAGGTGAAGATGAACTTTTCTTCACAAGAAGATGATATAATTTAATGACGATTCTTCAACCCAGCTCTGTGTAGTACAAAAATCAGCAAGTCAAAAGGCAATTTTATACAGTGCCTGTGGATATTTAAAATTGAACTTACTACAAATTGAATAAGTAAAACTATGAGACAATGTTTTACTAATTTGTTAAAGGTAAATAAACTTAAGTGAAGTTTTGATAGTCGTTTCTTATTCATAACTGTACCAAATTTGTTGTACCTAAAATTATTCATCTAAATAAAACGAGTTTGTCGTCCTCCTTATTCTATGAGGAGGAACATCTCACCACATAGCATGTACTCTTTTCCTGATCTAACATTTTGAAGGGTAGTCATTAATTTAAGCAGTTACTATTCAAACAACCAATTATCAGCTATTACTCCATAAATAGTGGGTTGATAACTTCCTCTATTTATGGTTTGTATGTTCTAAGTATCTGATTGGGGTATTTTGGAAAAAACATGTCCAATATCCTGTCTTGTTTCATTGCATTTTTTGTAATTCTATTTAGAAAAGGGAGTTAAATTAAATGTGCAATATTAGATGAAGTCAGGCGATATGTAAAAATACCGGTGGTCTTTTTTATTGGTGGTGCTCAATTGGTTGGAATTGTAATGCTCTTTGTTCAAAATTGGAGTCCGGGTAGGGTCCTTTGTCTGGTTCGAGAAAGGCAATTTTTAATTAAATGGTATATCAAATTAAAATTCAACTCAATTCATCTTAAAGTAGCAGAAATTGGGTAACCCCACCAGCAGATCGGAGAATGGATCTATCCGCGAACTTCTAAATCGTAAATTTTATGGATTAGGCTTTAGGCTTAAAATTAAAGGAATAATTAATACCAATTAAACAAGGTTATTGTGCCTTGCTCTCCATCTCCCAAGGTAACTGAAGTTCGTCACCAGTGTAACAGAGTTACTGAAATGTGTGACTGCTCAGTTACTCTCACGGAAGAAGTTTGTAAAAGCGAGTCGAACGCTCGTAACGCCCAGCGACACGTAACTAGTTTCAATTTGTACATCATTACCTGTACTTCAGCTCATTTAATGTTGTCTCATGGATGTGTCACAATGGTGGCGGACTTCAATGAACGATCTCTCCAAGCAATATTAATACATGAATTAATTATTAGATCTATCACCAATATGATGTGTTTTAATCGAAATAAGAATGAAAATTACATGCTGCAACACACAAAGTTTGCCCTAAAACAGTTTCTATCACGATATATTTTCTATAAAAGACATAAGTACTATTTACTTTAACTTTATGCCCATTGTCTTGACTTTTGTACCCAAAGTATTTTGAAGTGACGTGGGAACACCATTGTTTGGTCTTTCAAAACTGCAGCAATCAATCGGAAGTTGTAACATACAAACTCAAACGATTTCAATAAACGAATCCTAGAACAGATAACAACTTTTTTAATTACAACTATTTGATTTTTAAGTGCTGGCTTTGCTGAATCATTTTTTATATTGTTTGTGTTTGTGAACCATTAGACGTTATTAAAATTGGCCTATTTTTACTCTATGACTGTAGTTGTGTTATTTTCTATGTAAGCAGCAAAATATATTACATTTATATATAAAAAAAAACCAGCAAGTATAGTTGAGAATGTCTTCCAAAGCGATAATGTAACTCGGGCAACTAATAATCAGTTGACCTTGATCAAAACCAATATTTTTATTTGTCATATTATTAGTCTATTCTGTACGATTTTATTTGATTTGTTTTCGTATTATTATAATATAGCCATTACTAAACGTGGCCACAAGTTTGAAACCTCTGGCATTTAAAAGAATGAATATAATTAATCCGGTTTAATCGGTCGTACTCGGGTTATCTCAAGGACTTAAGTTGTGACCACGAATGTTTCTTGAATTTTAAGTTTTATCATTAGCATAGAATTTTTCACAAGTGATCGGTAGGACACACTATTAATATAATTAAAACGTGCTCTTGACTTTTCCTTTGGTTCTTAAAGTATACGCACACTCACCGTCCATCTTTCGGTTTTGTTTGTTACTGTTCTTACAATGTTTTAGTAGATGCAACTAGCTGTGTTTTTGGGAGTTTAAAACATCAACGTCCTTAGAGTAAAATGATTGTAGAAGAAGTTTGTACTTTGCATTATCACATTATTTTAGGAAACAATATAAACTCACGTGTTATGAAGCTCTTTTGTCATACACATTTATTAAGATCAGTTATCAACAGCTATTCATGAGAGGTAGGTACTCAACATGTCTCGTACTGTCTGTGAACTGAATTATTGTCTATGAAAACTAGACGTGGCTATCGGCATAATACTATAACAGGTTTCCCCGGTGGCAGACAGTCCTTGGTCATGAAAATGGACCTAGCAGCAAGAAAGCTGGACAAGGACGGCATATTCGCAAAGCCTACAATTCAGTAGGCTACTGTGTAATTACAGTTGCATGTTTTCTAATACCGGGTGAGTGAAAAGTAACCAGTTACTATAAAACTGTCGTAATTTTTTATTGGTGATTTCATTTTGGTCATGCACACAGAGTATGCACTAACATTATATACTGCCTACTTGATTGGCCACATATTTTGAAAATATCTTTTGGAGTGACGAGGCCGTATTCAATGTTGGTGATTTTGTCAATCGTTATAACCGTCATTACTGGGCGTCACGCGATACCGATCCCGAAATGACGGTTGAAAACTTACAAACTCGGCCAAAGTGACCGTGTGGTGTGGAATAACTGAAACAGAGCTCATTGGTCCATATCTTTTGCGTGACACCACGGATGCTGATCGCTAACTTCAGATGTTTCGTGACTGTCTGGCCTTCGATATCACAACGGAAAAACATTGATTATCTAATTTTTATGCAAGATGGTGCGCCACTCTACCCTGCAAGAAGTTCAAATCTTACTCCATGCGATTTTTTGTGGAGCTACGACAAGGAGGAGGTATACAAGTTCAAACATTTTACATTGAAGGAATTGGAAAACAGAATTCAAGAGGTTATCGCAATTGACCTTCTTCAAAAAGTGTAAATTGTATCCCAGGCCGTCTAACGAGGTCAGTTAACAACACCGGCGGGTACGTTGAGATTTTACTTATTACTACCTTTTATTATGTAGCGAAACACGTGTACTTGGTTTCTTAATAAATCAGGATCATTAATAAATAATTTACAACATTTTTATAATACCTGTTCACTTTCCACCTAAACGGTAGATCGGCAAGGCAACGTTAGAGCAGTAAAATTCTAAAATGAAAAAGAATTTTTTTACAAACATACAGCTTTATAGACGGTTAAAACCATTTCATTATTTGCGTAACTAATTTGGCTACTTAAACTTTATTAAAGTAATCATCACCTCTCATCACCAGAGAAGCATTTATATCTACATCGATCTAGTAGGAGTAAACTCAACAAGTTTCAAGTTTCTCTAATCGAAGGAGAGCTGGCATTTATGTAATATTCACATAAACAGTTAGTTTCCCATAAAAAATTGCCTAGTCTTATTATTTTGTAAATTTATAGTAGTTTCGCATAAAATCAGATTAGTTGTAAGAATACTTTTCTTTGGAAATTTATCTTCCCTGAGGTGGCACTTCAAATCACCCGAAATTAAACAGTCAGTTTCTGTGGAAGCTTTGATTGTTTATTTCCTTTGTTTTGTCACAGTTTACACCTCTAATTGGCCGTTCACTTTTACTTATCACATCTCTTTTGTATTGTAATTTGTACTATATAAAATAAACTGGTCAATATTGTATTAAATTAATCATATCTATTATTAATACTAACAGTATATAACTAGTGTCAAATTTATATATCATTGTTGTTATAATATAAATAATAATTTCTAATTTTGTTGTCACTACAGCCTATAGCACGCCGTCAGGTATAAACTTTACATTTTTATGTACTACAGTATAGTACCACGTTGTCGTTTAGTAAGCTATACCTTTTGCGAAACTTTTATACAGTATTTATTATACGTCACTGAACTAGCCAGTATAATTATTTTTATTGTTATTTGTTATGTCTTTGTTTGACATTGCAATGAAATCAGTAATGGCAGCGATCAGTTTTGCTTCTTTATCACAAAACTATCATGTTGTCGATAACCGATGCTACTTTTTCTGTTGGATGAATTTTCTTTCTTAGTTATTTTTAAGGTTTCCTTATTATTCTTGGAATATTTCTTATTATTATAATAGTATGTAATTTTTGTAAAACTTTTGTTAAGATAAAGTCCATTTATGAAATTAATTATAAATCAGGTAATTTAAACAGCCAAGTATTTTGCGTTCCAGCGCCTATCTTATAAGTTAATTTCTTATTTAAATCCTTCCACCCGTTTATTTATTTTTATTCTATTACCACTTTTATTGAAACAAAAAATGTCGAAATTATCAAACTGTATGAATAAGGATTCCCGAATACATGGTTACATAAACCTCCAGGTCCTATGTAGTGATGCAAATATTTGTCCTACAGATACTACTGATTACAGAAATATTTGGGTATATCTTAACCTTACCGCTATATATTCATGATAAATTGCTTTATTTGAATGTAAAATAGTGTATCGTCTGTAACAAATGAAACCATTCAATAGGCAGTCAACTGAGAGCCATATATTTATTGATTATGACTGCTTAAAATAGGTTTAGAATATTCAGCGTGCCTAAAGGTAAACCCGTGATTTATCAACGGACTTAAAACTCATATAACAAAAATAGTTGCATTATATTGTACAGCTTGTTAAGCGTAGTCTTAAAATATCTCTTTCGGCTCAGTATAAGAAAGGCACATTTAACATGAGGGTGTCATATCGAAATGCCAAACTAAAGATACAATATTAGTTGTTTTTAGATTCGAACAACACTGATAGGACAATAACCCTACATTTTAGCATGTTAATAAAACAATCAACACTTTCAAACAATTAGAAAGTTCATAATCTTGAAACTTTACTAGACAAAAAATTTTAGAACCACATAAATTTCTCTATAGAAACTTGATTTAATAAAAAGATTCCAAAATTATATTTGTAAAAATATTCACTTATAACTGTCCAATTGTATACGTCTATAGATTTAAACGGCCACGATCTTGAAACCTGAAAAGTTATCGAAAAATAGTAGGCAAATATAGTAGAAAAAAGTAGGCATAAATAAGGATTGGAATTACTTAAACATTTTATGAAGTGTCAATTTATATTTTTTTTATATTTATATCTTGTGAAATACTCGAGATAAAAATTCCAAAATTTGAATGACCCTCATCATGAAACGTTTTATTACTCAATACTGGTTAACAGACTCATCCAAGCTATATGCATATATTATCTATGCAACAAGTTTGGTCTGAATCTATGAAGAATGGTTATCTTGTTCACAATTATTCCCGCAATGTTGTATACTAGTTAAAATTGTACACTCGCTATCTGGATACGTGATATCAAAGAACACATTAGTACACATAGTACTGTAAATGACCTGAAAGTTCTAAAACACTATTTTGAGCTATAACGCATAGTAATTTATATGTAACCAATCCTTTTCTAAAACTATAACGGCCGTCATCTTGAAACCTTAAGAGATATCGAAAAAAGGAAAGAATATGTATAAAGAATATATCGGTTTGGGTTGATATTGTGAATTAGATAAGTTGAAAGTCTTGCTCGAATGTAAATGGATGCCATCTTGAAACTTTTTATTGGTTACGACTGACTAACGAACTTACCCAAGCTATGTTCAAGTATTGCCTTTGTACCAAGTTAAGGCTGTATATTTTAAGAATTGTGGTAGTTGTATTCACAAGCTCACTTTATATTGCATAAGCCTGTACATAAATATATACATTTTCGGATTAAAGGTTTTGGATTCTGTCGGTCATGATCAGAGAAAATCCAAAGAAATCTCCCGGAAATTACATCATTAGAGCGATTGTAATAGGCAGATTTATATGAAATCTACCTGAAATCAATATTATCAATAATCATTTAAGGTGGTGCAATCGTTTTGCGTTTTGGGAAACACTTTTGATGTTAAACTAGTTCCCCGGGGCTTCGTACGCAATTTCGAGGGCTCTTCATGTGTATAAGCAGTTCTGGTTGGAAAGAATTATATTTCCAACGCCAGTGTTGAGTTTGCCTTATTGCCATGATTTTGAAATATATCAAAAAGTGTATATTTATGTCATTGTAATTTATTCTGGTTTTAGCATTCTTTGTGCCTTAGATGATTTTGCCTTGTTTATATATACATGCCTAGCTCTGAGAAGCCTACTTCTGTCAAAAGTCAACTAAGAGGGGGGTTTTAACAGTCTGTAAAAAAGTTATATAGTAACTTTGTCTTTGATAACTGCATAACACTACTGACCAAGAACTGCATACTTAATATTCGCTAAAATGTACAGTTTTCTGTACCCTGTTAAGGCGAAGGTATGATCTATCCTTTTAGGGTAATGCTTACATTTCAACACTGAATCCGGTTATCACACAACAAAAATATATTATTTAAAATAATTTTTTAATAATTTACTAAAATAATTACTAAATAATTACTAAAAAGCGTAAATTACAACATTGTAGACCTCTATTTAATTCAATTAATAAAAAATTATGCCATTCACGAATTCGCATGTTTATAGTGTGTTAAAAATACTTTCCAATAGAAGTGTTGCAAATCGTAACGGTGGAGATCTATAAATTGAAAACGATTATTTATTGCCTGTTCCAAAACCTTATTTAACTCTTTTTAAACATTTTTATAGGTACAATGCACCAAGGTTGTATAATGTGACGGGAAATGTTTTTTTTTCAATACGGCGATATGTCAGGTAACTCGGGTATAGTTAAGAGGATAATGCAGAACATTGATGATATCGAAAGTTTATTAAAATCTCTAATTTAGTTGTGATGTGTATGTGTTTTTTGCGCGCGCGTGCGCGTCTGTGTGTGTTTATGATTAATGTGAATGATTTTGTACAGGAGTTGTTATTGTTGAAATAGTTTTGTATTATATTTAAGAGGAATTTAGTAACATTGCATCTCTCACTTAAGTATTGTATAATCTTGTGTGTATATGCATATACATATATAAGCATACTTCATATGAAAGTAGATAGCAAAATGGCTTTATCTTATGATAATGTATGTTAGTGTGAATAAATGTAAATCTAAAATTGTATCGATATTATATGTAGATTTTTGTGTGTGGGTAAATACTTTGTGTTGAATAGCATTTTGTTTTGTAGTAAAATGTGCATTAACAGTGATTTTCATATATTTAATTTAATATTAACTTTTTTATGTACATGTCAGTGACAGTTAGCATCACTTTCCTTTTTACGACTACTATTATGAAGTATTTATTAAACACAAACGGGCTTAGTTTAGGGGGACTGATCATTTATCAAATAGAATACAATAGTGTAATTAAAACGATGTAAATTAATTTATAACTTTCGTTGAAGTAAATAAAGAATTATTGCTATTATTGTTGTTAAAAAAGTTTGTAATTTGTTTATGGAATTCTCACTCTTTAGGTTTGGATTCTGACTCGCCATTTGTTAACGATTTTGTTATAGGTCCATAATCGAATGTTTTAATCGGTGTGCGGGATGTTATAGGGCTTCATTTTTGATGTTTTAATGGTGCAGTACTTGATTTAAAAAAAAAAGTAGCGATACATTTTGGAGTATATAATACAGTGATTGATGGTAAATTGAGAATTTTATGATTTTTAAGTGGTTTGAAAGTATGTCTCTATTTACTATGTTTTTGAGTTTTAAACATTGGTTTCCATGACTGAATTTCTGCTAAATTTCACAGTATCTAAACTGCCATATGAGAAATAGTTCTAAATGCGAAAAAAGCTGAATTTCTTTCCACCATGCTGAATTTTCTACAATAAAACCTAAAAACGATGCTACTTTATAATTATTTACTTTAACATTTTTACATGTCCTTGTTGATAGATTTGAATATTAATAGTTGGGGTTTATCTTCTTTGAGCCGTAGTTTATTTGCCAAAACCTTCATTTTGTACGGCTGTAACCGTTCGCTGCAGTTCCCTAAAATCACAACCAAAACAAAGGTATCTTAATGAAATCTAAACATTAAATAAAAAGAAGAATTCAGGTAATGTTTCCAAATCTGAGCAAATATTGGCTTATTGAATAGGCGTTGATCTGAGAGTAGCAGTTCAAACTAGGAAACCTTTATTTCTACCCAAGACCACTACTGAAACCTTGAATCCTCTCACTTATGAGTCCCCCACCAAGTGAACTACGATTCTGTCCAATGTTAGTTGGCAGAGGTGCAGTTCCTAGATACTGACGAGGGAGACTAAAAACCCGGTATGGCCTGTAAATGATGTGACATAAGAGCGCTTAGATAATAAACGGAGAGCTCGTTTTAAGTGGTTTGAGTCATGATTCGAAAGAGCATGACTGTAATAACAGTTTGAACAGTACAGCTTCCAAGTGTGGGCGCTGCAAGCAGGCCGTACTCAGACCGGTGTTACCGGAAGTGTTCCTCGCCTGGAGATTACAACCATTATTGTATAATAAACTAGGGATTTTTTTTCAAATTAAATACTAAAAGTGATTTTTAGACCATTTAGATTATAATAGAGTACTTGTCTATTTAATATTATATAGGCCACTCCCACTTTAAAGCATGCCTCATTTGTTAAGGATCCCTATGGTCTAGGAGTCGAGAGATAATCTTAATTTTATAAGCACACAATCTGGCTTTTCTTGACATCTAAAGACAATTTTCATAAGAACGAATAAATCGTCACGGAGGTCGAAATGGGTAACCAATTAATAGAGTAAAATAGAGTATATATAATATATAATAATATATATATAATATATATATATATATATGTAAATAAATCAATATGTATACACATTTATTTATCTAATTGACATAGTGCCAATAGATTTCACGAGGAGGTTCTCAGATGGAAAAAAACCAGTGTGTGCGACCCGAGTCCATTTTCACTCCTTATTAATACAGTTGACTTTTTTTTAACAACATTAAAAAAGACTTTTGATATAACCTAACAATTTTTATTTTAATGGATTTTTTAGGCAAATTATGAATTTATTGGGCGAACTAATTATGAAATTTGTATATACGCAATGGTGTCAGCTTTGAAAGCTGCTGGAGATAACAGTTCTTAATCTTACGCGGCCAGTTTCATGGATATTTTTTCCTTTTCACGCGTCAAAACGAAAGTAAAAGCAAGGAAAATTTTCATCGTGGTGTGAACCGGAAAATTGGAGAGAGCTGCATAGTTTTATGGAATGTTTTAGCGAAGCTCGACGTATTGATAACTTCATGTTTCATCGAAACTTGTAAGTCCTGCTGTATTGAATCTAGTAGAAAATTCGAATACCTTACACCTTAAATTGTTAACTCATTGGTACCTACTGGTTGGTACGTACACATTTCCCCTATTGTGTGTTGTGTTTGCCCATTTTAATTTATGAATGCTCCAAGCGATGTTTTATATGCTTTTCAACACACTAGTTGTATATTGAGTACTCACGGTCTTTACTAATGTATTTATGTTTCTTTTTCTTTTGTAAATATAGTAATTTCATTAAGAAGATATATAATGTATTTCCCAAGGCCAATGTAATACTGATATTCTCGAAACTGAGATCTCGATAGACAGAAATAGTACATGTCAGATTATTTGATATGGTTTATCTAAAAAAATCGTACGAGCAACTAATAACAAATGAATGAGACGAATGAATATATCCAATAGTTGAATGTTACAAATACTATTGTAATATTACAAATACTAATCGAAACCGTTAACTGTAATTCCATCTCTAAGGTGAATAATAAATTCACCAGAAGCGTTAATTTCTTTAATCAGGGCGAAGTTTTATACATATAGGATTTTACTTTAAGTAAACTCATTGAAGTAAAATAATTATAACTTGCAAAAAATCTAAGTTTAGGTAATGTAACTTATATCATGTAAGTAAGTTTAACTGATACGTATTTATTCAAAACAAGATAATATGCATAACGGTTAGCATAAATTTAATTTGTCTTATTTTCCGTTATTTATCAAAATGATTAAACCCTTTTCTTATGATTATGAAATGACATGTTTAGATGTTCTCTAACCCTAGCGTATCGGAAAGCTTCCTCAGCACCCCTTGGAATAAGCTCCTTTCCCATTGGTCTGACATGACACTTATTTGGTGCTTTTTCAGCACATGGAAGTTCACAATATAATAAATAATAATAACACCCGCACGAACATGGACATGACGCTCAATAAACTTCCATCTTGCGCTGAATAAGCTCCCCAAAATGACGACACGTCTGAGGGAGTACAATACTCGTGGGGTCCTGGAGTCTAAATCAGACGCTCCGTCCAAAGCCTCCGATCAGAAACTATTTTCCGGAACATAGAATCTGCCTAGAGTTAGGCGATAACTATTAATATGGATATTAAGCTAACACAAACTACAACCTTCTGTAGTTCTCGATTCCAAAATATACAATTGTTTAGGCAAGACCGACTCGCTTGAAAACCGGTGGAAATAGGAACCATCAATGGTTTAGTCTCACAAAAACATTTACAGCCTAAACATGTCCAGGATTTTAGTGAACTTCCACGTCATTCCCGCTCAGGACAGCGTAAAATGAAAAACAATCATGCACACCTGGTATTTGAAGGGGGAAAATGCGTTTTTTTCACCAATTTTATTTCTATTCGGCTAACATAATCGTGAAACCAGCAATCCAAACGCGTCCCCTAAAATGTAACAAACGCCTAAATAGGCACATTTTGTTCAAAATTATTACTAGCACTTTGTTATTAGTACAAGGTTTGAGTACGCCACGCCACGTACCGCATAACAGGCTTCTCTTAGGTTCAATGTAAAATTTCAAGTCCATAGTTCACTCTATCATTGGCAGGCAATTATACGAAAAGAAATGTTTACATCTCCCAGCAAACGAACTAGAAATTATGTCAGACTACTGAGTGATAGGCTTCAACGACGCTCAGCCAAATTCTGTGGTTGGACATGCAACATCATAGAACTCATTCTTGTCTATCTAGAAATAAAAGTTTTATGCAAATTTTTAAGCCTAAATGTGAAGTATTTCTCAAAATATTTAGAGATATCGTGCGGACAGTTATACAGATAGAGGGAAATTAAATTTTTCCAGCCACACGAGTGACAAGCTTCGCTAAAGCTCAGCCAAGTAGTTTTGAATGGGATAAGATGAATTATTTTTAAAAGTTATTGTAGCTGTGAGCAAATTACATTTTATTTAGTTTAATGAATACACTTTGCTACCGAATTTTTAAATTTACATATGAGAAAATAATCTTTATCCAACATTATGCGGGTTTCATCGCAGAAAGAAACGGATGATATATATTTGGATTCCATAACAAAACTACGTCACTTTTAAAGTCTTTTCGACGCAGTTTTGGGTCACATAATATCATCCAGTATTTTATCGGAGGAGATACCTAAAAAGACTGAATTAATTTAATATAGATAACAACTTAAAACTGGCGGACTTTAAAAGCCTTATCAAGAATCCGTGTTGTCCAAAATTTGGACAGATGAAGACAGATGAAGAGTGCTTTCTGAGTGTCATATTTGTAAACAACACTTAATATTGGAGTTCTTAGATGCGTATTTTAGGATGAAACTGAACCAAAATCGATTAATATGAAAAAAAAACTATTTTGGAGAATATATAACATCTCAGTCATACAGTCGTCTCAAATATACAGACTTAATCAGTGGACCGGACGTGTAAAATTTTTGAATCAACACTTCCAAATACGTCCATATAATGTAAAACTTCTACGTAACCAGTTAACCTTCACTTTTGTGTTGTATATTGTTTTCAGAAATAACACCATCAGATTTATGTACATTAGGAATAGTACTTTTAAAATAAACTAGACTGATTTTAGCTTTATTGAAAGAAAAACTAAAATATAGACTTATTGTAGTATGGACTTATTTTATTCTTGGTAGAAATCAATGTAATAAACTTTGCTGCAATGTTTAGGTACTTTGCAGTAATATTACTTAAAACGTAATACCACACCGGTTTGACTTGTAGGTCTACTCACTCGTTCTCTGTAGATGTCGTAGCCCCGCCACTTAAGGAGGGCGCGTGCCAGTCCAGCGTGGGTGTACAGCTGGAGGCCGTAGGCCACTGCCACAGTGACTGTCACTACCCCGGCTAGAAAATAGAGGAGAGAGCCTTGTCCGCGACGTGGTGACGCGGGCATCCGACTCAGCAGCTTGTGAGAGGCGGGCAAGTCCCTAGGGTCCACGGTCAGCGACTCGGCCCGCGCCAAGATCGCGGAGAGACGTGTCGCAGCCTCCTCCATCTCTGGCGGCTCGCGGTTCGCGGCTCACTGGAGTCGGAGTCGGACTGAGTAAGAGAGAGCGCGGCTCTCCCACCGTCCCCTCCGCTGCGCCCACCACCTACTTTAGCGTCGAGATTCAAACTCAGGAACCGCTCTTATGTGTCAGCTAATCCAAGAACTGTCGTTGTTCAAAGGCGTGTCGAGTTAAATCTTTAATTCGTGCTTAAATCAATTTCTAAGATGATCTAAAAAAAGCTTCGACACAAAAACACATATAATTAATTCTGGTGCATGGATCTCAATGCCTTGATCTAGAAGTCAAGATCTAAACACTTTAATATTAAGCCTGGGATAATACTCGCTCCGCCTGAGCCTGGATAGTCACAGCGCATATTGCGATTATATTGGCCCAAGACAATGGTAGACACAGCGTCTCTACCGACCCGCTCCCTTAAGCCTCAGATAGCGATATCGTCTTTTCAAATCGCTTACAACTAAGATAATAATATCGTTTAATCCAGTTCATCCGACCAAACCAGTGACAGGCGGTGAACATTTCCTCTGCTCACTCACCTTGGATCAGAGATAATCACTGTGTCTGTCTCGATTCTCTGTGTACCGATTGTATTAAATAATAATTCTGGGGTAACTGGATTACCGGTGGAAGGAGTAGGCCCAGAAGGACTGGATAAGGACTGGACTGTACAAAGAGGCTGCTATCAGCGAGGCGCGCATCGCAGATGGCAGTGTTTGATAACGAAATTGAGAGGTGGGGTGAGGTAGACGTGCCTTACCTCCCGTCTCAGTTCATCGGAAGTTATTGCAACGAGTAGAGTTTGGAAAGTGCTTAGAGCAAATCTTTTTGCTAATCGTCATCGAACCTGCGGGTAAGTGAACTTTTAACTGGAGTCCAGTCAATATTCATTCTTAGTTATTTTGAATAATTTTGGGGAAAAAATATTGTAAAAATTAAATTTAATGGGAATTTAGGAACTTGTCCTTTTGATCTGTGCAATATAAAACTTGTTGGTGCAGTGAGCACATGTATATAAAATTTTATGTAAAAATACTAAAAGAGTTTTGTGGTTGTTACAGATGCTTTCAGCAATATTTTGATTTTTAAATCTCTAACACTGAAGAATTTTGATTTTTAAATCTCTAACACTGAAGAATTTTGATTTTTAAATCTCTAACACTGAAGAATTTTTATTTTTAAATCTCTAACACTGAAGAATACTTTTAAAGTAAAGTAAAGAAAATTAGTAACAAATATAATTGAATTTTGAAGATAAATTAAAGTGAAGAATTGCCAGATCAGATTATAGTGTGTATGTTTGAATTTTGAAAATTGAATAAAAGACAAGCTGTAAGTACTTTGTACATTTTTGGGAGTGACGAATATATTACAAGTTTGAATTTAAAAGTCATCAAGAAGTTTTTATTTTAATTTTAATTCCAGTAGGTAAATTATTTTTAAGAATAAGTTTTATTTTAGTTTGAACTTTATTTATTTCAGAAGATTTTCTTTTATTTTTAAACCTTCACAAAAGTTTTAAATTTCAAAGCTAACCCCTCATGTGCCAGTAAAACGGTACATCTGGGATGACCACATAGCTCAGGTGTACAGGGAGTCGAACATGCATAAACTCTAAAATGGTATAACTCTTGAGTGTCATTGAGGCCACGTAACAGATAACAAAAATTAACGTTGCATATCGGTAGGAAGGGGTGAGAGTCGCGCGCGAGAAACTGCAACTGTCGTAAAACATTCAGGACGGTAGTTCACATCCAACTTATACAGTATTAGCCAAAATAAACAGTACTGTATTGGTAATATTTTATTATGGTTAAACAGTAACATTACATATAAATTTTACCAATAAATACAAGTCAAAGGAAGCAAAATCGATTACACTCAGGTAATAACATGCTCAATATGACCCCCGTTCAGTTATGTTGCCTTCAAAAAGGTATGGTCTCACTATACCCCCCTGACACAGCGCACCACATGGTTACACGCTTACTATGCTGTGGCCTCTCTACAACAATGTCAGGACGTACAAATCCAAAGAAACGTGTTGTCTGCTTGTTTATTAAACCATAAGGTACACACGATATTCATCTGTAAACTATACATCACTCAGAACATCAGGTTCTTCATAGCATATTGCTAACATTGAGCACAGTACTGAACGCTGGCTAGTTTGTTCCTACAGTTCAAACGTCGTCCAGTTTGTATCCTGTAGAAAAAACCACCAATGTTTTTGAACATTCTTCGCATTGACGTATTGCTAATATTCATTTTAAGAGAAGCTCGCATTAGGTTTCTTTTTGGTGACTGTAACACTTGTTGCTGCAACACTATTCCGTGGTTTTCATTTGTACAGACAGTAGTTGGGCGACCTGAAAAGCCTTTTCGCTGTGTCAAAACACTATCTGTTCTTCGAAATTTTTCAACAATACTAAGAATCACAGCATTACTAGGCGGGTTTTTGTGGAAATGTTCCTGAAAACGTAATGCAGTGCATGACAAGCTTGGCCCACCCGCACGTCCAATTCCGTATGAGCGAAAATAATGCTCTACGATAAAAACTTTCTCTACCGTTGTTAGCACCATGTTAGCAAAAAATAACCTCAATTAAGAAAGAATTAATGAACACGAAGCCATGGCAACAATCGACAATTGAACCAGCTGATCGAGAAGGCACCTACAGCTGATTCAGTTTCAGTACTGTTTATTAACGCTAATACTGTATAAGCGAATGCCAAGACAACCTGAAATAGTCTTTAAATGGAGACGTTCTATACATATATACAAAGATTCCTAAAATTCATTAAGTTTAACTATTTTAATTTCAAATATTTGATATTGGACCTCATATACAACATATTTATAAAAGTTGTAATGCCTTACCTATCATGCTGAACATGAATTGTGCGAATCGTACATAAAGTGAGGTAAGATAATTTCGCACTAAAACTTTAAAACTAGAAATTATTTAGATAAGAAAATATAATTGAGGAATTAAAATAAATATTTAATACAAAAACATTATTTTCTTTATTATATAGCTCTGAGCTGCGGATTAACTAATGAAAATAACAACGTCTTTCTGTCAAACAGTTCAAACTGTAGACCTGCACTACTATAGATTCGACTTTAAGTAAGTCATCTTCTGGTGCCGGTGTGAATAAATATTAAAGGCAAGGATTATCCATCTGGAGTCATAATTGGTTAAAACTTACTGAATTTTACAGGTAAAAACTACTGAATGTTTTAAACCCCTAGACAATAGCAATAGTTTTGAATTTGACATTTAACGTAACCATACCCGTACAGCCATTCCACTTCATAATCATCCATACACGCAAAAAAGACCACTTATAATAACTCTATGATTTATCGAATTCTCAAAGTACACAGAATGTAACCAATTTAACAAAGAATTAATTATCATTAAACATATTTCCAAGGCTAAAAAAGGCAATGGTGGACAAATAGTAAAGGAAAGAAGAATAAAATACTAATACTCTTACAAAATACTCGATAATAATATGTAAAATAAAAAGCAGGAGAAAAAGTACATATACGTTGAGTATAGCCCGACAATATAGCATTGCACTAAAAAAGACCTTAAATCCCATGGCTTAGACCTAGTCTTCGAGACAACAAACCACACCAGGAACATGCTGATGTAAATATGTGAGCTTGGACAAAAACGTACAAACAGGAGTTTATAAACTGACTTGTTCCGATAGTCATAGTTTTTACATCGGACAGACAGGCAGATAGTTTAGCCAACAGATTTAAAGAGCATTGTACAAAACCTAAATTTAAAAAGCGGACTTCATCGTTCGCTCAAAATGTGATGGATGAAAACCACACAATAAACGGAATTAATGAAAATCTGGAACTTTATATCCATGTCGCAAAGGCAGCAAATTAAACACGATTGAAGAATACGAAATTTATAAACATTCTTAAATGAATTCATTAGGTGACCTCATGTTAAATAAGAAGCTTCAATTCAGCTCCCATTATTTGTTCAATACGTTTGTAGTAGCAGTGTCTTGCCAACCGACCCATCAGCTGATAATGTCGATGCACCAGGAACTGGAATCACCCAGTGTCAGTTGTCATGTCTTCTTCCGACCATGTTATATCATGTTTAATATTCTTCCAATCAAAGGTTCTGCTTCTCGTTATTATTTATTTATTTAATTGTTGTTTTTATGATGTGTCCGTACATGTTAAATTATGGCGACTCTATGTGGATAATCCTCGCATTTAATATTTATTGACATCGGCACCAGAAGATGAGTTATTAAAAGTCATTAAACGTTATTATTAAAACAACAGTATTTCATTAAAATACTAAATTTAAATTTTAGAGTACAAAGTTTATATTCAATGCGATTTTTCTTCAAATCCTCAAAGTAATGTAACTTTCATTAGGACAGGTAATTTCATAACATTAAATAAAATTCCTTCTTTGTCGAGAATTTGTTTAATACACACAAATTTCGAAGTGTCGGTGGTTGATTAGTGTATTTGCACTTGGATACTTTATCTGTTTCAAATTTGTTGAATGGTTATATGTTTATTTGTTTTTTCTTCTTTGGTGGGCCTTGATAGTCATGTTTCCAAGTTCAGGTGTTGTAAGTATTTGTGCACTAGGGACTTCAAACAGATCGCCTATACCCTTCAATTAATCTTCAGAAGGGTTTACTTATATTAACGGTGGTTGGTGTCTGTTATAAAGCCCAAGGATAAGCCTGATACTTACGAGTATTTACGGAAACTTTACAGAAAATCAGAAGTGAAGAGCTCGTGGCAGTTAAAACGGCTAGACAAGCTGTGAACTTAAAACTTTTGAACTAAATTACCAAAACAAATTGAACAATCTTGGACTCACTATGAACACAAACATGAAATGGGCTGGCCAGGTCACGATAACATGCAGCAGCGTCATTACTGGCATCGAAGTTTTAAAACGGTTTCCTTTGCATCTACTGTTCAATGTTAAGGTGATGCTGAGTACTAACACTTGACATTTGACTACAGTGACTGTCTGTTGAGCAATCGGACAGCCTGCAGCGTGCTCAGAACAACTGTATTTATCTTTAACCTCAGACGTTATGAGCACGTTAGACCATATGTTCAATAGTTATCACTCATAAAACATCAAGAACTATTAAAATTCCACATTCTTTCTACTCTATATTAAATTATTAAAACTAAATCACCTGTTTATATGTCATAACATATCAATTATAACTCCGATATTAGTGTAGGGCTTACAAGAAAGGGAACCTCAAGACTGTCAATTCGAATTCATAGCTCAACAATGTTAGCAGGTCATTACGTTTCAGGCTTATCGCCTTTGGAACACTCTCCCTGATGATATTGTATTGAGGATCGTGCTCACTTCGGGGCGAGGGTCAGGGACTTGCTGTTGGGGGCCTGTGGGGTTACGGGCGGTGGTGGTCGGGCAGTGTGTTAGAATGATGATTGAAAGTGTTCATATATATATATATATATATATATATATATATATATATATATATATATATATTTATAATTATAATATATATTTGATTATATATCTTATAAGTATAAGATTTTACCAGCATGATAGCCCTAACCCCGTTTCTGTGATAAAGACTTTTCATTTTCGGGCTGTTGGATCCTGTATCATATGATCGTTCATCACTGTAGCCCATTAATTGTTCAGAATGTATGAACTCCTACATCAAAAGGCTGGAGTATATAGATCATGTGTACCGGGAATGACGTATGATATATTTATTTTTCTTCGCAAGTTATATAACCTTAGGCCCAATGTGAGAGCCATGAGAGTCCATAAACATGGAAACACTTCTTACTGGACAGGTACCTTCAATAAAGAATTTGAATTACTCTAGAAGAAGATCGGGTAATGCCGATGGGGTAATCAACATCCATCCTTAGCATAGAAATGCTTCTTTACTCAACTGATCACTCTAACGCACCCCTTTGATACTGTAATTAGGGGAATGCAAGTTCGACTAACGCAACTTGACTCACTATTGTATTTGTATTGTCAACATAGGTAAGTCACATTTCGTTGACATTCTTCATTACTTTTAGATTTGGATGCCCAGTTTAGATCAAAGTTTGTCGGGTTTCTGAAAATTACTTTGTACCGTGATCGGATCCATTCGATGTAATCGATTTTACAAGTCAAAGACAGAAATTGTATTATTCCTTAGATTTTTCCCACCACTATTACTAGAAATATTTTCTACCTAACATTCCTGAAAGGTCAAATGCAAATTGGAATAAATTTGGTATGTCGTAAGGCGAAAACCAAATTCCCGCATTTCAGTATTAAAGTTAGAGACTCGATTCTCAATGTATGTAGTCAAGGCAAATGGCCTGCCCATAATGAGGGCGTAAAGATGTATCAGTGTCATTTCTTACAGACCTTCGCTGGATTGTAAGGATGCCTGCGATCCTCGCCTGCTTGGTCTTCCGTTACTTCACCGCCGCACTTATTACATGACCTGATTTATTGTTTCTCTGAGGGTTTCGATTGCTTTCATTGCTTTTTGAGGTTTTGTCTTAAGGTTTCACCATCTAAGTTTTAAAGACAGAAGCCACACTGAAATAAATAAAAAATATGATATTACGAGTCACAGTTTTATAAGGTTGCGTACTTTCAGTAGCAAACATTAAACGTTCTCATAAAGATAAGATATTTTGTAATACTCACTGATTAAGGAAATTAAACTAACATAAAAATAAACTGTGTTTAATAACCTATATTTACCACACTTAAACTTAGAAAGTACGCAATGATTTAATTAATTAATAAATCAATAAATAAAAGACAGACTGTGTATTCATAAATCAACACCACACTATAAAGCATTGGGTAGGGAACGTTATCATTAACTTACTTCACCATACTTACCAGGAGCCGAAATGGTGAAAGAAGTGTAGGACAGAACTAGGTATTATGTTATACGTAGCAACAAATCCCTGAATGTATAGCTCTGAAAACAAGGAAGTAAAAGAAAAATCAAGAAATGAGTGTACCGCAACATTACTTCACATCTTCAAACTGCGCTAGTACAAATATAAGGTGTCATGAAACATATATATATATATATATATATATATATATATATATATATATATATATATTTAGATTGTTTTTCCATAAGGCGTGATGGCATAGGCATTTGTGTCATAGACTTCAACTTCAACCTTTACAGTTCAAACTTTTCAAATACTTTACCATGTATGAGAGTAATTCTTTCTGACGCATGGCATGTGTTATTCACACAGATAAGCGGTGTACTCGTAATTACTCGGAAACCCTTAAAGGGTTGTAATTATGCAATTAAGTAGTCAAACAAACACGTGTGTTACAGTACAGGGTCTTAAGGTAATTTGGAAAACATTCTAGTTATCGAAGGGTTCTTCTATGCGAGGTTCGTGCTATCAACGTTGCGTAGACTTCAAGTCGTGCTATCAACGTTGCGTAGACTTCAAGTCGTGCTATGAAGGTAACACTGGTATATCTAACATCTCTGTATATAATGTAAAGATGCATTTAGGATCATACCTCACCGACAAGTTCTGCTCAAGCTTATTAACTGATGCTACAACACATATACTCGTAACCTACTTTCTCATAAAATCATTACAGGACTTCACACACGTTTGCAGTTGAGAACACACACGCAAATACCACTAATTAGTGCTACAGAGCATCGTAATTCACATGGCACGTGCCAGTGTCGAGGAGGAGGGGGTTTCATGTCTAAACCTGTACACAGGAGACATCGTTTCTCTCAAACACGTCACTGGCCTTTGGAAATATGCATGGCAAAGGGTGAACTCTTGCTATAAAGGTTCTAATATATGAAACAACATACTACTGAGATTAATCTCTTACTATAAAGGCTCAATTTTTACAAAAGAATTTGCTATAGACGGTTACAGTTTTAACCTGAATTAAAGAAAGAATCCCTACTATTGAGGTTTAAAAACAAATCAAAGTCGTACTCATAGACGTATCTAGGATAGTCAAATGGGTTGGGGGAGTTACCACTACAAATTTTCCGTACCTCACAGTCAAGCTGGGGTACGGGAGCACTCCCCCGGAGTACCTTAAATGGTAATGGTATTAAAATTTTGCTTTACATACGTCTTTGACCACATTACTCTTATTTTATGCTACAGAATAACGGCTATAACTTAAGGGAAAATTTAACCTTTTGGAAACTGCACGATAACACAAAATAAATTCAAGTCAAAGACACCATATAAAGAGAATAACAGAGGGTCTGGAAACGGCTATATCTTAAAAACTACAAGACACATCCTCCACATTTTACCTACAATTTATACATTACAAAATGGGCTTTCAGGATAAATATATTTTACTTGAAAATATTTGCATGAATTAAATAATATTTGTATGATACACTATTTTTCTATTTCAAACCATACCACCCCTAATACAAATAATGGGATATAAATCGACATGTATTTTTTTATAGGATATGTTTACTGTGTAAACAATTACACACATTTTGAGACATTAAATTATTGATTGGATGTACCTTAACTCCGCTGAGTGGTTGATGTTCATTGCTTGCATTGCGCATAGATGAGTATGACGCTCGGCGGTGAACAAATATAGACGTAAAATATGAACTTCGATATTAGTTCAAAGAACTGTAAATAACTATATAATTAATCAACGTACACAAATATATATCGACGAAAAATAAAACTTATTTTGTTTGTTGGCGATTTTAATGCCATTCTACTAGTCAAAACAAAGTGTCTAATGCCATATTAAATATTCTCTATTGTTACAGTTTTAGCCAAACTACGTATTACAGTCATCACCTGAGATCTGACAGGGGAGGTACGGTATAGACAACATTTGTGTTAATCGTTGGCCTAATAATCATTCGCCTTTTATTTAGGAGTTTCTTAGAAACATGAATAAATACCTGAATAAATAAAACTGATAATTTTTAGTAAAAAAACTATCAAAAAAAAACTAACACGTGAAAATTGGAATAGTTTTCATATAAAAGAGATGTTGAAAGACAGTTCATTACTTTGCTATAGACAATTTTAGACACTGATCAAACAATGCGTCGTTCCTTTAATTCACTAAACAATATCCGTTTATAAGAAGCCAAAACAATTTTGATCATAACATTATAAATAACAGGCAGTAACTAGAAGATAATTATATTTTATATCAATGGCCCACCATAATTAAATATGTATTATAAATTAAACACGTTTCAATATAACATTTATTGCTAGAGTAAAATTCGACCATACCAGAGGTTTGATTTTGTCCTGGAAAATTATAACCAAATTTAATTTATAATCTTTCTAAACGTAGGATGGGTGAATTGAAACTTCACGGGATTATTACGCATGATTTCCAAGAAATTTCCATAGTTTTAAATACTAACCTTATCGATAAATCTGCTATATTAAATACGAAATCCTTTTATTTTAATAAACGTGCCAGCCTTACCAGTGGTCAAACGATATCTTTAAACTTTTTCCTTTTCAATTAATTAAATTTAATTTTAATTCCACAAAATCCAATTATGTAGATCTCAGGATGCATTGAGCTCTCATAAAAAGAGTATTAACACTGACTACAATTTGTTTTTGAGCTATTCTCTTACTTAACTGTTTTGTTCAAATCCTGAAACACTCACGGTGCTTTCCCCAACTAATTTCAAATTTATTACATCTATTCTAATCTTAAAATAATGAAATTTCAACCTTAATAGATTGAGGCTAATATCAAATAATAAATTTTTTAATATTTGAGAAAATGGAACAGTTCTGTATAAAGTAAAATCTATTGTACATTACTGTACTACAGTACTTTCTTGAATCCAATAATATAATATTTTCATCTAAATCTGAGTTCTATTATAATCTCTCTTCAATTTCCGCAGTTTCTTTATTTGTTGGAAAGCAGTGAGCGACAAATGAAAACAATTTTATTCTCTTTATCAATTTAGCCAAAGGCGAATAATAATACGAACATGAAGTCAAATATTATTTAAAAGGCCACGACATTTCTTTACTTTGTTTTTGTAAAATTTTGATTAAAACATGTAATAAAATGAATTAAATGTGTTATTGTATAACTTTCGATACATCACAAATTCGCCACCAAAGGGTTAAAAGTTAATTATTTTATTTTTATGGAAGTTCAACTGTAAAACACGTCTTGATAAGCACCTAATTTTGTTCATGTCAGACAGTTTTGGTTGAAACAATACCGAGAACAGCTAGTGAAATTTGATCACTTTAAACCCCTCCAAGCGTCTATCATCAATATTTTCAATTACTCGGACTTTCACTGAACGTCATCATCAAAAGTTTTTTAATGATAAACATTCATCTCTTTAAATTATTGTCAGACGCTTAATTATAATTATTATATATATAATTAATTTTACTGCTCAAATCCCATTATATCCTATACCGTTCAAAAGCCCATGAGTTTTTCTTTATAAGTTGTTCTTTCGATTTCTCGTACTCTATACCAAATATTAGCTCTACATCATTCTCATCGGCTATTTTTTTCCAGCTAAGTGTGTTTGCATGATTTGTTGTTGCTCAGATACAAACGTGTAAATGTCGCTGTTTAAAGTCTATTTTGTCCTTGTTTTCTTTTCATTCGTGGTTATGTAGTTACTAATTGTTAGAAATGATATTATTGCATGTTTATGTTTTTCGTAAAAGGTAATCACTATTTTGACTTTCCTATATATATATATATATATATATATATATATATATATATACATATATATAATATATATACATATATATCTAATATATATACATATATATATATGTATGTATGTATGTAAAATATTATGAATTTCCAAAAAACTTACAGCATGTATATTTCTGTGTTCATGGAAAAATTTGGTACAATCAACCTATTCTAATTGTTGTATTACCTCTAATTTAGTGTAATATAAAAAGTTAGAACATTGTTATATCAATGTATTATATAACTACCTCAAGTAGGAACAGATTTCAAATATGCACTTTTCATATAAATTACTAAATACATTTTATTAATATAAACTGTTCAACATTATACATGTGTGTCTTCAGGAAAAAATTTCCTACAATTTTGCTGTTATGAATTTTAAATATGAGTAACATTTCAAATATATGTGCATAATTTATTGCAAAATTAATTTTGTCATTTCTAAACTGAGAAATTTGTTTTTCTAACTTCATAGTTATACATTCTGAAACCAAAGTTGCTATTTCGATTTACAAGGAGAGTCTGCAAAACCTCACAAAACAGGTATACATTTCACAAAGTATGATGGAAGCTCAGAGAGTTAAGAAATAAAATATTTTAAAATAGTAACATCGGTACCACTATCGGTATTCATTATCTACACAAGTCACTAATACGTGATTAGCGCCAAAAACGAAAGCAATGAGAACTATGTTAAGACTATTACAAGTTAGCCGAACTAAGAGATGACCGGTAGGCGTTCAGGGCCATTACTCGCTGCCTCTCGCCTTAAGCTCGTAAAGTGTGGAAGCGACAGTGGCTGTATTATTTTTTGTCAACTCCTACGGGTTACAGACGAACTGGTCATTCCGAAACATTACTAAGCACGAGTATGCTGTGTGCATATGTGCTTTACTATATGTGAGCTGTTATAGTTGAAATATAAACAAATAAAATAAAAACATAACTGAATTTCGTCGTTCAACTACGATTATACTTTCAGTTTAATAGAAGTTAAAATATATCTTGAATATTTGTAACAATGGGGAGGGGCGTTACAACCCCCAACCGCCCCCTCTCCTGGATACGCCTCGTACTATAAAGGTAATTTTAACATTAACTGTTTCAGGGAGGTTAGTAAAAATCACTTATTTATGTGTCAAGGCCAAGTTTTAAAGATCCATATTTCACATTTTAAAGCTCCCTTTAAGGCAATATTGAGCAGTGTCACACAGTTAATCTTGCTCTGTTAATGTTGAATATCATGTTTCACATCATTTGCCTAGCTTTTTTCAGAATCAAAGTCGGGTGGTGCAACAATGTTAGGCTCGCTTAGTCAAAACACGATGTCACGTATTAAAGGTGAAGATCATGTATCACACTATTCAATTCGCTTTTTTCAATGTTTAAAGATGGGGCGGCGCCTCATTTTCCTAAGTGAACGTATCAATTTTAGTAGTAATGTTTCAATTTAAAAAAATCTTTATTCCACAACTTTGATAAACAGTTTACATTTACACACATATGATATAGGCTACGTATAGAATATGACATATACATATAGGATATAATATACATTTCTTAAAACAAAAAATAACTGAAATAGACATTAACATAAAGAGAACATTTGGTTGATTAATTTATACAGTTTTTCTTAAATTATAAATACTTTTCTAGGTATCTGTAAAGCTGTGAAATAGTAGACATACCCCCTAGGCAAGCCTGTTTGGGGTAGCCATCCCTATTATTAACAAAAAACGACTTGGAGGATGGCTGTGCTGCATTAATACAAAGCACATAACTTCAGATATACAAGTTTGTGCACACAATTTCAAAACTAATAAAAATACTACATAAAAAGACTTCGCAAAACAAGTAATTGAATTATAAATATATTGTTAAAAGTAATAAATCCTTTTTATAATACATAAAGTGCTTACAAACTAACAGCCTAGCAGTTCCTAGAGTACCCTATGCCGATTTATGACGTGGACACTTCTCTTAAGAAACTACCCTGAGAAAGCTTTCACAATCTGATAAACTTAAAAGGAACGATTTTAAATTTTTAAGATATACGTTATATATTAAAAATATATAAAGTTACGTTATATATTTAATCTACTACTCGGACTGGGACGGTATGAGGAAAGAGAGCGAGCTCCCAATCTTTATTTGAGTACATTGTTACACTGTAACAGCTGAAATTTGCTGTCTGTATGTGTCTGAAGGGACGAAACAGTTTCAGTAGTTTGGTTGTTATTCCTTTGCTCAGCTTAGTTTTCAAAACAGTTTTCACAAGAAAGCAATGTGCATAGCAGGAGAGTATGTGCTCTCACTACCTTAGCTACCACATGAAGGCGGCCCATGTTTAGCACTGTAGCTACCACATGGGCGAAGCTAGACTACGTCGGGTGAACTGTTTAATTTGGTTTATGTAGTCAAAGTCACTGTGATTGGGGGGGGGGGTTTTCTCCGCCACTTCTCATAAGGCTTCTGCCGTTTTGGCTTTTACCTTATGTCCAGTAAGGGTCAAAGCCCGTTTAGCTTTCGCCACCTGTCAGTGTTGGTTTATGTAGTAGGAAATATAAAGTAATACAGAATAACTGGAAAGTAGACGACTAAAGGGTGAATATATTCTATCTTATTAAAATATCATGATGACTAAAGTTTATAAAAATGGGGCCTCGATATATCACGTGACCTTTAAATAAATATTTGACTCCCATTCCAAGGACAGAGTATCCTGTTGTTTTAGAAATGTTCTTCTGAAGATAATTATCAGAGAAAATTCTGCCGCCGTGAACGTTAGAATGAGATTTTTTAACACATTAACATAACGGGGTTAACATCCAATTAATTATTTGTATTTTATATATAATGTAATTTCTTTACATCTTAAATTATTTTAAAAAACATCATTCTTCTAAATTACAAATCCATATTCAGTCATTTGTTCCTTTCACCTGGTTCAAATATTGTCATAAACAAAACTTACTACTTTAAACGTATACAAATACTCCCGGTATTTAAAAAATGTTTATATATTTTTCATATCATAAGGAAAGTTATTTTGAACGTCTATGTGGCGCTGAAGTTTAAATAACACTCAGTAATAATCCGATCATACCACGACCCTGATGTAATACCCGTCCGAGCGTGAACTACACACGTCGCCTACAGAGGCAGTGGGAGACCCATGTGTTGCGGTTCACGCCCAATCTCCAGCTGTAAATGAATCACTTGAGCGGCTCAGAGCCACCTGCCGTGTTCGTCCCCTTCACTACGCCAACCTGTTTTGCATTTATAGTGGTTTGTGTTTTAGAAGAAAATGTCATAAAGTCCATAGATTACTCGGTAACTCGGTAACTGGGGTATTAATTAAGTTTACACCTTCTTTAGCTTATCATGTATGACAAACTTGTATTGTATAGCTCTGCACTAGAATTAGGTATATTATGCATCTAGCATTCGTAAAGTTCAGTCAGTATATTATACTAATGGATACGTTACAGGTTACTCTCGTATTACACAATTGTCGTGATTGTAATAAACCACATTATGCATCTAGCATTCGTAAAGTTCAGTCAGTGTATTATACTAATGGATACGTTACAGGTTACTCTCGTATTACACAATTGTCGTGATTGTAATAAACCACATTATGCATCTAGTATTCGTAAAGTTCAGTCAGTGTATTATACTAATGGATACGTTACAGGTTACTCTCGTATTACACAATTGTCTTGATTGTAATAAACCACTACGCAAGGAATTTCATGAACACGTTATTGATTTATATGAAACAAGTTACAACATAAGCTTGGATGTAATACAAAGTATAATTTGAATATAATATATTCTACTATAAACTTTATTTAAATTAAAAATAACGATAGGAAGTTTGTAATACGTGAACCTTTTGACTGAAGTGCAACTGTAAAAGCGGAGAAAAATACTTTGTTTATTAAAGTTCGATACCCAAAATTATAAAATTAAAGTCAAAGTTTAATTTTCTAAGTTCCGTAAAATTAGTAATGGTGGCCAAGACTTGAGCGTGCTGCAGTGTGCAAGCTTTCCACTCCTTTTAGCTCTCACCGATACGACCACCGGCGCAGGTTAACCCAATTATATCTTTTATTTTTATGATACAAATAGCTAACCCGGCAAACGTTGTTCTGCCATATGCTAGAAAGAAGACTGGAGCGCTGTAGACAATGACCACCGATAAAAAACACTAAGCATTCATTTTCTCAGTTCAGTGTATTGCATTAACTGACGTATTCATTGTTTGATATCTTAGAAGTTACATTTAAAGTGAAAACGTAATATATATTTTATAGTAAAGTAAAAAGAATGAAATAAAGAAATTCGATATTATTTCGAAGAGCAATTGAGTGTACGATATTTTTGCTAAAAAAATATATCCGTCTATAACCAACACAAATAAGCTCGATGGTTTGGCCACGCCAGAACATGCCACGTATAATTAATTGTCCGTGTGAAAATCATGGTGTGCCCGAGTCTAAGCCACAAACGGACATCGCCTTGCCACTACTTGATACTTGATACTTGTCCTTGCCATTGTCATTGATACTTACTTGATACTTTAATACTGCATCTTTGACCAGACTAGCTAGATAGATTGTGTCATTGAACTTAAAATTAATAAAAACTATTTAAAATAAAACTCTAGAAAAGATGGCGGTACTATACGAGAGTTGAGTCCCTTCCTCCACCTAAACAGCAAAAAAATCACCATGAGAGTAGTATGATTTGGAGAGTAACCATAATTTAATTTTAACTTCAAATGCATTTTTCTCCAAACATTGAACGGCCTCAGGGAGTTTGTTAAACATTCTGAGTGCATGCATCCGGCACTGGGAAACAGTCTCTTGTCTTACTTAGCCGACAGTAGGGTAAGTCCTTATTATTTAAACCACGGTAGTGTGTGTCCGCTCTAGATAGGAAAGAGTCTAAGTTCTCTCTTATATAAACAAGGCTCTGAAGAATATATTAGCCGAAAACAGAATCCAGTCTCTGAACAATTGGGGCACAGTGATTCCGATAACCAGGTTATGAAATTATACGGAATACTTTTTTCTGAACGAGAAGCACAGCCCCACAGCCCGCCGCGTGACCCCATAGCAACAGTCCATATTTAAGGTGACTATGAAACAAGGCATGGTAGATCGTGAACAAATGTGCACTCCACGTCAGCTTTGGGTCAAGATTAAAGCCTAGTATCTTTACGTTAAGTTGGGTATCTATTTTTCATTTCAGGCTGCATATCATACGTTGGGTTTTTCTTTATTAAGGCAAAGCTTGTTTGTAGAAAACCAGTCCACTGCCTCATCAAAGATAACATTCGCAAGGCTGATGGGTTCTTCTGGTGTTTTACCCCTGCAAAAAATTGAAGAGTCGTCCGCAAACAGCAGAACATCACTTCTCAGACATAGATCATTTATTAGGATGAGAAAAAGTAATGGTCCTATTATTGAGCCTTGCGGAACACCATGCTTCCGCATGAATCAATAAAGGTAGAGGTTAAAATAAATTGAAAATACCAATCCAATAGGAAATTGAACGCGTTTGAATTCAATGGCACGTCTGTGGGAATCATTGGGAATCATTGACGCATGCACGACAGAAAAACATTTTCGGTTCGGAATTTGTCTAGCGAATTATGTTTATTGGTCATAGTTATTAACCTTGTTCATACATTTATGTTTGGATTGCCTTTCATATTATACTCTACGAAAGTCAATCGTTCATTCTACCGCACCATTTATGATTCAGAACATTAAAAACTTGGTTTAGTATTGTTTATAATTTGCTCCATCCATGAATAATTCCCATCTTCTTAAAAATCTATCGTCATGACACTTTTAACAATTTAATAGCATATACATAATCGTTTCAGTCTATTCATGCCTGATAGACTTTTTGTTTATTGTGGTTCTTCAAAATATAACTTAACGTCTTCACTGCGGGTCTATACTGAGTGATGTTGAAGAGTAATAGCGACAATGGTATATGACACACTAACAGTCAACGTATTAATAAATACCACCATCACTCTGGTATTTGTCTGGTCTAAGCCAACAACAGAGTCCCTATAAATATTTTAGCGTGATAATTTCGTTTCATGTACGTGATGATTATATGTTATGATGATGATGATTACGTTTCGTATCTTCCGTTCTTGTCCAACCAGCGCGGCGCGGCTGCGGCATAGTTGCCAAGCGGGTTTCCTTCTATTCCTTCTCGATTACTGCCAAGATCGTGGCATAACAGATTTGCAATTAATTTATATCACAAAGTAGCTATGATATCTCAAATTAACAAACTCAGGTGGACAAGCCGGTAGTGACGCTGTAATATATCAAACTCAGGCAAGCGAGCCGGTAGAGACTGTAATATCTCAAACTCAGGTGGACGTGCAGGTAGTGACGCTGTAATATATCAAACTCAGGCAAGAGAACCGGTAGAGATTCTGTAATATCTCAAACTCAGGTGGACGACCCAGTAGTGACGCTGTAATATATCAAACTCAGCCAAGCGAACCGGTAGAGACTCTGTAATATCTCAAACTCAGGTGGACGACCCAGTAGTGACGCTGTAATATATCAAACTCAGCCAAGCGAACCGGTAGAGACTCTGTAATATCTCAAACTCAGGTGGACGAGCCGGTAGTGACGCTGTAATATATCAAACTCAGGCAAGCGAACCAGTAGAGACTCTGTAATATCTCAAACTCAGGTGGACTAGCCGGTAGAGACGGTGGTGTCCCAAATCGGGTGGAGTGAGTCTGTTGATAACAATTGATAATTCTTAAAGTGGCTCAGAAAGGAAAATCGACTAAATAATTTAATGTGCTCATTTAACTTCCGTTCCAGACGAGCTTCGTGAAAATGGTATCGTTATTGCGCTATTATCTTATATGGTTTAATATTACCTCAATAATGTCTTTAGTTAATTTACCTTGAATCACTAAACAAATTGTGATGTCTACGTGCTCAAAAAGTGAAATACTCGTCAGTAATAATAAGGAAGGTTTCGCAGATTGTAAAAACTATTATCACCCATAATCATCTGTTCCCAAATTGCACACAATTGGTACGCTTAAAAATTCAAAACTGTCAACCTCTGCTAAGTCAACCTTATTAAAGTGCGACATAGACAAATAAGTAAACTTAAAAACAACAATAATGAGGCTTACCATCTCTGCATGGGTTGCAAAACGTATTCATAATTCCCTTTTGGTGAATTTTTTTAGAAGAGAGTTTTGGTCGGGAAGACTGACTTTTTATTTGTTTCCAAGCCACTTGCTCAAATCTACAAAAACACATTTTTTGTAACAATGGCAGAGTGCCCAATACAAACAGGCTCTGGAATCAGGATTGCTATGTCAATGACAACATTTATATGATGCGTTGACAAATATTTTTTCTTTGCTATTGATTTTGTTAGTTGTCAATTATAACTTTGTGTTTTCACAATACTAATTCGAATTTTTTTTATCTGAGAGAAGAGTTTAAAATGTTGCACTTAGTCATAAAAGGGCCTTTGCGCCTCTCTTACTCAGCTTATTTCTCAAATTTGGGGCTTCTACAATAACTAATTAGATTTGTCGCCAATTGTTCTCTAATATTCTTTGGCCTCATGAAAAAAGTCCCTCAGCAATTTTCCTTTAATAATATATATATATTATTATTATATATATTATAATATATATAATTTATATATATTATACTGTATATATAAATCATTACAGAGTAAGATGACGAATGTGTAGTTTGTCAGTATATATCGCTCCTCAAATAATTAAAGTTTTAGTGTGTAAAATATGTACTCACCTGGGTATAACCTATTCCCAAGTGAAATATTAATATCTGTAAATATTATCAATACGATTTTTAAATACCCATATTATTAGAAGCACACAAAAAACAACATCAACTTTAATAACATATGTCTGCTGTGACCTAATAAGCACTACAGTGATGTGCACACCTGGCATCACATTACAGGCAGACTCAGCATAGTTAAACGTTGACCTGACTAATTACTACTGATCTGGGTGAGTTTACATTGAGTCTAAGTTAGTTGTAAAACAGTAGTATGTTTCCACCTTATGACACTTTTTTTGTTAAACTAAAGGAGCATGCACTTTGGCCTGCTTACATCGAAAAAAAACTGAATACAAAAATAAGATACCTCGTTGTTTCTGATGGTATGAAACAAATTGCAACTTGTACTAAAAAAGACCTTTTTCGATTTAATGATGACTTTGAAAATAATTTTTACAAAAACAAACAAATAAATCTGGAACTACAAAAGGCTGTAAAGGAAGCCTGTAAAACTCTTAATCTCAACCACACAAATTCAGCGTCCAATGTACACAAAATGGATAAATCCATTTTAACAGAAACATCTTAAATTTACGAGTGGGAAGAACAGAAATTTGAGATATCATTCACAATAGCTGCAGAGGCTGGTAATCTCCTGCTTAAAGAAAATTATTTGTTCAAACAATTAATTTTTGATTGAAAACTTCAATATAGTAATAAGCAGTCTGAGTTTGAGGATAAATTAAAAGATTCAGAGGAGCTCTTAATCAAAATTAAAGACTTAAAAAAGGAATATACCATAGAAAGATCATTTTTAGAAAACAAAATTAAATCTAACATAGAACTAATAGAATATTTTGCAGACCAAATAAATAAAAAAAGGCAACTTATGAAAGTAAAATAAAACCCTATTTTTTCAAATCATAGTTAAAATTGTAATAAAACCCCTAATCCAAATATTTTTATGTCAAAAAATGCTGATCCAAACAAGTAAATCATGGAACTGGAGCTACATAAGAAATTAAATCAGTCACAGAACTCATCAGTTAACGAGCTAAATGTTCAAAACAAAGTCTTTTCCTCTAAAATCCTGCAGAATGTTAGAGGAGGTGACCTGGTACGGGTTCCCACAAAAGAAGGAGCTGCAGATTTTACAAACCGCTTAACCACATATTATGCTGAATTTCATAAAAACTCAATTTTTGTAGAACTATACACTCATTTTTAATCAATTCAACCACTCATTTGATAAAGGGAGGAACCTATGAACGTTTCATTATTAACAAAGCCCTTATATTACACTCAGGTGCAATATTATTTGCAGTTGAACGTTCTCGAGCAAAAGAAGTTCTGATGATATGAATATGATCTCAAATTACAAAACTAAGTTTCATGACATTACTAAGATCTCTAAGATAACACAGCAACTCAGTCACTCCTATAGATACACAACAACTGTTGCCAACATATTATTCCAATATTACTCTCAGGCCATGACCACAAACAACATAATAAAAAGAGAACTTGTAAAATATCCTCTAGTTATTATGAATATTCTACAAATTTCAAAAAAGGATACAAAAATTCTGATTTTCAAATAAGCTGAAAAGTTACAACTTTCAAAGTTGGGCCATGATGTTTCTACCATTCATGAGTACCAAGATAAGCAGGCACCAAACATTGTCATCATAAGAACATCTAACGATAATGAGGACATCTACAACTCGCTACAACACTGCCTTGTTGCCATCTCATGTCATACACAGTCAATCACATATATTGCTCCACCACAAGAGGATACTCTTACTAAATGGATATGACGCAGTCAACAATACTCTGATAAGGACCTTTAAAATCATTATATATGCACCGAAAAAGTTATTTCATCCGACAAAGTTAACTTGGTAGGACACTATTCTTCTTCAACTCACAGTAAGTCTATGAGAAAAACCCCATAGACACAGGTGAACCAGCCAAACCACCTTACATAAAAAACTGAACACAAATATGGAAACAGGTGGAACAAGCCAAACCAGCTTTAACAATAAATTGAACTTATCAGGCAAACCCATCTACTCAGATCCATTTTTATAAGACACTCAAAAGAGACTTTTAAACCTTTCACAATATTTAATCAAAATACAGGCAGAATTAGCGAGAAAAATTGACAGATTAAATCACTTACTGGACTCAATTGATCCTGATATATTGATTCTTACGAAACATGGAGAAGATGGTGGCAAAATAAAGGATACCTGTCTAATTAATTATTCTTTAATTTCAGCGTTTTGTAGGGAATAAATTCGAAAAGGTGGCAATATGTTAGAGTTAATATTGACATTAATTGCCTGAATGTGGAAAGTATTAGTATTCCAATGGTATGTGAAATAACTGCTGTGAATTTAGTGCTAACGAATAAAAGGTCTTTTGTATAGTGGGAGTTTATCATCACCTTATAAACGTACAGAACATGTACAATAAGGTCCTGACATCTTAATAGAACTCTTAGATATCTTGCCACTGACAAAAAAACATATCGTTGTAGTTGGAGATGTCAAGGTAGACAACCTTATTCACTCCACAGAAGCACAACTGTTCAGTGAACTATTAAATGCTTATGGCTTGACAAGATTAAATCTCTCACCTACTAGGATCTCCAAAGACTCAGCTACCTCTATTGACGCTGTTTGTAACAAACCTGGAATTGTCTGAGATCCAGGTCAAAGTGATAAACACTGGAATCTCAGATCACACAGGACAACTGTGCACCATTAACATATTTACCTACTTAAAACATCATATCACATCACCAAATCATCAATTTTGAAAATCTGACACTGCTTAAAAAGTATCTTTCAACTCAAAACTGGGAGCCTGTTCTATGCACTGATAATACTGAAGATGCATGCTGTACTGATTTTAACAGTAGAGTAACTAGTGGGGGCATATTTTGTTATTTTTTTTACTGCAATTACCCGTGGAAAACAGGCTCCGTGAGACAATGTACAAAATTTGTTAATTCTGTATTCGCTCACCGTCGGTACTCTCAAATCACATGACCGCAGCGCGTGGCTTGGGGGAGACCGGGGGTGACGTCTTGTTTTTGTCAGTTAAATCAAACATTACTACATATGTAACCTGTTTGTCGGGTTTCTGCTTGCTCGGTAAGGTAGTAGACTGTGACTAGCAACCAGTTCAGAGTTAACCTATGAACCGAAGACTTGTGCCCTATACGACTACACTTACGTATCTTGACTGTACTGAAGCTTACCGAGTACTTTCAAAAAACCTTTTGTTGTAAGAGTATAAAGTTAAAATATACTCAATAAAGTAAAGTGAGAACAAATCGATATATGGTAATATATAAATATATCGAAGCACCAAACAAGTAAGTGAGGAGAGCAGAAATTTATTAGAAGTATCTAAATTTGAGTGAAAGGATATATATTTTAGTTTATTTGAATTCAATAAATCCTTTTTGAAAATATCTTTTAATTTCATTTTTATTTTGATCATTAAAAAACTTGGAAGTGTTAAATTTTTAGTTTAATTTTTATTATAATAAAAACCTTTTATTTCCAGAAGAAGTTTCGATTTCTTTCTTTTAGCAAGTAAAAGTCCACCACGTAATTCATTTTATACCGACCTTTCGGTATAATGCAACCATTTTACTACAATTTTAACAACTAGTTTTTACAATACCTGTTCACTGAAACTGGCTCGTCAGAACACTTGTACAACAAATAAAGTTTGTTACAATAATGATGTGCAATAACTCAAGTGCAGAGTTTTAGAAGCAGAACAAAAATATTGTGTAAGTTGAATGGACATTGATAAAAACAAGCTTTTTCCTTAAAGAAGGAATACAATTTAAAATTAAAACTCTACGGCACCAGGCAAGTACTGATCACATAAATAAATCAGATAATAAAAGCAAGGCAATTTGGGAAGTAATTAATAGTGAGAGGGAACCTAAAAGACAATGCTCAAATATAACATCACTAAAAGTAGGAGATGAAACAACTGAAGATTCCACTGAAATTGCCAGTCACTACAATAAATACTTCACTAATGTGGTAGAACAAACCCTACAAAATAGCCAAACACCCCACACTAAAACAGTAAATATAAAATGTACTAATCTTTGTACCATAATGTCAGTTTTTCCTTCAACATCTGAAGAGATAGGCAAGGTAATTGATGGCTTAAAACCAAAAAGTTCTACAGGAATAGATTAACTGTCATCAAAGATTTTAAAATTCTGCAAAGATGAACTTACTATCCCTCTTTTACATAATACTAATGACTCTCCTAAATTAACTTTCCAACAAAGTTAAAAATTGCTGTAGTGATACCTTTGCATAAAAAAGGAAAGAAAGACGATGTTTCAAACATGGTTTTAGGAAAAGAAAGTCAATCATTACAGCTGTTGAAACAGCTGATATTATTTTGGATCCTCTATAAGAAGGAAAACTGTATCTGGTATTTTCATAGATTTAAGTAAGGCTTTTTCTACTGTCTTAGTCACAACTTCGTTCTTAAAAAACTAACTGCTATGGGTATTCAACATACAGTTAAAAAATGAATTAGATCTTACATAAAAGGTTGCAGTCAGTTGGTTGAACTTAAACACATTGTTCATGGAAGTTCAGTTACTTAAAGATCTTTAATTTTACCAGTGACTTGAGGGTCAGTTCTTGGCTCTCTTTTGTTTATACCTATTCACAAACAATCTTCCAATGTTCAATGAACTGTTCTACCATACTATAATGTACGTAGATGACTATTACTCACTGCAAATAAATAAGCTGAATCTTTGTATTTACTAATAATTTAATGTGTTTCTTGCTGATGTTGTATACATTTTACTTTTTTCATTTTAATTTATTATTGCACTTGACACCATTTCAAATCTTAAAGATTTTGAAAATAAAGATTTCTCCCTCTATCCCATTATAAGTAGCAAGACAGTTCAGCCATATGAGCTCCGCTGATTCTTCTGCTTCTGACTCTGCCTTCATCAGTCTAGCTTAAATCCAACTGTTCCTGAAGAGGAGTACATCCTGCTACCATCCCAAGTAGTAGTTACCTTTCCTTCTTGCTTAGATCTAGGAGCATAGTCCATCTTTTAGCATAAGCAGGACATACACATCTTTGGCGGGTCCCGGAAAAGATATTCGGCCAGGCCCCCGTCACACCGCTTCACCCCTTCCCACTATCCCATTGACAACATCTTATTATTTTGTTAATAATAGTAAGATTAAATATATGTTGCTAAAGATAAGTATTGAAAAATTCTTATTCATTTTATTTTTATTCTCAAATAAAGATAAATAGCCTTTTGTATCGACATTCCAGTTATTATTCATCAGGTTAGATCCGACAAATGTGTTGAGGTATTTGTTGTTTGATGGCAGGAACTATTATTGACTTTTCCGCTTGAATGCATGATATAAACAAACACGATCATCTCTAATGATGTTACACCAAAAGTCCTACCATAGCTTATGTTGTGTGTAGAATACTCGATTGCTCTGCCGTGTTTTAGGATCATACGTTAAACATTGTAGTGCACTCAACTGTAGACGTGATGAGACAATGAGAATATTTCTTAATTTAGATTACACTGAATGGTTGCTGGGAAAACCAGACAGATCTATTTTGAAGTCTATGTGTCACTGATGTCAAAACGATGGAAAGAGCTCGTTTTGAACTTTTTCAGCACCAATTTTGTTTATCTCACCAAATGGACGTAGACTCCAGATTTCATAAGTTAAGTATGTGACAGTGTCAGATTTTAGATGCTGCATTATGCACAAGATGAAATGGAGCTAAACTTAACATTTGCAAGTTAGTAATACAGTGGTCAGTAATAATCTAATACAGAGGAAATATAAGCATTGTCTATTCTTCAACCCTCGGTAGGGTACAGAAATAAAATTAATGCAAATAACAAAACAAGTTTATTACCAAAAGATGCATATACCCTTGGCTACTTTTTGATAGCTAACATTTTTTATGAGGCATTCATTATACCAGTGAGCAAGCTTCCTTTCATAAAATGTGACTGCCAATGATTGTGATGGGTTTTCAGTGTCTTGCATCTCGTTCTTTGTTTGAAAGTTCTGTCCTTCTAGCCACTTCTTCTGTTCAGGGAACAGGTGGTAGTTTTTCGGTGCGAAGATAGGGCTATAAGCTGGATGATAAAAAGTGTCTTACTGAAGCTTGTCAAGAAGCTGTTTTGTTACTCCAGCAATGAGAGGACAAGCACAATGAATAATAATACATGGGTTTAAATTTATTGTTTATCTCTTGCAGGAAAAAACAGTACAGAAGAATTTAAAACATACTTACAGAACCTGTAAAGAACTGTCTTATATATTTGCTTGTTATAATGCATTTCATGTTTTTGTCATATTTATTTTATGGTTATAGATTTGTTTGTTGTATGAAACTTGATGTGATGAAAGATATTAACTAATAAACAAACACAACAGCTTAGCTTCACTCAAAAACAATCTTATTGCAGTGTTTTATAGATTCTACATACTCATTTCAGATGTTACCATCTCTTGATTAGTATTGCATTCCTGTTGTATTGAGGTAGTATTGTACCACTGTTCAAAACAACATGAACAAGTTTTTGACACTGTTCTCACTCAGTACCTGCCTTATATTTTTAATATAATTTGATGATTGTTTATACCCTTTGACCTCCTGCCCACAATTCCAAAATTGGTTATGTGACAACAATTTGATACTCTTATTTGAAATAAGATAAAAGAAACAGTAGAATAAATTATTTAAAATATGACAACACTATGTTTACTTGTAGTTATTTAATGGACATTGAATAAATTGAAGGTTTTAATTAAAAATTATGAATAATTCGATCTTTTCTTTTGTCCTGTCATGTTTCCATCTTGTTAATATAGCAAGATTACAATTGTTGTTCAAACCACAATTGTTGGTTTGAATGTTGTTTTGGTTAGTTCAAAACTTTTATATTTATTACAAAATATTTTTCAGTTAAATTCATAAAAATAAATGATAGCATTGGAATGTACAATTTTATTATTGACTTACTATAGTTGTGTATACAACTGCATGGACTTTACTGAGTAGGGTGATTCAAGTTATGCTTGCAGGAGAGATCCCCCTTTCTGCCATGCCATTCACCATGCGCTGTCCTTCTTACTGACAGGTTTCAACAATGTCGGTAATCTGTAATTTATCTTGCTGCTGTCAAGGTTAGTGTATCATTATCCTACCCCTTCTTAGGTTTCCCCAGTCTTTGTTTTTCCATCAATGTCCTGTAGCACAGGTCAAGGTGAATGCTTACAAACAGCTTAAAATCATTATCTTGTTGTGTATGATTGTATTGTTTGTTTAATTTTCATTGCAGTATAATAATAAATCAAATATAAATTATCACTCAATGTAAAATGTTATTTTATACACTAAATACAGATCAAACCCAAATAAAAATTTAACACTCTAAAATAATGAAACTTCTAGATGTTTAGCTTAGAGATGCTAGAATGAAATGGAGTGAATTTTCAGTGGGAAATTATTCTGAAGAGCGAGGGGCATGAAATGGCAATAACCCATGAAAGGAAAACATAACAGTTGACAAAATTCTAATTCATGAAAGAATATTATGGTTTCTTGATAATAAATTGGTATGGCAACTGTGTTTACACTACCCTAAAAATGATGGTCAACCACAATGGTGAAACATTTTATTTCAGTACACAACAATTTCAATGTTGATTCTGACAAACAATACTTTTGTTAGATAAACACACAAATATCAAATGAAATCAGCTATTTTGAGATGTTCGGCATGTTAACCTCTTATACAAAGATGAATACTTTACTATGTTGATCAAATGGGTTCTTTGTGTTTATAAATTTCAGTATTTATTTTTTTAAGTTTTTGAAAAATGCTTTAGTGTTAAAAACAGTATTAAAATGCTAATTAACTTGAAAAAATTATATCTTTTACATTTTTATTTTAATTTAATTGTTTAATACTTTTTTAAGTTTGACTTCAAAAACTATATTGAAATCCTACTGAATCTTTCTTCCACAATAATTAGGTCGATAAAAATATGTTTCTGAACCAATAAAGAAAAGATAATGTAGATAACTTTATAAATAACATTTATGCTGGCATTTTTATGCATTGTAAATCATTTAGTTTGTAAATAAAAATACTGAACTTACAAAAATTAAGTGCTGGAAATTTATAAACTAAAAATGCACTTATTAAACTTATAAAACACTGAGAAAGTACAGTTTTTTTTCAAATTACTAACATTTTCACAAGTTAGAATTCCATATCTTAATAGGAGTTACACTACATAACACTTCGTATGAACTCCCTTTCTGTATTTTCGTGCATATATTTTGATTTCTTTCTATAAAAGATTATCTACTCATAAAGTGTTTAATTCTAAATGCGAAGCTCACTTTAAATAGATCATAATGTGTCTTTTAATATATTTTATAATTACTTTAGCAAACATCAGGAAAACTGGACGTTGGCAGTGAAAGAGTTAAAAAACATCAAATAAATTTAGTAGTGTTATAAGTTTTGAGTGAACATAAAAAGCTGGGTTTATTGACACAGAAATAATGTAATACAAACTCAGAAATAGTAACGACACTTTATTTTAGCTCCATTGATGATTGAAGTACACAATTTATTACAATCAAATAGAATCATATTACAGTGAAACATTCCCCACACCACAGGCCCTTAACTTATAATGTACCTTACACTACATTACATCACATTACAATACTGTTATCTATTCGGAGATTCATAAGTGTCACTAAAGAAAGTTAAAAGAAAGAAGGACTAGACAAAATAATGTATAAAGATATCAACCCTTCAACAAAATAAGTGTTGAGATGTTCACTAGTCTTATAAAATTAAATTATTATATAAAGTTATTGATGGATTATATTATGTGTTGTTTCTTTATAGTAAAAAATTAATAATATGTTAAAATAATTAAAAACGTAATGATATTCATGCACATTTCATTGAGATTCCTGAACACTGATCACGTCTTAATAGTAAGTAGTATCTAAATATTGTCATCCACATACAATTCATTGTCCTATTTACAATAAAAGAATACTTTCTTCATTATTATTTGTTTATTATACAATATTACTGTTATGTACCACTCTATTGAATACAACCACCCAGCAAATTTGACAAGGTGAATACTACGTTGGAATACTATTTGTATTGCTTCTGACGACTGGACGTGTAATACATACGTATGTATAATAACAGTTCGGATCCTAAACTACTTGGAATGTTAACTATGATATGGTCGCTGGATTGGTTGCATCAAAAAGCGTTCCGGACATGTTTTAAAATGTACACATTGTTAAAATTAATACAAAACGGTCTTACATTTTGTGCAAAGCAACTCTTGTAACACAGTCGGTCTGTAATAACTAGAACGCAAAAGAAGTCTCATGCAACATTTGGGGTACAAGTGAGCTGTAGTTTCCACAACAGGACCTAGGTGGTGTGAGGTCTAACTTCTAACAAATGTCCAAAAGTGACTTAGAATATAACTTAGAAATTTAACATTGTATGCATTCACTGATAATGTTAGTTGCTAAATTTTTATATTTTAACACAGGATTATAAATGTGTCATTTGTTATAGTTTTTAATGCTATTAGACCTAATAGGTTTTATTAATGCCCATTTGTTTACTTAATGCCCTGTATGTAACATACCTAAATGTTTGAAAAATAAAAACTAATCAATAATCTTACTTAGCAATCAAAGGCATAATCAAGGTACTGATGAAAAAGCCACAATGTTCACAATGGAGAAACAAAATCGTTCTTGATTATTTCTGGAATTGTCTATTAATATGTTTGTACATCATAAAGCCTTTGAGATTAGTTTAAATACAATACAGAGCCTATTATTAATTTATAGAAGAAATGTTATTCTTCATAAATTTTTACGTTGTAACATTTTTAAATGCAAGACCTTGAGTCCAAATTTGTGCATGAATAAGGAAGAATTTCACTAATTGAAATCACTAACCTTATTTAGTTATAACCTTTGTCAAGTCATTATGGCAATTTAAAATATTCTTGACAGCTTTACATATTTCCATGCTCTGTTAAACATTTCATATGTTCTTTTTTTACAATAATATTTCAATGAAACATTGTACTGTAAAGCTATTCAAAATGCACAACCTTTAAATTTAGGTTTATTTACAAAATTAAAATATGTTAATTATACAATTTTTTATTGATTCATATTTCTGATCAAATAACAGTTCAACAAATTACATAGAAGAAGTCAAAACTTTAAATGTACTCATTGAACCCAACTTAAATTTTGTTTCACAAGTCCAACAACACAAAACTTTGTTCGGACAACATTGAGTTTTTGACTGTAAATTTAAAGTGTCGTTATATCTATTCAACATTTTGTGTATCCTATCAAAAAAATAAATCAAAAACACGAATTTTGAACGACAAATTAATAAATAAAAGGAACTTTTACTCGAAGTTAAAATTTTTTTTAAAATAGAAGGCTGCCAATTGCCGTAATTTACCTAAAACCGTTACTTTTATTAAAATATGTTAATCTTTACGTGGACCTATTTCAATGGAATCTACTGCTCTGGTACTTGTTTTCTTTATTTTAAAAATAGTTTAAAGAGCTAATTTAACAATAATAACAACAACAAATAGATTCCACGGATCTGTTCTAAGCCAATGAAGAAGACAGATATATTCAAACAGGTTGATACTCTCCTTTTGGATTGTAAAATATTTTGCCCTTGGCGAGACGTCGTCCCAGCTCTGTCAACAGTAATTTCTTTTCCTTCTGAATCTTCTTGAGCACTCCCTTGTTCTCCTGCGCACGGCGTGACAGGTACGGTAGGACTTCGTTTACTGGTCCGTAGGGGATGTACTTGTAGGCTGAGTAACCTGCCTGGCCTGAACACAAAAATTTGTCACAAAACACCATTTAGTAGCTTTTTTTAATGAGGCTCCTCCTTCCTACGCTTCAATCTGTCCAATGATATCCAACCAGTAAAACTCTTGAAATTGAATTGTTCAAAACAGCACTGTGGCCTATGCCCAAATATCTTAGGTCAAGCAAAACTCAGAACAGTTATATTTACATGGGTGTAGTGCTGTTGCCCAGTACCCCAAAATTAACTTAATTTCAATTCAATTAATTATTATAAATCTTTTCAAAACCAATGTAATATTTATTTATCAATAATTTGTAAACTAGAGCTTTGTTCCCATGAGCAATAAAACTCAGTGGTTTTCCTTAAGGAAGCGGGTAGAAGATAATGCTAAAAGTAGAACAATAATCCAGTCAAAACCGTGGACCAATCCTAGGCTATTAACTCTGTACATCACTATTTATTGGGCATTTAGTACATATTAGATATAAACTAACCAATAAGCAGCCAAGTAGATTAGTAGAAGTGGGGAGGGTCCCAGGACCAGCCAAGAGCATAACTTTATATTTTTCGATGTCAAGCCTCGGATGAAGCACCACCAATTGAACAAGTAAGTGAACCCTCCCAGATGTTAGACAAATAGCCATCATTCACTTTTTGCAAGAACCTCATGTTGTTAGAGGACAATCCAAATTAAAACTATAACTTAAATAAGTTTAGCTTAAATCTCTCTCGAAAACCATTCTTTCGGTCGCACTTTTTATTAAATATTTAGTTTTTGGGTTCAAAGGTTTTTCTCAAATAGAGGAGTTGTTTAGTATATGTCGTAAGTTTATAATTTTAGTTTTTTGGAATTTCTATGTTCTCTTCTGATTGCTTGTAATCATCATTTTGCCATCCATTTAAATAACTTTTGATGTGAATCAAATGTTTTTGTAATATATATTTTTACCCTATGTCCAGTTGTGCCAGGTACGGCATGACATAGGCGTAAAACTTTTTAATAGGCTCCTACCTGATGCTGTTACCACTAATTTAACTAATTTTAAAAATTGTACAATACGATTCTTGTTTGGGACAACAATAAAAGATTCTTGAGATTAAATAGGAATACATATACAGTAAATTCCTTTTCATCAGGCCTCGGATGGTCCAGCTGGTCTGATGACAAAATTAAGTCATTCAATGCAGGACAGTTTATGGCAGAAATCGAAAGTTCTACTTGTCTGTTTAATATTTTTACTGAGATATTTAAACATCTACCAGAGTTTTTTTGAACTGGTTCATTTATTCCAATTGTGTTGCTGTACAAATCCTAGTTTTTTATGGTGGTGGTATCTTGCAGCAATGCATAGATCTATTTAGCCTACGTGTAACTGTTTGGCGTTCTATACTCTGTTACCGGCCAAATAAGCTGTCTGATTTAATTTTCATAGTGCATGGCATATGCCGTGAAAAGTCAAACTATCTTAATACTTGATTTTTATGAAAATATATGTAATTATTGAGCGGTATTTGACATTCATAGAATACTTCGTCATTCTTTAGTTTGGCCGAGTGTTTAGTTCTGAGTTGGCCAGATTAAAGGAAGTCTACTGTATTAAACAAACTTATGATAACTACTTTAAATATGGGCAAAATAAAAATTGTTCTGCCTTGATGGGACAAGAAAGAATTTGCATTGCGAAATTGAGGGAGGCCCTACACCACTCCCCCATTATGCAGGCAAAAAGATGATTGAGTTTGTTATTTAACTAACAATCAATAGTTCTTCCTTTTTTGTATAATTGTTACAATTGTTTTATAATATAATGGCTGTTTGATATGATTAAAAAAGAGTTTCCAATTTTGCCTCCAACAATCCGGTAACCTCTTTAAGAACTCTGTAAATAAAAGTTTTTAAAGCTTAATTTTAACACTCTCCATTGTTACATGTTACAAAAAGTATGACACTAAAACGATGTATAACACACTAACATTGTAACGATGGCCAATGTCCAAAATCCTACTATCCTTTCAAATCATCCGTCAATAACAAATTTTAAACACAGAACTAATATTCATCTGGTTGGTGGCCATAATGTTTGTCATTTGAGACAAAATTGTCAGTACAAATTGAAAAACATTTTTATTTCATTTACAGTTCTGAATTCATCTAATACAAAAATTTGAAGTTAGCATATTGAATAATAATAACTATATTACTTGATTAATATAAAATAATAAATCAATTAACTGTCTCTATTGAAAATAGGTAGGGTAATACTTTTCATTTAGAACTCCACTTAAATTGAATATAACAGTATAACCATAAGAACCGGCTGTTCCGTCATTATTTTAGCTCCTTAAGAACAATTTTGTTTCTCTACAACCGGCTCTTGATTAAAGACAAATTATTAATAGGCAGAAATTTGTATTGTTACATAATTTCTTACCTATAATTTTTACTGATTTTAATACATTTTTCACAAAAAATTTATATCAAAATAGGTAAGCATGGTATTTGATCTAAGAAGCCTTCCCTATCACTTGAACCTGTAACATATAAGAAAATAACCAATTGCTCTGAAGAATGTTTATTAGTTTTAACAGTTTGTCAACATGCATCCACATCCGACTCCATATCAGAAATTTGTCTCCAAAGGATTAAATAGACTATAGGCAAACAATCGTAACTCATAACTGTCTTTCCTGCTGTCAAACAGACAACTTTTAGCCTAATAATTTTACACAAACAGTCCCCCTTACATGTTCAATCAGCAACAAACTGAAATATTTGATCAACCATTCAAATTGTAATTGTAAATAAGGAAAATTACAGTTGAACAACAGAACTTACCAAGAGGGAAAGTGATGTAATCACACATACCCAGGAGCTGGCCGAAACAGATTACCTTGTCTTCTGGAGACACTCCGATCTCTTTCATCCTGCAACACTCTTCCTTATAATCCAGTATAAGGTGTATATTTACATAATACATATTCTAAAAATCCATTACTGAATCACAAGTAAGAAACATTTCTAAACAAAAGACATTTGGTACATAGATTTTTTGGTGGATTGGTATTTGACTAAGAAAGTGAGCTCATAAAACCCAAAGTAATTAATTTCTCCTACTTTATGCAGGCTTATCAACCCCCCCCCCCTACCTTCTTACTTAGTTACTAACTCTAAACTGTGCTTATTTTAGGATTGTAAACCTGATTGGTTTGCTCACACCAAAAAATTTAATATATACTGTTCGATAAATGAGGTACTCATAAAAATAATCTTACATCCAGGTAGGTATCTATATTTCAATTAAGTAGGAACTAAACAGGTATTAAAAAGACAATTCAGATATAAAGTTACCAGTAAACTTAATTTCTCAAATCTAAGTAGGTATTTACTAGATATTTTCTCAAAATTCAATTCAAATTACTAAAATTGGGCAAGTACAATTTCTAGTTTGGGTCAGGTATTAATTGCAACATTATGGGTTGTTTGTGGGTACTGAAAAATATTAATATTATTTATTGGCAAATCAAAAATGTTATTCACTAAGTGGTATATTTTTTTTATGGTTGTTGTATTAGTTAATGGTTATTGTTGGCTAGACACGATAGAGACTCCATGTTTGATTAACCTTACTATACCTGAACTGAAAGGTACATTTTGTAGATTTGTTTTAAGGTTTAAAGAACACACTTTATAAAAAATTGGCTTAGCTTTAGCAAAGCATACCACTCATGGGGCTGGCAAAGAACAGAGTTACACTTGGTTGGGTGTGAGCCATGGAAATGAAAAAAAAGGATACCCTCACCAAAGTAGGAACGGAATCCCTTATAGTAGGGCCAGAGCCGGGCTACGGAGTAGCTTTCTCCTACAGCAAAGCTCTTGTAAAAATTTGGGAAAGAGGATTGGATCCTTTAACTGAAGTAGAGCCATAGGATTTTAAGACAATCAAAAATGTTTATCTCTCCTTATGTTAAATGGTGGGCATTACTCCTAGATAAATGTAAGGAGGATATAAGAATGATAGTAGGGAAGCTCACATGTAACAGGACATGGCCCCCTTACAAAACACCTTATGTCTTAGACTGATGAATGAAGACTGTTGAGAAGCAAAAGAATCAGCGGAACACATATGGCTAAATTGTCTTGCCATATATACAATTAGGAAAATATTCCTAGGGGCATATGTCCTCAGCCCCAATGAAATCAGAGAACAGGAGCCTTCAAATCTGATTGGCTTCTGTAAAAGCCTCAGATTTTGAGGGCATAAGCATAAGTAAGGGAGGCGCAAAGGTCCTTTTAAGATTAAATGCGGAGACAACCACTTTTCCCTTGGAAAAAAGTACAACATTTTAATAATTTATGTGCATAACCGCTTTTTGCTTTATAGCTTTATAATGTTTTCATATATGTGTATAAAGTTTACGTATTTATGAAACTAGATGAAATTTGATACATACTTTTAAATCAAATTTTTATGTCCTACTTTAAATTTTAATCTTATTTTTTGTTTAATTCTGAAAAAAATATATATATTTGTAGTTTTTTATAATTTTTAAACAATTTTGAAAAACCTTGCATGAAGCTCTAAAACAGGCCGACACTACAGCATGAAATGATTGCCAGTTGTACGGTTAACAATGGTGATAAAAGTTTTCCAATTGTAACTGAAAACGAATCAGCAAATAGTTACAACCAACCAATGAACTACCAACTAAAAAGTTTCAATAAAAGAATAAATTTTTAAACTATCTTTATGAATCAAATGTCACAAACACACTTTTCGATTGCGAATCTGACAGTGTCCTCATTATGGGAGGCCACCATGATGGCTATCTTCTGGGGTGGCTCTCCTCTGTCCTTGAGGGCCTTGATGCGCCTCAGACACTCAGTGAATGTGCGATGGTACATGTCGGACGTAGCCTCGTATGTGGGGTTAGTGGGGTCAGGATAGCCTAATGCAGCAGCTCTTGCTCTCTCCTAGAAATAGAACATTTAAACATCATATTTAAAAGCCTATGACAAAACCATACTCAAAAGTTTCTAGCAACTTACCTCACTACACTGGAAATGAATAACAGTACATACAGTAGTTTTCCAGGCTTAATTAATAAGTCCATTAAATTGAAATGTAAAAATTTGTAGAGCCACTCAAAAAAGAGTTTATAACCTTAAACGATACAAAACAATGAAGACTGTGATTTGAACAATTTTGATTTATCTACTCAATCAAAAGAAAACAAAATTAGTTCTTTAACTAATTCTGGTGGCACTGTAAGAAACTATTCTTCAAAATGAAATCATGATATTTAGTAAATTATTTTTATACAGTAAAACTTTTGTACCCAAAAAGTCACTTTTCATAAATACTCTTTTTTTAAATTTTGGATCAACTTTTTTTATTGGGATCACATTAATACCAACAAAACATTGAAATCCTTTGAGAAAGATCTTCACAATTTTCTGAGTGTTAGGGTTTTTGTGTATATGGCCTAAAAGACCCATGCAGATCAACCGATAGATCTGCCAAGATAAATTTTTAGCTCATATGAAAGTAGTTTTGTTTGATGTGAATGTTAGCAAAAACATCTCATGCATTTTATTAAACATAATACGTTTCATATGACCTATACATACAAAAAACACGTAGAAATGTTACATTATACCTATAAATGTATTCTATTGAATTTTTGCAAGGTTGACATTTTAAAAGAATTATATTTTATGACAAATTCTGCAAAATTATAAAATTGATTTTGTAATGACCATTAAAACATTTGAATTAAATGCAGACACCATTCTACAAGAAGCAATCATAAAATAAGATCCCAGACAGCAATGAGATCTCTCGCACTCACAGTCATCAACACTCTATCCAAGATGGAACTCCTGATTCCTCTACCTTTGTGAAATTCACATTTGATAGGGTGACCAATAACTAATAAACATTCATGGTCCATTAATCAAAGTTTATGGAGAAAAGTGTACATCTATTCAATATGTATACAATCGTGTAGGGAAGTTCACTATGGGTTGTACAGAAATTCACGATGAAGAGCAGAGTGGAAGATCGTCTGTTTAAGTTGTTGAAATGTTAACAGCACACTGCTTGAGTGTCAGACGACCATAATTCATGAACTCGCTCTTTGGTTTCCTGAGAGTTGCAACTCCACAATTGAGAACATTTTTACCAAAAATATCCGATTATCAGAAGGAGTGCGCCTATAGGTACCGTGAACATTCATGACGGACTACAAGCAAAAATAGGTTAAGTGTGTTGAGCAACAATGTGAAGGCAACAAAGACAAATAGGTCTTTATATTTAAGGGCATCGAAACAAGAGTTTTCTGTTTCATTCCAAAAAACAAGAATCACTCCGATGGCACCACTCGACTTTGCCAAAGCCAATGAAGTTTCAACAAAAACTGTTTTGGAACTATTTTTGAGATGGGTATGGACTATTGTTCGTCAACTTCATACCTTCTTAGAAAAACAACTCTGGCAGGTTACAAGGAGACGGTCGTTCCAGAATCGCAAGAGAGAATATTTTTTTTTTTTAAAGGAGAAGCCGATTTCCTTTTATGCCTTATTCTGCCCGTCCTCATGGGCCACTGGCCTGTGCGAGGATCTTATCAATCAGAATAAGGGGGAGAGTCGATACAGTACAAGGTCAATGGTACTGATAAAAAGTGCAACGGTCACAGACAGGATTCGAACCTGCGCTATCACTAACTCAGACTCAAAGTCCAACGTCTTAGACCGCTCGGCCATCGGCACTCCCATATAGATTAGATAGATAAAATAATACTTTATTTATTCATGATTTTAAACATAATTCATTCAAAAAATTGTCTAGTAGATCACACAAATAAATATTACTTTAAAAATTAAAAGATACCATTTTACTGTTTCGAATGAAGGTACAACTCCATTAGTTTATTGTATATGGGTTTATTTCACATTTATTTTAATCATAATTGACTCCTAATTGTTATAACTATCATTACCTTATTTTTTACAATGCATAAAAACTGTTTTCGAACGATAAAGTTTAAACATAAGTCATGAACAGCATACACACTAAATAAAACAAAGTGACAAACCTGATCAATGTATGCGCCTCGGACCAATTTTGCACCAAAATAAAAGTTCTGTCTTTGAGCTTGTTCCAAATCAGTAGTTACTTCATTAATGGCTTCCTTCAAGTAGCACTGGTATGTATTAAACACGATTGCCTGAAATTTGTAATAGCCTCTTAACACTGCATCTATAAATACAGCACATAAATAGTCAATTATAGGCCTGAGATGCTATGGTTAGTGATAATTAAGTTTAAAATCCAGCCTTGAAAAATGTTAATACTACTGTCTTGCTTACAATATACTAACTCATCTCTTAATCCTCTATAAACCTCTACAAATGTCCATTGTACACAAGGACATGTGATTAAGGAAAAGCGGTAGTCATTGGATCGTAAATTAAAAAGTACCTCATGACCAACTCACACTTGAAGCTGGAGATTAAATATATGAATTTCCAAATACAACCTCAAACTATTGATGAAGACAATCTTACTATTTTCTATTCATGAAATTTACGTCCTAACACTAAAAATAGATTTAAACCGCTTTTGTAATTTTGTACAGCATTTTATGCTGATACATACTTCAGACAAACTTTAGAAGATTATCTCTGTTGTTATTATTCAATATTTTAACCCATTGAAAGCTATAGGCAAGATTATCTCCAATAAAATTTGGTTTGAAAGTCATTCGACAACAGACTCTTCCTGTAGTTTTATTGTCTCCTGCTTGACTACGTGACAATATACTTTGTAGGGTCTAGGAATCATATTTTAACAACTGGATAGAATTTCTGAAAACGAGAATTCTAACAACAGTGTTTGGAATAAGACAAGAAAAAAATCAGCAAATTATGAGTTTTGCTGTTTTTTATTTTTAAATATTAAACAGAGAATTAGAGTGATACAATTTTTTAAATTTTTAATTAAAATAACCTTTTTGTTTTATATGGAAAATATGGTGATTATGGGGCATTGTATTTAATTAATTTTTCTAATACATATATACACTTTCCATTTTTTTAATATATACATCTCATCTATTGGTTACCATGACAATAAGCGTTTTGCTGAAATTTTGAACAAGGTATCTAATTAGGTAAAGTTTTTATGATTTTATTCCAAAGAATTACATTTATATTGAAATTAATGCGGTGACTAGCTCAAGCAGCAGAATAATATTTTAGTCCCCAATGGATCAAACAGTCTTTCCCTGTGTTATTTATGAATGTCACTACAAAGCATTTTAATTACCTTGAGTATGATCTAACTTGGCTGAGATTCAAAAGTGCAGTCTTAGCTGCCAAGTGTACCTTAAACTACACTTCAGGTAGCACATCTATAAATGTATGTCTTATTTCTGGTTTATACACCTTGGCATCAATTTAAAAATTAAAAGTTTATTGGAGGTCAAATATACTTAATAAATGGAAGCTTCAAAATATCCTATATTTGAGAATTACAATATATTATCACTTAAAATTATTTCTTATCTGTCACTGCTTTTAGTTGATATTAGCAAAATGTAAGATTTTAATATATATCTTCCATTTTGTAATAGTAAATTTGGTAAGTAAAGAAAATATTCTGTGAATGATAATTTAGTAGTAAGCATTTTCTTTTACTATGAGATCATTCTCAATACAATAAATGAAAGAACAGTTATACAATACCTTCTCAATGTTGTATTTGTGCATCATCTCCAGTGTTATACGGGAAATTGCTGGCTGGAAGTAGGTCTGTTCTGCGTCAATCATTATACGTACATCCAGCTCCTGTGCTGTCTGGAATAGAACAGGGTACAGCACTTAAATTATCTTTCATATTGCAAAGAAGCATACCTCAATAACATTTTTTTTACAAGAGCTAAATATTTTTTTTTTAAATGGACGAATAAATAAACTTAGACCACCTTGCAGAATGTATTCACAGAAAGGAATAAGTTATACAATTTTAAAAGGACAAATAGTACAGAATTTCAAAATACTGTGTAGGTTCATCACCTTTGATTTGAAAAGAGGACATTATTGTCAGAGTTTACTCAATATAACATGTTTAATACTTTTCAGCAACACATTTACGAGGTCTGTCCAAAAAGTATCCGACCGCCGACCAGTAGGCAGCTGCAGCGTAACCGACCGGCTCGAACCGGTTATTGGAGGTATACTCCTTCCCATATTAGGCATTGAATACGATCCAGTCACTCAGTGAATCACGATTACTATGATACGGAAAGTTTATGGTGACATGTCTATCAGAGATACACAAATAAAAGAGTGGTTTAGGCGGTTTATAAATGGCTGCATATCAGTGGAGAGTGATGACCGATCTGGCAGGCCTTCAACGGCCAGAAACGCTGAAATGTTGAACGTGTTCGTGCAGCAATTAATGAAAACCGTCGATTGACTGTCCAAGAGCTGGAAGAAGATTTAGGAATACCTAAATCGTCAGTTTGTAACATTTTACACGAAGATTTAAAAATGAACCGTGTTTCGGCAAAATTTGTTCCTCGGCTGCTGACAGAAGATGTAAAGAACTGTCAACTTCGCACAGGACAATCTGGATTTGATAAAAAGTGACCCAGTGACGGCCGAAAAAAGCAAGACAAAGTCGAAGCAATGTCAAGACAATGCTGACAGTTTTTTTTTTTTGACCAGGACGGCGTTGTTCATCATGAATAGGCTCCAAGAGGCCAGACAGTGAATAAGGAGTATTATCTTGAGGTCCTAAGGCGGCTACGAGATGCATTGCGAAGGAAACGAACTGAACTGTGGACAAGCCGTGACTGGATCCTGCACCACGACAACACGCCAGCTCATTCCTCAAATCTTATTCAGTGTTTTTTGGTGAAACACAACATTAACTAACTACGACAGCCTCCCTACAGTCCTGACACAGCTCCTTGTGACTTCTGGCTATTTCCGAAATTAAAAATTCCTTTGAAAGGAAAAAGATTTGATGATGTTAAACAAATAAAATAAAATCCGACGAAGGACCTGTTAGTCATTCCGCAAAATGAATTTAAGGAGTGTTTCCGGAAGTGGGAGGAGCGTTGGAATAAGGTAGTGGCTTGTGGAGGGGAGTACTTTGAAGGGGACCAGATTGCCGCAGAGTAACGTCAGTTCATGCCAGACGTCAAGGTCAGATACTTTTTGGACACACCTTGTATAATCAATTTTTTGTTTACTGGTACTGTGAAACCACAGTTTTCACATTTTATGAAATTCTTCTCATAGACTGTTATGTCATCAAAGGTGTAACAAAAAATCATTTTACGATACGTATTTTGTGAGACATTCAGTGAAATACCACTGAATTCAAGTACATATTGTGATCCAAGCAGTGAATATGTGCTTTCAACACATAACTGGAAACATTTAAGTATTTGATTTCACGTAGAATTGTTTTTAACAAATTATTTTTAGTTAACAGTATGTGTTTCTCTGAATATTCATGTTCAAAATGCCATGCACTGTAGCTATGTAGTTACAAAGATGTAGAATTTCACATGGCACGATGATCGGTTCTGAAAGCAGGCTGAAATTCTCAAGTCGTAGTAGTGTCATCACGTGGTAAGCTCTCTAAGATGCTCTCATTTGATTATAATATCTGACATTTGAGAGAAAAACCTTAATTCTTTATCCAAAAATGTTTTACATACTGAAATCTGCCAAAAAGAACAACTGTCTTACTTAGGTGACTTTTTCACAACAAAAATTTTATTTTATTTGGTTTTATCAGTGTAAGGGATTTCCAAAATGAACTCGGCTATACATTTCCTGACATACTGAGAACACATAATGTGTTAAATTTGTTTGTTAAAACCATAAGCAGAGTGTGTTTGGGAAGTACACACTGAACTTTTTCATACTATTTTAACCTTTCTCAAGATGTTCTCTCTAACTCCTTTTATTTTAGAGCAAGTTTTCTTGACTTAAACCATTGCGGATCACTGACAAGCTGCGCTCGTCACACAGCGGCCGGGCCTAACGGGCACGATGACGGGCTCAGGTCGCAAAAGCGGTCTGCTTGATCCCTCCAAATAGTTCTATTAATGTCTGATAGATTGGGCGATCATCTTCACTTGTCACCTAAGAGTGTTTAACAACTGTCTAAGTTCAGAGTTTTCAAAAGTTTTATAAATATCCTACAGATCGCAGTTGTATGTCGAAGTTGAAAAATCATTCATATGAGTTTACTCTCTGCTTTTTAGCGCTTCTGATTGGTTGTTTTCCTCAGCTGTTATTATAATATTAACTAGCATCGCATTTTATGCGATAATAATGATGTAGTATAATGTAAAATGTAAGTTGTTCTTAATTATTGTTTTTATTTTATTGTAAGAAAATATTACAATAGTTCATAAACTATATATTGTATTTAATTATTTTGTTTTGAAGAATATAGATGGAGATATTTTTATAAACCGAAATCCAGTTCAACGTAAATATGAAGTGACTATACAATAGCGAGCGATACGATGCGATGTGGCGCACCATTGCTGTTCGTTCGGCCGCTGACTGTAAATTAATTCGTGCCCACTGGTGCGTGCGTGCCAAAACAATAGAGTCCACAATAGGTTAATGGTCAGAGAACTTATGACTACGATGCTATAAGATCATTTCAGCTCATGTTACAAAATACTTCCAAGTAATTACGATACCTGGACAAGAGTGTTGACTCTTCGCACCATATTGCGGAACATTTCTTCTTCCTTTTTAGACAGTTGGGAGATAAGTCTGACCATGCGGCCCTCCTTGAGGCTCGGTACTCTGAAGGTGTCACTCAGCTCAAAGTTTTCAGTCACAATGCCACTCCAAGGGAACAAATGGATCACTCTACAATCAGTGAATTTTATTAATTATTTGAGTCTCATCTAGATCATCACTCCAAGACAACATGACTTCATGAAGTGTAGACAACACAACTTCATGAAGTGTAAGTCTACAACAACAGCAAGTTGTATAGCTAATCAAAACTATCATTGACAAACTTGATGAAGGCTGCATAGCCACAAGCATCTTTCTAGATTTCAGTAAAGCTTTCACTGCCTAGGGCTTAGCTTAATAATACAAATATTAAAATCACTTGGAATTAATGGTAAAGAGGTTGAGTGATTCAAAAGCTACTTGAGTGACAGGAAGTAGCTGGTAGAGCTTACATCTATGAACAATTGAACACTGCACAAAATAAATTCTAATGTACTCCCTGTCACATGAGGTGATCCCCAGGGATCTGTTCTTGGACCAGTCCTTTATATACTTGTAACTACTGACTTCCCACAACATCTGCAGGGACATTGTGAGGTTGCGATGTATGCTCTTATTATTACATGTATTAATAAAGAACAACTTGGCATATATACATTTATAACTTTTAGTATTGCAAAGTAATATAGTCATACTGATCTGGTGCTAAATGAGCTCAAAATTCAACAGCAAATTTTCACTGCATAACAAAACTATTTTAGTGAACTTCCAGAATTAGAAATGTCACATACAACAAAGTACCTATACATAATCTTTATGTTTATGAATAAAGAGAATTGATTTTTGTCTATCACATTTAAGCCTAATGAAGTCAAAAACTTCTCAAGTTATTAAACTTTTATATGGATAAGAATCTAACAACATTAATACATTATTCATATCAAAGTTTATTACATATTGCTTCACAAAAGTAGAATTGAATAAGTTGATTAGTAAATGATATAACCAATAGTAAATCTATTTACTGTTTGAACAAATTTGTTATGAAATTTAGTACTAGCTTATCAAGAATTTTCCTTCAATTCCAATTAAATAATATTAATTATTGAGAATTCAAGATTATACACACTTCAAAATTGTTAAATGAATTATCCAACAGGTTGTTTTATAAAAGAGAAATTTAATTTCTTTAAAGAAATTTTGTGAAAAAATTGATTGATGTTGCATTATTTGGATAACCTTACACAATTTGATTTAAGACATTTCTCGGATGAATGATCAAACTTTTTTTCATCCTGTGTTATAACGCATTGTATAAGGGTCATCCGGAAAATAATGTCCGATTTATTATAAAAATATAACAACAGATTTAAAAAAAACATGTTTTATTTGATTCCTAACAACTTTCTTTATTTTTCAACAAAGTTTCCACATTGTTTAAACATTTGTCAAAACGTTCTATGAGCTTTTGAATGCCAATGTCACAGAAGTCTGCCGCCTGTGAGGATAACTAATCTTTAACTGGTTCTTTCACCTCCTCAACAGTGCTAAAGCAATTAACGCTAAGAAACTCGTTTAGGTAGTGAAATAAGTGAAAATCACTCGGCGCCAAATCTGGACTGTACGGCAGGTGGTCAACCTAACTATTACCTGTTTCCACCCAAGTGATCTGATGAGATTTCAGTTTTGGATAGCAGAGTGGAATCTGGCGTTATCATGCAACAAGAGAACTCCAGTTATCAATAGGCCACTTCGCTAATTCTATCAGTGGCTGAATTTACTGTTCTTCTCTGTTCCATAAACAAGACTAACAATAACATCTATCCCAGAACATGGTCGCCATAACCTTGCATATTGAGATTATATGTTTGGCCTTTAATTTAACAGGTGAGGTTGTGTGATGCCGTTCCATTGACTGTTGTTTCGTTTTTAATTTTTAAGTTTATGTAAGAAACCTGTGTCTTGTCACCTGTGACAATGATAATGTTCTCTAAAAGTGTATCACCTTCCTCATGATATTGGACCAGAAACTCAAGAGCACAACCCATTCTTCTCATTTTGCGTTCCTCAATAAGCAGCCTGGGAACCTAACGTAAGCACAAATAGCAAAATTTCAAATGTTCAGAGACAATTTTGTTCAATGTCGTTTTACTTCCGGTAAAATATTCCAATGCTAATGATGAAATGGTAAATTTCCGATTTTCACGAATCTTTACATCAAAGACATTGACCAAATCTTCCATGATCACTGATGGTCGGCCAGATCGCGGTTCATCATGGACAGTTTCCCGTCAATCTTTGAAAGCCTTCACCCACTTCCGCACTTTGCTGTCACTTATCACATTAGGGCGGTACACTTTGAATATCCGGTACATCTATCTTTCTATGAATATCCGCTGCTGAAACGTTAACCGGGTAACTGATCGTTTTTCACAGTCGGCGGGTTGATCAATTGTTTTGAAAATTAAAATTTGCACAGTAAACAGCACTCTACAATGATTTCATTGCAAATGGTGTCATTTCGTACCCAAGGCATGCTGGGAGTTGGTGCACATGCGCATAGCGCAGTTCGCTCACCGCTTGAATAGTTACTGTGAAACGGACCTTACTTTCTGCCGGATGTAGTTTCATTTTTTGCCTTAATTACTTGGAGAATGTGTACTACAAAATAAATCTTGAGTTATTATTATCTTCATTAAATGTATTTGAAAATTTTGCTCTTGATTTTATGTTGTTGTGATGCACAAACCACATCTGTCAATGTTTTCACCGATTGCAGCAGAATGCATTACTTCAGCTAAATATTTATAAATACTTTTTACATAGGAAATGTTATATTTTATGGAAGGTCAAACATCTTATTACTATTAAATCAATTCAATATTAATTTCCAAATCTTTGCCCTCAAGAGAGTGAAATATCAAGTGTTGAGATAAACTTGAATTAATTTGAAGTCAATTGCCTCTTGTCACCTCCTAATCATTGCCCTCTAGCACTTCACTTGATTGATAACCTCTATAAGAGTACTTCTTTAAATTTATTATTAAGTTGATGAACCCTTATACAAGCAGTAATTTTTATAACTGACTCCATACAGTGTTTGAAAAAGGATTCCTTCATTCATGTTATAAAGACGGACACAGAGTGGGACAGATATAACAATTATAATATTGGAATAGTCCCCAGGTATTTGAAAAATCATCTCACATAATCAGATGACCAAGTTTGAAAATTGTGTTTGCTAATGACACTGTGAGGGGAACTGAATGAGAATCACACTGTCAGAAGAACTATCTTAGACTATTTATAATTAACAATCATAAACAGACTTTCATACCATGTACCTCTTATCCTGTTATACTACAGCACAATACCCTACACCTCAATAGCATAGTTATTGTTGGATAATAGATTAACATAAGTATACAGAGGATTACTAGACAATGAAACTAAATTATAAGTGGTACAGTAATAAAATTTGTATTCAAAGATTTCAAAATTTAAAATTAATTATTTTTACAACTAAATACATGTTTAAATATAATAACAGTTACAATTATTATTTTAACATAATTAATCATTTATACTATGGAGTACTCTGCAAGTTATGCATAACAAATTTCTTTTTTGGCCTTTTGACTTGCAAATTGACGTACCGTACTATAATTTTGTATTGCATGCCAATTTTGTGATTTTGGTTTGCATCATCCATTGAGAACGATCAATTAATCCTTTTTGGACAGTCTACAAAAGGGAGTATCTGAGACATAGTTTTCATACAGTTATTAACTGATATGGGAATAACTATCAATCAAACACAACACTCTGGGACCAATAGTTGAATGTTGATTGCAGTATTTCCCAAGAACGCATGTTTGTCAACAATAAATCAACAAGATATTGTTGCTACTTTCTGATGACTTATTTAAATAATGATTGGATATTTAATTCTCATATAGAAATAAGTCTGCTAAATGAAAATAAATACACTTTGGGAACAATGGACACAATTTTTAATATGACCTTAAAGGGTTAAAATTAATATTATAGTTAAAACTAACTAAATAATTTGTTTGTTAAGTTTAAAAGATTAATATAACTGGTAGAATATAATTTTATTATAGTAACATTGTAGTAGAGAATTTATACATTTTTTGTTATAATTAATTCCACTTTTAAAGTTATTTTTGATAATTAGTTATTTATCCACATTGCAAGTGTACTTTAAAAACAGTAAATACAGTAAAACCTGTCAAATCTAGCCCTGCGGCACCTGATATCCACCATGGAGGAAAACGATAAAAATTATTTGTAAGGAGCAAGGAATGTCATAGGGGTGTTCACTTTGTCTCACACATTGGCTGGTGGAGAAGGGGCAGAGAGAAGGATGGGAGCTTTGTTTCTCCTTTTTGCAACTTAAATAAAAAACAATGATCTTGGCAAAACTGTGCTGTTGTTTCAGCTTACGAGTGTCCATTGTTAAAAGTTGTAGTGGTGGGATAGTTACGTTTTCAGTAGGTTAAGATATGATTTTTAAATATTATATATTACTGACTGTTTAAGATTTTCAAAAAATAAATTTATTTTTACCATATACCCCTTTGAATTATATTTTATTGCACACATATGTAACCAAAATTTTCAGTGTATTAATTTATTTTTAAAATTTCAAATAGAATAAACTTTTCTTGTAGTATAAATATACAATTGATTTGGAAACTGCTCCAGTGCAGTATTCAAGGTTATTTGATTTTTATATGTAGTATTTCAGACATTTAAATAGGTATTTCATAGATAACATTTTTAAATGTATATTAAACTTTTGACTAATCATTTAGAAAAATCTCATAAATGTTCTGAATATTATTATCGTAATAACTCAACTTTCTGATTTCATTGACATTCCGCAAAACTGATCAATTACAAACTGTCTGGGGTAATTAATGGTTATTACCTACCCAAAACCTTGACTGAACCAATGACAAGCAGAAATGCATACAAATATGGAATAAGCCAGTGCTATAAGTTATAACACTGCCTTGTGTCATATTATTATTTTGGATAATTTGAAGAACAACGTTTTCATATTTTCACATTATACTTAAATCAAATAGCAAACATTTAAAAATGTCATAAATTAATTGAAGAAGTCAAAGGAAGAGAAGCAATTATGTGCCAAGGAGCATTAAAATAAACTGCTTAATTCAATGAACAACACAGTTTCTGTCAAGGAAAGTTGTTTTGAAACTTTGCTAATATTACTATTTTACATTGTTAACGAACCAATGTTATACAATGTCATTAAGTTACAAAGTTGCTCTTTGGCATGCATGACCTTGAACTTGATTTACTGAGTCTCTCACTTTTTACCTGCTTTTATCTTCATTTGTCTCCCTTCTTATGTTTTCTTGCACAACTGGATTTTCACATAGGTTTTTTACTAGTTAAATTTCTTGTGCATATTACTTTTTTCAGGTAAAAACATTGTACCTTATTTTACAAGAAGGTTAATTACTTTAGACAAGTTAAATGTACTCCCAATATAAGATTAAAGATTACTAATAAGAATTAAAAATCGCCAATGACAATTTGTGATTCTACATAATTAATTGCATTTGACACATAAATGAACTGAAAATACACTATATAACGACCATATCCTATGGTATGGCTTCATAAAAACCTATTATAAGAACTGGTATTGAAAATAACGGTGTATCACAATTTGGGATTTAATATATTTGAATCATGCTGTAAGTATTCTTTACTCCTAAAATGATACAGATATTTAGGAAAACATAACAAAGAAGTAGCAATATGAAGTATTAAAGGTTTTAAACTGCTATGGATAGTACCTCTACTGCAATAACTACTGTAATGGACGTATACCTGCATTTCTCAATGACATCTCCACAATTCAGAGCCTACCTGTGAGATGTCAAGAAGCTTTAGGAGCTGTAAGAAGGAATTTAAAGCAGAACTTTGAAGCATCTTATAACCAGATTCAAAGTTAAACAGTTGAAGATAAGAAGATGGAACATTTAATAGTACAGGGTGGGGCAGGGAAGTATCCCTAACTTTGAAGGTAAATAAAAAAAAAACGAAAAGTGTTAGAACAAAACTTTATTGTGGCATCAAAAGGGTACAGATGGAAGTTAATTCTTACTTTGTTTTAAACAATACATCATTCAAGTGATGTCCCTCATTGTCAACACACTGATCTAGTCTGGTTCTGATGTTCTGCATAACATAACTCTGCGAAGCATTTGTTGTGGAATGCGGGCAACTTCAACGCGAATTGCATCCTTCAAGTCTTGTAGGGTTCTGGGTCGATGTTTAAACACTTCACTCTTGAGGTATCCCCATAAAAAGTAATCACACAGAGTTAAATCCGGCGAGCGCGCAGGCCATGGAATGTCACCATACCAGGAGATTAATCGCCCGGGGAACATTTCCCTCAAAACAGCCATCGAATGTCTAGCAGTATGGGCTGTGGCACCATCCTGCTGAAACCACACTACTCCAAAATTATTCTGTTGCAATTGTGGTGCAAGAAATTGTTGGAAATGTTTACATACCGCTCGGCATTGATGGTAACACAACGATTGTCCTCCTCGAAGAAATAAGGCCCAATTATGCCTTCACTGCTGATTGCACACCAAACAGTCACTTTTTCACTGTGTAGAGGCCTCTCATGAACTACCCTAGGGTTTCCACCACTCCGATAACGCATATTCTGCTTATTAACAACTCCAGAAATGTGGAAGTGCGCTTCGTCACTAAACAAAACTCGTGCATCATGATGCAAGTCAGCAATTAAAGTTTCACATGCCTGTACTCGTTTTTGCCAGTCCCGTTGTGTGAGTTCTTGAACGATGACCATCTTGTATGGATGGAAGTGGAGTTCTTCATGGAGAATACGACGCACAGTGCGATTAGACAATGCAAGGGCGGATGCATGCTTGCGGGCAGAACGCTTAGGAGACTGCAAGATCGATCTTCTGACACGGTCAATGTTTTCTGGAGTTCGGACAGTTCTCCGAGCCCCAACTCTCTTTTTCACTACACTACCACATGCACGGAAGTTTTCCACCCACAACAAAATGGATTTGCGGTCAGGAACAGGGTTGCGAGGGGGAATCCGATAACGAGTTCGCAGCGCACGCTGCACTGCAACAATAGACTTATTCTGAGAAAAATACGTCTCGACAGCAAAAGCGCGTTGCTCATTCGACCAAACCATGTCTACAACTGACAGCGCTACTATCGGAAAATTCCGTGGCCACAGCGTCATTCGAACCTACCCCCACTCCTCCAACATGTCCCCACTACTCACAATGCCACCTCGAAAGTAGGGATGTTTCCCTGCCCCACCCTGTATATACATCAAATACAACTGGAGGGAGTGACTTGTTTTTAGTTATAAAAAATTTTTATTTCCTTAAGAAAAAAATTATTAAAACTGTAATTTTTAAAATTATATTTAATATTTTTTAAATCCATAAGTCATGAGTGAATAACAAACTCACTAAAATAAGTCATGTACGTACTATAAAGTTTATAAATTTGTACCGTCAGCCATTTCTATTTGGGCCTGATCACAAAATTATCTACTTTAAATGTATGTAATTTCTTGTAGTGATAAAAAAAGGTTTCTGACATTTTCTGTCTTCAGGCAAATTATATTAAAGAGCTGTGAGTTTGAAATAAACACATTTTTCCCAAAACATAAATCGATTGCACCACCTTAACCCACCACCTTAGTGGGATCATGATTCTATTTGGCTTTGGTCAATGTAGTAAAAGGGCTGTCTAGAACAAACAAAAATGTCTGTTTTTATATAGTGTGAGAACACAGTATGTTGTGACCTCCAGTAGAAGGAAAGTTGCACAGTTTTTTTAAAAATAGCTAATCAATATAAACAATACAATCTAAAGTTCTACAACATGTGAAGTATGTTAGTTATTCAAGGCTGCTAACGTTGATTGGTAAATCTGTGTTGTGTATGAAAAATTTTCATGAACAAAAGTGGTATTGTTTATTTAAGAGTGAACAGACGAATAAATATCCATTATTATCACATAAATGGCTTCCATCTGCGGTGAACAATGAACTAATCCATAAAATTTATAAAAAGGTTAGTGAAAACAGGCATTTTACAATATCTGGAAAATCAAGCCTATTTAACAATATCTGGACAAGCTAGCCTATTTAACAATATCTGGACAATCAAGCCTATTTTACAATATTTGAACAAGCAAACCTATTTTACAATATCTGAGCCAAGAAAATTTCCCACAGATTTCTAGGACCTTATTAAGAAAAGATCATAGTCCTATGTTGTGGTTGTGGACAAAAAAGTTAGGCTACCACAAGTTATGTGCTCACTAAGTGGTGAAAACTCTCACAAAGAACCACTCATATATAACAAATTAACATTTATGTTAACTTTATTTTTCATCACGTGGTAAGAGTAGGTCCACTGATCCTAACCAGAATCCTAAATGGTGGTGAGACTTCTTAATGAGGATATCCTATATTTATTTTCAAAAGAGGAATATTATGTACTAGCTGTTTCCCGCGGCTTCGCACGCGTCTCTTAAGCTTTGCCCGTATATTTCTTTGCCTTCAAATAGTGTTTGGATATTTTAATATACGTAACTACTGTGTTGTAATTGCAGTTTATAATGTGCAGGCGCTTTGATAACTTTTATATCTTGCAGTACAGCCTGGTGGTTAGTTACATCAATGGGCATTGCGTATAAACCTTCTACATAGAAAAATACAAATTTTCATAGTGATCGGTCCAATAGTTTCTGAGTCTATAAAGGACAAACACACAAACATTCATTTTTATATATTATGATTGCAGAAACAGTTTAAACAAAATTTGTCGTTTCTCTTAAGCTTACTCTATGCTTTAAAACTATAAGTGTAAAGAAATTTATATATATAAATATATTTTTTGTCGCATTATATATGTTTACAAAGAACAGCTGATTAAAAATTTGAAAAGACTCTTTCACTTAATAACATATGTTTGCTGCAATGCATTTCTTACGGGTATTTCTGTAACCAGTGGGGCGGAATCCTGAATCGGGAAAGGGATAAAAAGTATCCTATAACCTTCTACAGATCAAGACGAACAAATTAAAAAAAAAATTAGGCGAATCCGTCCAGCCGTTTGTGAGTGATGCTGTTACACACGAACAGTTTCATTTTTATATATATAGATAGCACTAAATTGATTTATTCTTATTCTTAATGTTATATCTCTTAAACAAGTAAACATAAACGATACAACATTAAGAGCTTACTAAATTGTTTCCTCTTCAATGATGCTTACCCCTCACTGTCTGTGACCACCTTCTCTAAGAACTTGGATGTGTCTTTGATGCCAGCGTCTTTGAGCTTCTTCTCCAACATCTCTGCTGTCATATGATGTCCAAGAACGTTTCCTCGCCCACCGATGATTTCACTGACAAAGTTACGAGCCCGCATGATCACCTCTGACAACTGCAACTGTAATATGCAATCCCAATGTAATTTGTTTCTTCTATAATCTAATTACAACAGCAAAACTGTTGTTTCAAATATAACATAATGAAGAAAGAAAATTCAAATAAATTTTATTCTCTCGTTAAATTGACTGGTAAATTGATAAAACCAGCTGCAAAATTATACAATAACAATAGGTAATAGTAGTAAGATGTTACATAGAAAATTGTGTCTCTTTTGTGTAAAATGAAAATATAAAAAGTACATAACCAAAATACATCTTAAAATGTGACCCATTGAATTGATAGTTACAAAAATCATGTTACTCTATTAATTAGAATAAGCTACCATTTAACAGCATAACCCCAACAAATATTATTTCTCCAGCAAGAAACAAACATTTTAAAACAAAATTACTATAATGGTCATTTTTAATCTGTGTTAAGGCCCAAAATAGCAACTAAGATTCTTTATCAGTTGGATTATATATTATGTGTTCCTATGTTATCTGGAGATTACAGAGTAGTTTACAAATTACACAGCTGATAACACACATTGAACTGTAATGTAACCCAGTAGTAGGTTGTCCAAGATGTCAACCGCAATTAACAGAAAAATACACTTAATCGATTATACAAATTGTTAGGAATATTTGCAATCTAGTTGCACAGAAATAATATATTTTACATACTATACGCTTTACATATCTCTAAATTTATTACAAGCTAGCAAGTAAATTGTAAAGGAAACAGGATTTTTCTGGACATTTGTCATCTTTCAGTGATATAAAATATCATTGAAAGTGTCTAGAAAAAATCTCCTTCACAAAGCATTGTCAAAAACAAACTTTCAAGAAAGAAAATAATTATTTATTTAATGTTGTCATATTTTAAACTACAGCAAATAATTCTGTAATATGAAACAAGCCCCTAGGAACTTCGAATTAGAGATTTATTACACTGTATAACAAAGTCAGTAAAATCCAATTTAAATATTTTTTTAGGAAATTATGCCTTACTGATTCTTAAATTTGACTTCAAATAAGTTTGTATGAGTTCTAACATATGTAAATTTTTTCTAAAAGGTACTTCTCGCCGAATGACATTCTTAATTTTTTAATTTAAATAACTTAATTAGTTTCATTAAGTTATTAAGTTTTAAATCCATTTCTCAGCTACTCTCATCATTTTATAACATTTTCTAAAGATTTGACACAAACAATTTCAGCTATTTTCGAGTTATATATTTTAAATGTACACAAGTTGATAACTGATAAAAAATTAAAATCAATTAAAAGTGTAAACATTCAAGTTAAATTAGGATTAACAAACTAATGGAAAACTATGATTACTGTGGGTTTCGACATGTATGTGTCTTGTAAATAGTTACTAACTCATGAGGAACCAACAATTACATACAAAATCTTGAACATAGGCCAACTAACAACTATATTGTATAAAATACATAAAATTATGAAAAAATATGATGTTTGATTTTTATTTCTCAACAAAAGTAAGAACTTCGATAGGCCCTATACTGACACTTACCAACAGCTGAGGTCTACCTAGAGCTGTCAACTTAACAGCTGTAATCCCTGTTCCGTAAGTGGCTCCTGAAACAAAATACTGCTGTTGCATTTCTGTCTATTTTTACAACTAAGACAGCATATCCTCAACATGATTACTACAGAGCAACTTGTAGTGGTATGAACTATATGCTTGAATTTAACTACACAATTAGTAAAAATGTATCATTTGTTGTCAATTTTTTAGATGTGTTACTACTTTTGTAATGTAAAAAACACTCACATTATTAAAAACCTTTGCAATTTTTATCAAGTCGTCATTATCCAAAGAATGAATACTAGTATTAACTTGTTTAAGAGCACAAGCTTCTAACAATATCAATAAAACGAATACAGAAGTAATTCACATGAGCAAAACGATTACTAATAATATATTTTAATATCAACTAATCATACTTAATTTTTCATCAATATAAAATTGATGATAAATAAATTTTGTCTGGTGATAGTATAAACATACAAACTTGTTTTATAGAAAATAATAATACTGCAGTCTTTTCAAGATTATACAGTTTTATACAATAAATAAAAATGGAAGTTTAAAAGGGTTGTTTATATTTTTCTATTCATGACTCCTAAAATCACACACTGGAGGAACAACAAGAACATAAAAACGTTATTGTCTGAGAGGTAAGAATGGGTGTTGACTTGCCAACTTACCAAACTGTTTAACTAATACACCTTGTCCATAGCCAAACAATTAGTAGTGAGTTACAAAAGGATGACCTCATGAAAGGAAGAGTCAGTTTTGGATGGAGAGGTGTTAACTGTAAGGCCAAATGGGAGTGAAACAAGCTCTGAGTGTCAGGTCCTCTCCCAATTAACACCACAGAGAACAGCGGAACAGTCTTTGCAGAACAATGCTATACTCAATGTTGTATACCTAGTGCATCATCTCCTTATTTGTCCTAGATCCACACATTCATATACACAGACATTCTAACATGTTATCTTTCTTTTCACAGATTCATGACCAAGACTCTGTGACAACACTTTCAAAATCATTTCTTTTTTAAGTTAGGTCCAACAAACCTTATTGTTAAAGATATACTTTGTAATGAGTCAGATTAGCACTGCCCATATTTTAACACTATCTTTGTTTATGATTTTCATAATTTAAAATTGAATCTACTCACAATGTTAGATTTATAGTAGTGTAGCAAGAACTGTGGGCACTTGAAAATAGTTTCATGTTCCATGATTTTCAGTTCTAGATTATTAGTGAGTCTCCTATAATTTTTTTCTTAACAATTCATTCATTGCACCTCAGACATGATTAAAAAACCAAACTAAAAAAATTGTAAATAAATTTCAATAAAATACATTCTGACACACAATGGTAATAGTTTTATAAACTCTAGGTTACGTTATTTGTTTCCATTGTTTATTCTCATCTTAAAACGATATAAAGATCCTGCAACTAAATGATCCTCACTCACCAGCATAGATCCGCTGCCGGCTCATCATGGCCCGCACTCCTTCTTTATACTCTCTGTTAGCAGAATGTTGAACAAAAAGTGAAGTGTTGTGCGTGGGCTATTACTTTTGGCAACATTACAGAAGCAATTAGATAATTTATATTTCTTTCTATGGGGTAACTTAAAGGAACAGGTTCATTATTGAAGCACTCATTGCTTCAATAATGATGAGGAATTAAAACAATCAATTGAAGAGGAACTTCTCCGGATACCGCAGAATTTCTTTGTAAGAGTTTACGATTGATTTGTTAAGGGCTATTATCAGTGTGTCGCTGTGGATGGATTACAGTTCGAATAATTGTGGACTGTAATTGTAGGGTTTGTTAAGCTATGTTCTAATTTTCTGAGTGAAATGCTTTAATTCTCTAGAATATAACAGTTATATCATTTTAAAAAACCAAAAATACTGTTTTTTTTTTACTGGTTTTAAAGTATAGTTTTTCAAAATGCCACCATTTTGTTTTAACAACTGCTATAGAGCTGAAATTTTCACAGAACATTATCAAAACCTATTTAATGAATTGTGTAGAATTTGAAAATGTTCGGTGCATAAATGGGTAAGTAATATAAAATCAAGTGTTTAAACCTCTTCCTGGGACACCCGGTACATGAGGTGTTATTAATATTTGATTTATTAACTGCTTTTAATAAACTAATACTGATAAACATGTAAATATAAGTTATTGTTGAAAAAGAAAACTAATTTTAATTTAACGTGAACATTTTGCTATTAACAACTAAAATCTAATATTCACAGTATAACTATTTACTTCATCTCCAGAAACGAGACAATATATTACAATATATAATGATGATATATTGTAATTATATATTATGGGATGTAATTTGTAGAATTCTATTGTTGATTATAAGCACAAACTTCTAGGGACTGTGTAACAACATAAGGTATCATTTTGTTGCAGAACCTTCTACTATTCAGAATGAAAAATTGTAGAAACTATATAAAACTACTCACCTGCCACAGCATGCAAGCAGTCCTGGAAAATCTCTACATTTCGTTCACAAGTCGCTTCGTTCAAGTAGAAATATGTTCTGGCACTGGACACCTTGTACCGCCTGTCAGCGAATGTCTTATTTACGTTGTATTGAGGCATTTCCCCTCCAATCTGAGCCGCTACAACAAACAAATTATGTTAAAACCCTGCCTCAGAACCTTACTGTTGAACTTGTACATGCACTCTGCAATCTCCTTGCAATCCACATAAAAAGGATTCTTCCCCTTCATCTGTAGCAAGATTTTCCAGGGTAAAAGTTGGTTGTAGAAAAGATTACACAATATTTTTAATGGAGGGTTTATTATATAGGTTTATGATATTTTGTTTTGCCAGTAGCCTAAACACCTACTAATCAAATTCCCAACTGGAAACATCAGCCAGTAATATCCTTAAACATTCATTGCACAGTTGAGAATTTGAAAGTTGCTTTCTGAAGATTCGATTTTATCAATTCTTGAACTTTGTGTTATATGCTTATTTGTAAATAGCCTAGAATAATGTACTAAATAATACAAATTAATATTTACAACTATGTAATGCTTAACATTACACTTTATATTATATTGCCTTAATTTGCCCAAAGTTATTGTTTTAAAATTTATTTAGCATTTTAACATGCAGGCACAATGAACAGAATAAAATGAAATTGTTTAAAACGTTAAGTCAGTTTTTGTCCTATGTATTGCAATTTTTGTGACTCCTTACTTAGTTCACTATACTTCATATAGTTTGGGCATACAAGTAAGTGTCACTGACTATCTAGTTTGCTGTAGACTACATTATAAATGTAATCACCAAGAGTATTCTTTAAGGCAATGTGTGAAACCCATTGCCAGTAATCACCAAGTATAAAACTGAGTTGATTATAAAAACAATATTAAATTAATTGTTTTAGTAACAATTATGAATTGAGATTAAATAATTGTGGTGAGAAATTATTCACAGAAAATGCCTCGTCATGGCAAAGCAGAAAACTGTCTAGTGCTGGTTTTGCACGGATGATCATACACAATTTAAAATTTGATATTTTAACTATCTTTAACAAAACCAAAATAGCATTTAAAGAAGGATAAAATAAACACTTTGGTTTTCTAATTAATAGAAAAAATTATGTGTTTCTGAGTCAATATTGTGAAGTAAAATAACATTTCGTGGTAGTTAACCTAAAGCAAGTCTCCCACAATCACCTGTTTCCACATATAACTGGAAAGGACCAGGTGAGAGGATGTTCAGTTTAATTGAGTGATTAGTTTGATAGGGATATTTATAGCTACAGTGACTTAGTGGGGACATGAAGAGGTAGGCTCAACATCAAACTGCACTACACTGCACTGCTCACAACTACACAGCTTATACCTATAAAAACAACTACACGGCTTATAACTACACAAACAACTACACGACTTATAACTACACTGTTTACATTCCATTAATCAGAACAAAATATATTTAAAACAATTGTAGTTAAGGCTACATCTATTATTTTAGTAATGTATTACTTCAAATGATAACATTTATTTTCAAATTCTAAAATATTAAATTAATCTATCAGCTACAATTAATATTCAAATAATGTTCAAAAGTATGATGTTTTTAGATTATGATAACACAGTACAAACATATGGATGAATAGTTTAAATGCGTGATGAATGAGAGTACACCACAAATAAGTCAAAATGTTTATAAACAGTGACATATGAGATTATCAAAGAAACAAAACGATTAAAGCAGCAAACTAAACCAAGCAGTAACTATGAGTTAAATCCACTAGTAATCCAAATAAGGCAAGCAGCTCACTTAGGAGAGGAAATAAAAAGTTAATATTGTTAACAAACTAGAAAAAATATTTTGTTCACTACGCTCTTCCCCCAGAATGTTGATTTTCAAATTCCGATAATAGGTTTTAAATTATTACCTACAAATAACACCAAGAAATGATTATTGGTTATGTCTTTCCGGGAAGTAATAACCTACCATACGCAAATAATTGACAAACTTGAAATAAAAATATTTTTGTTGCCAGTTTTCACAAAACAAGAGACAGAATTTACTATAAAATAAACAAAATATGGTGCTCTTTCGCGTTCTTAACAGTTGAGCTAAAACAACCATCATGATTCCATAATGTAATATCACGTTTCCAAGTCAAATGCATAACTTTATAAATATAATCAGTGGTTAGAAAGCTTTTTGAAATTATCTATTTGGATATTAATATAATACCTTTATTAATAGTATTAAAATTTAAAACAAGTAAATAGAGCCTTTTAAATACCTTACATACAATTTAATCTTTGGAAGTCATTTGCTGACCAAACTGATAATTTTGAGAAACTTTTTGAAAGAGTCTATAAGTTAAGTAATCATAATTTATATACTATAACTTTGTACTGTAAAATTCAAATAATTAATATTGCGTGCACACAGTTTACAAATTTTGCTATTTAAATTTTGAAGATGAGAAAACAGAAAAATATGTTTACCAAATTATTTATTACAGAATAGCAACTGAAAGTAAGTTTTATACCATAATTTTGGGAAAATAAGTAATCACACATATAAAAATGTATGGTTTCTTGCTAAGTTGGAGAAATGCATAAACCATTCTTTTATATAATACCATCATATTAAAAGTATAAAATAAAAAATAGAACAAACAATTCTTTGTTTAAACTTCCTTTTTGCCTATGGAGGATTTTGGAGGTAATGGGATTTTACACAAATTTGCCATTTTTAAGAGCAACAAAAATAGTAGCACTACTTTTCAAGATCTGCAACTGACCTTTCTCAGGAAAATAACCAATCTAACACAAAGACCAACTTTTAGTCGACTGTGGTTAGTCCAAAAATAACTAAAAAATAAAACCTATAAAAAATCAAAACCCATAGAGAGAGTTTGAATAAATCAATGTACAGTCACAATACAGTCTCCCACAGATCATCTAGGATAAACCAATATATAAGGGAACCCCCATTCTGATTTGTTGCCTCTTGTTTCTGCCATGACGATTGCCATTTGCCTGCACTGGTTAATACTTATGAGCACACATTTGTGACATGTGTTCTTTAGTTCAATTCTTAGTAATTAGTGTTTGATGACATGTTTGTAGTGATTTTGGACTTTAGTGTGTTTTATTAATAAATATGATATCATGTGTTCACTTAAACCTAGTTTTTAGTCATGTGTTAAGTCAATTATTCACCTGATGAAAAGCTCAGATTGTAGATCTCGAAACATAGTTTAACTGTATTTGTTACTATTATTTTCTTTGGAGTAAAAATTCATGAGTCTCTGCACTATTCCTGAAAAGACATTTGTGCCTCCCTTATTTAATGAGGGTTTAGTTACCCTTAACAAGGGCAATTGTCAGAAAAATCCCATTACCTTCAAAAACACACAAAGTAACATTTTTCTAATCACGCCAACTGACAAAGATTCCCAGGTTTACTACAGCCCCATCAGAGCGTGTGAAACCACAGTCTTTGAACCTAAGTCTTTGAGGGAGGTAGAGGGATTACACTGGGAACATGCAACAACTTGTAGCAACTGGTAGTTACCTTCATCATTCGTCCGAACATTTGCTGCTCAGTAACAAAAATTAACAATAATTACAGACTCAAACAATTCAACCTGAAAATTGGATAACAGTTTTTAAATGTTCACAAACGTTACATGAAAAACATACAAAGAGCGTCTAGAAAGTAAGTACTGTTGAAAAAGATAATTTCTACATGAAAGATCATTCCTTGAACTATTCCCACATTGTTTCGACCATTGTTCAAATACATAGGAGTTCACATAGCTATACACAAGCAGTTTATTTCAGTTTTCTTCACACAAAAATTGTAGCAGTGAAGACTGATTCATGCAGTACTTGTTACAAAGGAACATAATTTCTATAGAGAGCATTTCTCTACATTTTTTTGAGCTGTGTGCCAAAGTTCAATAAGATTCACGGTAATGTGCTGCAATGGTGGTTTCCACGCTGTAAGAAGTTCAATAAGAAAAATCCCTTTCTTGTACTAGAACAAAGTGCACATTATTATTGAAGCTGACAATGTCATTTTTAAATTTTTATATTTTGGGACATCTTGTTAGTTCCAATTCCATTGACTGCTGGTTTGGATTCTGAAGTAACATTGCAATTCCGTTTTGTTCCCAGCCATGATCAGTTTTTCAAATTCCTCCCCTTCATCACTGTACCATGTAAGAATGTAATATCACTACCAAGTTGCTTTGTTTTGTACAAACTTCTCATGGAAACCAAAGAGAACACAGCTTGTGATAACCTAAGCGGTTTGTTAAAATTACATGCAAAACAGTTCTAGAAACTGTGACGGCATTGTCATTTTTTAACTGTTCTTTCAAATTTTATCATCAATCTCCCTTAACAAAATCATAATTGTATCATCATTTCATATGGCCATCCACTTTATGTTTTGCTATAGACACTTGTGTCTTCATTGAACTGTCTAACCAATTTTACAATTCCATTACTTATAACACTTTCATAATACATCTCTGTAATCTGTCAGTGGATTTCTACTGCCTTAATGATCCATGTATTCAAAATCTGGTTAACAGAACGAATGCAGTCGGCAGGATCATTGAAGGTGGCTGTTTTGAAAATTCTAAACAGCCACAGTAACTCAAGACATCAACACTGTAATAGCATCAGTGAGTAGCCGAAGAACTAGAAAGTTTGTAAGTTACGATTGATGATAGGAACACTGTACTGGCATTACAACTTGAATAGTACTTACTTTCCACAGACGCTTTCTAAAATATACCCAGGTTCATGCAACACAGGTACAATATGTTATGTTACATGATACTTTAATTAGTGATTTTAGACAATTTCCCTGCAGATTGTGTTAGTATTCTGAAACCATAGGTTATTTTACAACAATTTGATTGTTTATGTAAATTTCTTTATTGTGACCTCCTTATAATCAAAATTAATTTTAAAATAATTTATATAAATAGAATTACACACACTTTCACAAAATTTCTAAAACCGATTGTCAATTATACTGTAAAACCGTTATAATTATAAAAAAAACTAAAAGGAAAATTTAAGTAATTTGAAAACAGTGTTATGCAAAAAATTATTTAATGTAACTAAAATCTAAACATAGAAAATTTATATTTACAAAGAAAGAGATCAACATTTTCGTATGACTGTATTTATAGACTGTGGCATTAATAGCTCAAGCTATGAGTACATTCAGTGTTCGCATGCTAACACATTGACACAGTGTGCCATACAAGTGGCACAATGCCGATGTGTGACACGGTATGTCAGGTGTGCCTCACATGTGTGGGTATTGCACACATTTATAGCTTACCATAAAGGCTATATTTGTTGAATGTTTTATGAATATTAGCATATGCAAGTTAAAATTTTTATAATAAATTAAGGCCATTACTTATCAAATGTTACATTTTTATTAAATACTATATAATATTTGATTGTGTTGACTAACAGAAAAGCAGTTAAGAGTAATATATTTGGAAGCACTAAATTTGGAACATCTTTTTTTATAACGTAATATTTTGTAGGAAAATATCAAACTTTCATTTAATAATTGGCATAGATTTTAGCACATGTTTTTATAAAAGTGTGTATACATTTTTCCATTACTATTTTACAAAATGCTAAACTTGCAGCTTGATATATAACTGGTATAAGGTCCATTTATTATTTTATTTTTCTTGATTTTACTAGTAAGTTACAAAATTACTTGAAGTATACTAATACTATTACTATGTTATACCATGGCATTATTATGTAGTATTTTCAGTACATTTTTACTTGTTAACAAGAAAAATATGAATACATTCCATTACTTGAAAAGTATGAATATTTTCTTTATATTTTGATTACTTCTCTTTATAGATTTCTGGTAATCTATAAAAGTATTACATTAAAAATTGTGTTAAAAAATATAAAATATTTTAAACTCAAACATATGTTGAATTTTTTTGCAAATGATAACTTTTGAATTTCTTGCAATGTTTAATTTAGTATTGTTGATTGAGCGCAAACATAAATATAACTACTAACACTTTTGTAAATTTCACAAAATAATTATAACTTTATACAATGTAAAAAATACTGCTTATGCAAGTAATGAGTGATAAAATAATGTGTTTTAAGAGGGCTTATGTCAAAAGGTTTTAAGTATGTAAATAACTTGAGGTATTATACAAATTCTATTATAACTAATGTAATATATAATTAAATCTGTTATATAATTCTGCTATACAATCCAATTATTGTGTGATCACAATAAGGAGACATAAACAACATTTTAACAATTATTATCAATAACCCTGTTGGTTTATACATTTTTGCCATTTAAAAATTGGGAGTTGTGTCTCAGTTTACCCCTTGTATTTTCTGCTTTCAAATTAGACTAAATTAATACAGTAATAATCATCTAGTAATTAATTACATCCCTAATTTACTATTGAAGATACTTTACATTTTTGAGAATGTTTCACTTCCAACAGATTATTTAAATACAGTGTTAAAAACATATGTTTTGATTCTCACTAAAATCATTTACCATATCATTAAAAATCTGTTTGTATTTTGAAACAGGTAAGATGTTCCAAAATAATGCGTGTATAGTTATGGTAAATTTAATGATGTGGTAAATGATTTTGTCAAAACAGAACACACATTTTATAACATTATACTTAAATAAAACACTAAGTGGGAAACATTCTGAGCACTAAATTTGAGAGAATGCAGTTTAACCTTGCTCAGTCTTATTAATAAAAACAAAAAAACAAATAAAAGAGAGATGTTAAAAATATATTACAATTTCCATCACTGTTATTATGCGTCAGTATGATGGGTATGATGTATATGGCAATATTCTACACATATTAATTATGATTTGATGCATTCATCAGTCAACACAATAAATGACACTTATATAATACAACGACAATCCAATGCATCATGACAACAGCACAATAATGAGTAAAGCAGTAAGTGATGAAAAATTTGAATAAATATTCACATTAATGGACTGTAATTCTATGATTATTGTGACATGCTACAGGAGATTACAAGATGTTAGATGTTTATGTTTGAAATTTAACAGCTTGTGCAGATAGAATATAGAATTTTTTATTTAAAAACTAAACAAATGTTGTTACATTTCTTACAAAAGCGAATTTAATGTGTTTATAAATAAGTTTAAATTTATTACTGACAGATACAGAGCCTGAAAAACCTAATACTATAATTAAGCTTCGTATATAATCCTGTAAATCAGCTTATGCTGAATTCTTAAATAGACAAGTGGTGGCGATAGTGTGCCCGTAGCATGGGAGGCCCTGTGGGTGAACTTTCGCCATATATTTTTATTAAGAGGGGCCTCACGAAGTACCTTGCGGGGGACGCCCAGGTAGTTACCGCCGCTGATGTAAAATTATGTACGTAGTTAATAGTGTCAAAATAATATTGATTCTGAAAGCAGTACTCTAGACACGTTAATTTCTTACACATTTTTTAACTAGACAACCGTAACTGAAATAAAAAAAAACATTAAAAAAATTTACATAAACTAGATTTCGATAAAACTGTGATTACTAACTGAAGTTGAATTAGAAGAAAGAGTTTGTTTTTGAAGTACATTGCAAGGCCATAACTTCAGATTAGCAAAGGATTCAAACCAAAATATACACAAGGTGAACTAAAATACCCCAACAAAAATTTTCAGAATAAAAAAATTATAAAAGGGATGAAATTATTTTAAGAACACTTCCTGAACTCTTTAAGACTTATTAGATTTGTCTTAATAATTCTATATTTTTCTAAGAAATAAGGGAGGAGAGGAATATTATTCAAATCTCAAACATGTTTTGGTCTCATCATGTGAACATATTAAATGAAAAACACTAAACACAACATTTAACAATACTTAGAAAACCTTTCTTCCTTTAAAACAGACAATAACCCTTATCCTTTGTGACTTTAGAACATTGAAAATGGAGCTTTTGGAATTTTTTGATATTTTAAACAAAGTATCAAACACTTTTTTCAAATATCGTTTGATACTACTTAATTTTCTTGGGAGGAGGGTACTGAAAATTTTAAAATTAGAATCTACAACTTATATTACCTCAAATGAAACAGCACTAAAATGAAACAATGCTGATCCAAATTCAAATATTCAGCTTGTTTCAATTTTATCCTATATTTCCTGTTCTAAGTTTAAAACTGTTATGCTCAAATATGAAATTTCATAATGTAAATGTTTAATCTATTTCTATTAGAAACAATACAAACATGACCTATGTATGTATAAACTTTTAATTGTACATCATACAAGACAGTGTGACTAATTTTTAAATTTTCAGTACAAGAGGATTTGAAATTAGAAAAATAATTTTGGGTAAAAACCTAATAAATACCTATCTGCTGTTAGCACTGTTAGACTCAATGATTCAATGTCTTTTAATTGTTGTGAAAGGAGGAGTATACCATTCATGATTTTGATTGCCAACATTTAAAATGCCCCTCAACACATTTACTTGGAGTTAAATTGTAAGAAAATATTTCTAATCAAATAACAAAGTAATCTAATAACTGTTCAATTTAATCTTGAGATGGCAGCAAGGTTATATCAACCTGTTCTTATAAATTATTTATTAATAAAGAAACACAAAAACTTAACTTCATTTAACTACATTCCATAATGAAATATACTGTAGTTCCTATCCTACATTTTAATGAGAACAGAACCTATAACAATTCGAATGATTAATTATTTACCTACGTTTGATTCTAGTAGTGTTATATGTACCTTTTGAATACCATGTCACAGGTATTCTATTGAAACTATTCTAATTTAGGTGAAAAAATGTTCCAGGTAACAAATATTGGATTAGCAAAAAAGAACAAAATCATATTTTACAGGCTGAGTTATTGCTTGATTACCTATAATTAAATAGTATGAAACAGAAAAAATGCTTCAAGATGTAACGTTTAGTGAAGTTCGATATAAAAAATAGTGGCTGCCGATTATTCTAACTGTTGTACGGAACTAAAAGGTAACCAGCAGCAACAATGTGGGTTAAGACGGGTTACGGTCATGAGCAAGACAAAATGACAGTCACGTTTACACAGTTGACAACAGCTGGCCAGACTTGCAACAAGACGTCCGCAAATAGAGGGCGAGTATATGGACTAAGTAACAGATTGGCACTACCACATCATACCTTGACCTCGTGCAAGTGCACTTCGATTGAAATAGCAATGGGCTGAAGAGGATATCTATTTTTAACTCTGTATCTCTTGGACTTATGCTAAAACAATTGTATAACAATAGAAATTTTAAAATACTACAGGGTAATGGAATTTTCCTAGGAGATACCTGATGGGAGTCTTAACTCTAAACAATTTAGAATAATAATAACAGCGTTTTATATTTCTTGTATAAAATTTAATAAGGTTGTGATAGCCTTATTTAAAAATAATATCATATACATGTATGAACATGTTTTTGGAAAACTTCACTTATTCTAATTTGAAAAAATATCCCAAAATAAAAATTTTCACTGATAGCCAAATTCAAATTTTGGAGTTTCATCACCTTCTATTAATGTTCCTATCATGCATATTTGTTAAAATGTATATCGTATGTTGTACTGTACTGTACAGTTTGAAATATGACTGTTATTATTGAAAGATCCTTTTTTGAACTAACACACACACACACACACACACACACACACACACACACACACACACACACACACTCCTGCGGTACTTCAAGAAGTAATCTATAACAACTTCAGATTACTCATCTAAACCAGACTCTTAATTGGCTTAGTAATCTTATCTCAGAAGTTGTCACAACCATCATTGTTCAAACTGTCAAATCAAGAGGTTTTGAGTAACTAGCACAAACCCACCAAAGAAATATCCATACAAAATTGTAATAAACCCTATATATATATATATATATAGGCTCTAAGATATTTTTATTTCATCTAGGAAGTGATTTTCTTGAACAAATTAAGATCTAGTGAATGAAATTTTATTACATTACAAATGATTCCCACTGTGCGGTTAAAAGTTAACGGAATAAAAAGTAACTAAATTTATTTTATATTATTTTAGTTATATGAAAACTTAAACTGTCAAATAAAAATCAAATATTTTGTTATTAGCAGGCACAACATTATCAATAATAAAATGAATAAACAGCAAAAATAATTGTACATAGTTTTGTATGACTACATTTAACAATCCAAATTAACGGGTCAGCACCTTATATGTATTATTCAATGTATTAATTTAGATTGAGATCCAATTAAGCAATCCATTTTAATTTTTTTTTTCATTTTGTTTAAGTTATTTTTAAAGGAATTTTTTGCAGGGGAGTTTATAGTTGAGATTTTGAGTTGAATGTTTCTGTATTGTAAATATTTACTAAATAATCTTTAATAAAAATGTAAGAAAATGTCAAATACCTGATTACTTTAAGCTATGGACATAAATATCAAAAGATACAAATTGGTAATATTGTTGATATAGCTATAATTTTGATACTCGTGTCACCCCCAATTTTATCAGAATGTGTTTTAATATTTATTAATGTATGTTTCTCATATTCAGTAAGAACTGCTAATGTTTTTTACTAATGTTTAAACTATAATTCTTGTGAGAATAGAGTTGTATGACTTACCTTCACTAGGCTGAGTAGGAGTGGCCTGTACCTCAGACTGGGTAGCCCTGTAACAGTAGACATAGTGTGGTTAACTTCTTGGCTATTACTACTTGTTACATTAACTAACTGTATCACAGCTTTTACTACAGGGTGTGTTACAAACATAGGTATATATAGATTTGTATATATATATATATACAATACACGATTATTTTATTGCTCACCATAGGTGAAGGTATGAATAGTAAGGTGAAGGTAGGTGTTATAAGGCCATTGTATATTGGGCATATGCATAACATAACACTTTTGACCTTAAGACTGTCATTAAAATCATTGCGGGACGACAATAAAGATTCTTGATATATATATATATATATATATATATATATATATATATATATATATATATACATTGACACTAATAACATTTGAATCATATTAATTGGACATTTAATGTTTATATAAGGCCACTTTGTATTGATAAGCTTGGTACAACCTCTGTGGAAATTGTTGATTTAAAAAATGTGTATGCACTGATACACACACAACATTAGAATACAATTCAATTAAAAAGTTTACAAATTATATAGCTATTAAAATTTTATTTGAAATAGGATTTTAAACACTTAAAATTTAATGGAGTTAATATCAATGTAAAATCAGAGTAAAAGCAATGTCTAGCAGGAAGTATGACAGTCAAGGGTAAGTGCCACACTTACGCCAACTCACGCTTCTCTGCCTCCTCCTGAGAGATGTCCTCCTCCACAGAGTAGTCAAGGATGGGCTTGACACCAAAGGAGTGGAGTCGTTTCAGAGTCGGTACGATCTTGTACTGATCCTCACCGGCCACAAAGTGTCCGTAGAAAGTAGCCTTCATGATCGCTGTGAAAAGCCTCTCTCCTAGCAGTGTCTTGCATATCTTCATCAACTGGAACAATGTTCTCAATAGGTTACTAGAACCAAAACTGCCTGAATGCAAGAATGTTCACATATTATTAAAGTCTCATTTTTATTTGTTATCAGTAAAAATACACAAGCCAATTTTTGTCCTTTTTTAGGGAAAATTATAAATGGTTCATCTAGAGGCTAGCACAATACGTCTTATGCTTCAAAAGAAGGTATAACAGTAATTAGCAAAGAATATATGAGGGGTGCACATTAAATTTGGGTTGCATCCACAGAGAAGGAAGACCCAGAACCTACCCTGCATGATGAGGAATGGGAGGGAATTTGAGGAGAGAGGAGGAATTGCAGCCTCATCCAGCCAAAATGGATGTCGCACAGGCTTAGGCCACCAATCTTATAAAGCTTTCGACATTTGGAAAGGAGTCCTTCGTCTTATTTAAAAAAGATAAAAAGTTTTACAATCAAAGTAACTAAATATCACATATCCAAACAAATACAGGTTTTATTACTGAAACTTAGTAATGGAGTTAGCTAACTCAAACTTTGTATTATAGTTTTTAAACGTACATATCATCATAAAATAGGCAAAATTGTTGCCTATTTTATATATATATAGTGTCCCACTATTTTGGCTCTATATATATAAAGAGAAGAAAAGACAAGTAACTACAAATTATATCTTTATTTCAGTTGCAACTGTGTAATATAACATTTAATCACGTTCAGAATTAGTCCAATAAATAAATCAGTTAAAAAAACGGTCCATTTCACTCATGTAAATGAAATACAACAATATTGCGGGTTTATACATTCATTTTCAAAATGGTATAAAACGAAAACACAACAAATGCCAATCCAAGTAAAACTCCATTGGTAACTGAGGCACCCCTCAAAACACTCACATTACATAGAAGCAGTACCAGAAAAAAATACTGAGAGAGGAGCCTTGGATTAATTCCTCCAGCCTTTATTTCACACCATAAATTTTATCTCCCCTTAGTTCCATTCCCTCTTACAAAAACAATATTTTTTGAATAGTTATGAAATCCATAGTATGTTTGAAGAAATTAAAATCTCGTTTTTGAGAAAACAAGAAAATAATAGCTATTATATTTATATTATAAGTTTTCTTGCAAGATGTAGCTCGTTAGCATTAAACCATGGATAATATTTCCAGTCATTATCATTAAATTAACTCAACATTATCTGGCAGCAAGTATGACAGTTTGCAGGTCAGCTACCTCGACTTTGAGGTGTAAAACATGGGTATGAGAAATTAGTGACTACTGTGTAATAAAACTGGCTTAACACTAGTTTTTATTTAAATTGTGTGTATAATTTTCATTCCATTCGATTGTTATTGGTGTTAGGACTCAAAAATGTTGAAAAATAAGATGAACACGAGAATGTACCAGTATATTATTCAACAGAATATTGACATGGGTAGGTAGTATACAAGATGGATATTACACTGCAGATAGAAGTAGGCTATCAATATCCAGGATAAGATATGAATCCGATCAATCTGTCCAAAACACATACCTCATGACCAAGAGATTGCACCCGTATATATTCAAACGAATATTAGCATGAGTATAATCTGTGTAAAGAGGATATTACACTGAAGATACGAGTATCAATGTCAAGGACAAGACATGAATCTCATTATATCGAGAGCCTAGAGTAATTGTGGCGGTTTTGTAAATTCATGAACTTTGTAAGTGCCAAAGCAACAATTCATTGTAATAAACGGCACAAAGCATAACATTCCTTACATTACATTGAGGTCTCACACTAAAAACCTAAATATCCAAATCGAGCCAAGAGTAATTGTGACGGTCTTGTAGACATTCTTTATTCAAGAATAAATGCCAAAGAAACAATTCATTGTAATAAACGGCACAAAGCATAACTTTCCTGACATGACAGTGAGGTTTTTATATTAGGCCGTCAATATCGACCGAGCACTCACAGTACAAACCTATCTATGCCGGACCGAGCCAAGAGTAATTGTGGTGGTCTTGTAGACATTCTTTATTCCAGAATAAGTGCCAAAGAAACAATTCATTGTAATAAACGGCACAAAGCATAACTTTCCTGACATGACAGTGAGGTTTTTTATATTAGGCCGTCAATATCGACCGAGCACAAACAGTACAAACCTATCTATACCTGATCTGAGTCGAGAGAAACTACAAGTATAAAGTGGGCAGAAGCAGCTGTTTTGCGTCATTGGCTGACGATCAAAAAATGTTGGGAAAAGTCCAAAGGCTCAGTCACCAAACACCTAGCGGTAATCGTACAAGATTTTACTCTAGGAATACATTCGCCTAAACGAATGCCTCTCACCTTTTACTTTCATTAGTTAGTTTTACAATTCAATTGTCGTGTGGAGGAATACAAATTTATTTTATCTCAATAATTCACAGCAGCGTTGGCAAGTTTCTCCCTTTGTTCATATTTTGATAAAGTACATTCCATCAAAGAGTGTGTTATTAATTAACCAACCGCATTTAAACTAAGACGTAAAACTGTGTCAGCGTTTAAAATTGTCAACATTTAAAACTATTTATTTTCAGCACCAAAATAAATATCTACTGCTTAACGTCTAGACACACTTGGAGATTCTTAACAGAATGACAACAAATCTACAATACACAAAATTTTGACATTCGTACGGGGAAAATCAAGCGGTCTAATTAGAATTTATATAGACATTGTTGCAGTCAATAATACACGCTTTACTGGGTCTCAAAATTGCACTATATAATTAAATAGCTTCAATACCTAAATAACAGCAAACATTGCAACCGGGAGTAAAGCATATTATAATGACGATTGTTCTAAATATTTTTCACCCTCAAATGATCGTGTGGAGTTTTGTTTTTCAACTTCTGAGCATAATAATAATATTCAAGGTAATTATTACGTTGAAAAACATTTCTTGCATTATAATGGATAATTTCGTACGCATGGCCATATGAGTTCTGCACTATTTTTTATTATAATCTTCCTAACATAATTTAATAACATTACTGTATTGAAATTTTGAAGAATACATCAATTTTATTGACAGCTTATTTTAGTTTCATTTATAGCCAATATTCAACGGACTAAAATATAGTACTAAAATACAGTAAACAATTTAAAAGAGATATTTAGACGTGAAACTATTAACACTATAAAATCGTTTTGTAAAGGGATGGGGGGTTTTTAGACAAAAAGTATCAATAGAGTGAAATAAGTTACTCTTTATTTTGTGTAGGTAATATTCACATGAAAAGTCGTTGGATACTGTGGTAAACGAAATTATATATTTATAAGTTATATATAGGCGTCTAGACGAAGACGTTGGATACGAATACTTACAAAAACTGTAACTGTAGGAATTATTTAGCTAACAAAAATTATTATCTGTCCTCCGATGGAGTTAGAAAAAACATTCTGTAAGTAATTGCTTGAAGGGGGACAGTTCAGCAGGAATTCGCTATTAGCCTAATAGTCTCAACAAAACTATAATAATACTACTACTACGATTACGGATAACAGCATTGTGGTTGGCAAAAAGTATCGACTGTTAGTTTTTCATAAATAATGCATGGACTATTATTTATAACTCGAATAGAAGACAGCGGACAAAAACATTAAATTATTGTCTTTAGTATACCTTAACAGCTACATTCTGGGCCGTTTCCAAAATATTTCAGAAAAACTAACACATTTGTACTAAATTATGTGAAACGAAGATTATATGTTCCGATCGTCTGGTTGTGGGCGCGGGAATGGAAGCCGCTGTCGTCTATCAGATCAGACAAGAGTGAGGTTATGTTATGGCACGATTGTCGAGACAACGTCATTATCCCTCCGCTAAACACAACCTTGCCGCGTCCCCTGCCACCATTATAAAAGGGCTTGTCGCCACACAAACCATCGACCATTTCATAATTTCACATCGTAAAACCAACAATACTGCGTTGAAGAGGACAAAAAAGCCTACCAAACTACTTTAAGTAAACCAATTATCACCTCCTGTATGTTCAAAGAATCCTAACAATTAAGTGCAGTATACTGTATATTTTGGCCTGGCCAAGGTAAACTGTGCATTCTCGTATACATTAAAATTGTAAAAAGTCCTTGTTTTGAAACTATTACACATTGTGTTGTGATTGTTTCGTTTATTTTTGTAAATATCGGTGGCTCCGTTCACAAAATAAAGAATTTAAGGCACCATAAATTCAAATTAAGCATGTGTTCGATCACTCTACCTCGCAGAGCACCGGCATTGTAGCTTCTCACAAAATCCCAATTTGAGAAGTTAGAAAAAACCGCCTACTTGCTAATAAAATAATCTTCTTTCATTAGAAATTTCATGACAATTATTCACTCTTAATATATACATTCTTAGACTTATTTTGTGACTTCAGTCACATCTACTAAACAGCTGGTCGCCGTAACCTGTCCAGAATAGCATATATAAAGGAAGAAGATTCAAATTTCGACTATCACGTTCTCTTTCACCTATACACACACTTACACTTATTGGGTAAAATATCAATGTAAAGATGGATTTAAAACCGATTAATTATAGTTGCAAAGGTAACCAAACCAATGCAATATTTTAAAAACATGTTTTCCTTAAAAAAAATGGTATTGTAAAATGCGAGAAAATAAATATTTTGAAACGGAGTTACGAATTTCAACTACCTGTTACATTCCTACGAAACAATGAAACATTATAGAAAATGTATAAATTTTAAAATATAATACTATATTTTTAGGAGAAAACTATATTATTTAATATTAATAATGTACAATACAAAATTGTGTAACAAAGATAAAGCATCTTTATGTTGATTTGTGTTGTACATTGAGATATTACACATCATTAATGCAATAAAGCATGAAGGATGGATATTTTATTTACAAAAGCAAGACATACTCTATAAATGTCTTTGTCAGCATAAAACATGGCAAACACAAATGTGCGTATTTCGTAATTCGATATGTGACCTACTGCGGCACATAACATGTATTATTACTTACAGTTCTCATTCGTGGTCGTCGGACAATAGTCTGACAGAAAACGTAGACCACATCATCATTTAGTATTTTCTCTAACTGGGACATCCAAACAATCGTGCTATCATAAGCAATATGTTCAACATCATAATATTCAGAACAACTGCCTCCATCAGTTTCTTTCTAGGCTTCTATAGGTTTGGATACTTCTCGTGGTTTAGAGTTAAATTTTGTTATTACAGGTTATTTTTAAGTTTTTTCTCCTCAAAAGTTACTTTCTACTGTCTGAAATATTTTTCTAGATTTGTGGCTAGTGACTGTATGAACGTTCTTTGTATAGAGTACACCTGGGTTGCGACACAAGCCGCTTTATGTTTTGCGGGCGCTTGACAACTGCCTTAGTACAATTTCTTCGTATTACAGCCTAGTAAGTGCGAAGAAAGAAATTCCACAGGACATGCGTCAAACAGCGTATTTTTTGTAACGCTGCGCTTTATGACCAGATCGACCTTAGCGGTCTACTTCTTTTCGAAAGGATAATCATCACAGTTTTTCATAGCAAGCTGGAACGCCATTCCTATAGGATCTCTAGAGTAATCTATATGAAGTAAATATTCAAATAAGTCAAATAAGTTTTGAATTCATATCTTAGGATTGGATTCCCGTCAATGTTTATGGACACTAATTTAGAAGACGATACGTTCATCTTACAAATCTACGTTTTAACTGCGTATATTAGTTCTGATTTTGAGTCCAAGTCAAACTTTAGACCACTGCATCGCTCAAATTTCGAGGCTTTTTACAACTAAAACGGGAGGTAAGCGATTCAACTAAAATATAATTTGTTTCTAGAACTTATTTAACTTAGTTTAACATATTTCAAACTAGTACTAAAAACTGTGAATACACAAAATTGAGAACCGCTGTTGAAAAAGTTCAAAAGTTGTCAATTATCACAACTGTAACGCTTTTAATGATTTCAAGTCAAACCATGCCAGTCTGAAATTATATACACAGGCCTAAATTTGGACCCTTTCCGGTATGAAGTCCTGGTACCGACCTACCATAAGTCATAAATTGGTGCCATGGGGTACAGAAATAATTGCGAGGGTCCATAATCGCAATCTTTCAATGGCCACGGTTTCCCGTACAAAACCATACCGGTTTGTACGTACAGTTGATCGTACATAAATATATGGTGGCCAAGACTTTAACAACACTTGAAAGTCTCTCAAAGATTAAGCCAGTGAAAACAATATTAGGAAGATAATAACAACTATTATAAAAATGATTAAATTATTTCATAATGCACAATCTAATACATTTTAACGCACAAAAGTAAATACACAAGTCGTTAGCTAATAAACGGTACACGAAATAAAACATCCCCTGTCAGAAACCTGAGAAGGTTAGAAGGAAATAGGAGCGAAATACGTATTGGGAACTGTCACTTTTTACAGGCTTCTTATAAAAATAACCCTCCAAATAAATGTTATTTTTACCCGAGACAAGGTTTACGTTTTCTGTTTGAAATGCGTCAAGCGCAGTACAAATTACTACATAATTATTATAAATGAGGTCCAAACACTTAAATAATTTTAACGACCTAAGATATTTAAATTAGGTAATTTGATTGAGGCACTGCAATTTTTATTAAATCCAAAATATTTGAAACTGGAGTTATTGCGTGAAAATTGTTTTGATTTAACACAATTTAATTTATTCCGTTTTCAATGGATCTCTATTACATAAATAGTAACATCTGCACTGACTGGTTATTCAATTTCTATGAGTATTTAAGGTGTGTATAAGAATGGAACAATGATGAGAGAGCCGAATTTCTGTAACTGAATGGAAACAGTAACCCGCGGAACAATCGGATTGTGACTAACGTTGGCGGTCAGGTGATCATGTCTCCCCCGCGAATAGCGCGCCACGCGTACTGAAGCGGGCAATGAAGGGCTATTTCTGTCCTTGGAACTGGCACGGCCAGTCTAACAGCTGAGCCGATCTGTGGTCTGCAGCCACAGCCGCTAACGCAGACCGGCTACAACTGAGTAAATGACCGCTAACGGGTCACTTCTGTACTCTGCGAGAGGGGAGGGAGTGACAAGTTTAACTCTCTTGTCCCCAGGTAGCGTACCTACAGTAATGATAAATCCCATCATAAAATGATATACATACACACCGGCACTTAGGTTTGTACCGGTACTCAATGCCTACAGGAGTTTATAAACAAAATCGATATGCCTTAAAAATTGTACTGTGTGTGGTACAAAAGTTAAACGTTTTGCAGTAATCAAGCAGTTACAATGTGCTGCGCCATGTGAAAATAACATTTGAAATCTGTAATAAATTACCAAGCGGAAGTTGTAAAGGATGTATGCATACGGAAAATATTGTAAACGCCTTACTGTAGTTACTTAAATTACACGCAATTCATAGTTGTACAATAATAAAAACTAGAAGACGTGTAGAATGTTAATTATAGAAACATTGTGTGAAATAAAAACATTTAAATACGTCCGAGTCACGCATACGTTTATTTTACAAGGCTTATATTTTTGAATAATTTAAAGTCCAACCATACTGCTTTCTGTAGTTGAACTACGTGTGTATACGCGTAGTTAGATAGTTATTGTACAGAAGTTTAACACGTTCACTGCTGCAGACGCTTGCTGTCTTATTAGAATACTTATCAACACTGAAGCCACAGTGAATGTGTTAAATTTATAATTACTGTTATGTAAGTGAGGTGGTTACGAACACTCGTTTTCTCACAGGTAGAGGAAATCGAAAACAGACATAAAATTTGCTTACGAACTTTGTCAACAGTGCTGAATAGCTCGAAGCTAATTTTAAACTAGTGCAGAAAGTAGGTTATTAGTACCTTATTTATTTCGAGTTTCGACAAGACTACGAGTGGAATCATAACAGATCTGACATTTCTTTTTTTGTCATGTGACTGACACGAAAATGATTCCACCACAAACGCCCTACTAGCATAGCTAAATTAAGTCAATGACTACTGTAGTGTAAATTCGCAGCGGCACACTGTGAGCCGAAACCTACCGATGTCCGGACACGGTTTGTGTTACGTTATTCCCAGCCCGTTGCAATTAAACAGCTGATTTCAATCCAAACTAACGAACCTATCGTACTTTATATTTGTCGATTACAAATTCGACCTAATTTAGAAAATTTCACTATAATAAACAAAGTTTTAAAGACGTTCTGGAAAACTCATATGCAGTAAAAAAAAACGACGAAAGAAAGTAAATAAACAAATCCTTTATGTTCTAAAATATAACCAGTTATTATTCTACCTTTTAAAATATCGACAACACAACACTCCAGAAAAAGTCAAGGATACCTTGACCTTGTTCCTTGGTCATCAGGATGCGCAATGGCATACTGCACGAATAAGAACATCAAACACACTTGTAATATGTACGAAATTATTGTTATAGGTCTATTACTTGCCTTTACTCAAGAATATACAGTAAATGTTTTTAATTTTATTCTTTACCCAATACAAATAAAAAAAACATGATATTTATGCATTTGGTACAATACAGTACATACCTTTTTACTGTTGATATTAGCTAAAAGACAAATAATTTAACCAAGAACGGATGTTTAAAAAAGAACTGTCGAAACCATGTTGACCAACTTTTGTTGTCAGTATTATAACGGTCTTTTGAGTTTCGGAATGTTCACATCAATTTTGAAATGGGTTAACAGAAATCACCCAGGCAACGTTCCCAACAAACCTCTTGGAGTAATATACAGTTAGGTCTGCAATTTTAAAAGTGAAACATTATGTATGCCGCGTCTGTCGTGACATACTTCAGCCCAGCTAGGACAACCCGGTAGCGGTAGCACACACCAATAAAAGAGATAAGAGATAATGCAGATCCAGAGCGAGCGGTGTGTCGATTTGAGATTCCTCACAATGTGTAAGAATATGTCAGATGTACGCATCTCACTTCGACATCACTTCCTGATTAATTATGTCGCACCTTATAAACCTGCATCTCCAGCTTGCAATGCATTGTATAAAATGTTGCAATGCCCATACATGTAAGACGGTCGCGGCAGCATCAGTCACGTGTACAACACTGAGGTGTTGCAGCCGCTAGATGTCCTTCCGTAGCACAAAACATTGGGCGCTCTGCGCAATGCACACTCAATGCTCCGTCAATTTTGCACTTATTGTTTTAAATGTGTTTACTTTTGTAATGTTGAATAAATCATTCTTTTGAAAATATCTTTCAGGCGTGTTCCTGGGAAATGTATCGATACCCGAGTGCGACTTGTGTTCTGCTGAAGAAATCTGCAGCCATTACAAATGAACAACTTAACGTATATGTTTTTTTATTCATTATTACAAATGTACATAAAGCTATAAATAACAAACTAAACTAACGTTTATTGCACATTGAAAATGGTAATTTAAATCTGAGTTTGAAAACTGGGGAAACGTGTTTATCAAGAGGCTAGGATTAACTCGTCAAAGTTGTGCAATCTCCAACAAATGGCCTCTTAACTTCTGATATGACCTTCTGGAGTCCACCCAAAGACCAAATGTAAAACTTAAATTACTTGTGTTGGATCTACAAATTTTGCAAGACTTTGATTACGAGAAGTCTTGTCTATAGTCGACCCACTCCTGTAGTAATACCAACATTTAAATGATTTACATGTCAATACTGAATTTGCTTTATTTAGCTAGATTATCGTAAATTTTAGTAAGATAAAGGACTTTTCATTTGTAACACGAAGAGCTTGCAACGATTTACTTTACATGTTTGGATCCATACATTTCGTGTTAATTTTGTTAAGCACAGAAATAATGCAACATACATTAAATTACGTTATGACGAATTTTATCAGAAGCGTAAAAACAAACTTAACTGCATAACGCGAACACAACCACAGAGGACTAATAAACAACGTGAAGGGTAAGGCCATGTTATCGGCGAGAACACGCACTGCATGTTTTTCACCTTCGACAATATTAGTATAGAGTTGACCTTGAGGTCGAGGCGGAAAGGTGTGACAAGTTTTACTCATAACTGCCACTTCTGACACCGAACCGATAGCTACAAACTGGTGTTGGAGATAGCAAACCTTTTGATGGTTACTTCCCATACTTAAATGGTTTTGAGCGAATTTATGAAATTTGTTTGATACCGACTTCAGAACTGTATATCATGTTTCCACAATCTACTTACTCCTACATCACATTGCTAAAATTTAAATTTAAAAGCATTAATACATTACGAGTTTACTTCAACGCCTAATTGGTTACTGCCATCAACTATCACTGACCAGAATGTATTGAGTTTAGTTAATTTTCAATTTAAAACTGAATAACTGAATTGGATAGTTGAATAAGTTAATTGTACAAATTTGCCCAAAGGTATGGAGTGAGAAGATTACGCAAGCCCCAGCCTGTCCAACCCGTCCATCCCATACAGGCCATTAACCGAGTCGCTTGACGTAGTTGGATTCTACTGTACATATTCTGTAGCTTCAAATTAGACACGTTTCCATTCCAGCCGTTTTCCTCGACATTAACTTTAAGAAATGTCGATTATAGCAGCTCATGATTTAAAAATGACGCTATGATAAGACACTCCATTCCAAGCGACTCCAAAAACAAGCACATCTCCTTCAAATCACACTTGTGCGGCCATTACTCCTTGTGTTGCCGTCGTCCACCTTGCAATGGTCAAGGTCGCCTATCGAGCTGTGTTTTCACAAACCAAAGGTGGCACCACCATACAGGATAGGGAACAGATTTACAATATTAAGTACCTTTCACCGGTTCACAGAACCTTTCCGTTTCACTAGAAAACGTAAGTAATATAACACGTAAGTAGATCTAGGGCAGACATTTTTGTATGTATGCCTTCTAAAGGATAGATTAGAAGTCTCTCAATATATTGTGTTGCTACTATAGTAACTGTAGGTAGGCTAATATGACTGGTTAATAAAATAATAGTGAATATTTTTGGTAAGATGGAAAAGATACAATCAATTATATTCATAAATTCAATCCCATAAATGTATAAAGAAACAAGTTTTTCCCTACTATTCTTAAACGTGGAAGAAGTTGTGAATATAGAGTTTTATTAATTTTATATGCATCCATTAAACGCCTCATTTTATCATAATATTGTAGGAGTCAAAAAATGTACAATCTTCAAAATATTCATACCTTTGCACTTCTATAGAAATCTTGTACATTTACTACAATGTTTGCATACTTTTACCATCCAAGTAGTACGCAGTGGTTTCATCAGTTAAAAATCAAATAGCATTCCATTTTGCAAAGTACTCTTAAAAAGTACTTGTCTGGTAGTTCCAGACCACTATTCTCAATTTTTATGAAAACAGTAAATAAGGGATTAATGTAAATATGCAAGCTTTATTTGTTATTGAGCGCATGTAAAGTCGCGTACACTACTTAAAAATAGAAAATTGATTTTTTGTCAGATTTAAAAAATTTTAGAGTCAAAACCTAAAGACAATATTCCCGATGGTAGGAAAAATATAAAAAGATCATTTCTAGAGAAATTCTTGTATTTTAAGCAGTAATTTTGGGAAATTGTGTAACCAACCCAAGAAGACATTTTTGTAGTTAAATATTATAAAAGGAACATATTATTTATGTCAATTCCAAACGCCACTTCATGTAAACGTTGTTAAGACCCGTTAAGCGTAAACAATATAGTACGATCCTCAGTGTTTAAATTTGTGGGATGGTTTCCAGAACGGATAACAGCTGAAAATAAATTGACGGGAAAACGTTTAAGTTGTGACTAATGCAGCTTTCCTCGAAGTTTAATTACATGAAATATAAAAGCCCTGCTATTACCTCGTTATCAACTGTTTATTGCTACTACTTAGTCATACAAGGTCGGGTTGATAACATTTATGTTTCGATACTGAAATAAAAAGCAATGTATCACGCGAATAGGAGCAATGTATAACACATTGATAATGGGAATAATGAGTTGTACAGCACGCCTTTACTTATATCGGCAAATAAGTATAAAATAAAATGTCTGATAACAATGGCAAAACATTCACGTCATTATTCTAAATCTTTAATTTTTAATAGCAACTTATGGATAAAAAAAGGAACACGTAGAATGTACTTTCTAAAAAAACTTAGTCTGCAACCCTCAATACCTCATTCCAAAAACATAATTTAAAATTATTAATCTACGTTACAGATGTCCCACATCACAAAATAAAAAATACAGAGACAGTATGTTAAAAATAAGTAACATTGGACAGCATTACGATTATTGGAGTCACCGAAAAGTAGAGCCCGGTGATTCAATTTCAATGAAAATTAGTTATATTTTGTAAAATAAGTTAAGAAGACCCATACAACACATGGGTATGGGGTTGTTATAGTTAACTACCCTTTTTTCAGATCTGTTCTTTTTAATAATAACATACAAGAAACAATGATGTAATTATTTGCATCTCTTTTATAAAATCACCTATGTTGAAATTAAATTCATACCAGTACATGGCTTGTTTCTATGAAATCTATTGAAAACAACTGCCATAAATGTTTATGAACACGTATTAGTAGATGTCGAAAAACAATCTCAAACATGTAGTCTTCTACAGGCTTCTGTAAGACTGACTGCGATATTCCTATAAAATGAACTTAATTGCTTTACTGACTGTTTAGTACATCTTGTTACTTCTTATCTAATTACTGATACTATTATATCCCTTTAAGAATTTTATGTTTCACTTTATGTGTCATATGTGACATAACTTATCGATACAAAGTTTTTAAAATCAATTTTCCAAATACATTTCATATTTATTCAGGTATTGATTATGATTTAATAATTGATGAAAATATTGTCAATTTATTCTTTAAACTAATGCTGTGAAATTATTTAATCCAATAAATACATTTACGTACAGTATCAATATTAATAATGTTTGAAAAAGGATATCCATAATGCATTACAATAATTAGAAAAGAAATAATTGGACTTTTGGTTTAAAGTTTATTATTGACGATGGAAGGTTTGAAAAAATAACAAGGATTTCGAATATTTGCCATCGGTTTTTATTACAAAAGGCATAACACAACGTTTCGTGGATTGGAATCTATCCTCTTCGTCAAGTGGAGGAAGGTAGGTCATTAATACATACAAAAAAGAACAGAAGGAAGAAAAGAAGGGAAACAAAGGGTTCAAACATACCTGAAAGCTGCTTGGTATCCAGTCCAGGCGTTGTCACTGCACATGATGCAAGTCCCGAGCACAAGTCACGAGTATGAGAATCAGAATCACACGTTACACCAGCACAGGCGAAAGTGGGATACTGATGCGTTTCCAATCCTCGAAACGTTGTGTTATACGCTTTTTTTATCATATAACGATGGCGAATGTGGACTTCAATTTGATCAAAGGTCAAGTAATTTTTCAAGAGAAAGAATCCTTTAATTTTGATAATCTAATAGGTAATACGCCTAGTCTTCAAGCCCATGTACACAAATAAGACGTATTTCATAATTTGCAGCACACAATAAAATGGTTCCACTGTATTAATAAACCGATACAGTCGAGTACCGAAAGACCGAACAGAACGTATCAAGTCTACAGAACTGGCTGATACCTTTCCCGGAGTATTACAACTTTTCTGCCCTTTAACCATCTGACCCCATAATCAATAAATACAGCTCTTTCTTGGGCCAAAAAAGCTAAGAATCAAGAAAGTCCAAGTTGGTAGTTCTATGTAGCAAGTTCAAGTTCCTAGAACTTTTCTATCAAGAGTTAACGCACAGCCGGACAAACAGACGTCACGATTGTAAGAAGGGCTTTCCAGGTACTTAATAATGAATAATAACTGTCTTTAATACGTTTTACTTAAAAGAATATCTGATTTCTCAAGTTTATATTTGTTAATGTATTGTTTACTTTTGTCTTCATTGGTCAGGTCTCATTTTAAATTCGCTTATTCTGTTTCAAAACTCTTCCTAATATGAACATTATAAAAACATTAAAACATATTTTTGAGATTCCTTAAATAACAAATTACGAAATTGAATGAGAATGTTCAATTCTCCCTACCCGCAGTTTTTAAGGGGCACCACGCCATGAGAATTAAATTATCACAAATATTACAACTAGAATTCAATGAAAATATATAAATTAAATAGCAAACATAGGTTTATCTTTATGGAAGCTACATTTCATAATTTATACTACAGGATACCTAATAATTACTACTGTTATAAGATATGGTGGAACTCACTAAAATGCCTATGTTTCACAACTGGAATGAGATAAAACAATGCTATAATGCTACAATAATACAAATCATCTGATTAATAACCCCGTCAACAATTTTAAAATATTAAATTTATTAATAGAGTTCTGCCAATTCTTTGTCATAAGTTAGGGTGTTGAAGAGGTTTTGTAACAAAAAAAAATGGATAACAACACAGTGGCGGGGAGTGGCGGACCACCAAGATAGATCCTGATATTGGTACGAATTGGCATAAATTGTGGTTTACCTGATGAACGGGAAGTTTGATAACCTACATTTATATTTTGTAACGTTCAACTTTACTGACTTGAATTGTATATCAAGTTATATTTTCAATACTTTTACGATGGTTTTGGATATTGCGTTCTTATTCTTAATTATTAAGAAGTGTCAGTGCTCTCATTCTTTAATGACTACATCGCAAAACTTGAGTTACGGTTCAACATAAACCTCGCCCGAACAGTTTCATATTCTCCTAATGGCGCGTGTAAAAGAGGGGGGAGTCAGCAGGACGACTTGACTACCGCCAGCAAAACCAAGACACTTAATTAAGCGATAACACGGGCGTGGTTTCCACTACGTGCTCTCAGTTTTATGTCCAACTCATATCGCATAGCCAGTTAAGTTTAATATGCAGATATCGGCACGTACACGGCGGTACTTAAGTGCAGGTATAACGAACAATGCGCCAATCACTGAATTTCTGATAACTATATCAGTAGCACTTGTTCGCTTTGGTATCTTTATGTGGGTGGGTAATGTTCTATTGTTTCCCGAGATGCAAAAATATGTAACCAATCTGCTCTGGCATGATTCATGCCCATATTGTATTGGCCAATGTCTTTCCATACATGTTTCACAAGGTAGAGCCGGTGCAGTGCCTTCTTGTACTGAGAGTTAGTGGATTTCTCTCAGATAGCGGATTTTTGTTTTAATCAAGATGACACCGCTAAACAACATTGAAATAATGTATAATTTTTAAAGACACACATGCACACAGGTTTTATTACCAACAAAATTAATCCAGTCTGCCCAACGCACTCTTTATAGTCAATCCATGTTGTTTCTTTAAAATGGTGTAATAGGTTTATGGTAGTGTTAACGTTTTTAATTTAAAAATCAAACGTCTTTAATGCGCTGGGGCCTTAAATATATTTTAATCGATTCGAGAGGAACTATACATGTTAAAGTAGGAATTTTGGGACAATGAATAACAAATAAAAACATTTGTTGTTAAATGATAGAAACATTTTTATATTACCTGTCCCAAAAACATGCATGTTTGAAACAATTGAAATAATTAAAAAAATTAACTCAATCGAAAACCGATTTCACCATTTCAACAAGTGTAGCACGGTACTTATATAAGGTTATAATTACTTTGATATCGTTAACTTAATGAAAAGAAATTACATTTCTGAATCAAGCTTGGACAAAAAATGTTAATTTTGTCCGTCATGAAGTTTGAAATCTTCATTGACAACTGAAGAGATCATAATGTTCAATAACCAAATTATTGATTATATACATATTTTAAAACTACGTGATATCGCATTGTCATGGACACACAGGCTAAACATGTTGTAGCTGTATGACCGCATGGCCTGAAAATTGGAATATGGATCGGATTCAGCCAAAGTAACTGTGTAAAGTACTCGTAGATGTGCTTGAGACTCGACGTTCTGGGTTGGGATTTGGTTACGCTGCCACGGATTTGGTTACACGAATTCGGCAATAAGCCCAGCGGCTCGCTCTTGGCTTCTTGTCGTTTTTAAATACCGTTACAAGCATAAGATGACAGTCATGCACTGGAATATCATATCTTCGTAGTACACACCAATGTCAGTGGTTGAAGAGGAAATATAGGCTATTAATTTGAAATTCATAAATCTGTCTTCCAATAATTCAATAAGTATTAAACTAATTGCACCTTGTGAATAATTAATAATTATAGGCTTAATTCATTTCAAATTGTTAAGCTTTAACACATATTTTTGCAATCATAAGTAAAGGTGTCCCAACATTGCAAAGAGTGAACATCGATTATGTGAATCAAAAATATAAACAACTAAGTTAAATATGTAATTGATATTCTGATTCAGTAAGCTAGTCTCAAATCCAAAATGTAATGTAATATAATACGAAATGGCAGTCTAAAGACTTGTAACAGAAGACGTGGAGACAAAGTTCCTTACACTTAAGAATATTGCCACTAATGTGTCGAAGCTTACAACACAACCCACAATGGCTTCCACACAACTTAGCACACATTCAACATATCCCAACTTATAATCGACTTATAAGGCAACAACACCCTCTTAGTTGGCTTCCCGTAGATGAAGAAGTTCAGTGTTACACTTAGTGATCTGTTATCACATCGTACTCCAATAACATAAAGACAAGTGGAAAATAAAAATAAATTAGTGACGTGAGAAATCTTATATATATATATATATATATATATATATATATATATATATATATATATATATATATATGGTGGCGGTCTCAAATGTTCGATTCTCTAGTCTATTTTCAAACCAAATAACAACTTTACTGTAATGCTGTATTTAACCCTTACGCTCAGTTCAACGTTTACGGTTTATTGTCACCACCTGTATTTGCAAGAAATACCACATAGCTGTTGTGCTCTCTAGCATTTTGTCGCTAGCGAAATTCGGCCACGATTTATCGCTATCACCTATTTCAAGGTCCTTAGTCTTTATCCCTGTGTCTTTTGATGTATCGAGGAATCATCGTGTATACCTAATAACTTTCCTTTCTGTGGTGTTTGGAAAATACATGTATCCAATACGGAATAAACAAAGATAACAAATAAATACCAACACAGCGCTACCGTGGGGCAGACTGCAGTCCAGCATTGCGGGCCAGAGATCTGCAGTGGACGAACTTCGAAGCAATCGGTAATTTGCGTACTGCCGATCAGTAGTCACCCAGGAGTAGAATTTTTTAGGTTTCGAGATTCAGCTTCCCCATATGAGTAGTTTTTTGTAAAAAAACATTATTTTTCAAGCGTATTTAAGCACTTCTCTTGGTATCTAAATCGGTATCGATTATCGGAAACGATCCATCCCTACTAAGAATTCTAGGGACACTATAAAAATTCACGCAAGTTTCCCGGTGACCGAAATTCATGCGTAATGAACGCTTTTCCAGACTCTCGTCGTTGTAGCCTTGGTTAGAGTCCCGTGAGAGTATCTTGGCTCTCAATACATATCCCACGACGGCGAATACATGAAGAATGCATCAGAACGCTGCTGCGGAAGTTACCGAATTGCGGTTAATTCGCGATCTGTAGAATAAGTACATAGACACCAGTACAGAACGGTACACCCAGAATACGAGCACAAGTGATGTTATCAATTACTGGCTTCTAAATATTTTGTGTCAGCCTTTAATATAATGCAAGAATAGAACCACTATCACATCAAAACACAACCACAACGTTAATAAACGCACGAAAGGCCGTGAATTGTCATGTGTTCTTTCGATTATAGTCATGGACTACGAACAACATTACATAACGCTCCTTATACATGTTGGACTATTTGGTTTGAACAGTTCGAATCGTCCGACCGATCATCACGTGTGCGGGGAATTCGTTCAGGTAAATAGTTGATTGGAGCACTCACGGGATTTCCAGCCGTCGCGTCGTCCAACCAATCCCGCTCTGACGACGAAAACTGAGTGCTTGTTTGATTCGGTCGGCTGGCCGTCTGCCGTCTGTAGACTGGCGACAACATAAGCTGCGTTTACACTGGCAAGTAAAGTTACGAGAGAATTTGTACAACTACTGCCGAGTAATGTGAACAAGATAAAAAATGTTACTCACGAGAACTATAGCAAGTTTGTATCGCTGGGTGTTCCGGGAGTCAATACAAAGTCTGTTCACACACGGCTGTGATGTTTCGGCATTGTTTACAATTAAAATTTTAATAATCGAGTTCTTGCAAACAACTGTCCGACACTGGTTGCAGCACCGCTCGCGAGAGTTCTTGCACCCGTTGAGACACAATGTTTACAGTCGAACAAACAACTTGCAATTGTTTGCCAGTGTAAACGCAGTTCAGTTGAGGTTTGGATGTGATCGTGATACCAAAACATAACATCACTTTCATTGTAACCTATGTAATCTGATGACCAATCGGAATGTGTTCGAGGAGCAATCATTCATAGACCAACCGAGGTTTCGGCCGCGATACGGTTGGTAAGCGGTGAGCTGGATCGAGCAGTGACTTAAAGTTTAATGTTTGTGTTGTATATATGGGAAACACTCACGACAGACGTGAACGGCAGGGCGGTACCACACGATGACGCTTATCTGCCACCAATTCTAGACAATAAATGTTTCTCCTGCCGCTCAGCCCTCATGTCATTGCTGTGCAACATGTTGGACGCAAAGCGCCTTTCTTGGCGTTATTTGTTAAAGCTTACCCACTATTTTCTTCTCCAAAAGGTATCTTATCTGGCCTAGTAAAAATCCAACTGGAATTCTTGTATACTAAAAAACCGGGTATGTCAAACATATATTGTTCGACGAACCGAACTATTATGCCTGTTTATAGCCCCACTTCGACGACTGAATAATACTTAAATACATAAAACCCATTTGTATCGCGGTCACTACAGCTCTGCCGCTTAATGCGTATCGCTCTTTTAGTGCCGAAGTCCGTAACGGTTGGCCGATTTTAAATTGACCAATGCATTGTTGCGCGTTTTTTTTGGGGGGGGGGGAAGAGGGCTTGCCGCGGCACAGCAGTAGAACTATCCAAGATAAACTCCACTACACTAGTAGAGGTAACCCTCAGATGACTCGTGACAGACAACTCACGAACATATGTCGATCTTCACTCGCAATTTCACGATCCACGTCGCGTATAATACGATGTTTCGAGATAAATAAATTCTGGATTCAAAGTTGAAGAATTTCGTTGAAAAAAGTACCGTTGGAATTGATGTAAAAATTAAAAATAGTTAACATCTTTTAATTTTTTTGAAGCTGATACAATCAGCTGATAAGTTGTAACTGATAAAATCAAAACCTTTGTTGCTCTCTGATTGTGATTTTGCTCACTTATGCGTTGACGGATTTCATTGAAAAAGGCACCGTTGGAGTTGTTAATAAATTGCTAATTAGTAGGTATCTTGTGCATTTTTTACAACTATACTGGTTTTTTTTTGTTATTTGACTTTCAAACTTTTCAACAGCCACCATTCTCTTAGTATTACAGCAAATCACACCATTATTTATTTTTTAAATTTCCTCTTATGTATTTATACATATATAATTACTTTTATAATATATTAAATTAATTAATTTATTACATTTATATATATCCTACTTGCGAAATTTGATAGCTGTAGCTTTACTAGTTCCAGCAATATTAATTTATTAATAAAAAATACAGAATGGCGGCTAGCGGCTAAACGAGACATTTTTCAACCTGTAATATAAAAATGTTTGTGTTACATTTTTTGTTTGAAATTATGTGTACTATCGCCCAAAGAAGTTTGTGACACCTTTTGTGAACACCCTGTACATATATAAAATTGTATATATACATGTATATATATATATATATATATATATATATATATATATATATATATAAATCAAATCAAAAGGAGAATCCATTCCCTTTTTCAGCCTTGTTCTGCCCTTCCCTGTGGGCCACAGGCCTGTGCTGGGATTTTATAGAACAAAACAATAAGGAAAGTATATGCAGTACAGGGTCGACACGAATGATAAAAGTGCGACAGCCAGATAGGATTTGGACCTGCACCACATCTAACTCAGATCCGACGCACTAGACCGCTCTGCCCATCATCGGCTCTCCCAAATCATAGTAGGTGCATAGTATTAGTTGTTATAAACAAAAACGAATGCACAAAAAATCAAAAAACGTTGAGAAAACTCCATCAAATATTTGACGGAAAGACTCACTTATTCTTTCCATTTTCAATAGGCCGCGGCGTTTTTTCCGATAGGCTACGGAGCATTCTGAAGCTCAAATATCAAGGGTGCAACGGTGGGCTCTTACTCCACATCTGCCATGAGGTGTGGGCTCAGGGTAGAAACTGTGCAACATTTTCTCGCCTTCAACCAGGGCGAAACAGTGAGCGGAGAGCCACTTTTAGCCTAAAAAACTAGGTCATCGTCTACTAGTTGGCGCCTAGAGCCAAAACCTGCCCCTTGCGGCACTTGAGCTGACAGCGTCGATTATACATGGTGCCATAGTAATACACAGAGCCCACTCTGGCGAATGTTGCTGCACTTAAGAGGGATTTCACAAAAGAATTGTGATTGTTACACACAGTGTGCTAGGATCGACCGTTTACCAAACGGTTACGACTAATTGTTCTGGAATGATTATCTACCAAAAGATTGAACTAGAACACTGTTTGGAAACAATTGCGCCAAGCAAAATTCTTCCGTATGAATTAAATGATATTTAGTCATAAAGAGAAGTTTACGCACACGGCAGCTTTAGAATTGTTACAATAGAAAATTCTACTTTGAATTTTAAAATATTAGCGAAAGGAAAAAAGGAACTATATAACGTTATCGAACTTTATAGGTCAAAAATTTTAAAAGAGAATCATATTTTACGCAACTCTAAATCACAACATAATAAATAACATTCAAATAATTTAAATTTGTGAAATAATGTTCTTACATTTGTACATATTAATTTAATAATATAAGTGAATTAGTGAATGAATTAAACAGTAATCTTCTCGTCGCTTATTTTAAGCTAGAAGGCAAATTTGCACTGATAGTTGCGTATTATCTATGGAAAGTTAGTTACGTTGATTAATTTTTATACATTTGACTAGTGTTTGCATCAAACACATACTACATTATTTAAACGTTGTATTCTCACATTAGTCATATTCGTACCTGTATTTAATAATTGTGCTCCCCTCCCATAATTCCTTGATCCTTCCCATCATCCACCAGCCAACCCCATACTTTCATCATACTTTTTACATCGTGGATTTTTATAAGTTATAATGACATTAATTCAATAATCCACTGTTAGTTATGAAGTTTGTACAGTTAAACACGAAATAAAAATCAGAAAATTTTAAATCAGGCCTATTTATTTCCATAACATTGTAGATAACGAGAGCAATAAATTAATGAATGAAAAAATTTGTTGGGTTTAAAAAGTCTATCTTTACAGTTAAATCAATTGTTTTTAACTTACCTAATTATTGGGTTTCTTACGTCGCCTATAGGAAATATCCTCATTTACTTCATCAAATTTAAGATTTAATACACAGCTCTGCCGCACAAAAACATATATCATATCAATATTGTAAATAATGTTGAAAACGGCTTCATAGCAAACAATTCATTTTTGTAACCTGCCATTGCGGTCCAAATTTGCGCAGTCAATCAGTTTGCGCGTTACAACGAGCAGGCAGTGGCCTCGGGTAAACTAACAGTACCTGTTCAAAGAAACCAAAGATAAAAATCGAAGTTTTGAATAGTGATTAACAAAGTCACACGCTCAAGATAATGAGTTTAAAAACTCCATTACGTGACCAATACCGATTTTTTTACCGCGCATTCAAGAATTAAACTTAAAAAGGTAATTTTATAACATCGTATACTTCATACAGTTACACACTTTAAAACATTCACTTTTACTATATTTTATGAACATTTGGTTTCAATCGGATCACAAGTTTTCGAATTACGGAATTCAAAGTTGCAGATTGGTTGAAAAGCAAAACAGATACCTTTTATTGTTGTTACCAAAATGAAAGGTATAATTTATTGTCTATAAATTATGTTATTTGTGTATCTGAGAGCACAAAAATAAACAAGCAAAAAGTTTAATGTAATTCGTAGTTAATGTATTCTATCGTCCGAGAGTAGTAAAGCAACAGGCGGCGCTGCGACGGATTCTCTCGAGAACAATATCCGTTGAAATACAAAAACCTACGTAGTTACGATGCGCCGCCCTCATTCAGGCAACCTTATAACGGCATGGCTCATGCATGAGTAATGTAACATAACGTATTGTAATTATCTTAAAGCTTTGTTAATATTTTATTATGGATATAAAAAATATAATTTAAAATGTTGCCGCCCTGTGCCTGAGCATACGGGCCTACTCTTATTAGAATATGTGTTACCGTTCCAGATCTACAGATCATGCACAGATTCCAGAAAAAATATTTTATTTTGGGCTACATCAAAGAAATTTGTTATGTTTGATATTAATTAATAGGTATCACTAAATTAATCAAACTAAATGTAATATTTAAACTTGAATGTATCTCAGATACCCTTATATGCAGTAAAAAAGAATTCAGAGAAATTAAAGAAAATGACTAACATAAATAATTTAAAGCTACGAAAATTAGGTAGTAAACCCCCTCGGACCTTATGGTTGTAATAGCGTACGGTAATGAATAGTATTCATAAAAGAAGTTACACGTACGTCATTTTAATGTTTAAGATATGGTGTAGTAACTTTTCTTGACTGTCCACATCACCACCCATGGGATAAAAGTCATGATGTAAGAAATATGTATGGCGTGAAAGTGTTTAGACAAATGGCTGAACAAACTGATGTATTATGATTAAACTAGTTAGGATTATATCGAATTAAGTTTGATTAGCATCAGGATGGGAGCGAGGGGAGATTATAATATCGTATGAAAAAGTGTCCAGTAAGTTATCAGTTATAACGAATATCCGGGAGAGATGCGTATAGCGGAGAGTGCGTGACCCCGTCTTAGTGAGCACGTACAGGAATGTATCATTCCCGTCCTTAATGAGCACGTACAGGAGTACATGATACTATAACACTAATTTCTTTATTGTTCAAGGGGGCTCAATGGGTGTAATCGTTTCTTAGTGGACACTTAGATTCCAAATCACAGGTATGTTTCAAAGACAACCTGCGAGCGATGGGTGGGTAATTCCACCTGTCGTATTTTAACAAATGATTTTTTACGTTATGATAAAGTAACTTGGCCTAACCCTGTAGTTAGTTGCCCTTAGTTTGATACATGGTTTTTGGCACAACTGTTTCGTAAACCGGGCCTGAATTACCTCTGGTGAACACCAGAAAACTAGTGTAACACATAAAATGTGCACTGTATACTTATTTTAAGTAACATTATTACTTTTTCATGCGAAAGAGTATTTATATTTTCTTTATAATATAATAAATACATTTTAACATTGAAAATTTAAGTGGTAATACATTATTTTAAACAAAATAATTTATAACTAACTACGTACATTTTTGGGAACTCCGATAACGTTGTAATCTAATCGGATACGGTGTTTTTGTTCTCAAAATTGCAATATAATTCAGATAAATTTGTTGGTAAATTATGCTTTAATTTCACATTTATATACTGTAGCACTCTGAGGGAAACTCGCAGACTGTGGATGAGCCACACACAGTGCACATGTGTGTGTCGTACGTAAGGCAGATGAGAGTCGGGCCTCTCATGGGTTGAGCATGTCGCCTCGGCCGAGCGAACCATTGTTACTATAGCAGACCGACAGCGTTACGTAACTCGCCAAAGCTGTGTGATTGAATTCAAGGCCAAAAATAATTATGTCTCCGCTGTTCCCTGCCCCTGCCAGTCCCCTACCGCCCTGACCCATCTGCCACCACAGATTCTAAATTAAACTCGTCGAGAATAGCTTGAGTAGAACATTATTTTTGCGCAACATCTTAAAACCGAGCGTTTGAAATGTAGAACTGTGTGGTAATCGGTGTCAAGTCTTTTGGTGCAACCTCATAGACATTAACTCCTGGCGGTAAAGTGTTTGGGCAAAAAGGAGGAAATCATATTTAGACAAGCGACGCGGATTATAAATTATTTGATCCATTTCATCGTAAAAATAAAGTTTTCAATATCGAGTGTATCATGTAAGGTTTATCCAAATATTTAACAAACAAACAATTCTTTAAATCGTTATTCCCTTTCACAATCCGTGTGGCAATGTACATGTTCTTAGTATATCGTATTTAATGCATGTAACCATACTAATATCCGCATTACGCCAGAACGTTAACAGATTATTTTGCCGCAGATAGTCACGAGTAAACTTTACAACGTAAGCGATATGAACATTTTTATCTTCTGGGTTAACAAAACTATAGCTAGGTCGAGGAAAATCAAGCGAAAATATGAAAATCTTGCCGAAATGTTAGTAAACTGTAGTTGTTCAACTACTCTGGTCTAATGTAATAGTTAGACTAATAAAGTATCTTGATATATCATCCAGGTAGGTTTAGGGTTCATCCGGAAAAACTCTCGACATAAATTTCAGCTATGTTAGAAAATAAAATATATCATCTCTCGAGCTCATCTATCAGATCATGCATGACACGAGACAATGTACGTCTGCGGGGAAATCTGGGTTTCTTGAACCCTTTCTTCAGCGTGAACGGATATTTTGTCAACATTATGTTTGCCGTTGAAGACCCAAAAACGGATTTCGAAATGTCCATTATAAAGATAAGAGTTTGAAAAACTAAATGGAAAACCAAAGGTATTTCCTTTATAAACTTTAAAGGAGGCGGAGATTTCCTGGTGTTTCCAAAACCAACCAGAATGATGAATCGTCAATTTAAGATAAAATATTTTCCATATAAAATAACCGAGAAGTACTTAAGAAAGAATAGAACACTTTTTATAATAATCTGAGGAGAACTAATAGCTACGAGAAATCCTGATTTAACTCGTTAGGTACATCTGTCCGATTTAGTTTAGTATGCAAACGTTATTATGAAATAATGAACGGAACATCGCTCGGAGAGGCTATACGTGATAGGAACACTGTCGAGAGAGCAGCGCTCCATCGATCCATCCAGCTTAGCGGCATCACTTGTCCCCATTCACGAAGTGTTCGATACATTCTTTCCAGAATACAGTAGGGCCACAGTTTTATAATATTTCATTTAGTTCGTGGACCGTAATATTGATATTAGTTGAAAAAATCAACACATTTTGAAGTCTACCAGAAAGAAGGAGAATGATATCAATAATTCACATCTACTTTTATACTGCTAGATTTACTCAGGAATTCAATCTCATCCGTGTTCTTTCGAAAGCGATTACAGGAGCATATTGATGTTTATCAAGTTTCAATTTCATGAAATGATTATGTTTCCCATTCATAAAACCTATTACAAAAATTAAATTAAAGGAAGAGAAACTCTCTCATTGGATACATCACCGATACACAACATCTTTTGTTTTTCCTAAGTGAAGCGAGCAATATATGCTCAGTCAAATAGATAACAACACGAAACCTAACAGCTTTGACTAATACTACGTCATACGAGTCCCTAACTGCGGTCCCTCTATAGGGCTCGCTCTGACCTAATAATAGAGCGGTTGTGTTACGAGTAGACAGGTTTGCGTATGCAACCTTGGTCGTCTTATACCTGGAATAAAAAACGCATTGTGGTTTGTCTGAACTACTAGCAGGTCTGAAACTGGTTTGGCCTGGCGGTCTTTCTAGAACACTGATAGGATGGTACCGCAGAGAAGCAGCGGATAGAAAACGTGTCGGGTATAAAAAATGATTATAGGATTTTATGCTGACATTTCAGGTCAAGAATCCACTAAACGGATTCCTACCTGTAGTCCCCAATTACGGGCGCCAGGTGCACAAAAACGTCCTCTGGAACTGGAAAGATCTTTTAGGATCCAGTTTACCAAGAACAAAATATTTGCTCAACACGCTTGCTAATACATATTATAAATGTTTCGTAATTACATTTCAAAGTTGCAAAAATTCACACTTTGGTTATCAAATGTGCAGTAACAGTATTAAAACACACTAACTGCTCCTAAACAAAGTAACTTTTGAATAAGTTACTTACCGTATGTTTTTAACAAATTTAAGAAACAGGAACAGTTTTATAAAACAGTTGGTAAAGCTATACTGAGAAGAATAAATACACCTTACCCTTATTGAATATCAGCTCACAAAGTTGTTTTATTCATTTGAAGGACTACACCAATCGCCATATACAGAGAGTTACAAGCGGTGTGCAATGTCAATTAAAGTTGTGGACATTAAAAAGGCGAAACAATCTTTGAATGCAAGTTCTCTTTACGGTTTGCTCGGCGTCTGTCCATTAATGATCTTAATATACAACACGATACAAGTAATCAGAATACATTTAAAATTATACTTTTCCACTGTGTATTTACGCTTAGACATGTGGTGAAAATAAGATATTATGCTGAGTATAAATGTTTTATAGTCAGTGCTCATTTACGCACGAACAAAGAACTGCATTAGTAGTGGTTTTGAGTAATTTTTAATAGAAACACATACATATAATTTTTCAAACAAAACTCAACATAAGAGCTTACAAGTGTCATTAGTTATCGCAAACATCACAAGTAATACCTGTTCTATGTGCCGACCTTGTAACCAATACTCCTCCCCTCATCACCTGCTTTCCATGCTTAACCTTCGCCATTCTTAACACTTAGACGGTTTCATTGACTTGCCAAAACGTGGCGTTGTTCTGTAACTAGGCGTTCATTGAACCAAGTTGTGTTAACAGAATTATTAAACACAACCGCCTTAAACTAGTTTTGACTGAGAATTTGTTTGGCTGAGTGTGAATTTATACACGAGACTGGTCTGAACTTTATATTCGGTATATGCTGTAAGTCCAAATACTTAATAGCTAATATTCTCTAATTGGTTACTGTACGAAAAAGACGACGTACAAGGGGGTACAGTGTAAAATGTAAGGACTGATATCCTCGGCGCTAAGAGAGGAGTTTCTAGTTTTCCAGTACGAAAACGAAAATACAACTTCAGTAGCTGAATTAGCGATCCAAAAACCTGTAAACACTTTGCGATGAACTTCCACGTGGACCCTTGAGTTGAGCGTTATAGGATTGACAAATGTGATATGTATCCGCGTAATTCCAGAAAAGGGTAATTATAAAAAATATTTTAAACACCAATCCGTCAGCGCTGGTGTTTTAGTGCTAATTAACAATAATTTAAAAAGGCAAAATTGACACAATTTTGAAAATCTAAAAAACTGCAATTCAAATAATTTAGAAGATAAATATCTCGTGGCCTCAAAATCCCTGTATATTTTTAGGAACGATTATTTTGTCTGGATTTCCAAGGACATGACACCCATTACAGCTCTGCTTGATCGCAACACGAGAAGGAAACACGACTTGCAACCTGGACCTTACCGCCCGCATGTATCGGCTGAACTGCCATGTAATTTTGGCGCAGTTCAATTCAACAAGATGGCTGACAAAGATAAAAATTGTATGCAGACAGATACAGTGGCAGTGATTTAAAAGACAGCTTCGAGAGTCTTATCTAGGGCGTTTCTTACACAGTTAGTTTTTAAATCAATAACGGTTGCATTGTTTTTATTTGTTTTGTACTGCGCTTTTGTTTTTGTTTTTTTTGTGTTAGGTATCGTATATAATTGCTATATGAATATATTCTAAATATAAAAGTAATTTGCTATTGAGTAAAATATATAATATAGTACAATAATATAGAACTAAATATAAAACGTAACTATAACATGTATTTTATTTACAATATGTCAATGAAAATAACAGAATTAATAAAATTGAAATATTATTAAAATTAAAAAATACATCTATTATTTAATGGTTTTGATACAAACTAAATTACGAATCTAAAAAATTCAGTAAAACCTCATCACCGGGGTTTCACAAATGAACGCTAAGAACAAACCGTACAAGGTCCCTGTACAGAAATATTCAAGGTTATATGCTAAACCATTATTTGACGCTTGCAACACTCCCAAAATCTGCTTAATAAAAACTCTGTTATGTTTCATGCATTTCTATATTCAGCCCTCGATATAGAAAATTTACGAATTGAAATTAATTATATTTTATTTGCAAACTGCAATACTATGTGAGAATATTTAAAAACAAAACTTAAAGTCCTCAATAAAAATCAAAATACAGTAGTGCGTTATTATTGGTAAGCGGTAATAATGATAGATTATTAACTAACTCAATTATTAAACACGACAGTATTTAACTTTATTGTAGTACGCTCACTATATTAAGAGTAATGCTTTGTCAATTTTAAAATTAGCTTATTTTTTTAGTCTTTAAATAAAAATATATTATATGCCAGTGAAATAAGCCTACGCTTGCCGATAATAATATGCTTAGACTCCAATGGCTTCCTTGTTAATTTCGCGATTACTTACACACTCTTGCGCAAACGCGAGCATGCACTCCTCACATATACATAACTAGCGTATTGGTATCATTCTACAGCAAATGTATCATTAATTGTAAGACAAGGGCCAGGTTAGATTCCGTCATCTGACCCCAACGCTTAATTTTTCTTTGGAAATGATGGTTTGGTAAGTTTACATTTGTTATGTCTCTTAGGCATTCGTGATCAAACCCTCTTGAATTTTGATCTGATACGTGATATGTACTACCAAAGACTGCCACAGCCCGTTCCGATGTCTGGGGATGTCAAGTTTCGACCCATTCGGGAACTACTGTCTATCTTGCTCGAACAATTATACGGTATGTTTCTCTCGGTTTGTATAGTTATAAGTGTTATAGTTATAAGGGAAGGGGGAGATTACGTAATTTAAATTAAATCCAGATATGATGTTCTAATCCAAACATCCCGGTATTACATAGTGTGTTACACCCCCACTGTAGCATGTTCTACACCTTAAAGTATATAAAGTGTAGGTTATCCACTAATTACCAGAAAAAATAACCCATCATTAATTTTCCCTCCACACGATAAAGTGGACCTGTTTGATTGACAAAACAACAATTAATGTTTGAACCAACTCATTGATAATCAGAGGACGAAGGTCAATTCGTGATATCAGTATCTACGGACGTGGTGGTCAGTGTTTAAGCAGCCAGTAGTGTAGTACCCACCGATAGAACCAACACACTACGGTTTGGAATTCGCTAAGACAACTGGAATCTTCAAATTAATAATCATGAAAGTAATTATTTCCGATCTTGCTTAAGTTTATTATCATTAAGCTTAAAAACATGAGCATGACTACTTCTCGAAGTGATATTAGTTAACGTACAATCGTACAATCATGACTTAACGTGTGAATTCAAATAATAGTAATCTGAGAAAACTGGATCGTTGGCATAGGGTAAGTTATTGCTACGTGATTACTATTAGTGAAATTTCTACCTACCAAAATTATCTCTCCAGGACACCGACTATAACACAGTTTATTGAATAAATGGTCCATTCAATAAAAATATTCACTAAAATAAAATATGTAGGAATATAATTGTTTACTTGCTGTATATGGGTGGTCAATATATTCAAAATACTTCGAAAATTTAGTTTTTTATACAATAAAAAAATAAGATTCGTGGTATTCTATAATAGGGAATATTTGGCAGCAAACATAATCTTTGTGTCTTTATCTTTATGTAATATTCTGTTGTTGGAGCTAGAGTTGTCTTCGTGCTTATTAAATGTAAAACAGTTAGCAAGTCAAAATAGAATAGTACATAGTATTTATTGTTGCTCAGTAATGACTATCTTGAATTTTGAGAGCACTTCCAAGTGTTGGAGTGTTTGAATCCAACACTTCCATGATTTACAAGTACTTTTATAGATAACGATGGCACTTAATGTATATAGCAGGTTTTAAACCATAAAGATATCCCTCGTAGGGCTTATCATCCTGAAGCCAAAATTATCATACTGGTACTATTGGGATAACAGTATCCATTCGTTTTTAAGAGCAACTATTATTCTGTTATTTTATTAAAGTTTCATAAAACTGAAGAAAACCCTTCTAAGTAAAAAAAATATATGAGTATTAAGCCTTGTTGAGAAAATCAATGTAAAATTGCTGGCACTTTCCTCTCTCCATATTTATAAAGCTGACCAAGTATAATTGAGGGTAACCTCCATAAACAAGTAAATTGTGTGTACAGCAAGTTATGTTCAAACATTTATAGAAGTCTATAACAAAATTCAAGAAGCACTGAATCATCACAGCTTGTTGACTAATTTAATTTGATCATAATATTAAATTTAAAACATTACACACATTTTGTCTTGATATAATTAGTTTGTTATTTTGGAATCATTATTTGTAATCTAAAGCTTAGCCAACTGTTCAAAATTTAATATTTGAATGTCTGCCCACAATTAGATGGCTAAGATTGGGATGTCACTTAGAAATTACAAATTTATTACAGACCAATAAACACGTAAACATTTGTAATGTTTCAAATTGTGTATGTGAAGAGAATAAATAGTAACATTTTATTTAAAATCTTTTACCACAGATTTAATACAGACATTTTCTAACAAATTTCCTAAGAATTACCTAAAACCATTAAGTGGTAACTTTTTCATGTGTTAAGCAAATTAAATAATCTAAATAGAAAGGTAATTTTAAAGCGTGATTCCATTGAAATAGTTTAACATCCCATACAACAGATATAAACAGTTCAAATTTTAAAGGATATGTTCAAAATACAATTATGGAATTAATAATCTACATAACTAGTTAAAGGCAACTATTTTAGCTTTTCATTAATTTTAAGTCATTATTTGAAAAAGCTGAATTCATTTAAACACTACTAATACAAAAATCATTAAAATGTTGTTGAAATAAGCCTACATAGAGAGAAAAGTTGGTGCATAGGCTTGCATTGCTTTTATTAAATTATGGACAGATAGTATTTGGTGATTATTGTAATTATACATTATGCAAACTTACATGAGTGTAAAATGTTTAAATGAAGGGATCACAAGCTACAACAAAAGTTGTATTTGTTTTCCTGAAAATTCTTACTATAACCATCATAAACACATAATAAAGCAAACATGTACTTTTCTATAAAAAGAGATAATGTATTTGTACTTGATCTAGCGACTACTTTTGGTGCCAGTAAAGTTTACAATTTAAAATAAAACAATTTGGAATATGCTAATTCAATAATTGTCTAATCCAATTAGCAAGCCCCCACTGAGAGATTAATTAACTTTGTTAGTGCCTTACTAAACAACGAATTAACTCTGCTTCCAGAGTTGAGCTTTAACCAATTGACTCTGTGGGAGATAACTGAACAAATCTACTAGAAAACCCATACAAAATGTTCTATATAGAACAAAGTAAGAAATTGCATTGAATCTTAATAATCTTTTATCTCTTCGGAAACACTCCTTCAAGAAAGATCAACCTGTTAGCTGATCCATGGATGTTTCTTAAAAGTCCTTTTTGAAACTTAATACAATCAAACCTCATTGTAGTCACCAGATGTATATTGAAACATTTTGACGCAGTATCAATTATGTTCATGACAGTAGTAGTAAATCATTATGTTTCTGCAATACATAAAATATACCTGTTAAATAATACTAACTAACAACCACGTCTGTATCTCGCATCTCAAAAATCAGTGCTATAGAATTTGAGAGAATTGCTCACATCTGACCCCATTGAAGTTACTGAAGTAGGAATTGCAGTGTTTTGGGAATGTTAAAACTGTTCTAGATGTGCTATTGGTTCAGTTGTCATAGAACTCCCAGGCAATCATAACAATTTAACACAACAAATGTGCAATTTTACCTGAAGTACCATTTGTATAACCGAGTCAGACCTAAATAACACATTATGGTACTAATTGGAAGACGATTTTATTTAAAGATAAGTTCCATCTGATTTAATAATATGTTTTGGATAAATCAGACTTCAAATTTATGTCATACAAATAGTCATACCCAAATAGTTTCAGTTTTTTTTTTCAACAACTACCAGCCATCTCACATTAAAATTAAGCTTATTTACCAATGCTGTTTTGAACCTTAACGAAATCCTGAATAAAACAGATACCATAACAATTTTTAACTTAACCAAACCAAATTAGTTCCATATTTTAGAACTAATGACTATCTGAGGAGGAATTAAAATTACGTCTAACTATAAACCCATAGTTTTAACATTGTGTAGTTATTGAGTATTATGTCAATTCCAATTAAAGGGCAAGTTCCCATTTATTTTACACATATTGTACATGTCCATATTTAGATACAACCATAGAAAAAATTTTAATAAAGAGTATAATAACAAAAAAATATTTGGATTCACTAAATTTCTAAAGAAAATAATTATATTTATTTAAACTTATGTACTTATTGTGACTAAAATGCGATCTTTCCTGTTATCTGCTACATGGATTCTATGGCCGTTTAGATATTCTGAAAATTTTAAAGTTATAAATACTTATTACTACTAAAATATTAATTTTAATTAATTGTTACCTAGCTTCATGATAGTATCTGTTATTAATTTTCGTGATCAAGGACAGACAGTGAGTATAATATTAAACATAAAGATGATTGGGGAGAGCTGGTGCAGCACATCTAAGGTGTAGGACTTTGGATTTGGGTTCTAATATCTGTATACTTGAAGCATTTTTTTATCAGTACTGTCTACTCTTACTACACTGACTCTCACCCTTAGTATTTAATAATATCCTTGCATAGGTCAGTGACCGCATAGTAAAGCTATGAACGGAATCGGTTTCTTCAATAAAAATGTTCCCTGAAATGTTTAAACTTCAGGATTTATTATTTAAATGTACTATGGAAACTATTTTATTTATAATTTAGGTAATCTAGAATTAAACTTTTAAAGCTACATTATCAGCAAACACTTTGTATCTGTGGTTTAGTATAGCTGAAAGCTTATGAAACTTATTAGCGGTTAAATGTATTGCTATAAAGATTTATGTAGAAAAAATATTATACTTGAAAAGATCTTGGAAAGTTTTCATTCAAAATAAAAATAAAAAATATCACCACATGACCATCTATTTTACATGATTTTGGCTGATTGAAGAAATGTTCGTAGTTTAAAATGCAATAGGGATAATACCTTTAATATTCCTTTACAAAATTTAGTTATTTTGACTTTATTTTTGCAACTCAAATTTGTTCCTCCAAAATTTACTTGCCATTATAGGTAAAATACTGTTCAAAATACGGATGTATGGTTTTAATGAAAAAAGATAACATACAAAAATAAAACTGTTCTAACTCTCTTATTCATTGATATCACATGTGATACAAATAAGACTACATATTTTTTCTGTTTTTCGAACACATGTTTCTATTGCCAAAAAGGTAAATAGAAACTATTTAGAGAATTTGCCTTTAAACATAGGCTAAATCAATTTAATGTTTATTAAGAAATGAGTAGTCAAGCAAATTAAGTAATAAATATTGAGCGAAGGTAATAACAGCAAATGAATTTAAACGGTTTTGCACTATGTGGTATTTATTATATACATTATGTTATAACAGTTATATCTGTCTAAAACAATATAAAATTCAGTTATGTTCTGAATATTGAGTTAGATGTACCAATTTGTTTCTAGAAACTAAGACATTTTGCTGATAGTTTTTTTATTTGGTTCTTTGGTTAAAAAAATAAACTGTCACTTTATTTTAGAATACAACAGCAAGCAGATTCTACATTGATTTAAATGGTGTTGCATTTATTTTGGGACTGGCCTGGTTTAGAAAACTATGGATCATAACCCACATTCTTTATGGATTAGAAATTTATAGTCACTTAAAATTGTTTGGCTGAAGCAAAGGAGGAAGGGTCAGGATTATTTTGTACTTTTTAATAAAATGTTTAATGATTTTTTAATCATGTGATGAGACTAATTAATTATTTTAACCCTTAAAGATCCAAATTTAGAATTCGTTAGACATCAAGTAACGAAGCGTGTCAAATTCTCTGATAATGATAAAATAAAATTAACCCTAATCATATTTCCATAAGTATTCTCACCCGTTACGTGACATTTTTTAAACATATATACACATATATATCGCTACCTCAGAGCAACAGTGGGACATGTACCAAACACCCTACTTTCGGGAATCAGCGATCAAAGTTTTTCATGTTAGATAATAGCAGTTTACTTCTTAAACATTTGCCTAATTGAAACTAAAAAAATTACCAAAGTGTCATCTGATACATCTTTAAACAGTTTTGCAACAGTTACTTGTAATTAGTACCTCAATTATGGACATAAAAAATATAAAATAAGACCTGGCACGGATGTCTCTCTGTAGCACTAATAAATCATACTTTTCCAAATCCATGTCTCAAGTATAATATTTAAACTATTATTTAGAATAATTATTTTTAATTATAATAAATAATGATAAAATAAAACAATGTATTTAAATATTTTTTATTTTACATTTTTAGAACTTTTGTACATACAACTTTAAAAAAGTATTAAATTTATCAAGAAAAACATTGTCTTAATCATCTTCATCACTGCTGTCCTGGGCTATTGAAATGACCTTCCTTGAGCTTTGTAAATTACAATAAAATTGGTAATGTGCTTTAGGAATTAAGTTAAATAAGCATTCAATGTAGACTTGTAATAAAATAGTGATGCTTTACCCTGTGGCAACTGGAAAACTGTCTCTAAATCTTACACTGCTAACATCAGGTTTTTGTCACTAACACATTTTTCCTTATCCTTTTCTTTCTGCATTCTCGAAAGTGAAACTTCTTCTCTGTGCTTTTTCAGATGATCTTCCTTTTCTATTTTTTCTTCATCGCTCAAGAGTTTGTAATCCTCGCATTTTACACATAAATCCTTCTTAGGCTTAAAAAAAACTTATATTATTGAAAATTGATTCATACAAATGTTTTTTACGTAGTTCAAACCTTTAGCCTTGTTTTCTTCTCCATACATCCTATACATCATTGATAAGTTTAACCCACCTTCCAAGTATTCCTTATTAGTTCTTGCCCTACAGTAATGGGATTCAATCCGTGGGAAATTATTTATGTCTTCCATTACTGAATTTACTAATGCATCATCAGTTTTCTTCTGTTTCCCATGCTTTCCTCTTGAATCTCCCCCAGTAAAAACATCACTCTTTTTCATGACAGTAGATATAAAATTGTTAGAAATAGCAAATGTAGATTTAAACATTAATTTACAAACTCACTCTCTTCTACCATCTATCTCAAGATAAAACGATGCGTTGCGTTTACGAGCAGTATGTGGTCGCTCATTATTGTTACTGGAAAAAGAAATGAGTTTTGGTATGTAATCTCTTTTTCTTGTAATGTCACACAGATTGTAAAATTGATCAAAGATTGTCTTTCTACATGCATTTACCTTTCACAAGTCTGACTTTTGTTTCTTCAATATCAGCCAACTTTTTGGAATTATTAGTTATTATTGTTCTGGAAGAAAACATTGCACAAATTGTGCTAAGAAAACACTTTTATCATAAGAATAAACTAAACAGTATGATCTTAACCTTATCTCAACACAAAAACAGCTGGTGTAATATTGGGACAACTTCAATGCACTGAAGACAGAAACAAAGGAATAAAAGAGCAGCACTGGGACAACTCAGATATCCCACTGTTTCACTATAATATAATGGAAAAACAACTAAGTGTTACATCAGGATATCTTTTATATTGCTTTAATTGTTAGATATCTTGGGAAACCCACTGTAGCACTGAAATCTACATCTCCAATAGAATAAAAACCTATCATAAACTCAAAACACTAAAAATCTCAGATGTCCCACTGTTGCACTGAGGTAGCGATATATTAAACCTCCTGTTATATAACTGTTCGGGTAGTTATTGAAATTTGGAAAATTTTAATATTATATTTCAGTTTTTTTTTTTGTCTAGAAATAATAGCAAAAAAGGGTGATAGAGGGTTCTGTGACACCCTGTATAATGACTTTGGATTCTCATGGATTTGCGATCAGACACTACAATTTATTGATTAGTACTATCATATAATTTTTGTTCGTCATCATCAAAGCAGGGAGGTGCTGCTAAAGCCCATACTAATGGTTGGAGGCATTACTGTCAACCTGTTCAATTACTAGGCCCTTTATTGATATTTATTTTTCAGACTTTCTGTTCCTTAATTGTTTTGTTTTTTAACTATTCACTTCCTAAACGTTTGTTTTTGTACAACATGAGAGGGTAAAGTAAATTTACTCTTGAAGTTATAAACTTTGGTAAATATTTACTTTGGCCATTTCATACTATTTTTTGTTTTTTGAAAAAGAAAATGCTTAACAAGTTTTTAACAGGCTATAAAGTGTTAAAAAAAGAAGCTTGTAAAAGGAACTAGTAGTTGAATGGGCTGATAGTAATGCCCTTTGGCCATCAGGTGTTGGCTGCGGTACCAGTGGAGCCTTCCACTGATAGCGACAAATGACAAATATCTCCCAAGACAGTACTGAGTAGCATACTTTTCAATTCTGACACACAATAATAGTAACCTACTTCAAAATACACTGAAAACACAACAAAAATCACTCACGAACACCTCAAAATGTCCACCAACAAAATTTAAATAATGTCATTTAAACGTGAAAATGAAATCAACAATCAAATACACAAATAATTAGCAAAATAACAAAAAAGACCAAAATAATAATAGAAGAAAAATAGATGAGTAAATTGTGGTTAAAATATAAAAAAAAAGTGAGAGTAATAAACTAAGCTCAAACATAGTTGGTGGCATATTCACCCTTTTCAGATTTCCTGGGTATTTATAAATGTTTGTTGTAGGTTTAGATTGTTTTGTGACGCCTTTCACACTGGCATTTTGGGTTAGGCTAACATGGGTAAATTAAATATTATTCATAGATTTATCTCATGATCTCCATACATGATGGATATTTTGTATGAGGCCTGTGGTCAATAAAATATAGGTACAAATGTAATTTATATTCAACTTTATAAAAGTACTGCCTTCCTTGGAATGTGCCATATAGCTACAGGACTGTACTCTATTCAGACTATGGTAGATTATTGCATTGTTTTAAACAAATCCATGACTTACCTTCATATTGTTTTCTACTAGGTAGTTGATGGAACATAACTGATAAACTATGTATGCACGCAAAACTTCATACGTTGTCTTGCTTTTAAATGCAGCTTTAGGGTCAGCAAACCCAGTGTCCAGAGGGTCTCGTTTAGATCCAAATGATTTTTTATCTGCGGTTAAATCGTTTATAGCTCCGGCAGTTACAGATTTAAGTGCTATCTGATTACAACTTTGAAATGGTAAAAATAAACGTATTCTGGACGATTTTCCACCACGTAGGGTTAAGTTATATATACTAACACCGGTGCCGTATTTCCTTGAGACACTACACCTGATGACACCCCTCAAAAACGCCATCACTATTACGGTAATGTTCAAACTCTTTATATCAATTGAAATAGAAACACACTATTAAATTGTGAAATTATATGTACACATAATAACAGTACATCTTCCTAACATCAACTCCAATGCAGACGACACAACACGAGCAAGTCCTCTCAATCAGAAGACTAGAACCGTCTGTACTCAACTTACGACTCTCTCGTTTATACTCCCCCCCTTATCATCTGCTCCCACTTCAACATTTTGCAGACGAAAATGTACTAGGCTGCCAACAGCACAACAATGAATACCCTAAAAGATCGAAAACATTACTATTTTCTACAAATAAAAAATGTTTTATACGAGCTTAAATTGTAAAATAACTACTTGCACTGCGTGATAATACGTTTCTATTAATGGCTCATGCTCTTTACAGATAATTTTTATTACAGCACATACAACGTATTTTAAAGACGTTATAATTGTAGAGTACGATAACTAATTTGTTTGATATGTATATTGGGAATATTGTTTAAGAAGAAAATCATCAAGATTATTTATACTACGAAATGCCATGTTAACGATTTAATTTAGTATTATTACAATTAAATTACACGCCCGATTTTGTTATAACTTGTATATCTGAACTGTTTTAATTGTAAAGTAATCAATCATGTTCGTTTCGGAATGCTTTAATTTTTAACAGAATTGTTAGCAGCTACCTTAAATTTGAAAGGCAAATGAATATTTTTGGGTTTGTATACAATATAATTAGAGATTCGAGTAATATCATCTAATTTTAGTTACCGTACGGTACTGAAAATATTTTCTTATTTATTTGATATAATTTTCAAGCGTATTAGACTTCACGTAGAATAGAAATACACGTTTGTTTGTTGGAGAATTGAATAAAAATACATATTTAGAAGAGAGTACAGAATGATGTTTCAAACTGTTATAGAAAACTGTTTATGCGTACAATAAAATAATGTACTCCGTCAATGCAGTAATCATCCAACGTAATAACAATCCATACCATAAATCTTAATAAAATCATTATTATATCTAATAAGTATTAAAAAAACGCACGCATACAAAATGTAAGTCGTGTCGACCTTAAGGAAAAAGGTAAGGTGGTGAAAATATTAGGCTTGTTGTTTTTCAATGTATCCTCCTTTACATTTGCACACTTCATACCTACAAAATATTCCATCGTCCGAGCTATGGTGTGTATGGGCGATTTCATGGAACCCGCAATGTCTCAGAGCAACCTTTGCAATCAACGCTACATTCCGCTGCGGCAGCTTTGTGTAAACAGTAAGTTAGTGTTACATAGCACTCTACATTAACTGTGACATTCCTTTCTTTTAAATCAGTCAGTAGTATTATCCTAAAACCACAAAAATATTTTACCACAAATTACTTGTCCATTTTGTGAACTTTTTCTTTAGCAGGATCCTTCTGGTCTTCTCCAGTCCATGGCCTCGTTTTTACTAAGAGGGTCGTATGAGAAAATTATTGTTTTCCCCAGTCACAAATGACATTAAAATTTCGAAGGGCTGTATTGTATTAATACAAAAATTCATTGAGGCAGTGAACAATTTATTATTTTTGACCACCTGATAGAGGTTTTCGGTCCAATTTTGCATTCACCTTACTCGTATGCAAGTTGTCTCTAACGATCCTCAAAAACCTTTTTTTGAAAGTTCCAACGTTTTAGAGTATTTATTTAGTTTTCAAACACCGGCCAGACAATATTGCAAATGTGAAAGTGATAGTAATGTTTTTATTCAAAACAATTTTCTCTCTAAAACTTCCAGGGTTTGCTGAAAGAGTACCTCCCCCTGGATTGACGGATGCCAGCAAGAAATATTTGTACAACATTCGAACATACGCAAAAAGACCTTCTCTGCCCTGCAATCGAAAATAGTGCTGTTTCAGAGAAGGTTGAACAGTCTGAAGCAGAGCCTGGCCCAAACAAAAGGAAGCGCTCAATTTAATCTCTGTGCTCAGTGTATATTACAGTAATCTAATTTTCGGAACATGTTTTCTTCAGTTTGTTTGTAGCAGTATAACACTTTTAGTACAAGTTTCACTTATTTGTACCAATAACAAATATATTTTATTTTGAAAATATATCCATATTTTTTTTAAACGCTAGTATTCATTTAAACAAACGCCATTTTGAAATGGGATGTTTTCCAAAATGCCATATAGGTTTGAAAATAAATAAACTAAGAAATCTAAAATTTTCAAACAACTATCTTAAATATCACCTAGTCTATAAAAAGACAAGTTCTAGTTGTAATTGGCCGACCCTTCACCTCTTTGAGTATTATCGTTGACTTACGGGACATTATGTATATAATATGATTTATTTGCATGTATTTCTGAGTTTCAACTAACAATATACATTTTAAAGACTTTTGGTAAATTTTTTTATATGCAAAAAGAAGCTAAAACGCGTTTTATTAAAAAATAACGTTTTTACATTTTATTTTCAAACGGCCATTACTTCCTTATTTTAAAAGGTATACATGTAATTTTGGTATCATATCACTCATAAATTGAAGCACTTTAAGGAAAGTACAATAACTCAAAATAAAAGTTTTGAGACTTGTCTTGGGAAGATTTAAGATTAAAGATTGTATTCTTAAATTTTTAATTATTAACATTGTTCTAGTATATAATATAGATTTAGGAAATTTAGATTAATTCTGAGAAAGTATATTGTAATTTGTAAAAGTTATTTAAAGGCTAATAAATATTCTGAATTACCGCACATTCTCGGCGTTCACTGCAGGCTAACAATGTTTTAATATTTATAAAGATTTTTAAATTGTAATATCATATTTGTTTTGACATTAATTATGTACTACTTATATATCTACACGGTTTAAACAGTACCCTTGTATGGCACACAAAATGGTAACATTTAAACAATAATTGAAATTGTAATGTCAGTTTTGTTTTGATAATATTCTGATGTACAATAGGTATAGATTCACAAGGCATAGACAGTACTAATGTATGGGTTGTTTAGTGTAAATAAAACTATAAATACAACTACCAAGATTTAAAATTATAGGGTATGGTAGGCACTTAGTCTTATATTTACACAGAAACTAAAATTATAATTACCCCTATGTTTTCACATTACATATGTCCAACAGATAGTAAAGTAAAAGTAAAAAGTAAAGCATGTCTTATTTTACCAGGCGAAGTTAGGGCTAAGAAGCCCTCTCTAACACTTAACCTGGGGACCAACGGCTTAAAGGTGACTTCCGAACCACCACCAATGGCCGGGCAGGCGGGCCGCTTGCAAGGACAGGATCGCTCAGCGGTCACCTGTCCAAGCAGCAGCCACGCTTGACGTTGCTTGATCTGGTTATCTTGCGATAACCGCCGTACCCACTACACTGCGCCATAGTCATCTACACGATAGGACCTCTGACGGTCGACACTATCTTTTTCACGTTAGTATATTAAAATACAGCTTACAGAGCACCTGTGTACAAATTTTGATTGCGGGCATTTGTTTGGTTTAGTCTCAAGAGCGATTTTTATTGGAGAACTCTCGTATAACGATTCGTTTTCTACGGTCAAGTTTTCATATTTAGGATTTTTATTTATTATATATTTAACAGGAACCCTTTGTGTAAAATTTTAAATACGAAAACTGTATAGATTTTGTAAAAGATCGCTTTTTAATAATTAGTTTTATATATTTTATCTCAGTTTCTAAATTTTTGGGCGCGCCTTTAGATTAAAAAATGCAACATTGATGCACAGAATACAGATGGATAACTTCACGGTCTGGACGACCAAAGTGACGCTAGCTTCACGGTGGTTTACTAACAGACTTGCTTTCCTTATTTTGTTTTCAAACTTATGAGGTTAGTCTGATTATAAACAAAAAGTGTTTGTTGTGATGCTTCAAATAGGCCTAGTAACCTATCAATGAATGTAAATTCAGTGTTTCTAGTATTTTGTGTGTTCCTAGAACAATGCCCCGTCCTAAAAGAATATGTAAATATTGTGTCAATAAAGGCAATAGGTTTTTAGGACTAATCCTTCGCTTTGGCAATTGTGCCTCCAGTACTCCTAGGCCTAGTTGGTGCAGCAAAGTGCATCAAAAAAGAAGATACATTTAGTGGACATAAATTTTATCATTTTGAAGTATCAAGTGGAAATATTAGCAGTGTGAAACTACCTATAGATTCCCTCCATAGAAGGAACAAATCATCTGATATGAATCCTAACCTGGGTAATGAGTTATTCGTAACCTAGTTCCTGAACCAGTTCATTTAACAAAACTAAATTAATTTTATCATTTGAAGACAAAAAGAACAAATTTGAAACAAAATGTAAGAACTGGCATCCTGAATTTTGGTAAAACTTTCTTTAAATATTTGAGACACAGCCTACTATACTACAATATAATCCTCATTTTCACGCCTATTTTCGGAGATGTATCGGTTTTACATGTCAAATATTGAAAAAAACATCTTTTGATGGCTGTATAACTCTCTTATTAGGCTGCGCCTATTATCAGAGACATCGATTTTACAGGTCAACTACAGGAAGAACCTATTGATAGCTGTACCTCAAAAAAGTACTAGCCGATCTTGATAAAACTTTGTACATATATTTGAGACATAGTCTACTATACTACAATATAACCCACGTTCTTAGGCCGCACTTATTTTCAGAGCCACATCGATTTTACAGCCTATGTGCTGAAAAAACAAATCTGTAGATGGCCGTACCTCAAAAATGTACGTGCTAATTTTGATAAAACTTTCTATACACATTCAATATACAGTCTTATATATTAAATTACTACCTTCATTTTTATGCCGCACCTATTTTTGAACTATATTGATTTGACATGTCAATTATTGGAAAAACCAATGGATGGCTGTGTATCTCAGAAACTTACTAGACGATTTTGATAAAACTTTCTATACACATTTGAGACACAGTCCACTATACTATAATATAACCCACATTCTTAGGCCACACCTATTTTCGGAGGTATATAGATTTTACATGTCAAATACTGCAAAACCAAATCTATGCATGGCCGTAACTCAAAAACGTACTCACAAATTTTGATACAACCTTGAATACACATTTAATACATGATCTATTGTATTACAATATAACCCTGATTTTTAGGCCAGATCTATTTTCGTACGTTTTGAACTAGACTAAGACTATATTATATGCCAGTATAATATATTAGACTATGTATTGAATGTGTATACAAACTTTAATCAAAATCAGCTCTTACTTTTTTGAGATACAGAGCTATCCATAGGGTTTCTCAGAACTTGTCTTGATAGATCAGTGTAGTCCCAAAAATACCTGCTACATATGGCGATTATTTCATATAAGTAGACTTTGTTAATTTAAAATCTGTATTTGTACTATTTACCTTCACGTTATTAAATTAATATATATTTTTTATGGGTTAAATTGATGAATTAGCTTAGGAACTAGGTCCGGGTACTCGTTCTTTCTATGTATGGAACCAATGGCCAGTTTGAAGTTGGCATTTTGTATAAACACTGATGATATACGGATTATACAATGTAAATCAAACTAATGATAAAATAAAAAAATGGGAAGTATTTAATTCAATGTCTTTCATTATAACCACACAAAGTTCATTGATAGTATTTGCAATTAGTAATTGAGACTGGACGGATTAAATATTTGTTGTTTTTGGGGTGCTGTAGAAGTGGCGTCTAACGGACTATTTTATTTCTTATATCTGTACACGGTAAGTCGAGCAAAGTTGATCGAGCAAAAAACATGGTCATAAAATCGTCTAGTGCTAGCCCTGTTCAGTCCAATCAAAGTTATTTAGTAATATCTTAGAGTAAGTACTAAGCAATACTCTGCTACAATATTAATGTATTATATGTTATGGTACCAGTTTTCTCATTCTGATGTTTACAATTTATATTTTTTTAAATCACTGCGGCAAGGAAAAATATAAAATCTATACGAAATTTTAAATTTTAATGGCATATCTTTGTTTACTATATTAACATATAATAACTAGAGATCCATACAGTATAAACAGTACCAATGTCCAATTGTTCAGCGTACATAAAGCTAAAGACAATCACAAGTACCTAGGTTTGTAGCAAGATAAGGCTAGCAAAAGATTTCGATCAGATTGCTCGGATATTTCATGCTGCTGCCCCCATTATGATAAAGAAAGATGTTCTTGCATCATCAACACAAAATATTCGGAAGCGTGTTAAGAAGTGTTTAGACTGTAATGGCGGAATCTTCTAATCTTATTTCTAATGTAATGAGATTAGTTATGTTTTATTTAGAACAGTATTATATTGGTAAATTAAATTTATCAACTTAATTATAAACAACATTAAACATTTATTATGCTAATACAGTATGATTACTTTGTTGGAGGGTAATACAGGGTTAGCCAGTGAAACAGGAAGATTGGAGATGGCCTTGACAGTTGGAATGTGAGTGGTGGGGGTGATAGTGGCCGGCTCCTTTCTACCTGCATGTCCTGCCATTTAGTTGAGATGGATCGTTGGACGGGTGAATATCGCGGCTACGCGGTTAAAGCGTATTATACGAATGGTAAGAGTTTGGTGAAAACGCGACGTGCTTTTCGACGCCATTTCAACATACCGCGCAACAGGCCTGTTCCTTCGGATAACGCAAGTCGTTCGTGGATAAACAAACTGGATCAACGTTTAAAAAAACGAGCTGGGAGTGCAAAAACCTTTCGAACCCCTCAAAATATCGCTACTGTTCAACAGGCAATGCTCAGAAGTCCACGCCGATCTGCCAAACAACATGCTGTACGCCTTGAAATAAGTAACACTTCGGTGAGAAGGATTCTTCATGAAGATTTAAATTTTCACCCATACAAAATACAGATTGTGCAATCTCTCAAACCAACTGACCATCAGAAATGATTACAATTTTGTGATGAAATGGCCAGAAGACTTGAAGAAAATGTCGACCAAGTAAACAACTTGTGGATGAGCGATGAGGCGCATTTCCAACTCTCCGGTGTTGTTAATAAACAAAACTTCAGATACTGGTCTGAGGAAAACCCTGGTGCACTTCATGAAACGCCTCTTCATGCTGAAAAAGTGACACGGTTTGGTGCGCAATGTCAGCAAGAGTAATTATAGGCTCATTTTTCTTTGAGGATAGCAATGGAAGTGATGTGACTGTTAACTCTGTGCGTTACGTTGCAATGATCCAGAACTTTCTTACGCCACAACTCTCCCGTTTTCCAGTAAATGAACACACAATGTTCCAACAAGATGGGGCAACAAGCCACACTGCAAGAGTTGCTATGAATGCTGTGAATGCTTTGTTTCCAGGTGGCGTCTTTCCCGAAACGGGGATATCCCTTGGCCCCCTCGCTCTCCAGATTTGACAGCCTGTGACTTTTCTATGGGGTTACTTAAAAACAAGAGTTTTTCAGAACGATCCACCTAGAACTATCCCTGCCCTAAAAAAACAAATTCGGGATGAAATCGAAGGAATACCAGTCAATATGCTGCAAAATGTCATGAGAAACTTCCAGGCCCGGCTGCAGCAGTGCATAGATTCCATTGGAGGACATATGACAAGTTTTATATTCAAAAAATAATTTTTTCACTTATTGTACAGTAGGCTAAATGGCTACTTTTTTTCTTTATATTTATAACCATTAAATAATAAAATTAATTTTCTTAAAGAATTACTTACTTATTTAAATTTTCCCGTTTCACTGGCTAACCCGTTACAAGTTACATTAAATTTAAATAGATTAATTTAGAATTTGTTTGCTATTGATTTTATTTACATAAATTTTCTCAGAATTAAATTTTCTGTAATTTTTTCATGGATTTTATGCATTTGTTAGCCATTTCATGATAATACGGCACCTCAAACGTGAAAAACATGTTCTTTGACAGTACATCTTTTGTTTTAAGTAAGATATTTTACAAACTAAGGAACTTACAGTTCTGTGACCTAGTTTATTCAGTTTTTCGGATAAAATTTCATATGAAACAACCAAATTTTGTTAATTACCATTCTAATGGTTTCAGTCCAGGATTATTTTATCCTTGAAGTGGAAATCTGGGTGAAATCTTACTAACGAAGCATTTCCATGTTTATATGAACTTTTTGTATTATTTTTAGGTCTACAATCACCTGTTAAAATGTTTTTCTTTCCTCCCGGACCACCCTGTAATGTAATAAGTACATCATGTAGTAAGTATACCACATGAAAGTACTACCAAGTGAAAGTAATTTACTACATTTTTTAACAAATAATATGTAGTAATAATTTTTTTTAATGTTTGACAGTTACTCCATTGTAGGACAGTTGTAATATTGCTCACATGACTTTTGCTTAAAAACTATTAACCCAAGATATGTCACATAAATACTTGATGTGTCGATGAATTATTTTCACAATATTGTATATTTTATGTAAACATAAATTAACACACTGTGAATTTACCCACCTGAAGGCAATATAATGTTTGTATGTAATAAAATAAAAGAAGAAAAATTTTCATGTTAAAATATGCAGAAAGTCCAAAACTTGAAATAGGCAAACTATATAAGCTACAACTAAACATATCAGATACCAACTCCTCATATCTGTTTACCATATTTGAATGAGTATAACTGTAAGTAACTGTTAAAATTAAAAAATTAAATTTTTGATAATGTCCTGCCAAATAATCTGTCATCTAATAATTAACCAATCAAGGAGATTTCAATGATGCGAAGGAAATTAATGTATGTATGTAAATTAGGTATGTACACTGTGGATGGAGGAGGCACTCTGAATGCCTATTTTATGGCATTGCACTTTAATGTGGCAATCAAGCCTAGAATGAGGGTGAGGTGGACGATGAGGATGAGGAGAAAGGCAAGGCCAAGGGGGAAGGCAAGGATGGGAGTACAATGAGGACTCGCTGTCCAACTCATCATAGTCCTCCAAGGTAAGGCAGAGGAAGAGAGGGAGCAGTAGATCCACAGTTGTCTCACTCCTCCAATACAGACATTTCTCAAGTAAGTAGGAATCCCTCCCCCAAATAAAGTATTTTATTATTTTTTATGCCCTTAAATTGCTTATAATTTTGATCTTCTCATTGTAAAAGAATCAGATCAAATGAAAGTAAGTATAAAAACTATGTAAATTTGTAGTGTATTTTATGAACTGTCTTGTACTACACATTGTAGAATTTTGAAGCCATTAATTTTTTAAAGAATGAAGAATATTATTTGCATTGACATAATAAAGTTTAAATTACCAGTGCATAAACCGGAAGTATTATATGTCATTATGTAGTGTGTGTTGTATACTTCACGTGGTATATGTGTCTTGATGGAACCGGTTTATATTTTTGAGAAGAAGTTTTTACTGTTTACATACAAATCTATCATAACTCATTTTTAGCCTCCCAACAACGCTTTTTAGCCAGGCCATAAAAGCGGAAGTTTTATATCTCATTATAGAGTAACACAGTAATATATTGTGTGTGTGTGTGTGTGTATTGTTTACTTTGTTTACTTGCGAATATATATTTAAAATTCTTTTTTTTATGATTTTAAAATATATCACTGAAAATAGAAAAGAATTTGTTACTTTTATGGTTTATTTCTGTCCTAGCCACTTACAGTTGTAATTAATAATTAATATAAGTGTCACATTTATATTTAGTTATGTAATGTGCCAACCTGTAGATTGTTTTATTTAGTGTACAGATTCAATTTCTAAGTTTATAGGTTAGGTTTCAATGCCATCAATCATTTTTACCCTTCTCTCACTTTGGTCAGTAGTGGGAAGTGGTTATACAAAATGGTGTGAGAAATAAGGGAAATGGGACACAACACCTGGTGTAATCCATTGGCAATTTCACTTGTTAATCCATAATACTGTTGATTTCAACAATATAATATATTACAGGCTTTCAAAATTACAACAAGTTACAACAATGACTTGGCTAATGACATATGCTACAAATGCATAATTTTTGAGAATGTGTACGTTACCTCCAGCTTTATAGTTTATTTTATATTTTATTTCATGTGACTAAAACTGATGTGGACTAATCCCTCTGTTATGTAACCAAGTGACTTCTCCATAGAGACTCATAAACAATAGATTGTACGTGAGACTGATTTACCATTTTTGAAACATTTATTCATAGTATTCAATAGCACTGTTGGCAATTAACATGTGTGCTACTCTGTCAGACACCAACTGGTCCGCCAAATCTAATTCTGATTTTATTCCACATTTAAATACTTGCAAACTAATTTAGCTTGAACACTCATGTTATTTTCTGGAACTATGATACTGACCAAGCGCCTTCATAGGTAGGATACAACTGACATTATGATACTTATTTTTAGATTCAATAACTATCGATAGTATGTTTTACCTCAGTCTTCAACAGATTTATTTCATGCTGCTCATTAAAATATTATTTTATCAGAAGTCTTTTCTTTGTTAAGTAATTGAAGTATTATTTAACTATTACCTTTAATCATGTGTTTAGTTTTATATAAAAGAATAATTATGTTTTACTGACATGATTTTCACCTTTTTATATTTAGGCGTATCCTAGCTAACTTACTTTGCATGATAGAGAAGCAGTGTATAGAAATAATCACATGGTGTGCTTTTAAGAATGCCACGTTACTTTGTTAGCATTGGTAAAATAGAACCATGGTAACCAGTTGTTGTAGTACGATGTATTAAACGTAGTTTTAAGATTATGCCAAATTTATTGTCAATGAAGTTTATGTGTTTTTCTGTTGTAGATGAAATATCTTTCACCTCTAGGAGGCCATCTCTAGCTGTAAATCTTATGAGTTTATGATGAACAGAATAGTGGAAAAACATTCCCTCTTTGGAAATGTGGGAATGGAATGGATGGGTAAGAGAAGATACCATTTACTAAAACTGAATCTTTCATTTTATCTATGATAAGTTTATTCAGGGGCCCTCTAAATCACTTACACCCCATTTAGCCCTTAACAACCCTATTGGCAAACAGCTGGATTGAGCCCTTTGCTACAATGTTGCCAGTATAATATGTCGTAGTGGTCAATCTTGACATAGCGACTTAATTTGGGTATTGTTGGAAACATCAGTTTCTGTACTAATACAGACTGATTCTGATAAAATTATATGTTTTGTATAGAGGTTGTTGGAAGGAACATTCTTTTTAATACACTTGTTAGTGCGAATGACAATGAATTGTCAAACAAATAGTGATATGTTAGCAGAAGAATCTGTAAACGATTATGTTGATATAATTGACACATACAATTGCAGTACAGAATTGGTATGCGAAATAGCTATTGCTAAGATTACCCTTGATAGGTCCCATCTCTTTCTTGTTGGAGTTTACAGAACAAATGGAATCCTGGAAGCCAGCCTGGAAATTCTAGCTGAAGCACCGGAAGGCATACCAACGAACCAACCAGTATTAATAATGGGTGATATTAACATTGACAGCCTGACCAAAAAGAATGACTACACTTTAATGAATGAAATCCTGGCTAGTCACAACATTCATATTCTTGACTTACCACCTACAAGGATAACGCCGACTTCAAGGACTTCCATTGACTGTGTTTGTACTAACCTTGAACCAGAGAAGATTCACCTTGAGGTCATAAATACGGCCATCTCGGATCACACTGGTCAGCTCTGCACTATTCAATGGAACAAACACATACCACCCCCACCTGCTACTGAGCGCAGAAACATGAGCAACAAAAATCTGCTTAACTTAAAAACTTTGCTCCGTCAGCAAGACTGGACATCAGTCTTCCATACGAATGATGTAGAAGAATCCTACAATAACTTTAACAATGCACTTTCTTTTACTATCAATTCAACTTGCCCTATAATAAAATTGAAAAAGAGGACCAAGCGGGCCATACAAACTTTAACTAATCCCATAACAGTTCATCTGAGGAAGCAATTCACTGAAGCACAAGATTTGTACAACACTACAGGAGATGAAACTGACAAAAGAAATGTAGCCCTTCTAAAAAAGAGTACGACCTACGACTAAAACATCTTAGACGCCAAGATAACATAAAAACAATTTCATCAGGAGATAATAAATCCAGTGCAATCTGGCAGGTTATAAACTCAGAGAGAAAGCCAAAAGAGGAAAAGCACCTTCCCGCAGCACTAGACATACAGGGAAAACTCATAAGAGATCCCACAAAAATTACAGATTATCTCAATAAATGTTTCATAAACGTAGCTGAAGATACTATACTAAACAGTAAACAGCCAAGAAACCACAAAATCCTACCAGCCCCAAACCCAGATATACCAAATTTCATACTGCACCACACAACCCGAAAAGAAATAGATCAAATTATCCAATCATTGAAAACTAAATGCTCAGCTGAATATGATAATGTCTCAACAAAACTTTTGAAAGTTTGTAAAGAAGAACTAATTGGGCCTTTAATTAATATAATAAATAAATCTTTTAATTCTGGAATATTCCCGACAGCACTTAAACTAGCCAAAGTATACCCTAAATTTAAGCAAGGATGCACTACACAAGCAGCTAACTACCGCCCAATTTCATTAATACCCACCTTCTCCAAACTTATTGAAAAATTGGTACTAAACAGATTGCTTCATCACATAATAACTAATCAACTTCTGACACCCCACCAACACGGATTTTTGACTGGAACATCAACAACAACAGCTCAACAGCTGAAATTTCTAACAGACCAATTGGAAGAAGGTAACACAGCCACTGCCATTCTAATCGACTACAGTAAGGCATTTGACTGTCTTAGTCATGGACATCTCTTAGTTACCTGATAGGACGAAACCAAATGGTAGAAATAAACCACACCTCAAACAATATAACACGTCAAATAAAGTCAGCACCACAGCCCATCACACGTGGTGTACCTCAAGGCTCTGTATTAGGACCGGTCTTATACATTTTATACACAAATGACCTACCTAGCTTCATGCAAAATCTCGGACAAACGCTGATGTATGCAGATGATACAGTGCTCCTACTGAGTAAAAAAGAACCAGATCAACTTGAAATAACTGCTTACACTGCTCTGAATATGGCTTTTCAATATAGCCATGGAAATGACCTTGTGGTAAATGAAAATAAAACTAAACAGCTGGTCCTAGGAAGACACAAGGAAATTGCAGGGAGACTACCAGAGCTGGAGTTAACAGACACTTCAAAGTACCCGGGCATAATAATTGACGACCGCCTTACATGGACAGACCACATAGACTCTCTGTGCAAAAAGTTGAGCACAGCATTATATGTAATTCGCAGGATAAAAAGTACATGTGACACAGCAACAGCCAAGACTGCTTACCACGCCCTATACGAAAGTCACCTTCGATATGGGATTGCTGCTTGGGGAGGCACCTCAGCGAATAACATGCAAAGTCTCGTAGTCCTTCAGAAGAGAGCAATCAGAATTCTTAGCAACCTCCAGCAAAGGGAATCCTGCAGGCATCCATTTAAAGATCTAAGAATTCTCACTGTTGTCAATCTCTACATCTTGGAAACTATCACCTTTCTCCATACTAAGTCACCTGAAGCAGCAAGAACCGGTGCACAATTTCACAATTACAATACTAGGCATGCCACCAACTACCAACTCCCAGTACACCGACTCACTATGACAGAGCAGAAACCTACCTACGCAGGAGCAAAGTTATGGAACGCCCTTCCAGAACACCTTAGTAAGACTGAAAAACAGCAGTTTGTACGAAGACTGAAGAAACGCCCTTCCAGAACACCTTAGTAAGACTGAAAAACAGCAGTTTGTACGAAGATTGAAGAACTGGTTACTGGAGCATCTGTTTTACCAACTGAAAGAATTTTTTGAATGGACTAATAACAATGAAAGTCTAACTGTTTTATATTAACTTGACAAAATATTCCATACTAGACTTCCATGACCCTTGTTCTTATGTCTAGGATAATGTACAACAGAATGTAAATAAATAAAGAAGGCAAATTATCTGTATGCATGCTATTTTGTAAGTTGTTATATATGAACCGGCTTCAGCACAGTTAATAATGCACCCTATTTAACATCCTTAACCATCCTCTTTCTTTTGTTTAAACATCTATGTTTAAAAGAATATGTATTTGATGCGGGATTTCCGCACTTCCCCGAAGTCCCATGATGGGATAGAATAGAATAATACTTTGTTTCTGAACATTAAGAATTGTGTAAAATATGCTGAAACACAAATATCATCTTACTCCGTCTGACTTTCTCTTTTGGGGCTACCTAAAATATTTAGTGTGGCATGAGACATGAATAGAATTTTTTGAAACAAATCTGTTGGTAGACATAAGTATTTGTATGCCACTTGCTTATAAAGAATTTTCTCCAAAACAAAACATTGTTTATGGGAAAAAATTGTAAATCTTAATAAACCATGGAAAACTGCACACTTTTATCGGAATTACCCTGTCTACAGTTACTAATGATGCGTTTTTATTAGTCAACCATATATCTGTGGTTGTAAAGGGGTATTTTTAACCAAATAAAATACTAATTGCTGTAAACTAGTAAACCATTGTAAATTATTGTTTACTAATGTGAACATTATTGTGTACAGTTAATTCAGACACTGTGTCAATTACCTTATACATAGAATAAAAGGCCCGAGTGCTCAACTACAGTGAGTTGTGATTTTACTCGATAGTTGTGGATTTCAGATCCATATTTGTGCAATCAAACATTTTAATAATGTCAATTAGAAAAAATAAAATGACAATTATATTATTTTCAGTTAAGGTAGCAGATTTTTTATAACTAATGCTTCACTTTGAAAGGACAAATTTGAATTATGTTGACATAATTGTCAGTAATATTAAATAAACAATAATGGTTAATATTGAGTCTATCAACTGTGAGGCATGTTTAGAAATTAAGTATCATTAAAAAAAGTCAAACAATTTTTTTTTCAACATAGATTTATTTCTATATAAAAGCCCAAACCTTAAACTATTTTTTGACATAGTTTTCACCAATGTTCAAACATTTGTCATAGCGGGTGATCAATTTGTCTATACTGTACCCTCTTCGTAGAAGGTTCCTGCCAACTAATATAGCCACAACTCCACATCAGTTCAACTGCTTCCAACTAAATTGTTGAACCAATGTTTGAGTGTCACTAGCAGTATGCGGCCGAGCATTGTCTTGGAGCAACACAATTCCGTTACTGAGCACTCCTCTCCAGTTGTTTTGAATTTCCCACCTTAGTTTACTGAAGGTTTCGCAATACCTTGCCACATGAATGGTTTCACCTCTTGGGAGAAAATCAATCAGCAAAACACCCTTCCGATCCCAAAAGACAGTGCACATTATTTTTGTGTCCAGACATTGTTGTCTTGAATTTTTGTTTCTTCGGGGATTGCGAGTGTCGTCACTCCATTGACTGCTGTTTGCATTCCGGTGTGACATGACGGACCCAAGTTTCATCACCTGTCACAATTTTGTTTAAAAATTCCTCACCATCATCACTGTAACATATGAGAAAAGTCTAAACACTTCCAAGTCTCTTGGTTTTGTGCATGTCAGTGAGCATTTTTGGAACCCTTCGGGAACACAGCTAGCGGTAACCTAAGCAGTCCGTTAACCATTTTGTACAAAAGAGGTGATATATAAATGCAAAATACAAAACATATTAGAATATTTTACACTGGTAAAATATTGTTTTCTTAAAAGATGAATTACTAGTGAACTTAATTTTCAACAAATATTACTTTTCAATCAGAAATAACAATGTTATGATTTTTGTTATGAAAAGTGTCTGAATGATTAAATAATTCTTTAACAAATCCTCTGGTATCTTCATATATTCAGCAGGGCAGGCTGCCACAGCCTGCACTGACAGCTAGAGGCACTCGTGATTAGACTTGGAATTTACATATGTTGATAATGTGTATTGGAAAAGTGCCGTCAAAGTTAGGAAATAACTTTGCAATATCAAATGATTCTTATTGGTTAATTCACGACATGTCATCTGCAGGCTCCGCTACAATAGACTTCTTGATGCCAATAGTTAAAACTGATATTTTTAAAGATCATAGTTTTAAGTACAGATGATAGTTATATCTAACTTGTTATTAATAATTACCATTGCAGTGAAAGTACTGAACTACAACATCTCTGCCGCAATAATACTTATGTTTAGAACTTCAACTGTTGTGGTGCTCATTGTGGAAAGCCAGTGTCTCCATGTATTTAAATTTATTCACTTCACTCTACTTGATCAATTTAACATCTGTCTATTGATAATTCTGATCACTTCTGATTGGAGTTGATCTAAAACAGTTTATCTGTATTCATTCTCCTATAAGGGTTGATATACTTTTAAAATATACCTTTTGTTACCTTATTACATATTATTATGATATTATACATAAAATTAAAATCTGTGGGTTAAATTTTGTTTCTGAAATCCTTTATAGAAAGCAGTTGATTTCATTGTCTAATAAATGTAATAATATAATTATTTGGAAGTTTTTATTTGGTGATATATAAGTTCCTCCTGGCTGGTATAAGATCATGGTACCGAATATAAGTAATTTTATTGTTTTGACCTCTAAACAATATTTTATTTTACTTTGTAATGACCTGTACTCTTATTGGGTGCTTTGATTCTAAATTCCATATAATTGATTATATTAGTGTTAATTTAAACTTTTTTTTCAGAGGAAGCTGAAAAAATATGAAGAAAAAAATTATAACATGATTTGTGTTATCAGTAAATATATGTTGTACATAGTAGCATCCTAAGTGTTTTATTATTGTTATGTATATACCTTGTGTTACAGTTTACCTGGTCACACAGTGGTATCCGGTGAGTGGATACCGACTTCCGCTCCCATGCAGCTGCTAGACAACAGGAAGTGATCATTTTAACAGTTCCCACCATACATGCTGATACCAAAATATTGGTACTCACCAATCACCAGCTGAGATTTGGAATAAGCATGGTCCAGGAGATGGAGGGGGATGCTCCAAACAGAAACCCCGGAGTGGAGACAGGATCCCTGTCAGCCATAGTCCTCTATACTTCTCAGAAGACGCGGGAGTAAACGAAAAGATGAGTGTGTATGCCAGAGTGTGATATGTGTGCGGGAAAAATACTTTAGGTGTAAAAGTGTCTTGTGTCAGTACTCAATAATTATGTAAGTTAATAATTTTGGATGTAAATATTAAGAAAATAACATTAGATAATATCATAGTTTAGTAAATTAATATTAATATGTTTTATTTCAATTTTCAAAGTAATTACATTTAAAAGCAATCAATATAATGATTATTTACCCAGATAAAATTAATAGTTTGTTATAGAAAAGATATGTTTAAAATTTCTATATAATATATGTAAATTATTCTAATTTCCACAAGAAATTTGTTCCAGTTGATTACATAAAGATAAAATGTAACTGTTAAAATATTTAAAGACAACATTCTCTCCTTGCATACTTTGTCCATTGTACTTGTTTAGATATTTAAAGAGAAAGATCTCTCCTTGAATAGTTTGTAAAATATAATTGTTTGAATTATTAAAAGAGAGACATTTCTTCATGCTTAACAAGTTTATGAAATTTATTTGAAAATTAACGATTTGAAACACAATATTCAAGTACAAATTTTGACATTAAAATCACTGGAATCTTAACTTGTTATTAGAAACGATTATTGTAATTAGTCCAAGATCAATAATAAATTGTTATGTGTAATAGGATACTTCTGAATTTAAATAATGTTTTAAACTATTAAAAAGATATTAGATTTTGAAATACAATAAAAATATGTGTTACTTCATGTGAGTGGGTTGAATTGCCGATTGAACCTACTAATAAATCCTCTCACACTATAGCCAAGCAAATATATATATACATATTGGTTCATAGTCTAAGTTTACATGGTATATTCACTCCAGTCTAACACCACCATAACCGCACATGTAGTAGCGTAGCCAGAAATTTCGTTCGGGGGGGGGGGGGGGTCCGAAACCGTGGGATCCGGGGGACGTTTTGTGTGTTATTTGCTAATGAGTTCACTGGTATAAGGTAAATACCAAAAATATGGAGGGTGAGTCAGAAATTATGGTAAAATATTTTAAGAGGTGATTGTAGAGCTAAAAATAAGAAAAAAATTTTATATAAAGGTAGGTCCGGAAACGCTCCATTAATGAGTAATGGCTGGCGAAAGATTTTGCTTTGTTTTCAGTTCACCTGGTGAAATTAAGTGATTCTGAAATGTTTTGTTCTTACTTTTTAACTCAAATAAGGTGGATTTATGAGGAAAATCACCTGAAAAATCAAATAAAACCACCTAGAGGTTGTAGTGTGAACAGTTTTTGAGAAAAAGTATGTAATTTGCCAAAAATATAATAACAAAAATACTGTCTTAAATCTACAATACGGTATCATCGCATGGGGAGGGGCCTACAAAACTACATTAGAACCATTAAATGTTATTCAAAAATCAATAAGTGTTGGAAATTTGTTTTTGAAAATAAATTTATTTGATTGATTGATTGATCCAACTAATGCATGATAAACTTTAACCAAAACTTTAGAAGAGCATAAAGTTCGTAACAGGTAAAAAGATCTCGCACTTCTGTATAATTTTCCTTTGAGCTTCTTAACATGCTCCCTCCATATGTTTGAATCAATAGTCAGCCCTAAATATTTTATATTGTCAACTTTATCAATTTCCATACATCTACAGTTTCCAATATTTTTGCATGAAATATCGTGATAATACACTTTTTGTTCAAACTCTTGCCCATTCTTCAAATCCAAAATCATATACTTGGTTTCTTTTGCTCAGTATCATACAGTTTTTATTGAACCAATAGTTCAAAACTTTTAAATCATTTGTTATTTATTCATATACAATTATAGATAAACTTGTATCCACATATGTTAATGCTGCATGTTGTGCATCAAGGCAGTCAATCTTTCATTAAAGTTACCGGTACATAAGCCATTCATATATATTAAAAATAATATCTGTCCCAAAATGGATCCTTGGGGTACACCATGATTTATTGTTCTGGTGGCACTATACATTTTCTCAATTTAACACACTGTTTTCTGTCACTTAAATAACTTTTAAACCACTTATAAAGCAAACCTCGCACTCCTGTCCTGCCATCCATAGTTTATCCTATAATATTTTTATGGTCTACCGTGTCAAAAGCCTTTGTTATATCAACAAATATTGCAGCGCACTTTTTACTCTCATTCAACCCATTACAGACATATTACAAAAAATTAAGTAAATCATCTTCAGTACTAAGTTTTTCTCAAAAGCCAAACTGTTTTTTACTGAGTGTGAGGTCTGTATGGCATGTGCGCAGTGGCGCAGCAAAGGGGGGGGTCCAGGGGGTCCGGACCCCCCCCCCCCCCCCGAAATTTTAAGACATTAAAAAATAAAGCATGGAGCAGGAGAAAAAAGAAGAGTTATCATTACTCTTGTCTACAAAAATTAAATTGATTGATTTAATTGATTAAAGTGAGCGTTGTTAAAAATATAATTGTCCTTTCGTTTAAATCATAAAGTTATCAAACGATACTTTTGTGCTCGGCCTTTCGGATAGTGTAGTGTAATCACGGTACTTCTATAGGGCGCGGTCACGTGACGTCGCAAAGTAACCTGAACCGTAACATGGTGAACAGTTTAAATTAGCGACCACTTCGTTCAAATTCGTTCAAGTTACGACGTTGATTTTAGGTGTCATTAAACTGTAGACGTGTATATAATTATCGAAAAAAATATAAAAAATCACTTTCGGTCGGAAAATACACTTGAAAAACTCTACTGATTAGAACTTCAACTAATTTGGACTTCAGTGATTGAGGTAAACGTGGTGTTTTCGATTGAGTTAGGACGACGATTTTTGTTATCATTAAACTGTACACTGTACCTATGTAATTATCGAGAAACAAATCACTTCCGGTCGGTAAATACCGAAGAAAAGCTCTCTACAGATTCAAGTTTTGAGTTGAGTGGTTGAGGTAAAAGTGGTACTTATAATTATGTTAGGACTTTGATTTTAGGTATTAATTCAACGCAGACTAATACATATATAATTATTGAGAAACAAAACAATAAAATCACTTCCGGTCGGAAAATACCGAGGAAAAGCTCTACTGATTCAGATTTTGACAATTTTGGATTTCACTTTTTCGTTGAGATAAAAGTGGTACTTAGAATTATGTTAAAATATTGATTTTAGGTATCAATTGAACGCTGACTAATTCCTATATAATTATCGAAGAAAAATTGAAAAAATCACTTCCGGTCGCATAATACACCACAAATTTCCAACACTTGTACATGTTAATGCATGAAAATTGACAGCACATAGAACAAAGTCTGTGCGTGCTGTCCAGTTCAAATCTAGAATGTACAAAGTATAAATAATAAAATAAGAAATGCTATATGTTAATGAAAAATAAATAAATAAAAACAGAAATGAACTAAAGGAAACTTTAAATAAAAAATAAAAACTTGACAGTCTATACATAATTTAAAGTATAACATTTAATCAAAATCACACAAAAAATTCTAGAATATGCTGTCTTAGCACGCATTTAAATAAAACACGGTAAAACCAAAGGAAGATGGACAAACAAAAAATACATTATCTCAGAGACGATGACGCACGGATGACAGTAATGAGTGGAAGTTAATGACTGTATCGGTAAAGTTAGTAATAGCAATGATTTCGTTGTTTTCTTTGGTAACGGTAAGTGGGGGAGAGGAGGGCCTCAGCACCGTCCGGACCGATCATACGAAGCCAGGCAGTGACCAGCCGCTTGAAGCCACTAACAGGCTCGTCCTGCAGGTCCCTTATCACAGAGGGAAAGTGTCTGTACAGTGTGTTGGCGATATAGTATGCGTTAGTGAGGTTAATAGACAGTTTAATTAAAGGGACCTGCAAGCCCACACTCACAGCGTTTCTTGTAGGGTAACTGTGAACAATAGGGGTGAGGACGGCATCTTTATGAGAGTAGGTGTAGACCAGTACAGTCCTAATAAATAACTGCCTAATTGTAAAAATATCAGTCTCCATAAATAACAGAGTAGATGAATATTGTCTTTGTTTATTAAAAGCTGCTTTTATTATTGATTTTTGAATAACATTTAATGGTTCTAATGTAGTTTTGTAGGCCCCTCCCCATACGATGATACCGTATTGTAAAATGGACTGTACATACACAAAGTAAACTGTTTTTAACTCATTATAATATAGAGTTTGGCCTAATTGACGAAATATATAGATTAATTTCCTTAATTTGGACTTTATACAATTAACGTGAGGTTCCCACTTGAGTTTTGCATCAATAATTACACCAAAGTACTTGTACTGGTCCACCCTCTCTATCAGCTGGCAATCACATGCAGTATTGAGAGAGTCACCGCACGAGTGCAGCAGTAGCCGCAGGTCCGCAGGTGGCCCGCTCGCAGCGCGTAGTGCGATCTGTAAACACTTTGTTTTACTGACATTCAAAGTTAACATATTGTCAGAAAACCATTTATGTATTAAATTTAATTCTTGGGAAGCAGTTTCATATACTTCATGCCAAGTTTTTTCGCTATGAATTACCACTGTTTCATCTGCAAACAGGAGTAGTTTTCCTGTGAGATTCAGTTTATCTAGGTTATTTATATACACTAAAAATAATAAAGGACCCAACGTGCTTCCCTGAACCACTCCATAATTTACTTCCTGAGGTTCACTGCTAATATTATTTATACACACAACTTGGTTTCGACCACTTAAATAACTTATGAACCAATTTAAGGACATCCCTTGGACTCCAATACATTCAAGTTTACTAAATAACAAATTTCTATCTATAGAATCGAAAGCTTTGGCTAGATCAATAAAAAGAAGTAATGATTTATAATTTTTTTTTAAAGCGTCTATTATAAGTTTATTGATTTCAAAAAGGGCGTCAGAAGTATTTTTACCTGGCCTAAATCCAAATTGAGATTTTGATATAATATTATTTATTTCAAGATAATTTTGAAACTGAGATTTTACGCACTTCTCCAGTACTTTACCGACCGCCCTTAGCAGTGAAATTGGTCTGTAATTGTTCATATCGGATTTATCATTAGACTTATACAAAGGTATTACTTTGGCTAATTTTAATTTGTTTGGGAAAACTCCTGAGGTAAAACTGAGATTGATTAAATGTTTGATCGGTGGTAAAAGATTCTTAATATTATTTTTTAAAACAAATATAGGAATTTCATCGACCCCGGGAGCAGAGCCACCGCGTAATCCGGCAACGCATCTCTCCACCTGGCTGTCTGTGACCGGCATTAGCCGGAACACATGATCGGTTCTATAGGCGGCATCATCCACGAGGGGCGGGTCGGCGGACTGCGGCAACTTCTTTGCTAAATGTGAACCTACATTAGAAAAGAAAATATTAAAAGAGTTTGCCACAGCCTTAACTTCAGCGCCCCCATGATCTGAAGCCTGCAGGAAGTTGTGAATGGGGAATGGGGTTTTGGATCGTGCCCTACCGCTAATTTCATTGATAACTTTCCAAAACATTTTCGGACAGTTCGGCGAATTTGTAATTTTTTCTCTATAATAAGCTGCCTTTGTCTTTTTTATCTCTTTCGCCAAGTTATTCCTATAAGTTTTAAAATAATTTTTGAGCGTATCATTAAATGGTTGCCTTTTTAATGTTTTACTAAGTTTGTCTCGTTTTCTGATAGATTGAATTAGATTTACTGTTATCCACGGTTTAAGCTTTTTGTTGCGCGTACTGTTTCTTTTCGGTTTAAGAGATAAATTTTTTAGATCTTCAAGAGATTTTATAAATATGTCACAGCAGACGTTAACGTCTTCCTGCTGCAGCACGTGGTCCCATGACTGCTCCCCCAACAGTTTCTGTAGTAGCTCATGGTCCAGGTAAGTGTCAATGTCACTATTAAGACGGGTGCGGGGAGCTCTGCGCTCCACCCCGGCCAGCACCGCGTAGTGGTCAGTCAAGTCAGTAGTTAGAACTCCGGCAGTTACAGCATTACAGTCAGAGTGTTTTATAAAAATATGATCAATGCAAGTTGTAGACTGTTCTGTTACTCTTGTGGGTTTGTTAATGCATTCTATAAATCCTACTCCGCATAGGATATTTAAATATAAGTCTTTCTCATTTACATTTTTACTAGATGTTAAAGTGTCTATGTTTGTGTCGCCTGTAAAAATATAAGTCGTATTTTCGTTGATTTTAGAATAATACTGTTGTAAGTCGTCCAAAAACAAGTTGCAGTTCATCGACGGGCTGCAGTACACCGCCATTACACTGTAAGGTCGACCGTCAGTTTCAAAGTTCAGTTGCAGTCCTGTCGCCTCCTCAAGATTGAAATATCAAGATTGAACTATGGGCTTGCATGTTGGGGAGGTGAATATGTCACAACGTTGTATCCTCTCACAATCCTGCAAAAGTCCTTCATCCGTATTCTGTCAAACTCCTAAAGAACTGAGCATGGGTGGCCTCTTTTTACCTCTATTAACCTTAATATTCTTCTGTTAAGAAATTTGTGCATTTACAAAGTATTAAAGATATTTTATATAAGAAGTACAAAAAATTACATGGGGAAATAGAGGGTACTTTTTTAGAAACTTATTTGTTCAAGTTCCAAAACCAAATTTTATATTTTTTAAACATAGTTACAGTTTTAATACACCATAACTTTTTAACTTAATTCTTCTTAAAATAAAACGACAAGGTACGTTTTCGAGTTTTAAAAAAGAGCTTGAAACTTTTTTATTTACTTTAAGTACAGTTGGAGGAATTTAGCTGTGCTCGTAGGTCCCAAATACTACCTTTTCAACAAATAAACGCTATCTGTGTGGCGGGTTGTGTTTACATGCTAACCGCTGAGATGAAGGCGCACCTATCTCTTTAACAACTTTAAAATCACGATTTCGATTTGCAGATTAATATTGACAAATATGTTATTTTCAAAAACACGTTAAACAACACTATAACAACTGAAAAACAAGGATGTCCTATTATTGCTATTATTTGGTATTCTCTTATTATTTAATTCCACCATAATGAGCACTGTCACAAAACAGACTGATTGTAGCGAGTGTGATGAGTTATTTGGGTCAATACGATTCCTGAAAGGAGGGTTTTACCCATGAGTCACAGGAAATGTTTTCAGGATGCAGCGCATAATGCTACCCCGCCCTCCCGCCTATCACCACACACTCAAGATCACGGGTGCAGCTAAAGTCCTCAAACTGTAATGCTGAGGGTTTTATAAAAACAATATAATAGTTTTTGTTTCTACTTAGCATTGTTTCGTAACATATTCTTATTTATTTTATAGGGTACATTTATTAATAACAAACCCACTTTTTCTTCTAATTATTTTTTTTTGTTTTTTGTACATCATAGGATATTTTCTATCAACATAAAAAGTTATGTTCAGTTACATAATGTGTAGTATATTTCCATTAAGTCAAAGTTGATAAATATGTGTGATCAAAGTAAGAAACCTTTTATTTACTTGAAGACAGTTGTAGTGTATGTAACATCAGTGTACAGCAATAAATGAATTTTATTGACGTGACAACGTCTTAAATTAGGTTGCGGCTCGGAGTCACTCATGAAAAAGTGTAACGCCCGGTAACGTTACGATGCCCGTCCAGTGGGTCCGCCGCACGGGATAAAGCAGATAACTGTGGGTCCGCCGCACGGGATAAAGCAGATAACTATGTTTATTCGTGAAAATGTGGAGTGCTTAGATTCGTCATTTACAACAACTACAACAATAAAGGTAAATAATTGTACACTGATATTTCATTATCGTAAACTATGATTGATTGATTAATTGTTAGATTGACACAAAAGTTGAGAGAAACTGAGTTTATAGGTTATGTCATACTATTGACAAATGTTGATAGTAAATTATTAGTTTAAATCACTCTGCAATCAATCGTAATTCAGTCGATTGAGAAGAAACAGCGCGTATTGCTAGTCAAACATTTTAAATAACAAATTATAACCTCTAACCTGTCATAACAGTGCGACCAAACAAACGAACTAAACCGACCAATCACCACGCGCGGAGTTAGAATTTAACTGTGTTTAGCAAGAATTTCAAATTCCAATTTTAGTAATTGTTTTATTCAACTTTACCATTTACAATAACAAATTTTAATTAAATTCAAATTATGTACAATGTTTTAGTAAACAAAATATATTTCTATAGTTAAAATTTGTGCAATTCTTATTTTCATTCAATTCCTTGTTCCTATTGTGCAATTTAATAATATTCATATCAATAAATATTCTACCGAGAAAAAGACGTTGTCACGTAAAATCTTCGCCCGTAAAACCGACTTTACAGGCAACCATAATTTTTTTTATTGCTAAGTATTGTTACAATAATTTTATGGAGCAACTTTTTTTCTTTCCTTTGGTTCTGAATAGTCGTTTGGCTTTTCTTTTTTTTTTTTGTATGTGAAGGTCTATCCCAAACAGGCTTTTGTGCTTAGGGAATATTCTTAGTTATTCTACACTTTATTTTATTTTCATTTTAAACCACTTATTTTATATATTTGTACTATTTAAAACTTGATATTTATAATAGTTTTTAGATGTTAATAAAGCAAGTTTATTTTTGTAAGTACTATTTAATTTATGAAAAAATGTGTGTGAAATGAAATTTCATTTTGAATTTTAATTAAAAAAAAAATAATGTCTTGGAGATGCGTTCTTCTTGCTGGATACATATTTGGATCCTCTCCCAAAAGTTACGCATGGCTCTCTTCAACATATCATTGGGCATGGCTTCAATTTCCTGTTGAATGGAACTCTTTAGGTCATTGATTGTGCGAGGCTTGTTCATGTAGACTTTTGGTTTTAAATATCTCCACACAAAGAATTCGTGTATCGACAAATCATTTGAGCGAGGGGGTCAGTAAACATCACCATCTCGAAATAACATGTCCTGGGAACATTAGTCGAACCACTTGCATGGATGCTCTCGCAGTGTGAGCTGGGTACTGTCCTGCTGAAACCATATTTCTTTCATGTTCACTTGACACCTTTCAAGTTCTGGATGAAGAAAGTTGTTTAACATTTCAACATGGCGCACTGATGTCATAGTAACTGTAGTTCCTTCCTTGTACAGGTGAAACTTAAGATCGTCATGTAAGACGCGGTGAAGCGAATGACGTGACATACCCAGCACAACAGCCTGTCATCTAGCCGATTGTTTTGGACTAGCAAGAACTGCCATTCTCATTCTGTATACACCTCTGTCCAACTCTAAAATTTAGATTGAAAAGATGTTGCACTGTGACTACAGAATCATTGTTTCTAAAGTACTGCTCGACAGCGATCACACAATGCTATGCGCTCCAACACTCCATAGTGACTGCATTGTATGGGCAGTCTGGCAATATTCATTCAAAGTCAGTTCTCCCACTCATTGCCACGTACTAGTGGTTAAATAAACTAGTGGTTTCCTCTGCTCTACCCTGAATTTTGATCACATTGAATACACTTTATTACACATCAGAATAACTCAGAAAAATATGCTGAATAAAAATACTTGTACATCAACCAATTTCATTGTGAAAACAAAAATTACTAATTATAAATATTACTGAAAAATCATGTTTGTACACTGGGGTGATATAAATGATGAAATATTAGTTTTAATATACTGTAAATATTTTTTACAATTACTTATATTTTGGGTGTGCTACTTGTAGCTTTTTATATTGCCATTTTCTTTGTATATAAGGAATAACATATAACAAGTTTTTTTGTATAATTGTTATTATTGATGATTTGAAATAATGATATTAGTTGGACAATTTTTCATCGTTATATGTTATAAGAGTATAGTAATGGTAGCAAATATTAGAAATCCGGTAATCCTTTAAGCAAATGTTTGTTTTAAATATTTTCATTTGCTAGGAAATAATACTATATACTAATATAACATTATAACTAAACAAAATAAATAATATTGGTGCATACTGTATATCTTATTCCTAGGAAATGACTAATTAACTGAAACCATACTTAGTGTTGTTTTAAAATTATCTATCAAAGGTATATATATATATATATATATATATATTTATTTATTGTTTTAAACCCTTCAAACCCAGCCGTTGTCTGTAAAATATCTCCATGAAATAGAAATTCAATTCGTTTATTGCCGTTAAATAACATATGTTGCAATAGGCTTTGTCACATTAGTCAATTAAATGGTAGCACAATGATACAAATAAAATAGCAGACATTTGACTTCAGTGAAAATTTGATGTAAGATAGCTTGTTGTTTGTCAATGTGTCTTAAGTCTTAATCTAAATATAACAATTAACAATATATAACAATTAACAATATATAACAATTAACAATATATAACAATGAACAAATATAACAATTAACAAACATAACAATTAATAAAATTAACAATCAATAAATACATATAATAAAATAACAAAATAATACAAAATAACAAAATATGAGAATAAATTATGATATATAAATATTACACCTAAAATATTATGTCATCTAATGAAACATTGTAGAATTCGTCTAAACTATAAAAAGCTTTTTTTAAAAACCATTTCTTAAGAACTAATTTAAAACTATTTACAGACAAAGACTTTACATTTAGAGGTAATTTGTTAAAAAGCTTTATGCCAATATGTATGTAATTACTTTTTGTCTTTACTTAGACGTACAAATTCTTCATCAATAAGGTTTTTTATTTTCTGGTGTTATATACATGTTTACTGCTTCGTAAATTAAATTCTGCATAATGGTCTTTAACATACATAATTGATTGAAACATGAACACACAGGGTAACGTTAGAATACTCAGATCAATAAAATGCGGTCTACATGATTCAGTGTCCCCAATTCCCACTATACATCTAATCGCCTTCTTTTGCCATATAAAAACCTGTTGAGCCCCAGAGGAGTTTTCCCCAAAGAGTTGTACCGTATAATAGGTGACAGTGAAAAAAAGAGTAGTAAGCATTTAAAATAAGTTCTCTACTGGTACATGTTTTTAGTTTCCTTAATAAGAAAAGAACTTTAGCCAATATTTTAACACAATTGATTTGTATGTTCATTCCAACTAAGCTTGCAGTCTAGATTTATTCCTAGGAGTTTAACAGATCTATTTTCAGTGTTTTTAAGCCCAAAAACAATTCTTTCAGTCTTATTTTTATTAAGTAATAATTTATTATTTTTCAAGCCATATGCAAGACTTTTTAAATGTGGTTTCACTGTCTTCGAGTAATATATTAAGATCTTTTCCTGCATTTAACAATGTTGTGTCATCAGCATATAAAGCACAATTACTGGATAAGAAACTTGGGAGGTCATTAGTAAAAATAATAAAAAGAAATGGCCCAAGTACTGAGCCCTGGGGAATCCTGTTTTAATACTTTTTGCAGGCTTGATTGTTGTTCACCAGTTTTAACCATTTGATATCTATCCATCAAGTACGACCTTAATAGATTTAGCTCATTTTTGCACAATACCGTAAAATTCAAGTTTTGTCATAAGAATATCGTGAGACACAATGTCAAACGCTTTACTTAGGTCCAACAAGGTTTGCATTAATATAATTTTTTTCTTCGAATCCTTGAAATACATAGGACACTATATTTTTCTATAGCATTGATGGTAGAAAGACCTTTCCTAAAACCATATTGACTTGATGATAGAAATCTATTTATTTCAAAGTACACTTATTGAGTTGTTCCTTAATTATAGCTTCTACAACTTTTGACATAACTGGGACTAGTGATATTGGACGATAATTACTTTGAGAGTAAATATCTCCTTTCTTAAAAACAGGTATTGTAATGGTAATTTTCAGACACTTAGGATAGATACCCTCAAAAAACATCCAGTTTATCAAATAGGCCAGAAGGACATAGCAAAACACTGTAACATTGCTTTAATACATAGTTTGATAAACCATAAAAATCTTCGGACCTTTGAACTACTGAGTTTTTTTTAATACATCTTTCTACATCAAGTACAGTTACATCATTCCATTTAAAATTATTTACAATGTTAACATGTGTTGTTTTCTAGCATTTTGTCTACATTTACAATATTGGCTGGGTTTGAATTTGGTATAATAATCATTACAAATATTTACAAAGTAATCGTTAAAATTTTCAGCGGAGAAAGGAAAACTATGATTTTTGTTGCTGCTCTCCCTCCCCATTTCTGAATTTATGACCTTCCAAGCTGCCTTACACTTGTTGTCAGAAGTAGTTATAAAATTATCATTGGCTCTCAACTTTGCTATCTAATTTCATACCTATACATTTTTTTTTAATCTAGCATAAGCTCCTTTGTACACTGTGTTGGTTTTAGATTTGTCAAAATAAAGTAAAAGTAGATTTTTTTATATGTTTTTAAATTTTGGAGTGTACCAGTTTTTTAACAGACCGAAAATCTCTAGGTTTTGATTGTTTTTTATTTTTTATAGGACAGAATTGGTTATAAAGATCAGAGACAGCCTCCAAGAAAAAAATTGAAAAGCCTGTTCAACAGAACAAAACTTTGACAGTTCCACCAAGCCAATCTAATCTGCTTAATCTACTTATAAAACTATTTACAGAATAATTATTCAAAGGTCTAAAAGTACTTACTGTTGTTTGGTCCTTGCAATTATTTTTATAATTTCCGTATTGATTTTCAATTTAATATTAAGTTTTTAATCCTAAATGATCAGAGAGATGTGGCTGAATTATTTCACATGAATATTCGTCATTATGTTTGTTTGTAATAATGTTATCAAGACAGGTATTTAATCGAGTTGGGTTTTTGTTTAAACAATACAGGTTATGAGATCTTAACATATTCTGAAAATTAATTATTTTTTTTATCTGTAAAACAAATATCCAAATTAATGTCACCAGTTATAACCAGATTACAACTCTTAAATTTGTTACATTTATTCAAAAAGAGAATCAGATTATTTAGAGCATCATTGAACACTTCTATAATTGAATCTGGTGTTCTATAAACTGTGATAACAATTAGTTTTATACTGGGGAAAACAACTTATGCTACTTCAAACATCTTTTCAAAGACTAAATTGCTCTACATTTATTAGTTCATAATCATATACAAAACTATTACTAACATATATAGATACTCCCCCATGTCCTAAATTTTTTATACAATAATTGGCTGCCAAATTATACCCATTAGGCAAGTAGAGATCCACCTCCAGAGGAGCAAGCCAATGTTCATTAAGGCAAATTAAATCATATTTACCTTCATTTAAAAATATATCTAATTCATTAACCTTATTTTTAAGACACTGAATATTTATATGAAAAATTGTAATGCTATCAGAAAATTGGTGTATGTTATTGCAAAGTCTTATGTCTTCAACCCCTCTTCTGACAATGTGAAGTTTCCCGCTGGCATGGAGAGAACATTAGTCCAATTGGTTTTTGTAGCCCTGGATCGAGGTGACATCGATTCTCCGGTGATGTGTCTCAGGGTCTCCCATATCTTCATTGCCAACCATGTCTTTCCTACTGAATTAAAATGCATACCATGTGCAGTATGCATGTATCTCCCAGCTGTACTTGCTTCTAAAAAACTCACATTATCATAATGGTCACTTAAAGCTTTTAGTTTCAAATTAGTTTTCTTAATTTCTTTATTCACACATGACCAGTCCGGTAAGTCATATCTTTGAGGTAAATCCACTAAAATCACTTTGTTATCAGTACAAAGGTCAAAAGTACTTTTATACTGTCCAATACTTCATGTGCTTCGTTTCTGGCAACATCATTGGAACCACAAACAACAATCAGGATGTCTTCTTTATCCGTTAATTCTTGTTTTACACATTCTTCTCATTTAAAACCTGTTTGGTACGGCCTCCAGGTTTAACAAAACCAACAGGCTGATAATTTTTAAAGGGTTGGTTTTTTTTTTGCATTTGTTAATATGCCAAGATAAATCCTTACCATGACTGTCTGCACAAATCAAAAATTTTCTTGTCAGAAACGTATTCTTCTTCAGCTGCCACAGAGTTTGAGCTACTTTGGGCATCTTCGTCCGGTGGTGTCAAGAGATAAAAACGATTTTCTGAAAGAAAACTTCCATCGTCTTTGTTTTTGTTTGGATTATGGGGGATGTTCAAATGATTAAATTTACTTCCTTCACTAACTGCTGATGAGTAGAGTTTGGTTTGAATAGTTTTTTTAGATGACTTACTTGAGTATTAGGTTTTTAAACTAGATATATTTGGTAAACTGTAACGTTCATTTTTCTTTTTTCCAACCAAAAAGTAGTTTTCCTCACATTTGCTTTTGAACTCATTCATTTTCATATCAAGTTTAATGATTTCTTCCTCTTTCTGCAGTACAATTGTTTCTAGTTGGACTTTTTGATTCCTTAAGGGGAGTCGGAACGCAAAAAAATAAAATTTATACAATTTTTTTTTTATTTTTATTTTGATTTGTTAGTTTATTCCCTTTAAAAAAATATAACTCTCACAGTTGTATCTTATTCCTAAGTTTCAAAATTAAATAAAAACTAGAGGTATGTCAGCTGTTTTTGGTCGGAAAACGCGTTGAGAAAGCTGACCACTTCTTTCAGCACATTGTATAGTGCACACTTCTCTATACACAGAGAAGTTTTAACCTCTATGACTTGATTCTTACTCTGTGTTACCTCTAATGTTACTTGACATCTGATTTTCCTATTAGCCTATGTTTGTTGTGAAATAAATAAATAAAAATAAAAATTAGGTGACGGTAAGGTGCTTGGGGGAAAGAAAAGACTAACAGACGCCCAAATAGACAAATTACAAACATATTATGGCCTTGCAATAAGAAGAGGTGTAAAGAATGTAGAAGAAATGAAGAAAAATATTCGGGCCACCTACTTTCATAAACTCTCCACTAATGAAAATCCTCAACACGGTTTGTGTCCGAAAGGCGTAGACTCGTGGTGTGGTTTATGAGAAGGCTAAGGCTCAAGGTACAGTTTTATGACCACAAAGATAGCCTACCTGAAGAGATAATGTTAGAAATAAAATACATCTACAGGGCACTAACAAATTCTGAGTTGTTAAAATAATGTTTACACGGACATACCAGAATCCAAAGGAGAGCTTCAACAATGTGGTATGGACCAAAATTCCAAAACGGGTAATGGCTGGATACGTTGAAACTTGGTGTATATGATGCTGTCACTGTCGTTCAATGATAGAAATAGTGGCAAACTTGAAGTTTTCCAGAAGCTTGGACTAAGTTTATGTGATAGGTCAGTGAGTGCTTTGCGCGGAATTGATGAATTGCGACAGAGGAAAAGTGAGAAAGCTGCGGAAGGAATAACGAAAGAAGCCAGACAAGAAAGAAGAAAAAGAAGAATGGTTCAAATGAAAAGTATGATGAAGCAGATGGACCCCAGTATGGCCCAGGACTTTTATAAGGTAGACCTAGAGCCTCATTTATTCTTGTTTTTCACAATAAATGCGATTTCCGGAAAGTTATAGCATTTTTTCTCATAAAGGTACATTTTTCTCAGGAAGTATTCAAGATACAGTACTGATATTTTTTGCACGTAATCTATAGGCTATTGCCAACAATCAGACCCAATTTCATGCAATTTGCAATCTTAGTTTTTGCTGCTATAAAACTTTTACCAAACGATTACGTGATTTTTTAAATTGATTTGGAAAAAAAAAATTTTCACTAGGAAAAACTTTTTGAAAATTATCCAAGTTGGGTCTGATTACACAAAATGTAATAAACAAATGTTGAAAAAATTATGACTGTAGCCTAAGTACTTTCTGATAAAAATGTACCTTTGTTAACATGGGGAAGATGGGGCGTTCCGACTCCCCTTAAAGTTATGATTTCTTTATTTGCCTGGCTTACCTCTTCATTTAGTGTTCTTAACATAATATTTACATTTTCCAGTTCTTCTTCTCCCGCAATTCCTTTATTTGCATTTATTAGTATCTGTTTTTCACTGTTTTCACTTAACAACAAACTCTCACTTTTCATCAATTACAATTGGATTATTTGTTTCTAATATTTCACATTGAGTCTCTTGTCCACCATTTAATAACTGCTTCATACTACATTTATTACAAGACCATTCAGTGTTCACTTTGTTTATTTGTTTTAAATTCCTTAAGAGAAAGTGTAGTGCATTTAAGATGGTACCACTTCAAACATTGATCTCTACAAAGGACAGCTCGACAATTGCCACTAACGTTTTTGCCACAATTTTCCACATGGATATTTGACTTCCTTTTCTTTCATTACTTTCATGTCTAACAAAAATAAAATTCAAGTTTAATATAGTAATAAGAAAGTAAAATGTAATATATTTATTTATTTATGGAATATAATAAATAAAGAGAAAGAAAAACTATACTATACTAAATAGCTAAATTATATCCTAATAACTGTGGGAAATATTTATTCTTGCAATATATTATATTAAAAATATAACTTGCCTAAAAACTTTTTATACATCATCATTTTGATTCTTGTTTATGACTAACTTAGTGAATAGGTTGTTACAATTTTGAAGCAACAAGTTTCATCTCAAGAGATATTCCCTCAAGAATTGAATATATATAACAACAAAAAAAACCTAAAAAACATAAACAGAACTCATCTACTAAAATATCACACCAATCAATGATAAATCTATGTTTATCAATATTCTAACACCAAATAGATTCAGTGGGCTGACAGATGCTGAAGACAAGAAAATAATAACAGATAATGGGAAGGAGAATAAATCACACAAGTTTCAAGATGGTACAGTTTCTGAAGAAAAATTTACACGTCTTAGAAAAATAAAGCTCAATTTGCAAAATCTCTCTCCCTCTGGTACATACTATAAGCTAGCCGATGAGGAAATTCGTGTTTGGCTTGACAAGCTTATCATAGTACCTAGTAATGCAACTTTGCTTAATCCTTCAGTGAGTCATTTGTTAAAAATAAGCACCGACAATACTGTTGTGCATAATATTTGTGAGTATATTTTTGCTCTGATAAATGATCGCTTAAATGAAGATATGCAAAGTGGAGGAAGTCATTGGACACTACTGGTTTGTATCAGAGCAATGAACTCCTACCTCCATTATGACTCTTTGGCAGGATATAATAGCGCACGTGCGAGGCGGTTTGCCTCTAAGCTGTCGCACTGTCTCAGTAATGAGGAGTATGCAAATGTGGTGGAGATGCGATGTTGGCAACAGGAAGGTAATGTAGAATGTGGTGCTCATTCACTACACAATTTGGAAATGACTTGCTCACTGATACTAAACGACCTACCACTAACAGATGATATCTTTTTGCAAAAATCTTTTGTCCAAAATTATTATAATCAGATTAACTCACTTCTCAATAATACCAAGAATCCGACTTCTACTTTGTCACTTAAGGCTCAGACTAAGTCTCAGCAAAATATTAATTCCTCCCAATCTGAAAAAGTTAAAAATAAACAAGTCCTTTTAAAGGGGCCAGAAAAATCAATTGACAAGTTACAAAGCATTAATTATAGTTACCAAAAACTATAAATAATCCTAAGAAAGAAAGACTGCCAAAACATGAATGGATAAAACATTAGATAAGGATAAACGCAAATTAGATTCCAAACCCATTCTAATTATGGGTGACTCCATCATCAAGCATGTTTAAATAAAAAAGGAAGTACAATATGCTATAGAGGGATAACAGCAAATCAGCTATGTGGCAATATCAGAAGGATGGAAGACATTTCTCATTCCCCATGAACTGTCTTTATACATGTTGGTACAAATGATTTGAGTAGGAATGGATGTCCGGTCAAGGTGATGGGAGCCAGAGTAATGTAATTAAACTCATAAAAAAGAAACTGCCAAAAGCTCAAATCATTATCAACAGCATTACAACTCGAAGAGACATATGGTCTACAACACTGCACCGCACAAACCAAAATATTTGGTGGCTATGCAAGAAACTTGGGGTTTTGTATCTAAACTTGGAAAGATACATTAAGGATGCTTGTCTCTCAAGGGATGGTTTTCATTTAAATCGAAGAGGAACGTCCATGTTAAACAGTATATTTATGCAAGTTGTGTCTCTATGTGATAACATTTCCTCCAAAGCCACAGGATTTAACTCCCAGGGAAGCTTAGAGAGTCATGATCAGACTGCCAATGGCAAAATTGACAATTATGAGAACTTCATTGAGGAGTCAAGTGTGCTGCCACTAAATCATCTTTCTCTTCATGAATACCCACCTCTGCTGACACCAGCACTAGCTACTGTCTACAGTTGGATGATTATAGTGATGAGACATCTGGCGGCTCTCTACCTGGTCAGTACTACTAACGAGGTCGATGTTGCTTAACTTCCACATCAGCTGAGTGCAAAGTACAGTGTCAGAAAGTTGTAAATGATACAGTGCTCTCAGTGCTCCAATTTGTTCCTCAAGTGCCTGTCAGTGAAGATTGTAATAAAGATAAGTCTAATTCAAGTTCTGTTTTTTAACCAACCGACATGTCAAATTAATACCAGTATAGAAAGATGTTTTATAAATCAACTAAATAGTAATAGTTTGTCTAGTTTAAGTTTGAATATGGAGGTTTTTAATCTTAAAGCAGAGTCTGATAGTGTTTCTTGCATGACAGGAGCTAATGACCACTACTCACATTTTAAAATAGTAAATAAAAAACCAAATAAGAAAACTATTCCAGGTAATAACAGTAAAAAAAATATCTTGATTATGCACTGAAACATACAGTACCTCTCATATCGTTTAGATCAGTTTCAAATTAATTTAGAAGAAATTAGACCAGATATTTTGGTATTGTCTGAGCATAAAATGAGGAAAGCTGATGTAACGTACCTGAATATTGAGAATCACACAATAAGATCATATTTTCTCGCTCAAATACATCAGGGGGCGGAGTAATGATTTTAGCTCAAAAATATATTAAAAGCAAAGTTGTCTTCATTCCTGTCATGCGGGACCTATTGGTGGAGAAGGAATTTGAATGCTGTGTAACAGAGTTTTCAGTAGCAGACTATGTATATATCGTACCCCTGCTTACTGTTATGTACATAAATTTTTAGATAAGCTGGAGATTCTTATTGATGCACTCTCTAATATGTTTGATAATGTTATTATAACAGGTGATTTGAATATTAATGTACTAAATCAGGATAATATATATAGTAAGTTTTGTTCAATCCTAAAAATGTACAATATGAATTAGATTTCCCAACAAGAGTAACACTTACATCCAAATCAGCTATTGATAATTTTATAACGAATAAAAGCAATAAGAATTTACTTACTGGGGGCATAGTAACAAATATCTCGGACCATAACGCACAATATCTTCAAATATTAAATACGAATAGTAAACATAAAAATAACACAAAAAGATCCTGTAGAAAATTTTCTAGCAATAATTATAATATTTTCTTTGGATTTATTAAAGCGGAAGGATGGTTGGATGTTTACAAAGCTACAGTAGAAACAAAATATGATGTGTTTCATAGTATATTTATTTATTATTTTGATATATGTTTTCCTAAGAAATCAGTTACAGACAATTCATACAAACTTCTTGATTGGATCACAAGTGATCCTAAAAGAAAAAAGATGAACTAATGGAACTAGAAACAATTTTTCGATTCTCAAAAAACATAAAATTAAAACCAATAATTGACACACACAAAAATAGAAACACAAAATGAGAGAACCAATGAAAGGATTATAAGCTCTTCAAATAGAGTAAAAAGTACTTGGAATGTAATTACGCGTAGATATAAAGTAGGTAAACCATCCAAGACCATGACTGATATAACTTTAGAACATAATAAAGTAGAAATTAATGATCCATTAAAAGTTTGTGAACTGTTCAATAGCTTTTTTATAAACCTGGTCGATGATATTATAACTCCAAATACTCAGAAAACATCAACACACTTTTTGCCTTAACAGTACACTCAAAGTAATATTAGTACATTTTCATTCAGACCCGTGACTGAAAAAGAAGTAGAGAGGATTATCCTCTCACTTGACAATGTTCTTCAGGCATCGATGACATACCAGTAACAGTGATAAAAATCTCAAGAAACTTCATAATCAAACCATTAACTCACTTAATTAATTCCTCTTTAATATCAGGTAATTTCCCAGAAAAGTTAAAAATATCCAAAGTAATCCCTATTTTTAAGAAAGGTTGTGCTAAAGATGTTTCATGCCACAAACCGGTTTCAATTCTTCCTTCATTTTCAAAAATATTTGAACGAGTTGTATATAACCAACTTCTCAAATATTTAGAAACAAATAATTTATTAAATAAAGAACAGCATAGGGTTTTTGCCAGGGAGATCCACATTAATTACTGGTGTGGAATTCATAAAAAATTAATACATTCAATTGATATGAAAAAAAAGTTATAGATAAAATTTGTAACAAAAAAAATCAATGAATGTCTAAAATATACACATATTTACAATATATGTAACAAAATCACAACTGAATCACAGGCACAATCTGAAATTATATGAAATGAAAAGAAGCTTTATTGGCAAAAAATATTATAATCAGCTACCCAAGGAAATAAAAAATAACTGACAGGAAGAGATTTGAAAGTGCAGTAAAAGATGACCTTACCAATAAGGTATTGTACTCCATGAGTTTTTTGAGCCCAGATGTCTATGGTATATAAAGATGTCTAAGTCAAAATAAAAAAATGTACACATCTTTTAAAATAGAATTTTATTATCTAACTTAAACAATTATATATATATATATATATATATATATATATATATACCATAGACCGATTTTATATATATATATATATATATATATATATATATATATATATATATATATATATTTATTAATTTTTGAGCCCAGATGTCTATGGTATATAAAGATGTCTAAGTCAAAATAAAAAATGTACACATCATTTTTAATTTTGACTTAATTTTTTAAGATAGACTAGTGTGGTGATGACTATTAATATTCATCTTGTAAAAATGTGTAGTAATGGAATAAAGATTATTCTCTCTCTCTCTCTCATATACAAAATTATGTATGTTATCGTTTAATTTTATTTTAATACTCTACAACGACGTGCATTTAACATTAATGAAATACGCACTACTGAAATATGGAAAACAAAACAAGGTTTAAGAGTTAAATAAAACACAAAGAAAATTGTAAAACATTATCCATTTATATTCAAATGCTTAGTACAGAAAGGTCACTTTATATAACAATGGTAAGTTTGTTTATTAAATGATTAAACAGATATTAAAATGTCTCAAGCTACACCTTCAGTAACAAAGTTAAGTAGTCAAAAGATTAACTGGCAATAACATTTTAAATATAGAACAATATTTAAAATGTGAAAACAATACTGTTTTCATTGTAAAACCTGTTCAAGTAAAACCTCAGTTATAATTAATTGGATAATCTTTACCAATATTTATCACATAACCATTACTGAGAGCTAAATAAGAAAACAAAATGAGTATGTTATTAAACTTGACAATTTGAAAGAAAACTGAATCCTTTAACTTATAATCCTTTAAATTATTACAATATAATAATACCTAATTACTTCTAAAGCAATAAACACATTCTTTGCCAACACCAATCGTGGCATCATTCAATTAACTGAAAATAAGGCAATATAGCAAAGTGTATAGCTAGCTGATAATACTATTGTTTTCATCTCACATCATAACAATTAGAATTTTTTATTTGGAACTTTTTATAATAAATATATAGTTGCTTCTTTCATTTTAATATTTAAAAAATACTAAATGCCTACTGTGTGTACACCTATTTTTCAGTGAACGTTTTTACAAAAATCTGGAAAAAGTGGCATACTGTGGCACTTCTAACATAAAAATCTTCTGCTTAAAACTTTATCACAATAAAATTATTCGGTAAATATTTTAATACATTTTGAACATTATTTTGCTTTATATAGTGATAACCAAAATGCAAAGTTGTACCCATGGCGTCAACACAGACCTTCTTAATTTATTTCTTTTGTTTCAAACCATTTATTAAAATTATTAGACATTAAAACTATCCAATAAATGACTAAAGTCAGTTTTAGAATGATGTTTTTACTGTTTTTCTCTGTATGCAATATAGCAATATTGTCTTTGCAAAATAATTTTGCTATTTTACATAAAATAGGATTGTCAGCAAGCCATATCATACACAATGATATCAGTGTAAATATCAATGATTTAGAAGTGCATTTATTGCAATGTTTATACACTACTATTGCACTGCAGAATCATAGACCTACATCATATAGAAGCCACAAAAACGTCAGTCAATTAGTCTTATTATATAGGATTCATTTTGGTTTGGCATCATACCATAACTAACACTAGTAGCCATCTGTCAAGTCAGAGCATGTTTTAGAGAAGGTGAGTGAACTTTGGTTTTATCAAAACTCATAGTCAGCATTGGACTTTGCTAATTTACGATTTAAGAAACTGAATGGTAAGAAATAAGAAGCTAACATTTGTAAAGTAAATGTTACAATCTAGGCCAAATGAATGAAATCTAGGTAAAATAAATGAGTAATCTAGGTCAAAATGACAAAATTACTCAAAAAACAAAAAATATTCTGACCAGCTCGAAAGAAAACTATGCCCTTCTTGACCTGGAAAGTGGAATGTTCCTCACTGGAAATCCTGATAAGAATTATCAATGTGGTTTTGATGGGGCACACTTCATACAATTAGTAAAACATGAAAACGCTAAATATTCTGCTGCCCCTAACACCTTAATCACTAACAATATTATTCTGGTATATGACAACACACAATTAATGAATGATTTAAGATTATACAACAGCGTAAAGGATGTAAAAATTGAGAAAACATCTTCCATTGAGACTAATTTTAACCTAGTACAGGATGTGGCAAAACATCCTTTATTCTAGAGAATTTTAAAGAAGGTGACTTAGTTCTGTATCCAACCAACAATGGAGCTGCAGACTTCTTAGATCGCCTAAAAAAACAAAAACCTGAACTTCGAGACTACCCAAAGAATTACTGTAGAACAATTCACTCCCTACTTATCAACTCCACTAACTACTTGAAAGAAGGAGGAGTTTATAAAAGATTGATTGTAGATGAAGCTCTCATGCTGCATGCAGGGGAAATATTGTTTGCTGTTAAACTTTCAAAGGCTAAAGAAGTCTTGTTGATTGGTGACATAAATCAAATTCCTTACATCAACAAAATTAAGAACTGCAAAACAGCAATATACAGTATATCAAACAATCGACATATAGTGACTAATTTTTGTTCGCTCTGGAAGTAGAAAGCGATGGACAATCCCTGTTCTGCCTTTTGAGTCACTTTGATCAGTTCCTCAATACTGTTGGTCAGGGCTACAATATCTGTCAAATAAATGTGAAAGATTAGTTATTTAGATTATCTTACCAATTGAAAATGAGATATGTATCATCGACCAATTTCATCCCATAGGCTATCACTGAGTACAAATTTTTTAGGAGAGGCTAATCCCATTTTAAGCCTTATTCTACCCGTCCTTATTATGGGCCACTGAGCTGAGTCAATATATAAAGATTTGATTAAAACATTCATCATATTAATTAAATTGTCATATGATTAGTTCACACATATATAAATAAAAATTCACATTTAATTAACATTACTAGCCGGTGTAAACTACAAATTACTCATCCACTTTTATTGTCATTCACTTGTGTTTACAGAATGGTCAAGATTACAGATCCATTAATTGTTGTCAATGATGCCATAATTTATTATTGAAATTTGTCGTATTTAAATATTGTATCAAATAAGATACTCGCTTGAAACGTTTATTTCATAGTTTAATATGTTGTCATTGGTAGCAAATTTAACCTTGTGAATATTATATTTTTCTTTCATATGGTGTCTATTTTAAAATGTTAAAAAATTCTAATAATTGTAGGTTGTTCTTAATATTGTAGAAGGTATGATTTTTCTCAATTAAACACCCCAAATGTGTATTCTTGTTGTAATATTGGATTTTGTAAAGCTCTCTTTACCATTTTTGTGAACCTTATTATAGTTGAAATAAGTTATAACATCAGAATGAAGAATGTATGGATCATTGAAACATATAGTACATAAAACATAATCATTGATATTAATCAGTCTGTTATAATAATAATTGTAAGTGATCTAGATTTAAAATTATTAGATCGAAGACTTCTTATTCTAAAACACCAAAACTATTACATGACACTATTGAATTTAATTAAACAAATCTTTATTCAAACATATACATTTTATATACAATAACATTGAAGAATGCTGAAATATTAACATTAAAGTAGGTAATTAGTTCTAAAATGAAAAGGATTTTTACTATATATACTTACAAATAAAAGAGAGTAATAAGAGAGAGGTAATGAAGGTTGCGCCATGGTGTTCGGTGGTGTCCAGATGCTGCTATTATTTATGGATGGTCTCTGTAATATAGCAAAATAATTTTAAACGAAATTCTTTTCATGTTTAAAATGTTATTCTAATGGAGCATGAAGAAAAAAACATTGTAAATACAAAACAAAAATTTAAACTGTGAGAAAATGGTTTAACTATACCAGGTGTGATCATGTGAAAACTTCAAACTTGGATTAAAAGACTTCCACGTAGCCCAAGTATCAAAATTATGTAAACGGGAATGTATAGTACTAATTGGGGGAACAAACACAAATTATTTTCAAAATGGAGGTACTCACACCCTTGCCCCCCCTCCTTACCTAAAGGCAAAATTTTGAAATGGCAACTAATACCTTGTGAACAGATTGAAGCTCATGTTGTATTTTGGTAAAAAACAAAATTGAAATCGGCCGAGCCGTTTGGTATCAGCAGTCAATATTGTAATTTCTTACACAACAATTATTAGTCAACAAACTACTGTATGTTAACATAACATACGCGTAATGTCATTGTTAATTTAATTTTAGCTGTACATTTCTATCAAATATTAAGTATTAGATCTAAAAGGCAATGTTACTATATAACAAAGTAAATTAGAATGGCCATAAACATAAACGTTTTGATGTATTTTCTTGATGGTGGCAACAAGGTAAACGCAACATTGGCGTCAGAAATATAATTCACTCGAACCAGGAGTGCTCAAACGGGTGCAAAACCTACGTGCCTAAATTGCGTGTGAAGCCACGGGTAACTCTAGTTTTACATACAATAATTGTCGTCAAAAGATTTCAGAATGCTGAAATATTAACATTGAACTACGTAATTAGTTTCCTAAAAAGAAATTTGTGCCATATATACTTACAAATGAAGATAATTGTGGCAGAGGAGGAGGTTGCTTGTTAGTGAGTGACAATGACAACACTGTAGATAGGTGCAGATTGGTGGATGTGATCTACGAGACACAAGTATTATAACAAATTCCGTTAACATTTTAAATAATGCAAATAAAAGCAAAACATTTTAGATACTCTTTGTACTACATTTAAATGTTTAGTAGTATTATTTAATTTTAGCCACTGCTTTTGTGTGAAAAATGCATGGTTGATTATCCCACTGCACTCAATGTTTGTCATGTTTTAGATGCAAATGGGATGTTGCGAAAATGCTAAATGCTATAACAGCAATGAAAGGAAATAAGCAGAGGCACAAACGAGTTGTCTCACAGTACAAAGTTTCACAGTGTATTCTTTAAAAATATGTTAAATCGATAATTGATTGGTTACTAAGGTCGGAAAGTAAAACTTACTAACCTCTTACTTGGGTGCGAAGTGGTGGGGTCTTCATACCCCAACACATGTGCCAAGCCAGAGCGTCCACGAAGCACAACACGCACAGCCACCTTCTCTCTTCTTAGTGCTGTACTTTTCGTGCGCGTGCACCTGGGAACTGCCTGATCCAAATCTTGTCTTCTTTGATAATTCCGATCAGGCTGAGCTGATCTGGGCGGGCTTTCTGTTGAACTATCCCACAATTTTTAACTTTCTTTTCCTACTACTCTCACCTGTCGGGTAATCTTCCCAACAATCTATCTTAAACTATTTTAATTCTATTTTCCTTCTGTATCCAAGCCAAGGTGGAACAGCATATGCCGAGGGCTGCGTGATCAAGGGAGAGCTTGGTCGTAAATATGCGAACTCTGGATACCTGGCGACCTCCAGTTTAAACCTAGCCTTCCCCAAGTAGAGCTGCGGACAATGCTTGAGGTGACCTTTAGATCTCCGCTACTCGTGCGAACACAATGAGTACAGAATTAAAAGACAAAAAAAACAAAACAAGAGTGCTCTTGTAAGCACTCAAAAAGTGAATGAAAATTCACGAAACACAGAGGGATTGATGATGGGCTCTGACCCTAGCAATCCTGAACAAAACCCAAAAAACAGGCGGACTTCCTGGTAGAAGTCCAAAAGCCTCCGACTCGGTCAGAGTCGAAACCGATGAAGAAGATGCGATACTGGAGGGCGATCACCAGAAGGAAGAGGGAGCAAAAGTCGAGAGACAGCTCCCAGTACTGCCTAAGTTATGTGGAGCCGCCAGGAAACGCATGGTCTGGTTCCGAAAAAGAGGGTATTCCCAAGAAGAAGCCAGGGAATTGGCCTTAAAACCAATTCCAGAAGAAAAGAAATAAAAAAATTGAACAAATAAAAGGAGGGAAAGAAACCGAAAAGACCTCACTCTGATGGATCCACTCCGGAGGCCCATCAGAGGAAGAAAACAAAGAACGAAGGAAATCAAGGGAACACAAGGAGCAATCTGGACAACCCCAGAAACCTTCCTACAAACAAGCGGTAGCTGGTATAAGGGTAGGGGTTTTTGCACTCCAACTTTCCCCGAGACCCTACTCACAACCGAACAGATGGAGAAGATTCCAGAGCTTCATCCTGGAAGCTATCGTGGAAGAACAGGAGGGTCCCTACTCTCCAAGATTCTACGGTATCAACAGGAGACAAGGGGTTCTAATCTTCACCTGCGAAAACACCGAAACAGCAGAATGGCTTAAAGGAAAGCAAGACTCCCTAAAGCCTTGGGAAGAGGCCAGTCTAAGGATAGTACCAGAGGAAGAAATCCCTCGTGCGAGAATTGCGACTGTCTATCTTCCTGATAGTATACTCGATACAACCGAAAAGATAATGAAGCTCCTAAAAGGACAAAACAAAGAGCTATCTGTCGGAGAATGGAACGTTCTGCGAGAAGCGACGAGGGGAAGTCTGTCCTACTCACCCTGGCAGTCGACTGCGCTACAGCGAACAAACTTGGAAGGTCCATGGATCGGCTACAAGTTTGGAAAAGTTCAGCTTAGACTGAAAAAGAACATCAAGGAAACATAGAACAACCCACAAGGGAAGAGGGGACTACAGAGAAATCTGAGACGGTCACCACAGAAAAAAGGACCGCTGAAGAGATGGAAGTGGAGGAGGCCACGAAGGTGTCAGAGCAATCTGTACATACCTTACCTGAAAGGTCTACTCCACAAGCCAGTGCAGCGGTCGAAGATGAAAGACCAAACCTGTTCTCTCTTCTTGAAGAGGGGACCTTCTCTCAAAGGACCATCCGTCTCGGCTCGAGGAAGAAAAGGGGACAAAGTCTCCAAGCAATCCAAAAGAAGAGACGGGGATGGACCACCTGGGGGAGGTGGGAAAAAGGCGTAAGTATGCGCCTAATACAGATAAACCTACACATGCAAAGGGCGCAACTGACATCTTGGGAAGAAGGTTTATCTCAACAGGCCTGGATATCGCCCTAATCCAGGAGCCTTGGATCAATAGAGGTTGCATCAGAGGACTGACAACTCAGGTAGGTAATCTCATTTATGATCGAACAATTGAAAACCCAAGAACTTGTATTCTAAACTTCAAAACTAATAACAGTCTTTCCGATTACAGATCTAATAACAAGAGATCTGGTGGCGGCTACAGTGAAGGTGGCTTCACTGCAAGGGGACAGAGAGGTTACTATAGCCTCAGCCTACTTCCTCAACCCGTCAACAAGCTGCCCACCGAAAGAATTAGAAAGACTATTGCAGAGCTGCAGAGACAGAGGCTCGGCCCTCATTCTCAGCTGCGACTGCAATGCTCACCATACGTATTGGGGAAGTACGAACACAAAACAAGAGAGGTGAGGAACTTCTACAGTTTATGTTCAGCAATGATCTAGTGTTAGAGAATAGAGGGTCAAGCCCAACCTTTATAACTAGAAATAGGAAAGAAGTCCTAGACATAACCCTATCTAAAGGACAATGGAGACCTAACAATGAACAGGAAGGAGACCTTAGAACTACTACTGGAGACACACTTCCCGGGGGGCCAGCTAACTCGTAATGAGGATACTTATTCTCTATATGGGGGGGATCCAGTCGGGAGGTGGCAAAAGCCAGACAGTTGTCTAACAGACTATTCACACACGAAAGAATTAAATGGGCGATAAGATCGTTCAAGCCATTTAAATCTCCTGGGGGCGGATGGAGTTTTTCCAGCCCTTCTTCAAAGAGGGGCTGGAATATTCTATTAAATACCCTTAGCATTCTATTTAGAAGCAGTTTCGCCCTAGGATATATACCAAAGAACTGGAGGATAGCACTAGTGGTGTTCTTGCGAAACAATGACAGGGATCCAACAAAACCCAGTTCGTACAGACCCATAAGCCTAACCTCCTTCATGGGTGAAAACTATGGAAAAAAATAAATAAATAGACACATAAGGGACGTAATATTACTGGAACACCCACTTAGTCCCACACAACACGCATACATAGAAGGAAAATCAACCACCACTGCTCTCCACAGTTTAGTGAGAGAGGTGGAGAATACCTTCGAAAAAAAGGAAGCCCTAGTCAGCGTCTTTATGGACATTGAAGGAGCTTTCGACCGAGTAGCATATCAATCCATGAAGACTGCGATGGAACGTTTTGGAGTTTTCCCCAGACGTAGTCAAATGGATAGTAGCCCTCCTAAAAAGCAGACAGGTTAAAGCCAAGTACGGGGACGAATCGGCTGCGATCACGGCCCAAAGAGGCTGCCCCCAGGGGGGAGTCTTATCTCCTCTCGTGTGGGCGATGGTAGTGGATGATCTCCTAAGAAAAGCAGAGAAGAGGGGGATAAGGCTACTATGTTATGCGGACGACCTAGTGCTTATGATTAAAGGGAAAAAACATAGCAGGCTGGAACGCCTAATACAAACAGAACTGAACTTCATAAGCAACTGGTGTCATGGGGAAGGTCTGCGGATCAAACCCATCAAAAACTAATATGAATTACCTTTACCAGGAAAAGGAAATTCCAGCTAGCAAAACCGGTCCTGGAGGGAATCAGCATTAACCATAGTAAGACCAATGGTCACATATGCTGCTCTAGTGTGGTGGCCGAAGGTCGAACAAACAACAGCTGCAAGAAGGCTACAGAGTCTCCAGAGGTTAGCTTTGCTTAAGCATCACGGGAGCAATGAGCTCCTGCCCAATACTAGCAATGGAAGCGGTTCTGGGTTATACTCCTCTTGGCCAGGAAGTGATGAGAACAGCTGCGATGAGCGCAATGAAGCTTCTAGGAACAAAGGTAATAAATGCTACCTCCCTAGAAGGTCACATGAAGATATTGGAAAATTTTCCTGAGGCTGAAATGCTAACCAAAGTATCTGATACTATGGTTAAGAAATACTCCTTTGAAAAAACCATATACGGTCTCTATCGGAAGTAGGGAGGAATGGATTTAAAGGGAGGCCTACCCTAAAAAAGGAGTCCTGAAGTTTTACACCGATGGTTCACTCCTAGACTCTAGGCAGGATATGGAATACATGGACCTGGAGTTGAAATGGCTGTGCCCCTAGGAAGACATGCCTCAGTTTTTCAGGCGGAGGTCATGGCAATAGATTCATGTTATAGAAAGACTCACACAGTTGGGGACAAAAGGATTATCATACCTAATACTCTCTGATAATCAGGCTGCACTGAAGGCACTGGATACCTGTTTCGATTTGATTCGAAAGCGGTCTGGGAATGCAGGAATGCTCTAGCAGAGCTAGCAACAAATAACAGAGTAACACTCGGCTGGGTGTCGGGTCATGAAGGAATTCATGGGAACGAAAAAGCGGACATCCTCGCCAAAAAGGGAGCAGAATCCACATTGGTGGGGGCCTGAGCCAGGTTGTGGAATATCCTACTCCAACATTAAAGCTCTGGTTAAAGATTGGGAAAAGAGGACAAGATACAAGAATTGGAGCAGAGCCTCGGGTTTAAGAATATCCAATATGTTTATCTCTCCTTATGCAAAAGGTGGACAGCTCTCCTAGACCAGAATAAGAGGATATAAGACTGATATTAGGAATGTTGACAGGACATGGCCCTCTGAGGAAGCACCTTTTGAAGGTAGGCCTTAGTCGGAGCAGCGAATGTAGACTCTGTGGAGAAGAGGAGGAGTCAGCAGAGCACATTTGATTGGATTGTCCTGCCATCGTAGAGACTAGGAAAAGATACTCAGCCCCAAGGACATCAGAGAACAGGAGCCCATAAATCTGATTGGTTTTTGCAAAAGCCTCGGTTTTTGAGGGCACAAATTAAAGTAAGGGAGGCGCAAAGGTCCTTTTTAGGACTAAGTGCGGGGACAAAAGTGTCCTCTTCCCTCAGAAGGAAAAAAAAACCTCTTACTTAAAAAACAGGTCTCTCTATTTTGTTTCCAAAGCTAGAAGGTGAATTTAAAAAGTTCTGTCTAGCAATCAAGTCTCAGTTTTATAGATCAACTGAAAGTGACCTTGACCTTTTATTTATGCCGAGTGAACTTTTGATCTGAAACCAAATTCCTTAGCCTCTCTACTGACAAAATAAAGGTGGTTGCAAATGGAGGTGCCTTTTCTTTAAAAGGCACCCGGAACTCTCTGTTAGAATACTATAAAAACTACCTATAGTTTATATTCTAGGATTGTCAAAGAATTTTGAAAGTCTTTTCTTGGATCTTCTAACCTTAAGCATTTTACTCCACAGAAAAATTAAATTTTTATGACATGGGTTTTCAAGGTACATTAACGGATATTACTATTGTTCAATATAAAACAACTCGCCTTATAACAGCTAAGAGAAGGAAAGAATTCTATTAACTTGTTTCTGCAGAGCGTAGAACAACGATCATGACAGTGTTTTATATGTCTGTGATTAGTCAGTTTATTCCTCTTTACTCATTTCTCCCCTATACAAATGGGGAGTCAAAGGTGTAATGCGACCCATACTGGATCAATCGGAGGCTACTCTCGCTGGGTGGATAATTCCAGAATATTTTGCAAAATAGTTCGAACATTTTAGCGTGAAAACCGGCCTGTTTAAGAACCGTCTACTTCTTGTGGTAGATGGTCATTATCCCCCTTAAAGAAACAAACTTCAAACAAGGGACATTAATATCTTACAACAAATGATTATTTAATTAAAAGAACTTGTGAAATAGGAGTCCTTATAATCCTTACCTCCCCATTCAATTATCAAAATTCAACCCGTGAACATGGATTTTGTGTTACATTTGAAAACATGTTACGTAAAGATATTGGCTCGCAAATTATCTAAATAGTATCGTGAGAAAACTGTAGTTTTTTGACCGATTGGAATGGCCCCGGCCACCACAAGGGCGGCTGGTTTGGAGACAGTTCGGTAAGTAGTCGCGATCCGGAGTGCCCCTTTTCTCTGTATTGCCGCCATGTTTTATCTGTGGTACTATTGACGAAGATCATCTTTCCATATCTTGCACCCGTACAGGAACAGATAATGCGTGACCGACATGACCAGCCGCCGTTTATTAGCCACATCAGTCCGCTCAAGGTAACAACCGCCTCGTTTCACGCTACAGATCTGGTCCCAGAACGTGAGTTTGGTATCAAGAGTAACTCCGAGATACTCCACAGCGCTTTCTGTCTCGATACTCTCCATTTATACCTGGACCTGGACGACGCGACGGTATCAAACCTCGGTCTGGTGAGAAGTACGACCTCAGTATTCTCTGTCGCCAAAGTCTGACCGTGCACATATGTTCAGGCCAGCACTCACACTATGACTCAGCTGAGAAGCCATTGAGCCTCGTCGAAGATCCTCGCAGTGATGACCGCGGCTATGTCGTCCGAGTATCCCACAAAGAAACTCTTTTCAGGCATCAGGCATACGGAAGGTCCCGTAGTAGGGCGATGTTCCACACGATCAGTCCCAGGATCGAGCCCTTGTGCAACTCCTGCCGTGATCTCCCTCCTGCTCGCCCCGTCGGCAGTTGTATAGGTCAAATGCCTACACCTAAGATAGGTGTTAAGTAACTGCTAAAATTGTTTACTTACATCACTCTAATAGCGATTCGGACGAGGAAGTCCCAATGTGTCTCGACAGATAATGAAGACAGTAATTACGATATTGAGTGTCCCATATGCTTTAAATTGTTATTGGATGAAAATCAGGAGATAATGGGTGCGATGCACAAAATGGTTTCATGGCTTATACAGTTCCGTAATAATCAGAAACGAATCATTTGTGACCAGTGGCGCACCCAAAAATTTTCTATGGGAAGTGTTAGGAACACCGTGCAGTCGGGGGTACGGAAAGCCCCCCTGATTAGTAAGGGGTCCGTGAGTCCTCCCCCGGGAAAATATTGAAATATTAGGTCCTAAAATAGTTATTTTATAGTAATTCTGAACTAATAAAAGGAGGGATTATTAAAATTTCAATACTTATACGTTACGTAAATAAATTTAGTACTGTACATTTTATCATGTACTAAATAGGTATTTTTTCTCTCTGAAGAATTTACAGTACTTATAATTAAAGTACTAGTAATTATAATACGTAATATTGTCTAATAAGTGTATAATTCATGCTATTGCATTACAGTAAAATCACTACCATAAATCACCAGGAAACTTATATATGGATTATTAAAATCTTCAGAAATAAATACAGTTTATATGAATGGTACTTTTTTCACAAAATTTCATCGTAACACAAACAAATTAAAAAAAAAAAAATACGTAGTTAAGTTTAAATAGCAAATCAAGATAAACGTAATATTGATGTATACTCTCGGATCAAAAAGTAAGGTTATACGAGTTTGAAAGTTGACACAGACTAAGTAGTAGAGATACAATAACTAGAGATTTATCGAGTTTAATTTGTTTATTTATATGTTTCTACATATAAAAATGATTACTAACAATAACTTATTTTTCAACTAAACTGTAACGTTAAAAATTCGTAGCTCAGAAACTTGTGTCCCAATTTATACCAGATGTTTATACATGACAGATACGTGTAATGTATTTGATTATGACATTTTAGAATTCTACAGTATCATCTGAACTTTTATTTTAGACCGGGTGGTCCACAAAATCCGACATTAGTCACATTATGGAGCTCTTAGAGATTATGTTGAGAGTGTAATTATGTAAAACACTATTTAAAACGTTTAATTTTTAACACGAATTAAGCCACGTTATCCTACAAATATAGGACATCCCGTTACGTGTCGTTACTGTCTTTATTGTTCATTATAGCAATATTGTACAGGTAGTTGTGAGTTAAATTGAGCAGGTTTTGTTACTTTACCATAACCGGACACTGCTCGTTTTAACGCGCAAATCGCCAGACTGACCAGGGTGGGGACGCTGCTTTATCACCCCATGGAATAAGCATCCCCTCGGACTTTGACGACACGGCAGGGGTGCTAATTCAGCGGATGGACATGATCCATGTACTGAAATAGCACCCCCCCCCCCCACGACTGAAGGGGGTGCTTATTCAGCGTATGGAGGTGGTCGAGGTCCTGAATTGACACCCCCAAGTTAAATTGTCTTTTACAGATTTAACTTTATTGTAAATATAATAGTTGTTATTTGGATGTTTGTAACATTGTCACTTATAACCTACTATCTACGATTGAGTTGGAATTTCAGGCAAACAATGAAATAATATATTTCTCAAAATATGCCTACTTTATCTTCAAAATTACTATAGACTTAATATTACATAATAAGCGCTCCGACTTACAAAGCTAATAGACCTTAGCTTCCTTCTCGCACGCGTTGTCCTATGTTTGTACATTTTTCACTCATGACTTTGCTTTCTTAATTTTTTCTATATATCACCAATTAACAGACTTAATCAAACCATATCCATAATTTATTATACTTGAGTTAATTCTTTCAGTTAATATATCTATACAAATAATTAAAGCACTACTATAGATCAAAAACATAAACCTACAATTTTCAACTTCCAGTCTACGCACAGCTCATTAAAGCCCATGTAAGCTCTTTCCCTTTTAAGTTTCTTAATTAAGGGTATACAGTAATTAGATAGAAAATCAAAGCTAATGATAAATGCTGTTTTTATTTGTTTTAAATTTTAATTAGATTTCTTAATGTCTATGTATGAATTCATTCTTTTGAGATATAAGATTTTTATTATTGTGTATTAAGTTCTTTCATGTCAACTATAAGAATGCAATAAAAATATCCCCATTTGTTATTTTTCCTCTTCAATATAAGATATTTACTGCTTTACGTACAGTTTTGTGAAAGTAAAAGCTATTTTTGAATAGATTTTTGAAATATTACGGAATGTAAAATTATGGTTTCATGTAATTATAATTTTTAATACACAATTAGTGCAATATCTATGCTGTGTCATTTTTTACTATACAGGCATTGCTTATTAGGTGTCCCCACCAATGTAAAATCTACTGATAGTCTAGTTAATGGTATTCATTGGGCATTAACCGTGTAAGTTTAATCCAATCGTGAAAACTCAATGAATCATGTTTCTTTCTATATAATTAAAATTACGTCATTTATATATGACGCTATAATTAAACTATTTATTTGATTTAATATCTTCACGAAAATGGAGTGTTTTTTCTTAGTTTAATTAACTAAAAAAAAATATATAATTTTTTATTTCCCGATGTTTCCCTGCAAACAATTTAGGCTTGTATTTTAGACAAAAGAGTTCACTGTTATAGTAAGTAATATTTCTTTGCAGAATTTTGGGGATGGCCCAAAAGTTGACCTACAAAAGAAACACATCTCTACGTAAAAAATTAAATGTTTGTGCGAAATATTTTTGTACTTTACAAATATTTGATGAATGACTAAACCTATGGTCTTATTTTATTTAATTGACATTTAAATATGTATTGAAATATAATAAATTTAATGTTTCATATATAATTTTAATTACATTTCAAAATTAGTTTTTATGGAATCAAACAAATGACGCATGAAAATTACAGTTTTTTAATTGTCATTTATTACAAACAGAGATAATTTTTCAGTACCTGCCCTTAGATAATTACTAGTATCTATTTGCAGTAAAAAACTAGATTATCTTTTTTATCGTATGCCCTATATGCGTACCGTGGATCATCTGCACAATGGAACAGGTCCATAGACCCAACAGTGCACAGAAATCTGTAGAATGGTACTCACAAAATTATCTCAAGGTTACGCCCATAAGTATTACTATTGCTTACGTGTAAAATGTCCTCTATAGAGTCATGGCTAACTATTCTTCATAAGGAAAGGAAGATATAGAAACATAAAATACAAAATATCCCTTTCGGCTGAGTCGGAAGAAAGGTATATTTCACATGAGACTATCAACTTGAAGATGCATTACTATTTTATAAACTTTACACTGTTATCTAAAAATGATGGATGAGACATTGGTAGCAAAGGATGGATCATATTAATCCGTAAAGGTTCCTTCTTATCTAGTTCATATCCAAACAATATGTGGTCAACTTCTGACAATTTTACCTCTAGCAGATGTATTCCTCTAGTAAAGGATTATAAGCCTATCCTTGATAATATGACTTTTTCTAAAGGTATACTGTTGATAATTAGTGTTATATTACGAAAATGTATAATAGACTTTCATATTAAATTTGGTCAACAGTTACGTGTAAAATATTCTCCAATATATGTTTCGTCGCTCCTTTTATAATGAGTAACCCTATTTTAAAATGTGGATCATAAGCCTTTTATTATCTATAGTACTATAGGAAATGAAGGAATCACGATTGTTAATTACATTAGAACATCAGTTCAAAAAATCATGGAATGTTGCATTGAAATTATAATTGGATATCTTCCAATGGCCATAATTTATTTCATAAGTGATATGCCATTCTTGAAAAGACGTGAAGGAGATGTCTATGACGAACCAGTTATTCTACAGAAAACTGCGTACAAAGGCGCGGGTATCAGCTAGTAAACATATAAAAGCCTTGACATTCTTTATTCTTAACATCGTTGCTCGTTATATATCGGCTGTCTACCAAGTATGAAATTTATAAAATAAAACACACATATGACCCTACTGTCCAAAACTGACGCATGAAATAACTTACCGCAATCCAAATTCTTACCGCTGTCCAAAACTTACCGCATAGAGTAATAAAGTCGAGTAATAATATCGATGTATCGTTTAAAACTGTGTATATTTTTATTTTAGTTGTGTTTCATTTTTCTCAGTTGTTATTCCTAGTATATTAATACAGAACTTCATGAATAGTGAATTTGTTTGATGGAATTTCGTAAGAAATACAGGAAGAAACCAAACAAGTGTTTGAGTGTACGGGCCCAAGGCAAATTATACTCTCTAGATAACGATAATTTTAAACGAGTAAAGAGAAACGATAAACTAGAACACGGTTTTGATGTATGGACAAAAATTGAAAATTATCATCTTTTTATATGCAGTTAACGAATCTTTAACTATTATGCGTCGCATTAATCACACGTGCACTTCCAACCCCGTGTAACTGGAAGTGTCAAACTTAAGGACGAACATTCTGACAATATTGAAATACGAAATATTGAATGAAGAATCTAAAAAAAGTAAAGTCAATTTAAAATTATACTTCAGCTTAGTTGTACTTTTATTTCAAAGCTATGCATATCGGAAAGGGTAATGCATGATTAGCCCAGTGGATGGCAGAACATCTGTGGCCAAATTTAATTTGTATGTTGATGCCCTCTTATTTTCAACTCGTTGTAATTTTTAAAACTGATTTGTAAACTAGACAGTCAACAGATGTATATAAGCAGAAATATTATTTCATTGATAATAACAAAATAATTAAATGTACATAATATATCATTTTGTATACAGTAAACATTATGAATTTTGAATGTTTTATTTTTCGGTAAAACAAAGTTTTCGAATCTCGGTTAGCACAAACTTAACAACTGCAACAAATAGCAATCTTTAATGGTACATTTAAGCAATTACGTTTAACACTGTAATCAATAGCATATCTACAAACTTCGTATAAATTTACAAGCTAAGGGTCAAAAGTAAGACTGAGGACTTCCTTTCAAATAACAAAATATTTGATAGTAAGCTTGAGCGATTAACAGCAAAGAGCTACTACAATAACTAGTGTTTGCGAGTTCTATGAGTATTTTGAATTTTTGGTCTAGGTAATCAACAAGTATTAGAATGTATTTTCTGATGTTTTAATCAAAGAAACCTATATCATGGAAGGATATTATGACCAGAGTTCAACCAATGTAATGTTAAAATCACCTGATTAGAGCAGCTAAAATTAAAACAGCTGATTGTTGTGGCCCACATTCAGTATTGTCACATAATGAAGGCGGATATTGTTTGGTAATCGGTTTTAAAAAGCAAATTATTTCCCTTATTTCACAACAAATCTTCTTAAACTTGATATGGTTGGATTTTTAATTAAATTGTATAACTACAATGTAATGATTGGGACCTTTTTATCATATGTCGCTTTTAAGATATTTACGCTTAACGAGTTTAGGAATCAACCATTTTAAAAATAGAGCTTGTAAGAAATTTAATTTTTTTTATAACCTTAATGCCTAATTAGGCATTAAGGTCATAAAGGTATATACCAAATGTTAACGTAAACACTCCGTTATCAAATATACGAGTAAATAGTTAAGTAAAAAAAAAAAAAAAAAAAAAAATGGTGGCTGTTTGAGTAAATATTGAGTTTTAGCAAGTTGTATATGATAATTGTTTTGCCTTTAGTTAAACAATAATACCTGTACCTGAAAATATTAGTAGAAGGTTCTGGGACACTCTGTTTAGTAATTTTATATACATAGTGTCCTGTAGCTCTTAGGACAAGGGTATATCCCGCTACTACTCAGGTCATGGCAAACACATTTATTTGATCATATGAAAATAGGTCTTCAGTGCTTAGTTTCCTATGTGTCTTTCTGTATGTGTTTTTATAATAAATTAATATCTTAAAACAAATAAACAAATCCTACCTAATCTGAGTCAAATATTTGTGGTAAAAAGGCCAGTTATAACAAACTTATCGAGTGACCGTAGTACGTTGTCTACTCGACTTACCACGTGAGAGAGGCGCTCCCTGCATGGAATGCCAGCTGACAGAGTTGCCATCTCCTATATTCTGCTGCAGCTGAAGTCAGAAGGTCCTTGCGATAACTAGTACATGCACTAGCACTAGTACATGACCGTTGTTCTTGCTACTTGCAGTCGACCGTGATGTCAGAGTCCCGGGCAGCAATAGAACTCAAGATGCTACATGTTTTTTTGCTTTTTCTATGACGCTTTTTTACCATTCTTACGGACTATTCATGGCTATCCACAGTTTTAATATTTTATTTGACCGTGTCTTGGTTAGATTTGTTCTTGATTGAAGCAGCTATCACCGATGTTTTCATGTCGGCAATAGTTTATTTTTATGCTGTTTGAGTCAAAAGGTTCTAAGAATATAGTAATGTTGACAAATAAACTTGTTCATTCTTAATCACGGTAAGAGGAAGTTCGATGTTACGTATAGTAAACATACCGCAGTCCACATTGTTGCTCTGCTGGAGACAGTTTAATTCAACGACGTGCGGTTGAGCAGATCTCCCAAAACACTCAATCAGTCTAGATGCGTGGCGCTGAGCGTGTACAACATTAAAAAACTCGACATGGAGTCAAGATGGTAAAATTTATCTGTAGACTGTTCATAAAATAATGTCGTTCAGTGGGATCCCTCTTTTCCTTTTCCCTCTCTATATTTTCTTCCTTCATATACAAGACAAGAGCTCCCTTTTTGTGTCTTATCGAAATATAATTTATGTTAACAATTTATATAAATAAATATATATATAAATAAATATATATATATATATATATATATATATATACACACACATACAAATCCTAACATACTGCTACAAGTGCTGGAAACTTGAAATTTGGTTCGCAAGTACCTTTTCCTTTTGCTGTATAACCATCAGAAAATATCTGAAAACGCGAGTAAAAAATTTGTATTCCTCAAAAAATTTAAAACATATTGAAAATGGTGTATTTTTGCTTTCGATTTCCTTTCGAGCCATCTAGAAACAAAGCCTAAGCAAATATTAAATTTCATACTATTTTTTCATTCTAAGAAAATGGTTGCCATTACTTTGTACATTACTGAGTAGAGTGTGCCCTTAACCTCCCAATTTATATAACTAAGTCATTTTTCTATTTCTTTAACAATGTAAAAATAGCATTTATATATATATATATATGTACAGGGTGTTCACAAAACAGTGTCATAAATGTCTGTGACTGAGAGAACTCATCATTTCAAACAAAAATGTCATATAAACATAGGTCTAAAATGTCTCGTTTGGTTGCTAGCCTCCATTTTGTTCAAACAATTATTATCTCAAAACTCGCGTAAGTTAAGAAACCAAACTTGGCACAGAGGTTTGAATATAGAATATGAAAATTGACATACATAATTGTGTTATTTTATGTAATATTAATAAAATTATGTCTGTTAAAAACTTTAAAAGTAGAATTTAAAAAACCTCAGTATACTCATACAAGAATGATTAGACACTAAATCTTTGAAAAAATGCATTAATATTCCAACGGTACTTGTTTCAACGAAATCCGTCAATGCATACGCGAGCACGACCACTTTAAAGATACGCTTGCATTAGCCAGAAGCGTCAAACATGTCACAGTTGAGAGGTGTCAGTTCTTAGGTGAAGTATTGAGTTTAAATGTAATAAACAGTGTGAATAACATATCAATACTAGTTTGTAAGAAAGACTGCAGCGATCTACCATTGTGATTTGTTCTAAGTTAGGTCTTTAAAACACGTTGTTCTTTTCCAGTGGGAGTAGTGCCTAGAAGATTAAATACACGATTTTATATATATATATATATATATATATATATATATATATATATATATAATGTATATATCTATATTATATATATACATATATATATATATAAAATGTATATATCTATATTATATATATACATATATATATATATATATATATATATATATATATATATATATCTGTATAATAGTAAGTTAATCAGGGAGTTTACGTTACACAGAAGATTACCTGACCAAACCAGAAAGTTCTGGGAGAGGTAATGTTAAAAGAATTAGTGGTTCTTATCCGGGGAGTGTTGTATATGTTATGAGAATAAGTATACGGAAACATTTATCTGCAGAATAAGTTGACCAGGGAAGAATCAGAGAGATTCATAGGGGGGATGGCTGAAATTATCGGGTTTGAAAAAACAGAGGTTTCATTTCTGGAGTGAGTTGCGGCTTTTATAAGAATAAAAGGTCTGAGTGACATGTATCTTGAAAGTGTTTGTGCAATCTCCTCAACCACTTCGCTCCTACCTAATAATGCTCAAAACCAATGAGTATGTTTCCGTATGGCAAATTTCATGCTTTTAGTATGGTGAATCGGTAGGTACACGGGGAAACGTTATATGCATATTTTGTAAATCAGACAATTGTCTAAAACGCCTTCAAAAATTAGATTTTAACTAAGACCAACACTCCTCACAAAATGTTTGTCAACCATGGCAACCATTTTCTTACAATGAACAAATAGTATGAAATTTAATATTTGCTTAGTTTTGTTTAGACATAACATTTAATACATACATTTAATACCATAATGCCAGAAAAAATAAACATTCCATTCAAAACAAAGAAAAATAAGAAAGTTTTAAAGACCTAACAGTACATTTGTTGTTTGTACTGTCGTTAGACTACAAACTACTAACATCCTTTGGGATTGTACGTGTTTCCCTTCTTGCAAACCCGAGGTCGATTAGTTTGGTCTGGTAGCTCGTGTGTTAGTGTTGGAAATATAAACATTAATATAACATTGAATCCATTGTATCCATGATTTATTATGCATGTTTAGTGCATTTGTATAAAAGTTTTATGTTGTAAACTTCTGTTTCAAATCATTATCAATCGCTAAAACAATTGTTGTAATAAAGCTTCATTGAAACAACTAACATTCAATATTATGCCTTTTTGTGGTCTTTAATACTATGTGTAACAAAATTACTGAAGATTTCTGTGCTTTTGCGTTGGTTTAAAAAGTTTTATTGGCATCTGTTAAAAGGCGGAATGTAAAATCCGTTAGTGAAATAATTCATATTCTGCGCCAGAGCCTGGCTGCTTGAGAAACAATAGCAAATAAAAATAAGTACGAATAGTAGAAATAAAAGTTTTAAAAATGTCTGGTTAGCCCGGAGTATAATAAAAAAGGCCAGACTAAAAATTTTGCATTCAGTTCTGACAATCACTTAATAGATTGAAATATAGTTTGGTGGATTCCATCAATTGTTGGAGGGATGAAGTGTACAGTTGAACTCATAATTAGTAGAACGGTGAGTTCTGCTGAACTTCCCAATACATCTAAGAGGAAAAACAAGAAACCCGAATGTTAATTCTTGCAAGCAGCTTTAAAAATAAAAATAACATGTAGCCTTAACGGTTGAGTCTTCAAACTCAGATGGAAAGACACGATCTGTGTAGTAACAGACTTGTACTCATATCCTAGGTAAACTCCAAAGAACCGCAGCAGCTTCTACTGCGGTATGTCCGGAGACGTTGTAAAGTAAGGCTGATAAGGTGACCACACTGTAGCAGGAAACTATGACTGAGTTACATAGGCATCACCGTCTTAGCTTTAAAAGGTTTCTTGGAGCGCGGAATCCCAGGCCCAAGTAGCTGTCACACCGAGATTTTACAGCAGTAAAATGACTTTCCCAGCTGAGAGAAGAGTAATCAAGTAAACTAACTCCAAGATGCTTCACTTGATGACTTCGTAATTAGAGGATTAGAAAATGAAGGCAATACAAGATTTGAGGTTTTGTTCAGTGGGTGGTTATGTATGGTTTGCATTTCTTCGTGTTAATGACGATGTCGTTTATAAATAAGTTAAATAACACTGTATCGAAAATAAATCCTTGTGGCGTGCTATAATCTGCAACAAATTCATAGGATAGCGGTGCACAGAATTTCACAGCCAATCTTCCTTCCAACATACAGAATATAAAAACTATGAATAATATTTATATAATAAACCAACTATCTGAAATGAAAAGGTGTTTATAAGAATAAATTGAAACCAACAAAATGTCAACAACAACATATATATGAAGCGGTTACGTTGCAGCTCCAAGGCTTCAACGTATGTGAAAATTTAGCAAAAGCTCTCGACCAAGGACGGTGACGCAGCCAAGTCGTATGAGTTTGAATAAGGGTTTAGTTTGCTGAGCCCTGATTGCAGTTCTGCCGCCATCTATAGGTGGTGAACACAACTATGTGAGCAATCAGGTATCACGCAGCACACTCGGTTGGTGGTAACGCGATGACACCGATCTTTGGTACTATACTTTTGATGCAATCAGTATATTAATAAGGGTTTGGCCACTTATAGGCTATTAATATGAAGTGATTACTTTGGTATACACTAATGATTTTCTCTCTTGGCCCCATTTTTTCTTTTCGTTCTAAGGAAGTCAAAAAATTAAATCTGTCATAGATACATATACATATGAGCGTACACACACACACACACACACACACACACACACACACACACACACACACACACACACACACACACACACCACACACACACACACACACACACACACACACACACACACACACACACACACACACACACACACACAACACACACACACACACACACACACACACACACACACACACACACACACACACACACACACACACACACACGTATGCAATATGCTTGTTCGTCTTTTAGACAAATGGTAAATTCCAACTGCTAGCATGATGTCAACATTGTTTTTCATGTATGTGAGTAATATCGATATTACGTATATTATTTGCATTTAGGACTATCTGAATTAATATATTATATTAATAATACTTGTTACATATTTAGATCATGTTCAAATCTATAATCAGCTTCTCTTTGTTAAGCATAATTGATTTCATGAAACATAATTATTTATATGTTGTAATGCTATACTTGTTAAGTTCGACAAATCGTATATGTTCGTTTTAGAGTTAATTCACATAGAAGGTGTTTTATGAAGCTTAGGATTTCTTAACTATTCAAAGAAGGAAGCAAAAGAATAAACAGTTATGTTTAGTATATAAAAGATATGTTTTACGAGGGTTACCCGGAAAGGAGATTACCAGTTTTGATATTAACAAAAAAAAAAAAAAAAAAATACAAGAAAAATGGTATTATATACATGTGAAAGTGACACTAAAATACTATTTTCCATACAAATTTTGCGTCGCAAATCACGTGGTTTACCCAAGTCTCGTCTCCTCTAATGATTCGACCGAGCACCATCTTTTTCGTAAGTGTCTAACAATGTTAATGAAGCAGCCATACGCCGATTTTTATTGGTTTCTGTTGAGACTTTCGGTACTCATCTTGAACAAAATGTATGATAACCTATCTTGTGCGTAACAATTTCGTGTAACAAACTGCTTGAAATTTGAGGAAAACTAAGTGAGAGTTCTGTTATTGTGAATCGGCGGTCTTCGTTAATCTTCTCATCGACTTTAGATACAATTTCATCGTTCACAATGCTTGGCTGTGAGCTTCGTTCGTCATCACGCACATTAGTTCGGCCATTTTAAAACCTAATGCACCCATGACGCACTCCACCTTCAGTAATCACATGGTTCCCATAACCTTCTCAGAGTTGGCGATTCATTTCAATCGGTTAATTGTGATTATCCAACAAAAACAGTATTACCGACAGTATTTCACAACTCGCAGGATTTTCAATTGCATCACACATTTTAAACTGCTATTAAATAAAACAACAAGGAACGACAGTAACCTCTCACTAGCATAGCTGGATAGCAACGAAGAATCTCCCTGACATCAAATTGTCCGCGATAGCTAGCCAGAAAACAGCTACAGAGCGAAATCTAATCTACTTTATGGATAGCACTCGTATTTATAATTTAGGTGCTCAATTAACTCATTGCATATTGAAATGTCCTTTAAATACTGACACTGTTATAGTTTTATTGTAAATATTAGAACGTTCCATTGCTCTATTTGATTAGTTAAACAAATCACCTTTACAATAATATTTAAATGTAACTATTAAATAGTACATATTTTCAATATTTCTATGTGTCGAAAATATGAATTTGTTAACGAAGTTACGAGACCTCAATGTTGCATTGCAGCGATATCAATATGGAAAGAGAGAGTAGTGAAATCCAAGTTCAAAGAGTAAGCAATGACTTTTAAAATTGAAACTTTGAGTTAAAAATCTATTAGACAATAGTAGGGCACCTATTGTGTGTAGGTATTAGTACAATATGAATGACTAGTATATATGTAGTGCCCTAATTGTTGTACGATGAAGTTCGATTCTGCTTATATTTGGACTTTATAGAAGTGCATGGCAACGGTTTAATATTGCCATGGTTTCCATGTCAAAACTCATTTTACATAAAAATACACATTTCTATCTTATATGTTTAATATTTATAAGAAACGTTTTTTAATGCCACTTTATTGAAACAATTAATGTCTGGATCGAGTGTTAGCCATTGTACCTCAAGCAAATGGTCGAGTAAGCTACTGTTGTGTTGTAGTCTAAAAATACTGTGAAAAGAGGCCTGAACACCGAACAGGGTTCATAGGGACTGAAGAGAGGGGCAAAGCACTTTGGCTGGGTCTCCTGATTGCTGCACCCCCGGCTCAGGAAGGAAACGCTCCTACAGGAAACGTTTAGTTCTTCCGTCGGTACCACGCGCTTCACTGAGTCCTAAGTTCAACTGCGTCTGTTGTATCCACTTTGCTTCAATGTTTGCTTCAAGAACCCATAAACTGTGCAGTTGAAAAATTAGTAACACAACTTTTACCGATATCCATATACACACATTAAGACAGTACTACGCACACGACCGCTCTTCTCCCTGTTCACCAAAGACAGTGTAATCTTAAATAGAGGAGTCAATATCGTCTTCTTTTGTAAAAGTTGGTATTGTGATCAATTACCATTGTATTGGTTTCAGATGCTTCAAGCGGACAACTATGCAGGCTTGGGCTGTCTGCGATTTCAATTGACCGAGTGTTGTGAAGAAAATATGGAGGCGTTTAAGTATACATTTTAAGTTAATATACTTCAATGTATATTAATTTAAATATACATTGTTAATATCAATATACATTATAAATTATATACAATATACATTGTATATCATTATTAATATCAAAAGTATTTGTAACAGAAACTTTTTAAATGTTATTTAGTAAAAAAAAACACGCTTTACTTGTGATACTTACTTGATAAAAAATACTTACTCTGCCCGTCCTTACGTTCTACTAATACTTAAATAATTACAAGGGTGTTTTTTTTTAGAAAACGGATGATTTCATAATATACATTTACTGTAACAGAGAAAAATACCTATAGGTTGGTAGTATTGGATAGAAGAGTTACGTAACTAGAACACTTAGTAATGAAAATGTAATTAAGTATACCATGAAATATTTAAACTTATTTTGATTATTTACTTTAAATAAATGTGTATAGTCACATATTATATTACTAGATATGTATAATGTACAATTTTAAATTATATAATATTGATGTTAATCAAAAAATGAGACATGATTTCCTTACATATAATATTCATACATTACGTGGTTTTTCTATTAGTTAGTCGATATTGAAATGTTATATAAATATACATTTGCAATTTGAAGTTTTTTATTCATTTCATACAACCTAATAATTTTCTCTATACTTATATGAAACGTGCATCCCTTCTTTTTATGCGCGAACGTTTTCAATGTTTACATAAACGGTAGTGTCATATAAGGTGCGGACTCTCTTGTAAATCACTTTCAACTCTTTTAATTTATGCAATGTACATTTCGAATTCAGTGAATGCATGATCAGGTACAGTAGTATGTTCAAGTAAATATAACTGTATTTTGGTATGTAGGTTTATTACCTACCTAAACCTACAAATGTAACTGATGATGGATCCACAAAATCCGAAATGTGCGTTTTATATATATATATATATATATATATATATATATATATATATATATATATATATATTATCTTCAGTCTTGAAGTTAAATGCCAAATGGCTTATGTACCAATATGTATTCTCTTCGTGCAGAAATAAAAATAAAAAATCAAATATTGGTAAACTCTTTATGAATTTTTGTATGTCTTTAGCATACTTCTTCAGATAGCAATAAATAGTGTATAAATATTTACAAAATTAAATGATTAAACTAACTAAATGTGAACAAGAAAAAGAACTGAAATAAAATAATAAACAGTGGAAAATACCTCACAGCTGATGTTCCATCAGAAATACCAAAGAGTAAAACAACTAATTTTAGAAACTAACGAATGTTCAAACCTTTAATTTTGATTTTAAAACAAGTTGATGAGCAGTTTCGCTCCTTCTCAAATTAAACCTATTTATATTTTCGTTGGCATGCAATGGAACATTATTGATACCTTTTAATTTATAACAGTTTTCAATTTTGTCTTGATTATGTTCCCTGGAATGAACAGTGAGGAGCGTGTCATCTCCATGAACAATACTGTAACGGTGACCTGTCATTCTGATACGAAGAGGGTCAGAGGTTTGGCCAATATATAGTTTATTACAAAAATTACAATTTAGCTGATATATTATATTACTATTATATTAAATTACAATCAATAGTTCCTTTAATTAGATACATTTTATTGGTCATGTTACTGCTAAAATTGCCAAAATTTTGACTAGAGGACATAATTTTGCATGTACCACAACGTGGTTTTTGACAGGGTTTACAACCGTTAAAATTTTTCTCTCCATGTTTGTTTTTAAGATTGGTTTGGTTAAAGTATGCTAAAGACATACGAAAATTCATAAAGAGTTTACCAATATTTGGTTTTTAATTTTTATTTCTGCATGAAGAGAATACACATTGTTATTATATACAGGGTGACAATTAAGTCTGGAACCTCTTTTTTAATTTTTGAACCAAATAGAAAGAAATACCAAAGTTCACACGTGCTTACTGGTGATAGTAACGCACACATCTGCCCAATTACCGACCGGATAATCCCTTTGGGGGACGGTCCACAAGGAGTCAGACAAAATTCTTAAATTGCAGCATAGGTCAAGTTTGGTATCAAATTAAAGGTCTTACTTAGCAGAGTACAATGCCGCAAACCGGACTTCAAAAGGTGGATTCATTCGGTAGTTATAGCTATTTGAATTTTATAACAATTGAACAATGTAAATTATTAAGTATTACAAGTAAACACCAATTTTTAAGTACCTGCGATCAAAGTAAGTGTTCAAAATGTTCCCCTCCCATCGTCTGGCAATGTCCTAGGCGGTTGTAAAAGCCATCCACTGCATCCTTGTGGACCGTCCCCCAAAGGGATTATCCGGTCAATAATTGGGCAGATGTGTCCGTTACTATCACCAGTAAGCACGTGTGAACTTTGGTATTTCTTTCTATTGTGGTTCAAAAATTAAAAAAGAGGTTCCAGACTTAATTGTCACCCTGTATATAAGTTGTTCGTCTAACAGAGTAAAAATCAAATGTATTGTTTTCTTATATTGCCTTGGTGAATGGTTATAATTACATACATAAATAGTCTTTAAAATGGCAGTTGAAAACTGTCCATTTGGCCTGTATCTTGGAAGCAAAGAACTTCTTGGCGTGGTTCATTATTCCATTACTATATATCTATTCAACCTGTTACTTTACATACCTCTCGCAATTAAATAGGCACAAAACTTCTGATATACGGTAATCTAGAATGTTTAAAAAATATCAATTAACTTCTTTGCCTCATAGTATTTACATAATTGTTCAAAAACAATCAAGTGTAGTTCAAGACTCAATTAATGGACAAAGTGTTTAAATTAGATCTCATTTAAAATGAATTTTGAAATATAAATTGAAAATCTTATGAGAAAGCAAAAACTCTGTGATAATATATTTACTTTTAAAAGTTGTGGGGTTTTGGCACGACGAATTAATAATAAATAGCCTAGTAAATTGAGGACTGGGACACGAAACGATTTTCTTTGTTCATTATCTATGAAGATAAATTTAATAATAAGCACCAAAGTTGCCAAAAATATACTTTTGAAACAAAATTTTATTTTATTTGGTCTAAAAAGCTCTTTACTGCAACGGGCATGAACATTTACGAAAACGAAAATCAAAGGTTTTCTCCAATGGGTAGAGCAATATGAGAGAAGATGACGTGAGTATGCTGTGATCAGAGGACATGGTCCCGCGCCACACCGCGCCCTGACTACAATGATCAGGAGAGTCAGTTGGCACATCCTGTATAGGCATGCCATTTTATTAACCGCTGTTAGCGATACTTATGTGGGGAGGCGAGGGGTCTGTCCTGTTCCCCCTCTTCTCATTTAAGCTTTTATTCAATTGCTAGAATAGGCACAGCTATTCAAATATAACCTCTTTTACTTACTTTTATGAATGTATGCACATCGATTGCTACCCGAAACATTATACTACATTATGCATCGTGATGTATTTTCATAATTTTGTATTTTCATTCGTTATTGAGTATTACCCGCCAATAACATTGAAGCCATCGTGGATAATATGAGTCACAATCTTTTGGACAACCAGATAGCTATAAATATACTTTAGGTAGGCACCTGGGTTTAATATAACTGTTTGTTATAACTGGGTTTGTTATAACTTCTCATCGTGGTATACAAGAGAGAGAGTTATTTTTATCAGTTTTACAATTTTGTCGGACAATATCCAATTGTACGAAAACTTTGCGTGATATAAAGAATTATAGTGGTTACTACCGTACTGAAAATATGGTGAAAACAAGCTAAAACCGGCTTGAAACGCAGAAGCAAATCAGAAAATTAGATGGTATTTTTCACGGCATCAGGTTCGGTGATATGCAAGGCTTGGTTTAGTAACTATCCTACTTACCGTGAGACATTATGAGCAAATATGTATTTAACTTTAGAATTGTTTTCTGGGCAGGTAAATTTAATACCCAATTCGAATTAAATTGGAAAGTAGAAACCTATACAACTTATACCAATTGTAATGCCAAACTTTTAAATCTAGCTCGTTGGTTTGGAGGGGGGGGGGTGTGCTCGTTGGACTTGGGGCGGGCTCACATTTGGTCCACAAACGGCCCCAAGTACGACTCTTAATCATACATGGACATTGAGGAAATCACAGGTTTGCATGGTTCAGTCACTATCTCGACTCATCCTCCAACATCAAATTATTCACTCCTTCACCTCCTGGGCTACTATCACAAGATTGTATTTCCATCGACCAAATTCAATAGCCAATCTTCTCAATCGTGCTAACACCTCCACATCTGTTCCATATCTATCCTCTTTTTCCACACTTCACCCTGAAGATTTACCTTATCTTAACCCTGCAAACCTCAACATCTTCACAATTTAAAGGAATTTTCGTGCTCAGAATTTTTATCTCATCCACACAACCCAACACACGTCTCATTCCTCAAGAAAAATCCCTCATACCACCATTTCAAATTCTTGTGCCATGTCGAGTTATGCGTTACATGATGAAGCGAGCAAATCTTAAATCATTAATCTTACACTCACATTCTACCAGAAGTCATACTTCTGCTATTTATTTTTATACCCCCCCCCCCCCAGTACACCTGTCCTGTCATACATGAGACAAACTCTCCATCCTCCGTTCCTCTCCACACATCTATTTTTGCCATCCTCAACAGTCTGTCACAACACACCACTTTCCTTTACTCTTATCTCGCTTCTCGTGTTTCACGTTGATTTGGACAATGTTTCATACATAAGTAACATAAAAGTTAGTTCAAGTCGCACTCGTGATAACAATATTTCATGTATATGGCGGTGCAAAAAGTGCAAAAGCAGAAACTACAATTACTGTGTACAATTCGAGTTCCCTGTGAATAAATCAAACTCTTTTTCTGAATAGGTATAATATATCTCAGGAACTTGTGTTCGCAAATCCAGTTGATTAGATCTGATTAGCTCTTCTTTCTTGTCCATTGTTGTTTAATGAAGTAAATTTTGGCAATCCAAAGGCAAATTTTGTATACACTGACTTAGATTATAGTTTTTTGGTTCAATAATTCCGTTTTACCCAATCCTGTCCACCAAAATACACATATTTATAGAAACACGAAAACACTGCGACATGATAATAAGTTCCAACTAAGCTAATATTGCACGTATAGTTCCTATATATCGGATCTAAATCCTTTCAAATCAAGCAAATAATCATAAGTATGCACAGTATTCACAAGGATTGTTTAGTTGATTGAACTCGTCTTTACCTTCATAGTTATAAAAATAAATGCAAAACTGTGTATCTATATGAAATATAATTTAGTAACGTGAACTGCAATTAATTACTATTTTAATTTGATTATCAGTGACATTTTTATGTAGCATTTGACTTTTGGGGACTCCACACTTATCATGTCGTTTTTTTAATTTTGGTCCCTATTTTTAAAGGGTACTGGGTATTTGGAAAGTTTTTGCCAAAACTTCAAGAAATGGTTAAACTGATTTGACCTAAAGGAAAGTGTTCTCTACTGTTAAATGTCTTCCACATTAGCTGCTTTATAACACACATCATACAAATATTTGCTCATCTATTATGGCATGAATTAAAAACAAGAACCAACTAGCGTATATATTTGATTCAATCTCATCTAGTCCTTTCTGTGAAAATTTACTAATCGAACTGAAGCTTTAATAAACGTAGCTAAATATAAACGTACCAAGGTAATTTTAAACGTCAAATTTTATTCCTACAGATATTAATTAACATTTCATTGACATACTTACTATATATAATGGTTTTATAGAGATAATTAAATTTATGACTCAATATTACGACTACTATAAGTATTGTTTTCAGTTACTTAAGGCAACTTAACGATCATTATCTATTGGATACAGGTAAAAATGCAAATAAGTCATGTTTCTGTTGAGGCTTCAAAGCTTCTTAACTCGGTATTTTAATAAGAGATACGACGAGGAGATGGTAAATTTTCAATATCACCGGCGATGTCCAAGGAGATTTATGTTCTGGCAAGCCCCTACTACAGGCCGTGCACGAGGCCTAGGCTCTAGTATATCACAACGAGAAGGACAACCCCGGAGGTCATCTAAAGGATATTTATGGCTAGTTCGTAGTTCAAAAGGTTTGTATTACTCTTATTGTCCATTATGGCTATAACAAATAAATCACGACTGAAAAATTATGAGAATGCTTCACTATATGCATACTGCGGTGTAATGAAAATGAAGTTCCGCATAACAGTTGAATTATATATTTGTACAAGTAATATAAAGAGGTTACAGGGATTAACCAGCCAAGTGAGCACAAAGGTTAAGCAAACCTTTGTGAATGTGTTTGTTAAATGCATAAGGTGTGCATTTGGTTTTCAAATATTCAAATATAGTATATTCAAATATTCCCGTCAATATCGAAATCCAAGACATCGCCTATGACCGTGTCTGTGTAGTGGATTAATAATTAGTTCATATCTTACTCGTCAGTTGATTGGTCTAGTTAAAAGCCTAAGAAACAGAGTCATACAAGTTTTGCTTAAGTTTTCATTAGTATTTCTAATCCCTCCTTCGACTTCCTTCAGCCTCAACCTCTGTGTATGTTCTTGCTTTCAATTGCCTGTTCAATATGTCTTCTTATATCCATGTTTAGTCTAAGTACAAACAGACTCACTGCCCCTCGATGGTTTTCTTGGCCCTAAAAAACTATGTACTTTGTGTCTGATGCTTTGCTTTATTATTCAAATTATTGTTACTGAACGAATGGTTAGGTGAGTCACGTTAGTGCCTAACGTTTTCATTCCTTCACCTGGTTAAAGTATGCCGTCCCACAATGTAAAAGTAAGCTAATTTCGCACCATAAATACACAATTTTGATTACTACGTTGAATGTTATTAACAATGAATTAAACAATATCCATAATAAATTAACAGGTTCGAATTACTATTGGTGTAATCGTAAAATGTGGATAATCTACTGTAATACTAAATGTAGCTACTTCGCGAAACGCAATTTCCCGTCTCCGGGTACTAATACTATAAACATGTTACAGCTAATTCATTTATAACAGCTGCTATTTATTCCTAAAATAAATAATCTAAGACACTGCCAACGTCTTGTCTCGATCAGCTGTATGTGATATAATAATCTCGATTACAAATGTCGCCATGTTTGTTGAAAATTTTCTTTAAATTACTTAAATATATATATATATATACGTTACTTATATATATATATATATATATATATGTATATATATATATATATATATATATCTAAGTAACGTACTTGCCTGAAGTTCTGAATACATATTTCCACTAGGTTTTTGCGATTGAGGATCAAACATCAAAATAACCTTCCCTAATGTTTTCTTTTGTAATATTAATAGGATGTATTTCAATATTACTTGAACAAGTATTGTAAAAGTGTAAGAAAGGATTTTTCCTTTTGACTTTTCTATTTGAAATTACTACGACTTACTACAATAATTTTGAAACTTATGATGGAACAGGTGAATGTGGTTTTTTAGTGTTAATTTTTGTGCCTGAAAAGTGTTTTTTGCACATCGTCTGTACTTTTTTGTCTACACTGTGGTATACAGTTAATTCATTACCCCTTGTATATATAAAATGTTCCAGAACTAATTTTAAAATAGTTTTTCTGGCTAAGATTTTATTGTCAGATCCTGCATGTTTCAAGTTTTCTGCTAGACGCTAGTAACAGACTTTTAACTTTTACTATCCATAAAATGCACAAAGCTTTTAAATAAAACAATCAAATGCATTAGGTTAAATTACATATATTTAGACTAGATTAATTATGATCATATTATATAACTGAGAGTTAATTGAAGATTAAGTCGTTGAATGATTTTCCTATTTAATTATTTATTCCAACAATTTAAACAATTCCATGTGATACTTTGTCATTCAATAAGTTAGTTTGTTATGTTGTAATTGGTTTGACGTTTAAGTATGTAAAGACTTGTACATCTGATATCCTCGGTCAATTTGCAAGGCTAAATACTTTTGCATGGATCAAAGATGCAAAGATTGCAAACTCTCTTGTCATTCATATTTCCTCAAAGGATCACGCACACCCTTAACGCCTTATTTATAATCTACTGTTAAATACATGCTTCTGTGGTGGATCGAGTAGCTGTAGTTAATATGCATGAGCTATTATTATTTAATCCTATTTCATCTTACCTAATCCTAAAACTTACACAAATGAGGTATGCCCGGTCTGCTGTAAATGATAAGGGTACTGCTTGCGATGTTCGTTGCTCGAGATGGTTTTGTCCAAAGATTATGAGTTAGAATAAACACGAATATGCAACATTTACCAATGATGTCAATAAAAGTGGAACTGTGACAGAGCTGATGACGTATCTGTCTCAGTGGGTTAAGATGCCATGTCCGTCACAAGTTATGCTGTGCTTCTAGATAAATTGTCAGTTCTTCCTACGAAAGAGGATCTGAAAACTGAAATTCATGATGAGGTGAAATTTTATTTAGAGGAGCTCTCTGATCTAATGACATCTTTTGAACCGAGGATTGCTAATGTGGAAGCGAAAATTAAATATCTAGAAGAACCTAAAGAAGGTGGCCTTATAACATAATCTAATATTGTCATAGAAGAGATTTAACGAAAGAGCAGAAAGGGTTAAAAAATTTCATTATTTTCAATATTCCTGAATCGTGCAACCCTGGAAAATAATATAAAAAAATCACGAGAGATCAAATAGATGTGATCTTTTCGGCATTGACAGTGTCGTCAATGAATGAACAACTTTCTTTCGCTTAGGGTAAGAGAATTTCCAACAAACCACGCTCCATCAATCTTATTTGTAAGAACACAGACCAAGGCCTTGCCTATTGAAAAATTCAGTTCAAAGAAATTGTATGCCACGGTTCTGTCAGGGGTAAAAAACCCCACAGGAATTGCTTACTTGAAGAGGTTACGAAGGTTCGCACGGAAGCGGGAGATTTGAACTAACTATGAAGTATTTAAATTTATATGTCAGCTATGATTGTAAGAATACGGTTCCCTTTAAGGTTCTCTTCATTTTTGAAAATAAAAGAAAGACACATTAAGAGAATATGACATCGTTACGGTTCTGTTTTAGGCCAACAATTCACGAACAAGAAATGAAGTGTGAGTAAGTGCGTTGTCATGGCGCCAAATCTATAAATTGTTATGCCATAAATCCGGGCAATTTTTTCGGATCGCTTCACACACACTTTGCTGCACTTGCAGATAGAACTCCTTATTGGCATTTTGACCTTGTGGCAAGAATTATTCATGATGCACTATGCCATTAAAATCGGAGAACACAGAGAGCATAGACTTCACGTTCGACTGCAAGTCGAGCCTTTTTCAGACTTGGCGATCCAGAGTGTTTCGTCACCTATTATATATAACACGTTTCAGTACTTCTCCATCATAGTTGACTTTATTAAGTGACTCCTGAGCAATTTCCATTCGCCGATGTTTTGGTTGCTGCCACACGTTTCATACCCAAAACGTTCTAAAAATGGTCTAAAAGATTTCAAGGTATGAACCAATTAATTGATATGCGAACATCATTAGCAACTTATTTCATACGGAGATCGCTCATGTCCATTTCTTCCACTTTTTACACGTTTTAATCGGTTGTTGATATTGCTGGTGCGTTCATCATCATTGTCTTCACGGTCACCTTTTAAACGTTTATACCACTCGTAAACCCTTTTTTACTCATAGCAGACTAGCCATTGTTAACATTTCACAGACTATGTTACACTTTATTTCATTTCTCACACAAAACCTTTAGTAGCTTTAGCAGCTTCCACCGAAAAAGTAAACAATGAATACAGATAGAAATGTCCATACTTAAGCAGCATGAGTTCCAACATAATACAAAAATCTTGACAATCTGACTCTCTTTGGAGTCCAAAACCTGCGAAAATTAAAAGTGAGTTGTATGAACCTAATATGCACTAAATGTCTTCTTGATAGGTCATGGCGGAAGAAGTACAAGTCCTTATTTGTCTGGTCCCAACAAAGGCTGTAGATCGAACAATATTCCAACGAAGTGTTGAAGTTCTGTGGTTTCCTCTTTTTTAAGCCATCAGCCAAACTCTTCAACATTTCATGGGTTCAGTACTATTCTGCATATTTACCAACGACATTGTGTCTTTAATCAAGACGTAATTGCGTCTTTAAATAGACGACAATAAGAAACTTTTAAACGTATTTGCAGCATTGATGACAGCAGAAATTTACAGGGCAGTTTGGTTGTTATTGAATCTTGCAACCTAAACAGGGCGTCGTTGCGCGTGGCAAAATGTACAAGCATAACCTGTTACAGAATAAATTGTTCGATAGTTTTTCAGTTCCATCTTCCTAGACAAGTATTGAATTTGTTCAACATCTGTTTGAGATTCGGTGTGATTTTGATTCAGTATTTAGATACTGCATTTAGATGCAGCTCAAAATTTTGACGCATTAGTCGTAAGGCATACATAGCTTCAGGCTTCCTGGGCAACCCTTATTTGGATTCTGAAGACTTTGTTTTGTGCTTTTGTGAGATCTTACCTTAATTATTGTTCAGCGTGGCATTGCAACATTTTTCACATTTATGGTTTGCAACATCTCTCGTCCTACTATCTAGACACCTCCCTCTTTTTAAATAATTTTTCTAATAGTAATAATATAGGTGGTTTTATATTTTAAATTATAATTCATTATTTCAATTTCTCACAATAAGTTCAGTATAAAAAACAAAACGTATTTAAAGAACCCAATCATGTTCAATAACTGCTAAAAATGCTGCTTCAAACTTTAAGCATAACATTCAAGCGGAGTTTTTGAAAGATTATTAAAAGAAGATAGTGTGCAGAAGTAAGGATGCAAATAATATAAACAGAGTCTAAATAACAAAAAAACTAGCGTATATCCTGTATGTTGTGAAGCAATTGACAGCAATTGGGTGTGTGTTCCCGCGCCACTTCACGCGAGCTTCCTCCTGCGAACCTCCCCACCCCACTAATCAGTTTTATTATGATACATCGGCAGAGGATGTAGCAATAGAGCGGATACATAAACCCGAACACACGGATAAATCACATGACTCTTACCTTCGGCACACCATCGGTCACTTATGTTACCCTCTCGGCAACACTTCGATTACAAATATAAGACATTTCACTACTATGCCGGATATGTTCATTACTGGCGCTACAAATGGTTTAAAATGGAATTTTGTAGTCAAATAATAGTTAATAGCACCAACAACCCAGGGAGTCTCTTTTCGGGTTCAAATAGTTCAGCTTAATGTATATAAAGAAAGGAAGTAAACATTAGTCTAAAATACATTCTGAAAGTTCCAATTAGCTATAATATAATACATTATATTATACATATATATATATATATATATATATATATATATATATATATATATATATATATATATATCATCTAATATTATTAAAGTTAATGTCAATTACAAAAATTGACGGCGTCAAGTGCAACGAAATGCCACACGCTAACAAGTGTCCACACATCTTCATCAAGCGACGCTAATAACGTTTCATTGGCATAGTAGTTGGACTGATAAACAGCAATTACTTCATTAGTATAATAAAGCAACTGCACCCTGACCTCCACAACAACCGGGCGTTTCAAAATGTTCCCATATTGTCCACTTACTGAAAACATTTAAATTAGGAATTGTTTTGCGGAAATAGAAGCCAATCGAAAAGCGTGAGATCGCTTTCATGAGTGTAAGAAAGTAATTTAGGTTATTTTATCCCGTGACATCAACTTTTAATTCAAAATTCTTATAAAATAATGATTAGAATTTTGTTAATTATTTGGGAACTCGTAATGTTTAGAAAAGCACTGTTAACTTTACGTCTAAATCATTCAAACAGGAAAAGATAAGATGTCCTAAATAACTACTGTGGTTCCATTCATAAATTCCAATATATTTTGATATAAGTCAATTAAAATCCAAAGCCCACTTTCTTGTGATAATCTACTTTGAGCCTTCAATATGGAATTCGATAGTCATTAGAGTTTTAGTTTAACTGTGGATAAGCTTACTAAAGACAAGGAATTCTTAATTTTTAGGACAATCTTTATTTTAGTAGTATTTGTGTTATTGCAATGGTGAAATAACTTCTCAAAGATGTGGAGGACTAACAAATGTAGTAGATTATGTTATTATCTAGCCACATAAGTATCTCATTATTAGATATATTAGAAGACAACAGGAATAGCCCGTAGTCAAAACGCAAAAAACCTCACAGTCGAGTAGATTATTTATACCTCCCTCTTTCTCTTTCTATCAATTTCCTCCTATTTGTAGCATAACTTGTTGTCATAGCCATCTCTGAAGAGCACAGACTATGATAACTGGATTATTTTATTGAACCTTGTTATTAATCAATAGAGATTAATAACATAATCATAATTGAAACTGGGTCTCAAAACTTGATATAATAGTCTCACCACGTATTTTAGACAATAAATAAATATAAAATTGTACGATATTCGAGATATATCTTCCTGGTGCATTTTTCTGTTTATACGTGCCTTCAAATATTAATTAAAGCACTAAAACTATAGACCCATATTAGTAAAACTTCCATTCAAACCATTGTTATACATACATAACAGACAACCAAAACGGTAACGGTAAATATTGTAAAAATAAACTGATATATGCTACATTTTTCAAATACTTTTCAGACTCTCTCCTTTTAAATGCCTATCCACTTTTAAACCAAAACAGGTGGAAGCGTATTGAAGATTCCGGGCATACATTTTCTCACAGTTTGCGCCAGTAAATGGGAATTGCGGTATGCCATGCCCTTATGTTTTTTGTTATTTCTTATCATTTTGAGTATCATAATTGCTTTAAAAGGGATGACATAAAAAGAGAAAAAGCACGGAAATGTATGAATTTTATGGTATGGTCATGATAATCCAAACACCTTTTCTTTGTTCTAGAAAAACATGTACGTGGAGATTCTCCTCGACTCGAAACACCTACAACAAACGATGTTAGTTTGATTTTAAACATTACTAAGTACAAAGTTAACCCAGCCAAGCTACATACGTGTGTCATAATTAGATATATTAGAAGACAACAGGAATAGCCCGTAGTCAAAACGCAAAAAACCTCACAGTCGAGTAGATTCTTTATACCTGCCTGTTTCTCTTCCTATCAATTTCCTATTTGAAGTATAACTTGTCATAGCCATCTATGAAGAGCACAGACTATGATAACTGGATTAATTTATTGATCCTCCAAAACCCACGAGAGTGTCTGGAAAGTGTCTCTGTAAAAAATGTGTGTAAAAAGGTTATCTAAAAAGTGTGTCTACTCTTCCATAAAATTAAATACTTCCATAAAAAGTATGGTATGAAAATTATCAAAGAACATAAGCATGTTTCTTATTTCAGAAGTGTTATTTGTATCGATTACCAAACCTAGTTTGGAAACATCACTGATGTAATGTCCAAGTGAATGTTTTGGCCTAAGAATATGAATACGAAGAATAAGAATAATTTATTCACACAATATGCAAAGGTGTTATGTGCAAGTCAACATCAGTTTCAAAAGTAATTATAAAAAAGCAACAGAACAGCATACAATTTAAAGGTAAAAAACAATAAATTCTTGTAACATTTTTAAGTTACTTCTACTGCAAAAAACTCGGTCTAATCAAGACATGGCTATCACGAGAGCCTCGTGGAGACTGTAGAAAGCCTTCCTGATCAAGTAAGTCTTATAATTTTTGAAACTGTTCAAATTTGTTTGAATTTTGATGCATTTGGTGGAGGTAAATTGTACAGTTTAGGACCAAAATAAAAATTGAGTTTTTGAAAAGGTTGAGTCTGAAACGGTCTTAAATTAGGTAATTTATGTGCCGTGTGTTATGATCATGATCTAAATGTGGAAAAAGATTTTTATTTTGATAAACAAACATTGTCGAATGAAAAATGAGAAGGAAGGCCAAGGTAAGGATCCCACTAGATCTGAAACGCTCTCTACAGCTCTCATCATCTGATCTTATTCCCCAGACGACCCTCAACGCTCTCTTATGAAGAGTGAATACTTAAAGAACTATGATCCTTGAGTATCATAGTTGACAGGGACATTCAAGTTGATGACACTAGAAAATCCCTAAAAATCGATGAGATTCGCGTGAATAAAGTGTTCTTAAAAAACTACTTTGATAAACACCAGATAGATGATCTGGATTACTCCGATTGGATTTTCAACATCCCGATGAGCTAAACTCACTATTAAAATAAACTTGGATGGAAGGTTCAGGGGTTTATGTGGGAGGAAATTAAGTGTGGACGGGTCAGCCACATGAACAATTAACATAAGAGTATTAAGAATTTTCATGACAATAAAACCACTGATGATAAAAGATAAAATTTACAATCGAGGCGAAAATTGAATATACGAATCAAATAGCTTAAACTGTTTAAAAAATCAGTCTTTAGAGCATTGTTACTGAAGTGTGTTACGCAAGAAGTTTTAATACCGCCTATACTAAGCTCCCCTCAAGGAAGGATTCCAACCATAAAACCCTGTGAGAGAAAGGTTATTCGTGGCCTTTTAGTCTTGAATAGTAAGATTGTTATCAATAAATGTCATAAACTCATCATTTATTGTACAAATAGAGAAAATGACTCGCTGTCAGATCACTACGATTTATAAACAGTTTCCAAAGTTTATTGAGATATAATCCGTCAAAGCATCGACCAAGCTTTGAAGATAGTAAAATTTCGTTTTGTGGGATTTTGGCAGATGATATCAAGACGGACATTGGTAGTCAGCCATAAACTGGTTCTTTACATAACAATTTATTTACTATGTTTATAGCCTGGGAGTCGAGAACCAACTTTTACTTTTTATATCTTTATTTGTTATCGAGATAAAAATCTATTACGTTGTGTGTAAAACTTATTGATGTGTATTATTTTAAATGAGATACTCCCATACTTCTGCAACCAATAAGGGCAATAGCAAATATATTCGATACTTTTCGTAGAATTGGAACTGCAAGTCGTTTGGTTAGGAGCTATTCGAAAAAAATTACCACGGTCCGAATTTGGTGTGCATTGAGTTTTTTATGGAGATTCCTTTAAACTCGGGACGAGTTTTAGTGGTATTATATAGATTGTATGGCATTTCTCGTAATGACCAAAAAATTGTATGCTCATATGCTACAAACACTGACAAAGGTGTAACTAAGAGGGGGAAGATACCTGCTAGCGCATTGAAAAGTTTGTTTTTGACTGAGATTGGATTATTGCGTCCAACAGTCTCTCTGTTATATGAGTTGATAAATACAATCGTATACAATCGGTTCTATACAGTGCCTATACAATCGTCGTTATTATAACACTTTTTAAACTGTAATATGTATACATATTAGTTTCGATTGGGACTTTTTGACGATCGGATCCCTATTAGCGTCATGCAATGGGCTTCAAATTCAGAGGCATGGGTGATGATTCTGCGATACAAATTGAGCATTGCAAATAAACAATGAATCTGATGAGCTGTTTTTTGTAACCTATCTCATCGTTAATTAATATTTTATGTGCAGCCGTTTATAGCCGAATGATACATAATATTTTTCAGGTAATCTTTCAATTCCAAGGAAATATCTGTTTAATATCTGGTGCACAAAAGGCAAGGAGAAAAAACCCGCAGTTATACTTTTAGTTCTTGAAAATCTATACATGTACAATACAGACCAAATACAATATAAATAATTGATACATCAAATGTAACAAAATTGAAGTCATTGTAAAAGTTTTCATTTCTAGGACTCAAGCAAAATGAACAAGTCTCTGAAGGGTCTTTAAGAGATTTTTATATAATGGATACAAATAGTTAAAAGAAAACTTACTGCGTCGCAAAAATAACATAATATCAAACATAACTGATAAAAACATTTATCTCTCTGAAAAGGATTTCAAGATAATATTAGTTTGAGCTAGAGTCACTCTATTACTGGATAACACATCTGTTTCTGTTGGTAGCAATCTTTACATGAATGGCTAAAGATATACCTCTTAAGTTGGTCATCAATATAATTTAATTCAATAACCGTTATAAATCTTCCCTTTCAGGTAATCTTTCAATTCCAAGGAAATATCTGTTTAATATCTGGTGCACAAAAGGCAAGGAGAAAAAACCCGCAGTTATACTTTTAGTTCTTGAAAATCTATACATGTACAATACAGACCAAATACAATATAAATAATTGATACATCAAATGTAACAAAATTGAAGTCATTGTAAAAGTTTTCATTTCTAGGACTCAAGCAAAATGAACAAGTCTCTGAAGGGTCTTTAAGGGATTTTTATATAATGGATACAACTAGTTAAAAGAAAACTTACTGCGTCGCAAAAATAACATAATATCAAACATAACTGATAAAAATATTTATCACTCTGAAAAGGATTTCAAGATAATATTAGTTTGAGCTAGAGTCACTCTATTACTGGATAACACATCTGTTTCTGTTGGTAGCAATCTTTACATGAATGGCTAAAGATATACCTCCTAAGTTGGTCATCAATATAATTTAATTCAATAACCGTTATAAAAGTGAAAATACTATAAAACGCCCAGTTCAGAATTCAGTAAATTCACACCAAAAAGATTTTTTGCACTGTTAATAAATGTTAATAAAAAAACGGCTGTTTTACAACACGTGCGTTCGACTTCATGGTGTTTAAAGCTGAAACTCGAGAATATATTCTTTTTATAAGGAAATAGATAAGATCAAGCAATATTACAGTCCTCACCAAGACAAAATAAGCATAAATTAAACGTCTGCATATGTTACCTTACAGGAGTTGGTGACTTAGTAATGAGAATCTAGACTTAAATCTAACATGTAAATGGGTGAACTCGAATACATCTTCACATATTCTGCATACAAACTAAGGTTCGTTGGGGAGTAATAGTATTTCGCATTTAAACATTGAGTAGTACAAGTTCTTTTGGATGATTGAAGGCTAAGAGAAAGTATGTACAAATACACACGTTTTCATAATATTTTTGAATTAAATGATACAGTTTAATAGTGCTTTGTTATTTGGCAGTTCAAATATTTATTGATTTTCAACTATATATATGCATATATATTTTTTCCATAACACTGCTTATATACAGGGTGTCCCAAACTTCTGTGAGTGATATTATTCATCATTTCAAGCAAAAAACGTATAAAATGTATATAAATGTAAAAAAACATAAGTCGAGAAATGTGTCGTTTAGCCGTTAGCCGCCATTACGTATTTCTTATAAAAAATATTATCTCTAGAAATATTTAAGCTAAAGAAACAGAATTTTGTACATAGGTTTGAATAGAAAAGAGGAAAATTAAACACGTGTTATTCTCTTTAATATTAACAAAATGATGTCTGTTAGAAATGTTCAAAGTCAAACAACAAAAGAAAAACCAGTATAGTTTTTCAAAAAGTTACTAGACATAAACCATTTTGGACAATTTTATTATAAATCCAACAGTACTTGTTTCAACGAAATCCATCAAAGCATAAACGAGCACGACCACTTTAAAGGTACGCTTGCTCAAGCTGGGAGCAACAAACATTTTGCCTTTTGATAAGTATCAGATATTTTACATAGGTTATAAAAAATTTACAAGATACCAACTATTTAGATGTTTGTATAGTGTATTCCAACAGTACTTTTTCAACAAAATTCCGTCTACACATGTACGACCACTTTAAAGGTACGCTTGCACAAGCTGTGAGCAGCAAACATGTCACAGTTGAGAGATATCAGTTGTTTGTTTATATATATGAAAGGATTAAACGTAAAAGAAAAACGTGACATCTTTTAACGGAACTTGAGCAATAGGAAATATCATATTTTTTATTTTATTGTATTTTAGAGGCAGAAAGTGCATATATGTAGATCTCATTTTGCAATTAAAACTTTTGCACAACTTGAATAAGTAGCAAGGAGATTAAAATGTGCATTCTCTCGTTTTTTTTTATTTTGTAGTAGATAAAACTCAAGAACTTATTCTTTTGAGGGTGGGAAGTAAGCAAGGAAAGAAGTTCTTTGAACACCACAAAGCACCGAGTAAATATCTTCCTTTGCAGAATTAAAGACTTCTTCTTTTTGTTGTAACAACTAAAGGCTTTGCTTAAATTGCACGCATGCAAAATCAAATGTTCATTTTTTTCTCGGGATGTCCTGCGGACAGACATACGGAAGATCAGCCCGAAGGGAAGGTTTTCCAGATGACGCTCAGCCAATTCTCTTGGATGGACATGCATCATCATCGAACTCAATGACATAATTTGTGTCTACGTAGAAATGAAATCTTTATGCAAAATTCAAAGCGCATAAATATAATTTTTATCAAGATATATTGCGTCGTTTGAGGCGAGTTACGAATTGATATTAATTATTTGCAGTTTTTGTATTTTCAGGGAGTTTATTTATTATATTGACGCCGACTTGTTGCGGTAAGTGCTGAGATACCGTCAGTCTATGGTTTTGGACTCGAAAATTCTAATTTCTAACTGCTCCGAACCAAATCGCACTCTGTATGACAGCATAGGATCACCTAAAACACATAGAGACAGGGCAAGGTCAACAGTCCGAACTGCCTAAAAGAATCTCTACACGACTTTCTGTGATTTAACCTTGCAATGATTCTTCCTGGCTCTTTTCAGCCCGAAAACGCCGTTTTACGGCTTATGGATTAAGTGCACCATTATTAATAATGTGAAGGAGCTGAACTTTTCTTTGTTTAAAGGTTATTTTTGACGATGGAAGGATTGTGAAGGAAACAGGATTTTTCCGGACATTTGCCATCGTTCAGTGAAACAAGAAAACAAGCTGAACTTTGCCAGACTTCACAAAGTTGTACATTCTCAGAAATGTAATGGGGCCAGTTTTCTCTAAAAGGACATCATCTGCAAGTACAGCAAGTAGTTCTGAAGACTTCTGAAATCTAAGACAAAACTGATGACATTTAATTTTTTTTTTCTACTTTGTTATCAAAAATTAACGTTACTAAAAAACTGAATGCATAAGTTCCATGTTACGAAGGGTGTGATTGCCAAGGTTTGCAGTGTTTCCCTTTGATGCAAAGAGTCATGGCATCGAAATACTGAATCATTTCTCTATTCTGGATCACCGAATTCAGTCTGTAGACGTAAACTAGAAACAAACTGGGTCCGAAGATAGGTCCCTGAGGGACACCATAGGTCATCTTGACTTTGTTCGAAATGACTTTCGAAATCTGTATCCATTGGTCTTGATCCTTGACATAAGAAGTAATCCACGAGTCCGGCAGACTCCGTACGCTACATTTTTGTAACTGGTGAAACAGTGGTTCATGGTGCACGCAGTCAAAGCTTTGGACAGGTCAAGAAACACAGGATATGAACATGCCCACCATCATACAAGACATTAAATATGTGAAAATGAAGTTACATGGAAAATGTCCAAAATATAGTTTAGTTCGTTTTGGAGATACTTTACGGTCAGATTAAAGCGGAAGTTTTTACAGCTCCGCTGAATGATATGTTTTGCTAACACACAACTATGTTCCCACACTGAACCTTAGCGTGTTCCTGCTTTGTATGTCTGTTTAACGTATATATGAGGTGTCTAAGTGCAAAAGCGGACATGTCCAGTTTGGAAAATGTTTTGTAAACAGGAAAAACCCCTCACATAGCGCTTTTAATTAATTTTAACGCTATTTTGTTTACATATAAACTTTATAGCACACTAGAATAAATAAATAAAATTCATTGGGCCTACAGTTTTGCACATAAAATTGGAAACGTTTATATTTGCATCTAACATGAAGGGAAGTGTCCACTTTTGCATCTGTAATTCTTTATAAAGAACTTTAAGTGAAAAATAAGCATTGCATTAAAAAAATGTAGTATAGTATGCTCAAAATTATTAACAAAACATTTTCTTTTACACTCTGAGATCAGGAACGATTTTTCGAATTTCACAGAGAGGGTCATCACCACGTTCTCTGGATGTTCAAATGTAGTGTTCAAAAACTGCATGCCAAATACATTTACCTGATTTAATGCCAAATCAGGTAAATTATTCTAGTCAGTATCATAATGCTTAATATGCAGCTCATTCGCATCATTAAGCTTTGTTTGATTAACCTTAACCCCCATTGGCATAACAGATGGGTTGATATCAGCCAATGGTTTTTTTGAAAACGGATAAATCACGTCCAATATCAGACATAAAAAACGTTTCACTTCATACGACGATCTAGTAGCCATTTTGATGGATATTTTTACGTTTGATTATGATCCGCGAAATTTGCCGATTTGGAAATGCTATGTTTTCAAAGTTTTCAAACAAGAAATTTTTTCAGTCTAGTACCTCACAGTCTGAAAGCTTCACCACAGAAGCATGTTGGCAAAAACTTCAAAATATTCTTGCGGTTGAACAATACTAGTTTTCTTACGCACAGCTTTCTCGATTTGACCAAATAATCGAGGGTCAGGGTAACTGTGCCCAGTTACTGGGGAAACAAGCTTTATAGTTGAGATATATTAAGGAGCATCATGTCCTAACCATTTCTGTGCTATTAGCAGCAGCTTTGAATTTGTATTTTTACCTCCACATCCATTTGCAACTAACCTTACTATTTGTACTTCTTCAGCAAAATGTGTACGTTTTAGTCTATGCTAAACTGCTGAACAGATTTTTCAAGAACCTTTTTTACGTTCAAGTTCCACGTATAGGTAAACACATTTTCTTTCGTAAGTTTGGATTTAGAAGTTCCGAGAACGATAGTAACATTATAAATATAAATCTGCATAATGTAAATATGAATCTTTTTGAGGTGGTATGTTCTTCTGGCAATCAAAACTAAATGTTGATACTGCTACGTTGTCATCTCTAAAGAATAATGTCTTAGAATCTCCACAGCTTTTTAATGTTTAACCAAGGACTAAGGTATATTCTTTTTGTAGAATACGACCGGCAGTCCAACAGAGATTGAATAAACTGTTAAACTTTCAGTCTATGATCAGCTTTTAAATGGAATACTCTATCTAAGTGTATAATATACTCTGTCTACCATAACCCTTTTGTCCCTATCATAACTATTATTAGATTATGATAGATTAGCATTATATTAGATTAGGTTAACTTAGGTTAGGTTATACTAGTCATAGGTTAGGGAAAGGTATGCTAGGTTACGTTTAGGTTGAGAATCACTTATGTTGAAAGCAGATATTGGCATGGGTTTTGTAAGTTAACATTGATTAATTCTTTAATTGAGTGTGTAAAACAGTTAAAAAACTACAGTTTAGAACATTACAAAATAGTCATAATTTAAAAAATAGTACATTACATTCGTTATGTCATGTAATATGAATCTGAATCTTACCTTGCAACCTTCTATCTTTCTCTTTCCCAGTTTTGGGGATCCCTTTTCTTTTGTCTAGACTCTCTGGGACTTGTAGTCTTTGGCAAACATTCTATTTTATCTATATTATTATTAATAATAACATTCTAAACACGATTATGAACCTTTCAGAAACACTCATTAGTAATAACAAAACTGCAAGCTTAAAACAGATAACATGACCTATTATGGTACTTTGATTGGCTAAGTACTACCGCGTTCTCTCATCTGATTGGGCTTAGGAGTTATCCGCTTTTGCTTTTCTGGCTGAGTGGAATTACCCACTTACCCCTAGTTTGCAAATAAACCCAATTTTTGTCATTAGATAAATAATTGAAATATTTGTTTTTGCTTCTTACGACCAATATCAGTGGATACAGTTGTACTCAAAGTATAATAATGAATTTCTAACTCAATTTTACCAAGAAGTGGAAAAGTCCGCTTTTGCTCTTAGACCTCTCTTACCGGCAAAGATTTATTTTTTTATTTTATAAAACATGTTTGTCAACTCATAAACTTCAAAAATCGTGCAGCCGATTTTACAAGTAATAAGAAGCTCAGTGAACTTTGTAAAGGCCGTACAGCTGGTATTGTGTTTAGGACAGAGGAGTTAAGTTCAGGGGCGCCAGGGAGGAACTTGTGTTGGGGAATATGCACAAATACCAAATATACTTCACCAGACAAACACAAATAAAAACAAAAAAGACAATAAACATCCACCAGAATCCTGTTTTAACAAATGTTATTAAAACATTTTGTCTGAATAAATTCGTATACGTAAAATACTACTCGATTTCTCTCTCTTTATTACTTCTTCACATACTATGCATTTCAGACTTCACCTGCTCTACTCTTAGTTACCAGAAACATATTTAGGTAGAATTATACTCAATATTTTACACTCACCTAGAATGCAATATCTGGCATACAGGATATCAAATATTCTAAAATTAAAAACTTACATTGACTGCAGCATAACTACATACTAACGTTATAAGGTAACTAACCTCGTACATTACGCTTGCAGTACCTACACAATATTATATTTACACGAAATATAGTATATACAAAGAGAGCTATAGTTTTGAGCTATTTTAAAATTTTCTACGTTTCTACATACATAATATCAGTCCAGTTATACGAGCCCAGTACAGCATTCCAGTGTTAGAACATCCACCTTATTCACTAGATCTTGCACCATGTGACTTCTACCTGTACCCTAAGGTGAAATCTGCATTAAAAGGGGAAAAAATGTTATTGGTATGTGGAAGCTGTAAAAGAGAAAGTGATACACGTTGTGAAGGAGCTGACAGAAGATGACTTCCAGCACTGTTTCCAACATTGGAAAATCCGTATGGAACGTTGTAAGAATAGAGAAGGAGTGTTTATTGAAGGTGACAATAAGTGATTGTGTATATAATAAAAATAAATTATTTTAAAACGTCAGTCATGTTATTTAATAGCCACACCTCGTATAATTCGAAACTAATCAACCATTCCTGGTTTGGCCTCGTGGGTGTCATGCGGTACAGGTTTTTTCACTTACCCCTAATTAGTGTTCCGTGTATACTGAACTTATCCTGAATAGCTTGCTTGAATTTCAATAAAAATAACTCAACAAACCTCTAAGAATACATATCTAAAATGGGAATACTATTTACACGTATGAACGCTTATGTCTTATATTAATAACATATAACAATTGTTATTACATCATGTCACAAGCCTGAGTGTTACAAACACATGCCAGGGTTTAACCCCATTTAACCTTGGATATTGAGCAAGCCAGTTAAACATTCCTTCTAACCAGGAACAATTATTACTAGTACAATAGAACTAAATAACCCAAAGGAACAGTAGCAAACTTGAAACAGCATTAAACATTAAACATTGAAACAGCATTCATACACCGTACCGGCAAGAAATGGGAAATAGGAAATTTGTTACATTGCTGGGCTAGTTACGCAGGATTAAATTTGGCAACTTAAGGTATGTAAACTTCTAAGTGTCAAAAAGACAAAGGTGACACTAATTGATTGTCATATAATTCGTTTGAAGCAAATCAACTTTGGGAATAGACAGCCCAAAACCTTTAAAGAATATAAATATGTCTGTTTAAATCACCCAATAGTCTTTGCTGCACTACATATTATAATTGGTTTAAAAGATTAAATTAATTATATCTAACGAATTTAGAATATCTTGCAGTATTACAAGACATCATATTGAAATATCTTCACAAAGTTGTTTAAGTAAAGCTCCACTGTCCCAGAACAATCAAGAGAACATAAGTTCAGAACATAACATAAGAACATAACATCAGCAAGACAGTTACTGCTATGTCAATCATAATTCCTTTACGAACAAATGATTGGCTTCGTGAATACACCACCTCACGGGATATCCTATGAATCACAAGCAGTCTCACAGAACTAAGTCATTGAAGTTATTTGTTCATAATTTATTATTAGTGTACTTGTCTCAGCGTGTTAGCATTCGGTTCCTCAGGTTTGGTATCTCGTGGTCTACACCCCGTTTCTCATTTGCCGCAGTCTTCTCTCTTGATTTCATGGCCTCTCATCTGCGCGAAGACCTCTGTCAGAGTAGCGGAATGACGACGACGATGAGTCGGAAAACTCCACCACGCCATCAGAAACATGAGGAATCTGTGTAAGTTTTAGAGATGGCAACTTAAATTTCCAGCCGCTATCATCTTAGCAGTTTTTAATTTTCTACCGATTTTAAGGTGGGAATTCATGTGTTAGATCACGTCAGGAGTTCTCCAACCATTCCTTAACCCCTGCAAATACTTCATCTGAGCTAAGTAATTATTTTTCCCCGTTTGAGATCTTGAGCGTTAAAAAAATACTATTTCTGTTTCAGCAACATAACCCCCTTCACTACCAAGGATATTATATCTAGGTTTCCGTCACTTGTAAAACGATTCAACATTGACCAGTCCTCCACAGAGGCATTTATCCGTTTTTCATCGGCTCTCAGGAATCATAATATAGGTACTATCTTCCTTGACACTTCCTTCCTAGAGGTTCTGCACCTGTCCATAGTGGAACAAGTCAACTGCACAGTTCAGTTGCTTACACACGCTTAAAATGACATTTATTAACTAAGAACAAACATTTCCATTTGATACTCCACTCGACCTCTAAAACAGGCATACTTATCTTATATGGTTAGATCTTAGTTATTATGAGGTATAATATCTGCCAGAGAGGTACCCAGGACAATTAGAGAAATATACTGATAGCCAGAGAGGTATACTAGACCACCAGAGGTATACTGTCAGCCACAGAGTTACACAAAACCATCAGAGAAGAATGCTGTTTAACCATAGAGGTTTACTAGACCACCATAGGATATACAGAACTACCTGAGAGGTATACCATAGAGCTATAGCCATAGAGGTATACAAAACTACCAGAGAGGTTCACTGTCAGCCAAAGAGGTGTATAGAACTACCAGTTTAGATCTAATCTCACAAGCAAACTTTCAAAGATGTTCTATTCCCGGGAATGGTTTCAACAGATTTCAATCAGTCTTTCTGAAGTAAATCCAGTTGGTTAGCAGTTTAGTTCATCAAACATTTACAAAATCAAGCTTTACATATTTGCTTCATTCATGCAGTTCAACTCAAAGCAGGTTACATTAAATCTCCTACAAGAATTTTTAAATAATGGTAAAATGTGTGAATAAATGTATGTATAAGTGTAAGTATAAGTATAAATGTAAGGTCGTACAATGCTTCTAGGTTTTGGGATAATACTTACAATACTTTAAATAATACATATAAACCGTTTATGTTTAAAACCATTTAAAAAGGGTAAAATTACACCTTATTATTACATCTTAGAATTATACCAATATTAAAATAAACTAAAAAAATATTTTTACCATAAAATGAAAAGAAAGAACTAAAACCTATCAATACTAAGATAAATTAGATCTGTAATGACTACGTATTCTAAACACAGATATTAATTTTGTACAAACTTCAATTATGCTAGTTATTGATTACATTTACGTTTTCCATAAAATTGGTGTTTTAACCTTTGGTGTCCGTACATTTATGTTTACAAGAGATATGTGGATGATAAATGTTTTGTTTGAGCTAGTTAAGCTACACATGTCAAGAGGGGGATCTTTAAAATTCTTAGTATTTGTTTTCTAAACGTAATTTATACTGTATGAATCTTTTATAACGAATCAAATGTATAAGTACTGTGAAAAATCTCTTTGCTAAAATGTGTAGAAAAATATAAACGTTGAAGAATTATATTTTCATTTTTAACCTTTTTATTAAATTTTAACTCTCAAAGCTAAATTAAGTACAGTGAAAGAGACCCCTGAAGTTCAAGTTCAAGTTCAAAAAGTCTTTATTCAATAATTGTATTACAATAATTTATACATTTCATGTGCTTCACAAAGCACGTCGAGATTTTATTATACTAATTATGGATAAAGAAAGTAACATAAAAGTAGTTGTAGTTACATCTGCAATACACTAAGTACAGCGATGATTTGACGATTTACTCTATTGTAACAGTTATATTTCTTGTGTTGTGAATTACCTCAGTTATAAGTAGAATTAGCGATAGAAAGAATTATTGATATGGATTATTAGAAAAAGATAATTGTTGTCCATTTATTTTAAGTCCCCTATCCAAACAACAAAGAATCCGATTTTGAAATTTGTATGTAAAGAACGTCAATATGGAATGAAGTGTTTCTATTGGAACTCAGAGGCTTCTACACAGACGAAGTCTTATATCCAATATAACACCCAACATGACCGTGGATAAGATTTCTTTGTTTGTGGTGGAACTCATAGAGTAGCAAGGTGCGAGGGAACTATAATTTCTCAAAACCGTACTTAGCAAATGCCTTAGTAGTAGTAGTAAAGGTGTAGATTATAAAATTACTTTAAATCGGTAGATAAAATTTACATTGATAACTAAAAATCATATAGGCGTATAAATTTGATTAGAAACCGTCTCCTAGTGTTGCCATACTCTTGTCATACGCTCACGATATAAGCTATCTTGAATTTCAGACTTCCTTGCTGTAAACACGGCTTTGTTCATTATCGAGATTCAACTTGTCAATGTTAGTCTTCAATGGCATTCGGTCTTCCAAATGTACAACAAATAATAACGTACAACCGATAAACAATTATAAAATGGCTGCCGGCTCATTTTCGGATCTCTTCAGACGAACTCAGATTCCAGGAGTCGAATCTGTAACTGCGTCGTATTTCAGACACAGCACTACGGGGAAGGTGAAGTGGAGCTAAATTCATCATTCACATTGAATCAACCCTTCCTACCATATCCATGTTATGTGAACATCATATCGTTTTATCCCCAACCCCCATTTAAGTGCGTATTATTCATGACAGTAGAACTTGTTAATGCTTTATTTGTGCGCTTTTGGTCAGCGAGCGATATCGAGACCGGGGTTAAACGTCTTACCGATACTCTCGTGACTGCCGCCTTTTGGCCACTAGCAGCACCAGTGCGGTCCCGAGAAAGGCCGAGGTTTCATTTGGGCCATGTGTGGGGATGGCCCAAATGCTATTTATACTTATATTTATGGGATTTATACTTGCTACCTCACACCGAAAGAGGCCATCCACCATTTCCGATAAAAGATGAACCGCTTGGAGGAGAGCGGACTCGGCACCAATGGGCACGTAATCGTCGGTGGCGACTTGAATACGAGAGCTGGCGAGTGTCCTTTATCAACTTATGGGAGAACTATAATTTTGGACCGTTGCCGGACTCGATGTCGTCAACGAGGGCAATGTGTCTACTTTCCGGCGCTCAGTGCAAAGCAGTACTATCCCGCTATGTCAACAACCCTTGCGTCGGACTTGCTTCTTTCGCGAATCTCTCACCGGAGCGTGCTAAAGGATTTCACGGCCAGTGATCACCATTATATCATTTTTATATATCCGACGGCCTGCGGATGACACCTATTCCTCGAAAAGTACCGCTCTGGAGGAATACCAGAAAGTTGGACGCGGGGAAATTTACAGCGGTAATACTAAGGGGAGTGCCAAGGAACCTTGTTGCTCGCGGCCAGCCTCGCGCCGAGGCATTGCTTACATCTGTGATGGGACTTATAACCTCGTCTTGCGACAAATGTATGCCCCGAAGGAAACTGCGGTGCAAAAGCAATGGTGGACCGGCGAGATAGCAAATATCCGCAGAGCCTGTATAAGAGCCCGTAGAGATGCTATAACCTGTTAGAGATCCCTCAGATCGATGTCGTAAGTCGGAAAGCCTATAGAGATACTCTGAAATCTCTCCACCAGGTCATCAACCGGAACAAGCATGACTTCTGGCGGAAGTTCAGGGAGGACATCTATTCCGATCCATAGGGTGTGGGTTACAAGATGAAAATAATAGCTTGGCACACGCTCACCTCCATCCATCATGGATGAAGCTACCATGCATGGGATCGTTCAAACCGTGTTCTCAAGTCATCGACAGAAGCAAGAAGTCCAATTGAAAGACAGAGAGCATTACAGCATTAAGAGCTGGAGACAGAAGTTATCTTCCTAAGCAACCACAAAGCTCCTGGTACGGATAGAATTCCGAACGAGGCCGGTAAAGAAGTTTTTAATACTAACCCAAGGATATTGTACTAAGTATATACAGGAGGAGTGTTTCCTTACCAATGGAAGAAAACCCTAGGTTTGTAAAAAAAAGGTGACTCTGTCCTATCATAGCTGTACAGGTTATTGTGCATGCTGGAAACGGCAGAGAAACTTTCCAAAAAATGATACGTTCCCGACTCTCATTTGCAATGGAAGCTACCAGGGTTCTTCCAACCGACAGTATAGCTTCAGAAAGGGGCGATCAACTGTCGAAGCCATCGAGGAGGTCTCGTGGGCCATTGAGATGGTCGAAACTTCAACCTACATCCCGTCGAGTAGTGCTTCTTGTTATGTTTGGTGTCAAGGACGCAATCTACTCGGCGAGACGGTTCGATACGGCGGACGCTCTGCGGAACACCTTTCGCATTGTAAAGTATCTGCTCCAACTTATTGAGATCTAGATTTGGGCCAAACTCCTGATTTATAATCTAAGAGAAAGAACGTAAACGACCGAAGTAACCTCCATCGTCACGCAGAGGTCGATCTTGGGTCCAGATCTCTGGATATGACAGTCTCCTCAGGTCTGAAATGCCGGATGAGTCGGTTTTGGTTGGTTACACCGCTAATTTCGCGGGTCTTATTGCTGCTCGCAGAGTCGACCTTGGATCCAGATCTCTGGATATGACAGTCTCCTCAGGTCTGAAATTCCGGATGAGTCGGTTTTGGTTGGTTACGCCGCTAATGTCGCGGGTCTTATTGCTGCTCGCATAGTCGAGCTTGCCCAGATGAAGCTAAATCAAGTTATGCGCGTCATTTAAACTTGCTTGGCTAATCATGGATTGTCGTTTGCTCTTGCTAAGACATAAATCGTTATCGTCACCAAGATGAGGATTGATACTGCCGTTCCGCTGCGCGTGGGTGATGAGGTTATCCAGTACACCCGTGTCGCCAAGTACTGGGGTTAAAGATAGATAGTAAGCTGCCCTAGATAGATACACACAGATATTTAGTACTGCGAATAAGGCCGCTAAGTGAATCCACTCTCTTAGCCGTCTAATGGCCAATTTCGGTGGTCCAATGTCTATCCGAATACGATTATAATTATCTGCCGTTCATTCTATTCTATTTACGAAGTTGAGATGTGGACATATTCTTTGAAGAAAGAAATATTAGTTGCAGCTCGCTAGATTGCAGTGGCAAGCAGCTATAAGAACCGCATCCGTCTACAGCACCTTTTACAAGCCTGTCGCCCAGGTGATCGCCGGTGTCATCCCGGTGAAACTCATGACCGGGAGAGAAAGACGATTTACCGGAGATAGTACGAGATCGGCGTGTATTGCGCCAAAACTAAAGAACGCGCCCGTGCTTATCGGCAATGGATGTGACCGCAAGTTCCTAAGAAGGTGGGGTTAGGACAACTGAACCTGTCGCAATTCTTCAGAGCATCCTCCGTAGAAGTGCGATCTAGACTGAAACATGGTTTACACCCATAAATCTGTTGATGGCGGGATAGGTGCGAGCCCTGAAGGCATAGGTCAAATTCAGCCCTATTATGAAGTAGTAATGTGATATACAGTGTCCAGGTTGGGAATTTGAAGTACAGAGGAGGTTTTTATTGGGTATGTCACGTTAGTGAGAGTCTCACACTACATAGTAGCCACCTATGTGGGTAAATGCATTTTCCTTCCTCTCCCTCAAAAAAATTATAACAATGATAATTCCAACAAGGAAGGGCCCGGAAGTAGATCTAAAGTATCTTCAATGTACTATACTTCAGAGTACAGTTCATGGTTTTTATTACCTTCTTGAAAGAAAGAATACATCTTATAATAAATGCTTAATGGTTTTATTTCACACGTCTGTATTCTGTCTGTCGCACATTGATATAATCGTCATGGGGTATACACGTACATTAAATTTTTGCTAGAAGTGTGTATTTGGTAGAGCTTTATCATTATCAGTTTATTTACACATGTATTTTGGAATATTATTATATTTAAAATAAAAAGCAAGTAATTAAATCTATTACCTAGTTAACTAATGTTCGAGACTCTTATTATAGCTTCTATACATTGTGATTCTAGGGTATCATGGGGTACCCATATTTGAATTAATTTGTAATAAGTTATTGAAGAATGTCTATTTGCTTCGTAGTTTTAGAGACTTTATGAAGCAATATTTTTTATCTGAAGCAATGATATTAGGTTTTCTTCCATAGTATACTGATATATGTTATTTGTACTGGGACAACGGTGTGGGTATAAATACAATTGTTGTGCCAAAAAGGGTGTTGTAAATCTAACTTCTACAAGTTACTTAGTAGGCCATTAGTTAAGGAAAAAGAATCCTCACTGCTATAAAACTATAACTATTTGTGTCATGTCAAATCTAATATAAACGAACTCAATCTATCTAGTAATGTTCGTATTTACTATACCAGATCAAATTATTATATCCACAAACCGTACCATAGACTTAGTAAGTGCCAGGTTCACAGATTTTGAGGCCCCATGCCAAGATTCTTGAGGTCAAAACATAATAAACAACCCTATTACTCTTAGCAATCTATATGTATAACGATGTATATGTATATTAATACATATGAACAAAACTCTTGGATCAAAAAGTATAGATACCCGAGTTTGAAAGTTAACCACAAACTAACGAGTAGAGGTTCAATAACGCGAATAACACTAAGATGTAGCATATTTATTTCTGCGTTTAGACGTATATGAGTGTATACAACTTACAAACAACAACTTCCAGTTTTGATGTCAATAACAACGAACATGGTTACGGTTTTTTGTACTTTTCAAAATTTCAAAATTAATAATAACTCGGAAACTTGTGATCCAATTAACATCAAATACTTACACCGTCAACTGTATGATTGTACAAGCGGGGAGTAAAAAGATTTTTATTAGTTCCACGGTATTAGCTGATATAAAATAATTTCAAGATGTTAACTATGTTTCAATTTTTATAACAATTTCAACGGTACTTTTCTCAACAAAATCCGCCAAAGGATAAGCGAGCGTGACCACTTTTAATGGTACCAGAACGCTTGCACAAGTCGAGAGCAACGAACGTCACAGTTGTGAGGTATCAGCTATTTGTTGCTGTACCTGTGCTTGACTAGTTCTAGAGATATACATTTTTTTATAAAAAATACAAAATGGCGGCTAGCGGCTAAACGAGGCATTTCTCGACCTATGTTTATGTTACATTTTTTGTTTAAAATGATGTGTACTATCACTCACAGAAGTATGTGACACCCTTTTGTGAACACTCTGTATATATCAAATTTGTCATCTCGAGCGGCACCTCTCAGACCCCGGCCCTAAGCCGAGGCCTTTTCGGAGGTCTAGGTTCTAGGGAACCCCCATTTACAGCGTCAAACGGTTTTAAATACTTTATTTGTTGAAGAAACTTTGAATTTATTGTATCTTCATGTTTATACTATTGCATTGTAGGCTTAATTATAATAAAGGAATCTGAAATGTTGGACACATTATTTTATTTTAGAAAGTAATGAGGGATGATTTAAGTCTACTTACATAAAATATTTTCATAACGTTAGTGGATATTTTTGATTAGGAAACAACAAACCCAAATTGAGCACGCGGCACGCGGCACGCGGTGGTGGGGCGCGACTCGGCGGGTGGGAGAAATGGAGCGGTGGGTTGATGATAGGGACGCTCGAAGTGAGCCTCTCTCAGTAGCGCAGTGAAGTGCCAGCGGGATACCGGGCTTGCCATGGACTGTTCTTCCACCTGACACCAGAGGATCATGGATATCTAGTGTAACGGTGAGTATTCTGTTGTGCAGTCGGAGTGTAGTGGAGTGGACGGCTGGACCCAGCACCGGTCTCCCTCAGTGAGTACCCCTCGACTCTTACTACTCTATGTTATACTTGTGTGAGTTCAATATTTTGGTGAGTCGTAGGAGTTGTTTGAATCTAAAATCTCAAAAATGACTCGCGTTTTTCTTACACGTTGCGTTTTTTACCTTGATGGTTAAGAATAGTCGGTAGAGACGATGAAGGGCACTAGAGCATAGAATCTATATCACTGATAAACTCAAATTTGGTAGCGGCCTGACACGAGGGAGGTGATCGTTGTTGTGCTGGACATGTGATACTGACCTCCTCACTACCTAGCTCATATCGAGTCTGAAGTGACAGTTGTAGAAAGGCAGTTTGGGTAAAACGTGCAAAATCCCTAACGACCCGTGTTAACATGCTCAATAAAAGTCTTTCTAATAAAACTGCATATCTAGTGAAATTTTCAAAATCTTCACGTACAAACCTCGTGGTCTTAAAGCACATACATAAGTTCACTTTGTAATAAATAATACACGAAGAGGCGTGTTTCTTCAACATATAATGTACTAAAAGTACTGGCTAACTTTGAATTGCTAACATGATGTTTACCATAAGCTTAAAATAACAAAGCTTTCCTTAATTAATATTGAAGAATTGAGGTGGAAATATAGTTTTTTATAAACTACTGAAAATGATAATTTACACCATCTTATATTTCTAAAATGTGTGCATTACTTTAAGATTCCTTTTAATGTCGAGATATTTCAAAGTTGAAAGTAATAATATTAACATTTTCATTAAAATTTATAATTGGTTCTAAAAATGCAACACAAACCTTGCTTAAGTGGTATTGAAACATGTCACTACTTGCTTGAAACAACAGTTTAGCGTAGAATTCAATTCCAAGCTTAATATAAGATAATACTGTATGCCGCTTTGATAGTTAAGGCTTTTATATTACCTTAAAAAGTTGTTCAATAACTTTAAAACAATTCCAAATTATCAACTGAAAAATGCGTTTGAATATTGAACCATGTAAAATTTTCGTTCGTTCTTCAACATCACGTATGTTAATTATAAAATATTTCGGTACAATTTATAATCTGTAATATATGTTTTATTCCTTTAAGATCAACATAATTTATTTATAGCTATGAAACCATTCCACATACGTTGTTAAGAATAATGTGTAAGGTAGAATCCTAAACTGTTGAAACTGTACACTTTGTCACAGACTATTTGGAGATTTTAGGATCAGTTTTTAGTTAATAATATATAAAAGACCATGACACTTTAATTAGGGTATATTTTGAAATGTCAGTACCTAAATAGTATTTAGTACATGTCTCACTATCAAGTCTGCTCTTAATAATTACCAAGTTAATAATTTCCAGACTTTATTTAGTCACCATCGGTGATCCAAATGTAATATGGATTACAAATCACCAACATACTAACAAATTGATGAACTGGAAGTGGACTTTCAGTTAGTAATTTTCATAATAAATATCAAAACCTGCGCACACACAGATGGTAGTAAATGATTAAATCAAATTGCCATATATTTGAAGTCTACGTATTGATCTCACACTGAAGTATTCCAAATTTGACATAATAATTCGCAGGCACATTTATGGAATATAAATCTTAACGTCCTTGCTCATTTCCTTCATAAATAAATTTTAAAAAACTCAAGAAATTTATTAAAATGTCATAACAATATTTTATTAAAAAATATAAGTTTATTTGTTCATCCTTGTAGGCTCCAGATAATAAATATTAAATTTTCATTAAAAACTATTTCAATACACCCTGAAGATAATAAATTTCGTAACTTGCATTTATTACATGTAAAACTTAAACAAAATTCGTTTTTAAACTGCTGACAAGATGAAAGATGTGAAAATAAAACTTGAGTATAGAGCCACGTGTTTATACATCGTTGAATGGTGCAATTGTAGAAATGACATTGCGAGATGATTTGACCTGGCTACAAGCAGCATTACTACCCTATAGGCGCCTGAAAAATTGTAGCTGAAATTTAAGTACTTTACATTTATTGCTGCCAACGCATATAAGGCGCCATTATAATTACAAATTAGTTTAAAAATTTTAAATTTAGCCTCAAATTTCAGAAATCAAACAATTCAAGTATAGATTATTTAGTTATTTTCATTACCCTCTCACATATACGTGAGTTTACTGTGAATCATTCTGAAAAAGTATCATCGGTTTCTATAATTTATCATTATTATTTAGCTCAGGACACCTTATCTGTAATCCATTTTTATAAAATATAATAATGTTAGCCCTAAGTCACGAAAACATCAATAAACTTTATATATATATATATATACAACCATATTAATGGTACAAAATACTCTACTGGAGGTATACATAGACACTCTTGTATAATATTTAGTTTGCATTTACATTTGGGAATGAAAATTTTCCGTTTTAGCATCAATTATGTTATCTTAGTTAATCGAGTATTCAGCAATGATACAACTAGCAAATTGCACTTAGAATATAACTATAAAAATATATAGCAAATTACCTGCTAACTACATTACATAGATATTTATGGGTATATATTTAATTGTATTAGTTGTGTATTACTTATAAAAGGTAATATTTACTTTTAGTTTAAGAGCTCAATTGGAATTGATGTCCTGCTTCTTCCAATTTGTAAAAAAGACTCGTAAACAAATAATATTAAAGGTTCAAGATGTAATATTTTAATTAATATTCCATAAACATAACATGTCTCAATAACATAAATAAAAAACGGCTCTCAATTTTCCCCGCGCTGGTACAAACAAGAATATAACGTATGGTGATCTTCCAGTGATATTTTCGAGTAATAACATTTTAGTGATCTTGAAGTGTCATCTTCGAATAACACTACAAAACCAATTGAGGTGTACTTAAACCTATATATATATATATATATATATATATATATATATATATATATATATATATATATTATTTGACGTTGTAATTTCACGTAACTTATTGAAAGTAACAAAATTACCACCTTTTTAAAACAAAGTTTTTAAACTTTCAGATCCATCTCACTTGCAGTTATATTTTTTTTTTATCTCGCGAGTCTCACAGGACGAATACTGTGTAACAAACGCTATATTGATATCGGTATAATTTAATACAATAGATAACAATACTTATATCAATAATAATGTAACTTTCGATTTCTATCCTTCTACTACTGCATTAGTATGATGAAACATGACTGAAGATGAATTACGGTATTTAGCTATGATATATTACATTTATATATATATATATATATATATATATATATATATATATATATATATATATGTGTGTGTGTGTGTGTGTATATGTAATAACAAATAATAGGTTAAAACTAAGGACAATAAAATTTTAAGCATTTATAACATCAATATGAGATTAACACGTTGCACAACTAAACTTGGTGTTTTAAGTACTTCTACATAAGCAACAAGTTTATTTATAACACTATAATGGTTCTAAGAAATATGTTGTTATAGTTCATTTAAGTAACGCGGCTAATACAAAGCTATTCATTAAGGGAATTAAATTTTACAATGACGTTAATCGTACAGCAATGAATTGAAATATTAACTTACAATGACTCTAAGTGTTCATTTTCCATCTTTAATCCAAAGGTTACACGAACACAATTATAATAAAATAAAATAATTCCAAACCTTTTAATTACTTTTATTTCTATTATTATTACGGTTTAAATTCAATACAACACTTAGAGGATTAGCAAACACCAACATTGTGCAGTTACAAAAAAATTAACCTGATTCCTACACTCATAATTCGAACTTATAATTTTATATTGCGGCACTCTTACATTTTATTCTTGTATTTCACTGCAAAACAATTTAAAGTTATTATAAAAGAGAATTGTAAAACAAGTGTACATTCAGAAACTTTATTTACAACATATATCATCTTTTAGCTTTCTTCGTCATTTCCTGAATCGGTTTTTCGTTGAACATAAACCACAAAATTAATATTATACGATATAATTCAGCAAACCCTAAAATATACAACAAATCAATCCTCTCTCCAATGAAACCTGCAAGAGTATTACTTATAAGCTTAATACATAAGGATTACAAGTAAAAGACCCAAAGAAAAATAATACTATACCTTAAAAATATTAAGCCATTAATAAATAGTAGAACTTTTTGTAAAATCGTCTAAGTATTAAATTATAGAATTGCAATCCTCTACATCCTGGAGTTTTTTTAGTTTTCACAATTTCTTATAATACGAATTAAAATGTATTTAAAGTTTAAACACTACAGTATACTTTTTATTTATTCTAAATGATATGTTAAAGTAATGACGTGTGTTTTAAATATACATAACGTACATATCAATTGTATGTATGTGGTATAGTGAAATGGTGCTTGTATCTGATACTACTGGAAAGGTAAGTATGAAATTATTTTTGTAAGTAGTTACATAATGTGTATACGTTTTGTGAATCTGACAGTGAAAAGAAATACTAGTTTGTGTTGAATGTTAACAATGTTGCATTTCGAAGATTCTATTTAACTGAAACACGTTTATAATTTTCTGAGAGCTGAGCATTTATACGTTTTTCATATTCAAATTTATTAATATTCACATGTTAAAAATATATAATAAACTACAATAAGTCTGAATTATGTAAGCAAAAAAACTTCATAACCTATGAATACACACAAGTATACTACACATTGTATTGCTATCTACACAATTCTAGTTTTAGTGTTAGTCCTATTTTTATTTTTGGATTACTAATTTCTAAGGATAAACTGCCACTAAAATATTTTATGCGAGTTTTTAGCACACCCATTGCACTATTTATATGTAACAACTAACATTAATGTGCAGCTTTAAGTTATCTATAAATATCAATAAATTAAAACTAAAGCAATACTTCACTTACTCTACCAAGCAATGTCGAGCCCTCTTTTCTTGCCTCCATTAAACAACGATTTACTGTTATTTTAAACTTTCTATTCATGGTTGTTTTACCGAAATTAATTACTCAATAAAAGTTTTGCACATCATGTTCTTATTGTATGTCTTACTGTATTCTTGTAAAGTCTCTGTACTGTTCGTCCCTTTCTCATATCCTTTTACAAGACGTTCTTGCCGAGGTCTGTACAACTCATCGCCATTTAATAAAAAAACAGATTTAAAATCTTTCAAATAGTGTTTTTGTTACGTTTACAAATGCAACACAACATTTACGATAAACGTATGTAAGACTATTCTGTAGCTATACAGGGTGTTTGAAAAGTATGGGTAATAAAACATAATAAATACCGATGTTTTTTAGTTTTATTTATTGTGTTATAAATTTATGACATAATTTTCTAATTAAAAAAATTCAGTGAAAACACATTGGTTAGTAGAGTGAAACGCCGCCTACCTCATCAGAATACGACGATCCAGTCAGAAATGGCAGCGCATAATGTACTTCACAATGTGTACCTAAAACAACCCGCCATTTCTGATTGGATAAACCTTTTGAGATGCGGTTTGCGGAATTCAACTCTACTAAGTGAGCTCTTTCAAATGAGGTATCACTCGACCCATGCTTCAATTTAAGATTTCCATGTTTTCCTCTGTGGGCCGTCCCCCCATGGTTGGCATGTCATGGTAATAGCAAGGGAAAATAGTTTACATAGCCATACGACACTGTGCAAAGTTTATAGATGTTATCTCCTATGGTTTTTAAAATATTAAGCCGTACCCATATTTTTCAAACACCCTGTATATGAAAGTGTGGCAAATCTTTGTTTTCTGCAGTAATCCGCCATAAAACAAGAGGGAGAACAAAACAGAAGCCGCATAACCTTTTTGTTTAATAAACTTCAATAAAATATTTACTGAAAATATATTAATCCTGACATGATTCTATGCTACAAATATGTATTCTAAATAGGTTATATAAAATCATATAGGTCATTTCTAATAAACCATTAACATTTCTTAATATTTCTTTAACATTTTATTTACAACATTAGTAGGCCCTACCTACTCTTGACAGAATTATTTTAACGGGTAAACCGAATTGTACTAAGATATTAAGATATATATGGTATCCAATCGGTCTATTACGGTCGCCAGTGCTAATACGCAACGTACGAGTATATGAGCATTTTTTAGAATATGATAGAGGCCTTCCAATTTCAGAGAACACCGTGAAATACATGGCAGGTAGTCATTATATTCTGAGATAGCATGGAGTGACATTGTCTGATCGAACTTGTAAATCCTGGTCTCTTGACACAGAACGTTTGCACAGAAACGTTTATGCATTCATAATGTTTTTTATTAAACTGTGGTCATTGGTTTAAGTGACTCCCAAATCACCCGTTCTTTTATACAGCATATTGTTTCATAATAAAAATGTAATAATTCATTGTAAAAGTGTAAATCTGTATCTGATTGGGCATTCAGAAATGTACATAATGATAGTAGTGATTGGACTATTCTGCGGAGATGTATGTTTAGTGTAGTGTGGAGATGTATGCGCTGTATGTTTAGTACCATTTAAGAAACCTGCTCCCAAACTACTCAGTAGGCATTCCCTTGTATACTTGTTCAGGTTGGATGAAATAATTCATGAATCGTGTTACGTCTTCAGTCGTAGGTGGGTAATGCGATGTGGCACGTTTTGCAAGCTTTGGCAAGTACCTAAATTTTTTTCTTGTAGTGATAGTGTGACGAGATCATGACCGTAAAGTCACCATTTCCATCCTGCTGCTGTCAGTACGCCCTTAACCGACTAATGATGTTGGGAAGGGCAAGACGAAAGTATAAATAAACATAACTCAGATAAAACCACATCACGAAATTGCATGCACTTTATGGTTGACATGAGATTTCCAATACATCTAACTTACATACTGAAATACATGTTTATGTATTGTATGTAAATCAAAACATAAATATGCATGTATTTTAAACTGATCACTGATACTCATAAGGTATTACAATGTCATATCACTTTAAAGGATGTACGTTTGTATGACGACTTAGTTTTAAAGGACAAAATCCAAAAATGCTGTTATTTCCTTGTCATTATCATAAATGTACATGAAAATGATATTGTAATTGTATGATTAACGTTTACTGGTTTTCCGAAAATGAAACTTCCATCGGAACAAACGAGCGAGATGTCGCCATTTGCCAGTGTGGACAGTAAAGGCCAAAACGATATCCGCAGTTCGCACTCCACCACACCCGGTGACAGGGTCCAGGGTCTTTGTTGACCAATTGCTATGATAGAGATCTCCGGTCGGCGAGCGTAGGCGCGGGCGCTGGGGGGGCCTACGCGAATTGTTCTGTGATATAACCATTACATGTAACGAGGGTACACACATGCACTCTTCACATTCTGTACACAAAACTGTGGAATTTACCGTGTAGTACCAATCATGTAAGGAAGGTGGGAAATAGAGTTACGTAAGTAATAATATTAGTAAACAATTTACAAAATTATATTGCGAATGAATTTTACTCAAATTATTATTTCAAAAATTAACGCTAACTTAATTAATTATAGACATAGTCAATTACACCAAGTTTCTGATAAATTCAAACGTGAAGTTAGATGAATTACATTTTGGAGAGAAAACCTAATTCATCAGACTGTTGGAGGCAAAGATCAGTGATAGGGTAGGCTGAGTCAGCGACGAACCAAAACAAGATTAACTCGCATATAGAAATTCTTCCAATAGTCAGCACGAATCTCTGTGACCCATGGCGTGATGTTGCAGGCTCTAGTGAACGACAATCGCCAGAATGGACACCAGGGAGACACCTCTGACGAACGACCACCTGTTGGGACTGGAGCTGAACCAATGCGGCGTCGCCAAGCCTTCCTCCACAGCAGCTTCCAAGGGGAAGGAAGACAACCTCCCAGAGCGAGGTAGCTGGGCCAACAAGCTCGACTTCATTCTCTCCGTGGTCGGCCTCGCGATCGGCCTCGGTAACGTCTGGCGGTTCCCATACCTCTGCTACAAGAATGGCGGCGGAGCCTTCCTCATTCCTTACTTCCTCACGCTTCTTCTAGCCGGCATCCCCATGTTCTTCCTGGAGTTAGCTCTGGGCCAGATGTTGACGATAGGAGGCCTCGGAGTCTTCCGGATCGCACCGATCTTTAAAGGTGAGAAATATCTTGGTAGTACACATGGGTTATGCTTTACTATTGTGGTATTTTGTTGGTATTTGTGGTCATTGGACACATGAGAAATTCTGAATCTAGTTTCTTAAATTCAACTATTGATATGATACAAAATGAAATTCTAAAGGCTAATATACTGTTGTGTATGCAGATTTCATTAAGTGTTGCGTAAGTTATACTATATCTATATCGATAACTAGTTGACGATATAGCTGTAATTTGTTGTCACTTTATTTAAATTATAGAATATAAATACACTATAATAATTATTAATTCAATTCAGTGTCATAATTAAATTATAAATCATAATCTACGATTTCTGATAATGAATAGTTAAGATTACAAATTATTAGTGCAGTAGTTTAATAAACCATACAACCAATGACGTTAATCGTATTGAGAATCGGCTATAGGACAAGCGTTGTCGTATTTTATAACGGAACAAATTAACTGTTCCTGGGTTTAAACAAATAACTCCGCTGTGCTGTAAGCGATAGCATTTTATATTGCCATTTATTTTTCAATATTCTGTTGACTCTCTACCTTAGTAAATTCTACAGATATTTCTTTCAGGGTTTCCTCAAGTTGAGTATCAGGATTATATCATCTGTTTTCTATTAAACAGAATTTAACTTTGTGAAATATGACATCGTACAGTAAATAATGAGAACGATGTCGTATTCACTTTGAACAAAGTTATTGTAACTCACATTATTTGCCATTATGTTTCCAAAGTAATAAATAACTTAAAGCTCATGGTCAGTCAGGCTAGTACGCGATATCTTGAAATTTAGCATGTTATTTTAAACATTCAGACTGTATTGACAGCTAAAATGACACGTTGGAGATAAAGGATGTCGTATGACGTGATTATATAAAGTACAAAATTATGAAAATTTAGCTCTTGGCACAGTATTTTTACTGTACAATGTTTGCTACCGAATTGAATTAAGTTGATGTAAAAGTAGATGTTGCTAAACTTTAGTAAACACACTATAAATAGTTCCATATGATGACTATGCACAAGGAATATTATAAAGAATTTAAACTTGCAATATTAACCATTGTCTGATTTTCTATATCGCTTAGTTTATCGACAATGATTGGTTAGAAACATATTTCTTTTTTTCGTTCTAATACACATTACCTACAACACTCTTCAAACAAATTGGTTCAGACTCACCTTGAAATACTCATGCCAATAAAAAAAAAATAAAAAAAAAACAACAACATAAAAGTCCATTTTTAACCCAGTATGCACTAAACTGTAATAAGAACATGTAACTTTTTATTTATTACAATTTAATAATAACCTTATTAAATCATGGAAATGAGTCAGAGCTAAGAACAAAATCTCTTCATGAATAACTACAAAACTTTGAGAATATGTTTTCAAATATTTCGTAATATTCTAAACTACCCAGTGACGATGACGTGGCGCAAATAAAGTTTTCCCCTTTTGCTATTACATGGCGCACCTCTTTTTATGCGTTTAAATGGTAGGGTTGATGTCTATGCTATTGCGTTCAAACCCAAAAACTCCTCGGAGGCTTATAATTTCAAATACAAGCAATGGAAAATATTTTCCTACTACAGCAAAACTAAGAAGCACCCGAGTTAAACATTTATTAAAATAATTTAAAATATGACGTAATTTTGTACCTGTGAAATTATTTGTTTGCACCATACTACCATTGCAACATCATTACTAGGGTAAACAGTGACGTACAAAAGGGGGATAGATTAGAAGAGTAGAACCCCCCCCAAATCTCTAGAAATAAAAAAACATATAAAAGCAACCCAACTTATATGAGATACAGAAGCTAAATGTTTACTCTGAAATTGGCCTATGTAATTAATTGAAATTTAGAGTTGTAATTTATAATTATTCCATACGTTCCGGTTTGGTCTGGTCTTCAATCTGATTCATGGACCCCCAAACGCAAGTCCTTGTTACGCTACTGACTGCAAATATGATTTTTATATTTAGCAAGTGGACAACAAAGTATTGCTTGTTACAGTAAACGATGTCTGATTTTGATATTTTTCAGTTTACTATGACATGTGAATACAATAATAATTTAATAAAATATACTTTTTATGTTTTATTCTGGGTCATACATAGTTATTTGAACAAGTATTCGTTACCAATTGAGTTCTTAACCCATTTTCTTTATTAAATAAAGTTAAACTTTAATTTGCAGACTACAATAGCTTCTAGATTAAGATCTGAACTTTTTTCGATTTATAATGCTTCTTTGTTAAACGGGTATTAAGTGTTGATGTTATTCTTTCCCATGATGGGTATAGTTCTGAAGAGTTTAGTTAATATAATATAAGGACTCATAGGAAAATATAATTTATAAATATGTATATTGGTAACTCTATTTCTGCTATTTTAGTTAAGATTTAGCAGTAAACATTGGGTATGTTCTGTTCTAGGCATCGGCTATGCCGCAGCCGTCATGTCGTGCTGGATGAATATTTATTACATTGTGATTCTTGCCTGGGCCATTTTCTATTTCTTCATGTCCCTTAGATACGGTAAAGTATAATAAATACAATTTAGAAAGTATATATATATATATATATATATATATATATATATATATATATATAACCTATTTTCTATTTAAAATAACAGTTTCATTCTCATTTTGGATACTAGTACTGTCTGTTTTTTCTATAAAATCGTCACATTATTCTGAAAAATAGTGACTTTACCTGTTATGATCAGTTTTTATTTGTAATAGACCATACAGTTTAAAATTCATCAGAGTTGGTTTTCTAGAACCACGACACAAACCCTGTACATAGTTTGACCAGATGTTACGTTACACATACAATTTAATATTATATCCTCTTTTAAATTTTTGAAAAATAATTAAGTATGAATATAATTTGGAAAGAAAACAACTTGGCACATAATCTTGGATGATAATTACTTTTAATTGAAACCGTGATAGCTCATATAAATACTCAATACAACTTTGACCAACAGTTTGATCAGAGGTTCGTGGGATATTGAGCACTACCAGACCAACTCTGTTTATAATTTAATAACTTTATCAAATTAAAATTAAACTTTATCAACCTACAGAACTAGATAAAACTTTATCAGTTGGCGTCATTATTAATCAGTTTTGATTACGCTTAACTGAAGATCTCTATGTAGGACATCTCAATTTAAAATATACAGCGGTTTTCCAGCTGATACCCATTGTCATTATAGTATACTCCTTAATTTCTCTTGAGTAAACAGTACACACTGGCATTGTATGTTTTCCAAATTGTACTCTAACACACTGTGCAGATGTGCCATGGAGAAGTTGTAACAACCCATGGAATACGAAGTTCTGTGTGAACGCGTACGAGCGCAACTCCTTGACGTGTTGGAAGAAGTTCTACAACAGCACAGCCTTCAGCACCTACTGTTCCATCAACCAGCAGAACATATCCACCAAAGAGTTGACCGACCCTGTGAAGGAATTCTGGGAGTAAGTACGATTGGGCAGGACTTAAAAAGCTACAGTATAAAGGAATTAAAACCGCAGTTTGTCACTAGGCGCCTGGTTTGGCCTGGAATAGTACGTTTCCTAATATGGATTAGCGTTGATAAGCAATTAAGAAAAGTACTGGAAATACCAGCCACGCTCTTCGAACAACTGAATTGTATGAATCTTGAATACAGTAAGGTCTTATCAAATCACAAATCTTGCCACAATACGCAAGAGCAAAGATTTTACATTATTTAAAGTCAATATCTCACTTTTAAAGTTATTTCACAGAAATAAATCTGTGGCTATTATATGGCATGTAATAATAATTTAATCGCATGTTTTTACCAAGGGAATTCATGTTCAATATATTTAAAAGATTTTATATTGAAACGTAGAAATAAAATTATAAACCGTTTCCCCTAAAACCCACAATTTATAATTTCACAACGATACTGTGACAGTGAACGGTATCGGTATATTATAGACCTCAATGTATGGCTGGTAAAATAATTTCAGTAGTAGTTGTTGGAGATGTAAGGCAATGGTTATTCTACTCTTGACATGTATCTGTCAAATCCTTCGCTATCCATTCATCCAAAAATCAAGTAACAAAGTTATCCATAGTTAATTTATAAAACACAATAAGACAATAAAGTCAGGTGCTAGAGATGATGTAGTTTTATCTGAAGCAGAATATACAATCATTTGATAAATGTATCGTCAGTTAAGGCTAAATATACATTTTGTGGTTGGTCTAGTATTACACCGTGTGTAATTAATTCTCAAACTTTACTTTTATATTGCGATCGGGGTATGATTATTAAATTATATATTTACGAAAGTGAGTCATTTGGGCCAAGAGATTCTTTGGCACTGACTGAATGCCTCCAAGATAGTCATAACTACTCATGTGGCGTTACTTCCTGGCCGTATATTAATACCAGCGCTACTTCTCGACCCTAGCGTCTTCCTTAATTAACAACCCTTTGAAGTTTTCATGATTTTCATGGTAATTAGGTTTTAAAGCTACATCCACACTGTCTATATATTCTGTATAAAAAAACTATGTGTATTTAAATTATAAACTAAAATTATTAATGTTGTTTATTTACAGAATTTGCTTAAAATAACTGTCCAAGAGTTTTAAATATTTGTCAACAACATATGTGTACTAAAGGGCTGATATATTTCAGACGGCGAGTGCTGCAGATCTCAGAGGGCGTACAGCATGTAGGCAGTATACGTTGGGAGTTGGCTGGTACACTTCTGTTGGTCTGGGTTATGTGTTACTTCTGTATCTGGAAAGGTGTCAAATGGACTGGAAAGGTCGGTAAAAATTTCCAAACTGTTTTACGTCCTTTACATTTTTAGTCCCAGTGTTATGTGAATTACCATTGTGTGTGTTTAATTGAAATGTTTTTGTTTTGTAAGAAAATTACAGAACGTATTAGAACAAATAGCTTTTAAAATAACTCAATTAATCGTGTTAATGTTCCATAAATGCTTACTTTCCTAGGTGGTTTATTTCACTGCGCTGTTCCCTTACTTTCTTCTGACCGTATTGCTGATAAGAGGTATCACACTACCGGGGGCTGCTGAGGGTATATACTTCTACATCAGTCCTAACCTCTCAAAGCTAACTGAGTCTGGGGTAAGTTGATAATTTGTATTAATCGGCAGTGAGCAATACAACAAAAGATTTTGTAACGTTACAGGCGTTATAAGAGAACTTGGTAACCAACACAGCACACAATATGTCTTACCAAACACGCCATATTTTGTTGCATATGTTTTAACGGTACCGAGGTCACCAAAATATAATATTAGTATCAAATGATGTAATGACAATTTAATATCTTCAGTAAATTTAATATAACTGGGCTTACATATTATACTATAATATACTATGTTTTGTTGCCCACGTTACACTCCTTAATGCCAAACGCACACATTTTAAATATTACATGTTTACATTAAAGAAGACATTTAAGAAAATAAGCTCCAAACATTAAATAAAATGATTGTTGTTTGGTTTTTAATCAAAATTGATTATTATTTTACATAAGAGTTTACTTTTTATGTAATTGTGCTAAAAAAGCTATTGAAGTGATGAAAACGACTTGTCTTGTAGGTGTGGATCGATGCCGTGACTCAGATTTTCTTCTCTTACGGCCTCGGTCTGGGCACACTGGTCGCTCTGGGCAGCTACAACAAATTCACCAACAACGTGTACAAGTAAGTTGCTCAGAAAACACAAAAGTTCAGCTAGTACCGTACTCGTATAAGCTTTATGTTCGAGTACTTCAAAGCCCAGATATGTTATATACCTACTATAACATTATAACAACTAATGTTATGACACGTGACAGATTAATCTATGTGTTATATAAAAATTGACTGTGTGTGTAACAACTTTAGAAAATTAGTCAAATATAAAGTTCAAAATGGAAAATAAACTAAACTGAGTATCATAAAATATACAGTTAAAATAACCCGTTTAGCATTAACATAATAATAAAGTTTAGCATTAACACATCACTGTTGGAAAGAAAGAGAAGCTGAATAGTTCTAGAAATACTTTACCACACTCAAAATACTTTACCACTCAATTATTGCTCAAAATAGTTTTTTTTTTTTTTTTTTTTTTTTTTTTTTTTTTGAAGAGTGGTTAAGTTTAATTGTAATCGGTCGGGTGAACTGGACTCGGTACACAACAACACAAATACAGCACTTAGTCCTTATAGTTTACGATTCGTATATATTTTGACTGATTTTGAACGTGTGTATTATGCAATTGTTCCACTGTGCTATGATACTATTCCACAGTAGAGTTCCATATGTAAGGCGGGCCAGGCGGTGTGTTATCTATTGAAAATTCGTCTATAAACTTTTAAGTGAGCGAAGGTCAGAAAGTCTGGGGAGTTTTATTTGAAATTGTTTCCAGTTATTCGATTATCGAAATGTGTTTTGTATATTTTAATGATTTGAATATCTTCATTTTTTAATCTCTATATTTTCAATCGTTTAATAATATTTTTAACATGCAGAAAACATTGAACTATTTTGTTGAGTTGTAAACAGAAAATACAGTGATTGAATATTTAAAATGTTTCTCAATGTTCCATACATACTGGTATAGTGCTTGTTTCATCGTATTGACTCTATACTCGTGGTTTAGGGATGCGCTGATAGTCTGCTGCGTCAACTCGGGTACCAGCATGTTCGCGGGATTCGTCATCTTCTCCGTAGTTGGTTTCATGGCGCACGAGCAGCAGAAGCCTATTGGGGAGGTGGCTGCATCAGGTAAGGATGAACCTTTATTCTATACGTGGTGTCGAATAACCGCCTTCAATAAGTGTTGTCAGCTATGGGGATTTATATAGGATATAAGAAAAAATACGCAATAACGCGTTACATTGTTCATTAATCATAACACTACCCGTGATGTCAGGTTATTGTATCAGAAGAGACTTTTAGAAAATCAAAGAATAGAACGTTGTAGAGTTCTCTATATTGTAATAATATTGTGCAACTTTCAAATTGTTATGTCAAAATTACATCTTCCTGTGAGGGAGCCATGAAGAGTGGGAAATCCTTAAGTTTGAACATAGGTTTTGAAATTATAGATTTTAAAAAATCTTATTGAAGAACATTTTAAAGATCTTATTGAGAAAGAAAAATGATAGGAGAAAACTAAACCTTAGAGTGTCATGAAACTAATGTACAAATTTAAGGAACATTGTTTATCAATAAGAAGTTTGGTAAATTATTTTATATGTACTGATTTTTAAATTACACGACAACATGATTGTTGGAAAAAACATTAATATGATTTAGAAAAACTCAAACCCGATGGATGGGGAATTCCAAAAACGTATTGTGTACACTTTACACTTCATTAGAATAAAAGTAACTTATCTTAGGATGTAACATTTTCCCGCATAGTACCCAATTAGATATCTAAATTTTTAGTTCTAATATCGATAAACTACAAGGTAATACGAGGTATTTAATATTTAACATAACAAATTCTAAGTGAGTGTATTTCGCACGATTTGTTCATTTAATACATACAACAATAATAGCTATAAACACAGCTTTAAAATAAAATAAAATTTATGATTTTGTGCTTTAAAGACTCCACCAGGTTTGTTATAGCATGTCTCGGAAAAGATGACCTTTTGTATGTATTTGTCGAATTAAACACAGAAAATGTAGAGATTAGTTTATTTTACAAGTTTAAACGTTAAAACAAAGTGGGATCCACCCAGGCAAACGGTTGTTCATTTTTTAAATATCTAATGCACTTACTATCTTTCTGGATATTTCAGGACCCGGACTGGCGTTCCTCGCCTATCCATCGGCCGTACTACAACTACCTGGGGCTCCCATTTGGTCCTGCCTCTTCTTCATAATGATCCTCTTCATAGGTTTGGACAGTCAGGTACTACACTTTATACTATACAAGAAGATTTACTAGGAAGAAGGTACATGATGTATATCAGGGTTTGAGTAAATATGAATTAAATTTAAATATGTTTTTTTTTTAGTCGTATTAAAGCTGTTTAAACTCTCCGCCAAGATCGCATGCAAAATATAAACAATACATTCACTTAGTATTATATAACATACTTAAAATTACACAAAACAAATTAAAAAAGACATATTAAACTAAGTCATATATTTATAAGTTAACATAAACTTATATATTGTAGTGAATTTTTTTAAATCCTCAAACTACAATTCCTATTAAATGACAAAAATATACGCAAACGCGTATGAACTAAGAAAAAAAAATAACTTGATGAATGCAGTGTATCTTTTAATGATTTTGAGAAAACTGTAATTGGTAGAACTACGTAACACAGAGTTAATATTAATTTATAAGTTACAATTTAAAACTTCTAGCAACTTTATGGTATTCCTGCTCAAGAAAGGAAGTAGACAATGATAATTTTAAATAGACTGTTTGGAGGACTAAGCAATGAGGGCCTTAGGAGTGTTTCATACATTATCTTCATGTTATAAGTATGCAATACAATGTTTGTAGTATTCAACTATACAAAACAATTTCTTACATTAAATAATAATACCATTTATAACGACAACGAGAAATACAGTAAGAATATAAGATGAGACTAAAGCTAGTATGAGAAAAAAAACAAAATGCGCTCTCATTTAGTACAAGTATATTACACGATAGTTGGTCAGGATTACTGTTCTAAGATCTATCGTATGAATAGAGATCAAATCAAATTTTCAAACCAGAATTGATAACCTGTTAAAACCCGGTAACCTCCAAATTGTAATGCATTGCTTTTGATAACCCATTGATTACTACGATTATCTAGTTATAACAAAATGTATAATGTATAAAATACCTTACAAAAATACCATACACAATTTCATTTCAGGATAATTTGTGAGGGAGATGGCAATTTACATTATATAATGCATCAAATATTTACACGAAAGTCAACTTTCTGAAATTTTATTTTGATACGGACTTTGACGATAGCCTCTAATAAACCTCTAATAAATAATTATGGCTATTTCCAGTTCTGCACAATGGAAGGCTTCATCACCGCCATGGTTGACGAGTGGCCTCAGCTTTTACGCAGAAGAAAAGAAATTTTCATCGGACTCGTCTGCCTCATCTCCTACTTTGTCGGCTTCTCTTGCATATCTCAGGTGAGATCTCCACGTTTACCCTAAAACTATGAATCACAGTTTGTTAAAAATTAATACATGGATTCGTAAATACGAGTAACACTTTAGGTCACCTTGATAATTTTAAAATTCAAGAACAAAAAGCTTTACTCCTTTTTTTATAGGGCTAAGAACATAACATGTTTGATCGATTTTGTTCTTAAATAGCTAGTATGCTAAATTGTTAAAGATTATTCTGAATTGTAAAATTTAGTAGGACTCATTTAGTATTTAGTAGTAGAGCTCATGAGAATCCTTTTACGGAACTTCTTATATTTTATTGTGTTTAATGCTTGATGTTTGTGCAGGGTGGTATGTACGTGTTCCAAATATTAGATTCCTACGCGGTGAGTGGCTTCTCTTTGCTGTTCCTCATTTTCTTCGAGTGCATCGCCGTATCCTGGGCGTTCGGAGTGAACCGCTTCTATGATGGCATCAAGGAGATGATTGGCTACTACCCCTGGGTGGTTTGGAAGTTCTGTTGGACATTCACCACCCCTGTCATCTGTGTGGTAAGATATGGCTTTTACTCTCACACTTTTAAACTAATCATTCAAATGGCATGATAATTCATAGTTATAATAGATAATTGTTTAATGATGGAAACACCATGAGTTTTATGGAATATCTGCACGGCAAGAACGACGTATCCTGACGTACGGCAACCGTCTTCGTGCTGAAAGTCCAAATACTGCTGTACTAATTTTCTGCTATAGTATTTGAGAGGTAGTAGATAGAGATGGATGAACAGAACATAATGTAGACCCGTGAGATCTAGGGAAACATAATCCACCATACAGTAGAGGTAGTTACGTTTGAAATACCCTCAGAGACTAATTTTTTTACCGCAGATGGAATTGTGTAATGCCCCTATCCCTTGGATACTTTGTAAATAGATGTGTTCTACATTCAAAAATAAGAACACTTCGGCTCAAACAACTCCTTTTCGACCCACTCGGAACGGAACATCTCTGAAATACCAGGATGGCGTCTTATATCAACGCAACCTATCAAGTATCAAACTAGGGATGGTGAAAGCCATATCGAAGTCGCTTCACTGTCTACACGATAGCGTGAAATTAAATGCAACATGTCTAAACGTGGATTAAACGCTTTATAAAAATAAAGTTACTCTAATCAAAACTCTGATAACGGTTGTTGGAGTTTCAAAAGAACCTTCGTATGTAATAAATTTACAAGTGAATGTTTACATCCAACTCTTTGGTACCGATTCAATCTTAAAGTCTATGTCAACGTAACTTTGAGCATCACAGAAATCTCCAGAAGCAGACATCTGGGGAATAAACGCACCTTCTCCCAAAGTAGAAGTTTAATTACTGTGAAAGGTTTAACTACCTTCTCAAATGTTGATTTGTATACAGGAATAAGAGACATTACGCTGCACTTGACCGGATCTAAGTAATTTCTGCTCGAACGCTGCCTGCTCCATTCTATACAGAGTTATCCTAAGTCCTACTGCGCAAATAACAGATCATTATCAAAACAAAAAAATGTAATCATGCAGGCTGAAAACGAAGCGTGCGGCACTCCCAACTCCGCAAATAGTAGAAATGAAAAGTTTATAATACCATCACTGATGGATGGTCGCAACGAGCGAAGGCTTTCAAAATCATCAGGCGACGAATATATAGTTGATATCATCAACCGCTGTGGCTCGCCACAATAACATCCTCAACAGACAAAGAAATAATTATGTTGGACATAATAAATCGCATTATGATAACGCCCACGAAAAATATTAATAATATGCTAATACAAAAATTTTACACAATCTCTGCGTTTAACTTATTCGAATATACTTCTTATCAATAAACACCCATCCTGGTCTTAGTAAAATAGCTCTATTACAGCTTAGTGTACAAATTAGTAGTTATTACAAAATGTATGGAAACTTTAAGCAACATGAATATGATGTTGTAAGAGTGAATTTTAGCAATTACACTCTCCACATGACTTCCTGTCTCTTTGGGACCTCAATACAATGTTATGTTGTAGTTCCATCATGAGGGTTTCTTAAGGATTGTAAATTCGATTCTGTAATATTGTTCTTCAGTTATCAGAAGGTAAAACAGTCTTTACTATGTTAAACTGTATAAGTAAAGTATAGAGGTTGGAGGATTTGATTGAAGCAGCTATTTTACCGAACATATGGGTGATAAATGATTTTGTGTAATTTTGACAGTAAAAAGTGTAATGCGTAATACCAACTTCTAACTCTTACAGGGAGTATTTTTCTTCAACCTGATCCAGTGGACACCCATCAAGTACCTAGATTACGAGTACCCGTGGTGGAGCCATGTGTTAGGTTGGTGCACAGCCCTCTCTTCCATGCTCTGCATTCCCGGCTACATGATCTATATCTGGATGAAGACGCCAGGAGACTTCAATACGGTAAACAACAATAAATTCATGATTTTATCTTACTTCTTAACTTATACTAGTAAACCCCAATGTCCCGTGTCTCTTCTCCCACGGTTCCATGTTACAATTAAGCACTTTACAATGTGATTACATCTCATTGCATGTGTTTAACTTCTTAGGAAAAATGAAAGAGAACTTGACATATCAATAAGTGCATAGTAAATCTTACTTCCTCGATTAGTCACATCAATCTCTTTGCGCAGGTGTTAACGTAGAGCCCTCAGTTACACAGATTTATACACGATTCCCTGTCGTGGCCTTGATATAAACTTGTATATGTTTTGGGTGTAATACCTTATTAAATTTCTTAACACGAAATCTACTAGATATTCGTACGTTAATTAACCTTGCCTTATATTCCATAACTCAAAGATAAAAAAAGGTAAAAGATGTCTTATTTTACTAGGCAAAGTAAAACCGTGCCACTGAAAATCATCTGATTTGTAACAGAAAATGCAGCTGTTGGTGCGGATAGAAGACGACATACCAGCACTGCGGCGCAGAATGACCAACTCGGCAGATCTGTAATCACCGTAGAGACAACCAAGCGCCAAGCGAATCACCACCGCCACCGCCAACGTTACCGTACCTACCTACGACTGCTATCCTGCCGGTTGCCAAGTGCACGCCAGCAGTCCACGAGCATCCAACGTACAACTTGTGTGCTGTGCCTTGTGTGTGCCGTCTTACAAAATATTAGAGCGCAAAATGAACACTCAACTCCCTCACATTTCCTGTATAATACACTCTCTAGTTTTAAGTAAACATAAGTTATGACATCATTCCTTTTCGAGACTAGGAGGTCTATCCTGATCACACCTTCATAATAAGGCGCCATGCACGTTCACTTCACGTCACCAGTTTACGTTTAACTGACCAGCATCTCTGAGATCTTACTTAAAGTGTTATAGGCGAACTCCATTCTCTGAATTATGTGTATATTGAGCTGTATACAATAAAGACATTTTGTGATGTGACACAGAAAGACTATGATTTTATCAAATACCTTCAATGCCTGCTTTCTATACAAAGATTGTACATAAAGAGTATGAGAGTAAATGAGAGGACAATATTAGCTTTCTGTTTAGGCCCAAGATGAAGAGCATTGCAAGTCACGTATTTTTTAAACGCTGTGATCAATTGTAAAACGTGGCATGGTGAATGGTAATTATTTGAAATAATTTTTAAAACCATAGGTTACACCAGGTCTACGACAATCTCTAAAAAACATACCTTAAATGAGATTTTCCCGAGTCTCAGTGTCTGAAGAGTGACGTTCCAAAGAGCACTTTAAGGTAGAGTCCCAATCAAAGACAGTTGGTTGGGAACATACAAATATGCCTTAAATGGATAACGAAGGCTCCTTTGAAAGTGCAGGACCAGTTTAATATTCTTTGCTCATATTCCTCCCCTTTTTTGTCGGTATCACAGGCACTTGACGAAGTAACGTTGGGAGGATGAGATTGCTTAATTAATCTGTATATGCTTTGGTCTGGCGTTTAAGGGCCTTTCTTAGGGTATGCGATCTCTTACCCTTATGTGATTCATCATCAGAACATATATTGTGAGACAAATTCTATATCCTTAGTCGTGACGATGAAGAGCAGTTTTCTACAAAGTGTGTGATGGAGAAATTGTGAGCATAGCATCCAAGGTAGCTATATCAATTGTAGGTGGAATAAGAAAACGCTGTAGGGGATACTATGGTCTATTTATTTACCCGAAATTGGGGAGTCGGATGAATGAGTGTATGTGTTACATTTATGTATATGCACGTGAGAGTGTGTACGACAGGATTGTCGAGGTCCCCAGACAATCGCCTAACAACAGAGTAAAGATGTCTTATTTTACCAGGCGAAGTTAGGGCTAAGAAGCCCTCTTTAACACTTAACCTGGGGACCAACGGCTCCCAATGGCCGGGCAGGCGGACTGCTTGCAAGGACAGGATCGCTCAGTGGTCACCCATCCAAGCAGCAGCCACGCTCGACGTTGCTTGATCCGGTTATCTTGCGATAACCGTTGTACCCGCTACACTACGCCATTCGTTGTGTTGTAAGAATCCATATTATTAGACAGCAGGGATAGTAGCAGTGTGGGTAATGTGTTAAACTATGATACATCTTTAGTATATATATAATGCCTTCACTGCAACACATGAGTGTTTTACATAATGACAATAAAACAGCGGGGATAGAAGCAGCGTCCACCGCAATCAATGTGGTGAACAAGTGAGGTATGAGATTTAAAATAAAAATTACGAAAATCCAAACCTAAGTTTAAATATGAAAACTGCATATAGAGGTGTTCGCAAACATTTGTAGTTGATAGTATTTATCATTTCAAAAAAGTCATATAGATACAGGTCGAGAAATGTCTCTTTTAGCCACTAGCCGCCTTTTGTATGTTTTATTAAAAACTTATTATCTCTAAAATTAGGCAAGCTAAGGAAACCAAATTTGGCATACAGTTTTAATAGATAAAATGAAAATTACAAAAATACTGTTATTTTCTTTTATATTAAAAAATGGCGTCTGTTAACATTTTTTTAAAGTGAAATAACAAAAAAACCCAGTATATTTCTAAAACATTTACTAGACACCAACTACTTGAACAATTTAATTTCAATTCCAATCGCACTTGTTTCAACAAAATCCGTCAAAGTGATCTCTTGTATGAGTCACATTCTCGAACAAATGCTGCCTTCAAGCTGCTATAGAAGTTAATGTGTAGGGTTTGTAGTCGATGTGACACATGAGGGGGTATCGGGAAAACCATAATGTGGTTTGCTTAACATTTATTGTAGGCAGCTACAGTAGTGTGCGTCGAGTGAAGGTCCATAACTAATAAAACAGGATTCTCTTTGGTTGGCGTTGAATGGGCGATAAAATGAATGATCCAACTAGATAATGAAAAGTTCTATGTTTATCCAGGTGTTCTTACTGCAGTGATAAATAGCATTCACTGGTCCATCATTTTGTAAAAGTGCACTCATTCTAAAGCTAGCTCTAGGGTATAGGAAGATCTGGGGGGTGTATGCACCAGCAGCACAGACAGTACAACATACAGTTATATTCTTCCTCCTCTACTAGCTAGTGGCAGCTGCAACCTGTTTTATCCCTTTTGGACATAGAATACGCCCAGGTTTCTGAACTGTAAAAATACCAGTTTCGTCAAAATTAAATATTTTTGATGGTTCAAAAGATTGTTTGTTCATTACAGATATCAAGTTTGAATAAAACAGTTCTACTTCAGTTTTATTGAAAGCAAAAATTCTGCCTTATAAATATTCAAATCAATAGTGAACAATATATTTTGGATGGCAAATATGTAGTTCTCTCTTTTAAGAAACGTGATTTAATATGGTTAGAGGAAATTTCTTACTTGACTAATCTTGTGGAGTATTTAATTTTCGATTTCTTTCCACATATCTATGTACATTAACAATTAAGACTTACAAGGGAAACACCCCTAAAGTATAAATCAAAGGAAATTACTTAACCAATAGTATGGGATCGAAACAAGTTTTCTGATCAGTTCACATGGGTCAAGACAGAAATTCCACTCAAGTTATTATACAGGGTGATTCATGAAGTTCTCCCCCCACTTCTACAGCACATTGTACTAGTAAAAATAATGAAAAAATGTTATATAAACATAGGTCCGAAAACGCTTCGTTAGCGAGTTACAGCTAGCGAAAGATTTCGCCTGAATTCCTGGGTAAAGAGTAAAATAAAGCCATACTGAACTTTTGGAAAGGTTAATGAAGTAAGAAATATCGTGGATTCTTATGTATTTTTACCTGATAAAGCAATAATAAGTAATAAAATAAAACAGAAATAAGTACCAAAAAATCGATTTTATTCAGTATAATACATTACTAGCTGTAAAGAAATACCGTACGGTATTTAGTTAAAATAAAACAAAAACAAAATGTTTGTTCCTTAATGATGAGATAAATTGAGAAAACAAGATTAACTGTTAAATAAATTTGTTTGTAAATAAAAATATCATGTTTTATTACGTTGTATTTGTTTTTTAATAAAAATTTACATCAAATGTTCGAAAATAAATGAAGCAAACATTTTCCCATTATTGTTTACTAATCATCGAAATGCAGTTTTTTGTTTTATTAATTTCTAAGTTGGTAACGCACGAATAACAGCTGATCAACAATGGTATTCTGTACTGTTACGTTAGAACTGTGTATTAGTGGTGTTTTGCAAGCTACAGCAGGAGATCGGGTTCTGTGAATCGTGTTATTAAATGCAATTTTTGTGTGAGTTATAATTCGATTGTTTATTCAGCGAAAAAATGCCTTACTTATTTACATCAGAGGAATACGCTGATATGGTTTTTATTTTGGGTTACTTTAATGGTAATGCTAGAGCTGCTGTAGAAGAATATGAACTGCGTTACCCTAATAGGAGGATTCCAGATACCAAAACAATTTCAGAAACTTTTCGTACTCTTCGGGAAACAGGATCACTACCAAGTAACAGAACCAATTATGAACGAGCTGTCCAACTTGATGATGATATTGTTATTAATGCTGTTCATCGCAGTCCAGGTGTAAGTACACGACGTATTTTTAGGCGGATAGGAGTTTCGCAGTCAACGGTGTGGAGGTCACTTAATCGAAACAAATTTTATCCGTTTCATAAACAAAAGGTTCAACATCTACAGCTAGGGGATGGTCCGCTTCGCTTGGAGTTTTGCAACTTTTTGAATATTAATAATCAACTCTACAAGCGTATTTTGTTTACGGATGAGGCACAATTCACTCGGGATGGTGTCAATAACTTGCACAATGAACACTCATGGGCAGAAGAAAATCCACATGAGGTAGTGGAACAGAACTTTCAACACCGATTTAGCGTCAATGTCTGGTGTGGCCTTTTGCACAATCGGCTGATTGGACCTTTCATATTACCTGGACGCCTAAATGCTGAGTTCTATTTGCATTTCCTTCAAGAAGAGTTGCCGCAGCTGTTAGAGAATGTTCCTTTACATCTCAGACAAAATTTGTACTTCCAGCATGACGGAGCACCTCCCCACTTTTCACGTGCCGTTTCTGCTTACTTAAATCATCAATTTCCTGGACACTGGATTGGTCGTGGAGGGCCTCACCCTTGGCCACCAAGATCACCAGATCTATCTCCATTGGATTATTACATCTGGGGATGGATGAAAGACATTGTATACAAGACAAAAGTGAATTCTCGTGATAAATTAATTGCCCGTATTATGGATTCGGCTGTGCAGATACAGGGAAGTCCTGAAAAATTAAGAAACGCAACAAAAGCAATACACAAACGTGCTGCAAAATGTATTGATAATGATGGCTTCATTTTCGAACATCTATTATAAAAAGGTGCGTACGGTTGGCCCAACCTGATTAATTTTGCTTAAAACTAGTAATGTATTATACTGAATAAAATCGATTTTTTGGTACTTATTTCTGTTTTATTTTAGACTTTGATTATATCAATTTTCTCAGAATTAAATTCTCTACAATTAATGTTTGTTGATTTTATGTATTTATTACCAATTTAACAAAGTTATTGTACATCAAACTTAAAAAAACATTGTTTCGTGCTCCAATTTTTTGCATTTAACCCTGAATCCCTCAAAAACTACTACAGGTACAGTTCTGAAACCTATTTTATTAGCTTTATCAGGTAAAAATACATAAGAATCCACGATATTTCTTACTTCATTAACCTTTCCAAAAGTTCAGTATGGCTTTATTTTACTCTTTACCCAGGAATTCAGGCGAAATCTTTCGCTAGCTGTAACTCGCTAACGAAGCGTTTTCGGACCTATGTTTATATAACATTTTTTCATTATTTTTACTAGTACAATGTGCTGTAGAAGTGGGGGGAAAACTTCATGAATCACCCTGTATGTGTAACCTCCTGAGTCTAGAGTGCCTAAATATAGGCACTAGGTCTCAACCTAGCCTTGAGTCCCAAATATTTATGGAGCAAATTGACCAAACGCCTAAGTGCATTTTTTAGGCAATCATTCCGACCGCCACTTGAGTCCCAGGGTAAAAAAGTGTTAATTCTTTACAATTAAGGTTAAATTATGTTTCTCATATCATTGTTGTTTGAGAAAAATCACATTATGTATTTTTTACGTTATTACAAATGGTGTTATAGATGTCCTAAAAATAGGCACTTAGGTCTTCAGAGGAAAAAAAATATTAACGCAGGACCTTAATTGAAAATGTTTTATTATTACATGTATAAAGTATAAAAAGAGTTGTTTAGAAGGCATTTTACATTTATTTGTAAAAGTTCATCTTGGAGTCACTGTGAAAAGTTCACTTCGAATGGAACTTTCGGAAACAATTCCGCCCACCTACCAAACAAAGATATACACATTACACTTTACACAATATACAGTAGATTTTTTCTTGCAATTCTGCATAGCACACCTTTTTTGAATTCCTTTTTGTAACCTCAGGTAGATGAGCTGCTTCTTCAATTCTTTTTTTCTGGAGTAGGGTCAGCCCGTACTTCGTCTGTCTCCAAATGGGTTATCCACCTTATCTTCTAGATCTTGTCATTCGAAGCAACAGCTTCATTGGCTGAGTTCATCTCAATTAGCAACTCCCCAAATTTAAGTTTAAAAGTCCGTGAATTGCGGAATTCTTTTGGCTGGAATTTGTATTTTTTGTTTGGTTTTCCCGCATCTGAAGCCAACTGTTACTAAGGCTCCAAATCAAAGAAATGAAGGATACATCTCAATGTCCATTTCTTTGTCCGGGCTCGTGAGGAGCAATAACGATAGTCATTCTATCAGCTAAGTCTACGCCTCCCATTTTTTGCATTATATGCATTGATAACTTTAGGTTGAGAAACATTGATAAACTGTTTGCTGGCCTTAGATACCACCTTTTTACTTCACACAAAGGCTCGATTGACTCAGCAGTAGATATCATACATACACAGTTGTTGTCTAACCACTTTGTTATAGCTACTTTTTTCCCTCTGTCTTTGTTCCATTTTTATCATTTTTCTTCTCTTACAGTGCAAAAACTGGTGCCCCTTTCATTTGCTTTCTAAACTCTTTGTCACTTGAAGGTCAGTAGTTTCGGGAATTCTGTCTTTCCTGATTGTTCCAGTTAATCTAAAACCTTTTTTCAGGAGTTCGTCAGCAAGCCTAACTGAAGTGAAAAATCTATCGGCATACAATGTGTGGCCGGAACTAAAGACCTAGTAAGCTGAAGGACAGCTGATTCACACTGCCAGAATTGCTCAAGTTCTGGGTTTTTCTACGTATGTGGCTGGTCCTTGATAAACAGTAAAAATCACAAACAATTCCGTTTGGATTAGCAAGAACATAAAACTTTCAAACCCGTATGGGTTGGGTTTTGTTGGGTATGTGTTGCTTGACTAGACACGTTCCAGAAAAAGGCACTATCATCTCGTCGATACTCAATTCCTGTGGTTTGATTCTGTTTCAAACAGCCCTCTAAGATTCGGTCAAGTAAAGGTCTTACCTTCCACAGCCTATCAGCTTTTCTTTCGTCTGCTGTAATTTCGTTATCAAAAACAAGTTTTATCCAGTTCCTAATAAGGAAAAAGCGATCTCTCGCCATGTTGTTTGCTACAAGTGGAATCCTCCACTTTTTTTTCCCAACACATTCTAATCAATGGTACTTGTAGAGCTGAAATCCACAAAGTATTTATGCCTAGCCAAATTTTTAACTCAGGTAGTCTTAGTTTTTAGGTCCTTTCCTGTTTTCAACAAGTAGTTCTGATTTGATTTCTCAACTATTTTTTTAAGAATATCATCTGTCGAAATACTGCTGTACATACTGTTCAGCTGTCCAGTCATCACTGTCGATAGGTAGGTATGCTGGTTGAGCAATCGTCAAAGGTGTCGGATTGAAATGGTCCTGTCCTCCATGGGGGTGAAAAATCCTTGTCCTGATTTTTTTCGTTTTTCTCGATTTCTTAGCCCCATCTCCCTTTTTCTTAGTGATGAGCGCCTTCTTCCTCTTTCCCTGGAACAAAACAATTCCATAATATTTTTTGCTACTTTCAAACAATTAAATAAAAAGATTGTTAAATAAAATAATCTTGAAATTACTAAACTTTTCTCTCAATGGTTCCAGAATTAAACAACCTGACATACATATTTTTTTACTTCCTTTAAATGTACTAAGCTTTGTTATAGCAACCTTATTATAAAATTACAAGGACTATAATACATATTTTAGTAATAATTTCAAATACATGAGATAATAAGTAATTTTGGAATTCAGGTAGTTATCTTACTTCTTTTCGCTGGATTGCTTCTGGTTGTGGATCCTCTTCTGACGTGTCTTCCTTACGATCCGGCTCATTGGGAGGCTCGTATGTGGGGTCTTCATCGTGTCATCACTCCCAATTTCCAATAACTTTTCATTCACATCAAAAAAGCGGGTCTCTGTGTCTCACAAGTCCCCTTCTTCATCATCATCATTTAACGCGCCCTCAATCTCAGAATCATCTAGATTGACTGGTTCGTAGTGAGGGTTTTTTTGATTGCCTTGACCTAAAAACACATAAATAATCAACTACATTATATATTTGTCAGCTTGTTATTATTTTTTTAAAGAAAAACATTTTAGCTAACACCTAAGTGACTAAAAAAAGGAACTATAAAAATATGGGTTTTATAGTCTATAGCGCCTAAGTGCCTATTTTTAGGAACTACAAAAATAAACCTGTTTATAGCTACTTTAAACAAAAGCCGATTGTCACAATTTTATCGTTTAAAAAATGCAGACATAGTTCTTAATCTAATGATATCAGTACGAGCTAAGGCTAAAATATATTAATAAAGTACTTACAAAGTGAACGATTTTGGCCGGTCACGTTTTTTCTGGAGGGTCAGTCATTTTTAGGTTTAAGAAGACTGGAGCATACCTAGAGCATTCAGGTGGCAAAACTTTGCACTACTATGGCCAAAAACTGTTTTATCTTTCTATCAAGTGCTGCGACCTGAATGGGAATAACACAACTAGGAGGGACTCTGTGAATTTTTTTTTGCGAGTGGCTAAAAATAGCCACTTAGGTCTTTGACCCACTTTAGAGGATGGTTGTCCAGGACTCAAGCACACACAGTCAGGCACTTGTACTAAATATAGCCACTTAGGATTTTGACACTTTAAAACACAGATTTACTCTGGGACTCAGGAGGGTAAAGTCAGACACCAACTGAACTATAGGATTGAGTTCAGAGTACTACTTGACATTAATCCGAATAGTTTGTATATCAAAACGAACTATTTTTAATTTTGTAGAGTAATCAGTTCAACCAATTCGGCTATAGTAATCAGAGTAGACCTATCATAGCGTATTATTTTAGTTTTGTTGAGCTTTTCTCCACCTTAAATAGTAATAGAGCTGTTTTTGTCTTAGTATGTAAATAGTGTAAGTAAATTGCTTATGAACTAATACATGATAAGGTAACAGTGAGTATCTGTTAGCTATAGACTTCTCCCTTTTGCCTTTGATAGGGTTCTATTCCGAATTTTCGAATAGTTGTATGAATATTAAATCAGCTCCACTTCGAGAAGCGAAGCGACACACTCCAAACGGCAGGGATCTATTTCAATCAAAATGATGTGACTATGTTACACATAGTTAAAGACTGAGCCTTGTGCCAATGTCTGCTTTATATTCCACCACTATTTTTGCATATTTTGATAATTGCTGAAACCCAGGGTAATCTAATCGACCCCTGGAACGATCACAGCTGTGAGCTATTCTTCCAAAAGGGTCAAACCAATCCCAAATTAGTACAGGTGCGAGAAAATCACCTTAAATTTTGGCACCCAAATAGGGACTCAATAATTTAGTTGCAGCTGAAGGAAGACACTTCTTAAGGAATGTAGGATTAAAATCTAGAAAGTTCTAAACACTTACTGGCGTCTAAATTAGTATTTTCAAAAAGTTCAGCTCTTTTTGAAGATATTGTACCCACAACTGTGTGTCGGCCACTTATGCAATTGCGATTTCTTCTGAATGTATGTTATGGATCCATCTGCTGTGAATCTGACTGCTAATCAACATCCGGTCACAATGCAGCTGCTGGAATTCCCAAAGCAACCGGTAATGATGGTACCTTGCCACAGAATACCCCGACTATTTTACCTAGCGACGAATAGTTGTATGAGAGACAACTGAGTGGTGCTTAAAAGTGACAGTTTTTTAGCTGGCCCAAAAGTTACTTATTCCTATGTTGTAAGTAGTTTATTCTGGCTTATACAATTTTCAATTGGCAGTCATTTTTTTACTGGGTTAAGATAGAGACCTCTAGTTTGCGTTGTTTGTTTTCTTTTATCAGGGGCTTGAAAATGACAGGTCACTTGATGGGGCTTTACATTTAAAATTTTTGAGCTGCCCCCAAAATCCCCCATTTTGGGTTTGTGAATGAAGCAGTAATTATGCCCAAAAAGTACCTCATAATATAACATAAATGTGTGGCAAGTTTAGTTTTTCTCGTGCGAGCCGTTACAATATTAGTCGGGGGTCTCCAGACTTTTTATTAACCCTGTATAAGATCATTAATTAAAACAAATAGTGACACAGAGCGGGTGGAGGTAGTTAGATAATAAAATAACTGTAACCCTATACTGGGTTTTCTGCTCTACATGTCTGAACCCAGATTCTGAACCGCTCTTCAGTCTAGAAAGCTACTTGGATGAACAGAACAAGGATCGGTTTGCTGTTGTAGTTTGTATTATAACAAAGAGAACCATAAACATCTTCATAAAAGTGGAAACTGGTGTAAAGTTGTTTTAAATTGCACTTTAACTTTGTAAGGCTTAACTTTAATTTTTAGTATCAATAAATTGTGTAGTGATGAAATAAAAAGGCCAATGTAACCATTATTCTGAAATTTTGAAATGAATACAATAGTTCTATTGCATTCCTAGTAACTCACATCATGGTACTTAAGCAGGGCTTTTGACGTAGTTGATAATAATATCGTACTACTGAAGCTTGAATAATATGGTATCAGAGGAGTAACCCTGGATTGGTTTAAATTTTATTTAAATCTTATCCAGTAGTGGAGACAGCTGTGGGACCTCAGTCAGTTCTAGGACCACTTTAGTTTTTAATTTATATCAATGATCTTAATTTTATTTATAACACAGTGAATAATGAAGCACTCTCCGTAACCCTCAATGCAGATGACAACAGTTTGATTTTCAATCATATTGATTACCAATACCTTGCCCAGAACATGGACTTAACATTGTCCCGTATTCTGGAGTGGTTCAACATGAATAAACTGTTTCTTAATAACTCAAAAGTTACTCTCAAAGAATATCACTCGCAAAAACCTGTAAAGCGTCCGAAACCACTTTACTTTGAACACACAATCCCTTCACTCTGCAATAAGTTTCTAGGGGTCCATTTAGACTTCAATCTAAATTGGGATTCCCATATAAAAATGTTGGCTAAACATCTCAACTCCGCAACATTTGCCCTGAGGTGCCTATCAACTTTTGCCTCTAGGAAGACGCTCACACTAGGTTACAATGGCTTGATCAAGTCAAAGATTAGTTACTTTATTGTTTTCTAGGGCTTCTGTAGTGCAAATTTCTTTAACAGAATTTTCTACATCAAGAAGAGGGCATTGAGATAACTCTTTGTCTTTTGCTCACATCTGTGATCACATTCATTGTAAGACAGGCAAGATATTTATTAACCTATCTTTAAGAAACCCAAACTCATATGATAATTTAGTGTTATTATTGTTATAATCTAAAAATGTTGATTATAACAATAAGATCATAGCACAGCATATAGTTCCCATGTTATGATTATTGCACTTAAATATATCTTGAATAAGTTTGCAAACTGTCAACGATCATTCAATTATAACTCCCACACTACGGCCTTATACATTAATTTTCCAATTGTTTTCCCTTTTATAATGTAAAATATAAATTACTCAGTACTTGTTTAGAATTATAGCTGTTCTAATTCATATACAATTATTTTAATTTTTGTTTCAATTACATAACTGTATAATCTTCATTAAATTAAATTAAATTAAAAATTACTGAATTAAGTGGAGAAGTTAGTATTATAAAGTCCTCACAATTAACCTTAATGTGTTAATAAGTTTTTAACTCTGTATTTATATGATCTTGGAAGGAGCTTTTAAAGTATGTTTAACATGAATTGATAATGGTTTAATTAATCAAAATTATTAAAATCTCTGTATAATGAGTATTCCTAATGATGATGATCTCTAAAATGTATCTTTTCTTAGCTGTGCCAGAAGTTACATTTTAATTCTTACTGCCTAAAATAATTACTTGGTAAGGTATTAAATACTTGTTTTAAATATCTTTCAGCGGCAATAAAAATTTTCCCAAAGAATTATTTTGTTTGTTTTTCGCTCTTTAATCACGATATAAGAGGAATCCAGATTTAAAAACTTTTACTGTAACCAATTATTGAACAGAAATGGGTTACAACATTACATTAGAGCACGTTCTCTCCCCAGCTTGAGTCGAGTCAACTCCTGCAGATGCACTCAAGACTGACTCCCTAGCTCTTTTTCTTTCATTGTTAGATTTCTTATTCTTTTGCTTCCTCCATTTACTCTTTAGAAGCCAAGAGCCATCAGCCATATTTTACTCTTTCACCATCTGCTTACAAAGTTTGAATGGAAACTCAAGGTAACCGTAGTCCAGTTCAATTAACTTAGACTCTGCATCCATGGACTCCCCTTCTACATTAGCACTACCAACTGTAATTTTTTTATGAACACTGGTTGTGGTGAACAGGCAGAGACATCCAATGCCAGACTGCCGGATGTAACTTCCTGCTGTTACAATTTCAGATCTAGATCTGATGGACTGTTTTAAAGACTCCATGAAAATCTCAAGAGTACCAGGGAAATACAGACCCACCTGGTGAGAGCTCAGCTTGACCAGATATATTCATACATGGGAAGTGCCCAACCTTTAATGCCTCCTAGTAATGGTCACAGCAGCAGCCTTAGTTGGATTTATGTTAAGGCCAACCTTATCACACCAGATCCAGAGTTCTATTTTGTGACTGTGATGTTAAACTTATCAGTAAAAAGAATGACAATATTGCATGTGTAATCTTAGCAAAGATACCAGTAGTGGCAGTAATCTTACAGGTCATCCATTACAATATTTCATATGAGGGGTGGGCACCACCCTGGGGACAGTGTCTGGTTGTCTTTGCTATGACCACTGTTTCAAGTAAGTAGGTGGTCACCAACCTTTCTGTAAGGAAAGCAATATTATAAGATTAACTATTGATGTTGTATCCCTTAACCATTAACTATCGGAGCCACATTTGACAGTCACACCATTCCCATAGAATATAAGCATATAAGGAGTGCACTACAAGAGCCCTTCCCATACTAAAATCGTAACCCATTTTTCCAATGTCTAAAAGACAAGATTTATGGAGGTATGACTGTCCAAACCCCCATAAATCTTTTTTTTAGATGGATCAAAACAGACGTTTCCTCTTTTGTAAAAACCACATAAAACAATAATCAGGATAAAGGAATACAGGGATACATCATGACTAGGGCTGGTTACAGATGCCCTGAACACCTCACACAAACTAGTAAATTTAATGGCCTGAACCCTTCTCCCCTAAGAAATTTATAAGTACTAAACAAACTGATTGGCCACTCATTCCTTCTCAAGATTTCCACCCAGTAAGCCATATTTCATTGCGAACGATTGGCATGCCACACAAACACCCTTACACAGCTAAGAGGTAGGTTTTTGTTAAAAAATCTGGAAAATGAGTACTTACCATCATCAAATTCACTACTCAATCAGGATATAGTGAACTTTATTATTTTCATACTGCATATTGTGATTTAGGAACTTTTGCTAATAGCTTTTGACCTTTTATTACCCTGCAGATATTGCAATATAACAGAATTTCTTTGAGGCTAGTCTCTTGGCAATATGAACCTGTTGGTTGTATAATGACATTAATTATGATTAGTCTACAAAGCACCCTACTTCTCCAAATAGTGCTCTACTGCTTTTGAGTGATTAAAGTTCGGAGTTTTACTAGCAGCTTATTTTGGATATTAACTTGTTGATAACATATAGTTTTTCTCAAAAGAGTTCACAATAGCTGATTTTCATTTCCCCACAAATAATTCAAATAGGACCAAATCGTTAATACAGTCTGAATTGCTTGGATTTCTGTACACTTTTTAGTTTCTGTTCCCTAATACTGAAATAATTGTGATCAGAGAGGGATGGTTATTCAGACAAAACTCCATATTTCGACATCAAACCACTCAGGAAAATAATTGTCAACACCCAAAAATACCTCAAAATGGCACTTTAGCAGTGGTAGGGGTGTTGTAGAAAGATTTTCATATGTTAAGCTATATCAAGCCATAACTTATTTTTAAGGATTACTGGTCATAAAAAAGTTGTTTATTTTGCTTTTTGTACACAGGGTGGTCAAGAATATCAAAGTTGTATGTTTTCCAAGTTTTTTTACCTGTCACCTCGTTAAACATTTTTACAACTAATTTAACTAATAATATGTTACAGTTGTCACTTTTTGGCATATTTCCAATTTTTTGAAGTAGCTCAAATTCGGGATATTTTAAAAAAGTAAAACCTAAGAGTAAATTACCAAGGTAAAATTTTCATTACACCTAAAAATAGCTCTCTTAAAAACTAAAGTAGTTTGCATTTAAAGTTTGGCTTTATCTTGGATGGTTGATAAATGGCACCAAAAATATTAATCTTTATGAAGTTTTGTTACATTACAGCTTTATAAACTCCTGTATTTGGTGCAGGGAATTCAAAAGCGTCTACCACTTTTCACTTTCCTTAATAAAAGGTACAGTATTCTGAAAGTGCCAATTCCTATCAAATTTAAACATTGATTACAATTTAAATATTAGTGACCTGAGAGGAATTTGTAGGAATAACAAACCAAATAGCAAAGCCAGCTATATTTTAAACTTGTTTTTAATTAATATAAACATGTGTTTGTATGTTCAAGTACTTTCTACTGGTATGGACAAGCTTATCTTCAACAACTACTGAACCTCTTGGAAGTTTGGGAGAAATGATAAGAGATGAAAATCATGTCTTATCAGATTTTATTTGCTTTAGTTAATCAGTCAGTTTTGTGTCGTGTCTATGATGATGTGAATTGTTGTCTGTCAAATATGCCATTGACCTGTAAGGAAGCTTTCTTGATGTTTATGGTGTTATGTGAATGTTTACAGAACTACACAGTTGCTGTTCTGTACACAAAATTACCCAGGCTGTGAGCATCATTTGCAAAAAGGTTTTCCAAAAACTAGCTAGTCATGTCCATGATACTGAAAATGTACAACAAAGGAAACACATTACCGCTAGTAACTTTTTTAATAAATCAAGGAAACACAGTACCAACAAAATACTTTTTACAAAATCTACAAAAAAATATGAATGACACTATTATATCAGTGAGTTTGTAACTTAGTGAGAAGGTTGGTACGGTTTGTGTTTTACAATGTTTTTTTTTAATATCTGGTTGTAATTGTGACAAAGCACATTGCAGTTAACTCGATATTTTGACTTTAGATAAACCATTGTTGAAAATCCATACTCAGGGAGGTATGTTGATGAAAATTACACTAACAACTTTGCAGCTTCCAAAGCACCTTGTGGATAAACAGAAAAATTATTCAACCAAAAAATCTTCAAGATCCATATTTTAAAATTCGAATGTAGCCAGGAAGTACATCTACATTCATTTAAAATTTATCTCTCATCAACTTGAATTTCTAGCTCTGTGTCCTAACAATTAGAAAATACTGTATAGTTTTATTTTTAAGTTATATCAAATGCTGAGATACAAGGTATTTATATTTGTTGGTTAATTGCAGTAGTAGATGTATCTTCAACAGTTTTTTTCGTTTTCCATTTGAAAACTTCCAGTAGAATACAGTTTAATAAGTCTAGGCCGCATGACGTCATTACTCAAACAACATTCCAAATTAATGCACTGAGGTAAATAACGACAGTTTTTACCAATGAAAATGAATCCATGTTTAGTATAATCATCGCTACACAGTCTTTTCTTTTCCAGTGATTTGGCCATTTTTAGGCTTTCAACAACTTGTCTGTCCCATTTTTTATGATTACTGATCCAAAGAAATGCAGTACACTACTAATAAACCATGCAAGAACAATATGATAGGCAAACTGACATGTTAGCATTATGATAATCGCTTGCAAGCTGTGTTCCCAACAATTTCCTGTAATTCTAATACACTGATGCCTCCCTTTAAAATCTTCTATGCCTCTCGAGGGGGGCATACCATCCAGGTGGAGAACCACTGCTTAAGACAATAAAATGTACCCATACTGGATTTCACTACATCAACTGCATGGAGATGGTGCCTTTTAAGAATGAGCTTTTATTTGTATACCCATTATAAAATGCACAAAGATGAATATTTTTTCATAAGGTTTTATGGTGTGAACAAAGGAACCCTCCGGAGCAATGGAGAAGTGAACTGTCACAAGATGAGGTTCTGGACTCTTGAGGAGAGTATCCACTGGATGCGAGAGGTAGACAACCAAAGGTATTGGACCCTCAATACTTGGTGCAGTATTATTTGTAACCAAATCTTTGGCCCATATTTTTTTAAAGGAGACTTGGACTTGGTATGAACAACTCCTCATTAATTACTTACCTAATTTAATGTTGAATATTCCTGAAAAAACTATCCAAGAAATATGGTTTATGCATGATGGGGTGCCAGCCCACTATTCTGAAGCGGTGTGTGACAAACTCTGTATGAGGAATAACCTCAAAAATGTATTGGGAGAGGTTGACCAGTCAACTACCCAACCAGATCCCCAGATTTAACGTGCATAGACTATTACTTGAGGGAAAGGTTAAAAGACTTGGCTATGCATCAAGGCTCACAACATGAGAGGACATGATGCAACGAATCAGAGCAGCTGTTCAAGAAATAAACGAAAAAATGTCTTAAGAGCTGTATAAAACTTCAGTTTCAAGGTAGAACTCCGTTTGAAAATAACAGATTATAGTTCTAACATCTGTAAATAAGGTTAGTTTTATTCACATAATTGTTGGACCGAAATGGACCTAGATAATTGTAGGAATAATAGTTACTTAGATTACAGCATTTAATGGGAAAAAGTGCTAATAAAGATTAAAAAAATAATTCACAATAAAACTATGACATTATAACAACCATTTCTCAACCATCCAAGATAAAGCCAAATTATACATAAAAAATATTTTAGTTTTTAAGAGAGCTATTGATAGGTTTAATGAAAGTCATACCTTGCTATTTGAGAGTTTACAAGTTTGAAATGTCCTGAATTTGAACCATTAATAAAAATTAGAAATTAACATATTTTTAGAAAAGTGCTTCTTGAGTAAACCTTGGATAAAAATTTAACAGTAAAAATAAACTTTGAAACCGTACTTTGACATTTTAGATCACCCTGTATATAAGAAGCAAAATAAATTAAAATATGGGGGTTTTTGTCTTCTTTTGAGTTCTAAACAATGGTTTATACAACGCCAGACAAATAGATATGGAAACTTCTCCATCAGTTGCTTCATGAGAACTTCTAACATGACAAAACCCCATCAGATATCCAATCAATTAAATTGTCTTAAAGTTATGGTTTGGAACTAGTGAATGGAACTGCTTTAAAAGTTCTTTTAAGATACCAGATTTTATTGTATCATTCAGCTCAAAAAGTGTCTTCTGGTTTTCTATTCCTTCAACATGTTTCTAATTACACAATCAAAAACATTTTAATTTGAAAGAGAAGTAGCTTCCCCTACAAGCAATGACAATTTTGAACTCTATTAAGTCTTTACCAAGTTGTTTCTTAGATCTTATTTTATCTATGATTGGATTCAGACAACATTTGAATAAAGTATTCCGACCATGTCCAAACCATTTTTTAAAAATTAATTTCAGAAGTAAGGTACATTAAAGCAACTGTGAACCGGCCACTGCTGCAACCACTATATGTATGTACAGAAATGCAGTCACTGTAGCATGAATTATATTTTTAAACTGTTATTTGTATTGTAACAAAGAAACTGTATTTATATTTAAGGTTTATATACTATAAATTAAACCAGATTTAAATAAAATGTGGAATAAGGTTTTTTATATATATACCTAAAAATGTAAATTTAATGAAAACTTCAAAAAAATTTATACTTATGTGAATATAGAATAACGAAATAGGAAGAGTGTTGTTTTAATATATAAAATAATTACCAACCATGCAGCCAACACTTGAAGTTTTGAATTGGAGAAAACTATTTTATAAAAAGTTCAATTTAAAACAGTTTTAATAATTTACAAAATTTACATGGAAGAGACAGACAAAGTTGAAACTGTTGCAAAAATAGGGCGTATGATCTACAGCTTAAGGAACTCAGAAAACAGGCTACATCACATTTCATTGAGCAATCTAGTAACAATCAAAAAATCAAAAAGCCCTATGGCAAGTGATAAATTATGAAAGATGCCGGGACAACAAGACTTCAGACTCACAGAACTAGAAATTGATGGGAAACTCCAATCAGACCCACTACTTGTTGCAAACCACCTTAATCTCTATTTTACAACAGTAGCTGACAAAACCTTAACACAAACAAGCAAACAACTCAATCAGCTACAGAATCATATACCTGATATATCGTTATTGCCTTGTACCCTGAAAGAAACAGAAGAAGCCATTTTTAACCTCAAACAAAAGCCTTCTGCTGGGGTGGATGACATCAATCCTTTTGAAAGGCTGTTTAGAGGAACTTGTACCACCTCTGACACTATTATCAACAAAACTTTCTCCCAAGGCATTTTCTCTAGAGCTCTAATGTTGGCAAAAGTGTTTCCAAAACTAAAAATAGGATCTCCAACTGACATCAACAACTACAGACCTATATCCCTTCTCTCTACAGTTTCAAAAGTGATTGAAAAAGTAATGTTAAACCGGCTTATAACACATTTGACCGACCACAATGTCCTAACCACCCAAAAACATGGGTTTCTGAAAGGAAGATCAACAATTTCAGTATTGATAGAACTCACTGAATTCATTATAGATCAGATGGAAGATGGAGCTGCTGTGACTGGCCTTTTTCTGGATTTTACTAAAGCATTCGACTGCCTGGACCATAATATCCTCCTTCAAAAGATGAATAATATGGGAGTCAGAGGAAATGCAGCCAATTGGTTTACAAGCTACCTGGAGGGAAGAACACAAATGGTAGAAATATCATATACCAAAAACAACACCTCATATCGTGTAACATCAACACCACTCCCTCTAATTAGAGGCGTTCCTCAAGGATCTGTCTTGGGGCCGGTACTTTTTATTCTGCTCACCAACGATCTCCCAAACTATCTCCAAGAGTTTAGCCAGGTACTCATGTATGCTGATGATACTGTCCTCTTTATAGCAAATAAACAAGTACAAGAACTAGAAATAGCATCATTTATCGCTCTAAGTACAGCAAAATAATATTGTAATCAGAATGACTTAGTATTAAATGACCATAAGACTCAACAACTAAATTTTGGAAGAAGAACAGTTGAATTGACAAGACTCCCAGAAGTTGACCTTGATAATAAAGCTAAATACTTGGGAGTAACTATTGATGACAAACTCAGCAGGACACCACATATTGATCAACTTTGTTCAAAACTTAACTCCAGCATCTATGTCCTTAAAAGACCAAAGGCTACCAATACTCAGGAAATAACTAGAATTGCCTATTTCGCACTTTTTGAGGCTCATCTCCGATATGGCATAACAGTCTAGGGCAACTCCTCAGCAAAAAAATGTGCAACGTATCCTGGTAATTCAAAAAAAAGTGATTAGGATCTTACCCAACCTCAATCCACTTGACTTCTGCAGAAGTACAATTAAAGAACTAAAGATACTCACATCAGTATCCCTCTACATCCAGGAAGTTATCCTTTACACTACTAATCAAAATCTAACAAGAACAGGACAGCTCCATTATTACAACACCAGACATGGAAACAATTTCATTTTGCCGAACCACCGTCTCAGCCTACATGAAGCCAAGCTACATGGGACCAAAATTGTTTAACTGCCTTCCTGACTACTTGAAGAAGATCTCCAGACAAAAACATAACTTCAAGAATGGCTCCTGGAGTGGTCCTTTTACTCGATTAAAGAATTGACTCACTTAAAACAACAACATCAAAATTTGTAAAATTAAAAACCACTTTTGTATATTTATATAAAATATGACTTTACTACCATGACGCCATTGTATTTCTCCATGAAATTACAAATAAAGAATTTTTCATTTGATTTGATTAATTTTTTTTAATGATGCATGTTCTTAGTAATCCCCAAAAGCTGTAATAATGTAATTAATAAGAATACTACTAGTATGATATTAACAATTTTATATTGATTATATTCAATTTATTGAATACTTGGAGATCAAGCACAGGCTTAGTGCCTCAACTTTTGAATTAGAATTAAAATTAAAGATTGGAAGGCAACAATAGGTTAGGTTGAAAAGTTACAGCTGGCTGTCACTATGATTAGGGAGAGGGTAGGTCCGCATAGCCGGCCCACCACATTGAACATCTCATAGCCGGGGGTACAATATTTATGACCAGCAGAACAGAAAACCAAGGCTTGCTTGAGACAAATTCCTCCCACTTTCAAACACCTCATCCCATCCCTAATATGCTATTATGATAAAGATGAAGAAAACATGATAGAGGGACATGGTCCCGTTCACTGAATCGTAACTGTGTTGGATTCAGGAATTTTCTAGGAAGAGAATAATACAATTTTTAAACTAGCTTAATAATTTGGAACATAGGTAAAAAAAAAAATACTCTCCATAAAGTACGAGTAATAAGTTCTATACAATCACATTCTCTGGGCAGACCAACAGCTATGTAATACTTGCAACAGCCTTGTCGTTTTTCATCATACTACCACAGAGAAACAAACCTGTAATAAACACATACTAAACCTGTAATCATTTTTCATACTCTATTAATTGTACTGCATGAAATATATCTATATTTCTCACCTATAACTGATTTTGCCATAGCTGCTGTATGGAAGTGAAATAATTATATCTGTGGCCTATGTGGGACAATGTTATATAATCTGCACTAATATCTAGCAGTAGGCTTCTGCTCACCCTTATATTGTATGGATATCTCTCCCATATTTAAAAAAAGGTCCTCAAATATGGCTTCAGTTCCTAGGAATGAGCAAAATTGTGCTGTATCTCGTAAATTTTAAATATGGTGATAGTTGCAAAATAACATGAAAGGCTATTTGATTGTTTTTATTTATTGTTACCTTTGTTGTGACTAGAAAAAGAGTAAAAATAAAAGTGTTTCATAAACCTTTCTCTTATATTAAATAATGATTATAGTTTAGATTTTTTTTCCTTAATCTATACAACTGCAGGGTATTAAAAGACTTCTACGATTTGATATTGTTATAGACAGTTTGAGAAGTGTTAAAAACTGTTCATACTAGAAAAATATTTTAATTAATTAAAATCAAGAAAAAACTTTTAGAAAGCCTAACTATATTGTCTCCATCTATCTTTTAAGTACTTGCATGTACCTTCCACTTTATTTAATTATTAAATAAAATTCCCAGATATTTATAGCAGTTGAGTCATAAATTATTAAAGTTACCGTTACTTATGTAATTGCCAAATTTTTAATTTGTCAAATATGTATAGTCATTAAGTAATTCTGAATTGAATACAATTAAATTTAATTGTAGCTATAAGTGTAGTTTTTTCTATATTTAAGGATAAAATATTTTGGTGAAACAGCATTTTAAAATCACTATATAACAAAGCGTATTCATAAGCTCTTCTTTACTTAAATATCTTACTCTTCGAAATTAGCTTGTCGTCCCTAAAGACAACAAATGTACTTGTTATACTTAATTTAGATGTATTTATATAATATATATATATATATATATATATATATATTTCAAGTATATTGTTCCATGGGTAGAATACACTGTTAATAATACATATTCTATTGATATTGATTCCACAAATCGATTTTATCTATCATTTACCGTAGACAAAAAACTGAAACTAAGAAATTGTCCTGAGGACCCACTAATGTTCTATAAGAGGATCTGAAATACTTTTCATTTCAACAAACACTTCTTATCTTATTTACTATTCTTCGATTAAATTATCTTTTCAAATAAGTATTTAACAAACTGTTCTTTTATTACTTTCTTTCTGTTTTGTTTTTATTCCCCAGAAACTATGCTCTCCATCGTTCGTATTAGAAAAATGTGTCGATATTTAATACATTAGGTTTCATATTACAAATACAGGTGTTATGAATAAATCCAGTTCTCATGGAATGTATAGGATTAATACTGGATTTAATATCTTTAAATTTACGTTAATATTCAATATTGTAATGCTTATGAACATAATAAATTGAGTAAAAGATACTAAAAATATTTCACGAGATGTTGGAACACTGTTCTGGCCGAAATTGAGCACTGTATTGTACAAACTAATAGTTTAACAACTTTCAATTAAAATATGCAATGCAATTAATTGTAGGGAATTTTCCTTCTATTGCGTATGTTGCTTGACATGTAATGAGTTACATGACATCTTATCTACCCCAAATAAATTCAGAACTTTTCTGTTGTTTTAATGAAAGAAGACAATACTGCTTGGTCCATAGGTTCAGGGCAGATTGTGAAAGTTTCTCCCTTGTTTGTCCTCCAGTCTTTCTAGCTTAATTTGAATATTCTTTATGCAACTGTTTCGACTTTTTGTATGTTTTTCATGTGCTAACCATTGTTTGAGAATATCTTCAGAAATACACTGATACACATGCCACATTCTCATAGAAATCAATATGTGATTCATATTTTAGAAATCACTATGTGTTCTAATAATTATAGTAAAATATAAATAAGTTTTTGAGATATCCATATTTATAGTATGATATACAAGGATTATATCTTTCTACATGTTGAGCATACTAATAGAATTGTTTTATTATTTTTCTTGTCAGATTTTTGCCATAATTTGTTTGTATAAAAGATACTACTGTATACTTTGCCAAGGAAGTGGCTTGGATTTGTATATTCTATTTCAGGTTCACATAAAATTGTGTTTAAATGTATTAATTTAAAAAATGTATTTCTTTTCAATCAGAGAAGGAGGGGAATGTAACTTAAAACTTTGTTATTTATCAAGGGAAATTCGTCATGGTCTTGTCCACAGAAGAGCGAACAGTGCAAACACCATAATTAAAAACCAATATCATTAATAGTTCAGCCAAGCCATTTAAGTCATAAATGAATGAGCAGATAAGCCAAATCCAATACAAAGTTTTTAAAATGTCAGCCTATTACCTTTCTTCAAAATTCATCTCTCAAGCATTATTAATTGAAGAACAATAGTAAAATGAGTTGTATATTGTACATAACAAAATGTAGAAATCTTATAATTGTGACAAGTATATATATAATGGAGAGTTTTAAGATCTACCCATACAAAATAAGTCTCTATTCATAAAACCAGAAAGTAAACCTAATTATTAAAATTACAAATATCAGATTACTGGTTTTTATATTAAATTAGACATGTTATTAATTCATCACTCAGAAACCTCAATAACAGCTAAATTTATATCGATTGAAAACCAATAATAAACCTTCCACTGTACATTAAGTTTTATTCATTGAAGAGCTGAAATAATAACTTAAAACAATTAGGGTTCAACAAGTCACATGTAATCTAACCAAGTTGTACACAATTAGCATGAAGGTAAGACGTATTAAAGTGACACTGAAGAGAAATTAACACAAATATATAATTTTATCATACAATAATAACATTTCATTGAAAAAAAAAACAGACAATTCGTAAGCATTTACAGTCTTTTAACAAACTTATGTGTTAATATTTCATAGTCATGTTTACTTAACTACATATCAATCCCGTGATGAATAGAAATGTATAGGCATTTACAGTTAAACTTTTTTAATTACACTTGTGTTGGAAAAACAATAAGTACTTAAAGATATAGACTTTGAAAAATACTAGCATATGTATTTTTAAATATACCATCTAATCTTTCAAACAATATTGGAATATTCAACTGTTTCTAAAGAAGTAAGTTGATTTATTATTTATATATTACTTCATAATATGTAAAAGTTAAAAAAAGTCAGTTTACTATGCATATGAAAAGTCAATATTTACTGAAGTGTCTACTTCTTTTGACAGGCTATGGATGGATGTTTTGCATGGGGGAAAACACTTTCGTTTCACGCCATGGAACGTCACGCGTGTTTGCTCTGTAGTCGCTAGGGGCAGGGATATCGTGGCTATTTTAATGTCAGGGCATTTCTCCGTTCAGTGGCTATCCAGGCGTGCTAGTGAGAGATTATTGTCGCTCCTTGTTGAAGTGACTACTTCTTTTGGGGAACTATGGATGCATGTTTTCGTCAACTTTCGTCACGCATGTTTATATTTTCCACATGCTTTCAAAGCAGAATGTCAGATTTACTGAAACGTAAACATACCATTATATAAACATCTGATCTGAACTAACAAAAGTTGATGTTGATGAAAATTTTAAAAGAAATTAAAAGGGAAATATAAACCATAATAACATAAAACATTATACATGACAATGAAAATAATCATCTCTAATCTAAAGGGTTTTTCATTTTGGGCGGGTAGATGTTGAGATGAAATAAAACAAGCTATGTATGACATATTATCGAAATGTATTTTTTATATGAAAGGCCCATGTATGCCATTATGTATGGAATATGACATCGATCAAATGTCCACCGTGGTTTCTCACAATGGTATGGATTCAAGTGGTCCAATTTTCAATTACTCTGCCGCATAAATCCGGTTGAATTTGAGCAATGGCCTGGGTTATGTTGATCTTAAGTTCATTGGTTGATTGAGGCATATTGGCATAGACCTGCGACTTCAGAAAACCCTATAAAAAAGTCTAGAGGCGTCAAATCCCACGATCTTGGTGGCCAATTCACGTCACCTCTGTGAGAGATAACCATACCCTCAAATCGTTCATGCAAAATTTCATGGTGTCGTTCGCTGTGTGGCACGTAGCACCATCGTGATGAAACCACATGTCGTTTACGTCCATATCATTCAATTTTGGCCAAAAGAAATCCGTTATCATCGTTCTGTAGCGTTCACTGTTGACAGTGATGGCCTCGCCAATGTTGTTTTCAAAAAAATACAGACCAATCACACCGCCAGCCCAAAATCCGCACCAAACAATAACTTTTTGTGGATGCATGCTAACTGGTGAACCTCATGTGGGTTGGCATTGTCCCATATATGACAATTATGCTTGTTAACATAGCCATTCATCCAGAAGTGTCCTTCGTCGCTGAAGATAATTTTTCGGCCGAAACTAGGGTCCTCTTCCAAACGCTCTAAAGCCCACTCGGCGAATTGACAACAAAACAACATGGCCACCACAGGCTGCCAACATCTACCCGCCCAAAATGAAAAACCCTTTAGTAGTGTTTTACAATGTTGGACAGTTTACTCATATCATTATGGACGTAAATGTCGTCCGAAATATCGCTTCGTCTGGATCTATCCCTGCTTCTGTAGACTTTCCTTGGTTATGGAATTTCTTCAGGTTAGGTTACTTGAGCTCCAACTTAAAAGCTGTCAAAATTTATAATATCAATTCATACTCTGTGCTATTAGTAGCTATGTTGACTTTAACACACTAAAAAACTTCCAACGCCAATCATTGCAAATAGAATAAAATATATGGTAAAATACTGGTTTGAATATATCCAGGCAAAACTAATTTCTCGTATTTATTAATGAATCCAATGTAAAACTGATTAACTTACTGCATCATATAATAGCAGTATTTAAAGCTCATCGGATTCAAAATTGAATTCAGCACAATTAATATTAATTCCTATTCCAGTTCATTACTAGAAGTTTCATCCTGATAAGATTTAAAAAAAGGATTAAAAATAAATTGATTAGATCTTTTCTAGCTAAAAAAGCCATAGTATAATTTAATTCTGGAAGAAAATTAGTCTTTCTGTTGATTATAATTATAACCTTTACTCAATTACATTGGGCCTTACCTTAAATTCACTTAAAAATAAATTACATAAAAACAGATTTTAATACAAATTTTGCTGAAGGAACGTCAAAACCATTAACTGACTTCTTAAAGGATAAATTCTATTTAACAATGTCAAACGATAAAAACATAAGTACAACGAGATATGGAACCACAATAGATGCTGTGTTTACAAGATAATTAGCAAGATTTTATTCCAGAATTTGTATTTTTTATTTCAGTTATTATAAACAATTTCATTTTTAGAATATAATGACTATGAAAATAAAGTAATTTTTTCGAAAATATAAGATTGCAGTGAAAATTATTCTGGCCAAATTATAGAAAACTAATATAAACAATAATAATGAAAATATATAAATATTTATTACTTTGATATTTAGAAGTCAGTGATCATTAAAATATATATGAAACGTAAAAGAAAATTAAACAAATATATATAAAATGTAAAGAAAACATAACTTTTTATGTTAAAGAATTGAGTGTCTCATATTATTTTAAAATATATAAAATAACAATTTAATATTCAGCAAATATACTATTTCAAGATATATATTCACAGCCCGTTACAAGAAGTCGGTCAGTCCCGCAACTGCCTTTATTTAAACTCACCAACACTATTTCAATTTCAATTTCCTATTAGATCCTACAGAAATACAACTTAAAATCGTGAAAAACATTTATGTCACCATGACTAAAAAACTTAAAACTATGTACACAATGTATTTCTCTCCAAGGTAATATTAATATAGTCAAGTATTTCAACATTTTTAACAATGAATCGAACAATCATTAAGTGATACTATACAGCTTTATAGGAATAACTTCTATGTGCTTACAATAAAACAGAACATAATTACTGTCTGAATTAGCTTGTGTACAGCTAACAGAATCAATAATGACAAAAGTAAGAATTCTTTGTTTAAATTTTGTTATTATTTCTTTACATTTACCTGCATTATATGGTAAGTCAGAATGTAGAATTTGAGGTATATGCTTGGTTTTTTTGTGTGCAACTTTTAATGTTGTCAAATTAAACAATGGTAAATTCATTACCAAACTTTGATTAATTAAAAATGTTGGTGTAAATACTTAACTTTGGCTTAAAATTTGTTGATACTTGAAGAAGAGGAGTGTTGAATATATTATAATAATTGTAAAAAAATGGCAAATGTCCGAAATGCTTTTATCCTCTCAAAAGCAATACATTAATCATTTTACAAAAGATTCATAAATGACAATAAAAAAATCTTTCTGATTTTAAAATTCTTCAATTACAATCATTTTAATCTCAAAAAATCAATACACTGATTATCAAGTGGAAAATGTCAATTCAAATTGGAAATTTTAAGTCCTAAACATTTCGGTCTTGAAGTTGATATTTTGTTAAATAAACAAATCAATTGCACTTTTGAACATTAGAATAAAATAAATTATATAAAGTTTAATGCTGCAACCTATTATAAATTTAACGAACATATTCTCAGTCTTTTGAGAATACATCAATCCACAAATGATGACAAAGAGAAATATTAACAAGAAGTACTAACAATTTTAAGATCTAAAATTCCATTACTGACAACCCATAACACTGAAAAGGAAGTAAAAATTACTGTTGCACAATACAATTTGAAGTTAAAATTAAATAGCAAAGACATTATCTAAACTTTGATAAAAATTCTTAATAACATACTATTTATGTAATTAGATATAAATAAATTTATTTATTAAGTACTAGGGTTATAAAATTAATTAATTATATCACATAAGCTTAATTTTGAATACTGAATAAATAAAATGTATTACTATAAATAATCGATACATAAAACTGTAATTAATTTTTAAAGTTTTTCCTGATTTTATCGTATGTGAATAAGTTTACCATTGTAATATGTTACTATTACGATCAGTCTTTCACACGTAAATTTTAAGTGTACATTATACAATTTAGCTGTCTCCATTTACACAATTAGTGATTTTCTGTCATGTTAACTTGTCTTAGTTTTGTAGTATATCTAGTTATGTACATAAGCAGTTAATACATAATGGTATTCAAGTCTTGAGCAATTAAGCAATTTTACAGCTGGCATGAAATGAAATACAAATTATTATAGTATATTGAGGCAATAACTTAATGTAGTCCACTCTCACATATCACCTCACATGTGCTTCCTTAATACAAGGAAAACTCTTGAAATCATTGACATTAAAAAAATGAACACCAAGTCAACATAAGAACAGTAAGCAACACTATACGTTCAGTAACTTATTTCCAGCAGCATCAGTCGTCTTAGTCTTGGTCACATTTGGTGCAGGATTGTAGCTGTAGAGGAAAACAGAAGCGATGACCATTGAGGCACCAGCAACAAACTGAAGGGTTATTAAAAAGTCAAATAAATAAACCGATACCATACATGATATTATGATTGCAAGTGAGGTTGCAAAACCTTTCAATATGTTGTCAGCGTACTTGACCACCATAGCAACCATCAGTCCACCTCCAGCTTGCAGAACAACTAGGTAGAATATGAACCAATCATATCCCTGGAAGAAGCCTTTCATTTGAATGGCTCTCCAGTCTTTCAAACATGTAATTAAACCAAAAGGTAGTGACATAAAGCTCAGCTGAACATTTCTCATCCAAACTGAAATATCTGAGCCTTTGAGTATCATCTCAAAGTAGATTCCTGCAAAACCGGAGAGAAGGCAGGCACCGATAGCTGCAGAGAAACCTATGAATCGGTTTTGTTCTGTTGATGTGGTGGCTGAATCAGTTGCTCCTGTGAGTTGCACCAAAGCGACACCAAGAGCCAACAGTAACAGGGCAGCCCACTGTGGTGCTATCAACGTTCGTTTCAGCATTGTCACTGCAAACATGGCTGTTGTCAGGATCTTGAGCTGGTATGTCACCTGCAACAGATTCCTCTGTCACTTTAAAGTTACAATACCAGAAGGTTTGCAGTTTGACCACATGTTAATAATAAATAAATCAATAACACTCTTGCTGCACCTTAGGTGAGGAGTCTCTTTCTTCTCAACTGATGAATAGCATGTTTTAGACTAGTTTTATCTGTCTCATGTATGATAGAATAACAGAGTAATTTCTGTGTCTTCAAGATTGAATAGTACTTACCAAGTTAACTTGCACTTTAAAAAACAAATAGTTAAAAATCTATTCAATGATCTAACATGATATTCAACCAATTATAACCAGTTACATTAACTTTAATCATCTTAATTTATTTATGTGGATACAAATCAAATCTTGATATGTGAGATTGGGTAGTTTTGTATAATTAGGGATCAGGTATGATGAAATTTGTATAATCAAACAATGTATTTTTGGTAAATATAACATACTGATTTTTTACAAGCTTTGAAATGTGTTCGTTAAACTGTCCACTCACAATTTCAAAATCAGGAAGGTAGATGAATTATAAAATGAAGACTTATTGCAAACAAATTTGAACATGTTTTTCATTCACCCAACTTCTTGGTCAACCCACTTTACCATATTTTTAGTCCAAGCCTTAGTTTTTTTTCTTTTTCCAATCTTTAGGTCCTTGGTCTGTTTGGTTTCTTAGCTACTTGCCATAGCTTCTTGGCTGTCTAATTTGTCAGGTTCTTTGTTTAATATAAATTATACTAAATTTTATATTGATTCAGAATTTTTACTGTTGTGAGGCAATTTAGATCAGTTGATAAATGACCTAAGAGCTGTTGATTGACATCAGAATTAGTTAGTTCTATATTTTGGTTTTGGTAGACTAGAGGATATCAAACTCTGGATGCTGATGTCAACCCCACAGTCAGGATTACACTCTGTATTTCGATGTATTGTTATGACTATGCATGTCTGAGACATGTGACATTAAAGGGTAAATTACTTCCTAATGTAAAGTATTTTAAATTCCACAGAACATAAATGGATAATCAAATGGAGTTTTGGAGCAATATAACCAAATTTGATTGCTTTAGATCTACAAGATTTAAGTCAGATGTTCAGTTAAATTCTTTATATTCAGTGTATACACCACTATATTATATCTTGATTATGATACAACACTAAATCAGTAGAAAAAGTTTTGCTGGATCATGTCAAGCACCAAGATTTAACAACCTTTTTTAATTCTTCAATTACCTAAAACTTTAATAATAAGTGTTTCAAATATAAATAATAATATTTTCATTTCAATGACCTTACAATGATAACCCCAATACAACACACATGGATAGAGAAAAAGTACAAAAATAATTCCATTCAATTCAATTCAAATTTTCTTTATTGCATTAGACAATGGTTTACAATTATTGCATATGCCAGGCATATAACTTTTATCAATGCAATTACACATATTTGAATTAAACTTTAAACATCCATTTTGACTCATGTTACATTTATAACTGTCAAACAAATATTTATTAAATCATTGTATATTGTACACTACAAAAATTGAACATTTTAATAAAAAATATATCATACTATATGTAAAAAGTTATTACAAAATAATTATACTAAAATAGTTTAACAAGTCAAAGTCAAAATTTTCTTTATTTATATACATCAAGTACAGAGATAGTGTCAAAAGGTAGTTAAATTAGTTGGCAACTAAATAATAATAGTCAATGGTTTAATAAATAATCAATTAGTATTTAACTTACATTGTTTTCCTGTAAAGTAATATCTGAATCCCAAGTTAAGTAACAACAAGATGGGACTAATGCCAGAAGAATGATAATATATATGATTCCTTCTCAACTGAGGGATACTCCAAAACTCCTAAACTTCCTAGGGGTAAGGCCCAAAATATATTTCTACATCTGCAACTGGTTGGCCTCCCTCCTCTCCCTAGCCAAATCTTAGGTTCGCTACTACTCACTTGCTGCTGCTGGTTAAGCAGCCAAGAGCAGGGTTTACTGGTTGAACTTACAAGGTATGGAAGTCGTGTTCATTATAACATCTTTTCAAGGTTAATTCAATAATAGTATCACAACAAATTTAGAAAATTAAGACATAAAAGAAAATAGTTACTTTGAAAATGATAGCACAAAGCAGGTACACAGTAAATTAATGAATTTGATTGGTTACCAAATTTTCAAAATGATTTTTTACCAATCCTATGCAATGTCTTTCAGACCAATACCATTGAAATGAGAAATAAAACTCGAAAATACTTTGGTTATTGGCATATCATGGGTTACTAATTAATGTTGATGGTAAGTATACAAAATGTAGAGCTTAACACCTTGCCTGCCACCATAAGAGATTCTCAAGATTCCTGGATTGCCAACTTGTGCAGTCGTGTTTTTGGTTGTGAAATTAGTTTTGGACTATTGATACTGGTTAATAAAATTGATTTTCACAAAACACATGTTAAGGGGATGGGGGGTTAACTCAGACCCGATCGGGTCGGCAACAATATTTATCAACGAAAATTGCCTTTAAAAAATTGTTGCCGACCCGATCGGACCGACGTTCAAATTTCAGTCAACCTTGATATTTTACTTTATACTACTGTGATGACAGAGTGTGCGCGCACTGGCTGACTAGCGCCAGCTATTACCAGACCCCAGCTGGTGCCAGACACAGTACTCACTCGTACTCGTCCCCCACTCCTTTTCCTTGCCGCTTACAGCTGTAACACGGGTTGTTTCGCACCTAAATCCTCATTGATACTTCACGTCTTTACATTCACGCTGTGTCTATCCGTGTGCGTTGGCATTTTAGTAATTGTGTTAAGAACTCTCCAAGATGGATTAAAACCTAGAGGACAATGACATACAGTTGTTTCTGGACGTTCTGATGAGCAGTGAACCTAACATACTCGGAGTCAGTGAAGGCGGAATCGGAATAAACATTGATTCTGATGTTTCTGATTCGGACAACATGGAGGACGACGAGGACTTCATCACTTACGACTCTATATTTGAAACTGATGACAAAAGTGCTGTGGCTGGGAATGAGAATGATGTTTATGAGGAAATGGAGGTACGCCTAGACATAAACTTAGATAATATTTCTGGAAATACTATAAATAATGTGAGTGAGAACGGCGGTATCGAAAATGCTAGTTTGAACTTGATCAATGTAGATAATGAGGGCCAGGAAGCTTTAGTTGTTGGGGATAACACTACTCTCGCTGAGAAGTATACAAATCTTAAGGGAAAATCATATAAGGTAAATATGAAAGTAGAGGAAGAGGGTAAATGGAAATTGTTTTATGGTAAACAAAAAGATATTGTTTTTGTTGGAAACGAAAAGTTTAATTTAAATCTACCAAACACAGCAAAATCAATTGATTATTTAAATCTTGATCCTTGTATCTAACTGATAATATTCTGGAGATCATGGTTGTCGAAACCAACAGTAATGCTGCACAAGTGTTAAATACAATGAGACTAAATCGCAGCAGTAGGCTTAAAAAATGGACAAGCACCAATATCGATGAAATGAAAAAGTTTTTAGAACTAGTTTTGTATATGGGCTTGGTCCGAATGCCTAAAATAAGTGACTACTGGTCATCAAAGATGCTATACAGAAATTTGGTAGCAGGTCGTGTAATGAGCCGGAACCGGTTTCAGTTGCTATTACGCTTCTGGCACTTCAATAACAACGAAAATATGGACCAAGAAGGCCGTTTGTCCAAGCTTTTGCCGCTTATTTCTCACCTCAATGAGTGTTTCAAAAGGAAAAAAAGTCCAGGTAAGGAGCTTGTGGTTGACGAGAGTATGGTCCCGTTCAGAGGTTGTCTGCTTTTTAAGCAGTACCTCCCTAACAAAACCCACAAATATGGGATCAAAATATTTAAGATCTGCGACACAACAGGCTACACTTATAAAATAAAAGTGTACATGGGGAAGGGGACCTGCAATGAGGATGGAGTGACAGTAGCGACATCAGCTGTCATGGAGCTAATGACTGACTATGTAGATAAGGGTCATATACTATTTGTGGACAATTTCTACACATCTGTGGATCTTGCCAACACTCTATTAGCAAGGGATACTCACTTAGTAGGTACGGTAACGAGCAACCATGCCTGGTTTCCCCACAAAATTACAATCCCTCCACAGCTGAAGATAGGGAAAGGTGAAGTGAGCTGTTTAGAGTACCCTTCTGGCATAGTATACACAAGGTGGGTGGACAAGAGAGAGGTAAGACTCATGTCCACAATTCATCCTCCAGGCTACGTTGACACTGGGGAAAAAAACCATACAGGGTGATCCTATAATGAAACCCTTAGTTGTGGTAGAATACAACCAGGCTAAAATGGGCATAGACCTGTCAGACCAGATGTCCTCCTACAACACGCCAGTGAGGAAGTCGATGCGCTGGTACCACAAAATCGCAGAGGAATTGCTCCTGGGAACAGCCATCGTGAATGCATGGCTTGCCTATAAGAACGATGCAGATGCTACCGGTACTGTCCAACGAGGAAGGAAAAATGTTTACTCGATGAAAACGTTCAGAGAAAAACTAGTGTTTAGCCTCCTGGGGTTAGAAGATGAAAAAAACAAACATAGATCAAGAAAAAACTGCAAGATTTGCTACCAAACAGCTATGCTACAAGGAGGTCGAATTGCAGCCAAGAATCTTAAAAAATTGACCAATTTTTGTGAATTATGTCCAGGGAAGCCTTATCTCTGCAAAGACTGCTTCAAGAATATTCACAAATAAATTTGAATACAACTATGTAATCCTCTATTTCACATATCTTTGTAGCCTATTCACAATAAACTTAAAACCTTGCTATCCTCAAACATATCTTTGTAACCATAGTAACTTTTGTTTTTCATAACAAATTGAATACGAAATTTAATTTACTACCCAATAACTCAAAACTAGCAGCTTCAAATATTTAATTTTAAAAACTTCCCCATACAATTTTGGTGAGGAAAGTACAATATTAAATTAAAACAATGTTTGTTTCAATTATTTTAAAATGTATAAAAGAAAAAAACCTGCCGACCCGATCGGGAGTCAAATGTTAACGATATTGCGTTGTGTTGTTAGCTAACCTATAAACAACAAAACGACTCCAGACAACGTTCTCTGATTAGTCTCATATCTGTTTAGAAAACTTAGTTCAGTCATTTGCCACTAGAGTCGAGCGTGACGCCCACAGCGGCAACAAAGAAAAACAATGGAAACGTCATTGTGCTGGCCGATCGGGTCGGCATTGCCGAGTTGTAGCAATTTCGTCGCCGACCGATCAGGTCGGCATGGCAGGCAAGGTGTTAAGTGTGGTTGTCAGTGGTTAGTCAACAAAGCATTTAACAGCATACTATCCCTGTTGAAACCACAATTGTGGAACCGTCACCAACAGTTAAGTCAATTATGACTGATAAAAGATTAATCCGGTGCAAAAACAAAAAAAGTATAGGAAAAACATTTAAATTACCTGGTTACTTTCAAACCTTTCTAGGCCTGAAGAATAAAAATGCCTAAGTAAATAAGCAGAATTGCTCACCTGGTAAGTAGCAGCATCCAGGTGTGAAGCGGACAAGTAGAGCAGATTGTTCTGAATGATGTACAGAAGTGAAGGTACACACACTTTCAGTGTGTCCATGGGTTGTCTGATGATATTGTTGTGAAGAACTGTGATCCATCGCTTGGCACTACCCTCCTCCTTGTACACCAGAAACAGACTGGCCGATAGTTTCACCAATTCCGCACAGAACACAGCTTGAAAATAAAACACATTTTCTGTAATGACAACAAATTGTAGGAAAGTGTATAGAACTACATATGCAAGACAACTTATAAACATTAAAACTCAATTTAAATTATATTAACAGAGTTGAATGATAAGATTTTCAGGAAAACCTGTACACAATTACATGAACAAATAATAAAAGACAATATAAAAGTTTCAAGACTAGCAATTTGATGTTACTTCCCCTTCCTCAGTCTCTACATTGCTCCATGCAAATTTTCCACTGAGCGTACCAATACTGCAGATCATTTTCTGTAACCTTGTTCATGATTTCCGTCGCTTTTTCTTTTACTGCTTTAACAGTCTCAAATCTTGCTCCTTTCAAAGCTTACTTGAATTTTGGCAATAAAAAATCACATGGGCCCAAATCAAGTGAGTAGGGTGAATGGCTTAAGACAGATATGTTGTGTTTGGTTAAAAACGTCTTAACTGACAAAGCATAGCGAGCTGGGGCATTGTCCTGGTAAAGGATCCATAACTTTTTCCCCACAAATCATTCTGTTCTCTCCATACATGCTCACGTAGGACAGTCAGAATAATAATTTAGTAAAGCTGATTCATTGTTTTCCCCTCTGGTACACAATCAATGTGCACAATCCCTTTGATAGACAATCCTTTCAAGACAATTATTATTATTGTCTTGAATATTGATTTTTTTCATGCTTTTCTTGCCATGGAGAACCAAAGGATTTCTAATGCATTGATCGATCTTTCGTTTCAGGATCATAAGTTCGTATTCACATGAACTTCAATTATCATTTCCACAGTGACTCGGTGGTTAGCACGAATTATGTCATCAGGTTATATAAGTATTTTTGAGGTTATAAAAACAACGTTGTTAGGGTGAATAGGGTGAATGGCTTAAGACAGATATGTTGTGTTTGGTTAAAAACGTCTTAACTGACAAAGCATAGCGAGCTGGGGCATTGTCCTTATAAAGGATCCATAACTTTTTCCCCACAAATCATTCTGTTCTCTCCATAAATGCTCACGTAGGACAGTCAGAATAATAATTTAGTAAAGCTGATTCATTGTTTTCCCCTCTGGTACATAATCAATGTGCACAATCCCTTTGATAGACAATCCTTTCAAGACAATTATTATTGTCTTGAATATTGATTTTTTTCATGCTTTTCTTGCCATGGAGAACCAAAGGATTTCTAATGCATTGATCGATCTTTCGTTTCAGGATCATAAGTAAAAATAACCACAATTTATCGTAAGTAATCATGTTTTTAAGAAGGTAGGATAATTTTTTATGTTTTGTAGGATGTCACAACAAGTGTAGTTTTTCAGCATTCCTTCTGTTCTGGTGTGTAATAAGATTATGCCTACCTGTCGATGACAGAAATCGGTCTCCAGGTCTTGTAGTAGCATAGCGCATGCTGAGGCCCAATACAGCATTCTGTAGTGTAAGTGTAACCAAGCTGACCACTTTAAGGAAGTGTCCACGACCTGTCAAAGAGAAAGACAATTATATAAACATCACACAAATCTATCTGACGACATCTGTGAACGAAGTTCACATGTTGTCTCCACTAAGTTGATTTGTTGCAGGCATGGTTACCTTTTACTCTAATTCCTGTGTAAAATAATTTGTATTAAATTCTTAATACAAGGATCATTTAATAATTAAAGAGACAAAATAATCCCCTTGAACATTAATGCACTTGTTCCAACGGACCAGAAGCTTTTTTAAACCAGCTGCAAAGAACTTATATCTTGGTGTTTGAGTCAATTTCCCACAAACTTCTTGACGTCCTCTTTATCCAGGAAACTTTTTCCACGCCTCCTTCAACGGACCAAACAAGTGGAAATCGCTTGATGCTAAATCACTGTTAAGGGGGATGAAGCAGTACTTCCCAGCCCATTTTGTTAATGGTTTCTAAGGTTAGTTGAGCAGTATGAGGACTCGCATTGTCTTGTTGGAGAATCACACCTCTACTCTGAGATCCATGACATTTCTCTCTCATGGCTGGCTTCACTTTGTTCAAAAGTATATCCGAGTAGTATTGACTGTTAATTATACGTTGCTCTTCAAGATAATCACCAAAAACCGGACCTTCAGCATCCCAAAAAACCGTCAACATGACTTTTCCTGTGGATGCTTAAATTTAGAATTTCTTCCTTAAGCTAGTGTACTTCCACTCCGTGCTTTGCCTTTTTTGATTCTGGTTGATAATAGTGAACCCAAGTTTCATCACATATTAAAATTTTGTTGAGGAAGTGCTCACCTTCACTTTCATATGTTCCTGTAGCTCTGTGCACACTTTCAACCTAGTTTCCTTGTGTAGCCTTGTCAACTCCTTTGGGACCCATCTTGCACATGTTTTGCGGTACTTCAACTTGTTTTTAATGTTATGAACTGTACCCATATTCACATGAACTTCAATTATCATTTCCACAGTGACTCGGTGGTTAGCACGAATTATGTCATCAGGTTATATAAGTATTTTTGAGATTATAAAAACAACGTTGTTATCAATCAGCTAATCAGGGCTTATCCCAGTGATGCCAACTTAAAGTATAAAAGTACCAGAATTACCCTACCAACAGTTTTCTCCCCAGATCTGTTTGTCTCTTTAATTATTGAATGATCCTTGTATATATTTGTAACACTTAAAACTAATAATCAGTGCATTTTTAACTGCCTCTCTACACACTGCAGAATTACAAGTCGTATTCGTATTCATATATAACTAAAAGTCTATAAAATCAGCACTACAATACTTTTAAAATGCAAGAGGTTTCACTCATGGCAGTTTGAAACACATTCTTGAATTTGTTAATATTTTGTGATTAACAATTTTAGCAGCTTTAGAGCTTATCTTATTTCTTCTCATGTATTTATTCACTGGAATTTTGATATCTGATAGTCTTTTGCCCACTTCGTTAAAAATATAATAATAATATCATTTAGTCATCTGCAGCCAGTTTGACAATATTCCTTAACACATAAATTTATATTATGAATATAAATACTCATTTACAAAGGTGACTGAATGTTTGCGGATATATGAAGTTTTTGGTCTAGACTTACCAAACTTTAGGTGTCTTTTAAAGTAATCCCCTTCAGTGTCAATTCACTTTTAAAGTCAGATTTTCTATTCATTGAAAGCACCCAGCCTCTCAATTTTTAGAACTGAATCAAAATATCAACGGATCTCATCATTAATTTCGGCTTCTGATGAAAAGCGACGATCGCACAAATGTTTCTTCAGATTGAAGAATAACCAGAAGTTACACATAGTGAGATCGAGTGAATAAGAGGGGTGCTCCATGGTTTTGATGTATGTTTTGTTAAAAACAACTAAAAAGTTTTAGCAGCAGTGTGAGAAGAGGCATTGTTGTGGTGCAAACCTTTAACGTTCAAGTTCTGAAGAACTGCTGGCAAATATTGTTCGGTATTCCAACTTCCTATGACAGTCCTTTGTCCCTCTAGCTTAATAGTCTTCATCAGTTCCATCCCTAAAGAAAACAGCGTAAATTACTTTCTTTACCGATCATTGTTTCTTGACCACTATGGGGGATAGCTTCAGACACCGATACGTGACCCTCTCCTTGAGTTGAAACGTCTTAAAATTGTATGTGTATATATATATATATATATATATATACACAATAATATTATATATATATATATATATATATATATAATATATATATAATATATATATATATACACATATCTCATCACCAGTGACCAGTTTGGAAATAATCCAATGACCACCATTATTAAGCACTTGGAGGGTCTTCTGGCGGATTTTCACACGCTCAACTTTTGCTCATCTGTCAAGTCATGAGGTACCCACAGAGAAATTATTATTCACACTGCTAGGGATCTAATCCATAGGGAAGCCTCAATCATTAAATCAGTGCAGTGTCTGTCCTCTTGGATCATAGCATGCACTCAATCAATGTTTTCTTGAGTGACAGCGGATTGCAGCCTTCCTGAACTTGAGTCGTCTAGAAGTGAATTACAACTCTTTCTAAATTCTGAATACCACCTAAAATAGTAGCAGAGAATGGTGCTTCAGAACCTTAGGCAATTTTTAGGCATTCAATGCACTCCTCTTGAGACAAACCGACTTCAAACGTATGGAAAATCATAGTCCGAAAATGCTCTCTAGATAACTTCACGACTTCACAAAATTGTGCTCTATGAAAAGAGGACACAAGTATATTGATAAACTCAAGTTGCTGTCAGGTACTGACATGCACTCAGACAATCAGATAAAAATGATTTGTGGGTCCATGGATCTGTCAATTACAACTGTACCAACCTACAATAATAGCATCTACCACACAAAGTAAAACTGTGACATATCACATCTGTTGATAGATACATACCTTATTCTTCTCTAAAAAGCAAACTTTATTTAATAACAAATCAATTATATTGAACTGTTAGTTATTTATTTGCAGTTTAAAAGAGTTGCAGAAATATTTAAGCATGTAAAATTAATTGAATGTATAATTTAGTTTTGTTTTATTGACATAAAACATATACACATTTTCTTGTGTCCTGGACAATATTGGTGGACAAAAATATGTATTTTTTATACGACAATTAAGGGCATATAGAAAATAGAAAGCATTACCAGTTGGATTTACACTTGATGATTTGACTGAGGTAGTCAACCTTTTTATTCAGTTGAAGGGATTTTGATGAAAGAATAAGAGGTATTACAGTTTATGAGTTTACACCAACATATAGAAAGTGTTGAGATCATACATCTGTAGTAACTATAACTGTATATTTTAATTTGTGTTATCTAGATTGTTGAGTATGTGTAGGATATTTTGTCCATGGACGTGTCAAAATACGGAAGGAACACAATGTCTAAGCTCCTAACCTTTTTACTACATGAAAATGAACATTTTACACCAAACTGGAACTGGTATTGAAACTGCTGTGAACTGTAGCCTATGGTTTAAAAAGTATTTAAATCATTTTTTATACCACTCTAAATTAATTTTAATTCATTTAAACTTAACTCCTGCTTTGATTACCATATCAGTTTCATTTTAAAACCTAATAGGAATATTAGGCTTAGATTTCTATTAAATCAATAATAAATCAGGATATTTTGACTATAACGAAAACAATTGTTCAAAATTTATTAAAAACATGTGGTAAGTAGTTAAACCTACAATTCTTATTAGGACAACAGATTTATTTCACTTTGTGACACCACTTTGGGATACGTGCAGTTAAAGTAGAAAAGTGTACTATCTGATTAAACTATGGTCATCCGTTTATTAGGCTTGGTTTGGATAGATTAGTGCACCATATTTAACTAATACGGAAATTAAGTTTTCATTATTCACATACAACCCAGATTAAAATTATTGCAGTTTTTAAACAAAAGCTAACAAAACACACACACATTTCTAAAAAAGTAACATTTCTAAGACATTTTGATACATTTCTCGAACTTTATTACTACCATTGTATTCTAAATTAAATTTTGAGTAGGTACGGAAAACTTTTAATGGGTCTCAATCTCTAGAAATATTAATTAAATCGACTTAAACTGGGAAGCTCTCATTTTTTGTACACAGGATGAGTGAGGCAGTTTTCAAAAACAAATGAGCAAATTAACTGATTCAATTACACCACACCATACATTTATCGAAAATTGAATGTGAAGGTTGCTTTTTGATTTTTAGTTGACCAACGGTGACTATTTTTCAAACTTAGAATTCCGATCATGTAAGCATCAGTTCGTCTTCGATTAAAAGACAAATTACATTATTTCGATTTTCTAACACTCATTGACAAAATTGTAATCTTATTGCTCTGTCACTTGGATGAAGATTCTGAACTCTTTGTAAATGATATGGATAAAAGTTGTTTTTTTTTTTTCAATGTTCTCCAGACTGTACTATGAGATATGTTTAATCTATTTGAAAGTCGGTGAGTGCTAAGTTGAGGACTGTGCTATATCATGTCAATGATATTATGTTGTTCGCGTACAGACTGTATTACAGGACGTTCTCTCAAACAATTAATGGTTGGAAAAGATCCATTTGTTCATCAATTTATTTAAAATGTCTATGTTTCGTGAGTAGGTGTTCTTCTATTCGGAAATCGTCTTTCATATTCAAACAAATGACTATGTAGTAGTAAAACATGCAGGTCACCTAGTTTACAGGACTAGTTTCCGAAAAGGCTGATGATTAACTTTAATTTTTTGGAATGATACTTGTATTTTCAGAAATGAAAGTTTTGTGTGCTGTTCACATGGTTGCAAAACTTAATCAACCCACTATTTATAACCACCAAAACTATAAATTTTCACTTGCTGATAACCTTATTAAATTACCATACATTTGTAATTAACTCACATTTAGAATTAGTGCATACTTTGTAGTCAATGTTTTATTTTACAGAGCTAATAACAAAATTTACCTTTATTTAACTAAAAAGTGTTCGAAGCGTACATTTTTCTGCCTAAAATGTTACCCAAGTAGGTTTTTACACATAGTGGAAGTAAAGATATACCTACTCCCTTTCGATTTCTTTAATTATGAAAAATAATGAACTTTTGAGATGTATTCCTAACAACTCAAAAACATAGAGTAATATATACTTCTTCTCAAAATGGAGGAGTAAGGAGAAACTCAAGATTTTCAATTTTCAAGCTGATATACATGTATTCACTACACGTCCGGTACATCTAAAACCACAATAAAGTTAATTTCCAAATATCATGAGGACTTATTTTATCATAAGTATTGTCAGTACTGACAAAATGTGAATTGGTCCGGGCAGGCTCTAAACTCATGGTATCTCTAACTGAGACTCAAAATGTGAGACACCCTAGACCTTGTGACCATCAGCTCGAGTGAAAAATTTAACCCTTAATTATGGAGAAGAGAATTTCCTGAGATGGCAATTTAACAGTGTCTAAACTAAACTAAAAACAAGAGATCTGTGAGTGATAACTGTAATGTTTATTTTCCAATCTCATATCTGAAGAACAGCTGTTGTTAAACAGTTTTATTTGGACAGCTGTTGATAATTACAGGTAATAATGCTACACCAACAACATTATTTTTACATTGCTGAGTTCCTTCTTTTCCACACAAGTTGTCATATGGTTATATAACAAATTAAAATAAGATGTTTACATAATCAAAATGAAGAGAAAAAACATTCTATACTAATTATTTTATTAAATACCAGCACTTACTGTGCCTTACCCGTACCCTTACTGCTAAACTAGTCACTCTCCTACAAATTCTTTAGTTTTTATAGGAGGTCAGATTTGGTCACAGTAGAATTTAAAGCCAATTATAAAAATGTTATGATGCTTGGTACTGTTTTCAACTTAAACTTAACCTGAAAAATTTCTCACACATTAAAAAGCCATTATAATAAATTTTTATATATATATATATATATATATATATATATATATATATATGTACATTTCATGTAAACAGTAGAATGAGTCATATATTTCTTACAATTTTCTCTCCATTCTCCATTATTATCTCTGAGTAGACGATAACTGAACAATCAATAACTGAACTAATTCTGTATTTCCAATTACAACTATCAGTTACAATAGAAGATTAAAAATTAATAAAATTACCAGCTCAGAGACAGTTTAAATGTAATTATTTGTACAGTACCAAAAGTATTTTTAATCTACACGTCTCGTAAAATTATTTATCACTCACTGAGCAAATACATACTACCCATTACTAATGAAACACACACATTAACTCATTGTAAAACAAACAAAAAAACCAAGCCTATGAAGCTCAATACTTGCATTGCAATTCTTCTTACGCTGTAGGTGTAAAATAAGGCTGGTATTAAACAGACGTATTTTTGTTGGTTTAAATATTCCTTTTTAACTTAAAACGGTTCTAAAATCTTCAATGATGCTTTCAACCTTTTACTGTTTTAAATTATAATACCTTAATGTCTCATCTTAAACTAACTGAAAATCTGCAATTGTAAATCTTTAGAAATGACACTGTTTACTGCAAAACAGTATTTATCCAATTTAGGTAACTTTTGGTGATTTCATTCATTTAATTAGATATTTTATCAGCTATTTATAGTACATATTTCAAAAATTAAAATACCCACAAAACTCAAGTTTTACAAGGTTTAGTTTTATGATTTAGATTTACACTGGCCAGCAACCCTGGTATACACTTCACTATAATTCAGCTACTTGCAGACAAGATAATTAAGAGTTCAAGGCTAGATTATGCCATTTTCCTGTATTCTATATGTCATTGTATTATATCTAGTCAAAAGTTGTAATAACAGAGAAGTCTGGTATGTCCAGTTTTAGAAAGGAAGATCGATTGGACCTCAGATAACTTGAGAACTTAAGAGTTGATTTTGACAATCAGTCCATTACCCAAGTGGTATTAATCCCATATTAAATTTGTAGGCACTTCTATTTTCCTAGTAACTGGACTATTAATTAATGATCCTTACACCTAAATGGTACGGTAGATCATTTTATATAGTGTAAAAAATTTCTAGTAAAAACAAACTACTTTAGTATTTACATAGTTTTGTTTTATCATAAACGGATTAAAAATAGTCAACAAAGAACTTATTTCTATATCAGATTAATATGTTTAATTTTCCTTGCTATTATTAGTAATTTTTATTTTTTCATAATTTAGACTTTAGTTATATTTAAAATTAACTAGTTCTTGAATTACAGTTGATTTAAAAACATCCACAGTACAAAATCTAAAGAAAATTAATTTAAACACTTAATTTATTTCATAGTTAACTTTGCAGCAAGGAATGTATCTCACCTTAAAACTGCTTACAATGTTCAAAAAATTTGTGATAAGACAAAACTTGTTTGTATCATAAATACTGGACTCGTGTCTTTCAAGAAAGTGATTCAATGGAAACTCTGTTTGAAACTGAATGGAGGATCATGGTATAGTAGACTGCTCTAAAGTCTGAAATTGGTAACAAAATGGTTCAAACATGAACCATTTTGTTACTACCAAGTAGTGAAGCTATCAACACTATTTGTATCTTATACTCAAAACATTTTTCTTATCTGAGGTAAACAAGTACAGTAATGTTCAGAAGATAATGATTTGCCTTATACTCGTAGCATTATACTCATAAAAGAAAATTTTAAACTATACTATAAACTGCATTATTCTATTTTTTTTAAGGAGAGGCCAATCCCTTTTTGACCTTATTTTGTGTGTCTTCATGGGTCACTGGTCTGTACAAGGATGTTATCAAACAGAATAATAGAGAGAGTCAGTACACTACAAGGTTGGCAGTATTGATCAAATGTGCTAGTTACAGATAGGAATTGAAAGTGTGCTATCTTTAACTCAGACCCAGAGTCCAGATGCTGATGCCCTAGATCGCTGGGCCACGACTCTCACAAATTACAAACTACACTCATGGATTAAAGTTTGTGCACCACCCCAATAATTAAAAATTACGACTGTGCAAGACCTATTATGATGGCTAGTACACTAACCAAAGAGCATCCTCTAAAGATAAGATAATCTACTTCTGATAACAAACTTCTTCCTAATCATATTTTCTGCTTCTTATCTAATATACAGTCCAAATTCCAAATAAATGACATTCTTGAAGTATTCCTCATATTTTATTTTTTATTCTTATGAACAAGCTTTAATTGTAAGGAGTTCTATTAGTGTTCACAATCAATAAGCTGTACTGATAGTACACTACAATGGATGTTCACTGTCATTTGACTACTGCTGAGGCACGTATGTAGAGCAAGAATTTTGTTCAACAGGGGCACAAAGAGAAGTGAGTAGAATATTTGGAGTGCACCATTCAACGGATGAGAGAGCCATAAGGTATATCTATAAACTGGACATGACAACAGAAGGTCAGTTCAGGGCAGAACAAGAGTCACAGACAACAGATGATCAATAATTGTCTACGCAGGAGTACTAGTACTCAGCTCCAGGACCTGATCAGGCAGGTACATAAAGTCCATATTTTAAGTCATACAATACATGGACGTATTAGAAAAGGTGATTTGAGCAGCAGAAGACCTGCTGCAAGTCCTCTCCTCACCACACGACATTGGGTAGTCAGACTTAGATTTGCTCAAAACCAAGTCTACTGGAACATGAACAATTGGATGAAGGTTCTCTTCTCAGATGAGACAAGAGTTAGTCTAGCTTCTCCAGATGGACGTCAGCTTGTCTGGAGAAGGCAGGGTGAAAGATATGCCCGTCTGCTTCTCTCCCAGGATATTCTTTTGAGGGGGTTCATTTATGTTTTGGGGCGATATTAGTTTTGAAGCATGCTCAGAGCTTGTAGCACCTAGACCAGCTTTAACTGTAATATGGCACGTGGAAAACATATTAGAAGAACATGTAGTTCCATTTGCTTCATTTGTTGGTTCTCACTTCAAACTGATGAATGACAATGCTCGCCTGCATAAGCAGTCCAAGACTATCTTATAGACTTATATCTATTAGATAGTCTATTATCTTATAGATATCTGTATAGACACTATTGAATGACAAACAAAGAATCCAGATCTCAATCCTATATCAACACTCTTCCTCAGTCACTGGTACTGAGTGGTCAAGCCTCTGATAAGAGCTTTGCTTATCACCAAATACCGGAGTGTGCCTTAAATAGTGAATTTAATTATGCAAGTGTTTTAAAGTTATTTTGTCTATAATGCTGGCTAATTGTGGCATGTGCGTAGTTGTAACTAACGATCTTAATGATATGTTAAAGTGTGCCGATCTGTGCAATACGATTCTGCATATGGACTAAAATCGGTTTCCAGACGCAGTGAAAACTTACTGGTCCAAAAGAAAGATTGGTTTTGTAAACTAAGCACAGCCTCAGGCAACAGCTGCAAATCAGGAGAACCATCGACAGCTTTCACTAAGGAGATAAAAAGCATATTGGACAGCTTTGAACATGAGGTTTTTACTGAACTTAAAAATCAATCTCTTAAGTTTGAAGAGTTTAAAACATAAATTGAGCTCTTTTCTTCTAAAATAGACGACGCTAGGAGGAACTAAGAAAACAAAATAAAGCGATCCTCCAAGAAAGCAGAAGCATTCGGTGAGAGAATTCGAAGTTAACCCAAAAGGTCAACAATCTGGAAACCCACCTACACAAGTTTAAATTAAAATAAGAAAGTATCAGGTCTGTTTATAGATTTCAAGAAGGTGTGTGATTTAGTACAACATGAAATCCTAATTTAAAAGCTGAAATTTGCTGGTATCCGTGGGGCAGCACTGAGCTGGATCAAATCCTTTATTAACCAACAGAACACAACAAGTTAAAATTTAACATGTCTTAAGTAGTGTAAAAACAATCAATCTCCGAGTTCCTCAGGGGTACTTTCTGCTGTTCTATTTTAAATTTGTATAAATGATCTCCTTTTGAAACCGTTTTATGGCGAAATCACTGCCTTTGCAGATGACGTAGCTTTAATATATTCTTCCAATAGTTGGTTTGAAATTGAAAACTATATCTTACATGATTTAATCTTACTTAATCAGTGGTGTTGCAAAAATTTAATGATCATTGACACTTCCAAAACAAAGAATATAAATTTTGATATTGTTGGCATTCAAAGCGACAATTTAAATATCATACTAACTGTAACAACTTCTATAATTTTAATATGAAGTAATCGTTGTCAATGAAATAAGGTATTTCGGCATCTATCTCAGTAGTAAATTAATTGGAAGATACAAATAAACAACTTACATGCTGAAGGTAGAAAAGCTGTCAGAACCTTTTATTTCTTATGAAATATTTGTGAAGAATGGTTTTTGTGGATATTTTTGTATTTCCGTTAACTTGTGGATGTATGAGGATTACTCTACAGTTTGCTTTTTACCATGTAGTTTTGGTGGGAGGAATGAATATTTTCAATTGCAAATGAAATAAATGGTTACATGATACCTCACTTATAATCTCCAGTACAAGAAAGAGAAGAAAATACACAGTAAACATCAAATTCTGACTATCAAAACTTATTTTAAACATTTTCTGGCTTTATAAACAGTTAACACATTTGATACTTTAATTACACCAGACTCAAAGATAGCAAGTTATATAATTCCAAATGCTCAAAATTTATGCCTACTCCCTGAGTTTCCAAACAATATTATAATTTTTCAAGATATTTTAGGTTTAAAAAATTAAAAATTATTTTTCTTATTATTAGTTTAGTTAAGTTTAGATGCATTCTGTTTTTATTTTCTCTATGCCACTCATCTTATTATATTTAAGATCTTTAAAGGTGTTAAAAGAAGGTAATTATGATTCAGGACGTTTAGCATCTGAATTAAAAAACCTATAGTCTAGGAAGTTTTGTAATCGAATATGGGAATCAGTGTTAAAAAAAAGAATGTTAGTAACATATGTAACTAGAGTAATGCAGGTCACAGTTTTTAACTAATCTATTACAAATTAAAACAATTACCGGTAGATGAAAACTTTTTTTATATTTTGATTAATACTGCTGTTTTATAAATCAAGTCAAATATAAATTTGAGGTAATACATTTCTTTTATAACATAATAAATTCTGGCTTAGGATTTTTTAGCGTATATGAATTCACACTTAAATAGTAAGCCGTCATTAAGCATTTGAGGAGTAATGATTTTCTAGAACTTCACTACTATATGTGTTCATCAGAGTAAGGATAAAAAACTAAATAATACCCAAAATAGTAATTTTTTTTATTTTCAGACAAAAAATATATAAAGAAAATATTTTAAATGGTTATTCTCACAAAACTAACTATTTTTAATATGGGAATCATACAGAGTATTACCAGTAAGTAACTCAATATAACTTCTGCATGGAGAATATTTGACACAAGTTTCTATTGATAATGTTTTATGTAGAAAAGAAACTCCTCAGTCGTTGAAGGTTATAATCAGCTGGCAGTTTACACAAGGGAAACCGTGCACATACATTGTAGATTTGGAGCAGCTAGCTTACTACACCATTTCGCAAAGTTCTAAGTGTTATCATTATCAATTGGAACTGATTATTTTAAATACTTAGAAAGTTATTATAAGCTATCTATCTAAAATTTAAAAAACTAAAATAGAATATCCTTACTTGAGTTTTCACTGGCTACGATATTTCAAAAATGTTTCAGGATAAAATCACTTTTCTGTATCTCTTTTATAATATTGTGCACTTATTTTATAAACACAAAAGGCACAAAAAACTACCTCTACAGTAAAACAACTAAAAAAATGGAATAAGCACAACACTAAAGTAAACCACAAAGATGACAGAATTACATTTCACATCCAATAACACGTGACTTTCAATTATTCACAATAATGGCATAATCAGCTGTAGGAAAAAAGAAATATGTCATTGAAATCACCAAATCTTTGTCAAAGCAGTGCTATATGGATTGTGTTAGTTGTCTTAAAAAGTGTACTATAACAAATGAAAGCGGGCGTCACTTTGCTAAAAATTTCGGGCGATGTAATTTCAAGTGATGGCACCACAGAAACAGCAACTTCATCCAAGTTCAGACAATTTCCACTTTAATGGTTAACAGAAAAATCCTAGTGACATTTCTAATTTTTTTTATACACTCTCCTAATTTATTCAAAATGCAGAGAGATATAGCTCTGTTCCCTGTAATTATGATCTTTATAAAATATATTTCAAGTAAACTACACCCATACTATTTAGTAGCAAATCTATCTACTTGTAAAAGGATTATGCAAACACTTAAAAAAAGAATAACCCACATCTCAAGTGTACAATACCACAGATAGGTCTGTGCTATTTCCTTTAGAAATTCCAATTAAGATTCATAAGAGGTTTAGCGTGCTTTTTATTCCTTATCTGACATAATGGAATTTCAGACATTGATTGACTAGTCTATTATCATAAATACAAATACTGAAAGTGTTTTAACTAGGGTTTGGCATTTACCATTTCATTTCCTCAATACTTTCTAAAATAAATTTCCATTTTTTTAACATAGCACAAATATACTAATTTTAGATACTTCCATAAATTTATATGATGAACATGTATTTTTATTGGTGAATGTGAAAAATACATTATTTAACTAAACAGTGAAATTCTATCAGGCTATTAGATGAACAACCAAGTAGCTTTATTAAGCTACTTTTAAAGTTTTGCCAAATGTTTCTTAGTAACATCCATTGAAGAATACAACAAATTGAAATGTGGGATGTTTGGCTAGTAGCATTGGTTGCTAATGTAAAGTAGTAATTCACATTTTAATAATTACGTTGCTGATTTCAGATTTTATTACGATCTATTTTTAGTTTTCTTGGTATTGTCATTTAAACTTTTTTCACCTAAATAATTTCCAAACTGTTTCCATTTTATCAGTTTCTAATCCAGACACTTTTTCAGCTTATCTGAATGAGACTTTCTCAATGGTTGATTCTATTCAGAGAGACAGTTAGATGATCTAGTACACTTGATGCATACTGCAACCATTGTAGAATAGGTTTTATTTTTAAAAAATTCTACTGAAAAATTGTAAAACAAATTAGTTGCCAATTAAAGAAATTACACTGTGGATAAAAATGACTATTTCTTTTGACATAATTAATAGTCACTCATAACAGATGGTTCTTCTCACTTTGCTAGAAATAATATATTAGTTATGATAAGAAGACAAATACAATTACAATCCACTACTTGTACAATAAGTTACTGCATACTGAGTTAGTTTGTTAAAGCATTTATCTATACAGAAGACCAAATTACTATATATTTCCCTCTATTCAACAAATGCATGCACAAGGTGAGAGGCGGCTTACGCTGTGTCAATCTAAGAGTCTTGGAGGCCATTTTGTCAACAGACAGAAGTCATCTAGGCCTGCACGAAAGGCCACCAACCTTTGGGCTCAATTATCTGTAAACTGTTAAATAATTTGTGAAGTACAGTTTGAAGACTACTCAATAAATAACATTTACAATAATAAAGTCCATAAGTAAATTACTAAAACAACACAATGATAACATAAATAGTTTTTCTTATGAATCAACTGAATGGGAGTAATCTGACAAGTTTTATTCATAATCAAGTTCAAGTCTAAAAGGTAAGTGTTCATTCCCTTTCGTAGTTAGAATTTCATGATTTACTTAAAATAAATTAATTGTATGTTTTCACAATTGTACTTTTCAATATCAACGACTTTAATACACAAATTAGATAGAACTTATATTCAACTTTCAAACACAAACCCTTTCAATGGAAATGAAATAAATTCTAAAAAAAAAGATTTTTACAAATTATAAATTTGGTCCGTAGTATATAAATACTATAACTTATTTATAAAATCTTGAATTTAACAAGTGACCGAATATTTTTACTGTGCTTAACCTTTTAACAGTGGCATATTAGTGCACCTGCCAGAGCCTAATCACAGGGATTTGTTTACCAATTCTGAGCAAGTTTAAATCAAGACTGGAAATGAATGTAAAAAGAATTAAAATAAACCAATTTATTACTATACCACTCACTAGAATAGGAAAGGTAATATTTCTTTGAATGTCTGTGAAAGTTATTGGTGGGTAATGTAAAAAGTAGTAAAGATTTGTAACCCACAACTGGATATAACATCTGCCAAGGTTCAGCACAGACTGACCATGTTCTTTTACTATCAAAACAAACACACAATATCCACTAGACCACTATAACTCCTTGACAGACCAACAACAAAGAACAGCTGAATGTCAAAACACGTCAACAAATTACTGACAGCTGAAACATTGTTAAGACGCTAACAGTGGTTACAGATTTTTAAACCGGGCTGATATAAGTACCTGAATGTGAAAGTTATATTAACAGCAAAGTCTACAATGAAGTAGTGTTCAGCAGCTGCAATCATGCTGTACACCTATAAAACACGACTGCTGGTGCTTTCATTTCCCAACTGTGATTAAGTTAGTGCAATAAATAAATCTAAACTTCTAACTCTTCATAAAGATAGTATATAATGCTTTAAAAACTATAATGCTTTTTAACAACTACAATTTACTAAGCAATGAGATTCATTATTTGGAGCCTATGTGCAAGGAGTCTTTTCCACAAATTATTTTGTATGCCTAATAACTTCTAAAAAAGGTTGAGATAAAAATATTTTTACTACCATACTAAATAAGTCCTAGCACAAAAAAAATTTATTTTGTTTTTATAAAATTTCTGATGTACATAATCGTTAAGATTAGAACATGATTAAATAATACAATTCTTTGAATAATACAAAAAATTAGGTTGTCAGTGAAGCCGTCAATTGATCAAATTCAGCCAGAGAGCAGAAAGGTTGCTCTTGTAGCCAGGTCTTTAGTTTTCTCTCAAGAAGCTGTCTGTCAGGGTTCTTCAGCTTCTTAGGGAGACCATACCATAATTTAGTATGTGTGCTGATTGTACTACTCCCAGTTGCAGTGAGATGGTGTACAGGAAGGCAGTTTTTTAAAGCATGTCTGGTGTTGTAGTGGTGTTATAACATGAATTGAATTTTAATGAATGAATTTTGAATTGAATGAAGTATCCATGACAAGAATGTAGAGATTTACCACAGTGAGAATGTTTAGTTCTTTGAAGGTTTCTCTGCAGGACTCTTCCAAGGATTTCCAAGGATTCTGATGGCTCTTTTTTGGTGTTTTGGAATTTGCAGTTGCTGAATCTCTTAAATTGGTCTTTCTTCAAATCATGTGCAGTACATTAACTCATTGGAATTTCATTATAAGAAGCTAAGCTCAGCAGGCATTAAATGTACAAATACATTCCAAAGAATTTACTTACCAAAAAAGACAGTTTATTTTTTAACACCTTCACAGTTTTTGATGTAGCATTAAGTTCATAGCAATTCCATAAAAGTATGCTACTAACGTAATATTACACATGCTATTTTAAATAATATTAAAGTTACTCGTATTTTATTCTGTTGTCTCCTGTAAGAAGCATGCGCAAGAAGCATTTCTGACAACCACACGTTTCATAAGTAATTCTGGCATTTTCTACGAGTTGTCGGCACTTCATTGTTCCTCTGTCGTGAGTGTTTGCACGTTGATGATTTCGCTGTAGTCACACAACGCAGAGAACTACTGTGTGTTGTTGTTTCATGTCACCTGCCCGGGAGTATATTACGGTTTTATTTCTAGTGTTTATTGTATCATGGAAACATCTGACACAAAAATATACGAATAACTTCATTTGAGTGATAATCTCAGATAGTGACGACTTAGTGAACAGTATATAAAAAAATAAAAATTTTAAACAATACACAAAAAAATAAATTTTGTGCATAAAAATTATACATTTAAACTCTACAAACCTATGCCTGTCAAAACAGCAAAGAAAATCAGCAAAACAACAATTTAAGGTAACTACAAAAACCTTTAAAGGGTTAACAATTTGACATATAAAGCTTTAGACACATTTAAGAAATTTATCATATAGAATAATTTAAAATAACACATGATTGATGCCATTCTTTGTTTGTATGATTCTAAAGGGTTTTTCATTTTGGGTGGGTAGATGTTGGCAGCCTGTTGCGGCCATGTTGTTTTGGTGTCAGCTGTTTCATTATTATTTAATTACAATTATTTAATCATGACAAGTTACACGATTGAGCAGCACGTTCAGATAATTAAACTTTATTATCAAAATGAGTGTTCACTAGTTAAAATGTTACGTGCATTGCAACCATTTTACGGCAGACACAGAGACCCTTCAATGTCAACTCTTCAACGTTTAGTAGCTAAATTTGAGAATACCGGTTTGGTAAACAACCAGCCTACACCCAGACGTCAAAGCAACAGCAGATCTATCGAGAACGTCACCACTGAGCAGAGGAACCCGAGGCAGTCAATTCCTCGCCGTGCACAAGAACTCAGCCTTTCGCAAACTTCAACTTGGCAAATTTTGCGTCTGGATTTAGGCCTGTATCCGTACAAAATCCAACTGACCCAGGAGCTCAAAGTTTATGACTATAGACAACGCTATTTGTTCGCCGATGGGCTTTGCAGCGTTTGTAAGGGGACCCTAATTTCGGCCGAAAAATTATCTTCAGCGACGAAGCACATTTCTGGATGAATGGCTATGTTAACAAGCATAATTGCTGTATATGGGACAATGCAAACCCACATAAGGTTCACCAGGTAGTGATGCACCCACAAAAAGTTACTGTTTGGTGCGGATTTTGGGCTGGCGGTGTGATTGGTCCATATTTTTTTTAAAACAATATTGGCAAGGCCATCACTGTCAACGGCGAACGCTACAGAACGATGGTAACGAATTTCTCTTGGCCCAAATTGAATGATATGGACGTAAACGACATGTGGTTTCAGCAGGACGGCGCTACATGCCACACAGCGAACGACACCATGAAAATTTTGTATGAACGATTTGAGGGTATGGTTATCTCTCAAAAAGGTGATGTGAATTGGCCACCAAGATCGTGCGATTTGATGCCACTAGAATTTTTTATGGGGTTTTCTGAAGTCACAGATCTATGCCAATATGTCTCAATCAACCGATGAACTTAAGAGGAACATAATCCAGGCCATTGCTCAAATTCAACCGGATTTATGCGGCAGAGTAATTGAAAATTGGACCACTTGAATCCGTACCATTGTGAGAAACCACGGTGGACATTTGAAAGATGTCATATTCCATACACAATGTTATACATGGGCCTTTAATATGAAAAATAAATTTCGATAATATATCATACATAGCTTGTTTTATTTTATCTCAACATCTACCCGCCCAAAATGAAAAACCCTTTAAATGTAGTTGTACAAATGTTATAATTAAGGTTGTTTTGAATTTGATTATTAATATTTTATGTCAGGTAATTGAAATTAGATTAGAAGTAAAACAATGTAAAGATTGCTTAATCAAACTGAGATCTGCATATAGTCAATTTTTCCTCCTTTAGTCATTTATTAACTAATATAAAAACATGTATTTAATATACAACTTAATACTAAAGATTGTGAAATATTATTATTGTTTTGTTGCACCTTCTTAGTTTATTCTTGTTATACATTATTAGTTTACACATAGTTATACCTACTTAGTCTATTATCGTTATGCTTATTTGGTATACTATTGTATGCCTACTTAGTCTTATAGTCTATATTATACTACCTATTTATTCTTTCATTGTTAAACAAAATATTGTATACTAATTTTTAATCCACTATGTCAAGCTGTTTCACTACTCTGATATTGTTGCATTAACATCTCATAAATTATCATAATACTGATTAATTTTTTCTCAAATCAATCCAATTGTAAAATTGTATATTTATTTTTCTCTAACTGTATGTTCTCTTCTTATACTTTGACTCTTCATCAGATTATCTCTTTAAAAAAAATTAAGCATGGTAAGTTGCGTTGCATGTATTTTATTTTAATGTATATACTATATTATTATTATTATTCCTATTTGACTCTGATATACAACTCAAGCAGTTATGAACACACATTGTAATTTATTGTAAAAAAAGTGTATTGTCATGTATATATAAAATAAATAAATAAAACATATCTAAACTGATTAGAAACACAAGGATTATCAACTTTTTGAGTTTTCTTAATTGCAAGGGCTATTTCCATAAAATAAATATTGTATTCGTGATTAGCTCACTTTTTTACATAGGAATCCGCTACTAAAACTGATTTACCATTACCAATGGTTACATAAATTCAATACTGTTTTCATTTTTGACTAAAAATAGATATCATCAGGTTTTTAGTTTAACACCTTAGGCCTACAGTATATTGAGCAGTAATGGTAAGATTCTAAATGGGATAAATGCAACAAATTTACAAATTTAATGGTATTCATATAATATGTTGTCACCTTAAAATCTCCTCATACTATATACTTATGACAGCATTGTAAATAACAGATAAGTGTAGTTTAATCCCTGGAAAGAAAAGAATAACTGAACATGAAAATTTAAATCATCTTAAAACCCTTCCTTCTTCAGGAGTGCTGCTGTCATCTGTTACTGAAATTATGTCAGCTACTTGAGGTCTCATGTTCCTGATATAAATGTGACCCATGGTCGGAAGTGCGTACTTACATTTATGTCAGACCTACTGCAATTTATATCCGTTAATATGATAAATACCAGTTTTCGTTCCTCGTCAGCAGAGCCTCCAGCAAGTATTGTACCATCATTAACCAATGATTCACTTGCATATAAAAATAGATCAACCAGCCAAACTAGGTGTGACCTTAACATTGCAGATAAGTACAAAATGTTCCTGTAACTACTATTCAGTAAACTGATTTCCAGCACAATATTTCTAATAAATCCTTCCTTTATTACACTATTGTGGATCTACTTGTTTGGCACAAATTAAGTTGTCCATTGGCAGCAGAACGGTAATGCCACACCATATCAAACCGCCCATTGTTTACACTCAACTTACCTGTAAATGAACTGGATTCTCATAAGAAAATTAGACATATTTGTATCCATATACTTATAATATATATATATATATATATATATATATATATATATATAATATATATATATATATATATATATATATATATATATATATATATAATTCCATGATAAATATTTTATTACATTCTTAGCACCCTTTACTGATCCAATTCGGACGATCATACATTTTCCACTTTGCAACACATAATAATAGGCCTAAACACAACCGATAGTGTAAAATAAAAAAACTAAATGCTTTTCTAAAAACAGTTGAGAAAAATATTCTAGTTCAGTAGTGATAGATAGGTAACAGTAAATTTGGCTGAATTTTCAACTGTTACATACAAGTGTTATCTATAGAATAATTTACACAATTGTTATCTGTAGGATGTGTGCGCAAGCGCGCGCACATGTGTGTGTGTGAAAACTAAAGCAAGATTGTTGTTAAAAAAACATTCTGGAGAATAGTAGGCCTAGTGATGTTTAGGCAGTCTACAAGACATTAGACTTATTAGGGGGTAAAATTAAAAGCAGATCTCTTTTGTAATCTGAGTTCGTCACTGTGCTAGGCCATGTACTGCTTGATTTTGTCATTGATCCACATTGGGTTAATTTATTAAATCTTGGTATTAAAGGATTTACAGTTGATGACAACGTTATTGTATGTGATTACCACTTTATGTTTGTTAGAAACTACTTATCAGCAAAAATCAATAATTATTTCCATTTAGCAATAATAATTATTTTGGACACATTACACATGGACTTGATATACCTTTAACCAATTTTTTAAATACGGTATTAGCCATAATAAACAGTACTGAAACTGACTGAATCAGCAGCTGTAGTTGCCTTCTCGATCAGCTGATTCAATTGTGGATTGTTGCCACGGCTTCGTGTTCATTACTTATTTCCTATTTGAGGTTAGTTTTTGCTAACATGGTGCTAACAACGGTAGAGAACGTTTTTATTGTAGAACATTATTTTCGCTCATACGGAATTGGACATGCGGGTGGACCAACCTTGTCATACACTGCATTTTAAGGCAACAATAGAGAAACTCTTACTGTAAATCAGTATCGATATAGGGCCATTCTTGATAGTTTTGTGAGACATCTCAGGAGATTTTGTAGTGCACGAAACCTGCCGTTAAATTCACAGTGGTTCCAGCAAGATGGCGCAACCAGTCACACTGCCGTTAACAACATCGCTTTCCTCCAACAAACCTTTGGGAACCGTCTCATCTTCCTTAGAACAAACTTTCCTTGCCCAGCCCACTCCCCTGATCCTACAACACCGGACACCTACGTCTGAGAAATGTTAAAAGAAAACATTTTCCACGAGAACCCAGCATCTACCATCATTCAACTCAAAGAAAAAAATAACCATATGTATTAGGAGAATGGAGCAACCCCTATTCATAAAAATGATGCAAAACCTACAAGAACGGTACAAGTGTTGCCTCAAACTGAACTGGGGTCATATTGAACAAGTTAATACCCAAGTTCAACCGATTTTGCTACCTTTGACTTGTATTTATTGGTAAAATCTATATGTAATGTTACTGTGTTTACCATAATAAAATATTACCATTTCAGTACTATTTATTTTGGCTAATACTGTACTTTAGCTTATTTTCATTTCAAGAAAGAATTAGGCACTAACAATCCATAATGCACAAATATTATTAACACATCTGAAATTTAGTTTATACACCAAATAAGATCTAGGAGACCAGGGGGAATTTGGGTACAGACATTGTTCTCTTCACTTTAATTGTAGACATTTTGTTCTAATAGTGAAAGTTTTATGTTGTGAGTGTACTTTAAAGTAGTCTGCTATTATTGTGTCATAATCTACAAAAAAGAGTTACTTTCTACTTAGTTCTTAATGGAATTTTAACTTCTTAGTATACACAATGTGTGGTAGCCTCTTACCAAGTAAAATAATATGGTTAGGTGAATTTATAGCCTAACAGTTTTAGCTTTCTCAAGCATTTGTAATCAGACACCCTAGAATTTTTATATTTTACTTAGGGATGTTTTTGTTCATGGCAATCAACACGGGGTAGCACCGAACATGTTGCCGCAGTTAATACTGATGGCCTGAGGCATTGTTGTCAGCATGTTCTACTAGTTTCTTTTACAAAGCTTTATTACTAATTTGTAAGCAATCCGAGATTTGATTTTTTTGTGTTCACTTTTAAACATTTTCCTTTAGAAAAAGAACAAATGGAAAATATAAATTTAATGGCCAGGGTAGCAATATACCAGTTTCATGTTATTAACCTTTAGCTATCGTCTTTCTGAACAAAATAATATAAAAGATGCATGGATCAATATTTCCTTGTTCTACAGTTGCATGGGGCTTCACGTTATCTGACCTATTGCTCATTTGTCGTGCCATCTTTGGATATGTAAAATAATAATAACAGGCTACTGAAATTTATTAAGGGAATCTGACCCAAATAAAAGATATTTTTGTTCATTTACACCTTCTGAGAATCCTATCTCATATGGAGTTGAAAAGAATGTGGAGGAGGGTGTGTTATCCCTTTGTAGAGGTTCTGATAAAGAATTCCTCCAGCCATTACTGCCAGCTGGAAAACACAACTAGAAAAAGCAAACAAATATTGTAAATTTACAAAACTATAACCTCCTGCTGTCTCGCAAGAAAATTAATTCCACTTTTAATGTTCTAACTACTTCATTATTTGTTCTTTTTTTCAAGACGATTGCAACAGATTAATAACATGAATTTCATCACCAGTGTGAGTAAAATTAAATTTGAAAATAATGCAAACAAATCTACACATAACATAACACTCGTGGGAAGGGTTCATTCACTGTGAATGTTGAGTTTAGCTCCAGTTCATTTTCCTCTTGGTCCAGCATCTGGAATCTGGCACAGTCACAGACTTGACTCCTGGAATCTGAAGTCATGTTCGTCTGAAGAAATCCAAAAACATTCATGTGTAGAAAACTGGGTTGCTCCACTGTGCTTAGATATTAAGTTTAAAACATGGAAGTGCACTTAATGAGACAATGAGAATACCTCTTCACCTAGAATACACTATATTTTGAGGTCTAGGTGTATATGATGTCAAAACGATGTAGTGTTTATTTGAGCTTTTTCAATGGCGACTTTTAGGATTTCTTCAGATGAACACAAACTCAGATTCCAAAAATCAAGTCTATGACAGTGTCAGATTCTAGACAATGCAATAAGAGAAAGATTAACTGGAGCTCAACTCAAAATTCACAAACCAGTCTAACCATAACTTTCTACAAAGATAATAAATACCAATAAAACCAAAAATAAACAAATTTTATAAATTAGCAGATCTAACCTAACAATAACCTCCTAATGTACATAACTTTCATATAAGATATACGTACCATCTACTAAAAGACCACCTGGTAGCTTCCGATCATATGAAAATATCAGTTTTCCGATTTAAAAATAACACACAATCACTAAAAGACTCATATTTTCATTCTGAAAATACGCGATGATCAATTAAAAAGTTAATAAACCTAAACTAATATTTGTCTGATATTTTAACTGCGTACAATCCAGACTCAAACACACTACATAATTTTCCAAACTAAATAACAATATTACAGTTGATAATTGAGAAATGGATGCCTTAGATATCCACGAAGCTGTTAAGTTACTACTTCATGCTAGTGTTACTAGTTGTGACATAGAGAGCACAGATAAGCTAATGGTACAAATAATGCTGAAAAATATAGACAAGTAAAGTACATCAATAGCTAAAACACCAAATGACATTTCATTTCTAATGTTAAAAAACGGTATTTATTTACATTAGCGTGACCATAGGAAATGGACATTTTTTCATGGGTTGGGCATTTATAGCCAAGTATTATCATCACAGGTGCATATGAACTGGAGGGAAAGTATATTATTGTATTATATTGATGCCTTTCGGACATTATTGCGTTAAGGAGCAGGGGCATCACGTGATCTGGGATTCGACTTTTGCAAGCTTGAGTTAATTTTTTTCTAAAAGAGCAAGCAGTGCGCAGCGGGCAGGCATCGTTGACAGGATTAACGTATTAGTCAGCATCAAAAGGTGTGCCATTAACCACAAAGGTGTGCCATTACCACTACTGAACTAGGAGGTTAAGAATAGACGCGGAGGAACAACAATAGTTCAAAATGGCGTCCCTTCTTTATTTGAGAAGGCGCGGAGTAATACCAAACTGTCAAATATGGATAGTGTTGCCAGAGGTACGATAATTATCGTATAGGTACGATAATTATCGTATAGGTATGATAATTTCATTGATTTTATGCGCCGGTAAGATACACGATGGGTAGTTATTATCGTACCATGAAAGATTTTTGACTAATTTATACAAGTAACAAACCAAAAGTTAATTATAACATAATTTATTATACGAACATAACATACTTTTTCATTAAATGTGTTTGGTACGATTATTTTATATGAAAGTACGATGATTTCTCGTTGTTGGTATGACAATCGGTTTTTTAAATCTGGCTATACTGAGTTTGAGCAGACGCGGAGTTATAGGAAACTGTCAAAAACGGAGTTTTCAGAGGATTTAAAAATATCGTAGGATTTTCGTTGCCGACAAATTATTTCTTCAATATTGTTTTCAGGAAAAATTGTAGTTTTCAGGAAAAAAAAAAATGAACATACCTTTCCATGGTCACGTTAATGTAAATTGATACCTAAAAAACATTGGTTATTTATAATTTCCAATCCCCAAAGCCATAGTTTAGATAGTTCAATATTAGAGCAGCATACAATTGATTGGCAACTCCGGCCATTATTTTCAATGACACCCAGAAAATAATGTGAGGCGGATAAAATAAACATTTGGCCTACCCTATTTTGAATGTAATACTTTCTTATTTCCACAGTCTTATAAGCCAAGCATAACTTGAAACTCTTTACTTTTAGAAGTATTAGCCTAGGCTATGTAAGTATGAAGTTTGATATACTTTGCAGATGTAATATTTATTATTAGGAACAATCTATCAGCTTAACTAGGTCTAAGTATAATTACCTGTATTTTCCATGATGGGTGGATACAAGTAACCTATTTCAATGACAAAAAACTATTTTGTGAATTTTTAAAACTCTAGTAACACTGAATGAAGACAGTCGAAATTGAATAAATGACGAACATTATATGAATGTTTCAAATATTTCACACTTAACACAGACCGACACAAAACACCTATGCGTTATCGCTAACACTACTCCAAATTATAATCCACTACCTCAAACCATAACATTGTTACTACACTAACGTTCAAGCAGCTAAGTTGCCTGGTTGTCAGTTGAGATGTAAATATGTCAATAGAGTGAACTTTTTCACATCAACTAGAACACAAGACGATGTTAAATTTTCTACTTCTAAAGGTTTTGGGTTATTCATGAAACCCTACTATCTATATATACATACAAATAATTTTATATATATATATATATATATATATATACTAAAATTACGTTATAATCTCGCAATTTTTATAAAATTTTTGTATACTTATCATTAATGTTGGTATGTTTTGTTTTCTGAAGGAGAACGCTATACAGATTACTAATATCCAATTCACTTGCATCAACTATATGAGGAATTAGCTTACTGTTCTGTTATAACACTGTTCAATTCCTTTTTAGTTCACTTGAAATGTGAAAACATTACCATAAGTTTCAATTAAACTCCCCACCTCATAAGCAAACAGTCCATTCTAATGTGTTTCCGAATATCTAAAGGACATATTGCCCATGTACTCCTACTTACTTCATAGATTATTTAAAAACTCATTATATTAATGTCTTTCGTGTGTGTATATACTTAAATTCATGTAATATTTGACACTTCGCTTGTTTATTTCATGTACTAATGAAACTTACTTGAAATTAATAAATAAATTAACAAATACATATTGCTTGCTATTTTCTTAACACTTTTGTTCATATATTATAATGACATCAAAATTTGCATGTATTGTAGCATGTTTTATAGTTTGCTGAATTGAAATGGTTTCTTGAGATGTTTTTATATATCAATGAACATAGGCTACGCTAAACTTTACTTTTTCTTTCGTATTGTATTTGCTCATATGTATATGTATTTCTTAGTAGTATAGTAAGTAACTCAATAATTTATACGCTACTTTAATTAAGTATTTTATGGATCCACCTGCATGTTGCACTTGTTTATGAACTATATTGCTGTTGTAATTTTTCTTTTTATTCACGATGTTGATGTTATTTGGCACTTGTTTTGCTTGTTTTTGCTTTTGTTTGCTTTAGCATGTATGCATGTAAACTATTTATGTAAGTTGTTTTTATCAAGCTTCTTGTATTTTCATAATACCTATATCAAATGTAAAATGGTGTATACCGTTTGTGAGTAAATAAATAAATAAATACAATACGTCCATTTATACAAACACTATAGTCTAAGAGGTCACAAACGTTTACTTACAGTAAAAGTAACCAGGCTAGTTCTTACATACAGAAAATGTGTTTGTAAACGATTAAAATAATCTTCAATAATATAAAACATTGTTCAATTAAAATGGCTTTTAGTTACTCTTTAAATTTTTATAGTTTATCTATATTTATAAACTATACGAAAAAGTTTATTCCGTACATATTCAGGATTTTTTTAAATATTTAATTTACTTTGAATTGAAAAATTATTACTTGTAGTGTTATGTTTATGGTTGTTAGGCGTTACAATGGTATTGCCAGAAAAACTCACACACAAAAGTCATTCACATACAGGATTGTAAAGGATGGAGCTGTGTAGATCTTCAGGTCTTTAATCATCCCACCACAACGAGTGTGAGCATGCATACCAGCAATTTCTATAAGTGAATTTGATGCATAAAATATGATTTCAAGTGGTTTTTATTTCGTCCATAGAATCATTGAATAAGCTATGTGTGTCTCAAAACACCATATATAATTTTATATAGATGTGAATTCGTGGATGTTTTAGTCTTAACATTCCATTTGCAGTGCATGTATTTAAATGTATCCAGTTATATGTGTGTTTGGTTGATCTGTTCTGAGAAAAGTAGAGTGATCATTGATTCGCATGTTGAATTACCGAATTTCAACTGCCTCGTATAATTAATTGTTCATTTTGTGACAATCTTTGCGTCCGTCGTTGGCAAACAGAACAAGATTATTCTTAGGGACAAAATCTGTAATGTTACTTATATAGACTAAAAAATAGGCCTAAATATGGCATCTTGAGGAGAGTAGTATATGACTTCAGTAAGATTAAATCGGAATGTTTTGATTATGGTTTTTGTTTGTAACAGATGTCTCTAATTGAATACTCATTGTTGGTGGTGGATCGAGTAGCTACCAGTCAGTGAGTATCCGCACACGTAGCGGTGCATTGAGCATCGCATCATGACTTCTACTTCTGAAACAACTTGCCCCATTTGTGTCAAGACTGTGTTAGATTCTGATGAGGGTATTGGCTGCGATGGCGTCTGCCAGCGCTGGTTCCATAGAGAATGTTTTGAGTATGCCCAGAGTGACTACAACCGAATCTGTGCTGATAATAAAGTTCAATGGCACTGCTCACGTACCGACTGCATACAATCTTCTGATCTGCTACAAATTTTGATACTTAAACAGCTTACCATTCTGACAACTAAGATTGCTGATCTGGCAGATAAGGTTGACTCGCTTACATCACTTCCTGCCAAGGTCGATAGCCTGGTCTGCAAGGTAGAGGGTTTAAATAAAAATCTCTCTCAATTAGAGTCTCGCCTTAGTGTAAATGAATCTAAAGTACTTGCACTTGAAGAGAAACTGAAAGATTCCGCACATCAAGATGTCAATAATACAGAATCGATTATTGCCGAGATGAGTGACCGAGCTCGTAGATCGAAGAATGTCATGCTCTTCAATGACATGAATCTCAGGACAAAAATGCGGAAGTTACGGTAAAACACGACAATGCCCTTGTATCACGTCTGCTTGACAAATTTCTTCCTAACGGAATTAGTGACTCGCTTAAAACAGCTCGAGTTGGCAAGAAGGTCCCTGACAAGATAAGGCCTCTTAAGGTTATATTAAGCAAGGAATCAGATGTGATAAGTTTTCTCTCAAGTTTCTCCCCTGAATCTGCTGCTCAGGTGGATCAGAGACTCGCCGAGTCAAAGCCTCCCGTGATCGCACCCCTAATGAAATGAAACTGTTTAAGTCCCTCAAGTCTGAGCTTGAAGAAAGGACCTCCCATGGTGAAACAGGCCTTAGCATTAAGTATAAGAATAATATCCCTTCTATTGTTAAAAATAAAAAAACGAGAAAGCCCCAACGGTACACCACATAAAATTAATTGTCTTTTTCAAAATGTTAATGGTCTTAAAAGTAAATTAAAGGAGTTATTGAATGCACTAGCAACCACTTATTATGATGTGATTGCCCTAGTTGAGACAAATCTTACGCCTGATATTCTTGATTCTTAACTGGGTTTCCATGGATTTTCTGTCTTTAGGTGTGATCGGTCAACTTTGAATAGTGTTAAATCCAGTGGCGGATGTTGTTTGGTTGCAGTTCATAACTCTATCTTCTCCAGTCAAATTTCTCCTGGTAATCAAAATACTGAAAGTGTATTTGTCAAAATGAACTTTGCACAGTCTAGCATGATACTTGGGTGTGTATATATTCCTCCGAATCTTCACCATTCAGTATATAGTGATGTTTGCCAAACAGCAGAAGAGGTTTGTGGCTTCAGCAACGACAAGTTACTACTGGTAGAGGATTTCAATTTGCCTAATACTGATTGGACGAAATCTCCTCGACCTACTGGCGAATCCTCACGCTGTGTCCTTGATCTGGCAAACTTGTATGATCTCAGGCAGTTCAATAAGGTCTTTAACTTCCGTGGTGTTTCACTGGATCTGGTGTTCTCGTCAATTCCTGACACTAAAGTTGTTCCGGTCCTTGACTCCTTTCTTCCTGAGGACCGACATCATCCTGCTTTAGAAATAACTTTTGCCGTTCCTGAACCAGCACATGCAAGTTGCATGAGGTTCGTTCCTGACTTCAGGAAATGTAACATGGGAGCAATATTCAATCGACTGCAGGCCCTCCCATTGCCTATCATTGATGATTTGGCGAATTGTGAGCAGTCTTTTAGCCTCTTCTGCAACCAGCTTTCCCTCATTATAAGCCAGAATACACCTATGAGAAGAGACTATACTTCAAGTTTCCCTAAATGGTTTACCAATGACTTAAAAAGTCTTGTGATCAAGAAGAAGACATCTCATATGAGATTTAAAGCTACTGGGTGCCCATTGGATCTGGATATTTTTCGAAGACTGAGAAGCCAATGCAAAGCTCTAGCTGCTGAATGTTATGATAATTATATTAGTAGGGTTGAGGACAGTATTCCTTACGGCATAAAATCCTTTTGGTCACATGTCTCGAGCCTCAGAGGTACAACTGGCTTTCCAATTACAATGACACTGAGTGGTAAGATGGCTCAAGACCCTGTCAACAAGTGCAATCTGTTTGCTGAACATTTTTCTTCGGTTTTTTGTGTTGGAGATATCCCGGTTCCACCCTTTGACTTTGCCCGAGGTGACTTTCACGGATTGTGGTCAAAAAGTGCTGGCCCGGATGGCATACCTCCAGTTGTGTTGAAACTCTGCTCCCCTGTCCTTGCTGCTCATTTAGCCATCTTCTTTAATGCACTGCTGCATGCTGGTATCTTTCCATCTGTCCTGAAGCAGGGCTTTGTCGTACCGATTTGAAGTCCGGTGACCGTGGTAGTATATTGAACTACAGGCCTATTGTAATTCAACCTGTATTAGCTAAGGTTTATGAATCCTTGGTTTTGGACTACCTTTATAACTACCTGAAGAAATGTATAACAAGTAATCAGCATTGTTTTCTTCAAGGCCGCTCTACTACGACGAATCTTCTATCATCTATCATTTTATGAATACGTAACTTTAGCTTTTTTCAACTCTAACCAAGTTGATTGCTGTTATTTGGATTTCTCGAGGGCCTTTGATAGGGTTCATCATGGCCTGTTAGTTGCAAAACTTGCAGGCTATGGTATCAGTGGCTACCTTGTCAAGTGGATGACCAGCTATTTGGAGAAACGTTTCTTGATTGTTAAGTGCGAAGGGGCCTTCTCATCACCATTTAAGGCTCTTTCTGGCGTCCCTCAAGGGTCACACCTTGGTCCCTTACTATTAATTAATGTCTTTATAAATGACATTACTGAAGTACTGACGGGTGATTGTCTGATGTTTGCCGACGATCTGAAGATATTCACCCGGGTCTCTTCATCTTCAGACCAGGAGAACCTTCAGCGATCCCTAACAAGTATCGAAACCTATTGTGTCGAGAATGCTAGGGTACTTAATATATCCAAATGCCATGTGGTCTCATTTACAAGACGTGCTGTTTGTTTTACTTTTAACTACAGTATTGGTGGTGAGACCTTGAAAAGAGAAGTTAGTGTCAAGGATCTGGGAGTAATCTTTACTTCTACTCTAAACCTTGCTGAACACATAAATCATGTTACCTCAAGAGCCAATTCAATCTTAGGCTTCATCCTTAGATCCTCGGGGGATTTCAGATCACCACAGTCACTACTGGTTCTCTACAAGATCCTTGTACGCCTTATCCTGGAATACGGATCAATCATCTGGTCGCCTTATCAGCTTGGCCTAATCGAATTGTTAAATAAAGTCCAGACTCGTTTTCTTCGAGTATTGGGTGTTCGTCTTGGATACGACTACAGAACCCCTCCATTTCTTGAGCTCCAGGTCTGTTTTTATGCCCAACCTCTCCACCTTAGACGTCAGTTTCTCGACCTAAGTTTCCTTTTTAAGTTGATTAAGGTGGAGTTGATTCTGATTACTTGCAGCTGCAGATCAACTTCCTTATACCAAGAGGAACCAGATCTTCACAAATGTTTGCACGCAAATATCAGCCAACGAACTATTCGCTCAATGGTGGTCTTGCCAGATTGCAGCGCCTTGGGAACGAAATTTACTCAAGAATAGATTTTTCAGCGAATCTTTGCTGTCCTTCAGGAAGAAATGATTTTATTTGATCTTTGAGCAACACTAAACTAATCTAGATGCTTAGTCTTAGGCAATATATTTGTTTTTCTGGTCAATCATAGTTGTACTGCCAATTGTTCCTGTTTGTCTTAGTTTATCCCTGTTATTGTTTTCTCTTAGTAAGCTCTCACCACTGTTGTTGTCTTTGCTGTTGTTTTGTTTGTTATTTATTGTTGTTACTGTTATTTATTATTATTGTATTGTTGAATTATTTAGCCTCTAGTAGAATATTGTATGTAGTATAGTATTTGCATCTTGAAAATGTTCATTTAATTTATATTATTATTGTAAATGGTGTATCCGCTGGAAGAATAAATAAGTAAATAAATAAATAAATTTGTGTTCTTTGAGTAAGGTATGATTTAATCAAATTCAACGCAGTATTTTGCAGTAATTTTCAAAAATTCTATATAATTACGTTATTTAAAAAATGTTCATAGCCCTTTAATAATATTTTAATTCAGTGAAGAAACTATTAAAAAGATAGTTTTATTTAATAATTTTATTATTATCATAAAAAACAGGGTTTTAGCCAAAAGGTATATTACACAGTTCAATATACCGTAAAACTTTAATTATTTCGGGACTTTACTATTCTACACTTATGATAAAATTTGGCAAATATTTTAGTGGAATTGACTGGTCAGCTGGATAGCAGACTGATTTTTTTTAAATCTGTGTACAATAATTAATAATTTTGTTAGGTCCATGCAACCAAAACCACACACACACAGATGGGGTTTGATTTTTCTGGAATGTATATATGTTACGTTTTAAGTAAATAATATAAATTTGCAAATTCTCAGCTAGATTAGTATGGAGAACATTATGAAATGCAGTGTTAGTTTTAGTTAGTTTTTAGGCAATACAAACGAACAATGTCTGATAGTAAACCTCGTTACGATGTTGAGATGAAAGGATGGTTGATGAAATGGACAAATTATATTAAAGGTTATCAAAGAAGATGGTTCGTTTTGTCCAATGGATTATTGTCGTATTACAGGTTAGTTATTTAAAATATACTGAGCTGGCCAAGGAAATATCCAGAACCCACTTCAATGATACAGCCTGCTGTAACGTTGAAGCTTATATTAAACAACTTGCATAATGCTAGTGAATTCAATTAACTCTCGTGACAAGTGAAATGTTTGTAGGATCACAAATAAAGTTGTAAAGCTTTTATATATGTGCTTTTTGTACTCTGCAAGGTCTATATTACAATCAGAATAATTTTATCAAATTGAAAGCCTATGGTTAGGTTTGGGCAAGGTTAATGGTTAGCCCAAAATCCAAACATACACTTAAAATATTCCTAATTACTAAAAACTATATATTTTTCATATTATTTAGGCTGTTTTCATGCTTGTGTGTGTGGCATCTTGTATGCGTATGTTTTCTTTCACCTCCACAGTAAAACATTTGTTTGTGCATTTTTATATTAAGTATGAGCAATTCAGGATATTAGTAATGCCTTTAAACTTGTCGTTTAAGATTTTTACAATTTTTAGCCTAGTAGATGCATACAAGAATAATATTAATGTCAAATGTCAGTGGTTTCCTAACAAGTAAGTTTGTTATTTGATTTAGGTCTATAGTTCTCAAATTATTAAAAAAATATAATATAATGATCAAAATCATTGCTAAAAACTACAATACTAGGTGCTAGGCTAAAACCTGTGGTTGGTGTCCCAGTTTTTTGCTTTTCTATTTGTTAGCCCATAGGCGACATAGTGTACTACCTTTAACTAAGCATACATAATCTATAATTGTATATAAGTTCAAATTAAACTTTCAAGCAAGTTGTCTATAATTCAGTTATTAATACAAGTTGGAGGAGTTATTTGTAAGCTTTTTCATCAATTCACTCATCTTTATGTCTCGCGTGTGCGTGCGTGTGTGTGTGTGTGTGTGTGTGTGTGTGTGTATGTGTGTATATATGTATGTATGTATGTATATATGCTCTGTTATTTGCGGACGATTTAAAACTTTTTTATCATATATCCTCAGTGAATGACACAGAAAAATTACAATCTGACCTAGATAAATGTTAATAACTGGAGCGTTCTTATTAAATTGAGAATTAATGTCTCTAAATGTCATGTGCTGTCATTTACCAGGTCAAAAAACTATAATACAAAATTATAACTTAAATGGTGAAGTAATTACAAGAGTTAATTCAATAAAAGATTTAGGTGTTGTAGTTAGTAGTGATTTATCATTTGCCACTCACATAGAAAATTGTGTCAATTCAGCTAGTTGTATGTTGGGGTTTATAATGAGACAGGGGGTCAATTTTAAAAATATCAGGTCTTTTATCACATTGTACACATCTTTGGTCAGATCAAGACTTTAGAACACCGTCATTGTGTGGAATCTGTTGCATTTAATATACAAAGAAATGATTGAACAATTTCAAAAACGATTTTTGAGATATTTATATTATAAATGCTTTAATGTATATACATATTTAGTGCCATACAATGAGTTGTTGGAAATGTTTGGGCTGGAGAGTCTGAGTCGGAGGAGACAGGTCCTGGTGCAAGTGTATATCTGGGGCCTGGTCCAGGGTCGGGTGGATGACGCTAACTGTTTGGGAGTCCTCTGTTATTGTGTGCCTAACTTCAACAGCAGGAACAAATATTTGTTTAATTTCCCCTATTCACGCACTGCGACACATGCATTCTTTCCTCTGTTAAGGATGATGAGGTCTTATAATACAGTACTCTTGGGTGGGTCCGACATTGACATTTACCATGACAGCTTGAATGTTTTCAAAAAAAAGATTAAGTCATTGTTATCATGATATCCTTAGGTCAACGTTCTCCAAAGGTTGCTCCCTGGGTTGTTTTGTTCTCTATTTGGGTTAGTGTTTATTTGTTTATTTATTACTATTATATTATATTTATTGAATTGTTAGTATATTATAATTATTACATTGTTATTATATTATATTTATGAATTTACACTCATTACTATTATATTATTTATTTATATATTTTGTATAAAAATTTATTCTTGATGACAAGTTTTCATAGGTTGTCTATTATTATTCGTGTACCAGAAGTGAAGACAGTGTGCTATGGACTTAAGCTATAACTCAAGCCACTGATGTATGTTATGGACTTTGTGTGAACTGCTGTAATATTATTATGGTAAATCCTGTTTTATAGCATGTAAATAAAATAAAATATGTCTTCCTGAATCCTCAACCTCACGATTAAAATTAACACGTGTTTACATTAAGACATAGAACATGATAAAAAAATAAAAACATGTAGAATAATTGAATGTAGAAGAACAAAACACGATCGAAGCGAGATATTGCCATTACGTCACCTCATACTGAGTGTGGCAACACCGCATAGTGAGGGGGGGAAGTGGAGTGTGGTAATTGCCCATAAGGCCAGTCTTGCAATGATGTGTCTTATACTATAGAGTAAAAATCATATAACTTCATCACTATTCCAATTTTAAAATCAATTTAAATTTACCCACCACTAGAGAAATAACTGGATGCAGTATAACCAGCAGCCACCACAACAACTGTATCATTTATCGATTAGAAATATCTAAACTATCGAATATAAAACAATTTTTCATATAGTTTTTCATATAATTATTAATTCATAATTAATAATTTGCAAGCTGTTTTTCTTATACAGAATAACAATATTGTTTAAAATTAAGTTAATTAAAATAAATTAAAATCACTTGCATGGTGAGTAATGACATCAGCAGAACAATGGCAATGAGTTGTGCATTTTGTATCAAAATGTATTTTTAAACATTGAACAATGTTTCCAATGGCTACAAGATATGATCTTGCTCCTTTAAATCCAAAGTAGCTTATCCAGTTTGTAGTGAGGAGATGCAAACTAGAATTAAAAGTGGAAATCAAATGGTGTTTTGTTGCAAAACAGTGAAAACAAACACGACGTTACAAAAAACGCACTAAACTTAGTTTTAAACTTTTTTAAACACTCTAAATTTGGTTTATATAACATATTAACAATCACCTACTGTTTTAGTTGAAACCAAGCCAACTTTGACTTTTTAATAAATGAGTGTAGTTTTGAAGGTATCAGTATTTGCAGAAATACCATTGCAGATTGACTATAGTATTGTAGAGAGGTTTTTTTGTATAGTTAGATAAAAAGTTTGAAAATGAATTGTTAGGTGGTGAAGGAGTTGTAATTGTGGTTGATGAATCAAAAATCGGAAAGAGAAAGTATTTAACCGTAAGAGAGAGGACACATAGGTGATAGGCATTATGGAAATAAACATAAATATATAGACATTTCCAAAAGAGAAAGAAGCTTGGTGGTATGTTTTATCCAGACAGAGATTTGTCCAGAAAATAAACATAATGCTGATTCACATATTCCATTAATCGTTAAACATGTCAAACCAGGAACAGTAATAGTCACAGATTTGTTAGAAGCCTATTTTACTTTAAATACAAAAGGATATGACCATTTAACTCTAAACCACAGTAAGTTGATTCATTAACTTCTGCAAACAACTAAATGGTGGAATCCATCTGGAGAGCTACAAAGTAATCATTAAAAATGGACTTAAAGAGTGACTGCATTGCTGATCATCTTGAAGAATATTTGTAAATACGAGAAGTAATGATTATTGGTGATGATCCATTTGAGGATTTTTTTGATGCTGTATGATATGTTTACCCTGTAAAGTAAATGTAAGTACTATGATGCTACACACTTGTAGATACAAAAACATAAGGTACAATTATTATCTTTAGTCTTAACTACCTAAATTTCTTTTACATATATATTTTCACTATAATACAATCTTATTTGCCTATAACATAATTTAGTTCAACATTATTGTTCCAAATTAATTAAAAACAAAGTGAAATATTGTGTATGGTTTTTGAGTAATGGCCGAAAGTACAGTGGCGAAGTACATGTGTTATTTGTATCACAAGGTGTCAGACATGTTTATATGTTTATTAAATTCAAAAACAACATTCAAACAAGGGATTCAAATTGAGTTGAATTTATTGAATTTAAGACAAAGGATCCTTCAAATACTTGTTCTTCCTTTAAATAAATTAAATCATCTTTGCTATTTATATACAGATTTTTGTGTAGTAGAATGCAAGATCAATCATGTTAGGGGTTGGTAAAAGTTCATTTATTAATCTAAAGTTTTGCAACTTGTTTGGATCTAAAAATATACAAATTATTATTATTATTTATTTCATTATATTTGTTTGTTTATATGCTGCTTATTAAAAGTAAGGTCAAAGATTCTAAAATTATATATAAGCGAGGATAAATATTAAAGTGTTTGAAAAATGATATATCACTTGAAATTATTGAATTTTCTGTCTTTGACAACCCTCCATCCGGCCATATAGTGACTTCTGTACTAGCAAGCACATTTTGGTTGATTTGCAAGGGTTTTTCTGAACTGCTATAAAATGTAGATGCTTTATGCAGATATATATATATATATATATATATATATATATATATATATATACAGGGTTTGTCCGGAAAGTAATAGGACTGATTTTCTTTCGCCGAGACTGTACTTCGGAGCGTGCGCGCAACGACTGGATTCGGTAGAGGGCGTTCTTAGCTAACGAACAAGCGGCTGGTCAGTTGTCTCCGAGCACCTGAAGAGTCAGAACAGGCATTTTCACGTGACGTGTTTCTGTGAGTGGTGCAAGCTGAAAATGCAGCGTTCGTTAGAGAAGAGGTACACGATTAGATTCAGTGTGAAATTCGGTAAATCTGCAACAGAGACATTTGATATAATCAAGCAGGCTTACCCACATGTTGCTTTAGCAAGAAGTGGCGTGTTTCGGTGGCACCAGGCCTTTTTGGAGGGCGGGAAGAGGTCGCTGATGAAGACCGTGCTGGAAGACCTTCGACTTCGACAAACACCGACAATGTGACTCGTGTGCGCAAAGTATTGAACTCAGACCGTCGACTAAGTATTCGTTTAATTGCCCAGATGTTACATTTACCGAAATTTGTCGTTCATAAAATCGTGACGGAGCATTTGAACATGCGCAAAGTGTGTGCGAAGATGGTCCCAAAAGTGCTCACTGGCGACCAGAAATTGCGGCTCACACCGCCTTTCTTGTGAACAGCTACCTGACCAAGGCCGGCATCCCAACTCTTCCACAGCCGCCCTACAGCCCAGTTGTGGCCCCCCCCAGACTTTTTTTGTTTTCTCGCCTGAAAAGGCAAGCATTTTGAGACGACAGAGGAGATCCAAGCAGCTTGTACCGCGGCTCTCAAGGCTATTCCGGAGAATGGCTTCTGTGACGCCTTCAATGCTTGGAAATCGCGCTGGCAGCGCTGCATCGACGCAGAAGAAGCCTATCTTTAAAGTGTTTAAAGAATTGTAAAGATTTGCTCAATACATTTTTTTTAATTGACTCAGTCCTATTACTTTCCGGACAAACCCTGTATATATGTATAAGAGAGAGAGCCAAAGTGCACAGAATGTGATTATTGAACTGAAGCAAATATTAGCACACATTCTGTAATATTGAGTTCTTTGATTGTTTACCAAAATATCCAAAAAGGCAGAATGTAAATACACAATAAGGAAATACGAAATACTGTGTAAAAATAAATAAGATGTTTATACAAGGGGGTACAAAAGAAATACGGGAATTTCAGTATAATTTCTTGATTTCTCGACATTTTTACATCAAATTTTGATCACCTTCAAAGTATTGATCATTGACCATAATGTACAGTTTGACCCGGTGGAACGAACTCCGAGTGCACAACACCTTTCCAATCGAAAAAAACAAATGAGCATTGTCTTGTTTTTTTATTTCACTTGGTGAGCTTTTTTGGGTCGAGGAGAGCCAGCTTTCTTTCACTGGCTTGATTGCTGCTTTGTTTCAGGATCGTATCCATAGCACCATGATTCATTACCAGTAATCACCCTGATAAAAAATTCTGGGTCCTCTTCGAGCTGATTTTGAAGCTCAAAACACGCCTGAAGTCGACGCTCCCTTTGCTTTTCTGTGACATGGCGAGGGATGAATTTGGCTGTAACACTTTTCATGTGAATCTTCAGATAAAATCCTCTGAATTGAACTTCATGACACTCCAGACATCTCACAAAGTTGATTAATGGTTCTGCGATGGTCTTCACGAACAAGAGCATTGATTATGTTGCCGTTTTCATCAGTTCTTGACAATAGACAAATTTCTTTATTTACATATTCTTCAAGAATAGTAATAAAGTCATATGCTTAAAACATAACAGTTAAATATATTAAAATTAATATTGTTGACAATCATTGTCAGGATGCATCTTGGAATCTCCATTCTTCCCTGCATGCTTCTAGGAATTCTTCGAGGCTGTAAAATGGCTGGTTTACAAGGAAGTTGTGGAGTTTCCTCTTGAGAGCTTCTCAATTTAGTCTTTTGTTAGTGCCTGGTAGAGTGTTCCATAGTTTTCGGCCGATGTAAGATGGCTTTTCTTCAAAAAGTGCTGTACGGTGTGGAGGCAGAACAAAGTCGGCTGCAAGACGGGTGTTATGTGAGTGGAGGTCTTTCCCTGTTTGGAGATTCAGCTGATGAGCATGCAAAATTATTCCTTGAATGTACAGCCCAGTAACAGTCATTATTCCTATTGATTGAAAAGCATGTCTGCAGCTTTGTTGGGGTTCAAGATCAGCAAGGGTTCTTATGGCTTTTTTCTGTAGTATGAGCACCCTGTTGAGATTTCCAGCAAGGATCGACCCCACACAATAAGCCCGTACCTCATATGGGTTTCCACTAGTGAATGGTAAGCTGTCATCACTACCTGAAAATTCGCAATCCATTTTATCCGCAGGACAACATATATGCCAGTGCTGATTTTTTTACAGAGACTGTCTACATACTCAGTCTAGGTGAGATTCCCATCCAAAGTGACACCAAGGAATCTTGCATGGTTTTCAGTTGTTACGTCAGATATGTTAGGAATGTGGTCCTTTCTTTTACTAAAATTTACTTGTGTTGTTTTTAATGGATTAACAGCCAGGTCATTTCCGTTGCAATACTTCAGAGCCTTATTGAGCGAGTTAGATGCAGCAACATACACACCTTGGGAACCAGATGTTGACTGTACCTCTGATACCTAAAGATGATAGTTTCCTTGAGATTAAATCATGTGCTAGGCAGTTGAAAGCTTTACTATAGTCAAGAAAAAAGTGCAGAGATATTTCTTTGTCAGTTTGGTTAATGATGTATTCAACAAGGCTAATAATAGCAGAAGCTGTAGGTTTTCTTTTCAAGAACCCATGTAGAGATTTGGTGGTTAGATTTAGTTGCTCTAGGTGTTTCATAAGTCTGTCAAGAACCACTTTTTCCATTATTTGTGAAAAAGTATAAAGTATGGGTTGATAATTTTGTACTTCAATTGTTGGTCCTTTTTTGTGTTTTGGATACACTTTGGCAGTTAGTGCAGTTCTCAGAGAATCGCTCAGAAGAAAAACCGCACGCTATTGGAGAAGACCTAATATTACCAGCAGCAGTTGATACGGTTTCAACTATGTTTGGAGAATCCATGGCTCAACAGTTGAAGGTCATACCAATGGCAAATAATACAGTATCAAGACTCATAAATGACATTTCAGAAGATCTTTACGTACAATTGATGGAAAAGGTGAAAAATTCTCATTTTGCCATACAAGTCGATGATGCTGCCTATCTTCATAGAGTTGCTTATTTAATATGTTATGTAAGATTTGTCGATGGTGATGCAATGTGGGAAGAGTTGCTTTGTTTGTGAAATGTGTTCAACCGATACCACTACCGATAGGACTACTGTCCTGCTAATAGTATGGCCAGTGTGTCTTTCATTAAAGGCCCCTTTAGTACAGTTATAAGTTCCCATTTGTTCTTAGCCTAAGATGATTTCTAAACGTTCTCAATTGTAAAAACCAAATTTTAATTGTCAGCTCAATTACTGAAAGTGCACATACTACTCAGAATAAAACTACAACTAAACTCACTAGGCACTAGGTATTTCGTAACTGAATAAGCTAGACCTTAACTGTTAGTAACTTTGGAAAACAGGTCATAAACTAATTAGATAAGAGCATTGCATGAGTTAAGAATAAAATAAACAACAATCTCTATATTGGTTTTTACCAAACTGAAATTGATTCATCTGTAGCATTGTGAATTTAATTTATCACATTTTTATGTAGAAAACAATTTAATCTGAGAAAGGTATCTGGATATAGTGTTACATATGAAAAAAAACATTGTCCACTTGACATGTTGAAGCCATATTTTTGCAAAGTCTCAAAAAATATCTTATAATAAAAACAATCTTAACAAACAACTATTAATAGAACTTATTTTTTTAGTTTTTATATACAGTTTTCTTTACATATATTTCACAAAAACAGCATAAAGAAAAAAAGGGTTTTCAAAACTTCTAAGACGTTGAGCACTGCCTTTTACAATACCTAAAGTGTCGAAATGTTGGCAATTTATAACTATCAGATGTAGTAAAAGAATGAGTGGGTGTCCAGTGGTCTAGGATAAATTTGAATCAGCGAAGAGCTATGTATTCAATTTCTAACCCCCGAGTATTTAAAATACAAGTACTAGTTAAAGAAACTTGTAGACATGTGTTCATGCATATTGTATATGTGTGTCATTGTAGTGTTTTAAGAAACTAGTAAGTATATATTTTCAATAATGTGTCACAATCTATCCTTTGAAGTAAAATAACCTTAGTTGTTTAATAGGATGTTATAAGATCGTCGATTACATTGGTCTAGCAGTGAATCAATTTGAAATTGAATTTATATAATGAAAAGATGTCATGTCCAGTTGGCCTGGTAACGCTGTTGGACGAGTCATTAGTGCCCTAGGAAAGGGTCATGGGGGGGGGGGGGTTTGGGTGTGTTAACTTTCTGTTAAAAACTCTGACGATGAGTAATAACTTTTTTTTATTAAAAAATCTTTGAGTTCACTCTTGAATTTGTTTACAGGAATTATGTTTCTAATGGAAAGTGGTAGTTTTTGATAAATTTTAAGACCTGAGTAGAGTGGTTTTGTTTCAAACATTTTTAGGTTATGCTGCTCAGAATACAAATGTTTGTTTCTAGTATTGTACCTATGGGTGTTATTAACAAGTTCAAGGTGGTTGAACTTAATGTAGTTTGCCATTTCATAAATGTAAAGACTAGGTATAGTACAGATTTCCAGCCTTTGAAAGTGTTGCTTGCAATGGGCTTGAGGGGGCAGTCTCAGCATTGCTCTGATTGCCTTTTTTTGAAGAATGAAAATTTTGCTCAAGGCTGACTCCTTTGCTCCCCACAGGGCGATTGAGTAGGAGATGTGCGATTCGACCAAGCAGTGGTAGACATTTTTCAGGAGTTTCAGATTTTTGAAAGCACTGAGGCTTCGAATGACAAAGATTCCTTTTGAAAGCTTGCTTTCTAATGCCACCAACTGCTCAGTCCAATACAAACCCTCGTCCAACATCACCCCCAACAGTTTTGCTGTTGAGGTCGTTTCCAACTCAACATCACTAATACAAATGACAGGGGCTCCTGAAAGCTCAGTTTTGGATTTTCTTTGCTGGGTCTGAATGACCATGCATTTTGTTTTTTCTGGGTTGAGTTTGAGAAAATTTTGTGAAAAGAATTGGGCAAGATTGTTGATTTTGGTGAAAGAGTCAATTTCGAGAGCCTCCCTACTTCTTTGTTTGGTGATAAGAGTGGTATCGTCTGCAAAAATGAAAAGATTTTTTTCGGGAACGACATCTGTGATGTCGTTTATATAAATCAAAAAAAGCAATGGTCCTAGAATTGATCCCTGAGGTACCCCAGGGTTTGAGCGATAATTTTGAATTTTGTTAAATTTTGACTCATGTGGATCTCTACCACCTGGAATCGGTTTCTCAGGTATGAGGAGAACCAACCCAACTCTGAATTTTGGATGCCCAAGGAATTCAATTTTTGGATGAGTGTGTCTGCATCGACACAGTCGAAGGCCTTCGAGAGATCGGCATAGCAACCATGAACGATCTCCCCTGCATCAACTGCATCGATACATTCGTTTATGAAATCAATGAGTGCCAATTTTGTCGATTTGTTTTTTCTAAAACCATACTGCCTGCCAACCAAGAGATTATTATCTTCTAGGTAGGCAGACAGTTGGTCACAAACTGCCCTTTCGATAAATTTGGAAAAGATTGGTAGGAGGGATATCGGATGATAGTTGCACACCTCCAACCCATCCCCACCCTTAAAAAGTGGTCTGACCTTGGCCACCTTGCAACTGTCCGGAAAAACGCCCCCCGAGAGTGAGGCATTTATCAGGCCGACGAGAGGTACCTTTAACTCGTCGTTGCAGAATTTTACTGCTTTCATACACACACCATCAAGTCCTGTTGATGTTTTAGGAGAAAAAGTTTTAAAAATTTTTTCAATTTTTTCTTTATTTACCAATTCAAATCTATTAAAAATCTTGTCGGTTTTTATGTTTGGATTTTTATGTTGTTTGTTGCAGTCAAGTTCCCGCCTGATGGTACTTGCAACATTTACAAAATAACTGCTAATTATATCACAGTTGTCTTTAGGATTTTTTAATACATTATTCCCTTGACATAAAATTAAATTTTTAGCATGAGTGGATGTAGAGGCTCTGTGCTGGTTTACAATTTTCCAAGATTCTTTTGGTTTGTTTGAGGCATTTTCAATTCTCTGGTTAAACCAGGCTGCTTTGGTATCAAGTATGCATTGTCTATATTTATTCAGTGAGCCTTTGTATATTTCTTTATTTTCAGTATTTCTAAATTGTAACCAGTGATTGTAATGTTCGACCATTTCAGCTTCAAGTGTCATCACCTCATCGTTTTTCCACTTAATTTTAATATTTTCTTTTAAAATAGTTTCTTTTCCCGGACATGAGATGTTAAAGTAATATAAAAAAAGTGTCAACAAATTTTTGATATTTTTTGTGTGGGTCATTTTCATTTAATACTTCCATCCAGTTTTCAGTTTTTAGTCTAAGTTTCAGTTCCTGCAAATTTTCATGTTTGAGGGATCTAATCTTTGATTTTTTATTTTTCAGTTCGTCTTTATGGTTTATGTTTACCGTAATTTCTATTGCTTGATGGTCAGATATTAGTGGTTCAATAATATTGCTGGTAGTGTGATCTAAATTAGTGAAAAAGTTATCTATACAAGTCGCAGTATTTTCAGTGATCCTTGTAGCTGAGTTTATTTTTGGTTTTAATCCATAACTTTTAAAAGCATTTTTTAAAAGTACGGCATTGTTGTCATTTTGAAGAATATTTATATTATAGTCTCCTCCAATTACTATTTTGTTTAAAGTCTTTGTCGATTTAATTTTTGAGAGGTACTGGTTTAGTTTTCCAATAAAAGTATTTATGCAACTGTCTGGACTTCTGTAGATACCAGCTATCAGGAATTTTTCTATTCCGGAGTCAATTTTTATTTCACAACATTCAAACACTTTATTTTCCGATAAATTCTTTCCTATGTTCGAACGGATTGTTTTTAGAATTGTTTGTTTATTTCTGTAAATAGCTACTCCACCCATTTTCATGTTATTTCTCTCATAGCTACTTTCCAAAACAAAATTTTGAAAATTTACCATATTGATTTGTTCAGAGTGTAGCCCATGTTCACTAACAATAAAAAAGTCAGGATTTTCTTCTTCTAGGAAGATTTCAATTTGACCCATTTTCATAAGAAGACTTCTTACATTTAGATGGATGATCTTTAAATTTGTAATTTGATTGATTTTGATATTTTTTGGTTTAGTGTGCCAATTTTTTAATCGTTTTCTATTTCTGTTGTGTTTAGTTTGTTTTTTTGATTTTGACAATTTTGATTTCCCATTAAACTTATGTAATTATTTATTAGGCTACACATGACATCTTTACCTGCCAGGTTCAAATGTAGGCCATGAGTGGTGTAACAGCTTCTATCAAGCATTGAGTTTAAGCTTAGATATGCCCATTTTCTTTTGGTACATTCATCTTTTATCTTTTCGTTTTGTTCTTGAATTAAAGGGTTTTTGGATACGTCATCAAACCTGAAAGGCGTCTCGACCCACAGGACGTCTCCCTTTCGGATGCCGGCCAACGAGTCAAATTTTTGCGTCAGACCCGAGATACTATCCTCTGAAACTTGGTTTGTCCCCCCCCATTACTACCAGTAAATCCGCAGGACTCACCCCCTTGGCCTCACCCCCTCGGCCTCGCCTGCATGATCGATCAAAAAAGAAAGAGGCTTTCCGGGAAAAACGCTGGCTCTCACTTCGGCGTCCATTTCACTCTTTATTCTGCCATAACAACGTCTGCCATGGCTGTCCCCTACAAGGTGAATTTTTTTCTTTCTACCCGACCCCCCCTTTTTGTGTTGACTTCCCCTCTGAGCTCCGTTCCTCTTATCTCCAAGAGGAGGGAATTCCACCATTGGTAAGTTTACCACCTCGGTAGCACTCAAAGTCTCAAAGTAGTTTGAGGTTCTGAGTGCCTGGTCCCCCGTCTCCGTAGTAAGCACCCTCCCCCCATTGACAACTCTCCGCCATCACTGTTCCCTGTTCATCCTTTGATTTTTTGTTTGTAAAAGAAACCCTAAGTTCATCGATCTCTCTTTCTTTTAAGATCAGCGCAGACTTGAGCGACTTGTTTTCTTCTATTAAAAAACTATTTTGATTGCTTAAATAGTTCCTTCTTATGGTTTTCAATGAGAAGGTCTGTGTCTATATTTTTGAAATTTAGGCTATGGTAATAGTTAATACACAGTGGGCAGGCCCATGGTCACCTTTCCTAATATTATTAAACAGAGTCTTTTTTAATTTACTACACTCTCTTTGCGAGTGAAACCACTTATCACAGATATCACAGGCTATTGAGCTGCATTCGCTGTCGTCAATCTGTAGTGAGCAGGCAGCGCATGTCATAACAGTCATCCTTGGTCCTAGCCTAAGTAACTTACTACTATTTGTTTGCTAGCATAAGATGTTAAAGCAGCAACTAATTTACTACTAAAGTGCAGTCAGTACAAAAACCAAGAGTGAAATAGCTCTGGGAAAAAAGAAAAACCCTGTTTTTGGTTGCTTTGTATAGGTAAAGTCGTGGGCATCGGCAGGATAGGCTATGGGTTAGAAGGGTGGGTATTGCGGTGTTATCTGGGTTACATGTGTAGGATGGCACTTTTCTTCAGAGGTGACTTCTTGTAGATAAATGTTGATGAGTTTAAGATGAAAATTGATTATATAAAGCACTGTATTTCACTGTAGACATAAAGACTGAAACACGTTGACTTTTAAGCTCAAAGTCGGCAACCGCCCTCTACGTGATTTTGGTGGAATAAAGTCGGAAAAAAGTCAAGATTTTTAGTTCAGAGTTCTTATTACTTTGTATATCATTGATTTAAACACAGAAAATAAAAACTTTTGAATAATTTAAAAGATTAGAGCTGATAAAAAGACGAGCTGAAAATAGAGCTGCCGACACTCCTAACCTCCTGAGGAATTAACCTCAGCAGTAAGATTCAGTTTACATTGACACAAGAATGCTTTTGTTTCAGGAACCAGGCTGAGATGGCCCACACTTGCCGAGGGACGATAAGTCTTCATGGGGCTCTAATCCATACAGTTGATTCGTGTACCTTTGTCATATCAAATGGCGGTACACAGACATTCCATATTAAGGCAGCGAATGAGGTGGAAAGGCAGAGATGGGTTACAGCACTGGAACTGGCTAAAGCCAAAGCTATTAGAGCCATGGAATCTGGTAAATAAGATGATATTAATTAAATTAATAGTCACTTATTATGCACATAACTTTTGTTGTGCTAAAAATGTTTATGTACAAAGTTATGTATAAATTAAAGAATGTCCAGTGTATCACTCTATAATTAGAATCAGTATACCTTAATAATGGTGGAGATATGCATACATGCCCCTTCGCTTACAATGTTACTTTTTCATTATGTTTAATTTTGGATTGAAATGCTACTACATATTTGAGTTTAGAAAGAAATTAAAACGAACCTCTTATATACAAATTTATCCCGCATTACTTACTTTCCAAGTGCAATTTGTTAGCATGAACGTGATTCAGTTTGTGTTTGCACAGCAAAATTAACTTTGGTGATATAGTTACATGTTTATTATATTTTAAAATCTTTTTCAAATTCTTGTTAAATTATAAAATCTCTCTCCTGAAACTCATATATATATAGTGAATTATCATGTTCATAACTGTAGATAGTTTATTAATTTACTGGTTTATTACTAATTCAATTGGCATACAATTTGAGCTCTACATAGTGAAACATAAAAGCTTTTTGAACTAAAAAAATAGACGTTTTATAACATAGAAGATTTTTTGGCCTCTACGTAGTTTTCAGCTGTTCAGCAACAATTGAACAATTGTCAGCTGGTCAACAATTGAGGCGGTAGCTGCTAGAAGGGCCTATCTCAAAAAACCATGTTTTGAGAAAACTGCATTTAAATGTTTACTATTGGATGAAAGCCATTTATTTTGATAATTTATTCACTTATTATATTTTTTATTTTACAAACAGATTTCTCTTTTATATTTCCACAGTGTAACTGAGTTTAATTACTTTTATTAACCCTACTACCAGCAGTAATAAAACCCTACATCGGCATGCTGTTTTGTAGCGTCACATAACGGTACAAAAGTTAAATAAAAAAATTAATTTTCTTACCTAATATTAGGGGCCTTTCTAGTTCAGACAAAATAAAACAAAGCAATAATTTACATCAACATAATTCTTTATTAACATGGTACAACCTAAACACATTTTAATGTTAAAATTAGTGTGTGAGAATAGCGTAATAAATACTGTTCACTTTTAGTTTTTACTTTGTCTATTAACTTAATCGGAAGGACATTTTTCTGCATTCTTCTCAAAATAATCTACATAAAACCATCGGTTTTCTTCACTTACTGCAGACATAAGGGAAAGAACATCATCTACTTTTCTTTTATTAATTTGTATGGAAGATGTACGTTGAAGATCAAGATCTGCGGAGAAAGTGCGCATGTGCTGAAACTGCTCATAAACTCCTGTAGAAAATGTTTTACAGCATGATATAGTTCCAGATGGATCATACATAATCACTGAATATTTTTGAATACTATACTTAGGTGTAGTTTCTGTATGAATTCTTTTCATTTCAATTGATTTTGGATTACGTAAAAAAAAGGGAGCAAGAGCTTTGTCCCAGTTTACGATTATTGATGCATCGTGAACCAGTATGAACGGAGATGGTTTATGGCGAGAAAGAACTATTCTCTCAAGGTAGTCTTTGGGATTTTCAATTATTTCATTCTGCTTGAGCTGTTTTTTTACCAATCCAAAGTTCCTATCGCATTGATTGAAAGAGTGTCCCCTAACTGGAAATATCTGTTTAACCTTTACATTATATTTCTTTGACAACCATGAACAAAACTGTGTCATTGTGGCATTTTTATTCTGGCCGCCACACGCGTCCGACAACAGCACAACTTCTTTTATATTTTGAAGTTTGTTGAAAACCTTTTCAAAACAATCAAAAACAAATGACGCAACAGAGTTAGCACCCTTTTTTGACTCACCTTCAATAAACGTATAGAAATAGGATGTATCGTCATTGTGAACATGAACATTAAATAAATACAGCCATAAAAGCCTTTTATAAAATTGGGAAGTGATATTTAACTTGGGTAAGGGAAGGTTCTGGGAGTAGTCGAACTCCAAAACTAAGACATCATTAGATTGTTTGCACTGTTTGATCAAATCTTGTTTTATTTGTTTAAACCTTTCAGCTCTTCTTTTATGAACATTATAGTCATTACGGCATGGATCGTTTTGGTTGATTTCAAGCTTTTTCTGACATTGAGTGCAATAGTCACACACATCCGTTTTTTGGACGTTTTAGAGCAAAGTTTGTCCTTCTAAAAAATTTAAAATAGGTTTTATATTTCATTGGCAGAGCATTTCCAGTTTTCTCCATGTAATACTCTGAAAACAACTTGTAAATGCCTATGATTGTGATAGTTGGGTCTTCAAAATACAGCCTATTTGACTTAGTATAATGACTAGGCCTATGTGGAATTTTCTTTAAATGTTCAGTAGCAAGTTGCCACACAGTTTCCCCGAGGCATTTCTTAGTATGTTTTCCTCTTCTCTCTTCAAAGGACTCCCCTGCCATCAACTTAGCCTGGATTATTCTAATCCTTTTTTGTGATACTTGAAATATTGACAAAATAAGATTTCGACATACCTGTAACTGTTTTCCATTAAAATTAATGTGATACTTCCAAACAGCAGATCGATCAATTTTCTTACTCTCACATTTAACCAAACACTCAGTTTTCTTATCCTGTATTGTCATGCAACTACTCAAGTATGAATCTTGACCACTTTTACCCAAACAGGGTGTCCAGCAGCCTTGAAAATCGGGAAGAGCGGGAATTATGCTTGAATTTTACATGCCTTGAATAGGGCGGGAATTATGCTTGTTTTTTGTAGAAAATCGGGAGTTTTGATTTTTTTAACGCCGCTGCCGTTACTAATGCTAGGCGCCCACTGCGACCGTCCCGGCCTTTTTGTCGAAATACACGCAATCAAATTGGACACCCGCCCACTGCGGGCGGCCCGGCCCGGCCTTTTTGTGAAGTCGAAATACACGCAATCAAATTGGACACCCGCCCACTGCGGGCGGCCCGGCCCGGCCTTTTTGTGAAGTCGAAATACACGCAATCAAATTGGACACCCGCCCACTGCGGCCGGCCTATCCGGCCTCGGTCGGCTCTTCGGGTGCCGTGTGGGCCGAGTCTTCCCGGGCTGTGCCGGGGCGGCCGCAATGGGCGGGTGTCCATTTGATTGCGTGTATTTCGACTTCACAAAAAGCCGGGCCGGGCCGCCCGCAGTTGGTGGGTGTCGATTTGATTGCGTGTATTTCGACTTCACAAAAAGGCCGGGCCGGGTTCACTCCGACCTAGCACCGCCCACTGCGGCCGGCCCGGCCTTTTTGTGAAGTCAAAATACACGCAATCAAATGGACACCCACCAACTGCGACCGGCCCGGTCCAGCCCAGCCTGGACGGGTCGCAGTGGGCGGGTTTTCATTTGATCGTATGCATTTTGACAGAGTATAAAAGTCCGGCCTGGGCTGGACTGAGCTGGTCGCAGTGGACGCCGTGCTTAACACGAATGAAGATATTGAAGCAACAGTTCGATTATGTTCACATCAATGTTAAATTGATAGAATACAAAGGAAATTTGGAAGCAACTTGCTCTCGTTGCAGTCGCCAAAAATGGCGTTGTAGTAGGTTTGAAGAGAGATGGCATTTATATATGCTTGATGTTAAAGTAATTTGAAGAGTGGCTAAATAGCCACGCGTAGGTACCCGACTATATATTGCATTTATAATATTCGCATGTTGAAGAGGTTGCCCAATTCTTTGAAACATAGTGATGAATATTAAATATTTCATTTTAAGGTAATCGAAAAACGTGATCATGTGATCAATTATGGTGTACAATTGGATGCCTATAGGATTTATTTTAAATTTATTTGAGATATATAATTAATACAACACTTTTTTAGTAACCTAGGTGTTTATTTACCCTTGCTACACTTATTAATGGTTGTTATCATTTAACGTATTGTCAATAGCCTTCTTATTTGTTTAAATTAACTTGTGCAATGAGTAAAGGTGCAATACATCGTTAGTAATTCAAATGTTAAAGTTTTATAACTTTCACACATGTTTTCTAAAGAGAGTAAAACTTTTTCTGTGACAAATTTATTTTTTAACACAAAATAAATTGTAAAAAGGGTTCAACATTTGAATAGCCCATGTTTTGGACTTTTTGAGTTTAATCCTTTTTTACAAAATGAATATTAATATATTTTTATTTATTTTAACAGTTATTTTGTTTTTATGAAACTTAATTCACCTAAAACTAACCTACCCTCGACTGGTTTAGAATTGTAATGGGTTTGATGTTGAAAGTGTAAGTAAAACTTCTTTAACTTAAAAGTAAAACTATTTCTTTACTATCCTGTGTTTTTGAGGGTTGTTTTCAGACTTCAAATAAAAAATCGAAATCATTTACCTATTTGGATATTAAAATGTATTTGCAACAAACTGTTACAATATAAACATTAAATTAGGCTTTGGTACTTTATCATAATTTTTATAATTATGATGAAGTTTTATAAATTTTTTGTTTATTTCTTTATGAGAAATCTTTATTGTTACGTGGAAAGTAAACACTATTTCGTGACTTGATTTTGGCTTGTAAAATTGTTAGTTACCGATAAAGAGCCAAAAGTAAACCGCGACTATAGCCTTGAATTTTATAATTTTGAGCCTTGAAAACCTTGAAATGTGCTTGAATTTTAGATTTGGTCATTACTGGACACCCTGCCAAAGGATTTCCGTAAAATTGGTTAAAAACGTTAAGTTGTTCATCAAATGAGAACTTTTTGTAACACTCATCCCTTTTGCAACATGATTTAACTGTATTATTAACTTTAGGCGGAACATCTTTTCCCAAAGTGGAAGTATAACCTAGGCCTGACTGCCGCTTTTGTTTCCGAACATTACGGCCCCACTGTTCAGTGCTAACTACTTTTCTCTTTACACCTTTTGAGTTAGACTTCAAAAGAAGTTCACCACTCATTTCTTCAGTATCTAACACCAATATAAATAAAACACTCAAATACTACTTGTAAGCTACACAATCACAATACAAAACAACAAGAAGTGAGGTTATATTGTACAGCAGAAAACACAAACACACAGCCAGCTGATGCCACCATTTGTCTATGCTAGAAGGGCCTCTCGACACATAAACGTTTAAATAGGTTTATCTTGACAACAAAGAGGAATATTTGAATGAGTGAGATGGAGGTTATACTTAAACATATGGAGAAAAAATATAAGCGATCTCCTCAAAAAGGGCCCATCTCGAGATAGGCCCTTCTAGCAGCTACCGCCTCAATTGGGAATTTGCCAGGATGACTAGGAAAAAACTGTGAAGTTTGTAGCGTAGTTAATACATCTGGCGGTGGTCCTGGAAACATATCTAAATATTGTAATAAATATAGAAGTATTGTTCTATATAGAAGTCCTTTGTGTTTGGAATGCGTAGTTTAGTCTGATTAGTAAATATGTCAATGTAAATGTGTCATGTTAAACCAAATGGCTCCTTTATATAGATATTTTCATGTTATGTGTCAAAACGAATTTTATGTATTCAAACTAAGTAACCAAAATGTATAAATTGGAACCATACATGTTTTCTTAAATTTACAACAGTTTAGATGCAATGTCGACTGTCAACTTTCATGTAACCTGTCCTTACTTCACTTCTATAAAAAGTAGAAAGTTCTAATTTGTTTTTATAAAATTAGGGATGGATTATTTTCTATACTCTATATCTTAATTCTTAGCTGTATCGAGGGATCAACAATTCTCGATATCACAGCCCTTTTTCAGTGGATTCCTATACTAATATCATCATAAGTATATTATTACAAAATAATTAATAAAATTAACAGAAGTGCTTAAAAAGTACTCGGTAAGTCATGTTTCACAATATCATGACTAGAGATGTGTCTAAGCTGAATCTCGAATCTACCATTCTGCAAATAAGTCTATTTGTGGACGACAGTTGATCAGCACACAAATAGCCAATCACTAAAAAGTGGTATAGTAGTACTTTGTCTATAATAATTATTATTGTATTTTAAAAATAATATTTTACTAACAGTTTGTATTTTATATGTTTATAATTGTGCATTGGCTTGAGTCTATTAAGTCTATTTGTGGGCAACAGCAGATCGGCAATACACAAATTACTGATCGCTAAAACGTGTTATAATTGCAGATATTTGTGTATGAAAAATGCAGATAGATAATCAAATTTACAATTACCAATGTTCTATAAATATTATTTGGCTTACAGTTTGTATTTTCTATGTCTATGTTCATGCATCACCGCGCATCTGCTGCGTCTTCTCAGTGGTAAACAAAGACATTTGCTAATTGTTGTTTATCTTGCAGTTTGAGTATCTTGTATTTTATCTTAATAATGCTAAAGTTAAAGGCACTAGATTTTTACTAATCGGTAATCGTTAAAAATAGTGATGAAATTGGATTAACATTAAATATTATTAATTATTAATCACTGTAATAAGATTTGAAGCTCTAAAATTACAATGAAAGTTACTGTCAGTAGCTTTCAGTAATTTTTAACGTTATAATGACTTAAATGGAAATTTTTGGCTACCTAGTCTTGTACATTGCTAACTTTACAAATAAAACCTACAATTTTTTAAGTGCTTCAACCAGCCTGCTGTAAAAAAGCTATTAATGCTTAATATTGAACAGATTAATCAAATAAAAAGTCGAGATGAAATAACATTGAAATTACCAATATCATGAGTGTTACCGACTTGTCACAAGGTTACCGATTTGTAAAGTAGTGGTAGTGTAATGCAGAACGAATTATAGTGATAAGGAATAAAAAATACACGTAGCAAGTGTTATACATGTTTTAATCTGTAACAAATACTCTGAATGTGTCAAAAAAGCTGATACCTCTTAACTTACAAATGTCTGTTGTTCTGGCTTGTGCAAGCATATCTTTAAAATGGTTGTGCTTGCTTTTGCATTTATGGATTGCGTTTAATAAAGTACTGTTGAATTTGTAATAAAAATGTAAAATAATGTGAAACTTGTATATTTTTTTATACCAACGCTGTATTTTTTGTTATTTGATTTTCAAAATTTTAAGCGGGCACCAATTTGTTAATGTTAAATCAGATCACACAATCATTTATTGTGTTTTCCTGAATTTTTATCACAACCTATGTAGAATGTTTGGTACCTGTAGCTTTACTAGTTCTGGAGATGATATTTAAAAAAATACAAATTATAGCTAGTGGCTAAATAAAACTTTTCTCAGCACCCTTTTTTGAACACCCTTGTACATAAATACATATCAGATCATTGTATTTAAGTGTTATTGTATTTATTCATTATTTATGTTTATTTTTTTTAGAATAAGGATATTTTAATTATATTGACGAGTCATCTTTTCATTGTAAATTATATTTATTACATTATGTAATGTTATCTATATGTACGAGGGTCATCCAAAGTGTAAGATCCATTTCGTGTTAAGTATTCGAGTGGTAAGTGAACAGTGTAATATGCACGTGTGCTGACCCCCAGCGTACCTTGCATACAAAATGACGCAATTTGCAGTGAAATCATTGTAGAATGTTGTTTATTGTGCGAATTCAAGACATTTAATCAACCCGCCATCTGCAAAATACAATCAGTTATCTGGTTTTTGACAGCAAGGAACATTCCAGCAGCGGATATTTATAGAAATATAAGTGAAGTGTACGGCTTTAATTTGACGAGTGACAGAAAATTGTAGAAGTGGGTGAGAGCTTTCATAGACGGACAGGAAAATGTCCATGATTTTATTGGCCATCAGTTAATTTGATCAATGTCATTGATGACAATATTCGTGAAGATCTGCAATTTACCATTTCGTCATTAGCATTGGAATTTCCGACAGTAAGTAAAACGACATTGCAAAAAATTGTCTCTGAAAATTTGAAATTTCGCAAATTGTGCTTACGTTGGGTTCCAGGCTGCGTACTGAGGAACACAAAATGAAAAGAATGGTTTGTGATCTTGTGTGTTTGTACGCTGTGCCTGATCGTTAGTTTATTGCATATATCAAAATTTTAAGAAAAATTTACTATCTAATTCTTACTCCAGATTTGAAGACTGTTGTAAAACACATCTCAGGTTTTTTACTGAAGTAGGCCTTATAGAAAAATTTAACTATGGCACCATCAATACCTTAGACCGTAATAAACTACAATGGCCATTAGTTATACACTTTTTTGACCGAAATAGGCTTCTCAGACTTTTGTATGTGTATATATTCTTGATCGGGACATCAATGCAAAATCAAGTTCCATTTCAACCCCACCCCCTCCTGCCCTAACTCTGCCTCTTTAGTAAAGACATTTTTCATTTCATTTTTTATTTAATTTCAAAATGACATAGAGCCCCATTGTTTTATAGGGCAATACATATTTTTTTTAACAATAAATTACAATGTGTGTTCTTCACAGCTTGAATAGTATATCAAAATCAAATTGTAATAATAATAGCCATAGCAATAATAATAATAATAATAATGTATGTATAATCAAATACATGCAATGCTACTAACCTTTGAAAGAGATAAATTGAAGAAGAGAAAATGTAGTTTGAGAAAAATAAATGTACAGTTTTACAACTGGATCGAGTTGAGACAAAATGAAACATCATTATGATAATTTATGAGACGTTAATGTAACAACATTAGAGTAGTGAAACAGCATTACATAGTGGATTGAAATTATTATAAAATGTTAGGTATAACAATGAAAGAATAAATAGGCATCATAATATAGACTATAAGACTAAGTAGGCATACAGTAGTATACCAAATAGGCATAACAATATTAGACTAAGTAGGTATAACAATATGTAAACTAATAATGTATAACAAGAATAAACTAAGAAGGTGCAACAAACAATAATAATATTTCACACTCCCAACAGTTAATTGACAAATAAAATTACAATAATGATAGACTATGTGTGGTGTTTACAGATCATGCAAGCAAAACATATCTACAGGTATAAATGTACAGCAATGATTTTTCTGGAGTCTCAGGGTTGGAAGTTGATAGATCTCACAGCCAGTGCAGCGCTCCTCCTGAATGTGTGTTTTATCATGCTGAATGAGAATATTAAGTTATGTGCTAAGTACTCTAAATTCTTTTTATGTTATTGAGTAAAAAAATAAAACATGTATTGACATTCTTTAGTATTAAGTTGTTACGAATTCACAGCTGATGCAGCGTTCCTCCTGTATGCCATAGTGCAGATAATTTGTTGAATGATGCTGGTTGGTGAACAGCTGAGAATGTCTTGCAGCGTGGGGGACGTGAAAGTCTATCATATGCAGTACAGGACAGTTGATGTTGTTATTAAACACTTAGAACAAGAATAGAAGATCTGCTATAGTTCTTCAAGTTGACAAATTAGGAAGGTTTAAGTACTGCTCTATCTCTTGTACGTTCACTTCCAAGTAGTTGAGACCCAACATAACACCAATCAACCTCATTAAACGTCTCTGTACTGCATCTAAGGATGAGCAATGTCCAACTTGATGAGGCTTATTATTAGGATCAGCATTAGTCATTACATCATTAGTGTGTTAATTGAAAAGCTATGAAAATTAGGATTCTTCCACTCTGGTTTAAAATAATTTAATTGTTACTGTAATCTTTATTGTGAAATATTGGATAGATATTCCAATTATGTACTTATAAAAACTGTTTCACTCTACAACTTATAGACTCCAAAACATTGCTCTTTAAACTTAAATATAAAATGGATCTAAAAAGATTAATTTGTCAGACTTTTCTTTGGTATAGATCTTTTGGCTGGCTGTGTATATTCAAAAGAAGTTCTAGAGATGGTTTTGATAACTTTGTTTGATGTGTAATGCACTAAATCTTTTAAATATTTTTGTAGTCTATACTTTGTTAATACTTGATTTTTGATCACTTGTGTTGGATTTTGTTATTTATTTTTGACTTGTTTTCTCACTTGTGGGGAGACTTTTTCATGTCTTAAATATTCAAATATTAGATGTACTTCTTTTCTTGGAGACGGATATGAGTCAGTTAAATGTCCCTTCTCTCTATGCACACGCTTTTTTTACTTGGCTAACTTCTTTCCTAGTTTTTTAAATTAATGCTATAGTTCTGTAAACCTTTATTTCATCTCTTAGGATTTGTTTGCGCTTTCTCCATTTTTTGCCCAGATTCCTCTCTTGCATCCTCTGATGGAAAACCTGGGGGAGTATCTGTAACTTCTTCTAATGCACTTCACAATTTCAAGGCATCTTAACATAATTTCTTCCTTTCCAATACTTTTTTTATTTTCTATGTTCGCTAGTAGTCATGACTGGTATTTCCTTTCTTTTGTTTTATACTTTCAAACGAGAAGACAATCTCCGTAATTTTTCTTTCTTCTATTCACTCAGTCTTTCTCTATACATTCACTGATGTTTCTTCATCAATGTTTTCTGTCTCTTGTACTTTCCTTTGCTGCCAGCTTAGAGGAACGTGCAATGATTCTTCACAACATAGAATCAAAAACAGAGAAAAGTGTTGGACAGAGTGTAAAAATGTATTTCTTAAATTTAAAAATGTATATAAGTGATTTGATTAATTTATGATTTTAGAGGTAATATTTTAACAAATTTGTGTTAATTTATAGTAAAATAATCCAAGTTTATTCTAATTTAACATGCTTCTGAAGATATGGAAACTGAAAGACTTAATCACTATTATGTACTGTTCACATTTCGTTGTAATAAGTAAAAATAATGTTGACATGCATTTTATCATCACTTTCTAGTATTGTGTAATTAAAATTATTTCAAAATGGTTATTGCAATCCACATAGTTTTTAAGTGTAGCTTTAACACTATACCTCATCCGTAACATCACCGATTTGTGATTGTCAGATGTAACTTAGTATGGCGGTGTTAAATGTAGAGAACATAACTTAAAATATTGTTTGCTAATAATAGCAGTAGTATAAGATAGTTTTCAGAAATGTTTTTAACTCTAATTTCTAAAGAATTATTGTTACCGATTTTATGAGTAAGTAAGGTACTGACAGTGTCTTACCTCCTAACTGATTATTATTTATCTGAAGCCTAAGATTCAAAGCAATTTTTACACAGATTGATGTGAACTCAGGTTTTACTAAGTCACTGCTTCAGTTGTATTATTGGTTAATAGTTTTTATTTTATGCATATATGATTTGTTTTGAAGTGAATTAACAGATAACAGTTCAAAGACAGAAGACGACATAAATTAATAAGTAATGTAAATTACTATTTTAAAATTAATAAACAGCTAAAGAAAAGTGTTTAGTTAAATAAAACAATACACTTTTACCGCAAATAATATATTTAGTTATGAATATATTTCCAAGGATTTAAATTACTACATTTTGTAAGATTGACACAAGTGCTGATTTGGAACTTAAGTTTTTGTATCAGTAAGCAATATATATCACTGATCGTAATTTTCCCGTAATGTGCTAAACGGGGTAACTTGCACTGTCTCATAACAGCTCATTATATTCATTTTAGTTCACCGAAATACCATCAGAATTCACAAGAGTGCTTGTTTGGTCTTCCATTGTTATGTTGATGGAGTGTGACGCATCAGAAAAGTTGTCACCAGTCACAACATTGAATTTTGTTGACTTTGGCCACCTGCACGCACATTTAGCCTGCTGTTTCTACACTCAAATTGGGTAAACTCCTTTGTAAAAGACAACAACTGAGCAAGTATTATTTATTTACTATCCTTTTATTAAGCGCAAAATGTGTTTTTATTAAATATTTGACAAATATATTCAATAAAATAATAAACTTTGAAACATAATTAATAAATTAAAGGAACTAAGGGTAAATGACAAGTCAAAAAAATATACTAATCTTTTATCTTAGTACACCATATAAAATAAGATATAACAGTGCATTGAACAAAATTGAAAAGCGTTAAATTGTATTTAAATGATTATTAAGTGGTTTTTACAAGTAACAAACATCTCCCACCTACATTAAAGAAGTTAGCCAGCATCTAAGGAGATGTTCCTGTAAAAAGTCAATGACAGAAGTCAATTAATAATTTGGTTAGTAAGTACTTAAATGTTCATTAAAAACTCAGATTTGACTTTTGGAGAAGTATTAAGGTACCAGACTGACTTGACTACAATAAAATTAATACTGAATCTCACTGAGACCAGGTTTAAGTAATATCCTACCCTTGGCCTGACTTTAAGCTGCTACCTTTTGTGCTAGGGATATTTCATCTTTCGATGGTACTAAATTGTTCCTTTACGTGTTATGTGACTACAAAACAAGTATACTATTGTCACGATTAATATAGTTTTAACGTTCTTTAAATAAATAATAAAATATTAGATTGTTTTTATTATCTCTAATGTGCAATGATCTAACACACAGTTACAATATAATATTCCTAGTTCTGTATTGATGACATGAGGGACGCTCGGCAGTGACAAACCAATCGTTAAAAGTTTTCTGGATGTGAAAATATTTCTCAAAAGTTTATTTGAATAATCCTCTATTTTGTCTAACAATATTGTGAGTACAAAGAATAATTTATAAAATTTACCATATAAGTAGAAACCTTTGTGAATGATCAACTTTTAGGTTTAACTTGGGTGGTGGATGCTTTTGCTATTCTTTTCTGTCTCACACAAAACATGTTTTACCATGGCATATAAAACTCGTAAATCAGTCAAAGGCATCTGATTGTTGAATGGTAATGGTAACTAACTACTTGTGAATCAGTAATCAGTATCTTATTTGCCATTACCTATCATATATAGGAGTAAGCTTCATCAATTATTAAAATTAAATACAGAAATATGCAAAAGACCACAAATACGTATTTCCCATGTCTAATACTAATACCTAATTTTGAATGTGCAGAAGACGAGGAAGATGTTGAGTTCGACCAAGCCCATAAGCGAGAGATGGAGTCCACGATTAAGTGTCTCAACAGTCGTCTAGAGGACCTGCAGACATATAACGAACTCATCAACAAACATGGCAGTGCGCTGCAGCGCTCTCTCTCAGATCTCGAGTCCCACGACAATGCCCAAGATGTGACCACTAAAATGAAAGCGATCAATGAACGTGCAACACTTTTCAGAATTTCATCAAATGCCATGATTAATGTAAGTGATGTATATAATAGAGGTTGTTATGTGTAATTTTGAGTTCATTTGTTATTTTATTAGTCTATCAGCTTTGAAATGTAGATTTTTGAAGCATTCACAAAATGAAAACGATGGTGGTAAAGTGAATTGTTATTAAATTCCCTAGTAAACTTGGTGACAGTGACTATATAACTATGAGAAAGGATCATGTGGTAAAATATGGCATATAAGTTTTTGTTGAAACTCTAAATTTATTTCATTTTCAACTGTTTTCGAAGTCCAAAAGACTTTCCAGTTTTTACCAAAATTGAAATTGTTTAGTGGGAAAATGTTAAACACAATCTTGACAATTGGACTCTCCAAACCAGTGAAACTTAAAAATTCCTGTTACTTTTTGAACACATTGTACAAAGCCTGTATTTTGTGTACATCTACAAGACCCATAAAAATGTTTAAGTTAGTTTTGAGTACGGGATGCACGAATTCAAAAAAATTGTAACAAAAAATATCTGTTTAATGACCGAACAAATTTAACCAGAAATAGTTATTGTATTATATTTATAGTTTACTTTTGATGTATATTTCTTACTTTGTGTTTTTGTTAATAATTTTGTAGTTTATTGTTATTGTTTTGTAGATATTCAGTTTATTTTGTAAAATACTAATGATTAGTTTTTTTGTGGAATATAGACAAATTTAATTGGTTGCTTCTTATTATTGTGTTGTTCAGTCAGTAAAACTCCTTTTTTATATATGTTTATATCTTGCAAATACAGGGTGTTCAGCAACAAACAACTGTGACATGTTTGGCACTCTGTGTGACATTGGTTTGTGTAAGCGTATCTTTAAAGTTTTTGTGTTCACTTATGCACTGATGGATTTCGTTGAAACAAGGACCATTGGAATTGCAATGAAATTGGTCAAATAGTTGGTGTCTAGTACATTTTTTATAACTATACTTTTTTTTTGTTATTTGTACTAGATATTTTCAATAGACCCCATTTTGTTAATATTAAAGAAAATAAGTAAATGATTTTTTTTATTTTACTCTTATCTATTTAAACCTATTTCCTAAATTTGGTTTCCCTACCTTAAATAGTTCTAGAAATATTAATTTTCTTATAAAAAATACAAAATGGCGCCCAGCGGCTAAACAACATATTTTTTGTATCTATATTTATGAGACATTTTTTACTTGAAATGAAGAATACTATTATCACCCACAGAAGTTTGTGACACCCTTTTATGAACACCCTGTATAATTAATTTTAGGTAGTCACTATCATTGTATGTACATTTGTTTGCTTGTTTCATATAGGCCGAATTTTTTTTTAGTTCTTTTTTAAATATTATTATTACTATCTAAATGTGTGTATATTGGCTTTACTCTAGAAAATATATATAATGAAAAAATAAATAAAGTTCTTGAAAATGTTCATTAATAATTCTATGCTGATAAGTTTTAGTATATTCTGTTTAACACAGTTGTACAAAACTCTTATTTTATATAAAATATTGAACCTATGTTTAAATTTTCCATTTCAGTCTTGGCTTGTGCTGTAATTGTGCTGAGCAAAGACTTGATAACCATTTCAACCTCGTGTGTTATGGTTATCATAATATGATACCACGTCTATCATTAATTCTATCATCTAAGTTTTCTGGTTCACACTGTGTCAAATAATTGCTAGCAAAGTTGAAATCTTGAAATATTTCAGCCCAGCTCTTAAGATAACTCTCCATAGCAAGGCTATATATTGGCCATATTAATGGTGTTAGACACTATTTTACATGATATGAACTGGAAACCCTAGAAAATAGTTATGTCACTAGCTTTGTGAGGCTGAGAATTAAAACAATTATTATGTACAAACTTGATGTAGAATTAATAAACATGTGGGAATTTGCCTAAAACTGAAAAATTGAGAACTTTTAATAGGATGAGTGGCAGAGTAAAATTAAATCAACAGGAGTCAAGTGTTTGTTAACATAAAGTTAATAATTGTTTCAATTTCAAACGTGTATGTTGATCTTAATATTGTCAGTGCTTTCAGTGCTATCAAATCAAAATCAGATGTATTATAAAAAATATAATTGTATATGTACAATAGTAAATTAAATGAAGAATAAAATATGAAGCATATAAATACAGAATAACTCAAAATATTTACGTGGTGATTCTGTACAGTCTAAGGACAAGAACTTGATAATTAACTGAAAACATCATATATTTGAAGAAAGTAATGCAAAGTTAAGGTTATAATTTAATTTCAAAAATAAATATTTATTTAAGTTTTAATTTGCTTTGTAAATATTATTAAGTGGTTTATTTTTGTATATTGAATGATGGTAAGTGCCTGGAAAAATGCGGCTATTTTCACAAAGCTATTGTACAAAAGTTTAAACAAAGAAATATTAAGTATTAAAATATTAAATGGACAAGTGTTTATATGGCTAATGGCCAGTGTATAGACCATTCACCACCATCAGAATATAGTTACTGGAAAATTTATGTTTTTTATCTTGAACTGTATGTTTTCATTTTTTGAATATTTGAGTTTGAAAATTAATTAAAATTAATAAAAAAAATCACTATTGAGTATAATTTAAAATTCTTAATAATTTAAGAACATTATAAATATTAAAAATAAGACAACATAATATACAAATCCCTTTAATGTTGTTAATTTGTTCATGCTATTATAATGTAATGGATGATCAACTCAAACTAATCCCACCATTGGGATCTCACAAGAGTATTAATTTTGTAACAAACTTTAAATTGAGAACATTATCTTATTTTTATGCTCAATACAATTATGTAGTTTAAGTTTAAAAATTCTGTAGCCATTTTCCAATATGACTGTCAACTTTCAAATTTCATTTGAAGACTCTATTTTTTCTGTCGGATTTAGGTTTATCATGAAATACTAAGACTGTTTTATTCTTGGTGTTATTTTGATATACTTAATTGTTTAGCTGCTAGAAGCACTGAAAGTTTCAAAACATTTTTTCAAGTTATTAAAGTGGTTTTACCATTTGAAAACAAAAAAATTCAACTCAGAGTGCAATATTTTTTTCAATGGAATGCTAGAAAGGTGTTACGATTTCACAAGTACTTATTAAAGGAAATTTTGTTGCCCATTATTGTTAATTTGCTGGTGAATGTGAGAATGCAACTTATGTTTCAACAAGACGAGCTCCGTTAACCAACACTCTCGCAGCTACCTACATTCGAGTAATAAGTTATGATAAATGTTATGCAAAATGCCCATAATTTTACTCTAATGTTTGTGCTATAACTCTATCAGGGAAATGATATTCAAAAAGTCGGCTTTTACATTAAAAATTGTATGCATAATTCTTCAAAAAAAAATCCACAAAGGTACGGTTGTGATAAGTTTTATAATTTTTCAAATTGTGGCTTTTGAAAACTTCCGGTCTGTGAGAAAAAAATGTTGGCTAAGTTTAAAAACACCCATTTTAAAACTTGTATATTATTTAATTTGATTGCTTTCTGTTTACCCTTAAGCTATAAGCATCTAAATTTTTGAGAACTTAAAGAATACATTTTTGCACATGTCATCTTTAATAAATGTTAAAATAAATGTAATAAATGGTATTATTTATAATAAAGCACTGTTTGTAATGTACAAAGCAAAATATTTGTTATTGAAGTGAAAATTAAGGAACATTGTAGTCATGTAGTTTTTATACATATTCAAATGTGGCACCAAATTGTATATATATATATATATATATATATATATATATATATAATGAACACCATCAGATACTATTTATACATCAAAGTAAAAATTAGTTTTCATCATTCAGTCCTAAAAATAATATTAGTATCTATAGATGTTTTGTAATAGATTGAATATTGACATTTTCTGTCATTAGATGTCTGTTTTTGTAAAACCTGTGACTAATATACAAATCTGACCTTGCCACCTATTGCACAAGAATGTTGATTTAGTTAGTTTCAATTAGACCTTGTGGTAAAATACCACATTTGACTTGAAACATTCAAAGCTTGCATTATTTCCTGGTATTGTCTGCAAAGAATTCAAGCTACGTTCAATTCCTTTAAGACATGAAATATTGGTACCATACTGAAATAGTTATGAGGTCTGATTCTGCTGATGTATCATTGCTCTGTGATATATTGGGAAGGGAAGGGCAACAAATCAGTATTTTGTGTTTTGCTACAATTTGAACAGAGAAAATAAGTATAATCAAAGATTCAGATTCAGATTCTTTATTGGCTATTAAGTAACACAAATTACAATAAGCTTTGTTAAGTTAATACAGCTAAGTCATAATATTACAACAATAAATTGTATGTTAAAAATTACAACAACATTCAAATTCTTAGATAATTAAAATCACAGTTAAAATATTCTTCAGTGGTATAAAAGCATTTTCTTCTTAACCAACTACATATCACACTTTTGTATTTATTACAGGATAATTACCTTACTGCTAATGGTAACTTGTTAAAAAAATATGTACTGTTGAAATTTAAAACTTTTATGAGTCTTGTTCAACCTAACATTTGGGGTCACTAAATTAAGGCATTGTCTGGTCTCATAATTATGATAAAAACTGTGGTTATTAAACATACCAAAATGTTCTTTAACATGTAGCAGATTACTGTATATATACATGCAACTCAATGTCATGATGTTGAGATCAGGAAAAGTTGCTCTACAAGAGTCATAAGCTGATAAACCAGTGATAGCTCTTATTGCCTTTTTTTGCCAAACAAAAGCTTTTTTGGCTGCACTTGAGTTACCCCAGGGTCTTACAACATAGTTGAGTTGCGAATGAAACAGACCAAAGTAGACCATTAACAAAGTTTCCAAGCTGACACATGATCTTAACTTTCTTAAGAGACAAGTTACTCTAGATAGTTTTTTGCAAAGATAGTTAACATGTGCATCCCAGCTCATTTTAGTGTCAAGATAAATACCCAACAGCTTGACAGGATAAAAATAAGGATCATACAAAATGTCTATATTATGTTTTAGTGAGAATAGTAATATGTTCAGTCTTACTTTCATTAATAATTAGGTTATTTACAGAGAACCAGATTTAGGCTTGTTCTAGAGAATCTGTAAGCTGGGTTTTAACATTAATAGGATCGGTATTATAATATAACAAGGTTGTATCATCTGCATATAGCATTGAAAAACATGGTACATTTATACTAAAATCATTAATAAATACTAAAAATAAAAAGGGTCCCAAAACAGAGCCTTGCAGTACCCCTGAAACTACACTTAAGAATTCTGAGGAACAGTTATTAACATAAACCTTTTGTTCTCTGTCTTTTAGATAGCTTTCAATTAATTGTAATTCCAAATTCCTTATTCCATAAAATTCAAGTTTTTTACATAAAATAGAGTGATTAACAGTGTCAAAAGCCTTGCTCAAATCGATCAGTGTAATTCCAGCCACCAGCTTATTTTCAAAACAATTCAAGACAACCTCAATAATTGCTTCAACACCCATTACAGTTGACTGATTTGGTTTAAAGCCAAATTGATAAGGATAGATCAAATTGTATGATGTAAAATACTGAAAAAGTTGTCTTATTAAACAGGATTCTATTATTTTACTAATTATCGGGACTATTGTAATAGGACGGTAGTTCTCTGGTAAATTCTTGTCTCCTTTCTTAAATATAGGGGTAACCTTAGAAAATTTTAAACAGCTAGGAAACTGACCTTCAACTAACATACAATTAATTATATAAGTAAGAGGTACAATTATTATATCTATAATATTTTTTAAAACAAAGTTGGACATTCCACATAAGTCTTCACTATGTGAACAACTCATTTTGGAAACAACAGAAATTACAGTATCACAGTCAATTATACTATATATTCCATTTGAAATCATGTTCAATAATATTAACAGGGCGAGGATAGTTCTCTAAGAGATCAAAATATGATATGTTGCTGGCATCGTCATTAACAATTGTATTTTACACTATTACAACTAGGGTTGACAAAAAACTTATTGAAGGCATCAGGTGTTACAGGTACAATATTATTACTGGGCCCATTCAGATTACTAGATTCATTTTTTACAACTCTCCATGCTGTTTTACATTTATTCTTTGCATTTGTAATCATAGTGTCATTAGCAATCTTTTTCGCCTTATTAATTTCTAGATTGTAATGTTTTTTGAAATTATTAAAAATAATCTTGTCTCTAGCATCTAAGCTTAGTTTCCATCTGTCATATAATACAAAAAGATAAGCTCTCATATCCTTAAGTTGAGGAGTATACCAGGTTTTAAGTTTACATTTAGGTTTTGCGGGTACAGTGATAAAAGGACAACAAATATTAAAATAATAACTTAACATCAACAAACAATGAAAACATAACATCAATAACTATATTATTACATAGACCTAAATTAAACCAGTCAACATTACTAAGGCAAGTTTTTAGTTCCCTAAGGTTATACTTTGATTAAGATTTCGCTTCTGACATACTTCATGTAGGCCTACAACATTAAACTTATCAACACATTATTGGTAAGTTTGATCAATTACAACATTTGTATCTTATTTTGAGACTAAAAAACTAACCCACACACCAGCATGATCAGAAATTATATTTTGTTCTAACAATGTACTGCTAAAAGACGTTTTATCAAGAGTACAATAAATGTTGTTCAGGCAAGACATACCCCTAGTTGGCTTTTCATTAGTGCAATACAAGTTTACAGATCTAAGTACATTTAAAAAGTGGTTTACATTGGTCTTATGTAACTCCAAAATATTTACATTGAGGTCTCCTACTAGGCTAAAGTATCTGTGGGGCTTGGTCATTAAATAAAATAAAATATTTTCAAGGCAATCTATACAATTATAAAAATCAGAATCAGGAGTTCTATATATATACATAAAACAATAAATCTAAATTCTATGAGTCTAACGGCAGAGGCTTCACATAAAAAGTCTACACAAAAATCACTTACGTCCACAGTTTCATATTGGATGCCATTCCTCACAAGAATTGATGAGTCTCTGTGAGTCTTTGGTGGTTTTCTGCAGTAGCTGGATCCAATGTTAAGTCCTTAGGTACATACATAGGCACCTCGTCTTCAGTCAGCCAATGCTCGTTGAGACACAGAATATCAGTCGAGTTATGCTCCAAAACTACTTCTAGTTGACCAAGTTTGCTTCGCAACGATCAAATGTTCAAACAGAAAATATAAACTTTAGTTTGCCTTGAGTCTCTCGGATTTAGGCCATCTTTTGACATTGCTATCGACCTAGCTAGGGATTCGCCGTTTGCAGTTGGCTGTGATGTAAAAAAGGGTTTTTTTCGCTCTTTGGGCCAGTAATGTTTAGGAGGACGATATTTCCCAATTACACAGCCTTCTGGCCACAGTTCAGAATCCAGAAAATATTTACTGTGTTCCTTTGGAACTCCAATTTTAAATGAATTATAATTACTATATTGTGTTTGCACCTTTTCACAGTGATAGTCACCCTCTTTACTTGTTTTTAAGAATTCAAGAATATTGTCATTGTCCACTGACATTTCTAATCCTGACAAAAATAACCAAAAACACTTCTTGGCAGGCTTTAAAAAGCTATTGCTCACCTTACTGGTACCATGCATAACTTGTTGCTTAGTATTTTTGGTAAGTTTATGTGTAGACTTATTATTGATTTTAACTGCAGCAGCATTACTATTCTCTGGTTGAGTACAAGGTATTTGATCACCCACATTAGGAAATTCACGTTGACAGACATACATTTTATGCAGTTCATATCTAATAGCTAGATTTGGTTGTAAAGTTTGAAAAATAATATTTATTAGTTCATAATTTTCTTCAAACTGCCTTGATAGTCATATGGAGTATCCAGTTTATATGGAGTATTCTCTAAACAAGAATGATTATCAGGAAAAAAACTTTTAATGTGAAAAAAGTAATGTTTGTTTTACTATACTTTTGAACATTTATCTTTATTTTTTTTTGTTGCAGTACATTCTCAGATGTACTTTACTTGTCTACATATGTGACTAACTTGTCCACTGACAGACATGACATAATAGTCGACAGATGTATGTCGTACCTGTCAAACAGACTATATACTTCCTCACAGAATTGACATATTTATCCACCTGACATAGACCTGACCTGACATAGTTTTCCAGAATTTTTACTTACTTTCCACAGAATAGACTTGTCCACAGATATGACTTACTTGTCCTTGAGGTGACATGTCTCCAAAGATGTGATTTTATTTGTGCCATATTTGAGGCATTTACAGTATTTTATAGTTTGGCTTATGTTTCTTCTAAAATGTGGAACAGTAGATAATAATCCTACTTTATCGGTTTGGTTTTTTATTTTGACAAACATTTTAATTATTATTCATACACAGGGTGTTTCCAAACTTTTATACCAATCTCTTGGAAAATTGTTCCTTGCAATTGGTTAAATCATCATATAATATAAGGTGTATGTTTATTCGTTAAGCATCTGTTGGTATGTATGCGATATTTAAATAAAATTAATAATTTTAATAAGGTTTTAATGAATTAAATCACATTGTAATGAAATGTTGTTTTTTTTAAAAAGCCTATTTGGTGTTTCTTTTAGAAAGTTTACTGTTTTTTTTTTTTTTAAGATATTTAATGTTAAAATATTAGAATGGCTGCCGTTTTAAAATGGAAGTAGTTTTTGGTTATTTTTTTACACAAATAGACCTAAATTATTTTATAAAAGTTTGGCTTGATTTTGTAATCTGTTTCATAACTATACATTTTATTTTAAATATCATATATAGACAGACAATTCACGAATTTAAATAGACCTGTGGTTATATTATGATAATTTATGGTTCTTATAACCCAAAGGATTGGTATAAGAGTTTAAAAACACCCTGTATAATGGAAGTATATAATTAGTGTAGCCTCTTGTGATGGTTGTGAATGTATATAGACATCTTAGAATCAAAAATGCATATAATTATGAGAAAACTTTTTCACAGTCACCTGTCATTAATTCACTATAATACACTCTGAATATTTGTTCTGGGCTCAAAATTAATAGTCACTAACAATGGAAAATTTCTAAAAATACAGTCAATGATATATTTTGTATTGATATTTTGATATTAAGAAGGATCGTAGGATTTGGGACATTTCCCATCGTTCCTTCAAATTATCCATCGTCAATAAAAACAGTAATTAAAGAGTTATTAGGAAATTATCTCTTGTGTATTGTATAGCAATAAGATGCACACAATATTTGCTGTCAACTGTGTTGATAAATTTATTTTGAAATAAATATAGAGGAATATACATAAAATAAAATCTAACAAAACTGAATTTTATTAAGTTAAATATTTCTCCATTTTGCAGGCATATGACCTTTTAAGCAAGCAAGGAATTTTAATTTATTGATAACTCAACAGTAATTGAGGGTATCAGATAATTGGTGCTATCTGACTGGCTAATTTACTGGAAATATAGGTAATGACATATGTAGAGTATGTAGAAGAAACCTTGGTTGTTAGATGATCATCTAACTGAGCTAATTTCATAAAGATCAATGAAATGTTGCTTATTTTATAGAGAAATCCAAGTTCGGATATGGTTGGAGGTCTGGTCATCAACTCCTGGATGATTTTTGTCTCTGTACTTATCATTAGTAAGATCTTTATGGTTTATATGAAGAATATAATATAATATTCTCACATTTTATTTTTCAAGTATTAACAATCGTTACTCACAAATCAGAAAATGAAATAAATTTTGCTTGTAATTTAATTTTACAAGTATTAAATAAATCACTATAACCACTTTAAGTCATTTCATGAAAAATACTAAAATTATTGTAAGCAACATGGAAGAAGTCCATTGGAGGTGAAGAAACTGGTGATATTTTCTTGAATCAGCACTTATTTCATCATGCAGTAGTGCCAAGTTGTTTTCTTGTTTTAAAGAATAGTCAATACCAAGTAGAGTGTCTGGGCATGGGTTTGAATTATAGGATGTTAAATTAGTCTTTATTAACCATTGATCATCATAATGAAATAGGTTTCATCCATAAATGTCAAAATTAAAATACATAAAAACTGTCTTAAAACTATATTAGACTAATTAAAATCAACAGTAATCTCACAGCCAAAGAATTCTTTTATAGAGTATAACGGAGTTTTAAGTAACCAGCTATACATTCTAGCCCTAAACATACTTATAGGCGCAGTTCTAGCAGATAGTGGTAATTTATTAAAAAGTGTATACCATACAGTTTGTTTTAATTGGCAGTCTTTGTTAATCTACTATGCATTGGGATGTCAATTTTGCTTCTCCCGCGTGTATTATGACTATGTATGTTTTCTCTGATAACAAGTTCAGGTAAGTTGTTTTTACATGTATCACTGTACTGAAAATATACAAGTTCACCACAGTTTACATTAGTTTAATGAACAAGGGGCAACAATGCTCTGCAGGGCCAGCCCAACACATTGTGCGAATTACTTTTTTTAACCAATAAAATGTTGCTGAATAAAGAAAAATGTCCCCACAAAAGCAAGCCATTGCTTAAATGTGACTCAAAACGCCCAAAATATGCTAGTCTAAGGTATTCAATTGAAACAATATCTCTTTCCATATAAGATAGCTCACCCTAGGAATTTTCCTGCAAACAACATCAATATGGGTTCCCAAATTCAATTTTAAATCAAAGTGAATGCCTAATAGTTTTACTGATCTATTTTCTAATTTGTTGATAAATCTATTAAAAGTGATTGAGTTTTTTCGTGGTTACAAAGAAGGTATTGGCTGAGAACCAATTTACTGCACTATCAAGAGCTGATTTCGAAATCGCCTGTAAAGTTGCAATATCTTGGTGTTTGGAAAGTAGTGTTGTGTCATTGGCATAAGAAACAACTGCATCAGCCATGTCATTGGATTGAAGATCATTGGCTGCCACAAAGAAGAAGAACTGTCCAAGAACTGAGCCCTGCGGCACACCCATCTTAACTCAACTTATTTCTGGATTATTTTATTGTTGATTACAACAAACTGTATTTTGTCAGATAAGATTCAATTATTTTCAAAAAATCTTCTTGTACTCCATAAAATTCTAATTTCATTAATAAAAAATCAAACGTGATACAGTCAAATGCTTTGCTTAGATCACACAAGGAAAGCAAAACTTTATCTTTATTTTCTAAAGCATCTAATGTTTTATTTATATTTTTAAGAACTGCAGAAGTTGTATTTTTGACCTTTGCGGAAGCCAAACTGATTGTTAGTTAAAATATTATGATGTTCAAAATAATAACTCAATTCGTTGTACATTAAAGATTAAAATATTTGTGAAAATATTGGGATGATAGAAATTGGCAATAATTTTGCAACAGGTATTTTCACTTTTTTGAGGATTGGAATTATTTTTGTAATGTCCATTCGGTCAGGAAAATAACCAGATTTTAAGCATTGGTTGTAAATTAAAGAAGAGGTTCACTAATTAAATGAATAGTCCTTTTAATTAAATAGTTAGACAGCGCATAGCAGTCCATACTTTTGAAGTTAGAAAATGTAGAAACAAGCAGAACAGTCTGACTCGATGTAATTTCATTCCAATGGAAGACAGTTTGCTTCACATGCTGCCCTTTAAGGAACTCTGCTGCTGACGAATTTATAGATTTTAATTTTTACTGAGGTGTTCAACAGAATTCAGAAAAAAAAACAGTTCAATTTATCAGGATCCAGTGTGATGTCTTGTGTGTGTGTGTTAGTGAGCTTTCTTGAAAGATAACATCCCATGCTGCTTTACATTTATTTGGAGCACCTTCAATGTAATTTTCACATGCTTTTTTTATGGCAGAAACCAATTCATTTCCGTACAGTTTTTTTACATTCAAGGTAAGTTTTATAGTCATTATTTGTAAGCTTAGAACCACGCCTATATAAATCCTTATAAGTGGTATGCAGCAAAAGCATTTTTCCCCTAATTACTGTAATTAAGCAGTATACCAATAAATTATCTTGCATTTTGCTTTGTTTGTTTTATATTTCTTATCCAATGGAGAACAATAGTACCATAAGTATAAGTAAGTGTATACATTGAAAAAGAAGTTGTAAAACTAAGTACAGATGTCAGAAGTGTCAGAAATAAAATTCCAATCAACCTGTTTCAAACTCTCAATAAATGCCTCTATGTATTCCTTTTTATGTTTCCTAATGTACGGTATACAAAATTGTTATTACATAAAGGTTCAGTTAGATTAGAACTGCCCTTCTTGGATGAATTTCGAAAATATTTAAAAAAATACTTAATTCTGTTTAGTTTTGGATTTTATGTGAAGGCAATGTCAGCTAATTTTATAAAAACAGCATTTAAAAAATCAGCCATTTTTAAGAGGCCAGTTATTTTTTCTCCACTTGCATCAAACGGTTCTTGAGGCTCTGTTGTACTTTCAGGTCTTCTCTCTTGGTTTATCAAAGCCCACACAGCTTTTGTTTCGCTTTCAGAACTGGGATGTTGTTGTTATTCTTATGGCAGAGTTTTCTGGTCATGTGGCTCAGTAACAACTCCTCAAATTTTCTTTGGTTGCGGCAAAGCCCTAGACAATTGATGTTGATGTCACCCATGAGAAAAGTAGGGCAACTTCAAGTTGGGGCTGTTTGTTAAGAGAGATAATTTCTAGAAACTGTTTCCATGAGATTTTTAGTGCCATGACATACACAGGCTGCTGGTTACTCTTGATTTTCACCATCACAACCTCACTTGTCAGCTCTCGACTAAGCTCTGTGATTTGTACTGGGTTAACCACAGATGTCAGAGAATCCTTACAAAAATATTGCCACTCCTATTCTGTGGTATATCCGGCTGAAGTCTGAGATTAATTCATAGCCAATCAGATTTGTATTGTGAAGTGGGTCTATCTTGAATCCATACTCTGTTATGATTAATATATTGGGGCTGATTTGTTCTAACAAGTGATTAATAATGTCAATTTTATTGATCTGTGTTTCAGATGAAACTCTTGTACTTTTTTATTACAGAGTGGTAGAAATCTGTTTGTTAAAAAAAACTGATCATAGGTCTGTTTGCGAGTCTTTTGGCACCCATTGGAGATCGGAGTATTTTTTGGCACATTATTGATAAGCTAACAGCCTCTTAAGAGTTTCTAGTTGCATTTTCGATTAGTATTTTGAGTATGGGCTTGACTGTGTCCCCCTGTTGAGTGGTTACTCAGTTTCTGTTTTGGGGTTTGGCTATTTCCTTGAGTTGTATCAACCCATGAAAAAAATGATGTTACCTGAGATTTGCATTTTTTCATCTGCATTGGCACACTAAAATGATTTTTCCAAAAATTTCTTGTTATGGCTGCAGTCTTAGAGAGGTATTATGTTTACACATGAACCTGTTCTGTGGATCTGGTATAGTACTTTGTTTTGGAGCATCTTGACTACTTTGCGACTTTAACTGACTTCTGATTTCAAACTGTTTACAGCTAATTCTAATTACTTTTATTTTAATTGGGCAATCTCCAGAAGAACCAATAAAGTTTCAGGAAAAATTATTTCACTTTGGTGGAGAAATGTTGACTTATAGTTTGGGTATGAGTGATTATATATGTTACTGAGTTTCTATTCAATATGGTTTGGCTTTTGAGATTAATTTTAAAAATTTTAACAGTATTTTGTAAATTACTAATTTTTTTAACATATTGATTGACTATTTTACTTTGATTTCTGTCATGTTTCTCAAAGATATGTTGCAACTTTACTTGTAGTTGTTTTTATTTCTCCAGTTGACTTTCCACGACAGATATTTGATGCAGTAACCCCTCTATTTTATTATTTTATGTAGATTTTTCTTTTTTAAGTTCCTCCTGCAATGCCTCCGCACTTGCCAGTTTCATTTCTAGTTCTTGTTTCTGTTTTTTCAGTTATTCATTTTCTTCCAGCTAAGCTGCTCCAACTCCTATTTTGTAAGCCATTGTTAGGTTTTCCTCCTCATTTCCTTCCCCCTCCAGGAGATTATTTTCGAGTATGTTGACTTCAAGATCTTTAGCAGCCAAGTTAAATGAGATGAAGCTGTTGCAACTAAGATGGATTTGTGCCTGCTCCGAAGTGTCCTCTTTACATTTCCAGTAGCTTGTTTCTATGGAAGTCATATTTTAAAAGATTTTTCACTAATGTTTTGGCAACCACATGGTGCCATCTCTCACTGATTGGTGCATTTTAGTTTTGAGTGTTTCACACCAGGTGAGCAGGAGCCACAGGGGTATTTTGTAGGCATTCTGCCCATTTTATTGGTTCAAATCAATTTTTGAGTAAAAATGTTGATAATCTTAAAAATGATAAGTTTTAAAATTACAGGTTTAAAAATGACAATATTTTTAGGTAAGCTTTGGCTTGGCTGGTTGCTGCTTTTACATAGTAAAATATTTCTTGAGGTCTTGATGTAAATTAATTTACTTGTTTAAAATGGTAACCAAGTACCATGTCAACTGGATATGATGTACAGCCTTACTCAGTCAGGTGCTACAGCTGCACTGTCAGCATCTGCTGGGTCACTGCTCCCATTTGTGACCTACACACACTGTGCTGTTTACAAACCGTACAGATGGTATACTAGACTATATAAGTTGGCTTAGTACTATTTTTCTTGAAATATAGTTGTTAAATTATAAAATTAAATGTCTTTTGTTACATTGAAGTTGTTATATGAATAACTGCTTGTTCTTGAGTGATTACTGGACTATAGGTTGACAGTGTCAGTTATATATATGTGATTCTTTGTAAAGTTGCAATTTTATGATAAAAATGTTATGTTAATTACTTATAATTGTTCCCAGGTAAGTTTTATGTGCAAAGCCATAATAATTTTTTGGGGTATTACCAATTAAAACATTACTTTCTTGGGAGACACTAACTAGAGACTGTACAGTCAGTCGGCCATTTTGTGAGACCAATATTTTGATTTGATTTTTATTGCTTACTCCATCAGTTGAGTTAACTTTTACAGAACAAAGCGTGATCAGCTCAGTATAAAACAACATTACTTATTTTTTTCTGTGTTGTGTTTTCTCATGACAAAGGTGGTTAATGTGGTATTAACAATTGTTTCTACATTTACACTTTATCTTTTTAATACTTTTATTTGAAATATTTTTAAAGGAGGCTTCGCCTTGACAATATTTTTGAAACTATTGTGTTACTTTCCTAACTTCCAGTATTTTACAAAAAATTAATTTTATTAATTAATTTGTGGTTTGCAGCAAAATTAGTATTTATAAGGTGGGTGGAGTTCAATTGGTACATGTCACATTCAGAATATCTGTACAGGCATGCTCAGAATTCTTGGAGCTGGCCCAATCACAGGGTCATAAGTGGCAGAAGATGTTGCAGCATGAACAAGACCAGAGGCAGCGGCTAGAGGAGATCATTGAACAATTGGCGAGGCAGCAGAACATCCTGGAACAGGCAGCCAAGACTCATCAACTGCAAGCCAGTGAGTCCTATAGTCGTATAAAAAAATCTATGTAGAGTTTTGTTAATCCAGACACCACCAATTTCTTACATTTGGTACATAATGTAGGACTTAGATACAGTACTGAAAACTTCATTACTGATTTATTTTCATTCATGGAGTCAATATGTCCAAGAAGCATACAGCTACATACTCGATATTTCTTCTAAGAGCTGATTTTAGTGCACTTCCACCTGGGAACTATCATGCTTCTCAGGATGAACTGAACTGACGCAGAAGAAGCTTTTTCTCACACAGCTAATTTCATCTTATGTCTAACTGTGAGGGAATTTGTCACCCAAAACTGTGCTCCTCCTATTCTGTACTTATCTTTTTATTTATTTTAAATTTTTTTAAGTGAAGGTGGAACATCATTTATGCTGGAGGCTGTAAGTTTGGAAGAGAACCTGATTGAGAATATACAAATTCTGGATTCCAGGTGGCCTCAAGTTTAATTTAGTCTTCAAGTAAAGAGGAACACTGTTTCAAGTGACTGTTTGAATCTCTGCTAGTCCTGGGAATTTAAATGAGCATAAAAAATAAAATATAGAAAACCAACTGTTGTATGCTTAATAAATTGAACCTAAGGTTACAAAAAATACTGTATAAAAATGTGCAAAGGGTAATCTTAATCTTATAAAGTATAAGTAATCAGAACAGGAGTCATAAGGACTTCCTAGTAGAAGTCCAAGTTCACCTGACTTACTCGAACAATATACAGTATAAAAATTTACTTTCCTATTACAGAGTTATTAACAAAGGATTTGGTGGCAGTGGATTACAGAGTTAATAACAAAGGATTTGGTGGCAGTGGAAGCAGAAGTTGTTTTACATCAAGGGCCTCGGCTTACTTCTCAGATCCATTAAAAAAAAAAAACATGTCCATCATTGAGTGGAAAGACTGTTGGACTATTGCAGAAGAAAAGGGTGGGGGGAAGGGTAGCAAAAAGGAAAGGTCTTGAGGGTTGACAACAACACTGGAGTGGATCCAATATGAACAATAGAAATACGAGAGTCCTTGAATTTTTTTAGATTTGATCTAGAACCAGCCAATATATAACCTAAGCCTACTTTTATTACAAGTGCTACAAAAATCTTTTAGGTGTTACCTTAGTCAAAGCCCTAAATTACATAAAATTAGTTAGGTGGCATGTTTGCATGAGGCTGTTGGGCCACAAATTTGTATATTTGATTTAGAGGCTACTGCAAAGAAGACCTATGATGTTCCTATATCAGCAAACTGGTTGGAAAACAGAGTCCCTGTAAAAGATTTGCTAGAGGTGGATCCCTACCAGAAAAATTAATATGAACTTGAGGGGTTGGCTAATATGTTAGAAAATGCAATAATAAAGACCTTTTAATACAATTGTCCTCTTAGAATCAATTGACTAAAGAATGATACACCTTGGTAAATGGATGGATCAGGAAAACTAAACATAAAATGATTAAACTTTTCAGGTGGACCAGACTAAAAGTCAAATGAGATCTGTAGTTAAGTGTATAAGAAAATTCAAGATGGCCAACAAGTAACATTCTAGTGTATGTAACCTCTTAAAAAAGTGCAGTAGTGTTGTAACCAACAAATATTCACAGCTATACTCGCAGCATTTCAACTAAGAACTGTCTCTTCCTTATTTAAAAATTTACTTACCAGAAACTTTATAAAAACATAGAAACCAGAAGTTTACATACAAATCAAGAAAACTGGTTAAAGATTATATCATGTTTGATAACTAAATATCCAAGCAACTATTCATCTTTAAGCACTTTAAGTCAATTTTCTCATAACACAAGCACTCAATTTTTATATAAATTATTACTTTTCAAGTTTTCTCAAATATGATAAGTAGTGATGTCATAGCTAACTCACAACTTATTAGTTCCAACATATCAGTTCCTGCAACTCACCAACAATAGTGAAGGTATACAGACTGCTGAATTACAGCTGAGTGTGAGTGACCTGATACCTGCTGTCACAACAGTCTTGACTTGTGTGCATCACCAGCTGAGTATGCAACATGTTGCCTACCATTAAGGGAACTGCAACCTACAATTTCTGATAATCTCTCTATACAAGAGCATATATCATTACAAATTTCGATGTAGAAGACAAACATTTCCTAAACCAGTAAAACCAGACTTAAAAAACTGTTTACATTTTTTATAAAATTCGACAATAGGAATCAGTGAAACCAAGCTCAAAAAACTGTTTACAATAGGAATCAGTGTCAGTAGTAGCAGGAATGCGACTTGAATTCTGTGTCAGCAGTACTAACACACCACAACTCTTCTTATTTGACTATAGCTCCACAGTATTCCAAGTCCTAACTCTGTTGTCAACCATTCCATATTGATAGTAAGTTAGTATTAATTGTCAATATATGTGTTTTCTACTGACACAAATCGTCTTACTTTACTGAATTAAGGACAGCTTGTGGAGACTGTGGAATTTAAAATGCCAATTTATCCTCGTGGAGTTTGTACAACTGTGTCAACCTATCAAGTAAGGAATTAAAGATTTCTCTAAAAGACTCAACAAACTGGATGTGTAAAACTGCAGCACTTTACAGATATGTGGTCCGAAAACGCAGCCCCATGTATAAACAGAAATAAATACCCCAACTCTTCAATCCAAGAACTTGAACGAAGTATTATGGAACTCAGCCCTGAAAATACTGACAACTTACTTGTTGCTGCTAGTTGGTTCTGCATTCTTGGATGAAAAACATATGACCTCCATGGAAATCTTCAAGAAGAAAAATGCTGAACTGGAATCACTAAGAGTCAGGGGAAAAGAAAGTATTCTCAAGGTGCTAAGTATTTTAAGACCATGACATAAAGCAAGCAGAACTACTCAATAATATGAATTAAAAATAAATGAACTTGACAGAGAAATTATACAGCTCAAAAGAAAACTCAAGTGGAAAAGATTTGAGTTACAAAGAGGAAAAGTTGACGAAAAACGCTGATACCCAAACAGAACATCTCAATAATTCAACAAATTCAACTCTTCCTCTTCTTTCCACAGAAATAGGACTTCTATGGAAAAATCAGAATTTATTTGAAGAAAAACTCAAAATTTAGGAAGCAGAGGTAAAAAATCTGACAGACAAGGAGGACAAAATATCTGTATAAAGCAATAAGAAAACAAGGAATCCTACACCCTGTCATACCCCTCTTAAAAAACCTCTCGGAAGAACAGCGCCAAGAAAACACAAAACAAATTTAGTGTTTCCCTACAAGTTCAAAAGATGAAAACCTCAAAACCCAACCCCACAATTGATACAGCCATCTTTGACACCAGTATATTCCTCAATTGACCCCTGAAAACAATCAGCAATCAATATGTCTGTGATCCCCAATAATGCTAATAAGGTAGACAAACTCCCCCCTATTTCTGCTAAACTCTGAAATACAAATGAAAGCATTGAAAAATTTTCAAATTAAAATTTAGACAATAAAATAATCACATCTAACCAAAATTAGTCGGGGGAAAACCAGTCAAGTTCCGATAAAACAATGGACCAACGCAACAACAGGGAGAATCAAACGAACTCCGTCAAAAAACTCTACAATCAAGCAGTAACATGGAGATTCAGCCAAACTCTGACTAAATTCTGTCCAGCACTATTGAATATGACAAATATGATAGTGACTCCTGCAATATTGCAGGATCATAATTTTTATCACCAAATGAACTTGTTAATGTCCACCCAAATTTTCCTTTTTTTAGATCAGAAAAGATACAAAATAAAAATATTTTGGAACAAGATATTAGTGTAGCGTAGCACAGAGACCTAGGATCATCACACATAAAAATATTTAAAAAATACTCTGTCAAATCTTATTCTGCATCAAAATAAACAAGAAATTTCAAATAAAATTAATACACTTCAACATATAGTTGTATAAGTTAAGCCAAACATACTCATTCTAACAGAGCATGGTCTTAAATGAGACGAAATAGAAAACACCATCTTAATCACAGAATACTGTCTTAAGGCCCACTTCTGCAGAGCAGAACATAGGAAGGGTGGGGTTGCTCTGTATGTTGACAAAAACCTTGAGAGACACATAGAAGAACTTAATATTGTCCAGTTCTGCAGGGAGTTAACACTTAAAACTGCTCTGATCAATGTCAGGCTTAAACAAGCAGTTATTCACATTCTAGGTACATACGGATCCCCAATGTAGATTTTGACTCAGCACCAGATATACTATCCAATATAATCACTGGCACAAAAGCAAAGAACTACCCTCTGGTCATAATGGGGGACATAAATTTTGACATTTGAAATCCTGACATAAGAAGTATTTTATTAAATTATACTCTAGCCTCTCATAACAGCAAGAGGGTGTAACTCCCAGTGACTAGAATTACCCCAACTGCAAAATCCTCTTTCGACTGGTTTTGATCTAATATGGATATTGAAAAGCTTGACACAGCTTAGATGAAATTTCTTCAAAAATTCTTAAATTTTGCTCTGAAGAACTTGTACTAACCCTCGTCGACATTTTCAATAAGTCTTTTAGGGATGGTAAATTTCCTTCAGCCCTAAAACTAGCAAAAGTGTATCCAAAATATACTTGGAAGCTGCTTTGATCCCAGTAATTATATACCTATTTCTCTTGTAACCACTGTCTTAAAACTGTGCAAAGGATCGTTCTCAGAAGATTACTGGACCATTGCGAAGGCATAATTTGCAGACAAACTGTCAACATGGCTTTACCAAAGGCAGGTCTACCACCACTGAAATAATCAAAATAGGAGTGTCTTATTATTGATAGTATTGAAGAAGGGATTTTAACAACTGGAATATTCCTAGACTTTAGTCAAGCTTTTGACTGTCTCAGCCATGATCTCATTATCCGGAAACTGGAAAACTTGGGAATAGCAGAATCAGCAAAACATTGGTTCCAAAGTTTCCTGGAAGGACGAAAACAACTGGTTGAGCTAAGACAAACGGAAAATGGAATATCTAATTATGTACAATCCACTTTCCTACCTGTAAGCTGAGGGGCTCCCAAGGAACTGTTCTTGGACCAGTACTCTTTATCCTCTTTACTAATGACTTGGCTCAATACATTGAAGATGCATGCTTAACCTTGATGTACGCTGACTACACAACCCTGGTACTTAGTTAAACATCAACTAAAAATCTGGCAATCACATCCTGCATATCCCTCAACATGGCCTACCAGTACTGTCGTAACAACGACTTAGCAGTAAACACCACAAAAACTGCCCAAATAGCTTTTTGTGCCGAATGTGTGCCATGTATACCAGAGGATGCAATGAATTATGAGGTCAAGTTTTTGGACACAACTCTTGATAAAAACCTATCCTAGACTTCACACGTACACATACTCTGTACAAAGTTGAGTTCCAGCCTCTTTGCAATCAAAAACATCAAAGCTTCTACTTATGAAACAACTACAAGAGCTACTTATATCGCTTTATTTGAGACTCACATGAGATATGATTTAGAAACATGGGGGAGGAACCTCAGCTGGTCAGATTCAAAGGGTTCTCAAAAAACAACTCACAGTCAGAACACTTGCAGGACTGCAACCACTCGACAGCTGTAGAGAAGGCTTTAAAACCCATAAGAGTGGTAAAGCTCAGTTTTACTCCTACTCAAGAAAAACTACAAAACTCAAACAAGAGTAGTGTAGGTTATATTTGACAATGTCATCTGTTTTATAGCTGTGCTATATTATTATGAAATGTTTGTGACAATAAATATTTATTATTATTATTAAACAATTTGGAAACCAGATACAGCTTTATTTTGTGAAACCATCTGCCTTCTATTTTTTTAATATGATGAAAATACACTTATTTCATTATTTACTATGCCATAAAAATGTAGCTCTTTTATATGCAGATCATGAGGAATACAATTAAACGCTTTACTTAAGTCAATTAAGGCAGTAGATGTCATTATTTTGTTTTCAAAATTCAGAATAACTTGTTCTGTTATTTTTAACAGTTTTTACTGTATTTAAACTTGGAAGAATACCAAATTGGTCAGGACAAAAAAATTATGTACAACAAAATGTTATACAATTTATTTGATACAAAACTCAAATATTTTACTAAGAACTGGAACTAACGTGATTAGTCAATAGCTAGAGGGGTTAGTCCTATCTCCTTTTTTTAAAATTGGCAATACTTTTGTTATTTTTAATGCTCGAGGAAATGTTCCTTGTTCTAGTATCTTATTAATTAAATAAGTAACTGGCTCTAATAATATGACTATGATATCTTTCATAATTGCATTGGAAAAACCATAATAATCCTCACTTTTTGAGATACTCAGCCGAGATCTATAAATAATAATTCATTTAAATTTTTTCCATTTAAAATAATTTTTATTACACCCTTATTTATTACTTAGTTCTCTATACATTCAAGAGCAAGGTCAGTGTTATTGTGCTGGTTGGAAGTATTTATTATATCAGAAGCTGAATGTGAAAGGAAGTTATTAAAAGTTCTAGAATCAATATAAGTTTCATGATATTTTCTTCAACCTTAGTTGAGTTAATTATTTTCCAAGCATCTTTACACTAATTTTTTTAATTCATAATATATTTCTCATTGAATAAAGTTTTGTCTTTTTTTAATTTTAGATCTATACAGACTCTTTGCTCTTGTGTACACATTTTTATATTGTAGTTCATGAACTGTACCCTTACTGTTCTTGAGCTTATTGTATAACACAACTACTAAGACAAAGACAAAGACAAAGAATTTATTCATACAATTGAACATAATGTTTTTTGTACAAGTCGATTACAAAAAAATGCATACGTGTGACTAGAAATTAATCTAATTTGAATTCAAATAATGTGAATGGACAACTGTAGCAGTAAATTAAAATTAAAATGAACTTGCTGGCCTCACAACCCTGTTGGGCCTATCACCTCCCCAAGGCTGTAGAAAGCTGTCTCATTCAAAATTCGTTTTAATTCCGATTTGAAGAATTTTAAATTTTCTGAGTTTTTAACCTGGTTTTCTATAGGCAACCAATTAAAAATCTTTGGACCGTAGTAAAAAATGGAATTTTTGAACAGACTAAGTTTGAATCTGTCGGATATTAATTTACCTTTGTGTCGGGTAAAGTGCTCATGTTGAGCTAGAGGGAAAAGATTGCGGTTTTTGAAAACAAAAATTGATGAGTGGTAAATCAAAAGATTGGTTAGCGTGAACATTTTCTTTGAAAGAAACAGCTCTCCACAGCCTTCGCCTGGTTTCAGTCCCCAAACAACTCTTAAAGCTCTCTTTTGTAAGATGAAAATCCTATTAAAATTTTGGAAGGTCGAGAACCCCCAGAAAATAAGACCATATCTTAGCCTTGATTCGACCAAGCCGAAGTAAGCCGTGGTTAGAGCTTCCTGAGAGGAAAATTTTGAAAGACACCTCAGAGCAAAGATTGATGAGTTGATCTGTTTAGACAAGGATTCTATATGAGTTTGCCATTTCATGAAGAAATCTATATGAACTCCTAGAAATTTATAACTCAAGCAATTACTGACATTTTGATTGTTTATTGAGTATATGTTCGGAAGATTTAAGCTTTTTTGAGATTGTAACTCCATAACCTGTGTTTTTGAAGTGTTAAGAAAAAGCTTATTTACTGTGAACCAGTGAGAGAGCGAGGATGACACTTCAGAGAACTGGTTGGAAAGGGAAACCGAATTTTTGTTGCTGAAAATCAGGCTAGTATCATCTGCAAAGAGAGATATTGTGGGACAGACATTGTTATTTTGATTTAGAAGGATTGTATCTGGAAGATCATTAATGAAAATCAAAAATAGAAGGGGACCAAGAATCGAGCCCTGAGGTACACCTGTTTTGACGATAGAAAATTCGGAAAAACACTGATTGCCGCTATCCTGGATTTGGACATATTGCATACGACCTTGCAAGTAACTTTGGAACCAATCCAAAGTAACACCTCGGAAACCGTATTTTTGCAATTTGGAAAGTAACATTTGATGATCAACTACATCAAAGGCCTTACTAAGGTCACAGAACAAGCCTAGAGCCTTCTCACCGGCGTCGAGAGATGAAAGGATCCTTTTAATCACTGCAGCAATGGCTACTTCAGTGTTCATCTGTGGTTGAAAGCCATATTGAAAAGGAGATAAAATTTTGTGTTTCTTTAGAAAGTTGAACATTCTATTGTGTACAATTTTTTCAAAAACTTTGGAGATAACTGGGGTGATGGCTATTGGTCGGAAAGAAGATACATCACAGGTATTTTTTGATTTGGGTATAGGAACAATTTTGGTTATCTTTAGATCGGTAGGGAATTTTCCTTCTGAAATTAATGAGTTAAAGAGATAGGTTAAAATCGGAGCCAAACCTACCGCGAAGTCTTTAAGAAAGGGGGCTGATAAGTTGAAAAAATCTTTTGATGTGCTGTTTTTCAAGGCTTTGATGGCTTTTAATGTTTCGGGTATGGTGATGTCGAAAAAGAAGAAAGTGTCTAAGATAGTGGGCAATGGTGCTGTTGGTGGATAAGGGCCAGAATTTTCGGTTACATTGACTTTGAGTTTTTCTGAAACATTAATAAAAGAATTATTAAGAACATTTGCAATTTCAACTGGATTTTTGAGAAGTTTACCTTCAGCCTCGAGTTCAAACTCCTTGTTAGCTGATTGTTTTTTCCCTGGTCGACAACTGTTGATGATGTCCCAGGTTGCCTTTCCTGGGTTTCGGCTTTGGGAAATATACTCTTGGGCATGTCTAGATTTGGATTCCCTCAGAAGTGCTTGATGTTCTTGCTTCAGGCGGTTGTAATGGGCTCGCAGCTCTGGTGGACCTCTCAGCTGCAGGAAGTAGGCATCCTGCAGTCTTCTTCTGCTTTCCAGAACTGTTTCGGTGATCCACTTCGGTCTTCTAGAAGCTGGCACGGTTTTCTTCTTAATAGGGAAAGAAAGATTGAAAAAATTGATGATAGTGTCTGAAAATTTTGAAAACATAGAATCAACTGAATTTTCTTGGTATACACTGCTCCAGTTTTCATTGCAAAGATACTGATGAAATGTATTCTTGTTATTCAAACTGAAGTTGCGAGTAAGAATAGTTTTATTTTGATGTTTCTTTTTATTTGGAAATGTTTTTGATATTTGAATGAAATTACCCTCGTGATCTGACAAACAAGTTGATGTTATGCCTGAAGAAAAATCTTTAGGAGGAAGGTTTGTGAAGATATTGTCCAAACACGACCCACCACTGGGAGAAAATCTGGTTATACCACGAACTGTTGGAAGAAGACTGTGACCGTGAAGAAGATCTAAGAAAAGTGCAGAGTCGTGGGACTGAACGAGAATGTCGACATTAAAGTCGCCAGCCAGGATAACACTATTTGTTTCGTTGTTTAGTTTTGTTAAAAAAACAGAAAGATGGTCGAAAAAAGAGCTAAGAGAGCTTGCTGGGGACCTGTAAATGCTGACCACTGTGATTTTGAGTTCTGGTAAAGTAATGGCTGAAATTTCTAAGGTGAGCTCGGTACTGTGCTGCATTAGATCCTCACGAGTTTTTATTTTCCAGGGAAAGTCATCACGCAAGAATATTGCAGATCCTCCCCGAAAAGATTCAGATCTGCTGAACGATGTTACGAGTTTGTACCCTTGTAGTGAGAGGTTTGATGCCTCGTCACTTGTTAGCCAGTGCTTGCTAGCACACAAAATGTCGACGTCTTCTGCATGCAACACAGTCTCGACCTCCGCACATTTGTTCCCTATGCCCCTTAAGTTTTGATGGAAAATTTTAATACATATTTTATTTGAATTATTGCTAATTTGTGGATTGTTTAAGACATTTGAACTTGTGCTGGGATCTGTTAATCTAAAAAACTATTGTTTGATAATGTACACAATTTTGGTGATGGAGCCGAACTGCAGCAGGGCAAAGGGTTTAAAGGTTTGGGTTCTGGAAGGAGTTCTTTTTGTGTAGGGGAAGTGGCGCGCAGGTCGGAAGGTTGGGGACTACAATTTGGGGTGTGAGAGTCGTGTGTAGGCATAACATCAGATATTGATACGTTTTCATTCCATTTAACCATTAAGTTTTTAATTTCTTTACAAATTTTAGCTTTTCCCTTCATATGAAAGTGAATACCTCTTTTATTAAATGAGCTCATGGTTTTAACTCCCAAATCAAGAATTTTTACATTTTTAAACCTAAATGGCAACTTTCTTATTTCTACATTTACTTTCCTTATGAACTCGTTTGCTTTAGCCAATGGACTCAAATCAAACCTAGGTGGGATTGTTGAAACTATTACTTTTAGGTTGTTAGCAGAGGCCAGCAAATCATTATAGGCTTGTATTATGCTGATATCATCATATTTGTCAACACTGTTCGTACCTCCAATTACAATCAAAAATTCATTATCCTTCAAGCCACCTGAGTCCATCTTAGCACCCTTCACCACTTCTTCCAATGGAGCTCCAGGTCTCACAAGTCCAGGTTTCACCAGGCAGGTTTTTTGTCCAAATTCCCTTGCCAAAATTCTTGATATATGACGTCCGTGACTGTCACTATGTATTGAAACTGCCATACTCTGGCTGAACTTCTTCTTCCCATGTCTCCTAGGTTGCCGGTGAGTTTTCCGGGTTGAAGAAACTGGAAGCGAAGGTGTTTGGTTTTCTTCAGATACGGGTGTCTTGTCAGCCAGTGATATGGAGGCAAAACGGTTTGAAATAAGCAGTATGTCAGGTACATAATTTCCATAGGTGTTATTTGGTGTTTCTCCAGACTTTTCTTGCAGCTGTGATATGTCAAGCATAAGTTTTTCATTAATGTTTCGGAGAGTTTCTACTTCAAGATTTAAAATATTAATATTGTCATTTAAGTGCAATGTTATTTCTTGGTGGGTTTTTAATTTCTCTTTTACCAATTTCAGTTCTTTTTCAAGGTCTGTCACAATTTTCTTATGGTCATTTACTGAGTTAAGGCTTTCATTTTCCATGTTGAAGCATTCATCCTGAACTTGCTTACGCAGCAACTTTTCCTTAGCCAAACAACTCTGTATGTCCTCATTCTCGTTACTTAGTGAGTCGTTGGTAACTTCTAGTTCTTTATTTTGCTGTGAAAGATGGTTCATATAATCAAGTACAGCTATACATACAGGCAAAAGTTGAATTATACTATCCTCTCCATAACGGTCTTTACATAAGCTTAGGGCAGCACGCAGCTCCACAGCATGGTCCACAACACCAGAGTCTAAGTTTTCAGTTAAAGAGCTGAGGTCACTATCAAGCCTTTTCTTTCTTTCAATCACAGATCTTCTAGTAAAAGCCATAATTTACTATGCTTTGATTATTATTATAAAACATATGGTGGTATAAAATAATGATGTTTTAATAGCGGCATATAGAAGCCCCTTCAAGTATTAATGCGCAACAAGACAGACCAGAAGTAAAGATGAAGCAGTCTGAGAATTGAAGGCAGTTTTATAATTGTGTCTGTGGGAATGTGAGGGAAACAGTAGGTAGAGACAGTAGGTTGGCGTCCTGCTTGTCACAGTGCGCGTGCGCAGGCCTGACTGTGCGTGACAGTCTGAGTTCAAGCAGCAAGCCCAGCTTGATAACAGATCCACTATCTAATCTACTGTCAAGAGACACTTGATAACGTCTTTGTAAAAGTAAAAGAACTTTACTTACAGATGAAGTGAAAGTTGTCACTGAAACTGGTTATGTTGTTATTACTTTTAGCTTGACCAATTTATAAATGTAGTCACTTAAATACGAAATAAAGTTTAAAGTTTAAGGAGCAAAAACTCCATCAGCTTTTAATGTAGGTCCAGGCCTACCAACCTCTACTAGGCCTACTAATTACCTAATATTTTCCAATTCTTTTGTATACCATTTACTACTTAACCTATTAGTATTGTCACTATTGCCTATCTTAATATCTTTTAAAGGGCAGCACACATTAAAAGTGCTTGCCAGAACAAAATTAAAATAATCAGATGCTGCATCTTTGTGAGTAAAACGTAGCTGTGACCAGTCTACATGAGTCAAATGTTCCCTAAAATTTTTAATAGCAAAGGTGTTATCCTTCTAATGGTTTTGGTTGAAATACCTTTGTTTATACCTGAGTTTGGAGCACCAATTGTTTGGAAATTTGTATAAACTGCTGCGTGATCCGATAAATGAGGATCAATAACATTACAAGTTATAGTACCTATTTTTACATTTGTAACTATGTTATTAAGGCATGACTCACCTCTCGTGTTTTCTAGATTTAAACAATACATGCTATGGGAGCATAGTAAATTGAAAAAAGAATCTATCTCCACACAATTTTTTTATATTGATCCTGATATGACAAATTTCACATTAGAATATTTTTATTTATATAACTAAGTAGTTCATCAAAAAGACTTAGAAAATCATTAATAAGAGAATTTGGTGTTCGATAAAGTGTTATAATGATAATTCAAACTAACTTAAAAAAATACCTGAAACCTCAAAAATGAAATCTACACATAAATGTTCTAATTCAATAGTTTTATATATTATATCTTTTTAACGTATATACTGCAACTCGCTCTTCTAAAGGGAGGCTTTTGGCAATAAACACTACCTACACAAAAACTTGCTGGCACATATAACAAAGACTCTTGTGGAACAAAGCCAGTGTTCATTTATAGTTGAAACATCTATATTTAGGTTATTTGACCATTTTTAGTTCTTCTAATTTATTTCTTATACATAGAATATTTAAGTGATAATCAACAACGAATGAGTCGTTAGATTCTTGTGAGCTTCTACTTTCTACTTTTGTGGATTGCATGCATTTTTTTCCAATTGGTAAGCAGTTCCTTGACACATCATCAGTACCTTTAGGAGGAGGTTGGTTCCTTAATTCGATGGGATTTTGGTTTCCATTATATGTCTTAGATATAGGGTTAGGTGTCTTTTTTTAATTTTCACAACCATTGAAAAACTCAGCTTTGTATTTTTAGGGCTCCATAAACTTTTTCAATCCAGTGTTATTATGGAATAGTGTAGAGTTCAAAGGAGGCAGACCATGATGTACACCTGAATTTACTTTCTTGATTGTAGAGATAATCAAATATTCTTTTTGGTTCAATTTAGCACATAATCTATTTACTTCTTCCAGCAGTATAATTGGTTCTTCTTTTTGATTACTGAAGTGTCCACTTGTATATTATGATTTGTAAGATTTATAATTTCTTTCCTTGCTTAGTCAATGTCATCGTTACGTGAATTAATAATTTAAAGTTAATTTTTTAGTTCTTGAGTTACATCTTGATTAATACATATTGTTTCTTTTTCATGCTCTAATTGGAAATCAACAGACATACATTTATTACAGAGTAATGTTCTTGGTAATTGGGCTATGCTTTTATATTACTCAAGAGTTAGAGAAGTACATTTTCTGTGGAACCATTTAGAACATGTTCCTGCACAAAGTATAGCGTGACAGTCTTTGCTTATATTTTTGGAACATTTACCAAATTGATACTGTAATTTTCCTATTCATTGGTATAAAAGTGTTATAAATTATTATTAGTATGTATTCAAGAAGAAAAAAACAGAAAATTTATTTGTATATACAGGGTGTTCTGAAAAAAGGTGCCCATAAGTCAGGGCGTGATTCCTCACATCAAAATAAGAAAAAAAGGTCTAATTAACATAGGTCCGAAAATGCTTAGTTACCAAGTTATACAGGGTGAAAGATTTCGTCTGAATTTCAGTTCCCCTGCTGCAACGAAGCCCTACGGGTATTTGTTGGCTGTTAGTTAAGATGTACAATTTAGCGTACTTTATGTAAAATGAACTGAAAAATTGAATAAAAACCGTTTCCAGACCTGTAGCTAAAGTAATTTTTAAGATATGTGACGAAATACGCGAAACTTGGTCCCGAAAAACAAGTTACATTTAGGTTTGAAGCAGATTTACTATGTTAAATGTACAATAAACACAAAATATCTTTTCACGGTACTTGTAGAAAATTTAATTTCGAAGAGAAAGATGTAAAATAAGTCTATAATAGACAAACGCAAACTTTAAAAAATAATCCTTAATTACATACAAAACGCATGAAAAATAGACAAAATCTGTTAAGCTCTCTACAAATGTAATATTGAAATTAAAACAGCTGTTTTATTAAAATATTTGATTTGAGAAACAAAATAATTTCTACTTAAAACATATGTTTTAACAATGTAACATTGTTTATAATAATTTAAATAAACATTACAAGCAGCTATTTTTCCATTGCTCATTAAGTGCGTGTGTTGATCTGTACTTTAATACAAGTTAGTGCGAGTGCCGTTGAAGTTAATTTTTGATAGCTAATAATATCTTATTCATCATGGCAGGTAATATGAATATTATGTACACTAATGGTGAAATGGCAGACATGCATTTAATGTACGGTCTTGCACATTGCAACACAGTCGTCAGGCTAGACGACTCTATCAGGAACATTTTCCTCATAGACATTTTGAACATCTACTGTGACGTGGTTAGTTTTTTAGGACAAGTGTAACTTTTTTGTTGAATGATAATTCAGATAACTTTTTTATGTATGATAATGTATGATTGTTAAAAATATTTACTTGATAAAAAATAATAGTAACTCATTAATTTGTTTTAATAAAACAGCTGTTTTAATTTCAATATTACATTTGTAGAGAGCTTAACAGATTTTGTCTATTTTTCATGCGTTTTGTATGTAATTAAGGATTACTTTTTAAAGTTTGCGTTTGTCTATTATAGACTTATTTTACATCTTTCTCTTCGAAATTAAATTTTCTACAAGTACCGTGAAAAAATATTTTGTGTTTATTGTACATTTAACATAGTAAATCTGCTTCAAACCTAAATGTAACTTGTTTTTCGGGACCAAGTTTCGCGTATTTCGTCACATATCTTAAAAATTACTTTAGCTACAGGTCTGGAAACGGTTTTATTCAATTTTTCAGTTCATTTTACATAAAGTACGCTAAATTGTACATCTTAATTAACAGCCAACAAATACCCGTAGGGCTTCGTTGCAGCAGGGGAACTGAAATTCAGACGAAATCTTTCACCCTGTATAACTTGGTAACTAAGCATTTTCGGACCTATGTTAATTAGACCTTTTTTTCTTATTTTGATGTGAGGAATCACGCCCTGACTTATGGGCACCTTTTTTCAGAACACCCTGTATAAAGAATGATTACTTAACCCTTTGAGTGCCAAGTATTTGTTGAGTGGGTGTACTGAAAAGTGCCAGATATTTTTCTAGGGGTGCACCTGAAAGTGTCAACCCTTTTGAAGGCTTTTTGCAAGGTTTCAGTAAAAAAATCACAGTTTAATTATTTAATAAGCTATCAACATACTTTTTTTGTAATTTTTCTTTGAAAACTCTGCCTAATTAACATAAAATAACAAAGTTACCATAAAATTAAATTTAGGAATATCAAAAATGGACTTACATCAAAAACTTTCAGAATTTATTTAAATTTGATTTTTCAACCTAATTATCATTACCAAAAAAATCATATTCTTTTCTTTTTCTATATCACTGGAAAGGGTATTCAACTGTCTATAAATCTTGAAAAATATATATATAATTATTTTTAATAATGAGTGAGTTATACAACATTTAAGAAACTAATGTCACATTGTTTCCGGTAGCCATGTCAACCAAAAGTGTTTATATGTGAGTTCTAGATTGATTTTCGTTAAAGTCAATTGATCGGAAGTGTACTATACAATTTATTTTGAAAAGAAGCATTCTTCAAAAACAATTTAATATAATATTAGTTTAAAAATATAAAGTTTTAGATTTTTATTGATTTTTTTCCCGAACGTCCGGTAAAATCGGACCTTGGCATTCAAAGGGTTAATAATAATAAATAGTCTAGAAGTTCACAACTATATCATTCAGCTACCAGATATAATACGCTGGTCAGTTACAGGTGCATAACGAAAATCGTTACAATGACATGTGAAATAAGAAGTTTGACAATAAACAATACAAAGGTCAGTTCTGATCACTGCAATTATCAGTTCCTCAGGCCTCATCTCTAGGCCCTTTTTATCTGCTTTTAAGAAAGCATACCAAATAGAAATATGAAAATAATTGTGTAAAAAATTTAAATTTTGCACCTTCTTGTGAAATTGTTTAAAAATACTATACACAAAATAATGTTGAAGAATACTTACTGATCACTTTATTACAAAATGTATACAATAATAAAATGAAAGCACTAATTATATTTACTGAAAATTATAGAGCATTTTACCTCCTAATAGTTCTAATAATATAAATTAATTCAGCCAACACATAAATTAATTCACACCCGCTGGATCACACACAGTCAAATAAATTGAACAACATTAAGTTGTATTTTACATTACCAGTGGTAGATGAGATATTTCTGGCCCGACTGCATGAAGGGCTAGACTTTCTATATAAACTGGTATTTATATTTAGGAGTAGCTTAGACTTGCTGGCTTCCAAAGAACTGGAAATAGGCTCTGTGCTTGTACTAAAGAGAGGTAAAGATTCATCTCAGCCTAAGTAATATTGGCCAGGCCAGTCAGTTTAACACTAACTACACTATAGAAAAATACTTCATGGTAAATACTGTAGAAAAATTTGTAGGCACATTAGGGTTGAAATCTTGGTTGTACCCTCGCTGAGCTCATTTGAATGTGCACCTGGTAGGAAATCCACTACTGCTCTCCATAGTCCAGAGGAGGAAGTAAAATGCGCCTTCAAGAAGAAGGAAGTTCTAGTAAGAGTATTTGTGAATATTGAAGAGGATTTTGATAGGATAGAATATAATTCCATGAAGACAGCAATGAAGAGGAAATGTGTTCTTCCAGATATTTTCAACAGGACATCACCCCTCTTATACATTTGTCAGAGCAAAAACTTTACAGAAAACTGCCACAGTTTAGACCCTGAAAGTATACACTGAAGGAGGGTATTGTCTTCCCCTTGTCGAGTTGTGGTAAAGGACCTTGACTAAAGCACAAGAAAGAGGCATAAAACAATAGTGCTATGATTTCGATTTAACATTAACAGTGTAGGAGAAGTATTTATCTATTTGCAGATAATATAAACTATTTTATATTGAGACAGAATAATACTAACATTGAAATCATTGCTAGTAAAGATTTACCTAAGGCAAATAAATTCCTAAGTGAAAAAACCTTCTTCTCAGTGCTAACAAAAGAAGTGCAATTACGTTTTGAGTGTGTGAATTATTTTGAAGTGAAAATGTGTTAGGTTTTACTTGTTTTTGCCAAGTTTTGTTGGATTATAGTTTAAATTTTTCAATGTGTCTAACGTTGTTATAGTGAATATTTGTTTGTTAAGTAATTATAGAAATATATGAAGAAAATGTTGCTGATGATGAGATTTTTTTATAAGCACAAGACAAAAGTGTATGTTCTTTTTTTGTTAACAGTAGGCCGAGTGATAGCGGTGGTGGTAGTAGTTTATTCAAGGTCTATGTTGTGATATCATATTGGTTATATCTCAGAAATGTGTATTGTATATAAATGTTATTGATAATTTTATAATCTCTTATGTTATAAAGGTATAATGAATCTAAAAAACAATACAGTTTACAAAACTCAGTTTAAAAAATGAAATTGTTTGTAATACAGGAATAATATTTTTGTTTTAGAAGTTGTTTTGTTTGTTAAAAAATTAATCACTGCTTATGTATTTTGTTTTATAAACTATATTCATTAAAGTGATTGAAAAGTAAACAAATTAATTGAATGGCTATTTTTCAATAAATATTTATTCAAATCTTTCCATTTTAAAGTAAAACTACTTTCAGTTACATTACTATATAGTATTTTATTTCACCACACACTCTCAACTTGTGCTTAAGAATATAATTTGTATTTAAATGCAAAGCCCACAAATTACAGGATATTCATGTTTTTGATTTTCCTTTTTTCTATTCTTATTAGTAGTAACTAAAAATATTTTTAGTTTTACTGTTAAAAGTTTTGAATAAGAAATAGAAAAGTTTTCAAACATACTTAATTATTATTATACTTCTCAATAACTCATACTTTAGTGATTATTTGCTGAAGAATAGTTTTAAATAATGTAAACTGTCGTTGCACTAACCACATGAAAGTGTATGCAAATTGTGTACACATTTGGTAAATCTAGAACACAAAGGTCCAAACAATAATTTACATCTTATTTTCAAGATCCAAAGAATAAAATTAAGAGATTTTGATAAAAAATAATTTAGTGAATAAACAGTTGTGACATGTGAAACATGCTATTATAAATATATAACTTTATTTTAAGGAATTTTTTGTTTTCAGTTGTACAGTTATAAGATAAGAAATTATGGATAGTTAGTCTTATAATAATGCACAGTTGTTTATTCTCCAGGAAGAATGACTCATATTACCTGCACAGTAGGCTGTAGTTTATCTTTAGTTGATACTCATGTTTTGACTTCTCAGTTGATAGTGATATTGCTGCCTTTGCAGACCAGATAGCCACTTAGCTCTTGTTCAGTGTGCTTACTCTGTCACGTGCATCCTTTACATTCAGTATTATTAATACATAAACAAAGTTTAGAGTGTTTTTAGTTTGTGTTCAATTAGTTTGTAAAAGTATATAGTTTTGTAGTGAGTGTTTTCCAGCCCAGGAAATTCCTGATTGGTGCTGAAGTCCCACTGAAGAAGCCAGGTTGTGTGAGTGTTCTTAAAGTATTTAACTAGGATTTTCTTCAGAGAATTGGAAATAGTTTTGAAGATAAAAGCTTCCATTTCTAATTTTTATATGAGTTGAGGTTATAATATGTTATTATTATAAGAAAAAAATATTTTCTCTTTATCTCCTTGTAATAAGGATGATTCCTAATATGTTACTGTTGTGACAGAGAACTGCCAATATTAGTATTTTAATATCTGTGAAGCTTCCATGCAAAAGTCTAGTAGCTGTCCTAAATATGTTGTATTTAGCGGCTTTATAAATTAATGCGTAATTTTAAATAATTATAGTACGTTTTAAACCTAATCCTGTGTAATACAATTTTTGGTAATCTAAACAGCAAAATAGAGATCTTTAATAACAGTGTATATTGTGTTGTAAGCAAGTCCCAGTTATTTCCTAATGTAATTTTTACAGTTCTGAATTGATCTTTTCTGTGATTTTTTAAACTATTACGCCTTGGAAGATCACCAGTTATGGCTCTAACTGATGTCTTGCAGAGCTCAATTGAAATCAAAGATAGCTGTTACCTCAACTCAGTTGGACACACATAGTGGCTAGCTGTATACAAAGTCTCCACTCTGTGATTACATAACTGTGTATGCCATTCCTTTCTATATGACCAGGATTTAAATGCAATTTTTGAACTCTTACAATGCTTACAATATTTAGGTTTAAATTGTTTTAGATTGGTTGGCTCCACGAAATGCACTAGTATTTAAATAAAATGATAGAATACACTACAGAAGCTACAGTGGAACCCACACTCAGATAAAAACAACTTTATATAATGTTTGCCACGGATGATATAATCCTTCAATCTGAAAAAGAGAACTGCTATTCACTCATAAGGGGGCATCAGTTCCAAACCTAAGCTAAAGGGGTTACTCACAGAAGCTGAAAACCGTGAGAAATGGTTAATAGATTAAACAACAATTCAATAAATATGGAAATTCAGTTAGCCCTCTCCCCGCTGAATCACTGCGGCGTGATTCTGGCATTACTGGGCTGAATTGATTTGGCTCTACTGCTTGAGAACGTTTTCACAGTATTATTATTTTAACAACTCTATTCAACAAAAACTGTTACTTATCATACATTGTGGTAAATATTAAATTCTTTATAGAATGGTTGGTTATATTTGAAAAATGATTAAGCCAATGAGGCACAAATTAAACCTGGAACTAGCAAAGTTGTTATTTATGATACATTTTTTCCCGCCGTAAACTGGCAGAGTCGTAATTTGTGGTCCATTAAACATCATATGCTAATTAAGTCATCTTTGAACAATCTTCATTTAAATCGTAATACATAATTATATCATTGTAATAAGTAGATTGTAAAGGTAAACATAATTGATATTTTTTTTATGGTAACATTTATTTTATTCTGAATAAAATTATGTAACACTTTGTTTTGATTTTGCATTTAATTTGTTGTTTAACTCAAGCGATCGCACATAACTTGCTCGAAGAACTGTAAAATGCATTGTGTAGTATGCATTCCTGCCACTAGGCTTGTTCTTTTCATGTGCAGTGATTGTCTTTGCTAGCGTTGTTTTGTTTAGTTTTTTCTGAAGACTTAATGTCCATATGTCAGTATCGCACACTCTAACTGCTAAGTTGCATGAGTATTACTGTTTCCTGTTTTCTACCGTTCCTGGGATAACGCAGCTCGCTGGCCCATTTCTCCTCCATTCCGAGTACTGGGAAATAGCTATATGTCTTCATCTCTCTCAGTCCTCCAGAACACTAGATTCTGGCTAAAATAGTAGAAAGGCACTAATATGCTTTGCAAGCGTTCTTTGAGGAACTCATAACAAATATTTTTTATACTCAATCCATCAAGTATTTGGTATTGCTGTCTTCATAACATTCTGACGTTTATTTATATATAAATAAATATACATGTCTTGTTATATATTCATTTTATGAGGTTGAACGTACAGCTGTAACAGTTCTAAATAAAAACTACCATTCCACAACTGTAGAACATTGTTTTGAACATTGATATTTCTTCTTGGGATGTGCATTGTTGCAATTTAAAATCACTGATTGAAACAGTTTTTCCCTATATAATTTTTTACACATTGTAACTAAAATCTAAATGCAACATCATAGCAAGACCATCACTACATCATTGCTCGACACGGCACTCACTGTGCTTTTACACTTGCCTGACAGATGATTCAGCGTTTCCTTGCATGTCATGCCAGTCACCACACGCCTGTCTGTACATGTTACCATTCCTACAGCACCACACTTCCTTTCTCCTACCATGGCAGACCACTTGGTCATTTTTTACAAATTTCCATATTTTGATTTATGATAGAAACGATGTTTCATTAAGTTTGATCTTTTCTGCCAAGTGTGTAAGTGAGAAAAACAGCTTATCCAAACAGAGTTGTTATCATTCACTGACACAAACTAAATTAAACAAACTGCTTTACAGTGTAGGATGTGGAAATTTTCCCAATGACCATCTTTTACCGATGGATATTAAGAAACACCTTATCATCCAAGTAAAGATATCTTATGACGACCCCTGCGGAAATTGCAACGGTTGGAGCTACTTAAGTCAAGGTGTACTATTCTATTTTAATTTATGGCTTTGTTATAATGTAAAATCTGTTTTCTAATAAGAACCAAATTAAAGGAAATCCTTTAAACCCAAGATTTGTTTGTCAAATAGTTTTGTTTGTTTTCATCTGTGTGCATGTGGACGCAATGTTTCCTCCACCATTTGTTAGAAAGCGCTAGTAGCAAAAATGGCGACTCGTGAACAGAAGGCTTTTTGTCTTCTACAGTTTTCAATGACCGAATCTGTAGTAACTGTGCAACGTGCGTTCCGAATAAAGTTCGGTTGTGATCCTCCAAGTGATAATAACATCCGTAAATGGTATCATCAATTTGAAGATACTGGCTGCCTTTATAAAAGGAAGAGTATGGGATGACCAACAGTTAGTAATGAGATGATGAGAGTGTTGAGCGAGTGAGAGAGACTTTCACGCATAAACCACAGAAATCAGTTTGGAAGGCATGACTAGAATTAGCAATTCCATTGACGACTGTTTGGAAAGTTTTACAAAAATGCTTACAACTATGTCCTTATCGTTTATAGTTGTTAGAGGCTCTAAAACTTGCAGACTATGGTTTACATATACACACAAATTTTGCAAACAAAATGTTGCACCAGAATAATGAATTTCTGGATCATGTAGTTTTTAGTGATGAATCAACATTTCACCTCAGTGGATATGTGAACACTCACAATGTGCATATTTGGGGCTCAGAAGACTCTCTTGAGATAGTAGAATTGCAGAGAGACTCCCACGAATGAAATGTTTTGTGTGCCATATCTAGGCGGAAAGTGTATGAGCCTTTCTTTTTTGAAAAAGGAAGTGTAACTGGTATTTATTACCTTGATGCTCTAGATCTTTGGCTATTTCCTGAATTGGAAGAAGATGAACCATGGAACTTCATTTGGCAGCATAATGGTGCACCGCCACACGGGCATAACTCAGCATGCGATCGGTTGAACGTCACTGTACTCGACTGCTGAATTGGTTGCAAGGGGCCTAATGACAGACAGAGCTTATTTTGCATGGCATCCATGTTCACCCGACCTGACGCCATGTGATTTCTACCTTGGGGATTCATAAAGGATTGTGTGTATGTGCCTCCGCTGCCAGTTGACCTACCCGACTTACAGAACAGGATTGAAGTAGCTGTTGCAACAATCACTCCAGGCAGGCTATCGACTTGATTTGTGCCATGTGATGAATGGAGCTTATATTGAACACTTGTAAGCTTGTAGGTACAATTATTTGAGTTGTTCTTTAATTTCATATATTAAGTACTATTTTAAGTTTTGAAATTCCCTGTTAAAACTCCGATATTTTAAAAAATTTATTTTTTTTATACAACAGCTACAGGCATATTATCCCAAAACAGCTGTATTCACAATACAAGTTAATAATAATAATTAACTATTAATAATAATAATAAATTGAAGTGGCTATGGCAACTTGGCATAAATAAAATACAAGTGTGTTCTCTGAACTGTAGGTTTATTCTTTCTGTCATTGGTGGAGGGGACACACAGGACACTCTTATCGCTGTGACCTTTAGACGTCTGTCCTTAAAAATAGACAGTAAACAACTTCTGGACCTACTAGATTAGATCAACTCTAAAACAACTATATTACATCTTCTTTCCTCATAAAAAATTAAGGGAGGTATAGTTTATTGAAAGTATAAAATTCGGCTACAGTATAATAAGGGGCCACCAACACAATCGATGATTATTGATTTTAAATATCAATACTACCAAATAGGACATTTGACTTACAGATATTTATAATTAAGCATCGTCAACTTTCTTTATTTCGACTAGTGACGTCATTACCAGCTGTTTATTTCGTTTATATAGGAGAAGGTTAGTGACAACATAAGAACAATGGCGATGAATTTGGAAATATTGGCTCAAAATGTTTTTTATACACAAAGAAATCTTTAAAAACTACTTTCAGAAGTGAGTGTATTGCTGATCATCTCGCAATATATATGTATCAACGAGAAATTATGATTATTAGTGGTGATCTATTCGAGCATTTTTTAAAATGCTTATCAAACATGTCTAGCCTGTGAAGTAATAGTTAGTACTACGTGGCACAAGACTACTTTCAATAAAATTTAGTTATTTTATACAATTTAAAAAACAAATTCATTCATTTTACATATAAAAATATGAGGAGCAAACATTCAAAAGGTGATTTCTCACTCTGATGCAATTTTACAGGAAACCAAAAAAACCTATAGAAACTCAGAAACACATGATTTAACCTTGATTTTTTTATTTATTAGTATAGATGGTCCGTAGATAATCAATAGACATGTGGCAGATGTTAGCCTCAAAGCAAACTAGTTAAATGCATTTTAATTTTGGATAAACCCCCTTTTGACCGAAACTCAAGGAGAAAACACGTGTTGATTGAATATCAATGGGATAAAACACTTTTTGAATGGTATTAATTGAAACTCAGACAAATGATACAAAATCAATGGTTTATTTGAAATTGATACATGAACAGGTTTAGGTCGATTGTAAAGTAAAATAGTAGCCTACATTGTTGTCTACAGTTTGTTCTGGAACCTGCATCATCAGATCCTTAGCCCAATATCATTGTCCAGACAGTCACACACTTCTTCCTCGTCGTCATTGCCGTCTGGTAAATCGTACAGGATTGTCTTGTACCATTTAAAAGCGTTTTCAGGTTCATTTTGCCAATCTTCCCCATACAAAAGTTTCAGCAGTTTCTCCACATCTTTTTTCTTTTCAGCTGAAATATGATGACTGAGGGGTAAAGGTTCCAAGACCGTTTTCTTGATATTAGAAAGTTTGACACCTTTTTTCAGAAGTTTAACCCCAAGTTGTTCACTTTCATCCTCAAACCTATAGTTTTTGAAGCCATTGACCTTGACACTTCCTTGGGATTTCTCAAAAGCAATCCGCTTCAATTCTGAAATGTATGGGAGATTTTTGAAGAGCACGCTAAGTGATTTTGTGTTTAAAAGTTCCCAATCAACAACCAAAACTTTCACATCCCCAATAATCTTGTATATTTCATAATATTGCTCCTTGGAGATTAATGTAACATTTTTTCTCAGGACTTTTTCAACCCTACCGAAAACACGGTCTGCTGGTAGAAAACTGTGTCCTCTCACTGGGAAGTAAAACTTAATCTCATTAACACTTGAATTAGACGTATACAAAAAATGCAAAAGCATGTGAAGGTTGATGTTATTTTTATTCTGGGAGATGCAGCCATCACAAAATAATCTCAAAGTTTTTATACCTTCTAAGTTCATTGTTTTGAGGTGGCTATAGAAAGCTGATGAAATTTCAGTACTACCTTTCCCTGCCTGTTCTTCAGACCAAGTGTAAAAAGTTGAATTTTTACCATCTAAGCTTGTTACACATAAGCTATAAAAGTTCAACTGCCTTAGATAATATGCATCTTGGATGTTTGTTTTTGGAAGTTGTTGGATTTGTTGCAAATCAAAACATAAATTCATAACTGATTCATCAGTGTTTTCTTTCATGAACGAATAAAATGAACGTTCGCCCTTAGCTTATGGATTCTTTTTTCAGTCATACGGTTTACACGTTCGGCAGATCCCATGGTAAACTTTTTATTTTCTGATCAAGTAGTGCACAAGTGCTACACACATCACTTGATGGAGATTTAAAGCCAATGTTGAATTCATTGACGAATAATCTCCTAAACATAGCAAAACTGACTTTGTACTGGTCATTGTTAACTACTTGGTCACTATACATTTGGTGCAACTTCTTTATACTTAATCTACAATTTAAGTACAGACGTTTAAACTTTTTTCTTCCATAGTGCCTTTCACATGCCCTCAAGTTAGAAATAAAATCTCTTACTTTATTTTTCTTTTCGATACTCCTGTTACTTTTCCTATCACCACCTCGCTTATCCTCAATAGGCTCTCCAGAATAAACTTTTGCGACTAAATTGGCTAGCCTTTTTCTCCCTACTTTGGTTATAGCAAGAAAATCTTTCTTGCAAACAGGAATTCTTTTTTCATTGCTTTGAATATAGTAATTAGCTGAAAAGGCATGCTGTGAGCCTGCTGAAAGAGACTTGTTTTGGTTCGGCGTGTTAGGCCTACATCGTTTAACGTTCTTTGTAACGACTAATGAAGAAAGTATAGAATCTTGGCGAAGTTTTTCTGGTACTTTATAAAGTTTGTCCCGCAGTTTCTTTACATCATTTGGTCTAATATCAGAGCATAATAAAATCTTAGTGGAGTGTTTGCATGGGATGTAAACATTACTACCTGATGGTGCAGAGTACCGCTTACGTTTGGCTTCTTTCCTTTTCCCACCACTTGCCTGTCTCTTGCGTGTCCAACTATTTCCAATGCTCACTAACACACCATCCACTACTTCTTCCATTATTTTCAAAATTATAATAAAACAACATTAACTTAATCCAAAAACTTATGAAAACAGTCTAACATGACTTTAAACATTCACTATAACCTCAAATATCTGCTGGAAATAATAACAGATGACAACTGGTCATGTGACACAAGTGAGCAGCTGTGATTGGTCCACTGGAGAAACCACTAATTGAATGAACATAGGCTTTGGATGAAACACTTTTTGATTGAGATGTCAGTTTTCTACATTTATTTTTAATAGGAGAAAGCATTTTTTGACTGAAACTAATTATTGAATCTTGTGAGATTCAACTTAGAGAATAGCAATCAGCCAAAAACTCACTTTTCAATTTTTTGTGAGAAATCACCTTTTGAATGTTTGCTCCTCATATAGCTTTCCTATATAAACATTTTTAAAGCCTAAAACTTAGTTCAATTGACATCATTGTTCAAAATTAGTTCTAAGTAAACACATGTTTGGAAATAAATTAAAATCATGTGTTTTGTTATTGAATAATGGCAGCAAGAACAGTGATATGCGTGTGTTCTTTGTTTCACAAGCAGCCATATTTATCCTTAAAAATTAATAAGGTAAGCAAATGTTACTGTTTTGTTGTAATTATATATTTATTGGTAAATCGTATTAATATTTATACATTAATTTTCAAAATTGAAAACTAGCCAAACCATATTGTTCTTTGAAATATTTAGTCCAACATATTGCTTTCTATCCTTTAGATGATAATGAATATCGATGATTCCATATCATTTGATAATCATCATCCGAGTGTGTTGGTGGCCGCTTATTATACTACAACCTAAAATTCAATGAACTTTTGAAGACTCAATAGGCTCTAAAATTTTAAAGTAAAAATAGTGTATATTTAACTAGGCTACATATAAAACATGATACTATGTATTTTAACAAAATATATATGTTAGGCTCTATGAAATTAAATGTAAAGGATAGACTTATTATAACAATTGAAAAGCAAATTGATAAGACTTTTTACATGTAAAATCTTTGTGGAGGCGTAACTACTCTACGACTCTTGTCTTATATGCCATAGTGTTCTTATACACGATCACATTTTTCCATCAAGGATTTCTTTACAAGACTTTTTATATTTTGAATCGCTCTCTCAACCATCTTGAGGAATAGTGAGGAGTAGCCATTACATATTAAACTCCCACTGTATACTAAATTCCTTAAAAGCGAGGGCTTGGCATACTATGTAAAGTTACATGTTCAACAAATTTTGAGAAATAATCTTCTATTAGCTAAAATGGTTTACTCTCATGGAAGAATATATCTATTCCTACCTTTTGCCATATTAGCTTTGTTATAGGATGTGACGACATTGGTTCCTTAATATTATTTCTAGATTTAACAGTACAAGTTTCACACTTACTGATAACATATTCAATTTGATCATTGATATTGGGCCAGTATATAAATAACATTTGTGTTCTTAGCTGAGTCTTTGCAGCACCTAAATGAGGACAATGCAATCTTCTAAACTTTTCACCTCTTACACCACTAGGAATTACAATAGCAGTTCCTTTAAAAATAAAATTATTAATAGGTTAATTCATCTTTAACACATCAGTATTGACTAATACAAAGGTAACTCTTTGTGACTAGGCTATACAGAGTGTCTCTCATTATTTAATTTCTATCATCAAAATGTGCAGTGTCTTTCTAACAAACATTCGCTGATTGAAAAAGTGGCCATTAACTTGAACCTAGATATACTATGTTTATCGGAACATTGGCTTTCCTCTGAGGAACTCAATGAATATTCAATGAATATTCATTCCCAACAATAAATTTTAAACTGATTTCATTTCATCATCTCTACTTACAAGATCCTTAGTTAGATGAACTTAGTTAAATTAACAAGACTAATGTTGAGGCTTTGCTGTATTAAGTTTACATGACTCTCTATTTGATCATGGTCTAGCTCTAGATCAGTTTTCTCATGTACATTATATGAATGAGATAGTGTGTCAGCAATAAAAAAAAAAAAAAATAAATAATAATAAAAAGTGTTTTGACTATTTAAATCATAGTAAGTTTTATTCTCATTCTCTGTATTCAAGATGAAAGTGATTCTAAATTTGTTTGAAAGATTTCCTATAGGGGCTTGAGGTCTCTACCGTAATACAGAAAACAGAAACTAACACATATATATTGTTGAAAGCGCTCATATGCAAAAACAATAGCCAAAAGCTCACGTTCTATTTGTGCACAAAATCTCTGAACTTAACTAAATGCTTTGCTCACATACGCTACCGGCTGACCATTAATATAATAGCCTTTTTAACATAAAAATATAGTAAAATTGGCCGTTAAAACTTTCACTGCCACCTCCTATTTTTGACAACTTTTTTACACTGCCGCTTGTTTTATGTTTTTTTTTAATAAATATAATTTTTTAACCAATTATGAAAAAACCATGGCACTTACATTGTTTTAAAGCTGAGTTCTTCCTCATACACAAATGCTCATGCATAAATATTTTCAAATAGAAAGTCTTGTTCTAAAACTGAAGAAAAACATAAGGATTTTGTACAAAATAAAAAGTTACCAAAAACCATTACCATGTACTAATCCATAATATAAACATATTTCTCATTATTATTTGCTGCATTCAGTACATAATGTTATTACTGTCACCATGGCTACATTTATTTTCAATCGAAATACACTTATTTTTAAATATTTTTGTAGTGTGGAAAGTCTTGAAAAATGGATGGTTCTTTGCAAATGGCAATTTTGCACTCGCTACACTGATAGGAATTATCTTTTCTTGCCTGAAAAAGTTTTATTACTATTTTACTTATATTTGTTATTTGAGAAAAACAACAGTGTCAACAAATTACTTGCATCTCCAAGAAGTCCATCGTTAATAAAATCACGATCATTATCTGTGTCAACTTGAAATAAATCACTTTCACTGTCACTTGAAAATCTGAATAACTATTCTAGCACTTGATTGTTTTTAACACTGTCACCATTCATTGCATTTAATCACAAGGCAATCATTGTAAACTAAAGTAAAAGCAAGCAAAGTAATAACAATGTAGATGACGAATTAGCAGAACGGCAACAAACGGCAGACGCGACGCCAAGTTCGTAAACAAACCACTTTTTCCCGATATTCTTGATGACTGCCAACAACATTTCATAAATCATAATGCATAGAGTAAAAAATAAAAACATGGAAATAGCGAATGCCTATCAATCCCGAAGTCCAAATACTTTAAAATGTACTTTTATTACTGTAACAGTCTGCGCCGTCAAAAGACTTGTAGGTAGTCGATAGAATTCCAAGCGCAATGTCAAATGACGTTCTCTGCAGTGAAAGTTTTAACATAAATCCTTAAATGCATTCTGTTACTCTTGTTGTCATGAAATTTGAATCTTTCCTCAAAATTGCTCTAATAGAAGCTGTGTGTTCAGAGACATTAGGCAAATTTTTCTTTACATAAGTAACTAAAACCCAAAAACCTCATTTTATCAAGTACACGTCTCAAGCGATGTTCAAGAAACACTTCAGATGTGGAACATATCCCATATGGTAGCCTAAGAAATTTAAATCTACTGAAGGTTGTATTAAAATTAGTAAGATATTAAGATTTGCTGTCTAGTTGTAAATACCTAAAGCCATTTTTATTGTCTAATGTGCTAAAATATTAGGCACCTGCCATCTTTCTTGAAATTTCTTCAAAAGAGGGTAATTTAAAAATATTTGTTATCAATTAATTATCAATAGATTACTTGGTATTGTGGTTGCATTATAAGTTAGCTGCATGTAATTCTTTGGGATCTAAAGACAAACATTGGTCACCATTTTGTTTGTGAACAATGACTAGTGATTATACCCATTCTGTAGGTTTCTGTACCCTTTTTGATTATGTTGTCTTTGTAGTGAATCAAGTTTACTTTTAAGTTCAGGCCTAATTTCTACAGGTACCTTCCTAGCTGCATGAACTACTGATACAGCATCCTTTTTCAAGATTAATTTGTGAAGGCCCTGAAGATAACCTATGGTAATTATTTACTTTAGTCACTTCACACTTTTTTTCAAAATTTCAACTTAAAATAAATGTATAGGATATTAGTACAATAGATATAAAAGTTAGGAATACATAAATAATAACAGTAATGCCCCTGGCCATCAGTGTGGGCTTTGGTGGTGCCACCCTGCACTTCTGGCAAAAAAAGAAAAACATCCTCGAGGTAGTACCTAAATTCGAGCTCAGAGTGCCTGGTTCCCCCTGGCCCATAATTCCTTAATCATGATCTGACATTATGAGAAAAGTTGCCTACCCCGGGGGCCAATCAGTCAACATAAGAATTAAAGTAATAAAATTTCAACATTATTAAAATAAAAAAATTACTAAAAATAATAAAAATTTACAAAATATTTTTATTATTTATATTTACAAAATAAATTTACAAATATTATAATATTTACAAAAAGGACACAATTTCCAAATTGTTCATTGTAAATGCAGTCAAACAACAACAGAATACCCTCTGCACTTGCTTATCTCTGGTTACTTGTTTGGTCACTTGTAGAAGGTTCATTATTCTAATTGAAGAACCACAAGAACCAAACTTTATTGAAAAAGATGCCAATACAAAATGGCGAAGACAAAACACAAAGTTTTTATTTTGGAATGTACAACGCAGATGTGTGACCAAATACGAAATTAGCAAAAAAATACAATTACTTAATAACGAGATGTGCAAGGTAGATGCGAATTAGTAGAAAATGTTGCAAAAATGTCTAGAAACAGGAACACATAGAGTGATAGAAACTGTTGCAAAAATCCTCGGGCCTCTAAAATTTCTTCTACTACTTTGTTGGCCTGTGTTGGTGTCGATTATAGGTTCCACCTCTTTCCTACACCTCCTTAGCTTGATTACCCACCCAGAAACCCGGATTCCCCTAGATTGTTGGACTATTTGAGATATAACCTAAAATTTCAAACATATTATCAGTTATTGTGCAATTAAGGATCGCAACCGCGTAAAAATTCTTTCTGGGTATGAAAACATACTACAGGGTGGTGCATATGTCAGTTTCTCCAGAAGAGAAATTTAAAGGCGTTGTATGTTAATTGAATAAAACACTTTTAGGCAAGAAAACAAATTCGTTATATGAAATTACTTATATATTACAATATAATGTTATAGCAGTTGTTCGAAATGTCCACCTTGATTTTTTATACACTTCATACAACGACTGAGAACAGAATTATTAGCATTAAAGGTTTATTGTTATTAACAAGTTCAAATGCATTTCTAATTAGGTTTCTGAGTTCGTCAAGATTTTGCGGTTTTGAAACATACACAGTCTCCTTTATATCTCACAGTGAAAAATCACATGGGATCAGGTCTGGCGAGCACATAGGCCAATCGATTGGGCAGATAATTATTGTCTCACAGAATTCCAATTGCCTATCAGAATCATTCTCGTGAAGCGCTTAAAGGGAGTAAAGATGGACGCTATGGCTTAAATTTGAATTGCTTTAACATTCTTTGCACGCTTCTTGTTGATACTTCAAGTTCAGCAGATGCCTTACGAGTCGATTTACTGGGACTGGCTACAAAAGCTTGAGCAACTGTCTGCAGGTTTTCTTCGTGGCAAATTGATTGTGGACGACCACACTTCGGGGCATTTAAAACGCTTCCTATGTTTTAAAATTTCACATATACTGTCGAGTGGGTATCTCGACACCTGGATATGTACTACTAAATTCTTCAATTATTATAGCAGTATTTTTATTATGCTTCCACCGCAACTGAAGGATGTACACTCGTTGGGCTGTAAACATTTTTAAAACACACGCAAACAAATAACAGATGCAAAGAGCGTCACTTTACACTAGCCACTGGAACAGACAACAATGAACTTATTCCGTGTTGCTGCAAACTTAACATTGTTACTAACCTATCAAAACAAAATATCTCAATTTATGGGGAAACTGACATGCGCCACCCTGTATTTTTTCGTTTAAGATCATTATAGCTGACTGAAGTTCAACTGAGTCTGAAATACCTAAACTGCATGGGGCTTTTCTGGCTTTAACCACATAAAATTCTAAACAATGATGAATAACATTTAAAGGAAATTTACCAGAAATACTTAACCTCTGTCCAGTATATGAGGTTAGCCTACATTAGTGGTGGCTTGTTTGACATCAGTACAGAAAACATAAAACAAATTTTGATGTAAAATTTTAATTTCAGCACCTGTATTAAAAGGAACGGGACACTTTTCAATTAACAATTCAATAAACCATAGTTTGATTTTTAATGGAACCACAATGAGTGTATTAGTAAACCCTAAAAATAAATCATCATCAATACTATTTACATATGGCATTGATTTGCAATGTGCTTTGAAATTTCACATTTGCGGCATCTTTTACCAAATGCCGGGTATTTTCCATTTAAACTGTGAACATAGCCACACTTATAGTACTTTTTGTTCGCATTATGATAATTGCCACAGCTACTTAAATCTTAGAGGAACCATTTCTATGATAATTGGAAGAACGGCCATAGTCTTTATGTTGAAATTTGCCATTGAAGTTGAAGATGACGTAAGCTTTGCAGGGGGACGATTGCGATCAGCCCAGCTGATTAAAAATCTCATGAAGAAATACCCTTGCTCCTGCGCTGACTGCCATGATGACGAATTGCACCTAACGTGATCGAGTTGCTGTTGTTGATTTGCTGATCATGTTTGTGATTATAGAAACCATAACTAGAAATGTAAATTTTATGTATGTCACCACTTGCATCTGTTGAAGAAATTTCATGCAACTGTTTGTTTGCGTTTTCAACCGCTCTGCAAACTTCTGAAGCTTAATCTAAGGTTAAGTCGTTGATTCCTAATAATCGATCTCTAAGTGTTCTATCCTTTATCCCTAATACTAATCTGGCCTTAATTAAACTATCAGTAAAAATTACTAAATTCACATGAACTGCTTAAATCAGTCACATAACTGTCAACATTTTCATCTGGCTTTTGAGAACTGCAATTTCATTTTTGTCCTCATTTCCGGGGTAAGAAAAGTTATTGTAATTCTTGAGAGCACCATCACCAATCACTGATAATGAAAATCTAATCTTATATTTGCTTGTGTCTTTATGACTTTTACTAGCAATCCTATGTCAACATAATACATGACTAGATCAACTCAGATGAAACCTTCATTGGCAGTGCCGGGAGCCGCATTTTTTACAACAATTGCGGCAGTAGTTTTTACATACTGATGGAAGACGAAAGGCCAACATTAAAGGGAATTTTAAGGTTAATGAAAGAAAGAATATAATATGAAGGGTGTGTTTTTAGTTTATTTTGCAACTCAGTTTGAAGAGAAAGAGGAAACTTCTAATAGAAAAATCAAATATTCAGAATGTAATTGAATTATTTAAGGAAAATTCAATAGTTTCGTGAAGCAGGTAATATTGTACATATGGAAGAAACATACTTTCACGGCTCTTCTGCGGTCCCTAAAACTTAATTAGAAAGCGAAACTAAGGGTTTAAAGAACCCAGTAAGTAAGGAGAAATGAGTGATTGTTCTCCACACTGGTGGTGAAGATGGGTTCGTGCCTAATGCCTTGGTCATGTTTGAATCTGGAAAGAAGATTCATATCATGTATATCACCAAGATATGAATTTTAAAAAGTATAAGAAATGGGTTGAAAAAATTTCGTCCCAAATCTGAAGAAGAATGGTGGTTTAGTCATTAATTAATTTGTGGAGATTAATGGTCGATCTCAGCGGTCATTAAACCTTTTTAAGCTTACTGAATAAAAAAATAGCCAAACCGATGTTACAAAAGTCCTCGAGCATGAACTTATTTCTAAACTGATAGATCACCTTTGTCCAGGTCTTGTGAATTATGTATTCATATTCTTCAGAGTTGGTAAGAACGTCAAAAGCAATGCTCGGTCAATCAAGATTGTTCTTAAAAGTATTTATGAGGTTAATCAAATATCGGGAAAATTTACAGGTCTTGACAAATCAGCTCTTGTCCAACGTCTTGTGGATGTCGTCCTAGCTAGAGATCGTACTCCCTATGAAATAAAATACCTCAGTAATCTACGAGATGAATTGTGGAAGAGTGAAAATGGTGAACAAATTTGACTATCAAATACTGCAACGGAATATCAACAATTGTTGAAAGAAACTAATATGTGTCTACAGTAAATATATTAAAACTTTCTATTACCAAAATGTAAGTGGGATTAGATCTAAGATACCCCAATTTAAGAAGTCTGCCAACACTAGTACATAATATTTTTGTATTTGTAGAGACTAATCTCACACCTGATATATACGATTCTGAATTAGTACTGCAAAATTTTTCCACATTCAGATGCGATAGAACCATTGTTAATAGCACCAATAACTACACCAATTTCTTAGAATTTGCCATACCGACAAACATATAAGTTTTTTGGTCCTACATAAAAAGTCCACACACTACCCTCACGTTTAAATTATAAAAAATGTTGAAGCTGAGGACCCCAGTCACTAATGTGAACTTTTTGATGAATATTTCTCATCAGTGTACTTTAATACAATGTTGCCTGTTTACTTGTTCGATATTGGTACCAACTTGAATGTAAATAGTTCAACTTTTACTGCCCAGCAAGATGAAAAGAAACTTAGTAACCTTGATCCAAACAAAGGCATGGAACCAGATTCTATACCAGCAGCAGTTGTGTGGTACTGTAGCTCAGTTTTAGCTCCACATCTCTCAACTTACTTTACCTTGTTACTTAAAAATGGGACCTTTCCTGCAAACTTGAAGGCCAGTTACATAGCTCCTATTCTCAAATTTGGCAGTAGGTTGGTCATAATAAACTACAGTCCTATTGCTATCCAATTTGTAACAGGAAAAGTATTTGAGAATTTGATAGGACCACATAACTCATGTCTGCAACAAAGCGAACTCTCTTTTGGGGTTTTTGTACAGAATTTCCGATCTCCATTGACCTTAATTTTCCTCTTTAAAACTCTAACTTGAATACTGTTCAGCTATTTGGAACCCTTACTAAGTGGTCATATTAATTTTCTAGAGCAAGTACAGATCAGGGTCATAAGGTTAAATGGGGTGCAACTTGGCTTCCAATACCTTGATTACCTGTTGGTTTCTCCGGATTTCACTGTGGCTACCCTTTCTTGAAAAAAGAAGAGAGATAGCTGATCTCATGCTGCTGCACAAGATTATAAATTGACTGCCTGGATCTTCTGTTTCTAATTGGTTTTCGAACTCCAAATGTTACGAGGTCCTAAGACATCTTCTGCAGTGTACTATGTCTTCCATTTACGCCCACTGCAGCTGTGTTCCAAGACTGACGAGGAAAGGGAACAAAGTGTCTGGCGGTGTTGAGATCTTTGGGTCCTCAAGCAAATAATTTTGAAGATCTCTGCAGGGATTTACTTAATGTACATGATAGGTTAATATAAATTGAACCGTTATTAAGTATATTGACGTATATATTACGATATAAGCTTTGGTTGTTATATAATGTTACCTATTATTTATAATTAAGTTATTTTGTTATTTATTTGGATGTAGGTGGTCAATTAAACTTCAGCTGTTATATAATATTTTTTCATATTATTTATAATTAATTTATTTTGATATTTATTTGGATGTAGGTGTTAATTCAATATATTATTTATATATAATATTGAACTTTGATTATTTTATAATATTGTCTACTATTATTTACAATTACCTAATAATAGTAAATAATTGTATTGTAGTTGTCAATATTTATTTGAATGTAAGTGTTAATTATATATTCTGTTTTCCTATTATTTATTTGAGTGATTTTGATATTTATTTGGATATTAGTATTAATTATTATGCATTGTTGCTTTTCTATTTATTAATTATTATAGCAACATAATAATTTAGTAATGTTGTATGTTATTTTGTTCTTAGTTTTTAATGTCTGGCATGCCATCTGTTACTTATAGATACATGATATGTACAAACTGGTTTACCGTTGACTCAATAAATAAATAAAATAAAATAGTACGACTGCATAACTGGGATTATTCCTTAAGTGGATGGTTAAGGTAGATTTGGAATATTCAACTTAAAAATAAACTATTCTTAGTAATATTTAATTTTCTTAACGGGCAATGTCTTGGAAACAAGTAATGTTAACGGAGTACAATGAAAGTCTAGGTGTGCATCAGCCCAATGTCTGCAATAGTGCTAGTAGCCTACCAGCTGCACCTGCCGTCGTGCTCCTCTTACCCACCCAACCCACTCTTCCCCTCAACTCCCTCACCCCTACATGCGCGATTAGTTTACTCTTTTCTTTATCTTCAATCCCCATTTTTCCATTACTTGATATACTTAAATGTCATGCACAAAATAACTTTCACTTTTCATTTTTAATTAATCAATTTTCGTACTGTGTTATGTTATATGGCAAGTTGGCGAAAAAAATACACTTGTTGTCTGAATGGTAGGTTTATTCTGTCTGTCTTCATTAGTGGATGGAATACACAGGACAGAACACTTTTATCGCTGTGACCTTTAGACGTCTGTCCTTACAAATATGTAGTAAACAATTTCTACACCTACTAGATAAGGTAAACTCTAAAACAATTATAATACATCTCCTTTCCTCATAAAAAATAAAGATAGCTATAGATTATTGAGAGTTTAAAAATAAATGTACTTTTGAAGACTCAAGAGGCCCTAATATTTTAAAGTAAAAGAAACCAAGGGTATCTTTGCACTAGGCTACTTGAAAAATATAAGAGTAGCCTATATTTGCACTACACTATAAAGGCATTTGTAAAAAGTGTGGGAAATCTTAACACACTTATGGTGAGTCTGCTATGAGTAAAACAAGAGTTGTCCAAACATAGCTGTGAAAACATTGAAAGATGGCAAACGCTCCACCGCATAACAACCGATGAAAACATGAAAAAGTAGAAGAAATGGTTATGAACAATCGCCATATTACGATCAGAGAAGTCACTGATGATGTTGATATATCAGTTGGTTCATGCCTTGAAATTTGTTCGAATGTTTTGGGTATAAATCGTGTGGCAGCAAAATTTGTTCCAAAATTGTTGAATTTTGAATAAAAACAGTGGTGAATGGAAGTTGTTCAGGAGTCACTAAATGGAATCAATGACAATACAGAATTACTGAAACGTGTTATAAAACGGGTTTACAGATATGATACTGTAACTAAGACTTAATCATCCCTGTGGAGGCATTCTGGATCTCCAAGACCGAAAAAGGCCCGATAAGTGCAGTCTAACGTGAAGGTTATGCTCATTCTGTTCTTTAATTTTTTTTGTATGAATGCATCATGTTTGTCACGAGGTCAAACAGTCTATAAGGAGTACTACCTGCAAGTTTAACACCATTTGTGTGAAGTAATCCGAAAAATGCCCAAATTTGAGGGAAAATTATTCATGGCTTTTGTTTCATGACAATGCACCTACTCACACTTCATTGCTTGTTCCTGAATTTTTGGTTAAAACAGTCCTGAAACTCTTTTTTTATGTCACTGGAAGCAACATTTCTGAGTCACACTATTTGTGTCTCTAGTGCATGTAAAACATCCTCCTCGTACTTTGAGACTAAAAAGATAAAAATGATGTTTAATATTATCCATGCTGTCAAAATGTCTGGTAATTTGAGCAATAGCTATATTTAAGCTCCTGTAAAATACATTTACTTTAAATTTTTGTAAAGGATCAGACAATTCAGCATTGTTGGCCAGTTTGTCAACTGCTAAGATTGAAAATAGCCTAATTTACGCCTAATGGCCTGTAATGGTATGAAATAGTAACAAACTCCTTAAGAATATCAAAAAAGCTAATAGAGTCTTCAACATTATATAAGTTTTATATAAGTCTTCAAATTTTTTTTATACACAATAAAAATTCAATGTTTTTGGTATGTCAGTGGTATAAATAACAAAATTAATGTTTCATAAATACCATTCTTAATTATTCTTGGGTGTTTCATGGAAATTGTAAAATGCCTTTACAACATATTGATTTTTCATAAACATGTATATGCTTTCTTTTATTCCTATATTTAAAGGCATAATTAACTAATTTAGAACCAACGATGAACCAAAGATTTTTTTCAAATTTATACTGCTCTATGTAGGTTTTTTTACAAAGAAGAGGCCCCAATCTCCTTTTAAGTCCTATTTTGCCTGTCCTCATGGGCCACTAGGCTATTCGAGGATCGTATCAAACACAATAAGGAGGAAAGTCGATACAGTACAAGGTCGATGGTACTGAAAATGTGCAATGGTCACAGACAGGAATTGAACGTGCGCTATCTGTAACTCAGACCCTAAGTCAAGTCTTAGACCACCTGGCCATCAGCACTCCGTAGTTGGTGTATTATTTTTTTCTAGTTTTGTAACTATTATTCCAAATTTTAATAAATTGTTGCTCAGAATTGATACACCAGATATTAATATTTCCAAACATAAAAAATATCCCAAATAAAATACAATAATATAGGGTACACACAAAATATGCTGCAAAACCAACAGAACAGTGACATTATGTCTAGAGTTAATGGAAAGGGTGGTTATTTCAAACTGCACCTCACTTATTTAAGCCTTTTTAAATTTATTTGAGCTTTTTACATTAATATTCAGAAATAGTAATTTTTTTAATGCATGTATAACAACTACACGGATGTAAAAATAATGAACACAGAGAAAATCTTTCAGAGGAAGTAATAGTACGGTACTTGTTGTAGTTAAAGTATGATGAAATAGTGGAAGCTACAAAAACATTTCTGCTAATATATTTATTCAACATCTTTATCATAGTAAGAATATGACAGAATTATTATTTACAATTTAATGAAACCACAGAAAAACAATGACCACTTTAAGTTTAATAGTTTTGAGGTTATTAATTGAATACAACTTGATACTTCAGTATTTTAAAAGTAAGACTGGGAATAAAGGATTTAGAGGGGGATACTCTGAATATGTTGCTGACACTGACTGGTGAGGCACACCTACCAATATCAAATAATAGTTGTACTTTTTTAATAAATAAAAAATTATTGAAGGTCTGTTAATACTCAGTACAGTTAAGGTTAAATCAAAATCTTATAGTTTTGTCCAATACATTCCATACTTTTCCATTTTATATGTTTTTCAGCCTTGTACTGTTTGTGGGCTTTCATAAACATGTGTTGTTTTCAAACCACTTATATGAGACAATTTTATCATTTATTAAATGAATCTCTCCTCTTTCAGTACTTGTTCAAATTTTAGTTGCATTTGAGTTGTATTTAATATATTTAAACCCTTTGTTGTCATGCGATTGTTTAGGTTTGTCAGCTTCTTCAGATGAAGATGATGATGAAGCAATAGAGTTTTATGACGCTGAAAGTGAACAGAAAAGTGGTCCACTCTCAACTGTAACATTATCCAAGGAAAAGAAGTGTGAAAAGACAACCAAATTAAAAGTTCAGGTCAGATATGCAATTGTATTTTAGATTTCTAAGAATAGGTTACACTCTTTGATTATTAGAAAAACATGTCTACATGGTTGGAATATAGTATAACGCATTTAAATGAAGTGTTTAAATTGCACAGATTTAGGAATATTGACACCTATTTGTATAGACAGTATTAGACACCTCTTGGTATACACAGTATTTTATGACAGTTGGCACAAATTCAGGATATGATAGTAGACCCAAAAGCAAGCAAAGAAGTTCATATGAACATTTGTCCTATCTCGCTTCCTTTAGCGTCTTATCTGTCCATATGTTTTTATTTTAAAAGTCATATTCCAAAACGTATTGGAGCGAATAACATAAAATTTGGCACATGTATTAAGCCAGTTAAAGAGATGATAAAAACAATTAAAATAAGTATTGTCACTTTCTATTTCAAAATGGGGCGGCATTTAAAAGTTGTAAAAATTAAATTTCTCAAAAACTATTAATCCCATGTTCATGTATTTCTTGGTATAGTTTTTGACAGTAAACTAACTGGAAAAAGCAAATTGTGTAAAGGAAAGATATCTGAAAAGACTAAATATCCTAAGATCAGTTACTAGTTGTCATTGGAGTATTAATCCTTTAAAATTAATTACCTTCCACAAATGTCTTACTCGCTCAGTACTGGACTTGGGTTTTTATCTATGAAAATATAAGCCAAGAGTGTTCATTAATGTTGTATAGGGTTCATTATAGTGTGTCAAGAATATGTCTAGATCTTATGAAATCAACATCCTTTGAAGCAATGGAGGTTGGGGCTTCTATCATAACATTACAATCAGGAGGCTATTTTAGTTGACAGATGATATTAAAACGCTTGGCTGACAGAACTTATCCAATTGATAAAATTCTTGAAAGATTGCATTTTACGTGTTAAAATAGTATGTATTGGGAAAATAAAGGTCTTGCTTTGTTATTACATGGTATAATATTAAGAATAGTGAATCCATTTGAAATTTTCTAATTTGACTTGCCTTCCAAGCTACTATCAGACTAAATTATAAAGATTCTCTTGTTCAGATTAAACCAGTTTTTCACTACAAATTAAGAATTGGACTATTCCAGCTTATTAACACAAAGTGGCCTACATATGTCCAAATTTATACAGATGCTTGAAAAACTAATGAGACATTGTTCACCATAATTGCTATTTTTTACTTTGAAATGAAATTACCTTAAGCTTTCAAAGTTGATTCCTTTTTAAATATTTTTCAGAAGAAGGCCGTTGCAATTTTTTTATGTGTAATAGAAACTTGTAAAGGAATACAATTTATTATATTATCGGATTCAAAAAGTGTATCAATGGCTTTGAAAACTGCTGATGTTGATTTAAACACACCACCAGTTATTCTCAAGATAAAGAAGAAATATGTTTATCTAGCTTCCATTGTATATTCTATTAAATTTGTTTAGATCCCAGGTCATATTGGAGTTATAGGCAATGAAAGGCAGATTTTGCAGCCAAACATGCTATTACCTTACATGTGAATTAATTACAAACCATCTTATTTTGACCTCCAAAGTTGTTTAATTGTTCAAATTAAAGAACTGCGGCAGAAAGAATGGAATTTTATACATTATATGAGAACATTATACCACATCGACACGATTCATTTACTCACCAGCAGTCATAACAGCTGATTGAAAACAGCCATCTGTTTCTGATTTATTTTCATCTGCAAAACACAAAGAGGAACAGCCAGTACTGATACTGTGGGCGGGAAGTGTACTCTAACAAATTTTAGATTGGAAAAGTTCAAAATAATTCCGCAAAACATCACTACTTGTCAGACTGTCACTGCTCGTGCCATATACGGCAAATAGCAGTAGAGAGAGAAAATCTTGTATTCCAGTAGGTCTGATCAGGAATGCCTCCAGCCATCAGTGAGGTGGCTGCACCTTACGTTATTTCACTGCTCTGCTGGTGACGTGCGAAAAAACATCTCTCAAGGTAGTACCTATAAGGTTACAGATCAAAATTCAGAGTTTAATCAAAAACGACTCCAGCCATCAGTGGGGTTTGTAGCAGTTCATGACGGCTAATAGAGTTTAACTTAGCTAAATAAAACTAAATATGTGGTAATATGAGCCACTGAGTAATTACTATAGAGGTCGCCGGTGACCACGCTGCACATAATGTGTTAATAAAATCTATTGTGTTTTCTCTGATTTGAATTTTGTCGAACACGAGTTTGTAAGTGTTGTCTTGCTTGTTTAATTCAAACAACTATAGAATTATTATTATTATTATTGGTACTAGTAATAGTAGTATGTTTTTACTAATCAGTCTGTAAATATTACTTTATTCTTTCCGTACATATTTAATAACTATGGTCCATTCTTGATAAACATCAGACGGATTAACTGAAACCTTTTTAACCGAATTTCCCTACTATCCAAATTTATTCTGAACAAAATGAATTTTTAATATTTAACTTATAAATGTAGTAAATAATTACTTACAATGAAATATAGTTGAAAACAAAGCTTAATTTATCTCCAATATAGTATTATGGTATACTTCATACCTACTAAATGCTTTGACTAGAAAAAGAACGATTAACACAATATCAAATTCAAGGGGCTATTTGATTTTAGGCAATCAGATTATCCTTGATTTTAACAAATTCAGAGGAAAAGACTCAAATGTAGTTTTGACGTTGAAAATATATTGAGCATAGACATATTTTATTTTAGTAAATTATTATAGAAATCTGTTGTAAGAAAATATGTTTATCAGTTACTTAGGCTCTTCTGATAAACTTTTTCTGTTACTGGGTAAGTCACAAATGAGAGAAAGAATACATCTACGAGAAAATGTTAATATCATATAGGTTTTACATACCAATATGAAATAAAATATGGTTTAAAATAGAAATGTATACAATCTACTATTACTTTGAAAATGTTGGTAGAAATTGTGTAATATTAAAACACACACACACACGTGCGTGTGCATAAGCAAACACACACACACATATTTGATATGTTAGTAAGTTACAATCGTCTATGTTTCTCTATGTTACCTACTCTACAACTACTAATTAGACTATAATCATTATTTACATGTAGTAAACATGAAAACTTGTTAATGGATTGAAAAACTGGTAGGTTTGACATTTTTGGCATAGAACAAAATAATTCATGATATAGGCAGTAGTTGTGTGTGAATGTAATCATTAGGTCTACTCGCAAATAAACAATTTACTAATGTAACATCCTAAAAAGTATAAATGACTATTTGTTAGTCAACTTCAAATTCAGTCAGCGAATTCAGTGGTCAGTTTTGTGTTGAGTACGAGAAGAGAATGAGTAGACTCTAGTAAAATACTACTTTGTTAATCCATCTACCTTCCATTAGAACTAAATTGGGAATGGCAAACAACGAAAGTTGGCACTTGAAAACATAATGGTTTTCAAGGAGTGACATGAAATTTAACTACTTATATAAACCATATATATAGTTTTCAAAAGCATTTAGTATATTTTAGATAGCATTTACCTTTTGTGATACAATTTTGTTTCTTGCATATATCTCTTCAAAAAACTGAATCCTAGAAACTTTTTTTATATTTTTCGTCTACATAGTAAAGGTACAGCTGTAACAATTGAAAATGGTATGCCAAATCTCTTTAGGGTATTTCAATTTATCTCCAAATAGAATTTATTACTTTGGGTTTACACTTTATCTAAAAAATGTACCATTTCTTCTGCCACTCCCATTCCTTTGAATGTATGAGCTTCACCCACCATCTATGTGGTACTGCCTACCTCTTTCCCAATAAGTATATACCGCCTTGGCTGGTATTTCTCCACTTAGTGGCTTTTAAAAAGTAATCAAAGTATACAGACAAGGCCTACACCTTAGCTAAAAATATTAAGTTTCAATTTTAGGTACAACCATAGCTAAAGTTGAAACTGTATTTTTAGAAATTAAATACACTTTTATTGTCCCATATCAGAGCCCATAACATTTGGCCGAAGAAATAAGGCCCTGGCTCCAAACAACCTTGGATATTTAAATAAACTCTTAGTTACATAATTTAATGATGGGCTTATGTGTAATTCATTTTACTAAAATTGGATTGCTCATTGGTATTAATCCATTTTGGATCGATTTCTCTGGCAGAATGAGTCCCAGCAGGCAAGAATTAATTTCGTCAGCAGAATAATTTCGTTAAACTGTGCTGCATTGAACCAGCTGGTGTTTGTACTCAACTCACTTGTACATTGAACTTTAACTTAAAAAAGATATACCGTACATTGTTTCATGAAGTATTGTAAGACTTCATATTAAACTCACTAGCCTTCTGTAAAAATACTGATCCAATTTGAATAATCGTTCATTTTTCATTTTTAATAGCATATAGTGATAAACATATTTACATTGTAAAATTACAACTATGAATGCGCAACTGGTCGCTGTTGTAAAAACAGCTGATGAAAACAATAAATCAGTTACACTACATATTGGGGAGTAAATTTAGCTGATTCTTCAACTTCTACGTACAACAATAATCTACAGTATTTATTAAATACATTTATTCAATATTAATTCATTATTTCAGGCCATGGAAGGATTGAATGAGGAAGCGTCCCCGTCCAGCAGTGATGTGGAAGAGGTGGGAGGTGATAAAAGTAACTCTCAGCAACCCCAGGTAGAAATTTGTTATTACCAACTTTTGGTTCTTGATTGTTAAGACTTAAAAGTTTCCATGTTTTGATTAGTAGGTGATATTTTTGGCTCCCTTTGTATATATAATGTTTAATACTTCCAAACCAATTTATAAAACAATATTCAATAGTAATTAACTTTTATTAATATTCAGTTTTTGCCAAAACAATCTCTGGCATGGTTTAGTGCGGTACACATATAAAGTGTGACAATTAGTGAAACAAAGTATAACTTCTAATTTTTAAGGTTTGAAAGAGGGAAATAATTGGGTTTAATTAACCCTTTGGACGCCAACGCCCAAGGCTGCCGCCCTACCCATCACGCTAGCGCCCGAATCAACTGTACTAGCCAAAACCGCCAGCCCTGTTTTGACGTTTTTGTAACCTATTACGCTTTGCTCTGTATTATCCTTAGTTTTTATGTTAATTGAATGTTTTTTTTTTATTTTGTAGGAAATTATATGCGCTATCGAATAGTGTTATTATAAATAGCATTTAGAATGGAACTACATTGTTTATGATGTGGTAATGCCTAACCAAAACATTTGTTTACATAAAAATTTCACTTCAGACCAAAATATTGGTACGAAAAAAAATATTTTTAGCTATCGGTGATATTTTTATTTGTTACAGATATTATTTCTAAGACTGCCCACAAAAATTCAGAACTGAAAGTTGAAAAATAGTTTCACAACAAATATTTTTAATTAGTGTTAATATTAGAAAAAATTTACTATAACTAGAATTAATTTTACAGTAGGAAATATGTTTGTACATACTTACATAGTATTAAAATGAGACCATCTTCTCACTACTATAAGTCTATATCATAGATTTTCTTCAAAAAAGTAAGAAAAATCTTTGTCAAAAAAATAAAAATAATTATTTACAAATATATATACATTTGTCCCCGTCACTTCTAACATGTGTGTTTAGGGAAACACAATGGGTGGACACTTTTTTTAAATTTTGTGTAAAAATATCTTGTTTTTCTTCTTTTTCCACCTTGAACTGTACTTAGTCTACTGCACATAGAACAATTTCGTTCCTTGGAATTGGGCAATTTGTCAAGTGGTTCATCACCCGCGCGCTGCACTTGAACTGGCGCTTGGTCACCAAGCCACTCGGCTGCAAGTCCTTCAACCAGTGCAATTGTAAAATCGAGCCTTGATACAGGATTGTCTGTGTTGTTTTTATATAAGATATATAAGTTTAAAATCATCCGTCCAAAAATGTGAAATGTCACCTTTAGCCAATATTTGAGTGTACGACGTTCGTTCAAATAACAGTATAGCATCTGGTCTGAAGTGTCTACACCACCCATAAAGGAGTTATATTCACGTATGATAGATGGCTTACTAGTAATAAACACTTTATTTCCTTTTTTCTTAGATTTTAATTCATTTTTGGCCTCAGCATTTGTTGACAAGAGCAGTACTTGTTTTTTTGAGACTTTTTCAATCGGCTGGCAACTAAAAGCATATTTCTTTTGCAACAGTATTTGGTTTCTCCTACATCAAATTTTTGTTTGAGGACAGGGGGTATTCTTTTTCTGTTTATTCGTAAAGTACCTGTCAGATGAGTCAGTTTTGAATACAAATCCTTGGCCAGAGGAAATGAGGTAAAAAAATTGTCTACGAATACGTGAAACCCTTTGTTCAAATAGTTTCCCATTTCTAATAATCTCATCACAACAGTGTAACCAAGTCCCTTGTTTATTCCTTTATTATTTCTATCAGTGTCCCTTTTACCTTTGTAGCAGAAAAAAGACAAACAATAATGTGTTACACTGTCGCATAGCAACCACAACTTCACCCCCCATTTATGGTGGTGCTTGTTGGGCATATACTGTAGCAGCTGCGTGTGATTTTTAGTACCCACTAAACTTTCGTCAATAGACAATTGTTTATTCGGCCTATAGTACCGTTTGAAAACATTGTTCACGTGGTCAATAAGAGGAGCAAATCTAGCACAAGGGTCATATCCGGGCTCTTTTGGTAAAGGTGTATGACCGGGTATCTACCATGTGGAAAAATAGATTCAAATCTATTTCTAGAAAACATTTTGGCGAACCAGGGAGAATGCTGGGAAGACTTCATATTCCAATACAACTCAATCGTAGGCTTTTTATTCAAACCCATGTTTATCATAACAGCTAGGAAAGCTTTTATCTCAACAAAGCTCACAGGCCTCCAAGATCGACTTCTACTGTGATTTCCTAGTTTATGGATGTTTTGCTGAATAAAATTTCTAGCATACATATTTGTGTAGGTCACTAATATGTTCAAAAAAGACATAGGGAAAAAAGATCAAAATAAGAAATGGGAGGAGAATTTCGAGGAGGACAGTGTCTACAGCCGGGAATTTCATTGAAAACAAAAGAATGATTATGACCAGGGTCATTGTTCTCTACTATATTTTCCCATTCACCATTATCACTATCAGACTCACTACTTGAAACATGTGCTGGGCGGCGGGCTCGGCCACGTTGCGGCGGCTTTGTCGTAGCTTGAGCTGGTGCAATTTGATCTTCATCCTCGGACAAAGAAATTACTGACCTATTTATAGACCTGTTTCTAGCTAAATTCCATCGACAGCTGGTGCTTGTGCTGGCAATAGGAATAAATGTGGGATCCAAATCAGTATCATCAGCTTCACTTTCACTTGCTTCAGATGACGAACTGTTACGCACATTATTTACCTCACTATCACTAAGAAACTCATCCTCTACAATAATGTTTTGGATTGTGTTGTCACTCAACGGTGAACGACTCATCTTGCACAACTAAAAAGTTTACGAATATCAGAGAACACCTAACCTCTCAAACAGAGGACAGAAGCGATCACAAAGAGACAGGCAGGTACACGTCAGAATGATAACGATAGACACTAGCACATTTCTCGGACGAAACAGACTACTATAAACAAACAGCTGTGTCAAGGTCATTAGTACTACCAACATTAAAATTGATTACAGATAGTCTTATTTACTTCTAAAATAGTCCTGAACAGTTTAAACAGACTTTGCTAGTTAAAAAATAACTTTTAAAAGATGTTTTTCTCGAACAGCTGATCGATCGGACGTTGGCACTTTTCGCCCGGACTTCGACGGTCCGATCAACCGGACGGTGGTGTCCAAAGGGTTAAACATATAGCGTATGATTTTATTGGAAACATTCAAACTACATTATTATGTCACTGCATATCACAAATTTGTCTACTATGCTGCAGTTAATGTCAGACATTGGGTTGAATATAGGATCAAAATAAAATTACTATTTGGTCTACTAAACAGGCACAAGTAGCTAAATTTCAAAAGTGGTTACATTTTTGTTGAAACAGATTATGGGATAAGATTCTGTTATATACAAACAAACTAAGAAAAACTTGTTTATCCTTGCCCTTAGATTAGTAGTTATTTGGTCCAGCTAGAGCTGACATCGGTTGCAGTGGTTACTACCACTAATTGGTTACTTAGTTACTATGTTATGCATCATGGTGGGCAGTCGATCTTTATGGTTGGCTTATTGGTTGTTTCTTTTAATTGCAACCTTAATTATTGCTTGATAACATTAATATTTATATTATCATTTAGGGTCCATGTTATTGATGATAAACCACAAAAACTTGCAAGCAAATTTTAACACTTGTATGAATACCAACCTTCAACATGTACACAACTGGTGTCAGGGAGAGGGACTGAAAGTAAATCCCTCTAAGACAGTAGTTGTACCATTCACTAGAAAAAAGAACCTAGAGTCTCTTTCTAGGCTGAAACTCGCATCCACTCAGCTGGAGTGGTCAAAGACAGTCAAATATTTAGGACTGACTCTAGACCATAAGCTTACGTGGAATGATCATCTTAATAATATCCTGCACAAAGCAAAGTGGGCGCTCATGACGTCCAGGAGGCTTGCAGGAATCTCATGGGGCGTAAAACCCCATATAGCACTATGGCTTTACAAAGCAGTTGTAAGGCCTCAAATCACTTATGGTTCATTAGTCTGGTGGACAAAGGTGAATCAGGTAACTGCCAAAGCCAAGCTTGAAAGCTTACAAAGGCTTGGCACAATCTTTGTAACCGGAGCATTCAGGAGCAGTCCCTCAGCGACCCTCGAGGTGGCTTTAGGACTTCTACCTCTTGATGTTCATATAAAAGCTGAAGCGCGTAAGTCAGCTTATCGGCTGATGGTTGCTGGCTTGTGGAGGAATGGCGCGTCTAACGCGAGCCATGGCGCCATCACTGAAGCTGTAAACCCAAGCGCTATTCTCGAAATGGTCTCCGACACAATGAGAACGGAGTTCGTATTCAATAAGCCATTCTCTGTTGACTTCTACTCCAGAGATGAGTGGAAATCGCAAGATAACATCCCAACAATAAGAAAGAGCTTTGTCTGGTACACGGATGGCTCGCTTATTAAGGGTAGAACTGGATATGGAGTGTTTAGTCAATCCCCTAGAACTGCCCTTAGCGGCAGTTTGGGTCGGAACTGCTCCATATTTCAAGCCGAAATCTATGGTATCCTAGCCTGTGCCAACCTAGGCCTCACCAGAAGGTACCAGGAAATGAACATCTGTATAATGTCAGACAGTCAGGCAGCTCTTAAAGCTCTTGACTCCAACAGCATTTCATCCAGGCTTGTGTGGGAGTGGAGTGCTTTAACACTCTCTGCAAGCTTGGATCACGCAACTATGTGCGTCTTGGTTGGGTACCGGGCCACACAGGCATAGGTGGCAACGAATGCGCCGACAGGCTTGCCAAAAGCGGAGCAAGCATGCCATACACCGGTCCAGAACCGAGTTGTGGTATAAGCAAGTCAGCCGCTTATCAAAGTATAAACAAATGGTCCAGGAAGACACACCGCTTGCGGTGGCAGAGTCACCAAGGACAAGCACTCGGCAAAAGACTGCTTGCCGATTCTAGCTCCGGATTCACCAGATGGCTGATGGGGCTGGGGAGGGATCGGGTTAAGCAAGTGATTGCCTTGATCACTGGACACGGCCACTTCAGGAAACACCTAAACACTCTAGGTTTACGAAATGAGGACTCGGAGTGTAGACTCTGCAATAAGTCTGAAGAGACTGCAAAACACATAATACTGGACTGTGAGAGACTGGGAGCAAGGAGAAGGGCTCTTTTCGGTGATAAACAACCAGGCGACGAACCAGATGCTAGTATCGGGGAAAAGCTTCTTAGCCTAATTAAGGGCACGAAGATAGGCTTACCCCTCTAACATCAAAGGGGCACACAATAAGCTCAGGTTGACGTGTGAGGATCTAGGAATCCACCCCAATATCCCAAAGGAAAAAAAAAAAAAAAAAAAAACACTTGTATTAACTTTTCTGATTAAAAAATGTGCCACCTTCTACAACGTGCTGCAGGGAACAACCGTTTGCCCCTCCTTATATCTTTATATCTGGTCCTGAGTAAAACCAGCCGTGTTTGACTGCAAACCCCAAAATGATACAAGTGAACATCTATGTGAACCTAATATTGGACTCTGGGCAATGGTACTCTAATTCAGACTTATGTTTGGTTCATAACAAAATTACAAATCAAATAGTAATATATTATTTGATGCGAATGTTTGTGAATTGTAAACAATTTTGTTTCAGAACAAAAAGAGAGGCCTCATAAGTAACTTCTATCACACTGGAAAAAATAAAGACAAGCGATCATCCCCTAAAGGGAAGAAAGCAGTGCCTTCAACACCGTTGGATTCTACGAAGTGTCAGAGCTCGAACGAGCCGCTACCAAGCTGCTCAGCAGCAGGAACTGAATCGCAGCCTCTCACCCCTACACAAGCCTTGTGTCACTCCATTGCACGGCCTGGCGTGAGGCGCACTAGAGTCCCAGACCGACCTAACTGTTCCCTCAACCTCTGGAGCATCATGAAAAACTGTATTGGAAAAGAACTTTCCAAAATACCGATGCCTGTAAGTTAACAATGTTTTTGAACCATTTACTGATTGTATAATGATAACGGCATATTAGTTTGACTGTGTTGCTGTTCTAAGTTATTGTAGTGCATGCAAATCATAAAAGTTAATAAAAGATTGTAGTTAGCCTACAAATTGTAGCAATGAAACTAAAAATGCAATGTATTTTTAACACCTTTACTCTGTTACAAGTAACCAGTTACTCATGCTTATACCTTACTTATACTCAAAGTTTAAAAAATCATAATTTTATTCAAATGAGCATTGTATTAGTTCTTGAATTTATTGTTTAATTTAAATAAATGTAACGTTTCTGAAAGTTGACATTAAGAACACAAGATATAACAGTGTACTTATTTAAATAGACAATTAAAACTGAATTCCAAAATGTATATAATTGCTACTGTGTTGTCATTGTCTGCTCTATGAGCTCCTATCTCCACACACACACACACACACACACACACACACACACACACACACACACACACACACACACACACACACACACACACACACACAGACTTGTAGTTGGTATAGAGTGTATTACTCTAAAAATTTGCTATATAGAGCCTTTTTTAAGCAATAGATTAAAAACTAAACTAATTAAAACATTACATGTTATTAACCTTCAACGTGTTACTTGTATTACCTCATTAACCCCCTCCAGCGTGACTTAATCTGGTAAATTTGGTTGGATTCTATATTGTGTACATATAATACATTAATTTTTGTTCATCTACATAACTATAAATTCTTGTTAACCATTGCAATCTTCAAAAATATACCATCATAATAGGTACTTACAGGCCTAGCTAGGCTGTTTCAATTTCTAGGAGTAGGTTCATCATATAGGCCTCTATTTATTGTATTCCCGCCTCCTACATAAATAGTCAATATCTTCTGAATTATTATAGTCTAAACTATCAATGTTACTGTCTCTGATATTATTTTTCTAGCTATAACAAAATAATATGTTTGGACAAACAAACATAAATAGATCCTGTGTAGACTGAACACTGAGTATAGATATGGTTCACAACTTACTTTCAAAAATCTTCATTACACATCTAAAACCAATCATATCATAATTACTATAGCTGTAATAACTCGAAGGGGTTTAAAACAAACTAAAATCAACGCAAATGTGATTTAAAAAAGTTCAATTCAATAATTGGTCAGTTGACTTGCGAGCAATGACGTCGGCAGTTCTCAGCTGCATCGTGACAGAGACCAATGAAATAAATTGATTTTTTCTTCATCAGTATCGTTTTGGTACTTAAAATTGATTGCTTGTTTAATTCTGTGTGGTGTAGTATGTGATTTGAATGATTAAAACCAGAAATTACTGAGAAAATGTACTTGTTTCTTTTGAATGTCACTGACCAAGTACATCAAAATGCATGCAACGTGGAAAGTGGCGGATATCCTATTTACATCAAACCTTATCAAAGGATTAATAATCAGTACAAATAAACTGTAATTTATAGAGAATTGTAGCAAGGACAAAGGGTTGTAGTGTTTAAAATTTCTTGAATCAGAACAAAATTGTATTTATGTGATATTTTGGCTAGATTTTAAATAAATGAATCCAACACTACAAAATTTGAAGTAATTTCATTCTTATTTCTATTAAAATAGTTCTAGAAATAGGAAAAAACATATTTAAAAGTGTAAGAATACATTAAACTAATGAAGAAACTAGAGTTATAGTATGACTAGTTTAAACAGATGACTAGCTCAATTAAAAAAAATTGTTCTCAATGAACATATAACTTTTTATTGGATTTTAAATTACTCTTATTATGTTTTTATACTAGGTCAACTTTTCCGAGCCATTGTCGATGCTGCAGCGACTCACTGAAGATTATGAATACGCAAGTGTTTTAGACCGTGCTGCAGAATGCGCAGACATGACAGAACAGCTGGCTTATGTGGCAGCTTTCACTGTCTCTAGCTACTCAAGCACAGTTAACCGAACAGGGAAACCATTCAACCCTCTACTGGGCGAGACGTATGAGTGCGATCGCCGTGATGATCTGGGTTGGAGGGCTATCTCAGAACAAGTAAGATAACAAAGAAAACTATTACATTTTATAATTTAACTACTAATTAATATAACTGGAAAACGGAAGAAATTTGAACTAAAAATCTATAACTAGCACCCATTTATAACGGTCCTATATTTACTAAACCATTGTTAGCATTTTAAAATTTTCTGTGTTATGAGTAACATCGAAAACCCATCATATAACATAATTGTAATTATTCATCTTTTTGCTATGGCTATCCATTTTGAAGTATTATACAGTAAGTAGAGGTTTTTGACAACTCAAAATTTTGAATAAAATATGAATAGTAATCTATTATTTTATTTGAGATAAAACTCGTTACTTTATAGTTTCTTATTATTTCAATGGGGCTGAATAGATTTAAACTGGGTTACTGGATAGAGATTGAGGAAGAATTGGAAACATTGAGTCTGTTTGGTCTGACTGCTGTAGTTGGTTTGTTCTTTTTTGTATCATTGACTTAGCAGTGATAAATAAATGACTGACAGTGTTTTGTTTTTCATCAGTATTTTAATAACGGTATAGTAATCTCATATATTTAGTCTGAATAAATATTTTTTATGAAGTGTAATTTCTAAAATGGGTTTTTCAGTATTGTAATGTATAAACTTTTATTTTGTAGTATAAGATGAACATCATGTTAACTATGTTTAGGTATCTCATCATCCTCCTATGGTGGCTCAGTATTGTGAGGGGAAGAAGTGGACCTGTTGGCAAGAGTTCACAATGACGTCAAAATTCCGTGGAAAATATCTGCAAGTGACACCCATGGGAACTGCGCATTGCCTTTTCCCAGAAACAGGTTGGTAAAAAGTTATCTGTAGGACCATTACTTTTAGCAGGTTAACTGCCAAACCAAATTTGATTAATTCTCATAATTGCAACAGTGGTTGAATGAGAGACTTACTACACTTAAATCTATGTACATGTGTTTTTTTTTCTGTACTATTCAGAAGGATACAGTGTATTTAAAAATATTGTTTCATTCAATAGATAGTTGTAAATTTTTCTCTCGAAGATGGAAGAACGATTTATTTCTCTCTGAATTCAGGAATTGAAATGATTGCGATTGCTTTCTGCTGTTTAATTTCTGAAGACTATGTTTATGTTTCTTCTTTAATTGAAAAAGGGAATAAATTAAAAACGTGTAAGCAGTATCCACAACTCAAGAAACACATGTATGAATTGTGCAGTATCAGCTATGTTTTAGGAAAGAGACTTGTAAGTTTCTGTTGCATCAACTTCAGGCATCGTTACTTGCCACATGATCATGTGCCCTTTTCAACATGAGAAGCTCAGCTGCTGCCCTATCTTCCAGCCACTAAACATAGACCTTCAATTAGTTCATCCAAGTGAGATGTTTCCTCTGCAGGACACATTTCTGCTGGCTGTTCAGTGTATCATCACTGTTTCTGGCATCTTTAGCCTAACAGTTTGCAATAACTTGCTCATCAGTAAGTGTGCTAAAACCTCAGTTATTGGCTACTTCCAACGAACTGTCAATTTCACTTATATCAACAGAATAACAGATCACTGGTATTGTGAATGGAATGGAATAATGAACTAAACTGTCTGTGATAGTTTTATCGATAATGGTACATGTGCATTGCATGTTACTTACTACACTGTGCTGATGTGGATCATTGAGTCACCATGTACAGTAGGGTTCAAAAAAACTTATCCGAATTATCTGAAGATAAGGGTCTGACTTAATGTGGTTCTGCTGTATTTAAAACATACTGAAGAATAATTACCAACAGTGAACTAAAATTATAGTATAATTTATATTTTATACTTGTTTACATTTAAAGTTGAGCCTTCATACAAAAGTTACACCAAGTTAAATGTTTGCTTTTGCTATGCTTGTTCTTGCTATGTCATGTACTATGTTGGTTTGTGTATTTGTTAATCCTACTAAAGTTTTGTTTCGCTGAGTTTGAGTTAAACTTCACTAATGATATTTTGGTGCTGTATGGTATCCATTCTTAATGTATCATATTGCAATGAGCTATATATATATATATATATATAAAAATGGTATTGAGGAATCATTTTTGCGTATCAGTTTTAAAAATAATCAGAATTGGAAATCTTCATTTTGATTGAATTATACTACTATTTTAATTTATGAAAAAAATAAACATCTGAAAATATTTCTTCTTGAAAAATTCTTTGTTTCTAAAACAATCCTGCTTGATTACTCATAAAATAATTTTTGTTCTTAACCTGTTTTTCAGGACTCATTTGTTTATGCTGTGGTAAACAAGTATTATAAACTGCTTGCACATAATTAGTTCTTCTTGTAATATCTGGCATAAGGCTTTTTTTATTAATTGTTACTTTCTCTGATGACAATGGAATTGATGATCTCCAACTAACACTCACACATGCAATTAATTTTCAAATGATTTCTGAAAGTTTATAACCTGCCTTCATAAACAATTTGATCATATTCTTTGTTTAATTTGGTTATGGTGTATACAAATTATAACACCTTCACTGTGCCTACTACTAAAATTAACATATACAAACTAGTTATCTTTCTACAACATTTTAATTTCTAACCCCCATCTTTGGGAATGCATTGCATGTGTTACTATTAAACCTGTAAAAAATAAACTCTTGTTATTAAATCGTCACATGTTGTACAATATATGAATATGATATATGAAGCTAGTACTGTTTGCACTCTAACCAACACAAAAATCTGGAATTTAGTGGTCATATTATATTAATTTCTGTATGAAATAATATTTATATCATGATACATACATATATCCTTTGTCTGTAATTCTTCTTGTGTAATGTTGTATTCAAAGAAGATAATATCGTAATTAGACATCCATAAATAATTTTGAATATCAGTAGAGCTAACTAACATACAGCAATGCTTTCCATTGTTTCAAACGATCTTTATGCTATCTGCAGTTGAATAAATAACACTTGGATAAGTTCACTATTACTTGTTAACCCCTTAACAACATATTAAAAATTACAAGAACAAACAAAAAAGTTTGACAAAGCTTATTTTTGACATTTTTATTCGTTGGTCAATTTAATTATGAAGAATATAGTATATATTTTTTTTAATCTTTAAGCCAACAATTTGCATAAACACCCTTTTATTTGTTTTTTGTTGTTAAATTTGACATAAGTCTTATATATGATTGAAATTCAAGGTACAGCACTTTTTCCCACATATACATATTTATATATAAATACAACAAAATACTCTCTGAAGTGACACAAGTTAACAAACACCTCTGCAATAAACTATAGTCACATTAGATACATGTTTATGAGGAAGACAAAGAGTACCATTTGTTTCTAATATTGCATAACAGTCTCAATGAAAGCATGCCCACACTATCTAGTGTACTACGTACTGTTATTTATTGTGCCGTTTCCTCTAAAGTCGAATAACCCCCTGTTACCGATTATAATAAAACGGGTCGTTGTTGGAAGATGGATTAACTCAAAAAGAGCTGTTAGGGATATATGAAGTCATGAATATGTATTTTCCAATCTGTGTAATTTTCTTCACAAAAACACAGAAAGATATTGTACTGATTGCTATGAAATGATGGACACAGGACACTCTATATTTCTGAAATCTGGAATGTAGTCCCATACACCCCTACCATTGTATTAACCTTTATTTCACCTCTCACTAGCCTTGATATTTATTTGCATAGTCTAATGGTTATAATATGTACCAAACAAAATACTGTTTGAATCAAACTATTTATTTGCAAGTGCCATTTTTCTCATTGTGCCAACTGAACCTCGTACCAACAAAAAAATTGTTCCAACTGAGGATACTTTGTCACATTATACCAGGCAAAATTTTAAGTTACTACGGTCATCAGTTTTCTTTTACGTTTGGATGTCAAGTGGAAGGAATAATGCAAGATTAAAAACTATGTTTGTGTCACAATTGCAATATATTGATTCATTCTATTTGAAGTCTATGTGTTGACTCTATTAATGTTCATGTGAAAAGTGGAAATATGTTGGATGTATATTTTAGTTTAAATAAATATACTAATTCAGTTTTTGAACATTTTAGTTGTTATCTTACAACTGTCCCAAATAAAATCATTTTTGGTTGGATTCTTGTTTGAGTAATACAACTGATTATCCATTTGATTCCACCCTTTCCCCCAAGTTAATGAATGAATGAATGAATGAATGAATGAATGAATGAATGAATATTAATTTATTTCCTCTCTCATAGTTACAAAGATCTCAACATACATGCAAAAACAGGAAATGATCTCCACATGGGCATAGCCTGTGTGTGGAGATCGAGACGCGATCAGCAGCATGAATATGTACTCATCAACATAAAAAGTAATGTAAATCTTCGTATGGAAAAACAACGTAATGACAACATGAAATGCATCTTTTGTATGCTCGTAATATAAGAAAAAACAAATACTTCATAGCTACAACAAAGCAAGTGTTTGACAATAAGATTACAACCAGATAACAACCGCAGAAATGATAATATGATAATGGATGATTCATAAATGATAACAAGAATATAAACTGAATTTATCCAAAATACGAGATATCGGTTAATTAGGAGGCTTGGAACCTCTCACACACTTAACACTCACGCCACACATAACCATCATAATCTCTCTCTCTCTCTCTCTCTCTCTCACTCTCTCTCTCTCTCCCTCCCCCCTCTCTATCCCCCCCTGCTCCCCTTTACTTTTATCTCCCCCTTCCTGTCCCTATATTTACCACGATCAAAAGACACTCTATCAACACTCAATCCTACACAGTTACAACACCAACCCACTGTCAATGCTAGCGATGAATGAACATAGGTTCAACAATTATGCTAATGTGCATACAAAGAAGTTATAAAATATTCTAACTCAACTTTATCTATGTTTAGTAGCCATGAGGTTACTTTCTTTTTATAAGTGACGGATTTGTAAACACTTGGTAACTTAAGACAATCTGGTAATTTAGGAAAAATTATATTTGCAATGTAGTGTGAATTTGTGCAATTGATGGACTTCTCTAATTTTGGGGCAATAATCCCAGAGGACACTGCCAATCTGGTCGAGTTACTTTATAATTAATTGTCATTGTACTCTTACCGTTCCATTTTTTTTCTTTCTTTCTAGTAATACTAGTAAATAAATGTAGTAATTTTTGCAGGCTCTTTAATACAAATTTCTTGTTTAGGTAACCACTACACTTGGAAGAAAGTGACAACCACTGTCCATAACATAATCGTTGGCAAGTTGTGGATAGACCAGCATGGAGACACAGAGATACTAAAGCATCCTGATAAGACCAAGTGCAAGTTGACATACATACCCTATAGTTACTTCACCAGGGATGTACAGCGGAAAGTGAGTAGTTGGTTACTGGTTACCTCTGCATTGTAAAAAATTAATAATTACCTCAGAACAGCATTGAAGAGATTTCTCACTATCTTAAAGATATAATAAACATTAGTTAATACAACTTTAGTTCTGGGTGATTAACCAGTGATCACTGAACAATCCTAAAAGGCCTGACAGTTTAAGAGTTTTAACCCTTTGAACGCAGCGTATTGTGGTATCTATTGGTTTTGTAGTTTGATTTTGTTAAGGTTAAATGTAAGAAAGGTCCATGTGGCCCTAATTTTTCCTCTGTATTCATGTACAAATAAAGAAATTATGACTATGGCTATTGTGCGGCTGGCCAAGCATGTAGTACTTAGTTTTTTCAGACCAACCAACTCACACACACACGTTTTATTTCCTTTTGGTAATGAAAAGTAACCATATACGTTGTATATAATTATTTTGCTGCATTTAGCAATGATTTTCTGCGTATTTTGATTTGACCTCTGTGTATTGAATCTTTGAAAGTGTATTGGCTTATTTTGATTAGGACATAAATAAGACAGTTTATTCCACAGTTGTTTTACTATAGGACTACAGTAATTTTACAAAAACAACAAAGATGTTTTAGTCATGCATACGTTTATTATAAAAGAGAAACTTCTACACAGTATTCTTTGTAGGAAATGATCCTGGAAGTTTTTTAGTTCATAGTGTTGTGCAAAACACGGCACTACACATAAAGCGACATTGCAGTTCTCATACATATAGCTGAATTAACGTCTTGTTTTTTCTCGTCTTGTGAACTCATGTGCCCAATCTCTCGGCATACAAGAGAACAAACAACAGACAACTGAATGCACCCACATGACTACGCCAGAATGTTGATGGCAAGGCACGAGAGAATACATGACAGTAGCGGTGATAGCAAGTGTTCTGCTTGTAATATACTCATCTACAGTGGTTAAAGGTTTAATTTTGATTTATGCCCATTAGAGCATAAAACATCAAAAGTGTAACCTGGAAAATAATTAATTTCTCATAGTAAAGATGATTCTTAAATTCTTGTGCAGTAAGTAATATTTTTAATGTTTAGGGATGAATCAAATAAAAATTGGATTATGGTTTCAGCAGCTAGTGTACTGAATGAAGTATGTAGCCGCACAAGACTACAGCAAGTAATATGTGAGGAGAGAGAAGGGGATTAAGAAATCATTAGGAATGTTTGTATATGACACCATTTTGGTCACCAGTGATCGTGGTAAAGTTTATGTGATAAATGGGTGATTTAAAAACACATTTTTAACAAGTTATGATGTTCAGGGTTTGTGAAGTTTCATATGAGAATATAGTAATGGATACGTATTCCTCCACAAGTCTTGAGTTTATAGAAATAGTAATCCCTCTTATTAGAATGGATTAAGGAGCCTATGACAAATATATTTTCTGTTCCACCTTTGTTAAACTACTGAATGCATTAGAACCGATTAGGCAAATACATAAATACTCTCCTTCCACACTACCATGAGAGTTACTTTCATTTGACTAGTAAATTCATAAATATCAAGGATATTTATTACAGGCAACCAGTATACTTACACAGCTCTGTTTAGTTTTTTCAATGTCTGCTGGAATGAGTTAGTAATATTTAACTCGTAATCTCATATTTTACATATACATTTTTGCTTGTTTCCTATTTGATAATTTGGTTTGTCCTAAAAGTTTATGTTGTACTGATATTCTGATGTTAACCTGACTGTAATTTAAATAGGTGACAGGGTGTGTTACGGACGGAGCTGGGGTGGCTCGTTGGGCAATCAAAGGTACTTGGGATGGACAAATCGACATCGCACCCATCACAGCTAATGATGGCACTCCTGAGAATCCAGTATACAAAACAGGGAGTTACATTACTGCCTGGAAAAGAACAGACCCACCGTGAGTTATCAATCAATTCTCTATAGTTCTCTGTTATTCTATTTATCTAGAATAATACATGTGTCAAAAATCTGTTATATATAACAGTAATATTTTATCTCTGGAGTAAATATTTATCAACTAGCCTTAGTATCTTGCAAATTCCATCATGGTTCAGCATTTCTTTCATACCATATTTTAATAAAATATCCATGTTTACAAGTAGTTACAAGTAGAATAATCACAGTTTTAGAGCTAGCAATTTGAGAACATTTGGGCATCCAGCTCTACTACAGAAGTTTATGAAAATCTAATAAAATATTGGTATTGAAATTTTTGTAAAAAGAGCTAAGATATCAAAATTATCGATTCCTCTATATTATTATGAATCACGCTATTCTGGTTTTAAAAAGACACAGAAAGACAAAAAAGGCTTTTTAAATTCTTAAAGAGGCTGAAAAACATTGAAAGTTTGTTTTTACTTTCATTTGGAAATAGAGTATTTTAATCTAAATCTTTAATGACAATACTGGCCATGTCACCTTTTGGTACCAACCTTGGCCAGTAAGGCTGGCCAGGCTGAGGTGAGAAGTTTGCAGATCGTGCTGTCCCATTTGGTTACATTCATTTTGAGATATGTAAAATGGCCGGGATGGATGGTTAGTAGTGTCTTGGTTGATCTTGCTATAATCTTGATTTACTTACTAGAGATAAAACTAGTCTTATCTCTATGTGTGTATTTCTTTAGAGAGGAAAACATTGAAGTACATATTATGTAACTCATGTCTCTCTTAACAAAGTGTTTGACTGTGGGTAAATCAATTTAAGTCTGGCATAACAAGTATTGAAGGTGCACCATATCCCGGAGCACGAAAGTAGTGACGCTGAAATGATCAGATAAACAAAGTCCTTGATTTGGTTTTAGCTGACAGAAAAGTGAAAATGCGCGAATTAGCTTGAGGCCAAGGGCATTTAGACTAAATGAGTCTATTTCATTTTGCATTATGAGTTACACACGAATAAGTCCTGCAAGATTGCTTAGTACAGCTTTACTTATTACAGAACAAAAGCGATCTGAGGACAGTTGAATATGCATCATTTTGTGACAATGGATGAAAATTGGATTCATCACTATATCGCAGAAATAAATCAACAGTGTAGGCAGAATTGTATGTAGAAATTGAATGTAGAATTTGACTTGAGTGTCATTGAAGCCTATCACTGACACAATTTCTTGTTTGTCTGCCGAGGGGGTGAAAAGTATATTTTCTGTATTACTGTCTGTCTGTCCGCAAGGCATATCAAGAATGGACAGAGCTATAGACTTAAAATTTTTACTACAACCTCGATGAAGTTTATTATGCGACAAGTGGTGTGGCGTACTCCTACCTTGTTTGCATACAGACAAAACACAGTTCGATGATGGTTTCAATATGTGATTCTCAAAATCAAAATTACCCAAGTTTATGCAAACATGGTAACTCGGATGATACAGAAATGATGAATATAATGCTAAATTTACTTAAAGTTTAAGTTTATGTATTTTTTTTAATGCTGAAATTATTAAATTAACTTAAACTTTATATAAAATACCATCTGACCTTTCTCAATTAGGAAAACGGGTAAAAAATGTGTCTTACACAGTACATAATAACAAAATTAATTGTCTCTGTCTACTGGAATAGTTTTTTTTTAAATTAAAGACTATCTTGTTGTTCTATACACTATCGTAAACTCTGATATACTTTTATGAGACACAATCCAATATAGGACTTTTAGTTCAGTAGCTAAATCGATATTATCCTTCTTTAAAGGATGTGCAAGTGTTACAAACCCACATATATTTACAAGATTTCTTTAATGAGATCAGATAGTTATTACGTATTTAACCTCTTGGCCCCCTGATAAAATTTAAAAAAATTATGCATAATAACTATGTTTGTTAAATTCTGTGTATACTACATTTTAAGATTTTTATAAGTTTGTTCAGTGAAAAAAAATTTGACACCTCAAATATGATGGTTATCATGCGATTACCATTTTCACAAGTGTCCACGAGGGAGTAAACCCACAAACCTTACCTAAACAAAAAATAATTAACATGGACAGAAAGTAACAAAGTAATATGGATTATTTATCAGTAAAAATGGACTTCCCAGCTTATTTGATCTCTGAACGTCATGCCCGGTCATTAAAAATGTTTATATATATATAACTATTCCAATAGACAGGATAAATATATATATATATGGCAAATATATTACTATCTACTACTGTTATAATGTATAATCGAACCAGGATCTCCCTTGCTATAATTACTTGGATTTTATCCTTACTAGAAACATCCTTAAAGAGAAACACCCTATGGGTATGACATATCTGCATTATGAGTACAACTTGTTTTAACCGATGTTTAATATAAATATAGCCGCTCACTGGCTCCAGACGCGACCACACTCCTATCTAACTCGCAGATCAATTCTAGCCGACACATTTGTGACGTACAGAAAGCGCGAGCCCGACCTAATGACCCGACCGGGGAAGGCGGCTCACATAGGACCCCTGGTGTGGCTCTCGCTGTCGTCTACATCCGCACCTTGCACCACACTCCACACTGACGCTCCTGTCCACTCGTTCTCCGCACTCCATCCCTCCTCTCGTGGCCCCGACGATGGGAGGGGGGTACCCATTGTCACACACCCCCACGTAGATCTCCTAGCCAGGGTTAATTTCGTCTCCAGCATCACAGGGCAGAGGGGGCATTAGAGACCTGGAACCTCAACCGTAGAGAACGCTGTCGCCAGGTCGCTGAATCACAAACATTAAGCTGTTAGGCCCTGGAGAGCTACACCTGTTGGCTCTACACCTTGGTAGACCGGTTTCACAGATCCATAAGTCAATGAGTCTTATCCTCGGGACAGGCCACTCCACATAGTCCATGATTCTCTTCTGGAGTCTAGAATGGGTTCCAGTACGGCGGAGAGTAGTACTGCGCTGTAGTTCATCTTCTGGGTCAAGCTCACCGCACTCCTTCGGACTGGCTTTCAATCGGACTTCCTAGCCCTAGCTGTTGTACACATTGGGACCAATTCGCGGATAAGAACTCTCTCAGCCGTTAACACAATAATCAATCATTCGAACTCACAAAATGTCCATTGTCCACGTGGCTGTGAGAGTAAATACATATTTATACCATGATAATTTCCACGAGCCTAATTTAAAACAAATAATTTTTTAATATGAGAGCCTAATCTACCCTACAGTTATCAACTGAGTGTGGTCGCCATTACGGTTTCTTAACAGCTAACCGAACACAGATGCACAGATGTCTTTCTGTATCAATACAAGTTGTGCAAAGGTATTTATGTAAAAACGATAACTATTAACCTACAAACCCTTATCCAATGCAATGTAATATAATTATATAATATATAAATAATAGTAACAAACGATATATCATTGATAAATAATAATACGATGATTAATCAATAAAACATGAGTATTCAAAAAATTAACATAAATGATTGGTTAGATTTATATAATTAGCCTTATTATAACATTTTGATGTAACTACAGATACATTGTTCAGCCCAGTTGCACGTTTATTTAGCTCTGTAATATTAGCATTATAATATGTTCAAAGTTTTAAAGCTGGAATTGAGCACAGTTCCCAGGCAGCCGCGCTACACACGTGGAAGAATGTGCGGACATCAGCTCAGCACATCCGCTCCCAGCGTGTGCGCTGCGCCACGAGGTGCCTGCGCTCAACTGTACTATGGCATTACGCTCATACTAGTTACATTTACAGTACTGACGTAATATTATTTTGATAAGTTCACAATGCTCAAAATCTAACTTCTATGACGTTAACCCTCTATACAGAATATATCTTAAACTCTCTATGACAATTGTTTTTCATTAATCCTAAACTAATGACATTTAGATACCTGTTGAGTCTATCCTTATAATTTTAACATGTGACATTTATGATTAACAATAAAATACATCCTCTCTTACATATAATAAACCATGGTATTTGTTTTATGTAATGCGAATCATATCTCAACAGCATGTTTAATATTACACTAGGACTACCTCCATTAAACACAATAAATTATTACACATTTACAATGACGATCCATTTTAGTGATAAATACGGCCCTTTTCTTAAATATGCTAGTGTATCGAATTGACATACAAACTCACTTCATTTCTTTGTGTAAATGGACAAATCTATACCGTTTATCAATACTATTGCATCTACCATTCCTTTCAGTACGGTTATTATTTTCGTTCCTCACATCAAATCGTTAAAGCTGTGAGCATTTGGATAGCTGGGCCCAGCAATCATGAAGCTATAATTCATCCTGGAACATAATATTACGCAACACAAGCAGAGTATAAGTCTACCCAGATCAGCTGGGAGTGGGGACCCGGCTCAGCATACAGCGCTCTGCTACTGCGGGGTCAACGGACGGGCTCCACAGGCTGGCGCTCCGATCAGCTGGCGCTCGCTTCGCCACTCGGTCAAGTTCACCAACACCCAGCCGTCTCACGTCAACGCACATGTACACTGTCCTATTACCTTTAATTGCATACATGAAATACATCTCTGGTTATAATAAAACATTTATTAATTAAAACATACAGGTATAATTAAATTATCTACACTTATCTTGGAATGGCCATTCCCCTATGATTACTTACTAACTAGACAATAATACAAGGTTGTTTCTAATAGTTAAATTACCCAACATTATTAACAGTTACTATTATTAAACGGGAAAGAATTTATAGCTAAAATGTCCTTTAGTGCATTTGGTAACATCAATGTGTTTTATTTTTGTTTCCGTATTAAAGTCACACCTGGGATTGCTCAGGTTACCCTAAGACTTTACCTTCATTTAATTCCCACCACTCGAGAGAAATCCGCAACTCTCTGTCTCCAATTTGTAGTAAAGGCAGGTCTCGGGGCAGCCCGTCACCCTCAGGGTTCTGCCGCTGTGCGGTCATCTCGACACCGGCGTCGCCTCGCCTCCTCCTCATATATCCTACGGTTTTCTTAATAACTCGCCAGCCCAAAACAGAACAGAAAATCATTACCAAATAAAGCATAAAATCCACAGTAATTCGATCGTATCGTTCGCCAAAACCTTCTATTTCGGCTCTTGCAAATTGCCCTACCATACCAAATCCTAATAAATGGGGATTTCTAATTACTATCACAGTTAATAAAAACACATACACAACATGTAATACCGATGAGACGACTGTATATATAGCTTTCTTCTCCCATGGGACTGTCAAGATCGGCGGCTGAATCACTTTAGGCACTGACACAGTCACATTCCAGTGGGGGACCGACACGGGCCAATTTTCATCGAAACACTCTGAAAAAGCATCAAAAGAACTCGTAGCCTGCAACTGTAAGGCTGCAATTTTTAACGTCTTCAGTTTAGACCACGCCGCTGGTATGGTATGAGTTAAAGTTGGTACAACTGACACTCTCGGACACGGATAAGCCTCTGAAACCAAAACTACAGATCCTGCGGTCAGTTTACAATCACACGGGACCTCAACCTCGAGTGCCCCCAGTCTCCTCGGTTCCGCTATGGTTAGAGTCCGGTTGGCGTTGAGCCTGCAAACTAAATCTAACGGTCCTGACTCTTGAGTTAGTACATACTTATAGTCATGTATTTTATTAACCAACGGTCTGTCTCCGGTAACACATTTAAAAACACAGGCTCATCGATGACTCAGGTCATCGATGGTGGCCCCTTCAAACATCCGACTCAGACACATAGAACCCGACACAGCACCATCTCCATACTTAGGTACAAAGCACAAAGAATTTCATATGGTTTACAGTCCCTTTGCATAGCACCTCTGATAGGTATTAATTGGTCGCGATCCACAGCTACCAATTCCGCCTCACTTTGAATTGAGCATACTCGATTTTCCCATGCAAACTGGAACAACTAGCAGCTTCTTATGCCCCAAGTGGCAACGTTCTTCTTATACAGCAACCCGTCTTCAATTTCGAAACTCCTTGCCAGCCGTCGGTCTGCACTTGCTGCTCCTTCCGGGTTCTTGACCGCCTCTAATATCCGTTTACATTCGGCATCCTCACTCTGTAGCTTAGTTAGGTCCTTCAATTCCAGGGCTAACATAGGGATATCGTTAGTCTTCTCCTCGTCCTCAGGGTTTTCGTTCCTCTCATGATTTCTTGACAAACAGTCGGGTAGAACGTGGAGTCTTCCCTGTTTATGTCTAATCTTGTAATCGAATTCCATCAGTTTAAGAGCCCAACGACCTAATCTACCTGATAAGTCCCTGTTCTTGTCTAGCCAACACAGGGCATGGTGGTCTACTACAATAGTAAACTTCTGACCCCACAAGAATTGCCTAAAATGTTGTGTCGCCCAGACTACTGCGATACACTCCTTCTCTGTTGTGGTATATTTTTGCTCAGTCTCAGATAACCTCCTGGAACCATAGGCTACGGATAGTACAGTTTTTCCGTCCTTCTGCATAAGTGCTGCACCAACTCCTTGATCACTTGCGTCCGTATGCAACTCAATAGGTAGCGCCGGGTCAAAATGCCTTAAAATTGGGGGTGACGTCAATCGCTTCTTCAACTCGCTAAAAGCCCATTCTTGCTCTGGTCCCCAATGAAACCGTTCATTCTTTTTCTTGAGATTAACCAAAGGTCCCACTATTTTTGAGAAGTCCGGGACAAAAGATCTGTAGTAGTTACACATTCCTAAAAACGATCTTAGAGCTCGCAGGCGTCTTGGAGGTTAAAAACTCCGTACTGATTGAATCTTGTCAGGATTTGGACTAATGCCCATAGCATTCACCGTGTGACCGAGAATCTTAACTTCTCTATATCCAAACGAGCATTTGGTTGGATTGAGAGTCATGGACGCTGACCTCAGCCTCCCGAACACCTTCCTCAATCGGTCCAGCATGACATCGTACTCAGGTGCCATGACTAGTACATCATCCAAATATACTAGGCAGCTTCCCCACTTCAAACCGGCTAATACTTGGTCCATACACCTTTGGAATACTGCTGGGCTCGTTTTAAGTCCGAAAGGGGTGCATTCCCATTCCCATAGGCCATCTGCCGTTATAAAAGCAGTTTTGTGTTTGTCTTCTTCCTTAATGGGGAATTGCCAGTAACCAGAATTCATGTCTAAGGTGCAGAACCATTGGCATCCATTTAAGTATGTAAGTATATCCCCGATCAAGGGCAAGGGGTACGCTATATCCTTTATTTGAAGATTCAAGCGGCGGTAGTCTACACAAAAACGCCAAGTATCAACTTTCTTTCTCACAAGGATAACAGGAGATGCATAGGCACTGTTACTTTCTCGAATAACTCCTTTGTTTAGCATTTCATTCACCTGTTCTCTGATAATTTCTCTCTCACGATGTGACACCCTGTAAGGAGATTGGTGGATTGGAGTCTTGTCTGTGAGTGGAATATCTAACTCACACACATTCGTCCGCCCTAACTGAGATTTATTCCAGGCAAAACGATCTCGAAACTCCCTAAGCAGCTTAAGCAAGGTTATTCGTTTGTCCTCAGATTACTGGGGATTAATATCAATGTTGTGCTCTTCAAACTCGTCTTCGTCTCGCTCTGTCCCATTGACTTCCATCGTCGGTTTTTCTCGTATTTCACAAACTTCATATACTTCAGCTAGTATCTCTCCTTTCTGTAGGCACTTTTTGTCATCCGCTAGGTTCATTGCAAGCACCTGATCAGGTGGTGTATCATGAGTATCAGGTCATATGGTACAAGTACCGACTTCTCTTTGAACACTTCTAACCTCGGCTCTATTACTCCTATACTAGGCAGAGACCCCTCGTACTTAATTCGCAAAAGCTTTTGACTTCGAGGCGGCAGTTCAGCTGAATCTTCACATACCACTTTGGCTTGTTTTTCTTGTCCATCTCCCAACTGGATATGATTCAGCCATGATGGGTCTGGAGGGGGACGCAAATACTTGGCATCTCTCTCTTCACTTCGGAAATCAGCCGAAATCCTTCTCCCGTTAGTTAGTGTGAAATATACCTTCTTTGTTGCAAAGTCAATCATTGTACTAAACTTCAGGTGGAAATCGTTGCCCATAATGCAGCAATCCCCTACTCCTCTAGCCACAAACACAGGGAACGCCATTACACAATGACTGATTTCCAAAAGAATTTCTACCCGGCCCACAATTTGTACTGGTTCGTCTGTTGCAGTCTTTACATTGACCCCCTGGACAGGCCTAATCTTCTCTCGTAATTGAGGTATCAAATTCTCGTCAACACAGCTTACACATGCACCAGTGTCTATTATTATCGACATGATCTTCTGATTTAGTTTTCCATTTATCTCTAACACTCCCACCGTTTTCACCGTGCTAGTCTCAGCTTGAGGAATTGATTTTGGTACAGGATGCCTTGTTGCATAGGCCTCATGAGCATACCTAGGCCTTGAAAATCGATTATATCATTTCCATGTCTCATGCCATTCTTGGCGCTCATGCTCCTGACAAAAGACAGTCTTCGATTGTTAAGCCTTCCTCTAATTGGTTGGGAGCCTCTTCTGACGGAATCACCCTCGATATTTAGCCTCTGGTTTAGCGATTCCCTTTCTCGTTTCCCTGATTCCCTGAACGGCAAGCCACAGCATAGTGACCTGGACGGTTACACTGATAGCAGATAACTCTTCCGTTGGCTGTCCTTCCTCTTCCGGGTTGGCGGTAACCACCTCTACCTCTTCCTTGGTTCCATCCATCCAGTGGCTCTCTCCTCAGCGCTGTCCCGGTTGACTGCTCTCTCCCTCTAGTCACGTGTCCGGTCTTCTCGTTCGCCCTCGACCGCTGTTGGTTCCCTCGCTGCTCCATTAGCTGCATGCCAAGCTTCGCAAATTCGGATGCAAGGTTCTCTATTTTGTTTTCCAGAGTTCTCACTGTAGTCCCTTCTCCATCGATATTGGTAACGGCTGGTCCTAAACTGTTGGCTCGTTGCGGTTCAGTCATTAAATGATCCACTCTCTGCCCGGCCATAAATCTAGCGGTCTCTATTTTTCTGATGTTGGTCATCAAATTTGCCAACGAGTCGTTTGTTATCACCATAACTTTCTCTAGCAAGGATGGCTTCAATCCGCGCAATACATATTTTATCTTGCTTCTTTCCAACATAGCGCTATCTACTTTATGGCACAGGTTTAGCACATCTTGCACATAGGCTTCGACCGGCTCCATCTTACCTTGCATTCTCATGCGTAGTCGATATTCTACCTGCTCCTCCCAGGCTATTCCTTGGAAAGTTTCTTTAAGGCCGTCCCTGATTTGTGCCCACGTTAGGCCGTCTCCCATCGTTCCCTCCATGTTCTCATACCATTTCAGTGCAGCAGCTTCTAGGTAACAAGGCAAGATAACCTTCTTCTTGTTCTCATCCCATCCATTGGCTTTGGCAACTCGATCAAATTGTGTCAGATACTCTTCAACGTTCTCTTCAATACCTCCTCTGAACCTCCCTGGAATGATGGTGAGTCCTCTTGCTTCTGCCATGGTGCCGTCGCTTTCTTCTTCTGCCTGAGCCTCCGATGCAAATTCAAATGATTTATTCAGCCGATCTACAAATTGTAATAGGCTACGTCTAGTGAAAACAACATTCAACTATAAAACGTGCAATAATTAGAGTCCATGCACCAATAAATGTCCATCAGGTCATGTACTAAAAATACATGCAGCCGAACCTGGTCTAATAGCAGCTTCTTCAATAAAGATATCTTCCGACGACTCCTCCTGAAGGGATGTCTCAGTTTCACTACCGGTCCTTGGTCTTTGCGCGCAGTCATACTCTGGGCTACTTTGTGGTGTCCAGCATTCCTCAACGATGGGCGGTTCTTCCTCTACCGTGTCTAAGCTCCGAAACTTCTCTTCAGGACGCGCCTCGTTTCTACTTTGGCTCCTCGTCTTGACCGTCAACCTCACAACAGAAAACATCCACGCACTCTTTACACTTCCAATATCAACACAGAAATTTTCAACAATTTCACTTGACAAATTTTAGGTCTTGTCGGGTTGAAATATTTTCTTTCTTTTATACACTCTTCCTTACCTCATTACTATAGTCTAACTCTTCTCCATCTGGCCTAAGCGTCCTTACTGATCCGATCTTACTAATTTAACCTAAGGTTGGTCTACAGAAAAGGAAAAACAAATATACGTACAGCACCTTTTACCACCCATGTCCTCGGTCCTTACGTGGGTCTAGCTTACCCGGCGCCTCCACCAAATTTGTGACGTAGACCGCCACAGGGGGGTGAAAGTTTGACTCACTTGGCTGGTGTGCTGAGGTCCACCTCAACACAGCGGGTGATGACCGAAGGGAGGAGGGGTGTTGTGGAAGGAACAAACACTTCAACTGTTGTATAACCGATGTTTAATACTAATATAGCCGCTCAATGGCTCCAGACGCGACCACACTCCTATCTAACTCGCAGATCAACCCTAACCGACACATTTGTGACGTACAGAAAGCGCGAGCCCGACCTAATGACCCGACCGGGGAAGGCGGCTCACATAGGACCCCTGGTTTGGCTCTCGCTGTCGTCTACATCTGCACCTCGCACCACACTCCACAATGACGCTCCTGTCCATTCGTTCTCCGCACTCCATCCCTCCTCTCATGGCCCCGACGATGGGAGGGGGTACCCATTGTCACAACATGATTAGTATCATTTATAGCCAATTCAAACCGAAGATATACAATGTTTGGGTAAGTTCTTTGGTTAGTCTCAACCAATAGAAAGTTTCATGATGGTGGCCATTCGCAATTGTACTAAGTTTCGGTCTGGGATATTTTACAACATAAATTAGGATTGAGACAACATTTTTAAGCAATTTAAACCTGCTGTTATTCTTAATATTTTGTTGTCTAAAAGTGGTCGTACAAAAGTTTTAGAAGTATAGAAGAAAATTCAATCTTTATAATAATTTATACTGTTAACATTTTTCATTGGGTTTTAATTGTGTTAATATTATGTGGGTGTTAATATTTTCTTTGTGTTTCTTGTTCGATTTGTGTTTTTGATTTTTCATTTACCATACGATGCTTTCATTGTTACTTTAAAAATAATTTCCTATGACCACTCTCTATTTATACAAGTTAGTACTCTTGTAAGTTTTTATGTCTATTACAATGTTCCTGTTAATTTTAAAATAAGTCTCTAGTTCTAAAATGATTATTTTTTAATTATTATTGCCCAATAGTTTGACAAAGTCTATTGTAACTTGTTATATTGCTTAATGACTAGTAAAGACATATTAAATCTTGAATCTTACAGCTTAAATTCGAGATAACAGCACATGTGAAATGTACATTTCTTCCAACTAAGCCAGAAGGGAAATTTTACCTTTTGACATAGTTTCAAAAATTATTTTATTATGGCTGTCGTTATAACAATTCTCAGTATATTGGTTTAATGTAGTAAAATAATTCATAGAAAGATACAAAGATTAAATTAAGCATATAAATTGTTTATTTCAAATTGATTATTGACAAGTCGATGGAAAGTTTAAAAGGATAACAAGATTTTGATGATTTTAAGTAGTCATTTGTCTAGATACTAATTTAAACTTAATTTTTTATAGAATGTATGTTTATATGATTGCATTTTGTCGTGATTTTGTACAATGTGGATAGTAAACATTTATAAACTTTCTATTGGTTGAGAAACTTTTTTTGGTAGTAGGAGAACTTATCTGAGTAATGTATTGTGATTTACCCATGTGTACTGTCTTAGTATAAATTTTAGTTTGAATTACAGAGAAATAATGACATTTTGCCACCATTTCCACAATAGTGTTGTATATTATTCAACACTGCACTGTTTACAGTTGTTAAAATCACATTAATATTACGTAATAATTGACAAGTTTTATTACACTTACAGTTGTTGACAACTCTTACACTTTAAAGTTGATGGCTGTTCACAATTTGGGAAAAGAATGGCTATATATAAGTTTTTATTCGTGTTTTATTTTTTAAGTTCTAAACACCAATTTTAGTAACATTTTCATATCTCACATTGTTTGGCCAAACTTAAAGTTTTTGTCTACAAATGTTACATTTGTACGTTCAACCTCATAAAATTAATATGTAAAAAGACAAGTGAATATTTATTGGTACATAAATAAACTTCAGAATTTTATGAAGACAGCAATACCAATTGCTTGATGTATTGAGTATACAAATTTTTGTTATGAATTTCTAAAGAATGCATACAAAAAATGAAATATTATCTTGCTACTTTAGAAACTGTCAGATCTAGGGATCACAGTTCAGGAGGATTGAGAGATGAGAATATGGGACAGAGAACTAATTCCCGGTACTTGGAGTGGGGGGGAGAATGGGCTAGCAGGCTGCGATATCTCAGGAATGGTATAAACAGGAAACAATGTTGCTCATGCGACCTAGAGGTCAGAGTTTGCAATTCTGATGCAAGCACAATCTTAATTGTACTTAAACTGATAAATGTTATTTACAGGGCTGACTACGACAAGTATTACAACTTCACTTTGTTGGCTTGCCAACTGAATGAGATGGAGGAGGGTATCGCTCCCACAGACTCTCGCCTGAGACCAGATCAGAGGCTAATGGAGGAGGGTAGGTGGCAGGATGCGAACCAGATCAAGCAAAAACTGGAGGAGAAGCAGAGAACAGTGCGCAGGCAGCGGGAGTCTAATGCCGAGATTGCAGCTTGTGATGGTAAGTTGAGTTGAGTGAGAAGCAGGTATAAAAAACTACACAAGTAATCTGTTCGTCTGTTCTGTGATATCTGTGAATAATAATTACCATCTCTGTTTGTTACGGATGAATTTTTGCAAAGTTTAATGAAGAAATAAAATAAAAGTCTAAAAAATGAGGTTCATCTTTAGAGAAATGGAGATGGGACTTTTAGGACACTTGGTTATGTTTTAACCATCTACAGTAGATGCACTCTAACTTTGCATCTGGCACATCTACCTTTTAGTGTGCAATTGGTATCGGTACCAATATAAAGCGATAGCGAATGCTCCCATCTCTATACGCCCATCCGTCTTGTTGGGGATTCACTGGTGCAAGTCCTAAGTAAGTTGTTTCAAAGTAGCAAACTGTAATTTCTTCTCTTACAACAATATTTAATGTTTATTAACATGGTGTTACTAACCTTGTTTTAATTATAATAAACATGTAAAAATAATAATTGTTTTTGCTAACATAAAATATAACATTAATTATACTACTTGTAACTGTGTAACTAATATTTTTAGATATTCATGATCATGAGAAAATCCTTTTTAACATCATTATTTTTTATGAGGATGTTAAAAAAAAATAACATCCATATAATATATTTTTTATGACCAGTCTACATTACAAGAAGTAAACCTGAAGTACCGAGCTATTTTTGTGGGATTTGCAAAGTTTTGGGGAAATTACTATATTTTAGGAATTATAAATTTGCCTATCAAAAGACATAATGCTTGCTGGTCCCTGCATGTACAAGCGTACCTTTAAAGTGGTCGCTTATGCATTGATGGATTTTGTTGAAGCAAGTACCTTTGGAATTGTAATAAAATTGATCAAATAGTTGGTCTCTTGTAAAGTTTTTATAATTGTACTGGTTTTTTTTGTTATTTGACTTTAAAAATGTCTAACAGACGCCATTTTGTTAATATTAAAGAAAATAACATAATTATTTCTTTCAAATTTTCGCTTATCTATTCAAACCTATGTGCTAAATTTGGTTTCTTTAGCTTAACTAGTTTTAGAGATAATAATATTTAAAAATAAACAAAATGGAGGCTAGCAGCTAATCGAGACATTTCTCAACCTATATTTATATGACATTATTTGTTTGAAACGATGAGTACTATCAGCCACAGAAGTTTGTGACACCCCACTTCCCCTTCCTCCTTGTGGTGTTGCCACATTGCCATATCAGTTGATTCTCAGTATGAGGCGATGTGATGTGACGTTTGTTTCGGTTGTTTACATCTGTTTTTTTTTTTTGTTCGGCATTCGATTATCTATATGCTTTTATTTCATTATATTATATTTTGCTCACATTCTGTGTCACAGTGTAAATACGTGTATTAATTTAAATTGTGAAGATGGGATTTAAGAAGATAGATGAGAAATAAAGATGAGCAGTAATGATCACTTGATTGTTGAATTCAATCTATTTATCCCATCACTAGTTATTCTTTGTTACAGCTGACATCACCACACCACAACCCAGCGTCTGCATTGATATATCTTATACTATAGTATTATTGTGGACATTGGGCTGATGCGCAACAGTTTTCTTTGGACTGACAACGAAAGATTGCTTTTTTTCATGCAAAGTACTAAACGTATGTTATAGTTAGATAATAGCTTATTCTTATCTACTTCAGAGACCACAGAATGGCAGTGAAAGTAAGTTTTATCCATATACCTGGTGTTATGACTTACTTCATGGAACTTTAATTTTCCTTAAATAATTTAATTTCATATTTCGAATATCTAATTTTTCCATTGGAAGTTCCTTATTATTTTCTGCCCTTTTCCACTTGAAACCGGGTTGCAAAATAATTTTTTGTAAACTAGATTCTTACCCTTCATATTGTATTTCTTTTTTCAGTACCCTTTAATATTAGCCTTTCCTTTTCTGTTAAGTGAAAGTTATTATTAATATATACGAGGGGGTACCCAAAAAAAACTGGAATTATTTAATAAAAATTATATATTATCAAATTTTTACAATACGACCTTATCTCCTTCAAAATAATCTCCATGACAACTAATACACTTGTCCCAACGGTATTTCTATTGATCAAAACATTTTTTGTAGTCATCTTTAGAAATGGCTGCAAGCTCGAGCTTTGTTTTTTCCTAACCTCTTCAACGCTGTCAAATCGTTGACCTTTCAAGCCTCTTTTCATGTGTGGAAATAAAAAAAAGTCGCATGGAGCGAGGTCAGGCGAGTAAGGTGCATAGGGCAGCGGAATCATGCCGTTTTTGGCTAAAAACTGCCTAACTGAGATGGCTGTGTGTGCCGGTGTGTTGTCGTGGTGGAAGAACCAGTCTCCAGTCTGCCACAAATCGGGTCTTTTCTGGCGAACTTTTCGCTGAACCGAGCTCCAAGTTAACCCACTACTCTCTGATAGTTCCTCAATTGTCTGTCGACGGTCGGTGAGCACAAGTTCACGAATTTTCTCAACATTTTCGTCCGTTCGAGAGGTTGATGGACGTCCAGAACGAGGTTTGTCTTCAATCGACATGTCGCCATTTTTAAATCGAGCGAACCACTCGTAGACCTGAGTTTTCCCCATAGCATCATCTTTGTAAGCTGTATTCAACATTAAAATAGTTTCTGCAGCATTTTTACCAAGTAAAAAACAAAATTTCACAGCTGCACGTTGTTCACTTAAACTTGCCATGACAAAAAACGAAACAAGAACAAAACAGGGTTAGCGAAAACAGTCACTACGAACGAACAGAATGCACTAGGACAACGGAACTGGGGTCACTGAGCTCGCAATGGGTTGCGCGACACACGCCTAGCGGCAGGAATGTGTACTACACGCTGCCGGCTGCCAGCAATACAATTCCGGTTACTTTTGGGTACCCCCTCGTACATTAAATATTTATTACAGCATTGAAATCACTCTTTGCCTTTTTTGTGTGAAGTAATGAATTTCTTTTCTCCTTTCTTTGAATTTTCACTTTCTTTCAAAACTCTGTATATGGTAGTTGCTAATTTCCCATAAGTATCTGCCACTTTGATTCTGAACTGTTTTTCAGACATTCTGGAATACACTTTTTCCATATGTTTGTAAACATTACATATTATTTTGCGTGCTTGATTATGAATAACTGTTTTGAAACTGGAGCACTGCGGTTTCAATTTTAAACACCAGTACATGTGTTTTTACCCACTGTAGTACACACTTTATTCTGAGCAGGAAGAACAACTGTAACAGGCTGCACTTGTAATCTATTCAGCGGGCTGCAAATGCGTGCAGCAACACTCATAAACTATGCAATTAAGATATTGCATTAGACTATGCCTGTTTCACGTATTGTCTGAATAATCTTGCAGTGACATAGCATTTTTCCCAAACACTTTCAAATTGACAAAAACTAGCATTTTATGTATTTAACTTTTAGAATGGCTATAGCACTCAAGGGGTTAAAAGAGTGACTATTTAGCCCATATGATCTTAGGATAAAATTTACTAACAGTTTAATTTGGGTCTAATAAAGATGTTTTGTTAGGATGGAGTTTTTTAAAGATGATTTAAGGGAAAGATTCATAAAATAAATGTTCTTTTCTATGGTGAAACATCTAAACTAGAAAAGCATCTCTTAAGAATTTATGTTAAGAGTTGATCCTCTACAGACTAGAAAAATATTGTATTATAAATAGATGATGATGCAAATGTTATTAGAAGAGTGTTTAAGGATTTTTGATTTGTTTATATACAAGTTTATTTACAATCCCCTTCATGTAGAATGTATAAAATATATTTTTACCTGATAGTTGTAAAGATTTTTAGTTGTGATTGTTAACTTTAAGGAATTAACATTTTTATTTGAACCGAGTGTAAATAGTAAAAACAAGGTAAAGCGGCATGAAATGAACATAGTAAAAGTGGAATTTCTCCAATGTTTTCTGAGAGTAAGATCATCAACAGAATATTTTACACTTTAAAGTAATGGTAGGACTGCACATAGCTCATGTTAGGATTACTTTATAATGCATTTCTATAAAATGTGTACAGTTTGAAATAGAATAATGCTAAAAAAATTTTAAATGGTGTAAACACAGTTATTATAAATTATGCCTTAAATGACTTATGTTGTTTTTATATAATCTGTTGACATTTGCATTGATAACAGTATTTACATTAATAATTTCAAAATTACTAAACTACAAACTAACAAAATAATAGTTATTTGGAAAGACATACATTGGAGCGTAGATTATCCGAAACAATTGGTGCAGGGGGGTTTTCCGGATAATCAATATTGTGGATAATCGGACATCACTGTAAAAAACGTCTAATATTTTGTTGAAGGTAGGGGAGTGGGTGGAACATAAAAAAAAACACGTTTTTGGATTAGAACACACAAAAGCGCCTTTTAATATGACACGAAAGTATAAAATAATATGTGAAGGTAACACATAAAGTAGAGATTACACATACAGTACATACAATTTTGGCTCAGTGACTTAAATATTGTAGAAACAGTACAAAATTTGCTTAAAATAAGATAAAATGGGGACAGTACAAAATCAACCCGAAATTGGATACATATGATAAAACAATACAAAATTAATCCTAGAGAAAAAGTTGATCATGATTGTTTGCTTAAGCTTTGACATCCATTTTTTTACCGCTGTCTTGTAGGCGTTTTAAAGACAGCAGCTGCACAGCATCACATTCATCTTGCTGTACCAACCTTTAGTGACAATCTCAAAGCACTGAAAGACTTCTTCATTGGGCGGACCTTTTTCAACCAAGACGTTGTCATCATCTTGATCATCGTCTTCATCAGTGTGATCTTTTGGCTCTAGTACATGTGCTATTACGTCATCATCTGTCAACAGTCTATAGCCAGGATCATCCTCATCATACTCTAGTCACTTATGAATGTTTTCTTGGTTACATTCTTCAAATCCTGAAGACTCAAAACAGCTCAACCACTTCTGAAACAACGGTACCATTTCTTGGTTCTTCTGGTATAGTCCTAGTTTCAGAGTCAAATGTTGGGTAAAACTTGTTCCATGCTTTTTTAGGGTAGTATCTTTGACATTAGCCCACGCTTCTGCAACCATATAAACAGCATACTTAAGTTAGTACCTTTATAGATTTCAAGGATTGTTTTATTTTCTTCTTGGTCAATTAGTACACTATGAAGCAATTCTTTTCTGTTGTAATGCTTGAAGGCCTCAATCACTCTTTGGTTCAAGGGTTGAAAGACTGACGTAGCATTTGGTAACAAAAAAATCACCTTAAACCTCCATCTTCTCTCTTAAGTGAAAGGTTTGAGGGATGACTTGGAGTGCCGCCAATTACCAAAAGCACAACATTTTAGTATCCCAAGTTTTCATCTATTTTTTTAACCTCTGGGATGAATACACTGTCATGAAGGTTATTTTTGATGATGGAAGGATTGTGAAGGAAAAACGATTTTTCCGCAATCGGTAGAATTGTACTTCCTGGATTGAAATATTCCACTAATAAATATAAAGACTGTGTATTTATTGCATTTTTTTAGTTTATAGACTTCATTATTTTTTCCAGGGACGCCATACATTCCCTATGAGCCAGTCTGGTTCAAGCAGGAGATGGATGAAGTCACCGGACAACCTGCACACTCCTACAAGGGTGGCTACTGGGAAGCTAAGGAGAGACAGGATTGGTCTATGTGCCCTGATATATTTTAAGATTTGTGATATTCCTTTTAAATGCTTGAGCACTATCTTTAATTTTTCACTATTTTGAAAGTATTATCGTAAAAATAATTTATTTTAAATAATAATACTGCAATACTTTTATAGCTTGTTGTTGTTGCAATATGTTGTGTTTGTTGTCAAACGAATGACATTTATCTAGTGCAATAATTTTATTTTGTGATAATCAAATGAGATTAATTATTTGTTTCTCTGCTTAGTACATTGGTGCTCGAGCTTGCAAATAAATGTACAGAGATTATATAGCATTGATTAAAGTTGATATCCAGTATTTGTTCCAATATCTGATTTTTATTTATTGACCAACCTGCAATCTTTGATAAACATGTGATCATATCATCAGCCTGCAATGTGGGTATTCTCTAGAGACGTCTTACAGTGAACACCATTTCAAGCTAAATCTATATAAACTAAATCAATGGAAAAATGGATAATTAGTTCTTAAACTCAACTATGATTGCCTAGTATCAATAAAATTTTAGTTCATTAAAATCTTTTTTCCTTTAATGTAAAAACTCAAGATTTTAATTTATTTTGCTATTATATTGAGATAAATAAAAAAGACAACTATATGTAATGTGTATTTATATGTAATGTTGGGGAATTAAATCCAATACTCCTATGGCCAATTGTGACATAGAAATACAATCACCATAAGATAAACTGAGATAGGCAGTGATATAGCAATTACTAAAAACGTCCAAGCTGACACAGAAAATGCATAGAGTAAAAGAATCCTAAATTGTATTTCAATTTTAGATCCAGTTTGTCTAATAGACAAACATAGTAGTTGGATCATTATGTTCATCAGACAATTCTTTAGTCTGGAATTACGAGGTGTGTTTTTTAAGTAAGGTCTGTTTTGTTGTAGACACTAGTAGTTTGCGCACATACTGTAACGAGCACTTACGTCGTGTACCGGCATGCCTCGTAAAAAACTGTGCTCATTTTCAGCTCTGTAGCTAACCTGTGCGGTTCTGCTCTGTGCTTCAGTATTGGTGTTTATTTTATTGATTTGAAGTTACATCTGGGTCCAGTGGTGTTTTCCTCAGGTATTCTTCCACTGAGTAGAAGGGATTTTTCAGCAGCCAGTTGATTAGGTCTTTCTTCAGCTTCTGGGGTGGGGTATTCTTCAGATCCTGTGGTTGCAAGTTGAAAAGTTTTGTTCCAATACAAGATGGTTTTTGCTGTTCTTGCTGAGTTGATAATAAATTAATAAATGAGAGTTCTAAGATAGTTTTAGTTTTTTATAGTTGTTAGCCAATTATTTTAATTTTGAAGATTTAAAAACTGTTACTCATACAAATTTATATCACCTGTCAATCAAGTTTTGTTGTAGGATAGATTTGATTACTGTAAAACTACACATATTAATACATTCTTGAAGCTCTTTTCTTATTGGAAATTATATATTAATTTAAACAAACTGTCCAATAATATAAGTTTTTATTTTTGTGAGGCCTTTCGTACTCATTACTTGTATTCAGTTGTGTGGGTCCGAAGATGTTCTCATTGAGTATGAAAGGCCTCACAAAAATAAAAACTTATATTATTGGAGAGTTTGTTTAAATTAATATACACATATTAATTAAAATAAATCCCAGATTTTTAGTAAAGATAGGAAGCTGTGTAAAAATTATGATTATATATATGAGGAAATGAATGCTAGTTGAACTGGTTTGTGAAGTGGAATTTAGATAATTCAAACCACAAGGGACTGGCAACAAAATTTGAATCATCTACAAATTCAAATTACGATGCATCTTTAACCCATTGAGGAAGTATTTATTGAAGCCTCTGCAGTACTGGTAGCAGCATTTAAATTGGGGGAAATGCAACACTTTGGTCAAAGCTTTCTAAAACTAAATCCATAAAATAAAGAGCATTAATTTTTTACCACATTATTTACAGTAAAATCTTCATTGAATATACTAAACATTTTTAATAAAGTTATTTTATCTCCACATAAGAAATAAAATGGAACAAAACCTGAATCCTCCATATTAATATTAAATGGCAAAGCAATTTTTTTAAATATGTTTGTGTCAAGTGTTTTGACTAAGTGGGAGTTTTTGAAGTTTGAGCAAAAAATGTATAGTACAGATAAAACTTTATGAAAAATTGCCAGTAAACATTGTCTATATCATAAATCCAATTATACAGTTGGTAAAATAATGACCCAGTGGTCCACCATGGTAGGAGACAGGAACTATGGTTCTGTATGACTGGTAATTAAAATTCAAAATTGAAGGGTTTTAGTTTTTAAGCTTTATATAACACTTTTTGTTGTTTTGATAAAGTGTTGAACAAACATAGATTGGAGCCCCTTCCCACACCTGGAATATGTTAAATGCTAATAATATTAAAAATTTATAAAACTATTTAAAGGTTTGACAGCAGTCTGAGAACATTACTATTATTCTTATTTTACGCTCTACAAGAACGGCTTTAACACAAACGTAAATGTACTCCTTTTGGAGACTGCCCAATAACAAACAAAAATTTCATGAAAATTACGCTGTATTAATAAAAATAAGAAGGGCTCGGAGAAATGGCTATATCTTTAAAACTAAAAGACACATCCTCCACATTTTACCTAGAATTTATATGTTGAAATATGGGCTTTAAAGATACATATATTTTACTTAAAAATATAGTCATGTATTTTTATTACTTAAATAATATGTATTTGACATTTAAATGCTTTTTAACTTCAAACCATGTTACCCCTAATAGAAAGTATTGGGATATAAATTAACATGCATTTTTATAAAAGATATATTTACTGTGTATACAACTTAACAAATTTTCGAGACATGAAATTATTAATTGTGTGTTATTTTACTGCGGCTGCGAGGTTGACGTCCACTACGTGCATTGCGCATAGACGGAACAAACTCTCTGAGATGAACAAATACAGACATACAAAATATGAACTTCAAGTTAAATATAATTTTTAAGACACGATATTTCGTTAATTTTGTTGTGTAAATTTGGGTTTTTATGTACTAAGTGTGACAGAAACACGTTATAGCAATCGGTTAGTAACTATAGTTATAATTTTAATGAATGTACACGAGTATAAATTGATGAAAGATAAATCTATTTTGTTTTTTTGTGATTTTAATGTCATAATACCAGTGATAACAACGACTATTGCTATATTAGACATTCTTTTGGGTTACACTTTCAGACAAACTATTACAGGTATCAACCTGAGATCTGACAGGGGAGGCACTGTATAGACAACATTTTTGTTAATCTTTCATATGAAAATTTGGCTTTTATTTAGCAGTTTCTTTGAAGCAAGTACGTTGAACATGAAAAAAATCAAACTAATAATATTTAGCAAGAAAATTATCAAAAACATTTCCACATGAAAATTGGAAGAAAGTATTCAATGAAGGAGATGTTGAAAGACAAATCATTAATTTTATAGCCAAAGTTTCTTAATCAGAAAATTAGATTTTAACAGAGGATAACTTTAAGATGCTCATCTTTTACATATCAATGGCCCACCAGGATTAATAGTAATTATAAATTAAAGAAGTTTGAACATAAAACTATTAGCTTGAATACAATTTGACCATGCCAGGGGCTTCATTGTTGCTGTTTGCAACCACAATATTTCTTTGCTTCGATTATGGACTTACACTTTTTGTAAACATTTGATTAAAATATGTTACAAAAAAAGTTAAATGGGTTATTTCATAACCTTAGATATATCAGAAGTTCACCACCAAAGGGTTGAAAATTCTTTATTTTCTTTTTAAAGTTAGAACTATAAAACACGTTTTGATAAGCATCTAACTTTGTATGTGTCTTACACAATTTGAATGAATGAATGAATGAACAATTTCTTTATTGTTGTCAGTTTTACATTTTTACATACAGTAGATCTTAAACTAAAATCAACAATAAAGCCCGAGGTAACAAAATACCAGTTCGGGAATTACACTAGTACACAGAAAGAAACAGCAACTTGAAAAAAAGGACTGCCCTACCAGATCCTTGTAATGATACACTCTGAAACAACTATAACTAGATTAACTTCTAAAAAAAAGTAACATAAAACGGAATATACGTGAAATGTTGATCAGATTTTTCAGGTAAATTATAATATAAAGTTACAATTTAAAAGTGTAATGATCATACTATAGTGTTGTAAAACCTGTCTACATCTTCTTCTAATAACAAAAAATGCCGAAGCATTTTAACAAACTTATTTTTGATTTTACATTTTTCTTAAATATTCTGGTAAACAATTAAAAAACTTTGGTCCTAAAAAAAGATAGAATTATTTTAAAACAAGGTTAGATGGGGTCTCGGAACTTGAACGTTTATTCTTCTCTGACTATAATGTGAATTTGCATTGTAAAACTGCTGCTTTGATTATAAAATGATTTTTAATACTTTTTATAGATATACAGATTTTTTATCGGTAACACATTTTAAATCTCTAAAAATTGGAGCTGAACTCTCCATTTTATTCTTAAATTTTATTATTCTTATGAAATGTCTTTGCAGAGTAATAATTGGTTTGAGGGTTTGTAATCTAAAGTTCCTCCCCAAATTTCTAAACCGTATTCAATTTTTAGAATTTATAAAGGCAAAATAAACTTGTGTTTAAGCAATCCTGTATAGCATACCGTTTCTAAGAGAATAAAAAAGTCTAACATACTTCACTAGTTTAGACTTAACTTCAGCTATATGAGATTCCAATTCAACTTTGAATCTACCATAATCCAAGATATTTAATACTATCAACCTGTTCTAAGTTTGAACAATTACACACTATATTATTATTAGAATGACAACTCAAAACATGGTAATTTAACAGGTGAAATAAAGGATACTTTTCTACATAAGTTTAAGATAAAGAATGTATTTGGTTTTAGGGCTCATTACCATGAAGTTATTAGAAAACCACCATCTTAAAGCATTTACATCATGTTGCATACTCAGTTGTACTTGTGCTAGTGAGTCTGCTTTATAAAATAAAGCAGTATCATCCGCAAATGCTACAATCTTGCCCTTGAAATTACCATTGCCCAAATTATTAATATAAATTAGAAAAAGAGGGCCAGACAAAACTGATCCTTGGGGTATCCCTATACCTAGTTTACCTACTTCACTAAAAGTTTTATTAGCTCTAGTTACTTGAGTTCTATCTGTCAAATAAGAACAAAACCTTTGCAAAGCAATTCCCCTGATGCCTGCGTCATGCATTCTATTTAAAAGTACTCGATGATCCCACTGTATCGAACGCCTTCATGACGTCGACAAATAGTCCAGCGCACACTTTATTCCTTCATTCATGCCTGTGTAGACCTGAGACATGAAGTCCAATAAGGCAGCACTTGTATTTAACTTACTTTGGAACCCATACTGTTTTTTACTATAAAAACTATGTTTTTGTAAGAAAATTCACTAGCCTCACCTTAACAATTCTTTCGAGTATTTTAGAAAATATTGAAAGTAACGCAATAGGTCGATAGTTTCCAGGATTTGATCTGTCATTTTTTTTGAAGAGTGGAGTGACTACCGCATGTTTTAAAATTTTTGGGAACTCTCCTGTCGACAAGCTAAGATTTATCAAATAAACTAGCACGTCTGTAATTGATTAGGATATTTCTTTGATGATAACAGGTGTAATATTATCAAAACCAGGAGCTTTGTTATTTTTTAAAGATTTTATTATATTGATTATTTTCTTTGTTATTAGTCGGATACAAAAACATCGAGTCTTTTATTGCTACAGTATGGAAGATATTTTGGTGACAACTATTCATACGAGTGGGATTAGTGTTTTCTGCTTCTCTATTGTTTGTCTCAGGTCTACTGCAATTGAACAAAAGAAATTATTCAAAATGTAGGACACCTCTTTCGGGTTTGAAGTTATAATATCATTGTGGTTTTTCACCAGAATTACACCTGAGTTTTTAAACTTTATCCCCTACTAATTCCTTTATAGTTTTTCCACTGTTTTGTTGTATTGGTTTTAATTTTGGTTGAAACAATACTGGGGAAGTGTATAACAGTAACAGCAAGTAAAATTTAATCTTTCTTAAAAATTATAATATTTTTAAATGGTAAAATAAGCAGTCCAGAGGTTTTGCACTTATATTTTAATTTTGTTAGTACTACCACTATCTGTATTCATTAATAACACAAGTCACTATTACACAACTAGCATCAACAACGAAAGCGATGAAAACAACGTTAAGATTGTAAGCTCACTGTCTCTCTCGCATGAAGCATGGGAAGTGAGGTCTGTATTATGTTTGTCAACCCCACGGGTCGCAGACGATGGACTCGTCATTCTGAAAACTTACGAAGCATAAGTATTGTGGTTTACTATATGTCAGCTGTTATAGTTAAAATATCAAACAAATCTAAACTAAACTATGTTACATTATTCAACTACAATTATACTTTCAGTTTACCGCAAGTTAAAATATATTTTGAATATTTGTATCAATGGGGGAGGGGGTTAAAACCTCAAACCAACCCCCCCTCTGGATATGCCTATGTTGCTATATATGACATAAATAAAATCCAGTCCGGTTCTGATAAAATTTGATAAGAGTAATTTGTGAATATATCCAGAACAGTGATATCATAGTGAATTTAGCAGCGTCAAAATGCATTAAATGTATGTGCAAGGTCGATACAGAATACCCCTCCCCCACATTAGTAAAGAATAAAAAATATCTGGGGCCCATTTTATCTAGCATACAAATCACAAATTTTCAGTCTTCACTATTATTACTTTTATTCTTTGTTGCAACTTAAATATTAAATCTTTATTATTCATACATACATATTTCAAACTTTCTCTTTGTAATATTCAATTGTCCATTTTGATTTGCTTATGATCGATTTAAGATATAATATTATGATTACAACTTTACTACTATATTTCTTAATCCAGAAATGCCCATAATTCAAAATGTTTTATTCTTTTATAATTATTATCTTTATACCTTGTGTTTTTTTGTGTATGACATAATGCAAATCTTACTAACAATGATGTTCATAAGTAAGGTTAAAATGTGTAATGCGTTACTAACTAAACAAATAAATTCAAGGACCTCTAACCTTTCTTATTAAAATGTCAGTAAATCCGGATAATTTTCTTTTTTTGAAAAACTACAGGATATAAACTTGAATGGAAGATACAGTTAACTTTTATAAAAAGCATGCTAAAGTAGTTTGCTTTTATTTTGGCTATTGGCTATAGTCGGATACCATTCAGAAAGCAGCACTTGTTTAACGTACCTCGTTTCTTATTAGCTGGTATTTTAAACTATTTATTTAAAAACATCAGATGTTATTACAACTATAACGCAAGTTTATGTATAAATTACTATAAACTTTAATTATTCACGATTTTAAACTGCTACAGGTGTGGTTTAGGAATATTAAAATCTATATTATTTATTAAAATTTACACTTAATGTACCAAGCATCGTTTGCTGTGTAAATGCTGTACCTCTCACACCATTATGTCTTTCATGTTAACTGTAAGAAATCGTAATGTAGTCCTAATTTCGCCTGGCAAAAGTAAAATTCATTCAGTCATCACGAACACAATTTATATTATATGGACATGAACTAAATTGAAATTTGAAACAATTTAAATGAAATATATGTGTATCAGCAGAGCAATTTATTTTTGCTGGTAGTTGAGTGGAGTCAAACTTGGGGAGGCTACCATCCAAGAGTGTGTGGTACAATAGTAATAGTTCTGGATCAATTTTTAATATAAAATTTCCACTCTATTTTATATAAAATTGTGTGGAAATTATTAAAAAACAAAATAATTACAACATTTCTTTTAAATTTTAAATAAAACAAAACCAAAAAACCTAAATAAAGATGAATGAAAACCTAAGGAGATAAATGCAATAATACTAATATATTTGTTAAATATTGAAAATTTCACTATTAGCAAACTATGAAAGAGTGGCTTACTTGTTAGTTCATAGGGCAAAAACCTTATGCTCAGCTAAAAATGGATTAAATGAGAGTTCAATCGGAACTTTAACTCAATTAATACCATCAGTCAGTAATAAAAAATACAAATTTAACAGATTAATCATTTGTGATGCAGCAAATCAAAATAGAGATACATTTTCTTTATGTCAATCCCTTATTAGCTGGGATTATCGGGGGAAATAGAACATTAGGAGAGTGTCAAAAACACAACACTCTTGAACACAGTCTCATGGAAACAACATCCAGAACGCATCCATGATTTGAAAAACTGTTTACAATGTAATATTTAGTCCAAGGTATACATAGGTGAGACAAAAAACTATTATACGTTAGAATGAAAGAAAAAACTCAAGAAATGGACTAGCAGAAAAGTATTTCATATCATTGTTGGTCCACAGATCATTGAAAATATTGTTGTAAAAACTAGAATGGAGCCAAATAATACATAGGGAACCTCATTTCTTTTAACGGAAATTAATCTCATGCATTGATAAGTGGACTAACCGTCGTTGGTAGCCAGTTAAAGTTAGGCCGCTTTGGTTGCTAATTCTGAAAAACAAACTAAAATGAAAACCTAGAGTCAAACAGAATATAGATTTATAGCCAATTCGGTATGGCTATGGTAAGTTAATCTACTGTAGAACGAACTAATAAAACATTTCAACTCCGTTTCCTAATTTGCCACCAAATCGAAGCAGAAACAGTTTTTCGGCACCATGGCACCGTTTACGCAGACAATTTCTATAATTCTTTTGATTTTTAGAATAAAAAGCCTCTCAAAAAACACTAGCTGATTTATGATATTTACACCATGATTGTTGGCTAAATCGATTATAAAACAAAGAAAAACAGTAAATAACACAACCAAAAATATTTTCAACAAAACAAAAGATTGAATGTGAAATCTGAGTCAAGGTTCGGTATTAAAACCTTGCCCAAAACGTAATGGATGCCACGCCTTTGATAAAGTTGTAGGTAACCTGTGAATGCCCTCTTCAGTAATCTCCTTTTGTTTTGTTAAATTTTGTCTAAGAAAAACTAGTTATAGATACGTTATAATACCCTAAGAATTATTTCCAAACTAAATTCTGAAGACAGCTGTGGTTAAAAGATAAACGATTAAATTTAACTAAGTTGTGAGCAGGTTCAGCTTGTAACTTAATGGACAGTAAACTTTGATGCTTTGAGAATAAATGCGTCCTCATACCGATAATGATATCGGTGGAACATAGGCTATAGCGAGATGGGATTGGGGCGATCTCATTACAGACTTGGGACTGGCAGATAGGCTGTTGCAAAGCTGGGTATTTACTAAGCTGTGAGCAGGTTCAGCCTGCACTCGTAACGTAATAGACAGTACCCTATGGTCCACTAAGAATAAATGCGTCCTCATACCGATATGCACTCGTAACTTAATAGACAGTACACTATGGTCCACTAAGAATAAATGCGTCCTCATACCGATATACACTCGTAACTTAATAGCCAGTACACTATGGTCCACTAAGAATAAATGCGTCCTCATACCGATATACACTCGTAACTTAATAGACAGTACACTATGGTCCACTAAGAATAAATGCGTCCTCATACCGATATACACTCGTAACTTAATAGACAGTACACTATGGTCCACTAAGAATAAATGCGAACATAGGCTAGCGAGATGGGATTGGGGCGATCTCATTACAGACTTGGGACTGGCAAATATGCTGTTGCTGTTCAAGTAAAGTTGCAAATTTTGTATAGATTATTTTATAATTATCTAGCCAGAATATTTTTCTTCGTCATGACACTCCGCTTTGGCGCCTGGACTCCTATAGAAGGTTGGTCTGTTGGTGCGAGTTTGGAGATTATTCTTGAGGAGAAAACAATTATCAGGATGAGGCTGAAAGAGCACGCTGAGGTTGGGTGGTATGGCTCGGTTGATAAGATCCTGTAATAGATAATCAAGTTTGTGATCGATTGAGCTAAAAATATATAGGTTTGATCTATTTTAGTTATAGTTAATCTTTACCATATTATTCATATTTTAACTTTGTGAAGTTTCTATACTGCTTGTAATATTAATTTCATTTTATGTACGAGTTCTATACTGTTTGATAATAACAATTACGTAGTTTAAAATAATAAGGAATATAAACATGGGTATTTAAAATATCACTCTGAAGTTGTCAATGTAGTGCCACTGGCAAAACCAATGTAATGTAGAGAGATAAGATAGCAAGTGAAGTATGTCCTCTACCCGCAATGAGACTGAAGGGATAGCACTCCAATACGCTCTCTAGAGCTTAGAACCACGTAAATCCTCTGTCTGTGTCGTATTGTCTTGCATGAAAGATGTGGTAAAATATTTTACCACATTCAAAAGCAAAAACAAATGTCGGTGCATCTTTTGTGAAGTTTATCCGTTAAACAATGTCTGATATTAAAAGATTTACATTATTCTATTTTTATACAATGCCAGGAACCTTTTATAAACAAAATCCAATAATCTCAGATTATTTATGTTAATGGTTAATATATGAAGAATTAAAGTATGATTTGAATGAAACGTTACCAGTCCAACTGATTCCAAAATGAACATGTGTAGGAGTAAAACGTCTTTGATAACAGCGTTTTAATTATCTTTTGATTTAAGATAGGTATTAAAAATTAAGCCTTAAAAAATAGCTTATTTTGTTTGATATAATATTATTTTTCTAGAAAATAGGAGAGGTCGACATCCTTTTAAGCCTTGTTCTATCCTCCTCATGGGCCACTGGCCTGTACGAGGATCTTATCAAATAGAATAAGGAGAATCGTCGCAGTATACAGTGTACTAGGTTGGTGGTACTGATAAAAAGGGCTACGGTCACAGACAAAATTTGCACATGCACTATCTCTATTCAATGGTGGGGGGGGGGGAGTGCCGATGGCCGAGTGGTCTAAGACGTTAGATTTTGGGTTTGAGTTTAGAGATAGCAAAGGTTCAAATTGGCAATAGCTTGTGATTGTGTCTGTGACCAAAGCACTTTTTATCAGTACCATCAACCTTGTACTGTGTCGATACTCCCCTTTATCCCATTTTATAAAATCCTCGCACAGACCAGTGGCCCTTAAGGACGTACAGAATAAGTCTTAAAAAGGGAATCGGCCTTTCCTTTTTTTTTAAAAAAATGAACGTGGTAGAGATTAAAACCCTCAAAATGTCATTTTCACGAGTCGGTCAAAATCAAAGCTAACAATGTTTTGCTATTTTATGCGACATTCTGTAAATATGAAGTAGCATGAAATAATTAAGAGAGTGGAAAAAACCTCCAAAAGTTTATATTTTTCTATTGTATGTGTCAATTAGGATGTAAAATATTAAATGTGTTATTTTCTTATGGGACATTTGCGTAAAAGTCCTAGTTCAAAAGTGGTATTGTTAAAATAATGCACATAGACTCCAGCAAAAACGTCACCTTGTAACACAACACTAACGAAATGTTTTCTAGCATCTGTGAGGTAAGTGTTTGCCTGGAAAGAAAACTTCATATTTGCGTATATTTTGCCTAAGAGTAGATCAGGTTCTTAAGGGTTCTTGTGGGTTTGTACACACTAACCTGAAACCCTAACATGCACTGTGAAATGTTTATTCGAATAGATACGAGAAATTTTGTTGGTTGAAAGAAATCTTCATCTGCAACCTATTTTGTTCCGTTAATGTACGTCATGTTACAAAGGTTTCCCAGAGAAAGTATGCCTGGGACTGTAATATTGAGTGAAATATTCTCCAGCATTTATTTCGTAAATTATAGAAATGCAAACTCTTGAACATACTGAACCGTGCATTCCGTGTATATTTTGTACTCACCCCAATATGCATCACCGAGACTCTAATATGAAAAGCAAGATTTTCTCTAGCATCAATAAGTTACATCGTGGACATTAGAAAAAATCCCGATCCATTCAAACAAATATTTCTGACTACTGCTTGAAGTTCCAGGATGTATTCTGAATGGACGCTACAAGGACGTCACCAGAAGCCATATTGAGAAGAATGAAAATTTTCCTAGCATCACTGAAGGAAGTGATGATAATTGGAGAAAACCTTATCTATTTTGTCCCGTTGCTTCAGGACAGGTTTAGAGCCTTTTGCTTCAATTTCCTTAATGAAATAAAACCATAGATACCAAGTTTTATCTTACAGAGCACCGTAAAGATAAGTGGAAGTGTGTTTTAACAAAAAGTGTATTTAAAAGTTACAAGCTCCAAAGTGTTAATGTTTGTCTTAGTTTTATTGTAAATGTGAACCAAAGAGTTAGTGTTCACTCTTTTACATAACACCCTGGTTTTTCATTCCATTTTAACAAAATAATATAGTTCGTAAATATAATTTTACGTAAGTATCTGTGCATATGACTTTTATTATATATATTATGTGACTAATATTCCAAATAAGCACTTGTGCTTTATGTTATAGCTTTGTATGTGTATTTATCTTTGACAGTCCTCAAACACACACACCCAAAGAAAAATCCTTACAGATCTTTATCGAGGATCCTCATCGCGGCGGTGGTCCAGGGTCCCCAATATCGATTATGTTACCAGAACAAAATTAGCCTTGTCTAGCCTTGGGACGCAAAAACTGTAGGATGACGGTTGGGGTTTCATTCGTCCCTACAAAAAGAGGGCTCGGAATGGACATCTGGAATACAGCTGCAGACGCCGACCGTACGCCTACAAATTATTTGATCTCCTTAATTATTTTGCCTCTTTATATTCTCGCTCTCGTCTTGCATGTCTCTGGATTTACCTCGCCATTTTTGTTTATCCGTTGTTTTCCAGCCAGGGCGTTGAATATCAGTGCAGCCCCATTCATGTTTATTTACTTGAACATGCTTCAACAATTATAAACAGTCTAGAAGAGAATTTGAAGTCAGTTAAATCATTCAATATATGTCCTATATTGACGCTAGCGGTCGCGGGTAGTATTTGTAGAAAATAGTTTCTTTTTAATAGTTTAGTAAAAAGAAAACATTACTGTCTGCTAGATCATTACTTTCCTCAAGATATCATTTACCACACATCTTACATAGCCAAGGTGTATTTTTAACCTTCTGTGATAATCAATACTTGTTTATCAAAACAAATTACTGTTTTCTATTATGTATATATAATTTAAACACGAGGAATAGAAGGACTGTCTAAATATATTATATCACAATAAAGGTATCAATATACAAGGTTTCATTGTTTTTATTTGTTTTTAGCTGGGCCAGATTCTATGAGATATAACATCCATGAACCTAAATAACAGTTTATTATTAATGTTACTTGTTTAGGGCCATTAATGCAATTTCAATTAATAGTCATAAAATATTACACGGGGAGTGACAGTTTTTCCGTGATTATACAAATCATTAGTAGTGTATTTACGAGTAATCTGCATATAGGGACGTACATTGTAAACGTAAATTGGATAAAAATAGCACTTGGAAATAGGAAGAATTGTTTTACATTGTTTCGGTTTTATTATTATGTGAATAGATACATATTGGAATGGATTTAACTTGTATTCATACTCACCCATGGACTATGAAGGGGTCAGATCTAAAAACCTCAAGGTTTCTTCCAAAGCAACAATACAACGATAATGGCCATGAAACAAGATTTGAACTCCGCGGTTTTAATAGTTTCCGTGCTTTTTAATTATTGCTATTTTAATAGTACTAATGTACAGTAGCGTGTCGACATTGATAAAGTCTGTTCCTACAGATTACGTGAAGTGACTGGTATCGTACATAATGTTTTGAATATCTATAATTTATATACATGTAGGATACACAGCATATGTACCTACGGGTCTTTATAAAAACCCACCCGACTGACAAAGCTGCCGAAATGTCTAAATTTGCCTAGAGCTTTTTTTGAAGTGGATTAGCGGCTAAAGTTGGTCCCTAAAAGGTTATTTAAAGTTTTTGAACTCCCAAGATTATTTCATTACTTTAGTGTTTTATCACTCTGGTAGCAAATTATCAATTGCCTGCTTACTTGGTTAGTTGGGGTACGAGAATGATGTTAAATTTAGTTACTCTGAGGTTAACATATGAGATTAATATAATAAGATTAAGATTCAAGCTCATCTTAAATACTATTAGAATAATGAACTTACAAGCACATCGTTATTTTAATGTGGAACAAACCGGAAAACCATTTTTTACAAAAAATCAAAATTAGAAGAATGAATGAATTAATTTAAGTTGGCAACCAATGTTAATCATTGTTTTACTACGTAAAGCAACAATGAACGGCCTTGGTGAAAACTGAATTTTCTAAAAATGGGGAAAGGTATTATAAAGATAGTCTGAAGTTCACTCTAAAGTGTAAATCTGTTGACGAACATACAGAATGCAATTGTATTGTGAATTTGAGATGTAGTATTATTTGATATGAATTTATTGTAAATATACATTACAGATAAAGTGCGCAGACCATTGGGTTAAACAAAGTTTTTTAAGGAGACATTCATATTTTTACCGTTCTTCTGCACGTACTCGTGGGTTACTGTCCTGCAAGAGAATTTTCTAATTTTCTCGTGTACTCGTAGAATAGAGGGAGAGAGTCTGTACAGTACAAGGCCAACAGTACTGATAAAAAACTACGGTCACAGATAAGAATTTTAAACCTGTGGTATGCGTCATACAACAAGACCTTAGAAGCCTTAGACCACAACCACATGTGCCACTTTATAGTTTGTTTTCAAGACTACTGAAAAGTAAAAATAGATGTAAAAGTAAGTCATTCATATTATACTATATGAGATATACAGTCAAATTACAAACAATTCTTTGAGACAAATATATATATATATATATATATATATATATATATATATATATATATTATACTACATAACTATAGGACAGTTGTAGGACCTACTGTTTAAGTGTTTTGGTCCGAAATAATAAACAGATAAGTTCGAAAGACAATATTAATGCTAGCATTTGATAACAACATGCAGCACTTGGTTGTGTATATTTTCAGTTTTTATCTGTACTGTAGGGTACAACCACGTGATTACACGAAATCCTCTTAGAAAAGCTGGACATGACAGACCACATCCAATATTTTTATTTCCAATCCAACAAAACTCGTTTACTAGATTGGACAAGAAATGGATTGTGTTGTGTGATTGTAGTCTTCACCTAGCGCAACTTCAATTACATATTTAGTCAATAAATGTTACATTTAACATAGACCAGTTAAGTAGTTAACAATACCATTACTTTAATCACTAAGTTTTTTGTCGTGTAACGATAAAAATTAACGACACGACGATTTATATAAACTAAAATGTTCCTTGTCTTGTTACTTTTACAGTTATACAAATTATAACGTACATATAAATTAGAAATAAAGAAAATATCCCTCAAAATCTTTAAATGGTGAAAATAATAATATGTATAGGACGTATTCATTAAAATGTTTTATCAAATATTATAGATGTTAGCCCCTTTACACAAGGTGTGGAGGTAGGAGTTGGGAAAATTACAACTTGTGCAGCCTCTAACTTGAAAACCATGAAATGAAATACAAAATCAGTATTCTTTGTTTGTTTACATATAGGGCGAAACTCAAGTAAACTTATGAAACGACAACAATGTTTATACTACATAACATCGATAGTCACTTATTTATTATATGAAACAAAGTATAAAACTATATTACTTAAAATATTAACTTACGATATCTGTGGGTGTGGAGAAAATTTATGGACATTACATAATTCTTTACGAAAGAATATGTAAAACAAACGTTATTAAAAAAAGAAAATCTTATACTTGAGAAATTCGGTTTGGTTTTTGTTAATTAAAAACTCAACTTTTATGGATTAAAATAACAAAAAATATTCGTGGTGTGTTTATTAGACAGTTTTCTTTGAGGTATTTGGTTATATCAATACTCTTCTCGAAATGGGGTGCTGGGCGAAAAATGTTTCCCACTTTAGACTCTTTAGATTAAAATAAAAATACTGTATACCACTTACAAAAGTGTTCATCTTTTCCAAATAAAAAAAAGGAGGATAGTATATTTGTATCCTGTAATTTTTAATAATAAAAATAAGGAGCTGTTATTTAGGTAAGAAGAATATTGATATTGTTTAACGGCCAATCTACTAACGTATCGATAGTTTCCAGAACATTGTAATTTATTATTTGAAAAGTGGTGATCATGAGGCCTCTGTCGTTTATTGAAAACCAAAATGTGACTCTCTAAATTTTTAAATGGCCGCCATTTAATATAAAAATAGCATCTCGTGTCTTTGAGTTTGATTTATTTGAGTTATTTTAGTTGGTGTTAATTACTTCCGACTCCCCAACGACTAAACACTAAAATAACTTTGTGTTCTTTGTTTAAATTGTATTACTGGCGATGGATGATTTGATAGTATAACAGAAAGTCGTACATGTGTCATAGTTGTTTGCATAATAAAATAAAACACTGCATTTTGGTGGTTGGGATCTATCCTCATCTTCAGGTGTTAACAAATTGTAAGACGTAATTTTAATCGATCACAAATTATTTACAGCGATAAACTCGCCAAAGTAACATTTGACAACATAACAAATACTGTGCAGGTATATACTTGCACAACAGTATTCAAGTATATACACGAGAGTTCAGAGCAATCAAAATAAGTACAAACCATATGATATTACAATAAAGTCGCACCACATAAAACATGCTGTACTCACCACAGAAAGTGGGCGATTGTCTCTTGTATTTTGTAACACTCAACGATGGCAAATGCTTCTAAGCTCTGTTATCTTTTCAAATTGTTAATCGTCAATAATAAACAATGACATGTTTTTTTGTTGTAAATTTTCCCACATACGCTTTCCATACGTTATTGGGATAAATATCCATGTTGGGATGCATTTAGTACAAATATTGATTACATTGCCACATGGCGATATTTGGTATAAACCTTAGAACATTTTGCTTCATGTTTGTAAGTTTGTCTTATTAAAATAGAAAACAATGTATAGATTCCAGTGATGGAAACTATAAATCAGTTACAAGACTTAATATTGTTGTACAGGACTTATTTTGTTATATAAACAGTAGGTTCTAGATTTATTATGTATGAATTCTATGTACAGTTTACTGGAGAAGCGCAGTTTGTTTGTAATGTAAACATTCTGCAAAGTCGAACAGATTCTGAAAACATACTGGAAGGTTACAGATAATCATAACACTTGATAACATTTTCGAGAATATACATCACACAAATATCGAAGCTGTAGCATTTTTCAAAAGCGTACATTTTGAACAGAATCTTTTTATACCTACCTAGATTTTATATCTATTTTTATATATTTAAATCTACCTACTATGTGTTACAAAGCATGAGCCCGATTTTCTGCAGAGCAATTGTATTATACTTTCATACGCCGGCACTCTAATTATCTCACGAGTTAGATTAAACAATAAGTATTTTAATTTCGTCATAAGTATTACCAATGACATTTACACTATTTTCTTTTAAAGTTTAAATAGTTGATGTAAAACGCAGATAAACAATATTAAAACAGTTAATACTGACTCTCCTGAACTCCTAAATTTATCCATTCCAAATATAGGATAGTAAACGTATTACGCTTAGACTACTATGTGCCTGAAATTAAATATACATACATAAATAATACCTGATATTGTACTTTTTTGATTTATCACTGAGCACGGCGTGTATGAGTTGTATAACGGATTTGTATTATTACGTAATATAGTACAGATACGTATATTGAATTTATTTATCATCCGTATTTTCAACTACGGTTCTATACAAAATCATTTCATGGCTTATTTGTTTCCATCTTCAGGAAATTGGAATGTTGAATTTAGCTCCAGTTCACCTTCCTTTCATTGCAGCGTCTTCGAGAAATTATCATTATTTATGTTAATAAATGCCACGTTTAAGAACATTCCCTACTTGTCACTATATGTCATATGGTTCTGTGTTATTATTTGTTGTAATAGTTTATAGTATTTTTACTTGGAAGGTTTTGACAGTGTGTCTTGGATCATGCACGTGTTAGATGAGACTAAATAATTATAAAACAACTTGTAAGTTTTAAAAACTTACGTCATACCATGTACATTTATGGGCGTCACAAAATGCAGTATTATACCTATTACCAGCTGGTCTCATTGATATGGTTGTAAACAGATAAAAATTACATTAACACAAACATTATGTGCATATCAGTAATCCCAAGATGGAAATGTTATGATCCAGGACTGGTTTGCATGTGAAACCTTCGGTTATAAATATTTAGAACTTACAACGTATCTTTCTTTTAAATATTTCGGCTAATATACAACAATAAATTATTTAAGTTCTAAATAAAGAGATACATACTTTAAAATTCATGTGAAAATCTTAAAACTTGAGTATGTCGTGAATACTTTGTAGTCTTTGATGCTTTAAGCTTTCAGCACAGTCCCTTATAAGGTGAATATAATAAAGTCACATGAGCCATTTTTCTGCAAAGCCACAACATTGAAAACTTTGCACATTTGCATATACCCAACACAGGCTGCAAATTTACTAGTGATAAGAACGTTCTGTAGTCAAAAATAATGTAAACATTGGGTAACAGCGCGTTCTTTACACATTTAGAATTTGCATATACTCACGTTACCCTACAAAGTCTCACATGATGAGAACTCTCTGTAGTCAACAATAATGTAAATATCGTAAACGCGTGAACTGTAAACATTTTGAATTTGCATAAATTCAAGATTTCCTGGAAAGTTACTGATAGTTAGAACTCAAGTAAACGAATGTACATATAGCGAAGCTTTATGTACTGTAAACATTTATAATTTGCATATAATCACAATTCCGCGCAAAGTCTCCGATGATTAGAAATCTTTGTAGTCCAGTAACAGTGTAAATATTGTAAATCCATGTGCACTGTAACCATTGGCTTATAGTCAGGATTTTCTGCAAACCAATGAAACGCCACAGATTATCCTGATTTGACCATCGAAAAGCGTATCAGATAAATCAAGGACAGGAAAATCGAAAGCAAGTATGAACTCCGACATTAAGAAGTATCAGTAAGTAGTCAACAACAATGCAAATATAGTAAAGCCGAGTGTACGATACTGTTAAAATTTAGTATTTGAATATAAGCAGGATTCTCAGGAAAATATTTAGTGGTTACAACTCTCTGTGCCTACAAAAGTGTAAATATGGAAGCCGAGTGTACTGTAAACAAATTTCGTGTCTGAATATAAGCAGGATTCTTAGGAAAATATCTAGTGATTATCAATAGACAATAACACTAAGAATTAAACAATAATAAAAAACCCTGTGTCAACAAATGTGTAAATATAATAAAGCCAAGTGCACTGTAAATACATTTCGTATTTGAATATAAGCAGGATTTTTAGAAAAATATCTAGTGATTATAACTCCCTGTGTCAACAAAAGTGTAAATATAGTGAATCCGAGTGTACTGTAACACATTTCGTATCTGAATATAAGCAGGATTCTTAGGAAAATATCTATTGATTATAACTCTCTATGTCAACAACAATGTAATCGTTGTAAAGTCATGTTTAATATAAGAATTCAACATTTTAATATATTAAATGTTACAAATGTTAGAACTGAGCACTGCTAGCTGTCAGAATGGTTAATTTCATCAGTTAGACTGACGACGCACGCGCACGCGCGCGTGTGCGTGTGCGTGTGTGATTGTGCAGATTTAACGCCTATGTTAACCAATTTTTATTATTTTTGAACAAATAATAAATGTAATTGTTGGTGCCAGTAATTGATGTTTGGACTTACCATACATGGAATGAAAACAACAACAAAAAAAGAAAATTCTTTAAATGAGATTAAAGTGATATAACACGTGACGAAGAAAAAGCGCAATTTCATTGTCATGGGGGACTTTAACATCGACATTTTAGATGATAACAGTCCAATGACTAGAAAACTCGCTGACTTGTTGGGGTCGTTTGGCCTTAACTGGTCGATCACCTCTCCCACGAGAGTTACGACTACTTCGGCGACTGCGATTGACAATGTCGTCACAAATTTGTCAGACACCGAGGCTTTAGGGGTCAACACAGCCATTTCAGATCACTATGGCCAACAGGTCACAATCAATGGTCATGAACCAGCAAGGGATCCAGTCAACAAAAAAACAATCAGAAACACAAGGCCCGCAAATATTAAGCTCTTAAATTTTTTTCTCGCTCAAGAAAATTGGAGCTTTCTAAATTTTGGAGATCCCCTTGAAACACAATTCAGTAGTTTTGAATCGACCTTTAACTACCACTTAAACGTGAGCTGTCCCCTGATAAAAATTCAACAAAAAACGAGGCAACAAAAGTGCACATGGATCACCAAAGGTATTCTAATTTCGAGAGAAAAATTATTGTTTATGTTGGTTCATCGGTAAGCCGCGGACAACTCGTCCAGTATGCCGATGACACGACTCTATGCTTCAAAGCGAATTCAAAAACAGAACTCGAAGAGATTACATTCATTGAACTCAACAATGCGATCCAGCATTTCAATGAACTCAACCTCAGAACAAACCCAACGAAATCAACATTCATTCAATTTTGCCTGAGACAAACGAACTCAGGCTCTAGTCCCACTGTCATGTTGAATGAGACTGAGATCGAAGAAGTCTACTCAACAAAATTCCTTGGAATACACCTCGATCAAGGGTTGACATGGGATTTTCATGTAGACAGCGTTTGTTCCAAGGTATCCTCAGGCATTTATGTTTTGAGGAGACTGTCCGAGTATTGCCCGACTCAGGTGCTGATGACGGCGTACTATGGACTAATCTACCCACACCTCTCCTATGGATTGGTTTTGTGGGGGGGTTGCTCAAAAACAAATGTTTCCAGAATCTTCATACTGCAAAAAAGAGCAGTCAGAATCATTGCCAAGCTACAAAGGAGAGAGTCGTGTAAGCCAGCATTCAAAAATCTGAAACTGTTGACACTACCCTGCCTCTACGTATTAGAGACATGCCTTTTCTTCATGTCAAAATGCGAAACCATAAGAGGTAGTAACATACACTCTTACGCAACAAAGGGCAGGGAGAACTACCGAACTGGGAGACACAGAACGGCAGTTCATGAACGTTTACCGTCACAGGCGGGAGTTCAATTCGTCAACAAATTGCCAAATTCAATCAAAAATGCCCCAATGCTCAAAGCATTTAAAACCCGTCTGAAAACTGCGTTGATTGCAAAAGCATTCTACAGCACAGACGAGTTCATGGCACACCATTGGGAGACCACCGAATTGGAAGACTGATTAGGTGAAAGAGTGGGACAATTCGAATGATTGGGAATGAATAAATGTTGACAATGTATGTCTAAAAGGGATTAAGATGTAAGAATGAGTGGAAAATTTTTAGTTTAAACAAATATAATGACGATTGCCATACAGTGTTATATTGTCTAACGCAATAAAACATTTATTTATTTTATTAACAGAATAGCATTATACTCGTATGATTAATACACATACCACATAAGCGCACGCACACAAATATAATCGTCTACATTGCATTGGAAGGGACTACTGAAAACTTTGGAAAGTATTAAGAAAGTTTGTCACATATGTTTAATTTTAAAAATTTGTGATTAAAAAGTGTTTCATTCCAAATTTCACAAATTTAGATTCCAAGGTATTCAAAGATAAAATAAATTTAAAATAATTTATTGCTAGACATTCCCCAGATTTTCACAGTCACATGGTCAGTGTGCTTGTTGTTTTAAGTAGTTAACACTGAATCCACTACCAAACTCACAATTTGGTCATTGGCAGTCAACAATCTCCCGTATATCGTTTTAACGGCATCTGTGCTCTACTTCCGTATAACCTTCATCGCTGTGGAAGTATTGAATAATGTTAAACAGCCAGAAATATATTCCAGCAGTAATTTTCTATAAACGGATTTGATAATTTATGAGCAAATAAAACAAATCTGTAAACAACCACAATCATTTATTGTAAATTTTACAATCATTTTGTGTGAATATTATATGTATACAGAATAGCGAGTTTAATTACTACAATAACGCAAGCTGCTGAGAGGATGGGTGGAGAAATATAAAACTGGAAATATCTTGTTCTCTGTAGTTGACAGTCACAATGTTCCCGTATGCCGGGCACGGTGAGCTGACTATCGACTACCGACAACCGATTGTGTTCGCTTACCCTTGCATAATCCATTCCTTACGGCCACGTTAAATTAACCCATTTACCGAAATATCACTGTATGCATTTAATTTTAAAACGTGTATACATTAATGTTTTATGTGAATATTTCACGTGTATCGAATAGTGAAGGTAAAAAGGATTTATTACTTTTACTAGGCAATGTTAGGGCTAAGAAGCCCTCTGTAACACCACCTGCAGACCAACAGCTTAAAAGGTAATAGTGAGTTGTGTAGTGCACTAAAATGTCCTGCATTTTCAACGTAAAGCATTCAGTTCATAACGGAACGTAAACTGTGTAGTTAATAAAGTAACTAGTGCAGTATATCTACTCGTATATATCTACGTGAGGCGCTTTCTTTAAACTGTATATAAAACATACACGATTCGTTTTTAATGCATATTACATTTCATTGGTCATATTTTGTACTAGTAATTTTAAGCTTTTTTGATGTATTGAGGCCCTGCGCCCTGTGATATTTGTGCCGATATGATTACTTTAATAAAGCGTTTTTAATTTAAAATTGAACCCATTTATAATAGTTATGTTTTAATATTTATGGTTGTGCCTTTCATGGGCCTGCACCATTGTCCCAGATTTCTTTAATTAATGTCAGACAGTTCAATAAAAAGGCTAATTATAGCCGCAGGGACATATTATGGATACATATTAAGGATGTATTAGTAACACACGGAAACCCTGTTGGTGACAGAAAGGGGGTGCATAATGTGTAACTGTTAGTAATGCAGTATCAATTAGTTTCCACGCCGAGAATCCCTAAACACTCAACCATTATTAGGTCTTGAATTATTGGTTCAGAACTGCAAATGGTCTATACATCCATAAATATTCTGCGTTTAATTGAAGAAGTTATCTTTACAGCTATCTCTTTCAGTTCACAATGGAATATAACAATGGCTAATAAATAACTATCTACTTCACTATATCAAACCGTAGAGAAAATTGATTGCATTTCCATTATACGAAGTTATTTCTACCGTTCCTTGAAGCCATAAAAGTTGATTTAATCTTTTTAGCAGAAAAAATTGTACTCGATTATATCATTCTGAGTAGTGGAATAACTCGAACGTTATGTAGAGTGCAACGTAATATAATAGAGCAATATAATGTAACAATGCACTGTATGTGCACTATCCGTAAGTTACTTATAAATGTATTTATTTCATCGGTGGTGTAGTTGAAAATTTTCCACTGTAGGAACGCTAGGTTCATTTAACAAATTATAAGGAAATTTGAATTTACATAATTTCCTAGAATGCCTGCATTAGCTACAACTATAAAATTGAATGCATTTAAGCTCACGGAATAACGCTGAACTTTCAAGAAGTTTACATTCACTTATATAGAAAATTATAGGACAAATAAATAAAATAAAGAAATAGTAATATAATTTTTATGCATTTAAATTATTCATTTCACAAAACATTATTAAACGTTATTTATAACTTTTATGAATGATCACCTAACTTTACTATCATAACTTCTTTCTTTAAATTAAAGACATATTCCAAAAATCCCAAGGAGATAAATAAAACAAAAATATAATTAATTGTTTGTGATTAGTACGCAAATACGTCCTTTTGCACTTCTTTTCTGCCTGGTTGAGCTCGGCGAGTCCTAGACTCGTCGGCTGGGCGGTGTTGTCGTAGCCATGTCCTGACGTAATCCTCCGGTTTCCATGTCAGGATGTTTGGTCATTCAGCGTGATACACATCAGTGATACATGTCTGATGGTAAGTCTCAATCTATATGGCGGTATGATTACGTTCATGTGACTAAAACCCTGCTCACACTCTGGTGAACTGCAAAGAAGGAGCTTGCTATTGATTAAGTAGGGGGTTTAGATCTTTTGAAATGGTGGTCGTGCTGTTTCCTAAATAATCTCTGAAGCTGTTTTTAATCTTGTTTGAATTCAGCCTTGCACAGAGCTGTTCTGTTTATTTTTCACCGAATCTAACGGATTTTTCAGGAGGCAGAACTTGCTTTTAAGAACTTGTAGTTCCGAAAGAAGTGAATTATACTCTCTTTTGTTTTTGTCGGCCCCTGTACATGGTTCGTTGCTGCTTCTAATGGTGAAATTCCTTCTATCAAGGTTCTTAAGTACACTTGATAATAACTGCTGGTCATAAAAATCAAATATTTTGCTATTACTTGTTAAGGGGACACCATCAGAGTTACCTTCGATTGCAGCTCTTTTGGTCTCAATGCATTTGGTACCAGGTTTCTCTTTAAGGCACTAAAAAAAAAAAAAAAAAAAAAAAAAAAAAAAAAAATTGCCCTTCGTTTGGTTTTTATGCATTGACTATGATTGTCAATGCATAATGTCCTTGTTTTAAAGACATTATGAAACCGTCAACAACTCTGCTTGCTAATTAATATGTCGTAATAATTGCACAATCTGACAGAAATGGAGTTGATGTTAGGCGTTTGATTAATCCTCTGCACAACTCTCATTCAGTCGTGGTTCTGTTCTTGTCTTCTTGAGCCTTCTTAAAATGGAAGTACAATGCTTGATAGCCATACCAATCGGCCGTTACTGTTTTTGAGGAACTGGATACCCACCTTGTGCCCAAAATACGACCATTTTTAAAAGTCTGTAAACCAAGGTGTTACTTAACATTATGAGTTATTAGAACTTGCAGTTGTTGCCGCACTTTCATCATCTGAAGGAACAGTAGTAGAAGTCCTCATTGAGGCATATGCTTTACATTTATCACTTATGTCTTTATCTTGTTTAGTGAAGAATGACATAAGTGTTTTTTATTTATCTCGGACGATTCCATAATATAATCAGTTGAATAGTTGTCAACAACGTAAAGCGTAATGACTAACTTAACGCAGAAAGACAATACAATGAAGAAAGACACACAGACACGTCAGTACATCTCACGAACGCTGGATGCGCGACAGACAGCCCTGGTGACGATCATTGGGGGTGGGGTGGGGGATTAGAGAAGCAATGAGGAAGGGGAGCAACCACCACCGGCCGGCGGCGATTACCCTCCTTGAGAACACCTGAATCGCGTGGTCTGTAATATTCTGTAAATAGGTAAAAGTTCAAGAGAGGTTAACTTTTGAATCATACAGTAATTCATATTATTGAATAAAGAAAGATTGATCAACGTCAATCTAGTTCTAGTTTACAAAGGCTTGTAAAATATTATTTTATTATTTACATAAATAATGTTATGCCAGATTAATATTCAGCAAAAAATAATTAATAATTAATATTTGGCAAAAAAACGACCAAAACCAGTGTGGGAACGCCGTTCCCACGCGTTCCCACTCCACTACACACGATTGTATTTCATCCGTTCCAGCATTTACAAGGTAAACACTCGCGGTAATTTTACAATAATAAAATAAGAAATTAGTAATGTCGGTTATGTTAATGTCAATTGGTATTGACAAAAAAATATTTGTTATATTGGTGATCTGATGCTGTTGCAGACAGACTTGACTTGTGAAGTCTGGAGTTATGTTCGTCTGAAGGGATAAAAAGCAGTCGGTGACGAAGAACGAAGAAGCTCAAAACGAACCCCATCCCTCCGCATCGTTTCGACATCAGAGACACCTAGACCACAAAAAGCAGTGCAATCCAGGTGAAATTCTTATTGTCTCAACAGAAGCATTTACAACTATTTATTAATAATTTATTATCGGCAATTATCGTTTAACAGGATGATAATAATATTATGGACATTAACCATCGTTAAGTGCATCGAAAGGTAACTTCACACCACGTTTCTTGAACTAGTTTCTCTTATCTCCTTCAGATTTTTATGCTTGAGATTCAAAGTAATCATAAAAATGAGCACGGAGCAATTATAGTTCCTGCAGGCGAGTCGTGGCTGAACACACACACACACACACACACACACACACACACACACACACACACACACACACACACACACACACACACACACACACACACACACACACACACACACACACACACACACACACACACACACACACACACACACACACACACACACACACACACACACACACACACACACACATACATATCTGCGTCCTCTAGTTGGTGGGGACAGGTAACGTTGATTCTCATCGGAGGTAGTTTTAACTTCATGATCGGAGGCAACGAAGTTGATTCGGCAAACTGATCATATTTTGTGAATGAATGCCTACACCGTCCCCTAAAGCTCTCTTTTTATTCTAGATCTCCAGAGTAATATATCACGTATACTAAAACGCACTGACATTTTAGAGGATATTTAAAAGTTAGGACGCATAAAGCTTAAAAATCACTCAGATATTTTTTTTAAATCTGGTGATTTAAAAAAATATGCGGCAAGAACGTAGCCAGGAAAAATGATTTGGGGGGGGGGGACGGGGGATTCCAGACAATGTTATTTTTCCATGGCGTGTAAGGCCCCATTTTGTTCAATTCAAAGTTGTTCACCCGTTTTTTTTTTACCATCTTACGATCTACTGAACGATCTTTCATTAGTACATGTCAGTAATACTGAATTATTTAAATAATAATAATAATCGTTTACTAAAAAAGTAATTGAAAAAATTAAACATTGAGGGGGCCGGACCCCTTGGACCCCCTCGCTGGCTATGTCCTTGATACGCGGTAGCCAAATCGGGCACAGCTTTTAATTCGATGTGATTTATAAAATAATAGGTTTAGAAAAGTATCGGTACACAAATAAATTGAAACATTTTCGTATACTTATATGTGGAAATACTTTATCCCTACGTGGGACAATATTGATTTGAAAGCATTTTTGGAACACCATTGACCATTTCCTTGATTTTATTTTTATAACTTATTTTGCTTCCTTTTTTTAACATTTCATATTACTTTTGAAATGCTATTATATTTGTGATATCTTAACTTTTCTACATTATATTTTGTTGCATTTTGTTACTTTTGATAATATTGTTGTCCTCAATTTTGTTACTTTGTTGGCAGAAAAAACTTGCAATTCTTAGGCTCATTCGGTGATTACTGTAAAAATGATCTTTCCTCAGCATGCGGGTATTCTTAGATTATATTTACAAAATCACTTCCGCATCGGTGTATATTTAACAGTTAACTTAGCTAAGTAAGATAACATTTTAGCATTTAAAATGTTTATTTTGTATAGTATTACATTTTAAAGTTAATTGAAGAGATTGGCCTTCCGATCACATGTTAGTGACATAATAGAGCCAAACACAAAATTATTGAAGGTGAAAAGTAAGGGCAATGTAGTGTGTGTAATGGTGACTCGCTCGCCCGGCAAGTGAGATATCCGGGTCTGTGTTCCGCAGCACAAACAATGAGCAATTATTACAATTAACGTGCTTGGGGTTCCTCATGGCATACTAAAGTACTGCCTTTCAATTTATATTTTTTTAGAATCATACTTAGTATAAGGTAGTGGCAAAAGCTCTTGTTCAGGTTACCACAGCATCATCGACAAGTGTAATAGATCAAGATTTATGGGTGTTGCGAGCTGGTGACAGCTATCAGACACTTGACCGCTGGTTGTTACTCATCGGCTGGTTTCACAGTTGGGCCTACTCAGTTGGGCCTCTCTGGTTTTAACTACTTGATACATATGCATGAGAAATTAATACTTAAGTTCTCCTCAATCTAGTCAGCAGTATTGTTTAACCCAAATCGAAGTCAAGGTTCCAAAATACTTACGTCATTTGGGCTATTTCAACTTAAGCATACTTTTTTTTCTCTTTTAACTCCTAACAACATTTTGATTAATATTATTATTCCTTTTTATTGGTTTTGTTAATGGAACAGTGTTTGAACAATGTTCTCGCCCAGGTAACACTATTCTCACAAGGTCTTGCAAAATTTTGACGAAGTTTACAGATGAGCAGAAAGAAAGTTTTAGGTAATTTTGATACAATTTACCTACAAGTATAATCGAAATCATGTTCCTAAGATGACACTTGAACATCGTCACAAAATCTAACCGTTTATATAAGGAAAAGTGTGTTACTGGTTTACATATGTAATTTTTACTAGTTACAAGTGTGATAAATGTAATGTGCTACAAGTTGCCACTAGTTTTATCTTTATTCGCCTGTGTCTGTTGTGTAACATATAAACGTAATAGACACAAATGCTTGAAAACCCCTGTAATATTTAAAATGATAAATTTTGGGACGGGAGGTTTCAAATGTAAAATTATGTATGGGTGAAATAGATTTTTTCGTCTAAGCTGTAATAAACAGTCATATGTCTCCTAAACCTTAAAATAGTGTTTACTGACCCATAAAATCAATACAGAACCGCTAATTGATAACATGTATATAAATATAAATTTTTGTACTCTTGGGGGTTGAAGATGAAAACTTAAAAACTACTGTAAAATATTTTAATGTTTCATTTTATGATTACAACATTGTAAATAAACATTTACACATTTGTTGCGAACATTATTTAAAAACCCACGCACCAATTGTCAATTTGGACATCAGAACAAGTTGAACATCAAAATATTCCGGACTCTGGTACATGTTTGGTATTTTGACCTACAACTTATTCTGGTGTCAAAATTGACTATTGATGAGTTATCGCCATATACTGATAAGGCTGGCTTTGCTTAACTTTATGTCTTAAGGTTTTTGACACCTGATGAAGAGGATAGATTCCAAACCTCGAAAAGAGTTTTATTTCTGAAATGTATAACGTTGGCAAATATTATAAATCTTTTTATCCTTTCAAATCATCTATCGTTAACCTTTAGACAAAGAAATATTTTTAGACAGATACATTGATACTATTAGTCATGAAAAACATTTTGCTCGTCACTACACTTCAGTAACAACATTTTACATTATCCATTGGTACTACATTGTTGAAAATATTCTAAATTTTAAAAATTATCAAAATAATCTGAACGAGGTTCAACATTTCCATAAATGTTACTTATTAACTGCAACTATTTTTAAAACAGAAGAGTACACATGCACTTGAAGTACTATACTACGCAAGTTATCTACGCTTTCGTCATATTAAACAACCTGTCTATGTATTCGTGATTTAATTGTAGTTCAAATAATTTAGTCATAAAAGTGTATTACTTCTAGTCAAACGGTTTGTATCTGTCTCAAGTTTTGCTATACTTTTAGTTGCAAAACTAACCCACAAATTAAAAAAAAATAACGTTTAATACAAGTGTAATTTGTTTGTACATGACTGCACATAGTGTAACATTGGATTCTGGGTTGAGCTATTAATTACTAAGTACAATTAAATTAATGGACTCATCAATTTTGCAAGCACGGTCAAGGACACACGTCCACAAAGTCAGGCAAACCTCTATAAATTTTCATTTTTATTACAACATCTTTTCTTTATTCGATTAGGTGTTCCCAGTTCCTCTGGGAGTGTAAATGTATCTGAGCAGTATATCAAAGTTAACAGTCCAGTGGTGACGTGATACCCTGGAGCGGACGTTTGTTAGTACCGGCACAAAGTAACAAAGAGCAAGTTAAGATAAATCAGTAATGGAGAGAGGCAAGGATGGAGCAGTAAAACACCATTTGGAGCCGTCAAGGCCCGTGATTGCCTTTCCGCAATAGTAGTACGATATGTAATCGTTACCTCTCGCAGTTATCGCTGCCAGCTACAAGCCCGCTATATTTGCTTCATGTACAGCCACAAGCATTGAGAATCATCAGAGTACAATTTAAATGTTTATTTCTTATATTTTTATTTTGTTTTATATCCGAGATAAAAACGTGTGTTACGTTAATTGCTTAATGCTGTTAGCGTTCATATTTTAGGTTAAAACACAGGAAATGAACAAATATAATAAAAGAAAGATTTTATATACCTATAAACGACGTACAATAAAACATATTGCATTTATAATGATTATGTTCAAGTTCAGTAATATTATTGTTATCACTAAATGCATTTATTTTCCTATCAACCAAAATATTTCTTACATGCCTGTTGTATAAAGGAACACATTAGAAGTTAATAAACTGGCTTACATTTCACTCAAACTTGATGATATGAGTTTAAAACCCTTGTGCAACTTGAAACTCGAGTACTCGTAGAGGATAAGCCAATGTGAAGGTTAGCGAACAGTAACATCTCTCTCGTAAGTTCCCCACCCCTCTCACCACCACCACCCCGCCTGCTCGACGCCAAGGTTCTATTTACACAACAAAATTACCTCTAACATGTAGAGACTTGGAAGTGTCAGTACCCTAGGGTCTTATAGCCGTTTCCACGTTTTATATCACATATTTCAAGATTTATCTTATAAAAATATATGTGTTCAAACAAATATTAAATATGTTAAGTCGCATTGAATATCTTGATCAAAACTTATAAAGAACCTTTTTTAATGCTTGATAAATTTAAAGCAGAGTTTACTGATGAAAACGATGACAAAACGCATCATCAATACTTTATTGGAAAAGGTGTTTAAATACAACACCTTAATACTACTATTTATATTAATAGAAATAAAACATATAACCGTTTAATTTTAATCGAATAATTACACTGAATATACTTTATTTATACACTATTACTGAAGGTGCTGCATACTCAGAAACTTATGAGATAAATACGTAAGTTAGCTTAAATAATTGACATAATTTCATGGAGACCTATTGGATTTGTTTTTCTGTAAACGTACAGTTCAGATAATTGTATCGTGCAATCCACAAGCCGAGAGGTAGTTTGCATTTTAAAAGCAACCAACCTAGTTTTTAGTGAAAACGATAAAGGAATTTCCTTTAAGACATTATTCGGTTGTTAGATGCTCTATTTTTGGTAGGTGTTGAAATGGAAAAATATTGAAGGATTGTAGTCCCATTAAAACTATCAGGCCGGGGATCGATTTTTTTCTGAAGGAAAAGTCCTCTTAGAGATATATGCTTCTACGATGCAAACAGGTTTGGTTAATTACCCAAACACAATAAAAAATAAAACGAATTCAATACTAGTATTTGTTCGAGAGTCACTAGAAAACCCCAGTTTCAGTCATTACTGCTGCCTATCGCTGTGGACGCATCGACCAAACTCGTATAAATTATCACGTCTGACTCATTCCTGTTACGGTTTTACCACCACGTAGATAGTGAGACAATTAAACCTACGCGCACCACAAAAAACAATGAACATTCTTTACGATTCAGAATCATTGTTAAGATAGAAGGTCAATACAATCGGTTGTTAAAATATCCTAAATAATGAGAATATTTAGTAAATTTATTATTTGTTACAAAATAAGTTTTCTACCTCAAAACTAAATTGGAGCGTTGTAAAAATGTAAATATTTGTTCGCAATATTGACATAAATAAGTATGATATATATATATATATATATATATATATATATATATATATATGAATTTATATATAAATACTATCTTTACGTCATAATAATAATAAATTAAGTAACAATTAATTAAATAAAGGAATAACTGTATTTATTTACGTATCTTTGTAAATTTTACTTTTTAATTACTGTATGAGTGCATTTTGTTGCTTTTATTCAATCGTTATTATGCTTTAAATCTGTATAGAAGTTTGAGAATATATTTTTCATTTTTCGGAAATATTTAACATATACTATAATTTTTGTAAAAAAAAAACGATTCGAAAATGTACTTTATGAGTAACATTTTAATGTTATTTAAACTTTTTAAAATAACATTCCATCTACCTAACTAAAAACAAAGTTTATAGTTCTAATATTTGCTACATGGTATTTTTTCCTTTATTTTACTGTAGAGGAATGATAACTATATTGAACAGTTATAGATATTATTTAGATTCCCCGAGACTGTGGAAATATACTGTTTAATTAGTGAGTCTGGGGGCATAAATTTATCTTAGGTTAATATTCTCTTAAAGACATAACGATATACATGTTTGCAAAAACCACAAAACATTCAAATTATATCTCTTTGGCTTCCACAATCCTGAAATCTTGAACTTTAGTTTAGAGGGTGATAAAAGAGATAATAATAGCAATAATAATGATTTATTGCAGTTTGTCAATTGTACATCGTATTGAAAAATCATACTTTAAATCAACTTCACCGAACAGTTCGTACTCACTCACAAACTTACAGCTTAAGTAACAACCATGATATTAGATCCAGAATTGGGCAGTCTTTAGCATCAATGCCAATTAGATTTCCTAGCCACTTTCCATAAACTCGTCAATCAAGTAAACCGCATTAGCTACTAGAATAACACTTTAATCGAATCCGAAGATGGTTTGGATTTTGTGTTTGTTTGATACATTCGGGAAGTCTATTAATTAGCTTGATATAAATTTGAGTCAGTAGATTGGCAAATGCTGCTGTCCTAAGTTGTTTGATTAGAAAGTTGTCTCGGCCTCTAGCCCCAGTGTAGTGAATCCAATGCTATTTCTTGGCTAACCAATGGTCACTTGTTAACAACATTTTTGTGGAAACTGTATACTTAATAGATCGTTATACTAAAATACCGACGGTTGTGTTTTCTATTTATGTTGACGAAGACAAATTTGTAATAAATGTGTTTTTTAATGGTTTGATTCAAGGCCCAGCCTAGAAAAGTACTGGATGGAAAACGACTTTAAGTACTTGAATCCAAAAAACTGTATTTCTTGGATTAATTTACCTTCAATACAGTGAGTCCTGTAGTCAGCGTACTGATCTACTACTCCATTACTCTTGTGATGGACCACAAACACCACTAGTCCCTAATCACTAGCAGCGATGTCATGTGATGCACACAGTCAAAAGCCTTAAAGAGGTTGAGAAAAACGCTAAGCACTTGTTCCTTCTGCTTCTCCAATCCATCGACAACCGCATCGAAAAGGTTTTTTAACGCATTAATTGTTAACTAATTCTTCATGAAACCAAATGTTTGAGTGCTAAGAATTGGAACACGTCATCTCCCTAGAAAGACATTTTCAATCATATTGCTCATGTAATTGAACGATAGTTGCTACGTAAGGATAGTATGTTTATACACTGGGATGATTGTTTTCAGCATTGGTGGAAAAATTCCTTTGTGGTAACGACCATTGATTAATGTTCTCAGTAGTGACAATATGTTCTAGGAGCAACGTTTTAGCAACCACACTGATATACCATTATATCAAAGATTTTTGTGACAACAGTCCCCTTATCACTCGTCAATAGATGTCAATGCAATGGATGATACGGAATTTCTACCAATACCTGGATAACTGTGGTTTACTTAACGGATGTGGAGCAACGGCAGAACAAATCCATTGAATTCCTGCGCCACCCCTATAGGGCCCTTAATCAAATTCTTCTGATTGTTAATTTTCATTTGACATACTTTTGCTGAAGAACATTTTTAATTTGTGGAGCTATTTATGATCATCCAGCTTCTTTGAATACTTTTTTCCCAGATATTACATATTTTATCGATAGCATTGATATCAGCACCTATAATTCTTTTAAATATAAAGTTATGATGAAAAATTGTTTAGCGTTTCTTACTAAATGTTATATAAATTCAATAACAGATTTTCTTTCCTACTTAGATGAAGATTACACTCATAATCTAGAATTGTTCTTTTATTAATGCTTTGCTTTTGTAAAAGGGCAAGAGGTTTCCCAATAAACCCTCAATCAACTGTCGAATGCCTAAAGCATTAATCCCAAACCTTTCAAAAAGCCAGATTCACGCCTTAATACATTATTCAAAATATCTAGAACATTTTGTGGTCGAATACCATTTTAAATGCTGAAGTAATGGATTGTTACGCACTTAGTGACCTTACGCACCTTCTGTGCGAAACGATTAGAGACGTTCAGTACAGAGATAGATATTTGTCAAATTAGTGATGACGTTGTTGTTGGCTGTACTCAACTTGCAGTCACTCGAGTTGATGCGTTCACATACCAAGTGAAGACATAAGAGTAAATACAAGTGTATAAATCGCGCAGTCGCTGGGTAAGGGGGCAGGTATAGTCCAGTAGATTAGTATTAGGATAGTCAGTTATAATTTTATACATTTTTATCCGAAAAATGTATAAGATAATCAAATTATTTCGAAAATAATGTTACTACATTCATTGAGTGATCTGGAAAGGCCAACGATTATGATTTTATCGTGCGAATTTGAGAACATTTTAATTTTGATAGCTTTAAAGTCCAGCTCGTTGTTGCAGCTAACCCCAGGAAGCTTGATTGATATCGAACCTCTTAAAATACCGTCTCACCCTATGTTGTTTTTGGATAAAGTAATAGGCCAATTCAGGATTCTCAATTTTTTTAAATCCCATGGGTCAGGATTAATACGATGTATGACGAGAACATCTAGATGAAGCTCGTCGCATATGAGAGCCAATTCAGGCTCCTTGTTAGAGGCTGACTATGTCTTTAGGCAAACAACCCCAATGCATCTGGCATGTAATTTTGAATTTTTAAAGAGTGTCTGATTTATTTCTCCAATTTTGAATGGATATTTCAGAATACAGATATGACGTCCCTAGGTCTTTTCCATATGCACTAGTGCACTAGGACACGTTTTTTTAAGTCTGTAAAAACCAAGTCTGTTGTTTTAAGTCTGTTGTTCCATTCGGAAAACCTGACAAGGGTGAAATCCTCTTGGCATCATCAAAGGTTCGTAAAGCAGGAGTTGAGTGAGGATAACTCGTTGATAAGGTCCACTGAAGCTCTCGGAAATTGTTTCACCGCCTCAGCGAAGTTTTCATAAGCCAGCGACAGCGGTCTTCTGTGTGATAGAACTGAAACGATGACGCTCGGCTACAGTTCCGGGTTAGATGGGAGTGGGTATGACTCAGGGGTGGGTATATTGCACATATCGGCTCGACGAAGGCTATCCAACAACAAACCCGCCAGAACCCACTTTCCACAGGGCCTGAGATACATGCCATGGCTGGTAAAGAACCGCCTCTTGATAGCAGCAAAATCGACGAAATGTATGTCTGGATGTCTCTCGCAGACTTCTTCGATGTAGGCGTTGACAAGCTGAATTCGCCGGTTGATCGGATGAGACGGGCGCAATCATGCCGATGCGGGAGTGAAGCCACGATGACCTTGGAAGAAGGATTCAAGAGGTTCTTAATGCGTTGCTCTAAAAAGATAAAGATCACTTCATCTCGTCCATTCGCTACATCATGAGTTCCTGCGATCAATATGGAGCATGACCCAGAAGGTGGGGGACTGACGGATCCCACAACCAGTAGACCAGCTCCCGGCCTGCATACACCGGTTACACGTGTTACTGGCCGTATTAAATTCCTTAGAATCCTCGCTAGGTGACGAACGTGGCTATCGCCTTCGATTTGGACTACAGGATAGCTGAGAGATTCCATCTCTTTCTCTTTTGCTGAAGAGGGGAGATCCTTACGTAAGTCAACATATAAGTTACTTTCACTTTTCTGTGAATTTCTCGGATTTGGTTGATCCGCCTCGAGGTTGTATGTCTTGTCATTCCCAGAGAAAACCGGTAACCGTCCAAATCTGTTATTAACACTGACAACGTGACCTCTACCAGTAACGGCAGTCCACGACTCCCCGATTCCTCCCGCTCTGCACTCGCACGCGTCGGTCCTCGTACGTAGACACTGTACCTCGGCCTCCAGAACCTCAATAGTGGACCTCAGTCTGGTGACAAGGTCGCGAGTCACTGAACAGCGTTCGTCGGTGCAAGCAGATGTATCTGGGAGATTACACTGTACGGCGCGATGTGTAGTGGGAGCGCACTCGGACACTTCAAGTCGCGGTTTCGGTGTAAATATCTCATCAGTGAATTGCATAAGGCGCGTGTCCGACTCGATGGAATGGTCCACTACGCGTTTTAATTCTTCTTCCAGACCAATTATCTTCTCCTTGAGCCTGATATTTTCATCCTCCAACGCTGGTAACAAGGTAAACAACGCGAGTGTCTGACAAATAGAGTTGAAACGCAAGTGGACGACGAGGAAGAGGTGGGAGACGAAGCTATCGGAGCAGTCTGAGTCGGTGAGGAAACAGCAGGCGCGGGCAACATGGAAGATACGTTCAGCGATGCAACTGGCGGGGGAGTACAGGCGGTAGTTGCGGCACGGGCAGGAACAATTGCGTGAACAGTACCACCATCAACTGTAGGCACCCGGGCAACTGGCGATGAGCGCTGTTAGGATGTACATGCCAATGTTCTCATGGTGACAGGGTGGTGTCCTTGGTGTTTGTGATTTGACAATATCACTTACGTTATTTCAGCGTTCGTCCTAAACGTCGCCCCACAAACTCTTCCCAAGCATTTCCATGTTATTTCACCATTCCTGAGAGTACGACTTTCTCTGTATTTGTGGTTTTTGTAAAGAATATGAGGTTTTCCACTCTTTGTTTTTTCGACAGTCAAAGAAATTTTAAAAACAGCAAATAAAATCTGATAATTCAAATTAATGAACAAATTAATAATATTAGGAATAGTGTACATAGTTAAAGAAACACAAACGTAATAAATTTAAAACTATGTAAACAATTTTAAATTGGAACACATAAACATTTAAAAAGATATAAACACTTTTTACACTCTAATATTATTTACACATTACATACACACAATGAAGTAGAACTATTAACAGGCTAAACAAGCTCATTAATAATATATGAATTCAATCATAATTATTGAATAGGTTCAATTTTGAACCGTAGCAAAATCTATAAACAATAGTAAAAACAAAAAGCATATTAACATGATGAACGATACACTGAACGATGCAAAAAGTTCATGTGGTGTGCACTGGTATAGAACTCAATCCATCTGGTATATCATCAGTTCAGTGCGCTGTCACTTGGCTGCTAGAGCTTGTTCTAGTGAGCGAAGCAAGTGCTACAAGTGGTGTATGTAACACTGCAGCAGCGAGCGTAGCGCAGCATGTGGCTCACAATTTATGACTTGCATGTTAGCTCGTAAATTGAGGTTAATAATAACTTTTGCACCAGCTTTACTTACGTTTGTGTTCCGAATAAAAACAAAACGGTCATATAATCAGTACTTATATACAATGTGTTCACAGTGCCATAAGTGTCTCTGATTCGAATTTTATCTATTGGTTTTCATGAAAAATCCAAGAGCTGGTATAATATTAATAAGTCACAATGGTTCATGCGCACAAACCTCCCGCGCGAGATAAGACTGGCTGCCCACTTACTGATAACATTGCATGTGGTGGTATATTCTGACCCAGCTGTACTTGTGACCAGCTCTTCTTACTCCCAGACAACTAGAGCACAAAGTTGTAATTTGGCCGGATATCCCTCCTACACGAATAGACGGCGAAGAAGTGTACTCGGGGCCATCTTACTCACAGGCAGGTGAAGCTGTCGTTATACAATAGATTTCTGCTTTACTCCCAGATTATTACTTTCTGTTTAAGAGATTTCAGTCAGCCACCTTAAATTTAAGTTTTCCTTTTATTACCTCAAACAAAGTTCAAGGGCAATCATTCAGAATGCTGGAATGCATTTGAGAAAGAAAAATATTTACAAAAGTAAATTTGTAGGTGATATTTTCCGATATATTATTGTCCCAGTGTTTTCATGATAACTTGGAGACAATAAGAATGCAAAGCTACCACTTCTATACTTCTACACTTGTATAACTCTCACACGAAGGAAATTCTCAGCCATTTTCACCCGCAAAGCTGGGGAATGTCCGTACTTCCCTTCATTATATATATTCAACTGGCAAAGTAGAACTTGTAACATAAACTTGATTTAGGATCGTTGTTAAGATTGTCAAAAAAGTACTATTCATGTCTAAGCATGTTGGACTGAACACTGACATAAGATAACACACAGAACGTATGTGGTAATCAGTTAGAGTCGGATTGTGCCAGTCAGCTAGGTGACACCTGTCAGTTATAAAGGTTTGGGAGTTCACAAATTCTAGAAAATGGCCTGATTACCTAAGCACACTATCGATAGTTTTTAGTGAAGAGGTTAGTGGCAATTTTACACTTAACACTTGATTTTATAATTTCTCTGTATATAATTTTCCAATTTTAAGCTCATAAAGTAATGCCATTTTGAGTTATAACTTAAATCAATGCTTGTGTTCAAAATTATAAGTTTTTTTTTATAATCTAGGCAAGTAATATTCAAAATTTTAGACGAACGATAGGCTACACTTAGATACACTTTAATCTGGAGATATTGAATCTTCTTTGTTAAGTATTTGCAATAACGTACTTTTATAGTATCACAGTCACTGTGATAGTTAAAGTTTGATTAGGTATTTATAGGAATAAGAAACATTCGACCGAGAAGACGCTTGTTTTATCTTAAAAGAAATTTGGAAATGTTAGGCTTGTTTTAGTAATGTAATACATTATCTCCAGATTTCGCGTGGTCTCGATGAGCTTATCGATTATTATATGAATATTTGAGCACTTTCCCGTATATCAAAACTGTAAGCTTTATATCAGTTCAAATTATTTTCAACTTGAAAAATTTACTGTTTGGAGTTGCCTACTTTCCTTAAAACTTATCATCTAAGCTATATCCGTGCACTACAAGTTACTTTCTTGTGCTTAATTGTACATTGTAGATACTTTCTAATCACGTTACACATGAGCGTTCTAGTACGTACCTCGATATTTGAAAGTACCTACTGTTTCCTGCTAGTCAGTCAGCCATTTACAGGCCTTGCTTTTATCGCGGAAGATAGGTGGCAGACGATGATGAGCGTAAATCCCTGTAATTAAGTAATAGTTTTAATTGAGGTATGTACGTGTAAACATGTAAACAGCACTTAGAGCTGTTCATCGCTTGGCCTCATTGTTTGTAAAAACACATATACTAAGAGGTCAATAAACTATCACATAACCATTGACTTTCAAATTTTTACCCTATAACTATATTTACAGGATAGATCGTGTCCTAACAATTTACGTGTTTTAAGGTCGGTTTCAAGTATATAAAATTGATAAAAACTGTAGATTTGAGTATTTAACCATTTTGATACACTCTCTTTTCAACCTCCATCAAAATTAGCGTGACCGAGATCGATTTCTTTTTTAGGAAAAGTTCCTTTACCGAGTTCTAGAAAACCAGGTTGTGTGTTTATACAGTGCTAGTTGGCTCTCGGCTCCTAGAATTGTAACAAAGTCAGAATTTTACAAAAGACAGGTATTTTTCACAGTAATTTTTATTTCATTATATTTAAAAATAAAATGATTAAAATATCATAGTCTAAATATACCGCTAATTTCCTTCTAAAAGTCATGGTATTAAAAATGACATGGTACAAGAATTTGCCTAACCCCCAAATAATAAATATGTTAAGAAGTTAAATAGTCAGCCGTAGGTAGTAAATGGTTATGGAGGAGTACGTCACAAAGGTAACTTATTTTAAACGAATTCGAGAAGGAAATGTTTTTAACGCTCGAATTGTGTAAATGACAGTTTTGAATGAGATAAGAATGAGAATGAGATATTTAGGTTCTTTAAATATTTATAGAATATTATACCTTCTATTTATCTAAACTATCTTTTAGGTAAACCTTGGTAAATATGGTGATATCGCATGGAAATTTGAAAATAAAACATAGTAGAATTTGAATTGAATAGTCTTATTTTCTTAAAGCGTAACGAAATCCAGGTTTTTTATAAATCCCAACTGTGTTTCGCCATTTTGAAATATAAATATTGAAAAGGATTTGGTCTAACTTGTTTTTTTAACAAGAGCTTCTAAACCAGTGTGAGATTAGAGTGTTTGGCCTGCGCTATAGGATCTATTTGAAATCAACTTCCTATCAGATGGGTTTGCATTTTTGTTATACCTCTCATCGGTATTTTGTTATATGTTTAGAACTTCTTATTGAATCCACAATGCAATGAGATTATTAACAGTTTTTAGTGATTACACACTGATGCAATTGTGCTAACAACATGAAGATCGGCAAGTATGAGTGTGCTAAGTTTGTAGTGGCGATCACTCCGGTGATCTTTTGGAGGATCTTGGTGTAGGAGGCCTGCTCGTGAGCAGTATAGCACAATCAAATAGTATTTTTTGTAGGCACATACAGTCATTACGCTACAAAAGGACTTGTAGTGAGTTGGTTACATCGTCCTTTCGTTTCAGTTCAGGGTTTATCTGCTTTTTGCCGGGAGGGAAAGACTTTGAAATATACCTGTGTGGTGATTATGAACGAGCAAGTCCTTGGGACAGCTTAAATGTCCATTCTGTAAAACAACACCCGAAAAATATACTTTTGTTGAATTTAGGCATATCAAATGCCGTTAGCTGTATATTTATTAGGAAATAAGTGTAAATGGAATTGAAAATACTGCTATAGAGTGTATCGTTCCAGAGATCTACCCCCAAGTACTTGGCCTTTGAGGTCGCGTATCTTGTTAAGAATATCGATATAGCTGACATCATATACAAGAATGTCCATTTGGATTATTAAAATGGAGTAGAGTGCAAACTGGTAACATTGTCATTGATTTGAATTCGCATCATGTGGCACGTTTTACTTTTGGTTACGGTTATCAACTGAGGGTTGGCTTCCATATTCAGTGTAGTACTTTGAAGGGTTTACACGTTGTGTGTGAGAGTTACAACACAAGTATTGTATTGAATATAATGTGATGGAATAATTTACCAACACCGTTTTCTAAAAAAATACTGTTTTATTAATTATTATTAATTTGAAAATACCATTCAATCTCAGGACATCATAGTACTATACCTTGCCTAATAGATACTGAAACTTACTTATTATTTGTCAGTAAAAGTTTGTTATAAATCGTTAGGGTTTGTTGTATATTCATACCAATTATTTTATTTGTAGTGTAGTAAAAGACGTCAAACATTCTACACAATTTTTTTATTTATTGCCAGAATAAAGTATGACAAAACATTCATCTTACGATGCATGAATAATGTGGTCCCTAAGATTTAATGTTTAATATTTTGAATTATTACAAGTTTACTATTTACTTGATCAAGTATCTGGCAAGATATACTACCACCATAGTCCATATACCTTCATTAACACAGAAGTTCCTGGAATTATGATCTACAGTTCCTTAGGGCGTTTAATCATCTAGTCTACTAATGTCTTTGAGAGTAAATATTAACTAAACAAATCAGTTTCCTTTATAAATTTTGAATATACGTATTATATTGTTTTTCTGGCTATGGACAGATTACAAAAAATGTCCAACATCCGTCACAACTTTAGATTTCCCAAAAGGAGATCACACAGGCTTCAGGTGACAGCTGTGCGAAACAGTAATTGGGAAACGCCGAGTCGAACTTTGAATGTTATTTTCACGGTCGACAACTACTCTGTCACATGGGAACAAGAGATCACAATAACATCCCCTTTCCCGATAACAACAAACTAGCATTATCTTAGTTTCAAAAAATCAAAGTAGGCTGACTGCTGAAATTATCAACAATAACAGACCTCTCTAATTTTAAAAATTATCAAATTATTTCAAACCACATCCTGAGATAGTGTTTATATAATAGCTTTGTAAACACGTGTCTATAACGATGACAACTACAAAACATTCATTATAAAAAAGTTTAATTTCAGATTATTTATTTCTCCTTTAGCGTTTAAAAATGCTGGGTGGAAAGCGTTGTGAAGCATTTATAAAAGCTATTTGGCTGCTCTGAGATTTGAACACCATTATTATTACATAACTAAATTTATGGGATTTTTATAAATAAATGTTAATTTGAGTACATAAAGTCAGATAGGACTCACACAAATCCAGTACAGGAATTTATGACAAAAATATTCAGCTTCGAGAACAGATGTGTTTACAAAGCTTTATAATATAGTATGTATTAGTTTCCGGCATAGGTTTAAAGTCTTGGAATTATAATCCTTAATTTGTGAACAAATACGGTTTTGTGTACGTGCAGTATTCTATAAACAAAATTCATAAACACACGGATTTCTTTCAAAACTCATCTCAGTATTTATAATTTATATTTGTATTTGACAAGGCAATTTCCGAGTAAAATTACGTGTCGGCCGAGCTGGAGGTTATGGCCTTGTTTCTTCGCCACCAAATAATGTCTCTTGTGCACCTGAGGATCGGATTTGTTCTACCTCACATGTTTATGTGATTCGATTAAAGAATCCAATCTTGTAAACGTTGCTAGGTCCTTAAATTGGGAGTTTATGACTTCCTACACATCTGTTTGTTTCTTGTTGGTTCTCGAGCTTAAAACCTATGCAGAAATCGTTATCTAAACAAAAATTTGTTTACCGATAAATAAAGCGATAACATGTATTTAGTATTGCTATAAATGTTTAAAACTATATTATTGAAGACATTCGCAATGCCTACCTCCAGTAGTGGTAATTATTGTACGGAATAGTGTAATTCTTTCAAATCATCTCATTATTATGTTATGCTCGCAAAACATCAATATATATATATATATATATATATATATATATATATTATATATATATATATATATATATAAGTAGATATGAATGTAAGGGTTCTAGCTCACTTTTGGGACAGTCAGAAAATCAACGTAAAATACTGTTTAAAGGACAATAAACTAATCTGTAACTCACGAATGAAAAATTAACCGAATCTATAGCTGTTTTACTGTTCATTGTAGGCTTCTAATTTCTTAAGCTGTTTTAATGAAAAAATCCAGAAATCTCAATGAAAAATCTATAAACGGAAATAATGAAATTTGCTAACATTCGCTCAACAGAAAATAAGACGATTTTTACTGAATTTCTTTAATATCGTTCTTAATCACATCATAGGCTAAAAATTTCTCAGAAACCACAACCACATAACAAATCGCGTTTGTAACAGCATTTTGAAAATCCATATTGATAATTATATCGTTCTTTGAACTAGAAATATTTGTCAAACTCTTTGTTGTATCAATGACATAAATGGGTCTATTTGCTATAAATTCTTTGGGGTTGTAATACATTTCCATATTTTTGTAGTAAACTTTCTTAAAATCTTGATACATCTGATACATGATTCTGAAAAGACCACCGGAAATGTTTAAATTTTGTAATTCATCTGGATAATAAGAACCGTTCAATTTTACTCTGATATTTTTTACATCCAAACTATCAAACTTTGAAGGATTTTTTTCTTGATTATTCTGTCTATCTGTTTGAAAACCTATAATAACGAACTTGGGATTGAAGATATTTCTATAAATATTTGTAATATCGAACGAATAAGTTGTTCCGGAAATACCTTTTTGCTCAATACATTGCCAATCTAGAAAATTAAACGTGATGTTTTGAGATTTTATAATTTCATCAATCAACTGAATTTTACTCGTGGTTTTGTAATCAATCATCGGAACTCTAATGAAAAACTCGTTAATTGTAATTTTGCCATCAACAGGCATAACATTTCCAGTTGCAGTCTTCAGAATCACATCATCGTCTTCAGCTCTTATGAAACTAATGTAAAATCCACCTTTATAGATTGGAAAATTTACATTTTCAAAGAATCCTAAGCCGAAATGTGCTAAATCACCGACCGCTTCAAATTGTCCAAATTTAAAAGTTGATTCAAAACTGTTTGAAAATACATCACTTTTGGAATAACAAATAGTTCCTTTAATTGTGCTTAATTGGCCACAGTTTTCGACTTCTTCTATCAATTTATTGTGTTTTCTTACTTCAATCTTAGAAAATAAAAACGGTATAAAATTATCGATTAATCTAACATTATCAGTTCCAAGATATGCTTGACCATCTTGTTTTGTTAAAGTTCCAGAAATATAAAACTGGAAGTTAGACGAGCAAAAGTTATCTCCAAAATCAATATTAAACTCAGTTCTTTTATTCGGTTCATTCAAATGTTGTTTACTAATTGGATAGAAATTTTTAAACTCCGCCCTTTCAATATCACTAGCATATTTTCTGTAGTCCGCCATTTAATAAGAGAAAATTTAGAAATTTTAAACATCATGTATCATTTTTTCATGGATCTAATGTACGTTTTTATAAGAAAAGATATAAATTTTAGTAAAATAATTAAAAAGATTAGAGTCATTTTTAATGATCTACTTCGTCATATTCAGGATTCTGTTCCTTAAATTTTGCGATCTCGGTCACATATTTCAATAAAATCTGCACAGGATAGTAACCGCTATCTATAATATTGTTCCAATCAACTGTATCTTTATTTTCATCCAAAAACTTTAGACTCAAGTGTTGATAGAGACAAAGAACAGACATATGATCTTTTAATTGATAATGTATATTTTCTTGAATGAACTCTGGGGACAGAGTTTGATATTTTGCAATGTTATACCAATTCAATTTGTTTACGTATAATCTCATCATATCTTCGGATAATTCATATTTTTGAGAAATGTCATCCCAATGTTCTTTTTTCAAATCTCTTTCGTGTTGCATTATAAAAAGATCGAAAGCACTGTAATGTCCCGCCATCTCTATTTATTAAGAAAAAATTTCAAAATCAAGTTTTTATAAATTGGCTCTTTTTTGCGTTACATTCAGCACATTTTCCAGAAATTCTCTTAACTCCATTGATGTTTGCATAGTATTTTATATCGTTTGTGGCAGTTTTCTCTTTACATCTCACACAATATATGAGCGCCATTTATATAAGGAAAATTAGTCATCGTAACCACCTACTCCATTAAATCTGTTGTCGATGTTTTCAAAAGTTTTATTAACATCTTCTTTAAATTTATTAAAGTTTTCTTCTAGTTTATTTACTTTATCGAGATATAAATCGTTGTATTCAACGAGTTTATGATCAATATTCTCAAAAGTTTTTGTGGCATCTAAACTAAACTTATCAAAAGACTGCTTATTTTTTATAACTTTTTCATTAATTTCGCCAAAGTTTTCTTCTAGTTTAATTAATTTATCATGAAGTAAAGATTGATTAGTAACTACTCTTTTAAAAACTTCACCATTTTTTCTATCGGTTTCATTAAAACCCTCTTGAAATTTAGCGAAATCTTCCAAAAAGTTTGTTATTTTTCCATAAAGATCGCCTTTATATAGATTGAAATTTTCCTCAAAATTTGTAAATTTTTCATCACAATTTTCTATAGATCTTTTACTTCTTTCTTCAAGTTTTTCATAGACTTCTGTTGTAAAATCTTTAACATGCTGTTTATGATTCTCATAATTTTGTTTTAGTTCATTAAACATTTTAATAGGATCTTCTAATTGAATCATTACAACAACATCAAATGGATTAATTCCTTTACTAACACCGCTAATTCTTTTTCCTTTAAAATCTAAGGCATTTTTAACATTCGGATCATGTAAATCAACAATATCGATGTTTTCTGATAATTTTAGAGGTTTTAAAATTTGTTCTTTAACAACAACATCATGTTTGTCAATACCAGGTCGAACACCGACAATTCTTTTTTTTATTAGCCAAACTAACATAATTCTTTTCAACTTTGATCGCTTCAGTAATTTCATCAGCTTTTTCGATGTGAGACATTAAATTGGTAAATAATTTTTTTACACCATCATCAACTTCTTTTTCCAATGTTTTTATTTTATCAGCAACTTCATTTGAACTCATGAAATTTGCAAGTTTGTTATCATATTCTGCTTTAAAATCTTCAATCTCGACAGCAAACATATCTGAATCTGGAAGGTTTTGTAATACATTTTCTAACTTGTTATCAAACTCATTCCTCAAACTATCAAAATTGAAACTATTATCTACATTTTGAATAATTTGTGTTCCAAATACGTCAAAAATATTTTGTGAATCCATATTTATTAAGCAATAATTTGTTAACAACTTCTTTAAAATCTTTACCATTACTCAGTTCATTCAAAACAAAAACACATAAATGACCACAAATTGGGGGATCTTTATAGTCTTGAATCTGAGAATCATTGTAGTAGACGCTTGATTTTTTCAAATATTTAATCAATTCCATAGGTGGTTTGTCCTCAATTCTTCCATACGAATCAAAATAACATGTATTCTTATCATTTTTATAATAACAAACCCAATGCGTTCCACTTCCCATAATCGAGTCTAAATTCACAATTCCACATTCAAATTTCTTAACTTTTTCAGGTAATGTATCGCGCATAAAAATTCCTCTAAAATGTTTAATATTTTTGCAGATTTCTTCCAATTCTCCGAATGTTAAGGGTTCAAATTTTTTTTCCGATGTTTGATTTCACGTAATTCAAAGTTTTTTCATCTAATCCAGATCCTGTAACATCTTCCAACTCTTTATCTAACCAATTTAAAATGTTTCGAACAATAGGAATCACATCTTTTTTAACGATTGGAGCAGCTTTACGAACATAAGGAACAACATTTTTAACAACTGGAATATTTTCTCCAAAATCTAATAAATCTTTCAAAAGTCCACCATTTTTAAGTTCTTTCAACTGATTATAAGAAAATTCTATTCTGGTTCCTTTATTGTTTTTCTTATGTTTTTCGAGTTTATTGTATTGTCTATTTGTTAAAAATATCTTATCTTCGCCATTTTTTAGTTGATCTATTTTAAATTGAATACTAACGGGTATTTTCTTCTTAAAAGCGGATTTTATTTTTTCTTTCTGATTTTTGCTGAAGTTTACGTTCACCTCCATTTATATAGTTAAAATTTCAAGTTCTCTTCAATTCCCATTCCTAGTTTTCTCTTCAAAAACATTGCTCCAACTGTTGGAAGTGCAACAAATCTTTCACCTAAGCTAGCATCTTTTGATAAAAATCTATCCATTGCCTTATCTTGCAAAACTTTATCTGCTATATGTCTGGAATTTGTGTCTCTATGTTTTGCATAAAAAATATCGTGTTCCATAGCAGCTTGATCTAATTTATTTATACCAGGATCTCCTCTTTTTAGTCTTTTTTCGAGTTTTGTGCCAGGCCCCAGATACTGATAAGTTGGTACGTGTAATTCAAAAGGTAAATTGTTGATAAAATCATTCAAAAGTCCACTACCCTCAATCATAGATGAACTTATTGCCGGCAAAACTCGTTTTAAATATTTAATTCCATCAGGTTTTTCAATCATTTCATCAAGTTTGTTCGAAATAAAATCTTTAATCGCTTTCTTTTCGTTCAAAAAATTGTTGTTTCCAGCCTTTTCTTGAGCATAAATATAATTAATAATTCCATCGAGTTTTGTCAAATCGTCGATATATCTGTATTCAATCTTATTATCACTGTATTTTCTTACACCTGATCCTTCGATTCGTTTTTCCCAAATTGGTTTAATCAAATTGATATATTTTTTACCTCTACTTGACTTAGGCTTCTTAGTAGATGGATCATTATTTTTGTAAATTGAGTCAGATTCCCATAAAATTTCTGTATACTTTTTCAAATCTTCTTCAGAATATAAATTATCTTTTGGAACGTCATTGTCTGTTAATAATCTCCATAAACCTTGAGTACCTTCGTACATTTTTTCATTAATAATTATATCATTTTGTTCAAAATTAACGGGTAAATTTCCAATCATAAAACTTTTCTTTTTTCTATCCCAATACAAACCAAATTTATCATCCTTCGCTCTAGGAAGGAATTTTTTACCAATTTCACCAATTATTATATCCGTTGTTCCAGGACTTATTGGTTCAACTATGGTAGAGTCTTCAATGATTCGAGGTCTAAATGGTGTTGAAGATGGTAATTTTGGCAATTCAAACTCAGATTCTGGAATCGAAATATCGGCAAATTGTCGTACAACTGGAACCAAATTCATTAAATTTTGATTATCGCTTAAAACATTTTCAATTTTGCCCCCAACATTTTTTATTGCAGAAGTTACAGGTTGATTAATTTTTTGAATAAGTTCTTGTTCTTCTTCATCAATTAGAATCTGTTCTTTAAATTCTTTGATTAATTTCTTTTCGATTTGATCAAGTTTTTTCGCTTCTTCAGAAGTTACGTTCACCATTTATTTAGGAAAATTTTGAAACGTGGAACACGAAACGTGGAACGTAAAACGTGAACGTGGAACGTAAAAACGTGAACGTGGAACGTAAAAACGTGAACGTGGAACGTAAAAACGTGAACGTGGAACGTAAAAACGTGAACAGATTTACCGTTTTTCAGTTGTTTTCATAATGTAAATAAAAAGTAAAGATAATGTAAAAATAATTGTAACAAATATTTTATCAAGTAGATTTGCCAGACCACTGAGCAGCATTTATATTAGAAAATTTATTCAAATATTTACCATTTTTAGGCTTCAAAGTTAAATTAATAGTTAAAAATCCATAGTCTTCTTTCCAAATTTTATCACACAGCTCATTAAATTGGTTAAAACTCATATCAGATCCCACATAATTGTTATAAATCTTTCTCGAATAGTGATCATCTTGCTTAAAAATACACAACATATTCAGATTATTTCTTATAACTTGTTTATCAACCTTTGAAAAGCATTGGGAAAGATAGATACAAGATATGTTTTTGTGACGAGACATTACGAAATATTCCTTAATAACGTCCTGATTTTCCAAAATACAATCATCAAAAACGATTAACGAATTGGGTTTACACTCGCTTAATGGAACTATGTCCTCAGAGGCATTATAAAAATGTGATACCTTTTTGCTTAAGTTTTTCTCAATATTTTCAAATCTTTCTTGCAATTTTTTATAAGCGTCTTGTTCTAAAGATTTACTAAAAACATACAAATTGGAATAAGGAATCAACCTATTGTAGATAAAATTCAATAATAAAGTTGTTTTTCCACATCCACTTGAACCAACAATTAACAATCTGATTGGTTGATCTTTCTTATTTTCTTCAAACGTTTGAAGTTTTATCTGATCTTTTTGCTTTAAAAATTTCTCCATTTAAATAGCTAAAATGAAGCTGTTCAAGTTGACTTCAGAAAGCTCTAAATTAGTTTTAAACTTGGAACATCCTATACACTTAGAGGAAGAATCAAATTATTTTATCGGTTTAAGCGGTTTTTATTCTGACAATTTTGTAATAAATATTAGTGAAAGTTCTCCTTATTGTATAGGATTTAGTGAGAAGAACATAACAAAATATTATGGTTTAAACAAAGGATATTATACCTTCGATCAAATAAAAAATTCCCTTAAAAATTATCTGAAAACATTCAAACAATCAGATAAATCTTTAAACTTTGACGAAAACAAGTTTGAAATGCAAAAAAATTATCTCTCTAATAAAATTCAAATAAAATCACCAGTAAGAATAATGTTTTCAGCAATTATTGTAGATTTATTAGGGTTTGTTCAAGAAACTATTGAGCCAAATCAGGTATATTTAGGAAATAAAACGCCAAAATTTAGACCGTTCGATGTAATTGAAGTACATTGTAATCTCGTTGAACCTAGTTTTGAAAATCATACCGAACATCTTCACAAAGAATCGGAAATTTTGTACACTTTCTTTCCAAATGTTGCTTATGGATCAAAAATTAGTGAAAAACCGAATGAAATAGACTATATTCCAATTAGAAAAAATATGAAAAGAATTCAAAAAATCGTCTTAACTGTTCAAGACTCTGAAGGTAATTTATTGAAAAATGAGAGTAAAACTACAATTTACTTAAGATTGTTGAAGCAACGGACATGAATCAAGGGGGTCTATTGAATAGACTACCTTTAAACTTTCAAGACAAGACTAGAAGATATACATTTTCAAGGGTATCGAATCGCGACTCTTACAAAAATTACATCCAGACACTATTTTCGACCTTTAAACTCAAAATAAAAATTGCTTGTTAAATTTTTTCTATCTAAATGGAGTCAGTCATAGATCTAAGAAATAATCAACTAAAATTCAATAATAAAGAAATTTTAACAATTGTTGACGAAAATAATGAATTTTGGTTTAAGGCTAAAGATGTTGCAGAAATATTGGAATATAACAATACAGAAAAAGCGATTAGAAATAATGTCGATGAAGGTGACAAATCTCAATACTTTTATCTAAAAGATAAGGTAGCCCTCGAGGGCCACCTCGCAAATATTCACAAAGATACTATTTTCATTAATGAATCAGGACTTTATTCGTTAATTTTAAGATCTCATAAAATAGAAGCAAAAAGCTTTCAACAATGGGTTACGAGAGATGTTTTACCAAGCATTCGTAAATTTGGTGTGTACAAACTTGAAAACGAAAATAAGCAGTTAAAAGATGAAATAAAACAGTTACAAATTTCAGGTCAAATGAAATCCTTGAAAATAGAGAATCAAGAATTGCGAATGGAATTAATGAAGAGAGATATGGTATGTAAAGATTTTGATAAGAAAAAACACCATGTTTTTGTATTAATTAAGAAGAATCACATGTGGGAATGGCCTTATTACGTTATCAGAGCTCAGAAACGAGAAATACCAAACCGATTAAAACATCTAAAAATAAATTATCCTGAATTAGAGATTTTGTTCATTGATGACGAACCAAATTCTATCAATCTGTATAACCAAATGAAAGAATCTTTGAATATTTTATACAACGGAAATCATTTTACTACAAATATGGCAGAATCTCGACTGATTTATAGAATATCTAAATTACACGATGAAAATGTTAATAAATTTTATTAAACTCTCGAATTATGATATTTTGTTTGTAAATGTTTTTGATAATTATTTAACCATTTTATAGTTCTTCCACATTCACATTGAGTATCTTCATAATATAATCTATGGTGATTCTTCTTTACACAATCTTTACAATATGAGTCTTTCTTATCTCTACTATAGTGATGACTATTAAACTCTGAAATTTTTTTAGTTTCTTTACATTTAAGACATTCTTTCTCTTCCAAAGTTAATTTTTCTATTTTATCATACAGCTCTTTATGATACTTCCTATAACAATCTTTACAATTATAAATAATTCCATCTTTTCTACTTTTATCTTTATAAAAAGCTTCAAAACCTTTTATTTCTTTGCACATTGAACATTTCTTTTGAGCCTCCATTTATATAGAAAAAATCTTTGACTTTCTCAATTCATATTCATAAAACTTTCCGGTTATTTCTTCATTATTTAAATCTTTTATACTATAAGTTACAGGATCTGTGTTATTAATTTGATAAATCACAAAGATTTCTCTTGACCAATTGTTCTTATATTTGTTCGAAAATGTTTGTTTTTTACTAACAATTCTTACATGATCATTGACTTTAAATTTAGTTTTCGTGTGAATTTCTGGTGGAACATACTTGAAAACGGTCTCTAATAACTCCTTTTCTGCATCTTTATCTACGACTTTGGGCTTCATTTTGATTGTGCTGTGAACTGTATCGTTATAATTGTTTACGATTTTTTGAAGAATATCGATCCATTTAAAGTTTTTATTAATCTCAAAAATTACTTTCATTCTCTCATTTTGAGTTCTGTTATATCTCTCTACAATACTTGATTTCTCTTCGTTTTCAGTATGATAAATCTTGATGTCGTATTTTCTCAAAACATCATTAAATTCTTTATTTTTAAACTCTAAACCCTTATCTGTATGAAGTAGGTTTGGAGGTTTGTGATTGATCCTTATGGCATCTTTTACTATATCTTCGAAAGCTTTTGAAATATCCTTGCCGTTTTTTCTTTTGATAGCTCTTGACCAAGCATATTTTGAGAAAGTATCAATAACATTTAACATATACTTAAATCCATCATTTTGATCTGAATAGTTAGACATTATTACTAAATCTGCTGCCCATAAATCGTCAATTCCTAAAGTTATAATTTTTCTTTTTTTAAACTTTTTTCGTACTGGTGCATGAATTTCTCTAGCTTCAATCTCGATTTCTTCCTTATTCTTAGATTCTTTCTTTACTTGTTTTTCATTTGGATTCTTTATAAATTTACTCTTATTTGTCTTACATTTTGAACATTTTGCAGCAATTCTATACAATCCGTTTTGAGTTTGAACGATTTTAGAATCTATATTTTTCGTTTTTTTCTTGCATTTGTGGCAGTGAATCAAATCATCTTCCATTTACAGGTCAAAGTTTCCAAGTTTATTTAACTCATCTAATATATCAGATTTTGCTTCATTTTTATAGCCATAAGGTACTGTATCGATCTTATTTTCTAGGACAATTCTCTTATCATCTTTAGCGTTCAGTGCAAGCTTGTTTATGGTAACAGTGTACAACTCATGTTTATAACTTTTGATGACTGTCATCTCCCTAAATTCTTCTTTATCTTCGAACAAACATCTCTTCAAGTTTTCGATATTTATTGTTTTATTTACAACGCTTCTCTTAATTCCTTTACACCTAACTGGGTTTTTATCTAGATATTTGTACGAGTACATCTTTGATCTTAAACCACAAAATTCTTCTAAAACTTCGCTATTTAACTCATCTTTGAATTTCCCTATTACCTTCTTATTTTTAGTAGTGAAACATTCATGATCTTTTGGATAATCACTTGTATCAAAGTCATCTATATTTTCTTTAATAATTTTAAAAGGATCTCGTTTCAATTCTAGAAAATAACTGTCTGTATCCATGTAACACAGATTCAAATCTGGATCAAACTTCTTTAATTTGTTGTAATAAAACTCGTACATTAGCAATTTTGAGAGGTCGAGAACTGAAAATCCTATGTAAATCGGTTTATTAAATTTAACCTTTTGTTTGTACATGTGACTAGCTATACAGTTGTCGTCAAAGATGTTAAAGCATTTGAAGTTCGTTTTCTTGGCCTGTTTCATTGAAAATTCTTCATTTCCTAGTCTAATATCACATCTGTTTCTCACATTTTCCATAGATTTTCCAAAAACTGAGTTGTTCATTAACTTGTAAAAGTCCTTCTCGAAGTCACTTGTAGCTTTGGTTCTCATGTTTGTGTTAAAATCAATGTAATCTTTCATAAAAGGCTTCTGATCGAATGCAATAACTCTATTCACATGTTTCAAAATCATACCTTGTTCCAGATAGAATTTCAAATTTCTCGAATGAACAACGTATTCAGTTTTATCCAGTAGAGTTGTGCAAAGTTTGTTTTTAAAATGTTCTGGAGCAAGAGGTAAATCCTTGTGATGTTCGTGTAAATTTGTTGGATATTCTAGATCGACTTCAAGAATATAGCCATAATCTTCATCGCCAGTGAGTTCCAAAATTGTTTCTTTCCATTCTGCTGTTGTATACGTTTTAGGATCCATCCACTTGATTTCGTTATATGGTAAATTTTGCATAAGTCCATACCCATAAAGGTTGTTTGCATCGACGTACAACAAATAGTTTTCGGGCTTTGTCTTATCAAAATCTTTCAAATATTTGTTATTTGCTTTAACATATCGTTTAATACATTGAGAAATGCCTCCGCGAATACCTTTTTCGATCATCAAATACATATTATAATCACTAATTAATTGTAATTCTATCTTCGTTAATTTTAACATAGCATCCCATGCAAGACTGGGAGCTGTTAGATAGTGTGCTGGATCAAGTTTATAGCAATTCAAACAAATGTTTCTGAAATTTTCAAAGATATCAGCGAGCAATAGAACATCTTGAATGTTATAGAGATCGGAGTAATTTCCTAGATTTTTTACTTTTAATTTGTTCCATACATTTAAGTAGTGTTGAAAATCTTTCTCAGATATGCTCTCATCTGTCAAAAGTGAATAGAAATCTTGAATTCTCAATTCTTCTGTGTAATCAAGTTTTTCAATACTATCGATAAATTCGTAAGGAAATATGCCTTTTCCAGATAGAATTTTAAAGATTTCTTCTTCGTCATTTGGCTGTCTTTCTATAATTTCATTCAATATTCTTCCATCCTGTATAAAATGATTTGTATGTTTGAAGTCTTCTTTCTTTAAATTTTTCGCTAATTTTTCGATAGATGACGCCATGAATCTAAACGTGTCTACGAAAGAGAATTTTATGAACTTTCTAGGTTTGTCACCATCAAACTCATACCCGTATCCAGAATTTACAGAGTAATTTATATATCGTTCATCGGTGTTTGCAATCAAATCAACATTACCGTATTGTTTTGCCAATTCTTTTATGTACAAATGCGTATCGTAATTAGACATATTGTGACAGAAAACGGGAATATTCTGAGGAAATTTCAAATTCAGATTACAAACTCTATGAGCTGCACCTCGAAATTTTCCAGTCAAATGACAGTGATCTCTGCATTTTTTGAATGCATCATAAGCAGAACTCCAATTATCTGGTAAAAACCCTAAAGTTTTTTCAGTGTCTTGATACGATATTTCTTCACAAATGTGGCAAAGATTTGAATTTTGATACGAAATTTCTTCTTCGTCAGTCAATTTCATGGGCTTCATGTTCTTTGAATTATATTTTTTAGCTATGTACTTCGATAATTTATTGAGCTCTTCAAACAATTTTGTAGGAACGTTCGGCAACTCTTCTTCATTTTTTGCTCTATAACATATAGGTTTGTACATGCGATTTGTCACATTTGACACTAAATATAGAGTAAAACCATAAGGAATGTGCTTCTGAATCTTGGTTGTAGTCGATTTTTGCGGATTGTTTTTGCATGTGGGAATCTTCTCTAATATGCTTTCAAAATCCATATAAATAACGTACGGATGGCTAAATTTCTTTTGGTAATTGGTAAATTTAGTTGTTTGACTCGGAAACGGCATAATTGGCTTACAAACTTCGTGATTTTTACAAATTTCTAAATGGTCTGTTAAATCTCCAGATTTGTAGAAATGGCTTAAACATCTTCTGCATAGAAATTTTTTATTTTTACACTTAGATAACTGAGAGAAAACGAGCTTATTTAAATCTGTTATCAAAACATAATGAGATTTGTCATCTTGTTTAACATACAATAAATCGATTTCTAACTCGGCATCATAAATTTCTGAAATTTGTAACGGAACAATATTGAGTTTTTCATCAAAACTATAGACATTTACAGACATTTTCGGATAATTATACTTTGCTTTACTGCTTCGTTTTTCAAATTATATCTTTTAAGGACATTGGATACTCGAAACCTGAAAATATCTCGTCATTTACAAATTTCTCGTATTGCTTTGCTCTGTCAGCATTCTTTTCAGGTTTTTCAATAGCGCATCGGATAGAATAAACAAAACAGAAATCATCTTTATTTTTGATATTTACACAAGCTTTCTTATCTTTGATTTTCTTTGGCAAATCGATATATGATCCTGCGTTCATCATTTCGTGTTTATTAAGGCTCAAAACTAGTTGTTTGCAGCTTTTAAATGTCCATCCAGAACCCTTATTTGGATGATTCGTCTGTTCTCGATGTGTTAATTTATTAAATTGTTTAGTGATAAAATCGTTTACATTGAAGATTTCATCTGCTTTTATAGTAAAGTACATTGGGCAAGTTTGTGGTTCACCATTCACTAAAGTTCGTTCGTATTCACATTCTAAAGATAGATAACCTTTCATATTTTTAACGGATTCTTGAAATTTTTCGATTAAACTTTTAATTTCTGGGCGCAAAATAGAAAGATATTTGTAAATTGACATGAAATTGTCGTTCAAATTTGTTAAAATGTATTGCTTAAATAGACCATGTATTGAGGATAAAACTTCTACATCAATGATATTTTCAGGTTTCTCATTAAGAGTTTTGTCAATTTCTTCGATCATTTCAGACTTAGTTTTATCGTTTGTTTCAATGGACAATTTCTCAGCGATTGATTGAATTTTTTCATCTTTAAATAGATTGAGATCTTTTTTACTTTCCTTAAAATTTTTCTTTAGTTCACGCAATTTTTCTATATTGTACATCTTCTCGTGACCATCGATTTGATTCTCTTTAGCCCAAGTCCTCAAATAATTTAGTTCTTTATTATAAATTTCTTTGTTCTTCAAATGATTTTTCGACTTATAATGTCGGGTAAAATGATGTTCGAAAACATCTTTTTTGCAGTACGGGCAGGATATCTTTTTCCTCTCCATTTAAATAGGGAAAATTTGAATCTGCCAAGTTTTACTTTTTAGTAAAATATCTTTTTATTAAGCTGAAAAATAGCAATAATTCAGTAGATTTCTAAGGATTTTTATCAAAATTTGATAAAAATCAGCACAATTTATGGTTGAACAGCCTTTGATTCTTCTATTTAAAGAAGAAAAATTTGTTTAACTAACACTTTGAAAAGTACAGATTTTTACTAAAATTTGATACAAATCAGCACAATGTATGGTTAAACAGCCTTTGATTCTTCTATTTATATAGAAAAAATTTTATTTAGAGATTTTTTAAATTTCAATTTTGTAGTGATTTTTCGAGAAATATCGTTCACATTATCAACTTTAAAGCTAAAAATTCGCAATAATTAGAGAAATTCAGTAGATTTTCAGGATTTTTCAAAAAAACTCTAGTATATATGTACCTTAAGAGCTGTGGTTTTGACCCTAAAAACACGTTTTTAGGGTCAAAACCCCGGTTTTTTGTGTATTTTGGAAGTATAGTGTTGATTTTTCACCTTAAAAGTGTAGAAGTATTAATTTTTTTCTATGTAAATGGCGCTGTTACAAGAGTTGAATAAGGTTGGTGATTTAACATTCAAAGAATACAAGAAATTAATAGAATTAGAAGAAAATAAGAAATACAAAATTGTGAATTTGGAGAAAATGAAAGATAAATTCGGGTTTACAATAATTGCCGAGTTGGAAGATTGTAAAGTACACTTGCCAAACAGATTTTTGACTGTTTTGGATGAAAAAAAGATTAAAGAATTGAACAAAAATGAAAAATTACACTTGGTTGTTACTGGAAAGAAGACTATTAAAGATAAAGACTGTGTTACAATTAACTTCGTGGAATAAAGATTTCGAAGATTTCTGGATTTTTTCATTAAAACAGCTTAAGAAATTAGAAGCCTACAATGAACAGTAAAACAGCTATAGATTCGGTTAATTTTTCATTCGTGAGTTACAGATTAGTTTATTGTCCTTTAAACAGTATTTTACGTTGATTTTCTGACTGTCCCAAAAGTGAGCTAGAACCCTTACATTCATATCTACTTATATATATATATTTAGTTGATATCATTATAAAGTATTCATTATACTAATTATTTCATGATGTTAAGACATTCCTTCCAATGTATTATTGACGATAATTGATTTTGTGTCATTGTAGTAAAATAAATACAAATTAATATACAAAGTATTTTAACCTTGGTGAGCCCATCGTCGTATATTAGTTTGTGTATATTATGTTGTGAAGATGAGGATACATTCAAATTCTCGGACATTCTTGTAACATTTAACAATGGCAGATATCCAAAATCCTGGTACTCGTACATTTTCAATTTTCATTTGTTTTGGTCTACAATACCAACTTTTAAGATTACTATTATCAAATATAACTTTTAATTATGAGTTCTTCATTAGAAATGATTTTTTGTACAAAAGGTTAAATGAGGTAAACTGTTCAAATGTATTCACACAAGAAGGTATTGGTTTGATAATCCGAATGATATATGATCAACGAACCCAATAATAGCCCCTAGAGGTAGGGCCTTTCATTACCTAGTTGTGCAGAATTACGCCACGGACCACTACACCACACAGGGCATTTATAGACTCAGCTAATATCTGGTTAGCTTAATTAGAACATTAAACTAACTGTCTACAGATACAACTAAGTTAAGTTATATTATTAACTTTGCTATATTTTAATACAAAGTAAACAATAATCAAAATATTTTACGTTACGATAAGTATTACCGTCTAACAACACTGACAAAATCTCTATGGTTGGTTTGTAACATAAGTGAAGAATATAAAAATATCCTACTAGCCCCGAACAGTAACTTGTATGAAAATAGATATAGTATGATGTCCTGTGTGCAAGATATTATAGTTAAACATAAAACATATGGTAAACGAATTTGCTACTTTGGTAAAATTAATTATACCCATGATTGCACTATTATTAGTTTGATATAATTTATAATATGCTAAAAAGTCGAACCTTTAAGAAACTGTTGAAAACAACAATATGGGTTTTAATGCAGTTTCGTCAAGTATCCAGTATGAATTGTAACTTTTCTTGATGTATGCCAATGTGCAAAACTTAAAGTAGATGGAAATTTTCTCGGAAATATATATCCATATATTTAAGCTTAGAGTGTGCAATGTGCATAGATATGACTACTCTAGTCCGAACATATTTTAAATCCCGACTGACTAATCATAAAATGAGTAAACACTTTGAAATCGACTGTATTTTAAACTGCCACTGTATTATTATTTTAGATCTCAAAAAATGTAATGGTATTGCTGCTAAAACACTGTACATAAATTATTATGATCTAAAATGTCAACACAGACATTTAATTCTGCGAGAGGATTCTCCTTTCCTAGTTTGATACTTGTAACGCGAGATGTTTGCACCAGTTTTACATTCAAGTTACAACAAAGTTACAGCATTGTATATAACAAACAAGTTAACAATACGTAGAACGCTTCTAATTACTAATCTCGTAGTTCCATAAACCTTTTGTTTTACAATTGGGACCATTACCACTACCTTTGTTTTTACAACACAGATCATTATAAATATTTTTAATTAATTAGTTTTAATCCAAAAATACGCGTGTCATATCCTGAACTCATAGTGTATTAGTTGCCAATTTATCTTTTATGTGTATTATGTATCCTAAACTATACAAACATTACTGGACGGAATACCAACGGACGCTTTGTAGGGATATATAGAGCAACAGGGGAACATAAGAGGGATATTTCGTGCCTAATGCCACCTTCAGTGATCAGCTGTGAGCTCCGAAGTGAAAGATTATAATTTTATGTTCTTGGGAAACGACTACTTTTGAGAAATGTTCACTCATTACATAGAAAAAAGGTATCTAATTTTAAATAAAAAATCCTTTTGGTCCTTTTGATCTGCCTTACTATGTGTGTACCTTTAATGGTAACTGCATTAATATCTTGTTCCGTTTCGTCCTGAATAATACTCCAGATTGAAGCAGAAGTAAGAGTAAAGGGCCTTCCTTAGGCGAGCACGACTTAAATTCTCCTCAATCTTCTTCTTTTATGATTAACTTAAATGATTAATGTTCCTTAACGTTGAAACAAGGATTCAAACATACTTCAAGCGTTTGATTCTGAAACATAATTTTGGCAGATAGGTCTTATCTACTTAGTCGAGCTGTAGGAATTTCGTCCGTTCGGAATATAGACCATATTATTATTATAAATGATAAATCGTTTAATACTAATGGCTGATATGTAAATAAAGAAGGTGTTTTCTATCTAATTTTGAAAGTCTAATATGTTGATATAATAATAGATTCTAATAGAATACTAAGCATTCTTGAGGTAGGTGATGGCCATTGGAAGATATTTCCATGTCCTGATCAACGTTATAAAAATTTGACCGTAATTTCAAAGGACAGTTAATGTCTTGGGCCTCTAAAATAAGAGAATAGTTTTTATAACCAGCAATAAATAACTCTAATATCTGTGAAACACTCCATGGTATTTTATTGAATAGTTCAAATTATTTAAGTGGCATTTAATCAATCTTAAACCTCTGTGGTAAAGTCCTAAAATAAGACTCCGGTTCTCTTAGTGAGAGTACTTACAACGCAATATGGCTGAGCTTTATGATAGTTTTGAAACGGAAGTTGGCATATTACAAATACTCATCATATTTCAACACAATCGTAAATAATAGATCTGGTGTGGCATAAGCACAAACAACCAAACTATCTCGTTTATATTATTTATGATAAAGTAAATTCCCTATAAGAACAAACAAGAGTGTTTCCTTTGGCATCTGCCTCGCTGTCCGCGTTTTACCAACCAAATATTCGTTCTCGAATATATCAATGTTTGTAACCTGATACGATATATTATCACGTTTGTTAGGTTCAGAGTAGGAAATATATACATTTTTATATACTTAATCTGACTAATTTGAGTTCAGTGGCCACCAAACACTGTAGATATGTTTTTATACATGTAGATTATATCAGTGTCAGTGCAAATGCTCACTTAGTCTATTCCTGATTTAAGGGAATGCATCTCTGTAATATAGTATAATTTACGAAGGAATCCGATTGTTCATGAAATATTACTTAAGAAAATTAATTAACACGGTCAGCTTTAAAAAATACGGATCAGTCCAACCAACGGAGACCGATATCACAACCTTTAAGGAAAACGATATTCCAACTAAGAACCCACGGGTTCTATTCTCAAGGAGGCTGCACGGTTTAATGTGCAGGAAATAAACAATACACATTTAATTCGGCAATCATGTCTTACGTAGCTAAAGCTGAAATGAGATTGAAGAAGTAAAAATTACTTATTACATCTTTTGTTCTTATTACTTTCAACATTACTTTCTGTTTATTTTGGTTCCTAAGCTAAGAACAACGCCTACTGTGTGAAACGTTTTGTGGAGATGGCAAATTTCTTCGATTTGTTTAATTTAGAGTCCAGTTGTATAATTATATATAAGGGCACCATGGCTTAAAGGAAATTGCAGTGAGGTAACTGCATGGCTATTCTCAGTTTATTATTGGTGACAGAACGCTTATGAAAACTATAATAATTACAAACTTAATACAAGTTCTTCAGATTACAAGATTTTACGATTAATGAGGGGAAAATGTAATCTATGTAGAATATAACTGAATTCAAATGTTCCTCAACTAAAATTTAAACTTCACTGATAGGATGGACTAAAAACGCTATTGAAATCAGTTTATAAGTTATACGCTATGCGAAAATAAATAGTCAGGGTCTGTAAGTTGTTTTAAGATGTTATCATATTAATTAGCTATTAACTAAAGAAATGGTGTTGTATTAATATACCATTATTTGCTTAATTTGTGACTTTCACTTGTTACGTAAATGTGCATTCCCCATCTTTAATACAATTTGGTTAAATTTTACAGTTTAGTGGTAGTTTTATGGCAGTTTTATGTTCACTAAATTAAATATATGATACAATCTAAATAGCTTTATTTGTAATAAATATAAACAGATCACTGTAAACAAATTTAAAACAACCATTTGAAATATTCCTAGTCAATTTTTGTTTTTTAAAGTAAGCTTCTTTTGATTCAACTTATTATGCTAGACACGAAGTTTTAAGAAGTTCACATTTGGGTTGCTATAAAAGATAATCGCCCAGATACGAGTAAACAGACAGGCTTACAGACACGCAACTAAAGCTTTTATAGACAGTAATGGTACTGGAGTATGTTATAGAAAGAAGAAGGTTTACATTGGCACCATTCTGATGCTGTTAATTGAGTGGCTTCGATTCTTTGTATAAAAGGCTGAGGTTGTCTCTCTTTCTTAAATGGTCCAGACTATGTATGAGGGTGGGTGTGGAGTTGGTCCGTATAAATTTTATAAACTTAGAATTCCATAATTTATATTCGGGTTGCCAAAGTTTTATTTCTTTGATGTTATAGTAATCAAAATAATATAACGGGTATCCCTAATGTCCCACCACTACGGTTGTGAATTTGGGAATATGTGGACGTAATTGGTAGTTCTTAAAGCTACTCTGCACTTCCATGCAATAGGCGAGATTATAGAGGGCAGCTTAATAATAATAACTATAATAATAATAATTCTTTATTGCACTTTGACAACGAAACATTGAATTGCAAAAGTCCGTTTTATATTACTAATTAAAACCCCTACTATACACATTCATACTTACAATACTCATTCTACATCTCTTGTCCATTCACGCCAACATTCATTCAACATGAGACTCGGGGCGCCAACTAATTAATTAACTTTCAATGGGATGACATGAACCTGCTGCCTCAAATTAAATCGTCCCGATAAGAAAACCAAAATCATCATTAACACCAAATTCGAATTTATCCTTCATCAATGGGTAACGTGTGGACAAAGGTAAACTTCTTCCTTCAATTGGATGGAGTAAACTTAGAAGCCTCTTATTATACAATTGATTTCCTCTATAAATACCTTTAATTGTTGTAACACGATAGGGGTACTTCTATTAAGAACCTTTTAATTACCCCTAAAAACCCACACTTTTGAGAAAGGGACAACAGATTTATAACAGAATAAACTGATAAGTGAGACTTCATTTTAAGGGTTTGGATACGAGTGGAAGAAGAATGGTGTAAATTAAAACTAAAATATAATATATAATAATAATATCGTTTATTGTGAAAAGACAATATAAACATTGTATCACAACCGTCCTCAATCTAACCTAATCATTCTCGCTGACAATGACCCACTCAAACATACATATTACGATTATGTGCTCTTAATTTTCCCAGCGATTCATCATAAACTCGTCAACTGACAAAAGTGCCTTTGACACCAAAATGGTTTAAAATTAAATTGACTTTATCCAACATAACGTCCAATTTTAGTTGGAATTTTATATTTTCTCTATCCATGCACGATTTGGAGAGAGTAATCCAAACTTAGTTTCCTGGCTGTCGTTTTTTCGTCTTCTTTAAAAGCTTTGATATATGTATTACTCGATGGGTAGTTCTACTAAAAATTTTAAAATCCATCAAAAATATTGTCAGATTTTGTATTTAAATATCCCAAAAAGGAAAATGCTCAACATTTTGAAAGATCCCTTCGCTTTGGGTGGTGGTCGGGACTTTTGGGACAACAAATATAACTTGACCTATTTCTCAACTTAAAGTTGCTTTAAATACAAGAAGTCTTCAAATTAATATTATTATATGACATGAAAACCGTCCTTTTTTAATTGAGCCGTCATTATATGTTAGAACACAAGCATCATAAATCTGCAAAGAACAAAGGCTTTATAATAATTATGAATGACGACAATGACAAACACATATACATACGTTACATTAACGTGGATTGAAATTAAAAATAGTAGACATACATTACGCTTAATTAAGGCGGTCGCCAGTTCATTTTGTCGGTCTTCCTACTGTGCTGGCATTGGCAGGCTGACCTGTAATTAACACGACCGCATTAATTAAATGTAAAGTAGGCTTAACTCTCTCGCCTCACAGTACGTTTGTGTGATTACTATGCGTTAGTTTGTTTTCTTGTACGTTTTAATACGCTACAACGTAACAAAATCTTTTGTCTTCAAAGACTTATGATGCTAGTGCTGTAACATCCAATTGTAACAATGGGCCAAAAAACCAGGACGACATAAATGGATTTGAACTGAATACATCCAGTTAAAAATGTAATGTGTAGTTAATTTATTCAAATTTTGATACCATTCATCATTGTTATCCATTACAATTTGTGTGAAGTTGGGGTTTTCTTCAACTTTTGGTAGGAGTAATTTGATAAGAAATTGCACTGAGCTTCACTGGCAGTCTTCCTGGACATTTCCAGAGATATAAATACGCATTGGAATAGTATTATTAAATATTTTGAAACCGTTTTTACCATATCTGATGATTATCTATTATGTTAATAATGGATGTAAGATTTATGGTGATATAGATACATTGTACGTGTTATTAATTTGTATTTGGGAAATAAATATTATTCATTCATTCATTCATTGATTTTGAACGGTCTGGCTCAAACCGTTCTAGAGCTTTCATGTAGAGAGACGAGACATCAGAACACCCAGATTACAGATTTCGTTATCAGCCAGTTGTGTTCTCAGAAACTAATATATACAAACTATTCACATTAATATAAAGAAGAATAAATAGATAAAAATATAAAATTTGAAAAAAAAAACACTTCCTTTTACGAGGCACAAGGAAATTTTAAGTAAACTACACCACATAATAGTTTTGTTTTCCTTGTTTTATATTCGTTCTGGTGACGGTGCAGTTCGTGTTTTAGTCAATACACTTAATTAGTCGTAAGTTTAAGTGGTAAGCTTATGTTTGAGGGGTAAATGGAAATTTTCATTATAAGGACACCAATTATTATTGTACTTATCCTTGGGCCTGTTTTGCATATATTTTAAGGCTGTTATCGTTCGATCCGGAATTTATGTAACCGAGCAGAGTCGAATTCATCTAGATTTAGATATACCTTACTTAAACAAAAGTGATTGAAGAAGTTCATAGTTGACCATAACATTCAGCTGATCAGCCCAACGCGGCGCTACTCCGGTTTTTACAGCAAGGAGATTGATGCGAGGGTACCAGAGCGCATCATGTTCGCTTTGCGGAACTAAAACGACGTAGTTATTGCTGTATGCAACACGGTGGTGATTGCTTTACCCGATACTGCCTGGTCTACGACACAAGATAATTTATTTGACACTCATGAGGGACGATGTAAACCCGATGTTGTCAGAACACGAGACAAGGATCTTCAGTAGACTGATAACTCTCAGACACTAAGTGGTGGTTTCGTGTTAAGTTGTTAAGTTGCACGTCAAGGAGATGGATAAGTATCAGGATTACTAGTTGGTGATGTTTACTCTGAAATTGATGCTGATACTTCGTAAACTGTCTTTTCGTAATGTTCGATAACTTGACGTGAAATATGGTTACCTCAGAGCTCAGTGTTCTTGATTGAGTGCTTAGAGAAAACACCACGCGGTGGTCACACGTGGCTATGTGAATGTTTTATTTGGGACGAATGACAACCTGATCTACGAAAGCTGTACGGGGTTAGGTGGTCCGAGCACTCACGACATTACGAAGCCTGTGATAACTGACATGTCAATTCTTCCTTCTAAGCCCTAGGATTATATAAAGATGGATGTAAAAAATCATCCAAATCCGATGATCATTATTTTGGAGCCATGCATACCGCAGTACAGTGACTAAGGAATTCTATTTCAAGTTTTAGTCGCTGCCGCAGTTCCACTAGTACCTACAGCATTGCCAAACAACAAGATCTTCAAGTTACGTTGTAACTTTGATCTGTAAAAAGTCCCTGATTCTCAGTATTAGCGAGACTAAAAAATCCCATGTCTTCCTGGGTCCTCTAAAATCAATATGAAAATTACCATGATTCTAATTTCAGCAGCCAAGAAATATTAGAGCTCAATTAGCCTTGATAATCCCTACCGTGTTATATCTTGTTCATCAAGAATCTCAATCGCTAATTTTCTGGACCATTATTAACGAATACTAGGAACATGTTTTCATCTTGTTCCATCAGTGTTCCATGGAATATTGCCATCTTTGAACCTCTCAGGCTTCAACCACCATGGATACTGGCAACTCCTGAATATTGTAAATTCGGTTCCTAGGGTAAATATTTCTAAATTATCCTGATCTCCAACGTTTTTAAGTATCAGGTCAAGGGTCTCGAAAGTCAATATGTTTTGATACTCAAAGTATCACGTTAACAACTCTCTTACGTGGAAATAATTTATATATATTCTTCGCTGTTGTGAACGAATTCATTTTCGAATTTTGTAAGAACACTTTTGATTAATTGTACCGGATTTAGAAAATCCCACATAACTCCCACACAACTCTCACATCCCACATAACTCGCCCACATGTCTACATTCTATTCTTTTGCTAAGAATTTCCTTCCGTTTTCTTCTTGATTCACATTGTAATTTGGGGGCTTTTGATATCAATGATTAGTTATAGTAGAGTATTACTACCCGTTGTTTTAATCCTTATCTACTCTGTGATTTAGATCAAAAGTTTCTTGGTTCAAATATAAATTTGATTACACATATACACTTTGAAATTTGCTTATGGGTGGGATATCTCTAAAGTCAATAATTAATATTCAACTATAGCTCAGCTAATGACTCACCCATTGACCAAAAATGACTGATGTAAAAGTTGCCTATCTTAAGGAATTGACAATATTTTTAAGATCTAAAAACATTCACTATAAACACTCTTCAAAATAATATAATTCACAAACTATTACTACAAAACTAGCATTCCTTTTATGCATTTTCACTATGATAGGTAACAAATTTTAGTCAATCAGATACAGTTCCAAACAAGTTGATTACCACTTCAATTACACCGTAAAACTTTAAATAATTTCAGATTCAAGTTTCATGTCTAATACTGAAATTAAATTGTTTGTTTTCTATTATTACAATATTAAACTGCCATTTTATCACGAATTTTAGTGTTATGTGCTTTAAAAATAATAAGTAGTATGCAACTTTATTGTTCTCACAATTGTTATGTTTATGTGGACCGATATGTGAATATACGACTGTTTGTTCAATGTTTGAACATAGTATATTTAGAATAAAAATGTTTGTAAATTAAAAAATTACATCACTTGACTATTTACCTATATAAATTCAATACATTGAAACACTTCAAAAATGTGTTAAATGTATATTACACACATTATGTGCATAATGTGTATGTATGTGTGTTTTGTAGTAGTAAAAACATACGTAGAAAAGTTTTGAGTCAGTTGTTTATTTAATTTTGTATAACTAACCCTTACTGTTTAAAAGTGTACGAAAACCCTTTATTGTTTAATTATACGTTGGGATTAACTTTAGTACTTTCAAAAATTTCAAAATTGTCTTGAGTTGACTTTTGAGGCCAAGGGATAAATTTCAAGTATAGGGTATCCCCAAGAGAAAAAGACTAGACATCACCATAGGTAACATCCCAAAAATATTGTGTTATTCAAGAGTAGTTATAGTTGAAGCATGCATATATGATGGCACCGAATTTACGGAATCCCAGGATCTAGGCTGGTGCCCCCAAAAACGTTCTGGTGGATCGTACTATACCTGATAACGTTCTCTTTGCACCAAAAGTGTGTAAAATGCATATTAAAAATAATTTTCAAAAGTGCCAAACAAATGTTATTATACTTATAATAAACAGTCTTCTTGGATGCCACATTATCAATAAAATGTGTTTTCGACTTTTCCAGATTGTGGTGCGATCAGAACTAGTTTCATTACAGGAAACAATGCAACTGTTTGGAGTCAATCAAAATTAATATCACTAACTCTCGACTAAAACAAAGGAAAAAGGATGTCTTATTTTATCAGGCGAAGTTAGGACCAAGAAGCCCTCTCTAACATTTAACCTGAGGACCAACAGCCGGGCAGGCGGGCTGCTTGCAAAGACAACATCCATGCAGCAGCCACGCTGAACGTTGCTTCATTCGGTTATACGAGTATATTCAGATTACTGCTGTACCCGCTACACTGCGCCCATGGCCAACTGGATAGGTTTTAGTGTTTAAGATTAAAGTTCTGTAGGTTGAAAAGGAGAGATTAAGTAAAAGCTTCAGTAATTAACTAATTTAGTTACGAGAATATTATTTTAATATGCGTGTGTTAAATACTCTAAATTTTATAATGACGTTTTCAGTTGTCTCTGCAACTTCGTATTTCAGTTAGTCACCAACATTCGGTTTAGTCCTTGTTCCCTAATTAGACCTCAATAGACCTCAATGTCATTTAATTTTTCAACACCGGACCCTTTAGGTTGAAACCATTTCTATTTTACATTATCTGTTTTAATAAGTTCTATTTTTGAAGTACGTCTTCAATACGTCTATAATTTTTCAACAGTTGCTGCTTCGAATGATGCAATGCATAAAATATGGAAATCTATTAAATCAAAGGGGACATCGACATATCTGTTTCATAGAGCTCTAATGCAATTGATATTTCTTCAGAGCTTCTTCCAGTCAACTCTTAAGAGACTGAGAAGGCTGAATGAACTCTCATAGAGGTTTGCTACTTCACTGTAACCGTTATGATGTAATCTTAAGTTTATTTACAAAGATGAGAAGTATCCTTCGATATGAACGATTCTATTAGTCTTCGCGAATTGTGTTATCAGTTCCCTCGCTATATATTTAATAAGGGAAATCAATATCTCTCCTGACATACAATTTAAGAGCATTCTAAAGAGTTTTGTGGTTTAACGATTATATGACTGAGATATTTTGAATTTAATACTCCAACTTATTAGGATGTACAGAACTTTAAAGTTCCTCTCTATATGGATATGTTTAAATTGCTATACAAGAGAAAGTCTCTTCAACATGTTAAACTGAAGAAGTTACATTTTGGCCATGACTTTGGATTTGTTCCTTAGTAAAAGTAGGGACAGCGGACAAGGTTAAGATCTGTTCTGAATGTATTATCTTCATAGTGCATCACATAAGTCGACCTTAGATGAAAGATACGCGCACGCTTTTCAATATCTCAAAACAGGAGGAAGCTGATGATGTTGGAACGTGATAAGGCGTGATAATTTACTAGTAGGCCTGAATCTATTTCTTACGATACGTATTTAGCACTAGTAGCTAAGAGAAACTATTTCATGGTTCCCGAAGAAAGAATTAATATACAACAGTGGCTAATAGTTCAGTATTAGAAACTTAAATATCAACTATCTTAATTGAAAGTAACTGAAACATTAATACTACTATACAAAATAAGAAGGTAAAACTTTACTAGTGATCTCGTTAACTGTAATCAGTTATAATTAACTATCAACACGTTCAAAAACATTTTGGATGTTTGCTTTGAATACTCTCTCAGTTAAGTTATTCACTGTTTATCTAGTCATAATTAATGATGGGGGACCCTATTTTGGATCTGCCAGTGTTAAGTATTTCACCATGAAAGTTTCGTAAATTTGTTATCCTTATAATGTTAATAAAATAAATAAAACTTTAATGAACAAAATATAAATAGTTTTATTTTAAATAGAGTTTGTGGAATGGGAGAATTTTAGAGCCTTTCACACATTAGCCTCTTACTTTAGAGTGCTTTGACATGACACTCGGTGAATCTGTTTTCTGATTTTTTATAAGAGTAACAAGAACTTTTTATATACGACGAAAACATGACTAGGCCTGATGAATGGCGCGAGAATGATTGGTACTTCAGAAGAGTGCAAGTGGGCGACACTACAGTCATATCTGGCCACTTGTGAAGTGAAGTGGCGTCGTTAATACCGTTGTTACATTAGTGTAGCTGAGTGTGAAACAGCAGCCCTGATTTACGGGGAAATCAATTAACTAGGCAATCAATCACTTAAGCTGACCGAATGCAGATCAGCTGGAAGCATTCTGGGTTACCTTTCTCGGACTGTACAAGGTGGCTGTTTGAACTTTTAATAGACAAACGAGTCAACGTCGTTCGTTGAAAGTTGATAGACGAGCGAGATGGTACGCCCTTGTCTTTGAGTAGCTTAACATGATTGACAAAGTCGTTCAACAGTTGTAGGAAAAATCAAGAACAATTGCTTTGTTTTGTATATAGGTCGGCTTACTTAAGACGAATTCATGACGACCAGAAAAGTAAACAATCAATGAAAAACTCTGAAGAGTCGTGCTAATACGTGCTAAAACATCTGCTATTGGAGTTTGTTTCATCTATTTTATACTGAAATAATGATGTTTATTTTGAAACTTGGGAGCAGGATGTTTCTTCTCGATACGCCACTCAATTCTGATGTGGGTGGAGAGGGGCGGACGTGGTCAAGTGCGGTGGTGCCGGTGGTGGTTGTGCTGTCTAGGGGGAGGGGGAGCAGCTGATCGGCGACAGAAGCGCACGTAGTGTCTGCTCTTCCAACTAACTTGTTTATTATTGCCATGACGACGCCGCCGCATTGATTTTCATGCGCTTGCAGTGACAGTGCGGCCCGTTGCCTTCTCGCTATCACAGGAAACTCGTACGCGACTTCGCTAGTATCACCAACGTTTCCTGTGTCGTCTGTCCTCCGACTTCGACTCTTCTGGACAGTGGACAGGGATTGCTGGTGTTACGTTATGCCACATTTCACCCGCCCTCGCCGCTACTAACCCACAGCAAAGTAAGTTGCAACAGTTATAGGTTAGTTTTAAAAAGACACTTCTGTACAGTTGCGTGTCAGTTGTGAATATTGCTATTTTTATTGACTTTTAATATTTTTGTGGTTTTTACTAGTTAAAACTAATTATGTTTATGTAAATACAGGTTTCTCCCTTGGCGAGAAAATAATTTACAATAACAATGTTTATTAATCGATAAATTGATACAACATATTTACAACAAATACATTTCAGACAAATGCCAGATATACTATTAAAATATTCGAAATACATTAAAATAGCGCAACATTCACGTAAGTTTTTTTTAGTATTTTACTTTAAAATTAAAACTTTCAAACATTTGAACCCACATGGATGAATTAGTTTTTTGTACCTATATCGATATAGTACCGATACAATTCCAATCAATTTCGAAAATAACTTTACAAAATTACATTGAATGAATTTTACACAATCTTAGATTTATTCATATAACTGTTATATTATTTATTCATGTATATGTTTGATTATCCAGTATGCCATATTTAACTAGATGATAAATGATTTCTGTCTTATTTTGAGCATGTAAATAAATATAACATAACATAATTCTGCCCCGAAAAATCAAGCTGGCACATGCTTATATTTACAATAATTATCATATAACTTACTCAGGATTGAACATATAGTACCACAATTAAAAGTATTGGGAATATAAATCTTAAGATCCCAAACTATTAATTCTTTTGGTACGCTGTAGCTTAGTAGGGTATATTAAAAATTCAAATTGTAAGAGTTTGAACTTCGTGATTTCATTTTATGAATTTATTTATTTATTTACATACGGTATACACCATTTCACATTTGTTATAGGTATTGTGAAAATACAAGAGGCTTGTTATGAATTAAACTATAACAAGTTTAATCAAACTGTTCAATCATACTTTAGCGAATTTACCATATAAATTACAATATAAAAAAGGGTTTTTTGTATTGAATTTAAAACAAAGTTATTTGAAGTACGAAGAGTGTCCCGACGTCTCTCTCAATACATGAAAAATTTAAAACTCTGTTGTTAAGTTAACTTGGTAGTGATCAAATATAGTAAGAAATGTTTAAACACAGGTGTTATTTTGGCTCTTTAAACAATGTTTGGGGAGACGTTCAATATCATAATTATGACATACAGTGGCATTAAAAACATTTCATCCTTTATAACAAAGAAGTTTATTCTACATATTCATAGTTTTTATAAAAAGAAAATTTACCGTAATAATTATCGCGCGTATCAGGCAATAAAATGAGAAGTAGTATAACATTTAAGCGGTTCCAATGCTATAGGAAAAGCGGATTATTAGTTTTCCAATTTTAACGATATTGGGGCTATATATGTAATTCAAATTATGATACAAACATGGATGACTAATAATTATAAATCACATTGTGTAGACTTATCGTATGAGAAAGTCTAATTTACAGTACATAAATCAAGATAATGATTTTCTCTATACGCTAAGATACTTTCAAACCTAACAAGTTTCCAAGATCGATCATATGAATCGCATTCTTAGTACTGTACGCCATATTTATATATATATATGGTGTCAAATTAAAATTTTTTAATAGTAAGTAGTTATTTTTTTTCAAACAGCTGTGAGGTTTAAAGAGAATTATGAATGGAATTCTTCCTTTAAATACATACCATAGTCTATTTGTATACTTTCCTTTTAATTTGTATTTATTTACGAAATCAGGCTATAACAATCAACAGTACGTAAACATGGAAGCCACGTAATCATTTACATATTTTGCGTGCTATGTTCCATTTTCAAGAAAATGACGTTTGAAGGTAGAAGTCTCGACGCGTAACTTTGTAACCGGGAATTGCTGGCGCAAACACCCAGGTGTGATGATAAGGTGACGTTTACACTGCCGCTGTCTCCACAATTTAGCTTCAACTATCGCCCCTAATTTGTCTGTATTTTATACAATAATATGAGTATTATAAACACAACATTAGGCATTATAGGTATAGCAAGGTCGTATATTAGTAAAGTCACATTTAAAAAGAGTAGACAATTGAACAAACAGGTTTCGTACGTAAAATACATAGAAGTTATGGGCTCTTTTCCTTTTCATAATTACAGGGTTGATAATTAACTCAGCCATCATATAAAGCACTGAAGAATAGAAACAATGTCTAATATTGGCTGGTAAATTTTTAAATTAGTGTTGTTTGAGCTTAATTTGTTCGGTTGAGTTAATAGTGGACGAATGTTCCGGACCAGTTCAATGCGTTTCAATTGGTTTTATTAATATAATATTAATACACAATGCAGGAAAGACCGAGTAAGAATGCAATTAAAAAATTTAAATGGACTGTATAAATCATATTAAGTTTAATTTACAGTTCATTAGTATGGTGTTTTGAGTTACAGCATACAGTAACATTATTTTGTGTTTTGAAACGAACTCGAAATGCAGCTTTAGAACATAAGCAGCAGAAAGTGACGTGTTTTTACGAGTGGACTTTCATTAAAATGTTACCTACTTTTTTCCAACCGTAGGCCTTTCCTCTACTCCTAGCAGCGTGTAAACATACTTTAACTAAAAAAATTTCGCTTACTCGTGAATCAAGCAAATTGCCTGTATAAAACTCTGTGGGGTTTTTATAGTCTATTCATATGCTTATATTATAATTGAATATACTAAATTATTTTATGTAGGTAATTTCGATCAACTTCTCACGGGACGTCCCCAATCAATCACGGATACTGCAAATGGTAGCGTATTGGTTTTATGCGTATTAAGTACAATTTCACTTTTATAATTACCTCATTTAATGTAGTTTCGGAATTTTATTTTCACAAAACAAATCCTGCATAACAGATCATCATTGGTTTTATCATTTAATAAACGCTGTGGAGAATCGTGATATAGTAAATTTAAGATATAACTATTTAAAATCAGAAATAACGATTGAAATGAGGTATTTTAACCAATACAATAGCTTGGGTTATAGATTTATACTAGCGACGTTTAATAAAATAATAAATACAAACGATGTTGGAGTTTTAAAGATATTGTGTTTTCGATGCTACATAAAGTTAGTCATGTTTTAAAAACTTTAAATTATGGATTTTTTGTGTTTAAAAATAATAAGTACGCGAATTTTGAAAGTAATATAACGCCATAAAATGATTCCTATTTTCATTCGATACCTTGCCCATAGTTCATACTGTACAACTCAAACTCATGTTCACTTTTTGTCTGCTATTTTTAAATAGAAATAGAAACAAAATTCAAATTCATCCAACAAACGATTCCCTCGTGCAAAATCTTTACAATTTTATTGAACATGGAATATATTTGTTATATTTTAGGATATAATAAATGCTTTGTGTTTCGAACAGTTATGTAATCCAATAGACAAATAAAAGCGAAGACACTTAAACGAATTCTTTGCAGAAACTTTATAGGAGTACAATTAAAGTCAAAGCTTCAAGTTAGTCCTTCACTATAAAAGTTAGCCGTCAGATGATCTAATAACCTGTAATTATCACTGAAAAGTTCCTTAAAGATGAAATGTTGATGCTATCGAAAATTGTTTGAAGAATCTCCACATTTATTTATTCCACATTACGAATGCACCTTGAAAATTATATCCGAAAAAAGTTAAAGCCTATATGTATGAATGTGTTTTATGATATATTTCGCCGTGTACACAAATAAATACTCCAAGTTAAAGAGAGGTACCGTATTAGATTTTTAAATAGTTACGATTTTTCAAAATGATTTTGATTGTCTTTGGTTCAGCCTTCTCACACGTCGCCAGTGTAAAACATAATTGTAAGAAAACGTGGTCAATTGTCTGAGAATTACTTTATTTAAATATTAAATATTATTTTAAACCTGTAATGATATAACATGTAATGATGGGTTCTGCCACGTGAAATATTGATTGAAACTATGAAATACTTCACTGTACGTATTATTTGTGTGTTAACAACATTAAAAACGTGTAAGGAATAACATATCCGAATACTGATGACTTCAAAGATATTATTCACCGCAAACAAATATGAAATCAGGAGTTCTTAAATAATTGATGTTGTGTTTCTGTACTGATAGTGAAGTGATAAAGTTATTAAAGGGCTAAAAGAAAACTGAATGCTTACTAGGCCTCAGTAGCTTGAACAGATTTGTTGGGGTTCGTTCCTCGAACATGGTGTAACTAATGTAAGTATTGTGATAGTGACAGGAAAAACTGTAAATTATGAAGGAAATCTAATCGCAGGCAGTCTAGCCACGAGAGCAATGAGCAAATACTGCACCGGAAACGGTTAGCGATTACTCGTTGAAAGCCCAATCGCTATTACAGTATGTACTACTCGTAATTGTTGCAGTGTACTTAGCAAAGCGTAATAGTGCATTTTTCAATAAACATATTAACATTTTTGCTGCCAAGTGAAATAATTCAGGCTAAAAAGTATTTGTTTAGTTATTCAGAGAGAACAATGCCCAGAAGATACGTGTCATAAACTGCCTCGTTGTCCTATTAAATCACAAATGAAACCGTTTCGTCACAATCGAGCGTATAACATGAATTCGGTACTGTTCTATTCAACAATCGTATTGTATAACACACTTACTGCAAGTACCATGTAGTTTACAGTTTATTTTGCACAAATGAGGGCCGTTAATTTCCTACCGTATATCTCATGAACTAAATACGAATATCAATAACAATAAAGCAAGAGAGATCTTTATTTAATTAGGAATTATTCGTAGTTTAACTTGGCAGTGTATAGAAAACCAACGTTGGTTTTGTGGAACATAATTTTAACGTCCGATATTTTGAAAATACCTGAGGAAACGTATATACCAATTTGACATGTCAAAATAGGTTTCATTGTGAAACTGCGATAGAAATTTTATTACCTTTATACAGAAAGATACAGTAAGTGCCGACAAAGTCTCGGACAGTATCTAATTTGGAAACACGGTCGAGAGAGTCCAGCCTCACCCCAGCTGCAAGAACGGTGTTATTTGTTCCTATTTACGTCAGGGGGGAGAGGCGCGGTGGCGTAGGGAGGCAGGGTAGGGGAGAGCCACATACGTCCATGTCGGAACCGCCGACCGTAAAACCTTTACAACCAGAGCAGCAGAACTTTCTACATCAGGAATAAGTTGTAAGGTAGTTTAAATTTAATTACTTGTCACCCGGACTCTTAATAGAATTCATTTATGCAGTCTGGAATTGCTGGAATTAAAAATTTGAATAAACACTGATCCATTTAATAACCACTCGACGGGTATTAAAATGAAAAAGCGGTGAACGATGAAAGTTTAAATGCCATGAATTTCTAACTACCACGGTGACATATTTTTTACGTTCACGTGAATACGTAGTAATCACTTATGAATACACCGACACACAAGTAATCGGTCTTCACATATTCGTTTTTCCAGGCCATCGTTGCATTTGTGATTAGGATATTATCGGTTGATGTGATAAGATCATTTTTCATGGCGCTATTACTTTATATCGATTACTACACGCTGGTTGCAGAGTGTAAGGCGCTATAGTTTTATAATTTATGAACTCATTTTATTTTCAAAACACTGGTCTTCCCTCTCACCATCATTGTTATTGAATGTCAATGCTAATTACATCGCAATTTCTCGAAACAGAACGGATCAGTGGGAATTTTGTTATTGCCATGAAAAAATGGAATGTTGAAACTGAGTAATAATGGCCTTTCGAAAAAAATACTTCGTTTACAGTTCAAAAAGCTGCAAATAAACTATGGTTCGATGTGAAATCATTCGTACAGTTACATAAGAAATGCCAAATTACATAAATAAAGTGATATAATAAATGAGTGAGTGATTTGAAAGATAAACCAGTGCTTTAATGCCCAATATCGTCGTAATCCTTTTAAGTATAATATTCCGTAGCCAATATATTATATATATATATATATATATATATATATATATATATATATATCATTGTTTATATTTTAAAATAAAAAAATCTATACATATTTCACTGCTAATTATGCAGAGTTCACCTCCATTTCACTTTCCCCTGAGTGCAGCGTCTGAAATCTGGCTTTGTCACAGACTTGATTCCTGAAATCTGGGGTCCACGTAAGTCTAAAGAGATCCACAAAAGTCGGAAATAAAGACGTGTAAAGCAAATTCTTTGTCTCGTTTCGCATCAGAGACACCCAAACTACAAAGAGATCTATCTGGTATACCGAGCAGCCATCCAGTGTAATATAGATGAAGGGTGATCTCATTGTCTCATCAGGTGGGCAATTAAGTGCACTACAGAGTGTTAGACATAATATTGTGTAGAAATCCTAATTATGTAGGTACAATATTGGCATTCACAAGTTCATGTACGTAATCGTGTAATCAAACGTACACTGTATAAATACAAAGAGGAGTGTAAATTCATATAGTCAAGTCAAAACATATTTCAATAAATACCGTTGATCAAAATCAACTTAAATTTAAATCTGGTTGAGTCATTCTATAACTAGTCAAATTTAAACAAGATATAGTCAGTCAGTAGCACAAGCGACTCTCATTTTTAAGATCTCATGAGCCATGTTCGGTTCATATAAATAATATTATATATTATTGTGTATGTGTCTACAATATTTATGTAAATACTACTAGGTTATTAATGAGCTACCGCAGTATAAAAGATTTTCCCTGGCACTTATATGTTGGTTACTGCACCTGGCACCTACCATTTAAAGTATACCTGTATTGTAATTGGATTGTCTTATTTCAGTTTAGTTTACTAATATAAAAATGATGCCAAATTTCTGCTCAATTATTTAATTTTAATTAAAAAAGTACAAATTTGCGAACGAATTATCTACTTTAGGCTTTTATTTTATCTAATTTAATTGTAGAGTGATAGGCTTTATGTACAAACTACAAATATGAAAGCTTTTGCTTATTACTTCTTTTACAGTATAATTGGCGCAATGTGTCTACAAAAACGTTTTCGATTAAAATCTTAAGACCTTGAGGTTTAAAATTCTTAGAGATTTTCTGTGTTGATCCAGCATTAACTGTCATATTATATGCATTTAGACTTTCACATATTACTATGTTTTATCTTTATGTTTTTATAGTGACCATTTAATTAACATTCAGCTCTTGGATCCAAATGGAGATACAATAGCTATTTAAAAGTCTGAGCAACAGTTGGTACTGAATATTGATATCAAAGATTTCTCTGTGCTTTCTAGTTCTTATAGAAATAAAATATACATAATCATCCAATCCAATTATGTAAGTAGAAATATGCAAATTAACATGTTTTTTAACATATTTTTCTCTATATACAAATACTGTACTTTATAGATTACGAAAGGTTTCCATTCAGGTCAATTCTTATTTTGAAGAAATATAAACACACTATCTAAATACGGGCGACACACGAATTGCCTTAACGACTTCTGTTTTTTCGAAAAACTAACCACTTTAACTTAACTGTCAGATTTTGAAACATATGAAGTTTCATTCTGACACTTTACTTTTCTTAACAAATTAACTATTTATTTATAAAAACTTATGTTTGATAAAAAAAACATACATATTTTCCTGAAATAATTACTATTGAGTTTTAGCAACACCAATTCCAATAAGTTTGTTTTAGCATTTTTACTCGTTAAAATTCTTTCCAAAGAGTTTTAGCAATTCCAATAAAACTTTTACTACAGGGATTGTAACTAATATATTTGTGTCAATGAAAATTAATATACAATGGAAATAATTAATTTCAAATTAATTAATATACAATGAAACGAATTAGTATATTTAAATTAACAAATCTATCGTTGCTTGTTTTATAAATGTACATTGGGTAAAGTGTATACCTTGCCTTTATGTGCCAGCATTTCGGTAGTAATATATATTAACTCTAAAACAAAAAATCTTGTAGTAGATTTAATAGAATCCCATATTTAATTGTTTTGAAATTTAAATGTAAACACATCTGAGAAAACCTATAAATATTGTATAGCTATTGCAGCCAAATCGAGTCCCTCAAATTTAGAAATTAATATTAAGTATTTACTTTAGGCCTATAGGTAGGTATTTAATTAATATTTGTCATACTTTAATTTATTGCTTCAAATATCAAGCACATTTGTGTTCAAAGTAACTTGAACGTAATTCATTCTTCTTCTAAGTTCTGAACTCTTGTTAGTTTGAAATATATGGATTTAACGATTGTTCTTGCGTTGAAATAAGCTGTATTTTAGGTCGTAAAATTGGAAAATTCTGTGAAGATCCAAGAATACTTGATTTATTTCTGTTGAGATTGTTTGTACAGTTAGTAGACTATCCATTATTAAAAGGAAATCTAGGATTTTACAAAATCGCTTATTAACATGACCCTTCCGTCTCTTTTCTTGCCTCACTGACAGTATATTGTGTTTATTTTGTACAGATTTTGGCATATTTCAATTTCAAAGCAATTAAATGGGGAATCCTATTAAATCAACTGCTAAATTGTTTTTAGTTTTAAAGTGAGTAGCATTACCGAAATGCTACCACATGAAGGCAAGGAATAACCTTTACCCATTGCTTATTTATAAAACAATCAGCCATAGATTTTTAATTTAAATATACTAATTCGTTTCATTGTATATTAATGCTTAATTACTTTCACAAAAATATATTAGTCAGAATCCCTGTAGCACAAGTTTTAATTGGAACATGTTGTTAGTGTCAGAATGAAATTGCGTATGTTTTAAAACCCCATAGTTAGTAATCTGAAAAATGCATTATTTGTGCAACGTAAATGGTGGTATCTAGAAAAAAGTTTATAAATTTGTAGATAATGTTGACTTGCATGTTTCAATTTAGATAATTGGAGTTGGACAGTGAAAGCTGTAAAGTAAAAGTCTGCCTGTAGTACATAAATTGAAAGTTTGTTTCAATCACGCTCCACATCACCTACAGTAAGTGATTGTTTTACGGAGCTCACGGTTGTTAAACATATAATCCCTGTTGTGTGATTCACTGCCTGCGTTTGTTTATTAGATGTTTTCTGTTGTGTCAGGGGATAAAACTAAACCCTTTCAGACCACAGTAAAAGTAAAATTAAATGTGCTCTGTATGAAAATTAAAATAATAAAAATGGTATGTAAAGATCTGTGTGAGAGTAGGAAAGTCTCAATTATATGTAATATACCGACTCTCCTCACTCTCGTTAACATATCTTAACATTTTAAATATCTATCATAACAAGAATAAGAGGACCTCATATATTTTAATAAAAATAACAAAGAGAAAGAAGCTAGACATATACAGTAACATTTTTTTAAAGGAAAATTAGGGTGACATGTGTCCCTTTCATAGACTTAACTTGAGTAAACTAAAAATAAAAGTAAATTCTTAATGATATGTATTTTGTATGTAGATGTTCAACCAATTCTCCCAGCTCTTACCCACTGCCATGACCGCTTCGCTGTCCTCTTTGTAAGATTCGAAGATTGGGTCTTAACAAAGAAACCTTTGTAAATGGTCATCTTCGCTTTCCTCTGTGATAGAGGAGCGAAGCCATGTCCGGTTACATTCATATCCCTTTCTTTATAGTTTTATTAATGTTTCCATGGATATTTATTATTTATGTTTGCTGGATTCAAGCTATCGCCGAAAAATTCGACGTCTGTCATTGCTTTTTTCGAACGAGTCGTATCAACTAAGTTTCAGTTCATATTACTTGATAGCGTACTACTCCTTATTTCTTTTAAGAGAAAGAGGATTGCAACGGTTCAACTACCTTCTCATTAATCTCCAGTAAATAGAATTGTGAGGGAGGGCGAGGTTTATTGTGGATGACGAATAGAGGATTTTTTAACAATAAGGTAGATGAGTGAGTTGTTCGTTTCAATGCCACAGAAAAGTTGTATTATTACCTGGAAAGATAAGATGTACTCGTGTTTATATTGGTTGGGACTAATCTAATATCATATTAACGTAACTGGGTCCAAGAGTGTCAACTGCTGGTCTTGCAGTAACCCGCGCAACAGTTGAAGAACTACAATGACCAGCAACAAAGGGGGTTGTGGAGAGATCTAGCAATCTGATAGTTAGATATAAAATCGGATACACGCTCTGGCCTTGTTGGTTATAAATTGGTTCTTAAATATTTACAACATACAGCTGATTATTTTTCTTCAACCCAGATGTTGTTAGGATTGGAAAATGTTAATCATAGTTGTGGTATACATAAACAACAATAATTACTGTTCTTAGTTGTAACAGGCGATGTCTGTCACCTGGCTGATGCCTTAGTCACACATGGTTTTGCCAGGTATTTTGTCAAGGTTTTATTTATTATCATTTATTCATTCATAAGTTCTGCTTCTAATGCTGCCAAGAGATATTAAATCTAAATAAGTAACTTCTGATAAGTAGGAAGGAGGCGTTTGTTTCAATGCATGGCGTTTGGGTTATTAATTGTCATCTTACGATATCGTTCATGCCTGTGCTGATCGTTCAATCCCAAGTGGTGCTCTATGTTGAACTATCGTCGAGGATTTACATCGATGGCGATGGATCTTGTGATTGATATCCGGTAACAAGCGGCAACTGATAATTCGCTGATTCCTCGTTAACGCTACCTTCATTGTCTACTCAACCGTCCTTAACTTGAACGATAGGTTTAGCACAAGTTTTGGTTTTACATATGTTGCCTGAAGATGGGTCTTTAAAGCAAGTTCGAAACGTGACAGCAATTTCTTCAAGCAATTTGTACCTAAAATCTGGATGGTAGTCTCAATTTTCGATTTTGTTTGGTGATGAGTAATAGAAAAGTATGAATTTGATTGTTTTGTCTCTCATACTTGCCGGAAAATTAAGGAGTTCAAGTTAGTTAGAGCTTCAAATGCCTGAATTTGGAGAATCTACTTACTTCGAAGTAGACTCAAACATTGTGTCAATCGAAGAAGAAGAGTACAGTCATTTATATAATGTTCGAATAACAACGATCGCTCTAAAACTTCAGCAGTTCTTTAAATATTATGATTTACCTTCGCTGTCAGATCGTTGAGAAGATCGCAATTGGTGGATTGCTCTTGTTATGCCTCGGACCAGTGATGGGTTTGCCTGCTCATTCCGCGCATAATTAATCATTCAAAGTTGTTGCGGTTGTGGTTCCGTTCCGAGAGGGTTGCAGCGAACTGCTTGAGCTTTAAACGCCCCTTACTTGTGGTGGTGTAAAAGGGCTACTTGTGTTCTACTGTATGGGAGATGTAGTGGGTATAGAGCACTGAAGAGTTTAGAACACAGGAGTCAATCGCCCTTAACAGCGAGGGTGAACTCGGTATTTCTGGGTATGCCTAATCAGGTAGTAAGTAGTTTGTGTACTTGGAGTCAGTTGTCTCGAATCGAGAACACGGACAGGAAAGGTGTGTAGATATACAGTGCATTAACGGATTATCGGTGATTATTTTGATTACGTACAGTTACGTGATTCCAACCGTGTTTGTGGTGATCTTAAGAAACGACACAGTTTTTAAGGTACAACTAATAAATTTGAATGCGTGCTATTCCACTAGAAAATGAAAAATATTCACTTTAAAATTAATAGGAATGTAGATAATAATCTTAATTTTTAATCCCCCACATAGTCGGTACAATGATGGCTGGTTGGACCTGGAACCTCTTTTAGGGATCTCATCGGTGTGAATCAAATTTCATTTTTTAACATATTTAAGTATATTAAAAGGAGAGAAATAATCATTTCAAAATATTTCTGTAAAAGTTTTAAACTCGGACAGTACCACTCGAAAGTAAGTTGGTATAACCTCCTCATGCAATCAATACAAGATATTCATAACTCAAGTAAAACATTTACTTAGATCCATACACTAATCTTTTACTTAGTTTTAGTGATTCAAATGTAATGATATCTTAATAAATAATTAAGGAAATCCAATCGAAGTTTTCATTTTAATTGAAAATGTATATATTATTATGTGAGTTTATTATTGGATACTGGATCTAATTTTATTCGTATTCCAAAAATGTATTTCAAATGTAATGTAATTTGAAAATTAATGAGTATTGGTAACCTACAACAATTAATAATGTTTAATGAAGTGTATTTTTAAGGCGATTGTAGTTTCTATTAACTGGAACCTGTAACAAAAACATATAACTGAAAATAAACTATTTCTGATTGTTTATCAATAGTTTTAATTAAAAAATGTCGAAACATTCTAAGAAAATGCATTTTGTCAAGGATTATTGTAAGTATTTCTTATGAAATCATCTCTTCTGATAGTCAAACTGAACAGCTGTCGGTGAAGCAATAGACGTTTGTGTTGGCATTTGTTCTACGGTAGTTAACCTCATAATAGCTTGCTGACAATAGACTTTAATACGCTTTACTGCGTTTTATTACTGTTTAGCTATATAAAGATTGACCGATAACATGTTTGCTTTATACATGAATAATAATCATCAGTACTAAGAGAAACCATATTCAATAATGGAATGATGTTTTTTTCCTCTTGCGCGATGAATTAAATTCTATGCGGAGAAGAATATCATGTAACTGGTGAATATTATCATGTTACTCAAGATTGAGGGTAATACACGAGATACATATGTTTTATAGATATACATGATATTTCCATGCTATTCAGCATATTTATTTGTTTTCAGGAATTGAATTTTGACATTTTAATCAATGTGCAATAACTACGGTGTTTACTCTAGTTGTAGTTTTAAACATATCTATGTCGCTGCACCGCGTATTTGTATAGATCTAATGCAGAAACACACTGCTACAGAAATCACATCGAAACATGTTAAGGTGTTCATTAACGAAGTTTTCAGTAATCTTTTGCCATGGTCTTGACCTAACGAACTTTAAAGTTCAAATTTCTCACATGACGATGGAGGGACTGTACTACGGAACTTGAACTGTACAAGCCACAGCTCATTGGATTTATTAGCTGCATTTTCGGATTAATTCTTTAACTTGGAATATAAATAAACCGATTATAATGTTTATTAACTGACCAAAAGCGATTTTCATACTGCGGTCATTTTCCTGCATCCCGGAATTGTCAATTATGAACATTAGGCCATTACAATATGGACACGTTTTTATCGTCGAATGTATTTACTATGATGGATCATATATGGAGTGATAGTTACACTCTAGTGGTCTATCCCCTGCTAGTATATGTCGAGCGACTGATGACGTCACGACGTCAGTGGTTATCAGTCTTGTTAGCTGGTATCGGCGGCGCGGCTCACGGTCTCTTGTATCACTCGAACACCCATGTCGTTAGTTATCTTACCAGCTCTAAAACTATAGTGCTCGTTTCTTTAATTGAAAATTAGTGTAATCATTTTATGTTAACTGTAGAATATAACAAACTATGTTTTCACAACTGTTTCCATTTAGTTTATCATAATTCAACTGATTAGCGGTATAATGTAATGAATTTAGAATTATTACAATCAGATTAATCAATATTGAATACAATACTTGTAATAAATATACCGAGTTTCCCACGCACTTTTGAGTTTCTATTGCTTGCTCATTCCTTTACCAATAATTTTGAAACTCAAGTTTTAAACGGGACCACCATAGATGTTTTGTTAAAATTACAACTGTCTGACTTTTGAGAAGGTGACCAAAAAAGAAAACTATTTTAATGTATCTGTACGATAATTATTGCAATAATGTAATATAACTGACTGTTTAACAGCTGTTTAAGTACAAATAGTAAGTACAAAATTACAAAACATTTATAATACTTTTAGTCATTATTTGTAATGACATTGTATAAAAGCAGCACCGAAATGTAATTCAATTGCTTTCCTCTTGGTCGGCATTTTGTTTCTTTAAGCATTGGTGAGTTGTAGTTTGCAATAGTACGATAAACCTGTGTTTCCTTAATTTTTTGGTTTCAAATTATCTGTGGAGCAAGCAGTACCAATTGAAAAGAGTACGTTTAATTATTTGACACTCTTTATATCCGATATTTAAAATTAGATAATAATATTTAAATTAGAAAATTAGGTAACTAAATTTCATGTTACCATAATGTTTGGGGAACCAAATTTCAATATGCGTATCTTAGCTTAAACCCTAAAAACAAGATACTACTTGTAATTATATTGTATTAAAAGATTTTTGGGGCTTAAAGCGGCTCAAAATTTGCCATAAAACGATGCGATGATTAGTAATCGCTATAAAACCACAAACCTAATGAGATTTGCAATAAGATTTGAATAAGCTCAAAACAGGAACTCTACAACAATTTTTCGAATATTCTTTTATTCAATTAGAGCACCCCAAGTAAGCCAGACACAAAGCCATAGCCCATCGTGTTTCATTATTGTACACAGCGTAAACTGTACAGAAATTATAACCTTGCGTTGCGTTTAAATGTACATCTCTTACACTATTTAAAGATAGTGCCAAAAAAGTTACGTTTTCAATAATTAAATCTAATTGCAACAAACATTGAGTACAACAGGCATTAATAGATGTTATCCCATCCAATAATGTGAATATAGTTGTATTATCTTATCAATAACTTTGTCGAGAGGTTTAACATACGCATTTACATAATATAAATAGAATATTAACAATTTCCGTATTATTTATCTGAACACTGAATTTATGTTTATCTTATCATTTTCATTTTTGTCAAAGGATTGCCTAATCGAAGTCAGTGAACTGCAATGCTATCTTTATTTGTAATACTGTAGACATAGGAGATTCTCGCCGCTATATGGCAGTTATTTATAAGGCATTATTTTTGTGTTTTGTGTTTGACTAATACTTTTTTGTTGTGAGCATAAGTTTTACATGCTGTTTGACTCAGGACCTAATAATCTGTTTACGAAAGTAGTATATATGTACAAGTGATATCCGTGAAAGTAGCTAGGAATATTATGAAATAACGATTAGTAACCTAGTAGTATGTGTTGGTAGATGCCATATTGAGTATGTGTTGCTAGATTGTACGATATTGAGGTTGAGTGGTAGAGACGACTTGAAAGTCTTAACACCGCATGTTAAATAATAAATTTATTTTAAATTTAATGTATTGCACAATGCAAAACGCTGCAATCTCCTGCCCACCATCAGCTAACACAAATTCAGTTTTAAGATTTCCACCAATTATTTACACTTTAAATTGATGAAATATAATATAACAGAGTTTAATTCAGCTTCTATAAATAAAAATAATCAATGTTTGATACTTTGATTCATTTTGTATTTTCGGTTTGTTATGAATGATATAAAATATAATTCCCTAGACAGATTCTCATGAGCCTATAAAAACATAAATAAAGTTTCGTCATAAGAAATTAAAACATAAAGTTAATAATGATAATGTTTCACCTCAATAATTACCGCCATACGTTGAGGACATTACTTTTAGATCGTTAAATATACCAGGTTTAATGAATGCGTGTCTCACAATTTCCAATGTGGAATAAAGAGAAATGAAACACAATTAGTTTGGAATTCGAGTGACCATTTGAAGGAAACAAGACAAATTGGGGCATGTCGGTGTGGTAATAAAATCCCGCGTTTGACTAGAGTTCAAAGGAAGAAAGATTAAAACTGCGAAATTGTGTTTTTACTTTAAATTGAGTGAGCTGCAATCGTGATTTACCCTTTTAAATTCCTTTTGTTCAGCCAGCAATGTTTTTTCGATGCTAACGATTTCGTAATCCAATAGTTTCTTTGTCAGTACGTGTCCTCTTTCACAAACAAAGGAACAAATATAACAATCTTTGCAACGGATTTAATCTCTTATATTTTTGTTATAATCGTCAACTTATCCATAAAATGAATACTAAACCATTTTACATGTAGTTCTACTAGTAATTGAGCTGATCAAATACCTGAATGTACTATGTCCTCCTGATGAAGGTTTAATTACACCAAAACGGAATCACCGTACACATTTACGACGGTTGAAGTACTAATAATATACCAGTATATGTTTTCTTGATCACGATACTAAATGTATATTTTCTCCGGAATCCATTTGATAGTATCGAGGAAGTAACCTTTGGAGGGGTGTATCGACCCTTCCCCCAGAGGCTGTTCGAAGCTCCAACTCCGAGAGAAGCTCAAATATTTATGATAGCGAAGGGGGTCAAACGATATCTTGTTTTAAAGGTCCCGAGACAATTCAGAGGCGGAACTTTGCACAAAAAGAGATTGAACAAGAGCTCGAGACATACAATGTGTTAGTGTCTTACTAGATTGGCGTTTCTTACCACGCTGGTTCATACATTTCGATTTTTTCTGCCACTAAAACATCGAGCAGGTACCTTGCATTTCTCTTAAATTAAAAAACTTTAATAGATACAAAATTCATACAAAGGTTTTCACAAAAATGAAATCTGTTAACAGTATTTTATACAAAATGAACAACGAAATAAAAATAACCTATTTAAACGTGGAAATTATCTAACTCGTCAAGTAACACACATTGTTATAATGTTTTCATGTCATGGTATGACGCATTTAATTCTATTACAACATAAATGTAACCTTGCCGCAAGGGTAATACAAGAAATGGAAAAGAGTGTTTGTCTGTAAGTACTATACTATTGTAGTCTATGTATTGTAAAACACCTTTCCTGCCTTAAAATTTGAACACATTTTCGTATCAAAATAAAAAAGTGTAGATATTTTAAGTGGTTATTTTGAGCAAGTTTATATCCAGGCTTAATGAAAACTGCTCAAAATAAGGTTATGAAGTCATATTTTATATACGTATGTAAAAAATTATATTTATGGCTGTGTCATATCTTCAGCCGTTTTATATCATTGTTCTGATTTTAAAATGGCCGAAATTATTATTTAAATGTCCAAGAGTTCTTCAATATATTTATATATCTTATTCACAAAATAGAGTAAAAGACAACGAAGAATAGCTACTATAAAGCCAAAATAATAACATTCAATTTACGAATTAAACTGTTAAAGCATTGAATAAAAAGTTAATCGTAAAATTTACTTTCACTATTACTCTAATTAGCTCCATGTAAGAACACATGTTAAGTTCTGGTGATATTTTCATATCAGAAGTGCCAGTCCCATCCAATCTCTAATGTCAACAAAGTTACTTGGTCTGTATGTAGATAGTGGGGCTCCTGAGAATTCAGTGTCTATAAAGGCTCTGTTTAATGTGGTCTGGCCTCAGTCGTCTTTCGCCAGTTACACCAATTGCGAACTAACGCTCTATCGAGCCGTTCTCAGATCTAATGTAAAATCAATAATAAGGCAGCAGCTTAAACTTTGAAAAATTGCTAAGCAATGAATACTTATAACATAAATATACAACGCATATACTTATCACTATTATAGCAATATTTGAATAAAATAAAGAGTTTTAGACTACAATTTACGAGAAATTTACAATAATTAGCCTGGCAGAATTTTATGACTGACTGTTGTAATTAATAAAATAACTTTTCATAGTTGTTGAATTAACAAAAGATAAGATTTATAGATTAAAATGGCAAACAATTGAAGTGGAAATGCGGCAGTAATGTGAGATTCAAAAGCAGGAATCTGAGTTCCCTGATTCCCGGACCAGATTCGCTTATCTGATAAACATGATTAAAATAATTGTTCTATCTAGCAATCGAATTCTATGTATTATGTTATTTCAGATAATACAGTTAATCAGTACAGCGATCTGAATACAATTCTTTCATCCCCTGAAAAATAATTTACTTTTATATTGGATATAAAAAATGGAGAGCTGAGAAGGGAGGACGCCAAATCAGCAGTTCGGATGGTCTCAACATTGCTCTCGGACCCGCTCTGTGAACAGTTTGATTTATTTTCAAATTGATACATACTTATACATGACAATACTTTAAAGGGCCCTACAACCTTCTCCCACTATAAAAAGTTGTATAAATCTATGGAACCATTTGAGGACATTAATTTTACAACCCTTGTCAGACAATTTCATTGAATTCTCCAACGGTTTATAGGGAAGTAAATGTATCTCTTTACACTACCTAAGATTGATTATGTATCTAAACCCATCACTTCGGTATATTTTTTTATTAATTTGAGTATAATTAGATTTGCCTAATGATCCGTATAACTAAATAAAATCACATTATTATTACAACATTTATTTATTTATTATTTTATAAAATGTAGTCCGAGTAAGACATAATAAACCTTGGCAGAAATGAAATGGTTGGAATTCTGGTGTCATTACCGATGATTGTATTCCAAAATATTGATTCCAGTTAGAACTACTACAATTTATAACTTACTGACCTAACTGTATTTCAAGTTACCAACGCCAGTTCGGTAAAACCTTTTAAGTACTTAGACTAATTATCACCAAGAAACTTGAGCTGTACTACAGTGGTATTTCTGGCGGGGGGTCCGGCCGGCAGCAGTAAACTGTAAAAGTGTGCCTGATAGAACACTAACCGCATTTGTGCCGTGAACGATGGATTATTATTATTCGAAACAGTGTTCACAAAGGCTCTAACGAACAAAGAAAGGTCACCGATGCTTCGCTTTGCTAGCGGTTAGTTTGCTCGCCTCTGAGTGCTTACTAGAAGCGTCTCACGAAAGTGGACTTAGATTTACAATTCCTGGAAAAAAGTTGAATACATAATTTTTCGAGTAAATTTAGAAATTGAAGGTGTAATTTTATTTTATAAAACATTTACTAGTAAAAGAAGACTTTATGCACTCATCATCAATTTCCCCCCAAAACTGGATTTTTCAACTGTCTAACATCTCAGTTTCTAAAGTATAAGAAACGTTGTGTCCACTTATGTTAACGAGTTATTACGTGAATCTACAATTCTAAGCTATTCACTGTCTTGAAGAAGGACACTAAGTATTCTGATAGAAAGATAAAAAGCCCCAATTAGTCGGTTTACAGTATTGATAGAATACAATAAGGGGCCTAGTAATTCTTATCCATCGATTTAAGCTTAATTATTAATCACATATTTTAATTATTAATCACACAATTATTAATCGATTATTAATCACATCTGGCTCTTATGAAAATAACAGTTACTATAATAACCAATGATCTTTAAAAAGAGTGTACTGTAAAAAGTTATGTTATATACAAAAACACATGTTTATAGTGCCATATCAATATGTAATTTAAAAGATTAAATTCTTTTCCAGACATCCAGGCTGATTCAACTTAACATATTGTAAATTAGTATTGATCAATACAACATAAAAACTATTTGAACGATTAATTGCTATTTAGTCCGATTATTACAGTGTTTTTACTCTGACAAATGTTTAACAAAATATCTGTATTATTACTTCCTAATACATAAAACTAGTTTTTAAACATACAGTACATAAACATTTTATAAGAACTAACAAGTTTGAGGAACCTCACTTGTACGAGTGTTTTTGTGCATTGCTCAAAACTAAACTAAACCGTATAAAATTTACAGGAATTAAAAAATGATGAATTTAAACAAGGTGTAATATTTAATGTTCCGAAATTAGTAACATTATTGAATGCACTACTCCTATTGAAAAGTGGAAAATGTCATTATGTTCATACTCAAAATCATGAAATTGTGAGTTTTTGTTATAAAGATTTCACTCTGAACGTCAGAAATAAAAATATTTCTGCATGTGTATACGGAATAAGTGTTCTACAGAAACATTCATAAGCGGTTGGTAATGATAGTTGTGAATTATAATACTATATTACTCTTATAAGCCTCGCCTTCGAGTTGTATATCAGAATAATCCTTTATTTAAAGTTAGTTTTTGACGATGAAAATTTTTCGCTCGAATTGGGATGATTTTTTACACTCGGAGCCTCTCTTAATTTCATTAAAAGAGAGTAAATTCGGTCCTTTTATATTAAATTATCAGACCGACCACTCAGTCAATCTTCAGTTGAAATTAGGCAGTTTTCATTGCAAATACTGACAAAGGACCCAAAGAATCACATAGAGAGTTTAAAAAATCAATACCGATTCACAGTAAGAAATTCATGTACAATGAACCCTAGTAAAAAAGAGGCAGTCTGCGTCTTTCATGCAGACTCTTGTTAATGCTTTAAACTAAATTTTCTTACAAAGTCCCCCTCAGCCGATAGCATAGGAACTACTGTAGTTGAATGGTAACATCCTGAAATAAAAATAACGTCCTGAGGACGTATATCTCCTATAGCGTACTATACATCTTAAATTTATCGTCAGCGTATATCTATGAGAAGAAAAGTATAACAAATTATTTCTTCTGTAATAGTCTCCTCCACTAAACACTACTCCAGGAACAGTCGCACGTAATGCAGCCTGGAGAGTGGGCTCTTCTTACACGGGAAAATCCAAAAATCATAAAACACCACGTTTTATCTAAATAACTCAATGTAAAACAACAGCATAGTTGACTAACATTTCAAATCGCTTGACATATCTTCAATGAGTTCTTATTTAATGACTAAATCAGGACTGCTCCAAAGTCAGCACATTCGGTACCTCCTTCTCCCATTTAGTCCCGATTTGGTTTATTTTTCAGTAGGGTAGCTCATAATGATGTGTTAAAGCCATTTCACTTCTAAAATGCAGCTGAAAGGTATGACCTATATCCATCAACCATTCAGTAGGTAGCGGCATCTCTGTTGTCCCCTGTTGTTGTAATTTCTTAAGGCTGATTTCCATTGCTTCCACTCCAAAGTATTCAAAACGAAACGCTATTTTCAAGAAATGTTTCTGTAATGCCAACGATCGAAACAAATCTTTGAACGTCTGCGATAAATTACCCACTGGTTTTATAATTAATAGACTGGAGTTACCCGATGCAACATAATGTGCTCTAATGTTATTTATTAACATATTCATTATGAAAATTCCTTTCAAACGTTCGGAAAATTAGACTGGGACTACCTCAAGTTCCAATCGTCACCACTGTTCCTCGAAATTGTGAACGATCTAGATCTGAACTCCTTATTCATAGGATTTTATGATTTATTAGGACTTCTGTTAAACATATCTTCCAAATTATATAGAGCTAATCTCTTTCTAAGATACCTGTCTTCCTTCTTGAATAAGGAAATTTATATAGGAAGTATCGATGCTCATCTTTAAAACCATTTCATTAATCGATGTCCATGCTCCCTACTACGAAACGAGCAATGAGGATGGCTCGTTGTTCCAACTCATTATAATAATTTCTTTAAAACAATGGTGTTTTCAAAAATCGGACCGTTCCCCCAGCTAGTATTAAATCATTCTTCCATATTTTGAAAATATACTTGGACAATTTCTTAGTATAAAGGTATTTTATTATATCGAAAAAGTGTTTTTTGATTGGATATAGTCATTATTCAATTTGACCAGTAGTTCACGTTTACTTGACTGTGCTGAAGACAACATGAATTGAGTGGTTAAATTAAACAATCGTATTATATTACACTTATATGAGACAGAATAAACCTTTCTACTCAGTGCGGACATGGCTGGTCCTTTTCTCCGCGTCTTGAGACCCTGACGTTGTCGATGCGTCATTATCCAGTTTTTCCCTTAAATCTGACTAACCTAACTAACAATAAATCATACCACGTTAAACGGTACTGGAAAGGATACATATCCTTACTCAGTGTCGAAATGGCTGAATCTTCTGCTCCACACCTCCGGCAATGTAACCTTGGCCATGAGCCACTAACGGTTTCTCCTTAGCAACTGACTAATCAATAATAACTCCTGCTCATTTCTCTATATTCATGGACGTAATGCAACTTCCATGTGGTAGAGCATCGGTTGACCTGTACGAGAAATGTTCACATTCCCTTGGTTTTGTTGGGTGGTTACAGACTAATAAACTATTAGACTATTTTTACCCTTTCTAGCCTCATTATTGATATGATTAGAATTTTCATTCAATTGCAAAGTATACATAGTCAAAGGTGGAGTTTTAAGGGATAGTAAGGAAATAAATCAAGCAACGTCAAGGTTTTTACTATTTTACTCCTTATCTCTAAATATTTTATTGGGATTGTAGATTAATTTTAGTACAGAGTCCACTGCTAGACATCCTTCTGTGAATTATTTACACTAATACAATATATCTACGTATTTTTATACACAATGAAAATGTCTATCTAATTGCACATCAAAGTGTTCAATCAGTCAGTATTTTTCTTTATAGACAATAATGTTATATAGAACATTTTCAAACAAGATATACAGACAAATAACGAGGAAGAGAATAATTACCCCTCAACCCATGCATAGAACACTAGGATGGTTGTTGCAGTTGTGCACAAAGCTCATTATTTCGCCCCTTGTTGTAAGTATAATAGATAGATGTCTTCCCCTATTTCTATACACCATGGTGTAACAAACCAGAATAATAATAAGACTCTGAAAGTACGTTTTAGGAACTTATGATACGTGTACTTTATAATTTTCGTGAAGGATACTTTGCGCTATTCCACAATATACAGAATTGAAGATTTTCAGAATTGAATAAAACAATGACTTTATGACTAAATACGAGACTAACTCTCATGCAAACAAATTTCATGGCTGAAGTGAACTATCTATTTGCTTTATGCCAAACAATAACCGGAAGGACTAAGTTGTAATAAAATAAAATAAAATTTTTAGTACAAATAATGAAGTAATAAATATATATAATAATGAGAAATCGCAAATAGTTGTTTTCTCGTCATCATGGGAATCTCTCGTTTAATTTGTAAAGATTCTTAATTTTATAATATTTAGCTTCAACTCACATTGAATTAAAAGAATTAATTGTTATGCTTAACACGTTTTAATTTATTTCTGTGTCACAGTATATTTAACTGCGGGAACCAATATATTAATTTCAGAATTGTATCAATATTTAATATAATGCATGTATTGTTGTGACAACTTATCATAAACATAACGAAAATAATCGTTTTTCCGAATCCTGTTGTTCTGGAACCTTCTATTGCTGATCTTCTGTTGTACACACGTTTCCCAGGCAAATGATACAGGTAGTTCATTATATTTACCATAGTCAACAGGATGTCCTTAAATTGTTTAACAATGTTATCAGTGATGTCTCAAGTTTAAGGAGTGATAATTATATATAAGTGAATTATGTAAAAATTTTCTTTGAGCAGAGTATGTTACATAGTATATTAAACTATATAATGTGGTAGTATTTTTAAGATATTTTCAGATATCAATGTCATGATTAGGATGAAATATAAAAATAAAACCTTTTAAAATTAGTTATCGCTTTCTTAGTTTCTTAACACTATTAAACGTTACATAAGATAAGTATGCTTACATTTTTATTACAAATACCATGTTTGCTGAACTTCGGAGTGCTCGTGTTCGCATAGAAATTTCAGGATCTGGAGTTCATTCTGGACTCATCCTTTCTAAGTTATTAACTATTACAGAGAATACCGATATATAACAACCTTACTGCGAGGATATGGTTTGAACTGGGTATATTGTAGCTATCCAGTAACCCTCGAAACATTTAAGGAACGCAGATATCGGAACTGCACCGTCCGTGACCCACACATAGCACAGCTACTGTGGAAGGGTGGAAATGCGAATGTTGAGTTTATATCCATTTCACCTTCCGCTTAGTGCAGCGGCTGAAATCTTCAAAGCAGACGCAGAATTTATAAAATGTAATCAAAAATAATAAATTACAGTAAAAAAAAATATATAAATACAGACGTATGATCGAAACTCGAGAATCTCATCTTAATCCGTCTATCATTGAACATACTACTATATTTTAATTCACCGAATGTCATGGAAACTTATGCAAAACAACTTATTCTTAAATCGAATAAGGGCGATTATATATTTTGAATTACGTATGGATACGAGAAATTAATTAACTCTTTATGATGGTGTTCTAAGTAATACATATTAAAGAATGTTCATGCAATAAATACGTCTCTTATCTCATCCACTGTTTGTAAAAACATTTTCTCAGTTACTCTCATAATCTCTGGGTATTTTCCAAACATCCCGTAAGAAATGGCTTTTATGGATGATAATAAATAAAGTTTTTAAAAAAAGGAAGGATTACCCACACCACGGTTGGATGCACAATTCCAAGCCCATAGTTCCTTTCATTAGGCTACATGTATTACTATATCACATTTTAAATGTAATATTATTGTATTCAGTTTGTTTAGTAATTTATTTATACGGGGATTTTCCCATTGCCGTCGTAGTTACCCATAAGAACACGTGCGTTAACGCTCAGCCAAATCCATTGGAGGAACATTTATCATCGAACTCGACGTTACTTATACAGAATCGTAGCTCCATTCAAAAATTAAGGTCTATAGGTCAGTTTGATTTCAATATCATGCGGACAGTCATATAGACAGACAGTGATTTTAAATATTCTTTTAACGTTCGTTAACCCTCAGGCAGTAAACATATATTCCAATAATAAATTGTGAAAACATCGAAAAAGTAACCGTTAATACGTATAATATTGACTAGGCATTTCAATTAGATCCCTGCACACTGTAATGTAAATAAAAATGGCATTATAACAGTAATTATAGCTGCCAAATTAATCTTTACTAGGGAGCAAGCCAGAAGCGTAATTGTTAAGAATAAAGTAACAATAAAAATACTTTTAAACAATAACGTCAACCAGTGATAAAATATACCATATTGTACAACGATAAGATAATAAATTGCATAGATTGAATAGTTATAAGCGAGGGAATAACCATTATAGTAACATTACATTATTACAATGCGTTCTGTAAGGACAAAAGGTATTTCAACATTGGACGCGTTGGACTGTAGGGAATTCCTCAGATAGCACTTTTAAATTATTCATGCAGGGATTGCAAGCGGGTGACATTTCAAAAGAGAGAGTCTTGTGCGTAATATATACGGTAAACTTATACGCTTTTACAGGCGGATAAAGCAGATATACCGGATTAGTCTTAAATATGTTGTGGAAATTATTATACACAATTAAGAATATTTTCAGAACGTTTGTTGTTAGAGGTTTGTCAAATGAATACTTAATATTCATAACATTTGTCAAGACTAAACCTATCATATTTATAAGGATAAAAATATAAAATTTAAATACTAGTTTAAAAAAATGTATTTAGTATTTTAGTAAACCGATATCCGGTTAGTAGTACTCTACAAGTTAGAGATGTGGTGTTATAAGAGTTTCGAAATTGAATTTGAAATAATACCTAGATATATTCCTTCTTAAACAATAAACGTAAAGAGTGTACGTTATCAGCTCACACATGAATAATATCAAATGTTAGCATACACAGTACATAAATTCATGTTCCAAAAATATATTATTACTCGGCATTAACTTATACCGATACCGTTTTAAGTAAATTCTGTTACTGTATTTAAATACTCAACGTTTCCTGTCATCCTACCTTACAATTTAGGATAAAGTCTCCGTTCGACATATCGGAATAATACCCTCTTTCACCGCAAAGTTGAAAATCGCATTAAAAATTCAAATCCAATACTCGGTTTGAGCAATTCGTATCACGTATTAGAATAGCTCATCCTTATCGGAAACCTCATAAAAACCCAATGAAACGTAACTAATCGATTTTACTGCTAGCTTTACCCTGTGTTACCTATGGAAATTCCGTATATATGGCACCTTAATCAGCATTAAAGACTGTGATAAATACTGAGGGTATATTGACCTTACCAGTATTCCATCCTGCTGGCCCTGGAAATATACCCGTGATTCATCAGTTCGAGACTAATGGTTTTCATAAGAAATATCGTTCTTTATTTTTCATTTAGAGATGCGAAAAATATCTCGAGTTAAAGTATCCTTGTATTTTAAAGTACACTAAATAATTTTGTTTTTAATTTGTTATAATTTAGACATAAATTTACACTAAATCTCTTTTATTTCCATCGATTCCGTTAGATTCAATAGTAATATGAAAATACCCCGGCATTTTTATTTTTATTGTAACTTCTTGGGGCCCTTTCCCAATGTATATTTAAGATACCAGTCAAATACATATGAGGAAACCGATGGTCACAGCTCAGATTCAAAAATATGTAATTCTCACTCCATTTTTCAAAGTCATGGCTACCAAAACTGGGCTTCTGTTCCCTCTTTTAGGAAATGAGATTCTTGAACAGTTCTATGAAGGTAGGACCAGTCATAATGAATTGAAATGTCCTGATTCTTATTTGGGTAACTTAATATACGTGTAAATTAATATACTTAAGCTCGTATATTGATAAATACAGTGGTGGGTAGAATTAGAAATTTCAATGAAGCATATGGAATTCGCAAGTTAGTTTTTGCAAGCATCAACAACTTGATTAAGAGTGAAACATCAACCAAGCATGGAAGGGATGACACCGTCAATTATTCAACACGGTCAGAGCAATATAGCCAGCTCCCAATATTCGTGGTTACCAAGGTGTTAATGTATACCCTTTCTAAGGATTTTACCTTTCCGTTCTTGAGAACATAATATGCGAAATCACAGGCAGTGGAAGTACAAGACTATTTGTACCTTCAGTGTTGTCTTAATTCTACTATTGATCGAATAACGTACAAAACTAGAGATCTGTATTGAATAGCTACCCTCAGCGAGAAGTCCAGATATCAGTTATTTTAGACTTGTTGTCTCAAACAAATGTTGAAACAATTCACTGGGATTCAAACGAAATTAAATTATCAAAAGTGCAAATTGACTGAAGCTTCTCAGACTATTATAGGATTAACGTTGTACCGGACATATTACGTCCCTTCTAAAACTTACCGTATGAAATTATATGGGGAATCTGATGGTAATTATGTATTCATCTAGTTACAACAATGGACTATTTTAGCGTAACAACTCATGAAACTATTCATGTTTAAAACTATTGTTGGCAAGGCAGAAATTGGACCAAATGTAGTCCTTTGACAAATCCATAGCAGAGTGGAGTGCAATTCGGGCTGGGTCGGCACAGATGTGTTGGCATCATATTTCCTCTACGCCATCGACGCAAAAACCCGGGTCTGACGTTTGAGATGGGCCCCGAGAGACAGCCCCTCCCACCTTCAGTGCACTACATCTTTATATGGACTCTAATCCTTCCAAAACCTGTCAGTGCCACAGCTTCTCCTTCCTCGAACCAAGAAACTTTCCCTCTAGAATATTGACGTCACATCTTACTGTTGGTTAGAATATTTATAAACGCAGCCATAATAAATTATTCCATACCTGAAGTGACCTCTTGTAAAATTTACTTTGTAAAGCATATGTTTAATTTCGCAAATTATTTACACAAATTAATAAACTGATACTACCATAAATCAATTTAGCTATAATTTTGGAATCTGTTAACTAGATCAGGTATTAGTATATAAAATATTTGCTGAATATACGACTTATTATATAATATAATTATTTCTTAAATAGTTCTTAAATATAATTATTTATCGAATAATATTTGTATAGCTTAACTGGTACTCTTTTAAACCATTATTCAATGTAATTAAGTTTAGTTTAATTCGTTTAATTTATTCATTCAATAATTAATTGCAAAGAGTGAAATCTTTGTTTTCTAAAAAAACTAACGGAAAGTAAATACTACTCTTAAAATAGCACAGTGCAGTGTTCATACAATATGTACAACGTCGTTACGTTCACTATCACTGCAATGTAATTAAAACACTTTGCACATATTAATCTTTAGTGTATTAAAACTTCTAAAAATTACAAAAACCATTTTGTATTATTCTTTGCTATTACGCTAAAATTTAGATTAAATGGGGTCTTCGTGTAAGATTCTGGATAATGTATTGAAAACGGGTACACGATCATAATAAAGGTGTTTTTCGTGATGGTCATAGTGCCTATGCGCAGAGAATTTGGATGGAGAATATACATATTTTAAAGGTAATTTATTTTTTATTTATCGTTTAAATGATTTATCTTGAATGATTCCGATAGTCATGGAACCTTCGTACCCAAAACAATCTGCAATATTCAGCATTCTAAGCTGGGAAAGGAACGGTTTGTTGCATACATACTATTTCTGTAGTAAAAGACTTGCAAAGTTATTAAGGTTGGATGTATACCGACGTATTTAGCTGTATCATAACGGTGATTTAATGACATTCCAGAAATACAAAAACTGAAGAACTTCGACACAACAGACGCACTTGCCAAGGCGATTAAATCTACACACATGGTTTACTTGGTCGTTCTATGTTTGTTCTCAACAAGGTTGTTGCTAACCTCGTCAGTAAAAATAATTTTATTATTTGACTGTAAATTATATGCTCGGTGTACCTAAGTTAAAACTGAATTACTGAATTTTTTTATAGTGTTTAGGCAAAATATAATCGGAATATACGATTTGTTCAGGTTTTTTTGTGCCATAATCAGTGGCAGAGTTTATGTTGGTAAGTGGACATTAGCAAATACTGTGAATTTAATTGAGGAAAACACGCAGTTCACATACCTCGGTTTGGAGTTGCCAAAATGTTAATTTGAATACACTTTTTGGGAGGTGTTTTGTGCCAAATCTTCTCCAACTTAATTTTAAAAGTATTTATAATAACTTAATATATTTTTGCATTAAATATTTTCATGATTTTGTCAAATTCGTTCTCTTGCAGTGAAAAATAATATATGTTCTTGCCTAAGAATAACTTCTAATAACATTCCAAACGTTTGACAACAAACAATTTCTCTGGTTTTGCCTTGTGTTATAAGTTTTGGTGACTACATAAAAACTATAAAAGGTAATTAAAGAAAGTTAAATTTTATTTTGAAATAGCTATACCACGGCACATTATTTCAAAACATATTGTTACCATGAAAAACTATTGAAGGATATAAATCGCTTAGAGTTATTTACACGCGAAAGAATACACAACATTAAAAACTTGATTTATCATTAAATGTGTTGCAGCGTGTGTTGTTATTTAATAACAACTATCCTAAGTATCGAAATAGTCATAGTGGAGTGTAGTTAAAAAGCGAAAAGAAAATCTATATTATTACATTATAAAATGTTCACGCAACAATAATAATTCCAAATTAAAGTTAATGAAACTAAATGATTGGCTTCTATGATGGATTAAGTGGTAAAGTCAAGTCAACTTCTAAAATCTTATTCACTTTGATGAAGAACTTTAAAGCAACCGTTTCATAAGAACATTTCTATGAGAAATCTGTTGATATCTTATAAGGATTTTTATTATTTACTTTAAAACGGTCATATTTATTCCAAGTGGGTTTAGGTTCTTGATATTCTCTTAAACTTCAGTAGTAAAATAAAGGTAAATATGGATAAAATTGTTTAAAACCGAAAAATATTTATTACAGTAAACTTATCCTAAAAATGCTATTGTCATGTTTTTTTACCGTTAAAAGTCAATGATAGTTATTCATTCTATAATATACCGGGTGTCCCACGAAGAGATTTAAAAGTTTGATTTTTTATTACTTGCCCATTTATGTACCGTACCTTTTTAAACTCAACGCAATTCATTAAATAGGCTTTAAAATATTCTATGGATATTTAAGCTCTGTAGCAATTATTGAAACAAAATGGTGGCATTTTGAAACACTATACTTGAAAAACAATAAAAACAGTATTTTTAGTTTTGTAACATTATTTATTATCATATTCTAGAGAAATAAAGCATTTAAATCAGAAAATTAAAACATAGCCTATTAAAAAACCTACAATTACAATTCATAATTATTCGAACTGTAATCCATCCACAGCGACACACTGATAACAGCGCTTAACAAATGAATCAGCTCTTACTACGAAATTCTGCGGTATCCGTAGAAGTTCCTCTTCAATTGATTGTTTTAATTCCTCATCATTATTGAAGCTACGAGTATAAACGTATTCCTTTAAGTAACCCCATAGAAAGAAATTATACGCAGTTAAATCTGGGGATCGGGGTGGCCAATCTAAAAAATCACTTGCACGACCAATACAATGGCCATGAAGGTTGTCATTTAGGAGCACCCTCTTGTTGGAAGATTGCTTGATCCATTTCTGGAACCGTAAAATGAGGCAAGACTTGTTCATTTAAAATCTGTTCATACCTATTCCCAGTCATTGTACTGTCTGAAATGTCGTAAGATAGCACCCCATTAAAACTGACAGCTGCCCAAACAGTAATTTCCATTCGATTTGAATAGAGTCTGTTCAACAATGTGTGGATTACGGGTGTTATAATAATTAAAATAATGTATATTTACAGCACCATTGCGGTAATAAGTGGACTCGTCTGAAAAAAAATTGAGTATGCCAATTAGGATCTAGCTCATGAAACTCAACGATACGAGAACAAAATTCCACTCTCCTCTCCGGATCATCTTCAAGAAGATTATGAATTATTCTCTGTACTAAAGACTTTGGAACACCAGTTTCAAGTTCAACCTTCCTTAGTGGTTTCTGTTTACCTGGAGAGCGGAGCATTGATGCGCATACTAGTACTTCTCTTTCCTCATTTGATCCTCAATATAAAGTAATTTTTTACGGCACTTCCAGTTTCTAACAAAATATCTTCCCGCTTGGTTTTATTAGATTTATATGGGGTTCAACTCCTGGGTATGCAAACTGAAATTGTCTAATTGCTTCTGTAATGTGTCCGAAAGTGTCTGTAATGTGCCCACGCACAACACTTCACTTTTTGTTCAACATTAAATGCCATTACTCGACTTCAATATCAGTAAAACTATAATGGGGAGGTTAGGTTATGTTTTTATAGCACAAGCAATATTCTTCAATCAAACAGTTGTTTTCAACAATGAGCGTTATTAAAAAGCTGTTCTTTAAAACTGCAACGCAGTAATAAAATCAGGTAATTAAAGAAATGAATTTTTATAAGAAGCAAAATGGTAAAATTTTCAACATGTCACCGTTTTGTTTCTATAATTAAGCTTTAATTTTCATAGAATATCTAAAAAAATCTACTTTATTAATTGTGTAGAGTCTAAAAATGTTCGGTGCATAAATGGGAAGTAATATATAATAAAACGTTTAAACCTTTTCGCGGGACACTCTATACATATAAAGTTGTAAAACACGAATAAGAAGAAATTACAAAATCAACAACTGTACAAACATCAGACTAATGTAGCTTAGCAATTCGTGTTCATTTTTACTTATACGAGTATTTAACGTTTTATATTATTTACTCAACATACTATAATCAGATCATTGATCAGTAAGTATACAAACCAAATACCTTGTATTTTTGTACAATATAAAACCGTTATTGTTGTATAAATAAAACACTATAGTAACATATACGATATTTGTAATTTTATCATAATACATACTAGTCGTCAAATGTTCAATATAATTCCATAACTGCGCATATTGTAAACCATTCTAAAATTAAAATGAGAAATTATTATTTTAGTAATATTTGTTATCACTATTTATATAGTCCTACGCTTATTACTAGTAGTAATTACTGACTCTTCTAAGAACAAATAATGTTTTACGTGCACTTTTAACAATATTATGTGTAACAGTTTTGCAGAACATTACATTTAATTTAAAACCTTTATTTTTATTGAAAGAGGAGCTCTTCTTATTGGGAAACTTTTCAAAATAAACACACAACACTCCAATAATTTTTAAAAATTAATGAAGGATTGTGTGTTTTTTTTTTTTCAAGAAAATAACTATTTTAATATACCTCATTAACACATTCAGACAGTCTGTATTAATCTGCAACAAGTTGTATAGTTATCCTGAGCCGCAATACACTCAAGTGTGTCTGAGAGTGTTCGTCAGAACATACAACTGTAACAAGCCAAATGTTTATGAATAGTGATTAATTATCTAAAACGTGAATATTAACTGTTTGCCGTAAAGTGTGTATTGTCACGTGCATCATACAAACAATCTATGTACAAGTAGATTTGAATGGCGCCACATGAAAAATAATTCATGTAAATTATGTATTATGCCAAATTTAATTGAAATATTTTCCTGAATTCGCTAATTATTAATGCTGGGGGGTTAATAAGCCCTTTTTATTTGAATATTATAACGGTTTTATGTTAAGATACAAACGGAGTAGGTCAGAGATTCACGTTACTCACAATATTGAATGGCGGCCCTGGAAAGTGACGGGAGGTATTCTATTGAGGCTCCACTTTATAAATGGGCAATCCCGACAAATACTCTGTCTGCTCAATGTCCGGGCGCCGGAAAGAAGTGCTTTCAGGGGTACAAGCAATATTTTCCGGCATTTACACTTTTTTGATGTGTTGTAAAGTATCTTCACCTTGTAACTGATCGGCCAACTAGATCGTATTATTGTTACGGCTGTGAGTTGTAGGATACTTTGTTCAAATCTGTAAAGGTGTATGGATTTAGATAAATGTGAAAATATTGATAATTATAAACATTACAAATTGAACAGTAATAATAAGTTACGTACGAATATATAGACTGTATAATAGAAAAATTGTAATATTAGCTATCGGAAATCTAGTTTGCTAATACAAAATCTGGGCATGATAAGTCAACAGCTACATATATCAATGATCTACACGCCAGTTTTTATACGTACAGTTTTGTTCCGATTTTACCGAATTTTTTTAACTCACAAAATTCACGTCTAGCCAGGTTGTTTTTGCTGCATAAGCCTTATATTTGTTATTCATTAGGGGTTTTATTAGATAATTATATTTGGCTCAATAAGAATCTAATGTGTGAGAATAGTTGTTGCTCCCTAGTTTTTAAATACCCGCTGCATTAGATATTTTTTTTCTTGCTCTGCATGTGATATCTATTTTTTGAGATTTTTAGAAGAAATTTATGATTATTTATTATACACGGGTTTACCTAACTAACTTAAAATTTGATAGTAAATGACAATGGGAAAATAAATGTGCTACTCATTGACTTTCAAACACTTATTGTCCCTAAATCAAAACATTTTCTCTATAAATTGTTTGGAATTTTTAAAATTATATGGAACATATTGGGTTATTTATTACATATAAAGATAACCAGGATGAAAATCAAGCCTTGACTTTCAAACACCATGTATCCAACAATTTAACATTTTTGCGTTAGTAGGTGTTTTTGGGTTTTTATGAGCCGATGATTATTTATTATATGTTTAAAGGTTGAAGCCGATTGAAATTCATAATTTTGGTAATGGGTGTCAATTCCTCTTGTTAGAGTACTATGTTTACTAAAATTTAATAATATAATTAGGTTTGTAAGTGTTTCATCAGGTCTAGATAATATTTTTTGGAAATGAAGTTTATGTAAATACGCAGTACTTCCTACCTTCCAGGTTTCTGTGTTCATGTATTACGCATATAATGTTAAAGCAATTCTACATAACGCAATACAATTACGCCAATAAAGTAAGTGTGGTTATAATACAGTGCATTCTTTCACCGTTATCTTTCCGTGACATTAATAAAGGTAATTTACATTAGCATAGGTATTTACTTTTCAAGTTTTAAAAATATCAGTGAAGTTATAATTTACAAAGGAAAGTGTGACATGAATGTAACAGAATTTTAAATAAAGCTGATTGAAAATAAAATCTAGACAAGTTTGTTGCAGAGATAAAACCTCTTTTAGTACACATTTACCTAAGATACAAAACTCAAAAGAAAAAGAATGTAATGTGTAAATGTATATTCACTTTATAGACTGTAAAAGAGTAGACTTTCTGAAATTGGTGTTTAGATCGCGAAGCTTAACGTTATGAGTTATGAGTATTTTTTTAAATAAACTAATCAACATGTATTTCCAGCACTCTTTGAGAATTTTAAGCTCTCACGTGGTGAGGAAAACGTGAACAAATATATGTGTAAACAAACTATGTAAAAGTTTACTTCTCATTCCCAAATGACATTTTCTCCATGACAATTCACACACCTGTATTTACAAAAAAACTCATTGTCATATGTTAACTATACCTTAAAAGAGTACATTCTTCATAATACATTTTAAAATCATTTAGCATTATTCTCTAAAACGTTGAAATTGAAAAGTAAATGTTATGAGCAAATGAGAAATAACACATATTTGCATAAAATTGAGTTTATATGTGAAAGTTATTTGATACATTTATTTAGCTGGTGCCAATGTAAGAGTTTACGTTTTCGTTTTGTTTGTTGGAAAGTCAGTTTGTCATAACTGAAACTTAATATGAAGAAACTTAGGTTTAAACTTGTAGTTAAGGAACTAGTTAAGGAAATATTGGTACTAAACAAGTCTAAATAAAAATATATAAGCCAGAATTTGCCAAGTATGCATATCCTCTACAATGTCGCCAAACTCTCAAACTAGCAGTATTCCCATGGATGATTTGCTCTATGCTAACATATGTAAAATTGTGGTTTACTCAATACGTTTTTAAATACTAAAATGTTCCTCGACCAGAGTGAGATATCTTATTTAATTTACCTATTTTGCTTGTATACGCTTCGTAAGCTGTCTCATGGACCGCGATGGAAGATTTGTGTATCAATTTTACAAGAACCATCTTAATAATTTATAAGAAAATAAAATTAATTTTGCCCTATTATATGTACGAGAAAATTAGGACTTTGGAAATAAACCCAAGGCCAGTCTCTCAATGCACTGTGTATCCACTCGGTATTCTGATTCTTGTTGCAAGAAAATACACGTGGCCAAGTGAACAAACCTATTTAACAAATTACCATTTACACAACAGGCAGTAGGTCACTTTTCGCAGATGTAATATTATTGTGGTTGTAATATCAATATTACAGGGTCAGAACGCTTAAAAATCCATTAGTGTTATTAGCTTATTAGCTTTCTTCCTTTTCAAATATTTATGCTGTCTTAAAAATTTAACATATTTTACTTTATAAAAATGATAACTTTTTTACAGTTTAAAACACTGAAATGTTCTATTGTTATTTGCATGATACGATTTTAATTTAAAGCTAAAACATAACAATTCCTTTTAATTTGTTCATATTGGATTAAAATTAAACATACAAATTTATACGCTTCGATTAAGCATAAAACATACGAATGTATCCATTACAGATATTTTTTTTCTAAGCTTAATACGATTATACCAGTCTTATGTGTGTTCTTAACGCATTTTACATAGAATTGTTTTGGATTAATTATTTTTTTAATTATAACTATAGAATAGGCATTGTTAAAAACAATGTTCGTATTGCAATGTTAATTATGTTATACGTTAAGCCCTATTAAGCAAAAATGTACATCCCTTTAAATGTCTATTTATATAGTAAGTACTTTATTTTAAAGTATACGTAATGTATAGTATGCATAAATTGTATATATAGTAAAGGTTGTGTAAATAACTGTCCAGAAGACTTCCCCTTACAAAGCTAAATCCAAGGCGCTGCATCGTTAAAGCCGTTCTCTCCTGAAAGATGAAGACCGATCAATCCTTAAGGAAAAGGGCGCAAGGGACACTCAATAATAATGTGCTTCATGGTCTGGCGCTCTGCTCCGCAGTCACATAACTGATCTTGTGTCATTCCCCATTTTTTACTCCAATAGTTACATCACTCTACTCCATAAGCTCCACTGCTTCCGAGGTCCATACCACTTACACATATGTGTAGTCATTTACCAAGTGTGTGTTTCGATCATTAATAGTATTTCAAATTGAATCCCAGTTTTCTTCAGTATTTGAGAAGGTGTTGGAAGAGGTGGTTTTGAGACTTCAAACAACTCATTTCTGGAGGAAGGTAATGAGAGAGTTTAAATGTGGCACGGATAAAATATTAAACAACTCAAAAATGTTTGCGAAGTACCTATCTCTTTGCGACAAATCTGTAATAATAATCTCTATTGCATTTAACAGTATCTAACATTGAATCGCAATTGTCAACTTGTATAGATATTGTAAAATCCATGTAAAGGTTTTATTGCTGTCATAAACTGTATATATTTATACAAACACGCCCATTCCGACATCAGATCCAGCGTTTTTGTCTTGATTTATAAATTTCCCAGCGGGTCATCATGAATTCTTCAACAGAGTAAAACGTTTTAGACGCCAAAAGGAGTTTGGGAATTGATTTTGGTTATTTCAAGTCTTTTAAATTTTCGGGGAGTTTGTTGATTAGTCTAACACCATCTTGCTGCGGGAGGTGTTGAGACAATGTGTCTGTGTTCCTGTGTTCTGAAGTTATCTCTGCCTCTGGTTTCATATTGATGAACAAACCCAGGCACACTTGAACGTGCAGTACATAATCACCTTAGAAACGTAGAGGCAGGGCAAAGTCAGCAGTCCCAGTTCCCTAAAAGATTCCTTGCACGATTCTCTAAAGTTCTACTTTCCAATTACAATGAAAAACTTACATTGATAGCTTTGTTGAGTTTAAAAACTCGTTCCATTTTGCTTTCGGTCCTACCTCGCTAAATGTGCATGTATAAGGCCGTAATAAGGCAAATTTAAGATTTTCGAGGAACAGAATATTGCTAGTTTTTGCGAAGCAAATATACTGAGGTAACTCAAGCACGTATGTTGTCTACATGATTGTTCAGGGTTAATCTTCAATCAAGGAGAATTTCCAACCTCGTGGAATTACTTTCCTCTAAAAGGTATTCGTCCACAAAAACAGCAGGACGCACTGCATGGTCTAGCTGTCGGATAGAGAAATGAACGACATTTGATTTCGACTGGTTTAGTTTCAAGTTTATTTGCGAAAAGAACTGTATACATGAATTCAATTCTGTGAATGATGTGATCTCCAAATCGCCAAGGGATTTATTTTTTTAAGCAAAGTCGTGCCGTCAGAAAATTGAATCAGTTTCCCATGCTGGATTACTGAAATTCAATCTGTCTACTTAAATTAGAAATAAAAGAGGCCCTAGGATTGAACCCTGAGGGACACCTTGAGTCATGCGGAGCTGTTATTATACAGGACCGTGAATCATGAACGATGAGTTCCAGAATGGTTGCATTAAGAATAAAATAAAAGGATTCATTTGTAAATACGTATATATCATCTTATAACAAACACTAAAGGCTATGGGGTCATAGTTTTCGAGCCTGGTTCCTTACCTAGTTTCAGCAGAACTATTCTTTGTTTAATCTCTTCAGCATTCTAGGCATATCAACGGTGTTCTATACTTTTTAGAAGGTCATTGGATACCAGTGTTTCAACTTATCAGAATTGTTTATGAATTCGGAAAATATTTCATCTGATTATTGTACCTTCCCTTCTAGTAATATGGTGTTCGCTATGTCTCTTCATTGGTAAGTGGTTAGAGGCCTTCAATTTTGTATGCTTTATTTCGTTGATCCTTTAGGAAATTTGCCTGTCAGAACAAGTTTTTGTAGTATTACTACTTTCTTTACTCTTTTATTACGTTTTTGATGTGGGGCACTATCTATTAGAGGACTTCATAGTTATAATCATAAGAAAATTCCCAGTATAAATTGCGGGATGTTCAAGACTATACATAACTGTGTGTGACCACTGGATATTTGGAGATTTATCTCAACCATGTTAGTTTCAGATACTTTTGCTACTACGGCTGCTATGAATATGTCACCATCACAGTTTTTATGGCAGAGTGATATATTTGGTCGATATTCTGTCTAACATAAGTCGGCACATCATAAACCCTCTGCCCGATGCGGTTTATAGGGTTACATTCAGAGATATTTCTCCTATCTCCATGTGTTTCTTGTAGCAATTACATCGATTTCATATTATAATGAAGCAATTTTCTGAGATGAGCACAACTTCGCCGTGACTTGGACGTTAAAATTACGTACTTAAAAAATAAACTTGGATCCTTCAAGACTCTGAAAAAGGAAACTTTGTATTTAGTTCTTTAGCTGGTAAAGCAGGAAGGTCACGAGTTGCAACAGTCTAGCTACTGAAGTTGTTGGATTAGCACCGCCCGGGGAGTAGTAGGAGTTTGGAGCTTTTTCTAAGGAAACAATACTATTACCAGCCCCCCTCCTATTTTGAATTTAAACACTCTTGTAGGCTAAACAAAGCGAGGTAGGATATATACTTTATTTCGTTATTCCACGAAACCTGTGCTCTCACCTGTGAATCGCCTCGCTTGACCTTCGCCCATAAAAACATAGTACATATTAAATGCGCACACTTGATTCATACCATTTTGCCGCATTACCAGAGTCTTTAGTAAAAGCTTAGTAATACTTTAAGTAAAGAACATTTTGCATTATAAAAATATGTAAATTACGGCATGCATACCAAATATGACATCAAGTTGGATTTGTCCCCTTATAGTACATTGTTAGTTTATATTGAAATGCCACTTATTTAAATTATGTTAATTTGTGAAAACCAATAACTAATAATTTCTATGAAGCTAAGAATAACTATAACTCTAGATGAAGTATTGCTCATTTAACAAATATTCAAATACAACATTTGAATCTACAGATATGGCTGGACTTATTAGAGAACAGTAATTATAAAACAAGTGTAAAATTACTACATCATTTGTATATTGCCAAAGTTGGTTGATTTAATGTATTCACAATTATGTAAAATTGCTATGGTAAGCTGTACTATAATTTAAAATTATTTAGAAATACAAACTGAAAACCCCAGTTATACTCCAGTTACTCCATTTTGTTTAATACCGAATATATTTAACGGAATTAATAATATTGCATAAAAAATTATATTTTAAGTTTCAAAATAGTCTATTCGAATGTTTTAAATTTGACAACACGAACGCACTGCCTTAATTTTACTGGAGGGGTAAAAACAATTACGTTAGCTTAAGTATTGCGTTATGCAAGGTGTTTATTTTAATTCATTACTGTATTTAATTTAAATAATTGTTTTATTTGTCTCATTTTTTTATCTCAACTAATAATAGTTTTACTCCAATTAATTGTTTTTTTTTTTTTTACTTTTTTATATTTATTTTGTTATTATGTCTATGATTTATTTTGTTATTTTGTCTATTTATACTCACATAACATAATTAAAAAGAATATTAAATTTATACACATTTAATATTTCAACTAGGGAATGTGTTTTTATTTTCGTACACTGAAATGGTTTAAAATTAAGATGTGTATAAAGTTTGATACTATGATGACTAGTAAAAATAGTCTACTTCTGTGTATTATATTATTGCCTCTTAGAAGGGATTTTTCATTCTCATGAAACGTTCATAGCACATTAAGAGTTTACAAATTTATTTATTTGTTTAAAACTCATGTATTTTAATAGCTGTAAATTAATTTTATTGCGGTTTACACTTACGTAAATGTCTAACAAGATTAATTCGGATAGGCGGATTAATCCTGATGGAAATGCAAACCTACCCTTTGACCTTTGTCTTGAGCCCAGTACCGGGCAATGTCTACAGTACTTGTCTGATTTAACGGTGCGATGATTTGTTTACCTTACCTTCAAAGCGGGCCGGTTAACTTTAAAGCCAATGTTCATCAGCAAACAATAACCATCTATTTTAGATGCTGACTTTGAAGTTATTCAAAGCCGTTTTAAGTAGCTCTCTCGTTATAACTGTTACTTGGAATTTTCTTTTACGACACTACGTAAAGATTTTCTTTAAAAAATTTCATTATTTGTAGATTTAGAATTATTCTTCATAATGCCGAACTGTACTGCGCAAACACTGCAAGATCTTTATCGTATTTGGATCAGCAAAATATTAGTAGCCGCATTTTATCTGGTGGTTTTCAGGTTTATGGAGTTAGTCGGTTATCACAGGCAACCACATATACACATTTATTGGGTCGCGATAAGGCACTTCCCCACACATCACACCATCGGAACAAGGTCGTCACTGCAGTAACGTACTATGCACCCACCACACACGTTACATTTATTCTCTTTTTTTACTAAAGCAATTTTTTTATTTATAATTTATCGTTATTACTCTCATTACCTTTAAGTCCGATACAATTACTATTAGTAATCATTCCTCGATCGTTTCAATAAGTAATACTGTAGTTATTATCGTTCTTGAGAAGCACTTACTTGTGTTAAAAATTCATTTAAAATGTTGTATATTACTTTTGAACTAGTAAGATTATCATACTCTTGGTATTTTATAGTTGTTGAAAAGTAATGTTTGTTCGTTTTGTGTATTACGGCTTCATACATAACGTTTCTACTATACAGTGGATTTTTAGTGTTGTATTAAAGCAGTGTCGGCTAGACTTATCTTTAATAATTTTATTGATCATGCAGAGTTGTGCATGCAGCAGACGCTTATGTATTGATCATGCAGAGTTGTGCATGCAGCAGACGCTTATGTATTGATCATGCAGAGTTGTGCATGCAGCAGACGCTTATGTATTGATCATGCAGAGTTGTGCATGCAGCAGACGCTTATGTATTGATCATGCAGAGTTGTGCATGCAGCAGACGCTTATGTATTGATCATGCAGAGTTGTGCATGCAGCAGACGCTTATGTATTGATCATGCAGAGTTGTGCATGCAGCAGACGCTTATGTATTGGTTGACCAATTGTACATAATTTATACGATGGTATACTCGTTATATAGTTACTGTATGGATACATAAAATATAATAATTAAAGTTAGATTAGTGTACAATCTTCACGGAGGTACAAAGAAACGTTAAATAATTAACATTATCTGGGTTAATAGAGTAAAGCAATCAGAAAACTACAAATGTCTATAATGTTAATGAATGATAATAAAACAAATATTTTTAATTCGATATTTCCTAGTTTCCAGTACCATAAGGGATTACTTTTGAATATAGTAGATATTTGAAAACGAACTCACTTGTTTAATATAACAATAACTTTAAGTAAACTGAACAGCAAATCTAACAATACAGGACTTTTAACGTTGTAATTATCAATTTGAATTGAAATTATAATGCTCTTCCGCATGGAGGATAAAATAACGATTTATTTTCAATAAATAGAACCAAATACGTACAAACTTTCTTTATGTTGAATAAAATTGACAGTAACACGTTTCGTTAAGCCGTTTCTGGACTACCTGACAATCCTGAAATATCTAGACCAGGACACAAGTAATCATTATCATCATTTTCTGTGTTGTATTCGATATTTTTAAATATATTGAAATGCTTGAAGTGCATCGAAAGACCTTCTCTAGAGCAAGTTTTAAGTAAATAATAAGTAGGCTGTATAATATTTTGTTATGATAGTATAACGAATTAATATAAATAATAACAGTTAATATGTGAAGATTTTCAAGGTAACAAATGTACCATTATGGCTCATACAAAACGAGAATACTATAATTACTAGGCTATATGATAATATTTAGTTTACTAATCCAGTTATGATGGAAAGCACACTTAAGCCGTTTCAAGTTCCCCCAGCCAAGTCAGGACAGCGATATATTTCTGATAGTTTTTTTTCTCTGTTGTAGCCGGGTGAATATTCGGTATTCGTTTAACGAACAGAACAGCACATCGATAGATAACAAACAAAAGACCCTTAATGGAATGAGCTATGCCCGGAGAGAATGGTCATTGATTAACAGCTTTTGTGCTCATGTTGAATGTGGAAATAAATAAAGCATCAGTGCTGCAATTATGGATCAGTCAGTCAATATACTAGCCGCAGCAGATGATAGTGTGGTGTGCGGTTCTCCTTTAATAGAAAGCATCGCAGACAGAATCTTCTTATGAATGAAGATTCCACATATTCGGGATGGTTTTTTAGAATTAGTTAGGTAAATTAGAATTAGATTAGGTAAATTAGAATAGTTAGGTAATTGTACTTGGATATGTAACTCTTAATGCCTGTACTTAATTACTTTGGTTCCATACAAATACATACACATATTATACGTATATAATATATATTATGTGTACATGAACATATTGCTATTATCGTTCCTACACTTGGACACAGTTATCGTGAACGTTATTACAAACGTACGCGTACATGATGTAAACATCCAATATTCATATAAGAATCTTTTGCTGGATGTACAAAAGCAAACGTAATATTTCATTGCACATTAGAAACAGTCTATAGACACTTCTGTTTAAAGCTGAAACTATAAATGTGTGCTCGTTAAACAAGATTTTTGCGATTGTAAAGTCCTCGTTATCGATGGAAAGCTATGCCAAAACCCCTCCCTAGAATAAGAGTGATATAAGCATTATATTTATAGCCAAACTCATGCTTTATTAAATGTATGCATGTTATCTCGTTAAAAGCGTAAATACTTGCTTCAACGGAAAATAAACGTTCGTTCAACTGCTTATTGAATACAATTTATTTTCGATTTATATCTATAGGAGATACCTTTTTGCCCTTAAATTCTGATACTATTTTTCGTATTTTAGTATTTACTTGATGTAGCTAGTAAATTATTGTTGGTTTCCTTTTCAGGATGGAATATTTTAGTTTCCTCAACAGAAAATGTTTCTTTAATATTACACTCTTGAGATGGAAAGGAATGTATATCCTACGCAGTAAACTTAAGGCGTCATTGTATATCATGTTAAACTATTTACAGAAATATTATGAATAAGAGTGTTTATTTTAGCAAGAAAGAGATTGCTTGGGTCGCTTTTGCGGTTATAATTGAAATGAGGTCACGCAAACTTCAAATCAACTCCCATTAAAGAGTTGTTCAGACCATGAATATTAAAAGATAATTAATAATAAATTTAATAGCTTACCCTAAAGGTTCAATTTAATATTTAACACTTACAAATGAGATTGCAATTGATAGAAAATGTCAAATATTTAAGTTATGCTTTCTAGCAGAGTTAGAATTTAAAATATATGACTTGAAATGGTGCAGTCAGTGATCAGTCAAGTTATAGTTTTAATAAGAAAATTATAGTCTCAGCCTTATCCGTTGTCTTTTCTGTGGACTAGAAATATGAATATCTTTAATATGTTGACGAAAGATGATGTATGGCAGTACCATAGTTTGTATTTATATAAAAATGTATTTTCCTTAAACAATATATTATTAACGAAACGTGTAATTTTCTTAAGATATACTGCATAAAACATTTCTTTTCCTTATGTCAAAAAACATTGATTGTCATTCTCAGAAACCAGAAGGCATAATTCATATATATATATATATATATATATATATATATATATATATATATATATATAATTTCAATAAACATTGAATCGAAAAAAGTACTTGCTCCGCCGGGACTCGAACCCGGATCTCTCACTTGCCGGGTGAATGTGCTACCATTACACCACAGAGCGCTTATTTTTTCCGATTCAATTATTTTGAATTTGGCCGTATCTGTCACATATGCGTTTAAATAAGCAAACTAACATATGATCGGAAGACCAAATACCTGTCAAATGACTTTTATTTATATATATATATGTGTATATATATATATATATATATATATATATATATATATATATATATATATATATATACACACGGTAAAAAGCTTCTCCGACTCTTTAGTCATTTTATCCTATGTGTTTAATTACAAACGTGCCCAAAATATTCATTTTTAACTCGTCATGGAGTGGTAAAAACCGTTTTCCATGTCTTTATGGAAGTTATATTACAAAGCTGCGTGGCTCCGAAAGAAACAACAGTCCAACCAAAAACAGAGTACACAATCTAATCCAGATATTCTAATATTTAAACTATGTAATTTCAAAATAATTATACATAAGTCCAACTGTAGAATATTTCTAATAGAAAAACTAATGTGGTATCAAGTTTAAGAAAGGCTGCGAAAAAATAAATAATTTAAAAAATATGTATTACTTAAAAGTAAGGAAATCAATGAGAAAAGAGTTTAATCTGTAACCAAGCAACTGGATCAAGTTCCGAAAATTCGAGGAGGAGTTTAGGAGCAAGTTTAATGCAGAATACAAAATACGTTTTGTAGTAAGTTGTCTTTAATGCACACATGTTTTGTTTAAGTTACCTACAGTAAAATTCATGCCAAATTAGTAAAACCATATTATTTATAGAGTGATACCCACACGCTCTTGTTTGAGATAAGGGTAATATCACTCACTGTATACCAATATGTTCCGGCTTTTCTAAAACCACTAAAACCACATTGTTTAAAATATGTTAAGAATACAATACAATCTTATCCGTCAGTAGATTGTACTCCCACAACGGTATTGTTTCAGACAAATTTGATTTCACTCACTAAAACAAGGAACTTTGCCGATTTTCTAAAACCACATTGTATAAAGTGTGTTATGTCTACAAGATAATCTTTGCCGTCAGTTGACTGTAGTCCCTCAACGCTATTGTTTGAGACAAGTGTGGTATCATTCACTTTGAAACGAGGATCTTTGGCGATTTTCTAAAATCACACTGTATAAAGTGTGTTATGTTTACAAGATAATCTTTGCCGTCAGTTGACTGTAGTCCCACAACGCTATTGTTTGAGACAAGGGTGATATCACTCAATGTCTAACAAGGCTCACTGCCGCCTTTGTCACGGTACAGTAGCAATTAACTGGCGTTGCTTACTCGAGTACTGCTTTCCCAAAATATTCCTGTTTATTTCTTACAATGTTTGAATTTCTTCTCTGTTATTCCTGTTCTATACTAAACAAGCAATAATGAATTGTACATTAGACGTTATGCATAACGTTATAAATATTATCTGTGATACATTTTTAACACAGAGAAATAAAAGAATAGTAGTGTCTTTATAGTATTTATAATAGTTAACCCATAAAATAAATCTCTTAATTTTCTCCTCCTAATAGAGATCATTGAATTGAAATATATAGCTTCTAAATGTACCTACCGTTTTGAGTTAGTGAGATGTTTAAGGTAAAATGCTCAGAAAATGTTCATTAAAATACGGACGGTGGGGAGATTTATTTACATTTAGCATCTCCAGAAAGTCTTTTAAATAAATTTCACAGGAAAGCTTTTTATTAGAAAACGTAATATGCCTTTCACTTAAAAGTTACTTAAAACCAGAAAAAGAACATCATTTAAATGTGCTAGTGACTGTGGAGTATGAATTCTGATCACACCGGCTCGAGATGCGCGGGTGTGGTGTTTGAGGTGCAGACATCATTTGTCTCGGCAGTCTGTACTTCAACTTTTGACTGGTGAGAGAGGGTGCTTACGTCATAAACTTATTTTGTGTATTTGCATTTTACAAGATTTTTTTGTCAATAATCATTCGTTGACAACAGTGAGTCCTACAATTTCTAATGTTTTAGTAGCCGCGGTAATGAAGTGTCTTTATTGACTACGTGTCTTACACGATTAATATGTAATATGATCCTAGTACTCCATACACACACGAGACAATTATTTCTCATAATGTGAAACATTACATATAAGCTTTGCAGTAATAAAGCGTTATCAGCCGTATAAAGTCTAAAAATAGTTTAATCTGTGTAATAACAAGTAGCTTTTCATTAGGAAATTTACTCCAAATACTCGACTGATTGTGTGAACTAAACTGATTATAGTTTCTTCGCGCGTCTCAAGGAAGGGCTCAACGATAAGATCCTCAATGGGCTCGATAACTGAACAAATCTCTCCTAATGGAGAAGAATTCGTTATCCGATTGTAGCTCAGCGCCGAAATTGTCGGCCAATTGAGCCGATATTTGGGACGAGCTTAATTAAGTGTTGGGACAGTAGTGCAATTAAACTATCATCACAGTCAAGGCTTTTCGTCGGCGTAATGGTTGTGTCAACACCTGTTGCATAGGTCCACACTACGTATTAAATTATACCCGACAGATTCTATATTTTAACAATAGTCTTTAGATGCGTAAGCAAGTAGAAGTGCAATAGGAGAATTCGAGAATCCTCCCAATTCAAAACCTGCTAGTCCTCCTATGTAAGCAAGGTTCTAGTCCTCCATATGAAAAGAGCCCTCTCTTCTTCCAAAGATTAATTTTTAATCTAAGATAAGAATCCTAATCCTAAGATAAGAATGCATATTTTGAATTTTTATACAACTTAATTACATAAAATGTTCTAATATGTTGGTCTATATTTAAAAAACTAACAGAAGCATGGTAAGAGTTGTTTTGTGTTAATTAAGTATTGAACATCCACTAGTGCCTATATAAATAAGTAAATGGTTTAAAATACTATCCCATGATAAAATTGTATCATGTAAAACAGTTATTTTATTTTGGATATCTATGAATTTTTTGGTTCTGGCAAAAACATTTTAAGCTTTTTTAAACGCTCAGAGCATTTTAGGATACAATAAGAATACGCGATTTGTTTGATGTTCCATTCAAATGTGTTATAACGCGTTTTAAACCTCCATTGTAATGTTAACCTTAGTGTACTATAGGTCTCTAGATTAAAAGTTAAAATTATTCACATCTTTAAATTATTCCAAATATCTGTGCTTTTTAGATTCAATATGGAATTTATTTTGATTTACCGCTCTGTTTAAATGTATTTTTTATAAAATTCGTGTAGTAACAAACATTGAGTATATTATTTATATTTGGACTTTGTAACCAAATATATTGACTACATCCTCATATGTTAAATATGATTACACGTACTTTCAAACATGTATTTACAAACTTCATATATTTAAAATCCTCCTTTTCGGTCTTTTAGTTATGGAATATTTCAGTTAAGCATTTTAAAATCATGCACTGCTGCGATTAAAGATAAAACTCATCCTGAGTTTGGGAATATTTACTAAACAGTTTAATTACTTTCCGTGGGGCGTTTAAAATTTAAACTATTGTTACACTAAATAAAATAACTTAAACAGATCACACTTAAGCACTGGAGAATTGATTGTCGCCAAAATAGATGTATATATATATATATACATATATATACATATATATATATATATATATATATATATATATATATATAAAGCATAAGGAGCATTTCTCAGATAAATTCAAAAATAAGTTAACACCTTATTACCTCGGGCCTTCAAAATATTAAACATAAACTGGCCCGATTTGAGTTGGTATATACATTTTCGATCAAAACATTACAAAAGATTGTTCACTCTTTGTTTACTAGAATAACGAGTTTGTGCTCAGCTAAAGGTCGATTAAAGTAAAGATGTTATAGTAAATAGCAGTTCTAGTTAATGTAATAATAAATATTAGTTCTATTGGATGTTGTAACAGCAAGAGTGTTTACGATCGCCTCAAATGTTTTAATTGAAAAAATGTTTCTTTCTGCATATTAAATAAGATTGGCAAACGTATTGAATCATCTCTAGTAAGATTTGGTGATAATTCTATTCAAATGCTTCTTCATTGTTAAATTTTAAACATACTTCTCATTATGCGTACCAAAGTGAACATTAAAAAATGTATAATCAGAAGTATTCACAACAAAATTTAGAAATTGTTATCTCTATTTTTAGTATCAGGATTATTACATAAATATATTTTGCCAAACATTCTTAAGTACATTATTCTTTAAATATCAATTATTATGAGGAAATTATGAAAATCTCAAATGAACTGTAAATTTTCGTTTCAAACGCAAGAAATATAATATTAATAACAATGACAATCCTAACAATTAAGGTTTTCATTGTAATGAAAATACACACTTGGCAAGAAAATAAATGTAAAAGTGTGTTAAAAACAACTGGCAAAGTTTACCCACATGCTGAAAGGGTTATGCTGATACATGAATTAGTTTTTTATTATAATTAATAACATGGATATAACACGCTTACTTTCTGTCGATTTATTCCAAAGTGGAACTTTCAGTTAAATTTTGGAATTTATACATTTTGAAATTAATATTTGGTTCCCACTCGTTCAATGTGAAATCATCTACTTCAGATTGGAAGTTGCCATGCTTGACTGGTGTGAAGTAGCACGGATACGAGCACAAGCACGGTGCGGCAAGCGCGGAGCTTGACTAGGAGTAGATTGTTACTGCAACCTCTTGAGTTTCACGATTATTACACTCACGCTCCCCCCTCCTCACCCTATCCACACGCTCCATAGCTCCGTAACACTTCTAGTGTTACTCAAATACCGTATACTCACTTTTATTAATCGGGTCAACAGCGCCAAAGTTGTAGTGTATATAACGAGCGATGTTGTAATTGCAATTTACAATTGAAAAACAACGTTTGACTAACTTATTTCGTATCTACGACGTGACGTAGGCCTATAAGTTCCGGTCTCTTATTTTCGTATTGCATCGACCCCAAAAATATTAAAGTTTGTTTCAACATAACCGATGATGTATGGGTTTACTTTTGTAAAATGTTGTACCGTTAATATGAGATCTAGTATTAGGTAGTTTAATATGTTGATTGATGACGATAAAAAAAAACAAACAAAAAACAAATACAATACGCCAATCACAAAGAAAACGTGACCGGAAATTAAAAAAATTCTATTTCGTAGCCTACATATTTAAAATGCAAAACAAACTTTTTTAAGATCGTATTGTTTACTGCTCAAGATTTTAAAAGGAAACAATTTTTAAATTATAAAAAGTTGTTACTATCTTCACTAAAGGGATGTTAAAGGTAAGTCGTCTTGTCTCAAAGTATCAAGTATCAAAGACGAGAACTCTTTGCGATAAAGAACCTGTTTATTCTTATTTTAAGTGACTAATGAATGTAAACTCTCCTTAAATAAAAGTTTATTCTAAAATTCAAAGGACAAATTTACTCATGGAATCGTTATATGTCGATTTTACGATGCACAATTTTCAGAGTAAGTTGTAAATTTTATAATAACTTATTGAAAACACAGTTCCTGAATTAGTAATTCAAACTTACATATTACTTTTAATTAAAATGTAAATTTTCATCATATAGCGTGTAAAATTCGCAACAAGTTCTGTTGTGGCTCCATATAAATAGTTTTAGATGACTATCAAGGGACTTTAAAAAGCTGTATATTTCGTAAAGATATAGTTGACTTGTGAACCTACACGAAATCCGACAACAAATGATTGATTACTGCAAAACAGTCATTAACAAACCTTTCGCGTAGAATTGTACAAAGCAATGTTTAGCAAAGTATCGGTGATACAAAACAATTACTACGGAATTATTCTGGAGCTGTTCAGCATTTTATTTGTTCTTAGTGAATTTTATAAGCACAGGATATTATCGCCTAAAATAATCTCGGCCGTTGGAAAGTGGAAAGTATATGAATAACCTTCTAGGCTACTTAATATTAATGGTGATAACAAGTAAGTTCAGGAAACGTGTAGTGCATCGTGTGCGTTTAGTAAACGCCGACAAAATCGGAACACAAATAAAGGAATAAGCCAGTCACAATTAAGGGACCCGCTGAAACTTCAATCAAACCGCTTTACCACGCGCGTTTTCACTCCGCCCGCGCCCCGGCAACCCTGTCGTTATGCTGTCGACCCTTTGGCATATTTAACAGCTGAACGCGCCCTGACGGTCTCCCTCCCTCTACCTCTTTCAGCCCAGATTTCATTGTCAGTAAAGCTGACGCTTTTGCGAATTAGTTTACCCTCAATTTTCATAATGTAGTGCATCGGCTTTCTGCATGGTTTGTAAAGTGTTAATTGAGATCTGAATTTTACTAGTTGAAATTAAACTTTTACGACTCAAAGGGTCAACAGGTAGGAGGCAGTGACATATGAGTACGTTTTGATTTATCAGGGTTTCAGAGTGGTACGATATATAAAGTGTAATCTGCATTAGTGTTGTTACTTAATTTGCGCAGTTATGGAAGAAAGTAGTTATTCTGGGACGATTAAGTAGCATCCGGATTTAGTTCGGAAAAACCTCTAGGAACGTTAGTAACATCATCAACTTAACTATTGCCTAACCGTACCATTATAGTTCAATAACTGAAAAAGTTAGATAAAATTTTTTTATAATAATATATTATTTTTGCTCGCTATATGAATATTCCAGTTATTTAATCTGAAAATCTGTAAAATCATCAATTAAAACTAAACGTTTAACAATAGCTTTGTTCTTTGCAGCTCTCAGTGGTTACAATGAGTAACAACTCGTAATATGTAGAAGACAATTTTGTTTCCGAGTGACGTATCTCGTAGGGCTTAGTGACTGCAATGAGTAATAATTAAAATTAAAATTACAGTTCCTAATAATCAAACAACAGTTATATTTATAAATGGAGTTCTCGCACCCCTGATTCCATTTAGGTAACGTAGCTTGATAGTTGGACAGCAATGCTGTTTCTGAGTGAAGGTTCTCTGGGGTTCCAATGAGTAATTTCCTATTAGATATACGCCTTTTCTGTTCTTGAGTGATTTTTTTAGTCGATCTGGGTGGTTTATAACAGATGTAAAACAATTATGTGATTTCCCAGTAATCAAAGTTGCCTTCGTTTCACGAACGACATTGCTACATTTATTAATGTTATGTGTGTATGTTGTGCATACGATTTGTAATAAGACACGCACGCAAACACACACACACACACACACACATAATATGTATATGTAATTACACTGGTGTATATATCATATATGTGGTGTATATATCATTAAGGATCATAATTTATTCACAGTATAAATTAAGCACTAAAAGTATATTATTGAATTCAGAAGTTTTCTGTTACTGTGGTAAGAGATAAACATAGTACTCAAACCGTTCTTAATTAAGCTAAATGCGTTATAGTTTATTACGTTAAGATGGAAAACTTCAAAGCTTTAAGCCGAATTGGAATGAAATTATTCAGCCTATTACCAGAGATAAAAAGGCGAGATGGTGAAAGAAATTTGCAGCTTGGCAAGATGTAATTACACTGGCGATTGAAGATTTAATCTATTTTCATGTTAATTGTTTTCTTGCTTCTGATGGAGTTTATTAAATAAACTTATTTTATCGTTCATTTATTTGAAGCTTAGTTCAATTATATAATAATTTAAACTTCTAAGTGTTAAAGAAAATACTATTTGTGGAAATCAGAAAGCAAGGAATCGAATAACTGAAACTGTTTCAAATGAGGCTGAGAGGAAACTTTATAGGATTCTATTTGCATAATTAAGTCACTGTAACAAAGGAAGGTGCAATAATGAGCTGCATTTTGATCTCTCTGACAATACCTCAACTTAGTACAGTTATGTCTTGGTAGTTAGCTACTTGCGAAAAATGTTTTGAACTTATTAAATTATCGCCTTTTCTTTAACATCATAATGCTAAAAGTTAGAGATTTGCAGAATTTTACGTTTTTCTCTTAGCTCATAACGGCTTAAGCAACTTAGATAACTTAGACAGTAGTGTCAGTAAGTCCGTCTGTATTCTACCTCTACACGACATTAAGAGTATTTTTGAACCTGAATTCGGTGTTCATTTACGAGTGTGTCTTTAAAGAGGAAGGTTACTGGTTATTTAACTACCTTTGAAGTAGATAAGTCACACTGCAAGCATGTTGGTTGTTTATCAAACTCAAAGGTTGTTTTAAAAGAGAAACAGTGATATTTGAATAATTAAATTCGAACGACACTAACCTGAATGGCTCGGGTTGCTCGTATATGGGGTCAACGAAGGCAAACTCGAGGCTCGACAACGAGCTGAGACACGACGAATGGTGGGGATGAATTGTCGAGTCGTAACTCCGACAGCCCAAGTTATCATTAGTCAAATTTGCTTACGTTCTAGACTCTATATATAAGCGAGCTTAATCAATGTTTCTCCTTTTTATACAATTTTCCCATATTCCATAGAATAGGTGAACGAGAGGAGGGTAACAAGGCTTGTTATGTCATATTGCATTGGTTGATTTAAAATGGCCATGGTCGTGAATAAATACAGAGTTTTTATTTTCTTATAAAAAATTTGAAAATCAATTTATTGATGAGGAATGAATTGTAAGTGTTAGTGTGTAGGTGTTACTATTAAAAAACCCTTCGAGCCTGGTATCGATCCATTGTGAATCTGTTTTATCATTAGTTTAAGAGTTTGCCACCAGGGGACCGCAATTCGTTCCATCAGGATGGTAAACGCCTACGCCCTATTAACTGTTTTTGGTGCACATCAATCTCTCTAGACTTTTATTTACTCTCACGCAAGCTCAGAGATCACTTCGTAGACAATGGAGTCCGACGAAAGTTGTCCAGGAGCTATCACAAGCACGCTTTTTCCTTCCGCAGACTAAGGTTTGGCTCACTTCATCTTTTACCGAGTCCCCGTAAGAGCATTCAGAGTCTCTGAACTCGTATCCTTTCAACAGGAAAGCCGGCAGACCGGTGGAGGATTGGGACAGTTCAACATTCACCTCACCACGTTCCTGCTACAAAAGCTCTACCCACTGACCTCTTGTCCACTGAATTCCTCATGCTATCGTTCTTGCCCATCCTCATTGATGCTTGTGCAGCCTTCGGAATAGCTCACCCATCCGAGTTCCAGTTTACGGAATATACCTCACGACCACGAAGACAGCTAGTTTGGATACTCGCCCTGCAAGGACGCGTTATTCGGGAGCACACTTCCTTTGCACTTTCGACATTTATGCTGGTACCATTCTTGACGCAGTGCTTCAGCCGCACTTAGCACAACCGCAGAAGCACGGAATGCATCATTGCCTGATATGCCACTCATTGCAACAGGGTCACCAATGGTTCATGTGTTCATTTTCCGGCTCGTGAGAAAAGAATGATATATGTTTACCGTGCACGCTTATCCAAGCCAACATTCTCATCTCACTCATTCGACCACTCTCATTATCAACTACTGCTGTGTCTTGTCGAGAGTTCTTGTGGTTGAATCATAGGCTGAATATCGTCTGCGTGTCCCATAAAGAAGCTTTCTTTAGGCATTTGCATCGATGGATTCCGTCGTAGAAACAGTTCCGCTGGCCAGGTCACACGACTGAGCCCTGAGCTGCATCTGTCGCGATCTCCATGGGACACAAACCGTCGGTCGACTAGTATTACCAAGCTAACCTTGATATACCTATGAAATATTTTCAAGAAATAGGCAGGGATATGGTAGTATATTTTAAATGCGACTAGTATTTTAGTTAACTTGTTTAAAAAGACCGCTTTTCGCACGTCCACCTCTTGCCTAACCGCTCCAATCCTAGAACGAGCGGCTTGTAAACTATGTAACCGCTTAGTTAATCCAATGCTTAACTGTTACTGCAACGCTTGTCTCTGTTTCCACGAGCACGTCTTTACTGCTTGAATTTTTTGCAATGTCCATCCAGGCCGGTTTGTGCGTGGACAAGGTCTCTGGATTTCTTTTCTTTCTTGTTGATGTGGATGAAGTGTTCTACTCTATCAATATCCGTGTTGGACAAGTCAATATCATGTACTAAATTTGTATTATGTCAAGCTGTGATTTTAAATATTTCCTCTCTGCTTCTGAGAAAAGAGGAATCTGCCTGAGATTAACTATTACGTATATAATTTTTCTCGCTATAGGGATGGATCAGAAGCAAGGCATCCACTAAGTTATCCATGAGAAAAGCACTTATATTTTGGCCAGCCGACTGATCACGAAGTCTATCAGGTAACCTTGTAACCAAATCCTGAGGTTCGTTGTTGGCCACTTACTTCATTCCCTTAGTATATTTGTTATGAATGATAGCAAATCCAAATCCCACCTCTCAGCCATCCGTGAATACTTCGTGTTCCATGCACTCTCTCCATTGATCTCTCATTATCTTACGCCTGAAACGTATCCGAAACAGTGCTTCCGATACTAAAAGATTGGGATTCAATCAACAACTTTCTGTTAGCAATCGATTTCATGACCAAGATGAGTGAACAGCGCGGATACCTTAGACATTACTAATAGGAGGTAAGGGTCTGGTGATTAGAATCAGCGTAGTCTTTAATCACCCAAACTAGTTTGCGATTGTGATTAACTTGTCAGTAGGCACAAATAACACAAGATGTAATGATTTTAATTGGTATCACGACGAAACTGAGGTGATCTAATGTAATTACGGGCAACTATGATTTTCGAGTCATGTCAGTACAGGTTTTTTGGATATGTTGTAACATTTCCACTGTGATTTATTTAAGCCAAATTATCTAAACACTGATGATTATAGGGTATAGTACTCCAAAATAAAGTAAACCCAATTATTTTCGTATTATCAAGTACTATCAAATTTCAAAACAAATATAATGGAATGTTCACTTGAATAGAATTTGTTAGAGCTTGGAATTCTTGATTCATAAGTTAATAGCTAACAACAAATTACATATTTCTTTATAAAAACCGGTACGACTTATTTCTGGAATAACAAATTATCTGCCATGTAAAGGTGGTTTTCAAGAATCAGTTAACAAATATTTCTTACAGGACGCAAATATTTATTTTCTTGACGTAATACCTCGACACTGATCTTGTAAATATAAAATGGTCACATGTAACTATTGCTAGTTTAGTTAAGTGTACCACCAATACTATTCAAAGCAGAATTATATGCGATAAATTTCGGAAGGAATAATAAAATATAGTTGATTCTGAAAGAATATTACTTTATATATATCACTGATAGGGATGTATTTTAATCGACTTCCTATATTCTCACGCTTTGTGTACTAGTTACTGTGTAAAGAATTGAGTGTAAAGTAAGTCAATAATGCGTAAATACAACAGCGGCAAAAGAATTTCACTGAAGTTTCAGTATGATGAATATATTTTTAGTTTCAGTGCCTTCCTCATCTATTCTTTCATCATCTCCTTCTGAATTCTGCTTTCATTAGTTTAAACTTGTAAAGTTTGTCCAAAATATTACCTCTTATGCATAAGTTACAGACTTAATTAGTTGAGATTCACATTCACAAAGTCCTATGAGGACCACAGAAAAGCGAGTCTTTGTTGAACAGATCTTGCTACTAGACGTCCAAACCACCTCGCCTCGCTCGATCTGAGGTAAAAATAGTCGACAGTCAAGGTTCATCTCTACGTTTGGCGTCTCCCCTAGACGGTGGGTCGCCATCACCACCGCTCTGTCCCCAACATTTACCTCAAGACCCTCCATCTTGACAATATTACTGATTAAAGACTCATTTCGAGTCGTTTAAACGTAATTTTCTGGTAGCAAAAGGCCCGTAACGTGAATCTTCATCAAGGAATTTGTAAAATGTGTATTTTACTTAGGTATTTGTATCCGAATATACCAATTAACACGCAAGACACCTCTATTGTTTTAAAATCGTTATCTTGGCGACATTTGACAGTTTTGTTTTAAACGTTTGACAAGGTTTATTATGTTACTGTGGGCAGCGATTTAAGGCAACTTTTGTGGATAATGAATATTCAAAACAAAATTTTCTAAATTTCCTCAACGAGTTGATTTTGCAATTTTATTTCGGTTAGGTACAGCAAGTTTGTTTTACACGTAAAAATCCAGCTAAAATTTTACAAAACTGTAATACTGTAGTTTAAATGAAAGTTTAATTCATCATGAAGAAAACGCTATGCATCATTGTAAGGTAAGTTTTATAAAACCATAAATTGCTCAATTTTGAAAATACAGTCCCACATATGTAAACATAGACTCTAGAGATGCAATTAAATTTGCAACATGTAACGAGTGATAATCATCATAATAACTCATTTAATGTTCACTGTATTTTATAACGCGTTATGTATTGGCGCTATAGTTTCAACCGTGAAAAAAACCCGTCAGATGTTTGGTATTGTATTTTGTTTTCAATGTGCTGTATTTCTGTGCAGCAAAAAAAAAGCAAAATTACCTTTCAAAACTATACTGAAAATTCCTCTTTATTGGTACGTATGGGTGTATCAATGAAAAACTCGAATAGCTTCCGTTTATTGTAATGGCTGAGCGGATATTGAGGATTAAACAATGTAGACGTTTTCCATATTTGGAACCAGTATGATCCATGCTTAACCTAGTTTATATGGATATCGTGAAACGTATCAGTCTATGAAATCTCTATTTATTCCTTCACTGTGAAATACCTGAATACTTGCAGTGAATGTGCTTGTTTATTGATAATAATGTGATATTAAATTGTTGTGTATTGAACCCCAATTGTTTTTTTATTAGATGCGGCATACGATATACTCCGTTTCAGGAGATAAGAGCATACAATAAATGTTATATGTGTCATTTTCTTGTTTACTTCACGTAATTTAGTATTCATACGGTTACAAACAGTCACAATAGCCATGTATAAAGCAAACAGTCCATGGCCGATTTTGTTTATTAGTCTTTTTATTATTTTGTCAGGCGTATCATCACACAAAATAAAGTCAAAACACTTCTTATTGAATTAAATTTGTAAAGGTTTTTATGAATATTTTCATTTCCACTTGAATGTGAGCTGCAACCAAAAGATAGAATAGAAAATTATAGTTTGATTACGAAATGTATGTACAAGAAAAAAATATTAATGTTCTGTTTCCGAAATCTATAGGCACTCAACAATGAGGGATTAAAAACATTTTTCAAAATCATAAACGAGTTTATACAAAGGTGGTTGGCGCTGCAAAGCGTATTACGTCATCAAACGTGTGAAAAAACTACATAGTCCATGTTTAGCAATAAACATGTAGCTAATAAGACAATTGACCTACACATTGATAATTAATGAACAAGTCAACGAAACTACAAGCGTTGCTGATGCGTTCAACATATTTTCCTCCTCGGTTGGTACTGGTATCCTGCTTTTATTCATTTAAAATTGTTGCCCGATAACAAATCTGCCAATTTTCAGGCAAGTTTTCGAAAATGTTTTGTAATAGTTGTAAATGTTTTGACAAAAACATCTACTACTATCAAACCAGTTAGGATTTCGTATTTGAAATTAGAAAATTGATGCAGTAGTGTGTCTAGTGCACATGGTAGTGAAAGGAATTGGAAGTCAAAGAGATACACTATGTGCGTTTCTTGACTTATCAAAAGCATTCGACGATGTTGCACATGCTGTGGAATCACGTGATATGAGAAATACCACTCGTAGCTCAAGCCGTATCTCAGTGATAAAAAACAATTTGTCCATTTTGTACATGCTGTTGGATGAGAGCGGGTTGGGCCATGTTGTCCCTCAGGGCTCCATTCTCAGTCCGCTACTCTTTTTATTGTACGTCAACAACGTCGGATCATCGCTACATCACAGGCAATATGCCCGTCCAATATGCAGATGAAACGACTCTCTGTTTTAACACAAATCAAACACAGAACTTGGTAACGTTTACTGAACTCAACAAATCGATCCAGGATTTCAATTAGCTCAATCCCAAAACAAATCCAACGGAATCAACTTTATTCGGTTTTATCTGCGAAGGAATATTCCGTTTTTTTATTCTAATGATTGTGTTGGATGAAACCAAGCGCAAAGGAGTCTAATCGAATAAATCCTTGGAATACACCTAGATCTATCTATGGTTGATACGAGATTGTCACGCAGACGCTATTTTGTAAATCTTTATTGATGATGGTGTATTATGGACTAATTAGACGAATCTACTGACACCTAGCCTAGGCTGTAGTCTTGCGGGAAGGGGGGAGGGAGTTGCACAAACACAAATTTCCCCCGAATTGGAAAAAGTGGGAAAACATTAGGGATAAAAGAGAATTAAAGTGAATTAAAAAGTTACATTTATGAATCAGATTCAAATGGAGTGGACGAATTCAACATCTTAGCAATTTCTTCATTTTTACGATTGTAATGACATATACACGTTTGTACATGTTATTATATTTATTATTCATTCTAAATTTTTGATTCAGATTCTATTTAAATCCACTATGGCATACAGTTGTATATCGTTTTGCTTCATCTTGGAATCAGTAATGTGGGTGAATAAAAACTAAATAAACTCCTAATTTTTTACATCAAGTGTATCATTGATGGATTAAAGTAACACTGATCCAGAGGATCTTGATCTTATGTGGCCTATCAAGGTTAGGCAATACTAAACATTTATTTTTGTTTTATTTATAGTCAGAGGCATGGTTAGTTTTTTAATTCTTTCTAAATGTATCAAAATTCAATAGTTGTAACACTTTTTTACTCTTTTACTAAGGGAGTATGGCACTAAAGATTGCCTAATACGTTTATGTCTTAAAGTATCTTAATAAAGAAGTAGGAGAGCAAGGAGAAAACTAACGGTACTTTATCCCTTAATTAACTGTCAGCATTCGTCTACCCTAGTGGTTGCATGCCAGTTGTTAATTATTTGGCCCCTTTCCACTTCTTGATTAGTGTAGCCATCCGCTAATCTACTTTTTGAGCTAATAGTATTTTCATCACGCTCTTCCTTCATATTCTAGACGTAAGCAATAAAAACTTATCTAACTGTTACGTTCACTCGATTTGTTTGTAGCTCATACCAATCAATGTGTAAAACTACAATAGTTGGCTTCAACAATATTGGAGTTTTAAGATGCAAAAAGAGTTTTTCGTGCCATACGGTTAAACTTTGAAATATAAATGGGGCTAACACAGCCGTGTGCACAGGAGGGTTTACTTCTGGCCGGTTTATAAAACTATATGTATATGGATACTTCTTGGGTTGATTGAAAATATCCAAAACTTAAATATTGTAATAAGTTTAACGTAAAAGCAACATTAGGACCCTGACATCGCGTACAAAAACGAATGTGAAACTGAAATTTTGGTAACACAATGGCGGTCCAGCAGCGGAACATCACTAACAGCAAATATCGAGATATCGGGTATTGGAAACACTTAATCAATACCATCTAGATCCATCTTATTGCGGAGTATGTATCATTGTTGAAGTGGCTGGGCTCCCTTAATGTTAAACGTTATTGAATGAATAAACATAAGGGATAAATCTCCCCTGTCCGCTTTGGTAATGGTGCTCAGTGATGCGAATACAGCGGTTATCGCAAGATAACCGAATCAAGCAACGTCGAGTGTGGCTGCTGCTTGGATGGGTGACCGCTAAACTGTCCATGCAAGCTCTCCGCCTGACCGGCAATTGGTGGTGGTTCGAAAGTCATCTCTAAACCGTTGGTCATCAGGTTAAGTTTTGTAGAGGGCATTCTTTGACTTTGACTGGTAAATTCTGAAACAGAGAAAGGTTCTATTTCTTCCAAGGTGGAATGACTAAGATGGTGTACACTGTGGGATCTCGATAGGAGGTGGCCACAATCATTCCCACCCATCCCGATATACTTTCACGTAGAAGACCTTAAAAATTTAAGTGCACTGACAAGGTTCGTCAGTTTCATACGCTAAGAAGGACACCTCAGGGCTAATGAATCTACCGCTACCCGCTTTTGATACGAATAGCGAATTTTAAATTGTGGAAACTGAAAAAAACATTTATTAAAAAAGGTTATGTGCCTGACTCATTAATAACCAATTGGGATGAGTTAAGTTAATTATTTTTCATCATCGTAACTTACGAGATAGTTAACGGGGTTTTTAAATATATCATATAAAAGTAAATCTTTATTTTGAAAAGATCCATTTGTTTTAATTTTAAAACATCATATTTGTGATTTAACCAAATTTACTATTGCAAATATGAAAAACTAACTGAACCTTTAATCGGCAAAACAATAGTAATGCGAAACAACGCTTGTATAATTTTTATTGGATTTATTTTGCAACTCAGTAAAATGTATATTAATTGGTAGAAGCAGAGTATCACTTAAAGTTTGGAATCAGAACGCCCTTAAAAGTTGATGACGCTGATGTAGACTTTATTCAAAACTTGTATATTCTCAATCTCATCTTAAGGGTTGTGACATGCAGTTTCCGTCGAACAAATGATTTTCCAATATTATTAAAAATAATTTGTTTAGGTTTTATGTGCGGTGTGTACTCCGGGAGTTCCATGTTGCAATCTCAAATTGGTTTTAAAGCTCTAGTAAAAGAAACCCAGTGTAGTAAATTTTATTTCAATAATACTGTGTCCAAATAAATATTTGACCATTAGCACTAGATGGCTGTGGAATGATGGTTTAGGACATTTAATTTGACATGCATTTGCTTTATTAACTCACTGTAATTTTGTGAGGTAAAGTAGTCGATGGAGCCAATTCCCAATGCTATATGGATGCTGACAAGACACAGTCGCTGGGGAGACCGGATTATCTGCTATGTCGCCATAAGATTGACCATGTAAGATTGCAGCGAAACCAAGGTTTTCTATGTTGTCACAAGACAAGTGAGGCAACAATGTCGTTGTGTTGCCAGAGTCGTTCTGGAGCGAATCCAGAATGTACAGACTAGTAAAAATTGAATGACAGGCTTTACAATGCATGATAAGCTTTACATGTAACCATGTTGTCCAATTGATAACTTTGTCGTACATTATAGCGAACTATTTGTTTTTAAATAACAAAGACATTTTTGTTTCATTATATTTTTATTGACAAGAACATAGGTAACAAAATCTTCTTTCTTAAAGTATATCACAACAATCTAAGTTAAATGGTAGCCAAACTTTGATTTCTTTGACCAAGTTTTATCTGCAGTTTATCGTACGCCGTATTACACAAAAGGAATTATCCTTCTGTAAGTTCAACGTTAAGAAAACGACTGCCAAGATTAAATTAGAGATTAACTTTTGCCGCTTCCCAACTTTCGCGGCTGCAGGTAACTTGTTACTTTCCATTTGCGTAAATTCGTATATTTAACTACTCAGAGCGGTAGCGGTAATGTATCAGTTAGTGGTGGAAGATATAATAAAACATACAATACTTTTATTAATAAAGACGGAAAGATCTATTCATTGTAAAATTAAACTTTTCATAACTAACAGTGTAGCTGCAACATCTATCTCATGCCAAACCCAATCACTTGGGTTAATTTTCCTTAAATTGTGACAGTATTTCCATTACAACCATGATTTTATATGTACAATCCTACTATAATTTATTTTTCATTATTTAATTTAATTTATTAAACTGTGTACATATCACAATTGATTAAACACGTATTACACCAATGAATGTATTTATGAAAAACTGGAATTGAGTTTATATCCTTTAAGATGTTACTGTATTTTGACTGTTTTAGGGTTAAAAGTTACAACCTCCATCAAATAAACGTTTAACTTTAAACCACGAATATCAATTATAGGGTTTAAAAATCTCTTGATCAATGACATCAGCAGTATCATAATGTGAGGAATTTAGGTAATCAAGAAATATTTTCAATATTTTGTGCTGAACAGATTCAACTGAAGTTAACAGAGCTGACATCGTACGAGAAGGCTTAAACTAGCGAAGGTGGTTTCCTGATTATTGCTGTCACCAAACATCTGGACGACTAAAATTAATTTGACCTTGAACGCAATCCCTGTGAATGAAATGGACGAGGTTTATTCATCGATTATTACACTTCCTTAGTTTCTTTAGTATCTTCAGGCTTTATAAAGTAAAGTGTACATCAATACTGTGTGAAAGCTATCTGATGTATTATATTTTTTGCTCTATTTTGCTACCGTACGCTACAGAATATAATTTAGCAGAAAAAGAATAGCTTACAGCTACCAGGATACAATATATTTCTATTTTCACTAATATTTGCCACAATCACACAATTGGTTGTCCTTTGTATTACTGACTTCATATAAAATTCAATTGAAATCTGAGGATTTGTCTCATATTTAGTTGCACGTATTGGCGGACACATTCATACAGATGGAAACGTTCAACAATATTTGTTTGTTTCAATGAATTACTTAACTATCTTGGGAAGGGTTGATTCAATGTGAATGTTCAGTTTGCTCTAGTTCAACTTCCTCATAGTGCAGCGTCTAAAATCTGACATCACAGTTCTGACTCCTTGGATCTAGAGTCCATAACCGTATGAAGAGGTAAAAAAATACAGTGTTAAGTTTTATTATTTATAATAGCTGTATTGATTTGGCCTTAACCGATACCAAAACTCGGTTGCTACGCCGTGCTTTGGGATCATGTCTAATACGTCGTAGTGCACTTGATGAGACAATGAGAAAACCTTTTGACGTAAACTACATTATGTTTTGTAGTCTAAGGTCTCTGATGTCGAAACGATGTGAAGAGTTTATTTGAGCTATTTTAACGCTGACGTTTTGGGATCTCTTCAGACAAACATGACTCCAGATTCCAAGAGCCAAGTCTGTGATAGCGTTTAGATTAAGCATTAGATTTCAAGCTCTGAACTAAGAGGAAGTTGAACTGGAACAAATTGAACACATTAAATAACTTGAATTTTAATTCCAGTTAAAGGTCAGCAATATAATTTACAACTATCAAACAAATATTTGACAATTACGGCTGTAAACACCGATATAAGAAACCTACAGTATTATTTTAGTAGTCCTGATATTTCCAATTATTACACATTTTTAGTTTTTAGACAATAAATTACAACATACTTAATAACTTGCACATATACGAAATTGTGCCACCAATGGGTCAATAAAAAAACACGGTATTGTTTTTACCATACAACTATACTTTTTGTTAGTCTAAATAACTGCCAATTTTCAAAAAATTCTTTGAAACACTAATAATGTATTAAAATATTCAATAAGACTATCGTTGTATTGAAACCCTATATTTCAATCTATCATCATATATATGACAATTTCTAGCTGTTACTCAAATAGTTCTTATGTAATAGTAAAAATATGGTTGAGAACTAACATAGTTAGACCAAACTAATTTCCAAAAAATTTCTGATTTGGTCAAATAATGAAATATTCAGATAAATTTAATAATTAATGCAAATTTAGCAATGCATTGTTCTTATAGGCGTGCAATGAAGTAAATAAATGTTAGGTATATTTGTTCGACGTAAAACACATTTACGTGAATTTAAATTTCAAAATCGGCCTTCATTACAAGTCGTGAATATGCCTTCAATTTGATTTAGTATAGGCTACAATATTCACGAAATTATATTTATCAGTACAAGCAAAATGAGGTAGACCAGAAGCAAAGTTAGTATCGTATAGTACATTTGAACTCTTTTGCTGCAGAACGTTGCACTGAAAGCTAAAACGGACCATTTGTGTTTGCTTGAAGTGGTGGGAAACGGTCTACACAGCAGACCGCGAGTTGTCGACTACTGTAATTACAGTGTATATAGGATACTGTATTTCTGTTGACTCACCAGATTGTAACATAGTGATTCAGACTTGATGCTGATACATTTCTGTGACCTTGGTTTAGTTAACAGTTGATGCTTTTATAAATAATTCCGATTCACAATAATGTGATGTAACGTTGCTGACGGTGGCAGGGTCTTTTAAGGCTCACTCAAATGACTGTGTAGTGACACAATTGTAGTGACGTAATACTGAGTTGTTCTTACTTGTCAATTATTTTTAGAGTAAAGAGACAATATTTTAAGGGATTTGATTCGGGGGATTCCTCTATAGGTAGATTAAATTATAAAATTTAACTTTGTATGTTTAATTTCTAAGGAACGTTTTTTAACAAAACTTAGGAGTATTTACCGATTAAACTGTATATTTTAGGTAACATTAATAAACTAACATATTATACTTATTTAACAAAAGCATTACAAATATTTTAACAAAAGATCTGAAATGATATATTCTATACCATAATCTACGCAAAATTTTGTCAAAACGTTCCCCAATTCCGTCAGGCGACACACTCGCGTTTTCACATGTATGGTCTAAAAATAGCTTTTGGAGCAAGTAAACCTTAATTTTAAATAGAATATTTAAAACGTATAGCACAGTATTACAGTCCATGAGGAGAGACTAAGTTTTTACTCAATGAGAAAGAACACAACTTAGTGTTTTGGGACATCGAGGGAGGGATTTCCACTAATATTATAATCAATGTTCAGCCACACTATTTTTGGTGGGGATCGAAATGGGAGGTTAGTAAATGGGTTCAAGATGCCAGATCATATATTTTCCACAGATAATGTATTTATAGCTGCACTAACTTAAAACTAAAACCATCAGATACGCAAATTATAGTTATATCGGTGTCAGCCAACAAGACAAAAAAAAGAAAATTCGCCATTTTATTTATTTTTATTACGTAAGCTAGTGAAAATGTAAATATTATTACAATTTATTTAAAAGTTAATTTTAAAAGTCAGGCAATAGCCCATAATTTCTTCCCCCATTCCGAACTCTTTCCAAAAGTCAAGCTGTTGATGACTGGTTCATTTAGAAGCGAAATGCCTCTATGGATCTCGTGAAAAACCAGGTTGCGATCTGGAGAAATGTAATAATGGTTTCGTTGCCCAATCTATTGTTGAAACACTTTAAATTATGACGTTTTCATGCAAAATAAACAAATTCGTTACTACTAATCCTATTTGTAGCACTGTAAAAGTAGTATATTTTCAATGGAAATGTCTAATTAATGGGTATTCTAAAATAAAAAAATCTACATTATGTACGATGTAATTGTGATGCACATCGATTTGGTTATTTTGACTTCTGATGTTATGGCTTAGACCGGGTTAACTTGGTTGTTAATGTAGTTTTTACAATCACGTCGTTCTCAAACGTTTTAGGAAGATTTAAAGATGAAAGCCGTGCGAGTGCATTGTCCTAAAGCAAGACTCTAAAGCATGTACCAGAGCATAGTACTCTGACTTGTAATAACATTTCTGTAGAGCTTTGAACACATGCTTTGTGTGCTCACCTACAAGTTTGGGGAAAGTTGGCTGTCATGTTTGTCAGACGTTCTCTGAAGTGATGTACCACAAATATACCCGGTTCATTACCGTTCTAGTTTCATTACCATTGTAAAGGTGCGAATGTCTGTAAATAAACAGTTACCAATTTAATATCAGCAATAGCTCATTGTTCATTAGGTGTGTGGAAGAATTTACAAACAATGTAGCATCAATTGAACATGAAGTTAATTTAATTTAGCATAGAGAAGCAAAGTCTGATCTTCTGACGAGATTTTTCACTAAAAGAAAAGAAACTACTCGGGGTGAATGTTTTACTGTATTATAGGAAAAGCAGATGACAGAAACGTTATTGATGCAATATAAGGCACTCCACGCCATGTCATTCAACGTGATATTGTTTGTCTGGTAATGTTTCTCGTTCAAGTGGGAGACATTTTACAACAAAGTTGTGGACGCACGTTCGCTAGTTTTTTTTATTGTCTACGGAGAAATGTTAATGTACTTTGAGCGAAATTCGCTGGTGTACAGGACTCGCACATGAGGAACTGAGTCAGATAAAAATTTACCTCCCCATGTTGTCGTTCCACCTATTCTCTCAGGTCTATAATCAGCCTGGCCGTCCAACGGTCTCTGCACTCTAGCAGCCATCGCTCCTGCCAGCCCCTCATGCTGTGTTCTCGAGTCTTGGTGCGAGTTACCACATCATTCCCTCCGTACACCCGCTTTCTTTTGAAAACGATCAGGTCGATTCGAATAGTCCCGGCCTCCACGGGGACGGCCGTTTCGGAGACAGTTCGGGAAGCACTCGCTATCCGGAGAGCCCCTTTTCTCTGTACTGCCACCATCTTTTGCCTGTAGCATACTTCACGTACTTACTCGCCACAGGTCCGCCGATATTCATCAGTCGGCTCAAAGGCGGTAACAACTGCCTCCTTGTTAGCCGCAGCATAGATATGGTCCCGAAACGTGAGCTTGGTATCAAGCGACATGCCGAGATAATTTACAGCGCTCTTTGCCTTGATAAGCTCCTAGGCCAACCGGACCTGGATGACGGTATCAAACCTTTGCCTGATGAGAAGTACGATCTCGGTCTTCTCCCTCGCCAGTCAGACCGTGATCACTCATTTAAACCAGCACTCGCAGCATTACTCGGTCGAACAGCCATTGTGCTTCTTCGAAAACCCTCGCAGTGCTGACCGCGGCAATATCAGCCGCGTATCTCACGAGATAACACCCTTTAGGCATTTCCATTCGGAGAATCCATTCCGTTGTAGGCGATTTTCTACAGGTTGATATTCCTTCAGCGCGGCCCCTTGAGAATCGTATAAATATTCTCAGATTGTAGACATGAACTCGGATATCGTCCCGCAGGGCGCACATCAGCCCACCTGGCTGAATTGAACGCGTTTCGCACGTCCAGCGCAGCCAGCACGATCAGCCGGTGCGTGCGGTGGTTCCCACGCTGAAACGCTAACGAGGTGTCCAAAACCTGTGCCATCGCCCCAATCGTGGAGCCGCCTGCCCGAAATCTGTATTGACGGTCAGAATGGCTTCTACCAAACTCGATCACCTCCCCGAGCCTTGGCTTCAACAACCACTCGAGGAGCTTCCCTGCCGTGTCGAGCATACAGATAGGTCTCTACGGCGACAGGGTTTCAGGACCTCCCTTGACTTTACTTACGTTGGACCTTCCATTGGTTATCGAACGTGCCGACATCGAGGCTTCACAGCCCCTCACGACAAGATCCATCGTAGAATCTACGGTTTCCCCGGCGTCCCTCTTCACTTTTAAGAAAGCGTCCTTTCCCCTGACGATAATCTCAGTTAGGGTGTCTTCGCTTCGTATGGCGACATTCTAACCTTCAGGTCTTCTTGAGGAAAAACACCGTTTTTATCTAAAGTGCTAAAGGTAGCTTAACGATCCTCAGCTAACAGAGGACAGTAAAATACCAATTGTTTCGCATTTTCCTCTTGCTCATAACTCAGCATACAAAATGAACGTGCTGAGATACTCGCTCTATCATTAGACTTAAACATCTATTCTTGGAGAAAGATAGGATGCCATCCTACGAGAAGGTTAATATAGAACGACGAAACACCTTTACCAAACATCCTTAATTAGCGAATTATAACTATTGTGTAACTTATATTTGAGGGATGTTAAGTAAAAACTGTCGGTGATCAAATAAAACGTTGTATTTGCAGCCCTTCACACCTTCGTTAAGTGTATATTATTTTATTTAAATAAATGTTTGTTTTATATTTTAAATATTGGCTCTCCTGTACATGAATATTTTTATTTTTTTATAATGTTTGTTTTTCCTGTATGAATTCTCACTTTCTTTAATATTTGTTGTCAATATTTATACTGTTTATATTTATGTGGAGAAGTGTACCAGATTCACGAAAAGTTATAAATGTTTTAAATTACTATACAATAGCTTTTATTGAAGACTATTGGAGTATTTTTGTGTATATGTGGACCAATAAGATCCTGACTTTGAAGACTGAAAAACCTTTCTGGTAAATAATTCTAATCTCTTCATTTTAAATTCCCTATTATATTTGTTTACCTTGTTACTCAACTGTTGATTTCTTCTTTGTTTTGTTTTTGAGTTTGTTCATTATGAATATCAATAGATCAGACAGTTACCACTCTTAAATGAAACAATTTAATTCTTTAAAAATTTCTAAGCTTAACAGTCATATTGTATATATTAGTAGATATTTACTTTTAGGAGTGTGTCCAAAAGGTTTTGTGACATTTGCCTGTTTTTTCGGGTTGCTCGTTTTAAAACAAGCTTTCTGATGTCAATTGAGTGCTTGATCATACAAAAGATTGAGTAAACAACAAGGTAATGAGCTGAAATGTATATACTGGAATAAGATTATTACAGAATTAAATTAAAAATCCACTGTTGGAAATAAACCTTTTCTTTTTGAAGATACACTCGTTCATGAACAAATTAAGCTATTAACAAAAATTAAGCTATCTTTGTTGTAGTGCGAAATCCTCAAATCTTGACTTTGATCTTAGAAACAACATTGTTTCTCATATAATTTCTGACTCTAAATAATGTCTGAACTCTTTTAAATATCTAAATAAATTCCATCTACAAGTAAAAGGCTCTGTCATGGGAACACGGATGGCTCCCTCTTTAGCTTTAGCCAATAATTATTCATGGGTTTATTGACAGAAAATGTTCTACTAAAACCACAGAACTATATTCTTTTAGTTTGGTTTAGTTTTTTTTTAGATGATGTGTTTTTCATATGGCATCATGATGAACAACTCCTTCTAGAATTTCTACACGCATAGAACACTTTTACAATCAACAAATTTACTTGGAAACTTTTACATGAAATTTTTACTTTCTTGGACGTAGATGTTTTTATAGCGTCTGGTTTGTTAAACTAAAATACATTTAGTATGGGAAAGCAGACACAAATACTATGCAGTTTTGTAATTATAGCATTTGTTACTCCATATAGCGAAAAAGGTATTCCAAAGAGACTTTCTATTCGTGGGAAACATCTTTTCAGCAATTAGACCAATTTTATTAATTACATCGATAAATTAACCTGTGGTTTTAGTAAATTAGGATATGCTAATCAAATTATCAAGCAAAATTTTAATCGACCAACAAACAAAAACCATAATCTTTATCCTCAAAACGATCCGAAATCCATAACCAAATTCTATCCTGGCCTGAAAGAAAACCACAAAATCATGAGAAAAGCATTTAATTACTTAATATTAATATACTTCAAAATTCTTAAGAAACTAAAGATTTATTTTCAAAATATCCAGGAATTGTATTTGAAACCAACCAATATTCAACAGACGTTGGTCTTTTATGATCTTATAAAAATGTAAATAATAAGTCACAGCCCTTTGGTTGTAAACCTTGCATAAAACCTCGTTGTAGAACCTGTCATAGCATGTCAACAACCACAAATTTCAAAAGTTATATAACCAACCAAGTATATTCTATCAAAGGAAATATCGATTGTGACACTAAAAACCTAATTTAACAATATAATTTAATTTTATGTGAAAAAACAGTATATCAGGCAAAGATCGAATCCTTTATAAGAGAGAGTTACTGGCCATAGATTTGACATTGTCCATAGCGACGTAGAAATATCGTTAGGCAGTCATGCTATTACTGTGCACAATCATCATAATTTAAGATTGTTACACTATTAAAGGCAATAATAAGATCCATGACAATTTAAATGAAACGCTTAATAGATTAATATTGGAAAAATGAAACTATACAGCGAATATTACTTCAAACAAGATATCTGTGAGGTCTTAATTTAAGATAAATTTAATGTTTTCTAATTATTCACGAACGTCGACTTCATTGACCATCAGGTGCTGATCTATTGCATTTATTTATAATGCTTGTTTTTTCTCTTTGAATACCCATTTTCTTTTCCTTTCACATTTATTGAAAATACGTACACTGTTTATATTTCTCTGAAGAATTGTACCAGGTACACGATAATGTATACATGTTTCAAACCATTATACAACGGATGTTCATTTACATTATACAAGAGAATTCGCCTGTTTTGATATATATATATATATATATATATATATATATATATATATATATATATATGTATAATGTTTGTTAATACTTCACGCGCTCTTTTTTCGAGATCTGGTAAAAGTTTGGCCTGGTTTTGTATACTTCTCATCACTACACAAAAATTGACTATTGACTTATCAAACACATTCCAGCATACATCCTGCAAGTCTCAGTAGCAGGGGATAGAGGAATGTGATGCTAACATTGGAGTACATTTTGAACTGTAGTCGAATAATGTATAGGGAAAGACCTTATAAATTAAGCTTTCTTTTTGTGTCAATCGCAATTTTTACTTAAACATCCAATGTTTTATTTCAAATATAAGATGGGTATTGGTTCATCAAACACCCTGTATACACACGCAAGTGTTTAATTCTCCTAGTGTTGGGTACATGGCGAAAATTCCAAGCTTTATTAAGAAATGTTTGTTTGTGCACTTATTTCAGTCAATGGTATCGAATAGATGAGACAAAATTCCGGCAATGTACCTTTTCTATCATTACTTCAATACTACATACCAAACATGTTTCAAGGAAATTTAAATTCAAATATTGTACGTCCGATGTTTATTTGAAAGTACAGATAGGTCAGTGCCGATGTATTGCAAACTGAAATTCCTTTACTACGTACTATGGTGATACTGCTGACTTGCTTGGCCGGCGGCCGCGCTTTACACAACACAAGTAAACACACTGCTACTTTAGCTACTTTATTGGATTTTATTTTAAACCCGCAAAGGTTGAAAATACATAACTTCACTTGAATTTTGAATGCATATACTATTAAAAATTGAGTATATTATTTCAAAATGGAATAGTTTTCTACAATGTAACGTTCTTACAAATAGCAACATCTGTTAAATTCCGTTTCTCACTAAACAATTATTTAATGAAACACTATCAGTAATGGGATTTAGAGCTAAAATTCACTTGTGAGTGTGCTTTGTTACATTCAAAACGAGGGTATGAAACATCTAAGAATGAATCGATGTATGAGATTTATAAAAAGTCCTTCTTCCCCTTACTATGTGAATTCCCAACGCTTTGTTTATTGCCACCATTTCAACATAATGCCTTCTACTTTTCTCAATGTGTTGAACAAATGAAAGTTACTATATGACTCTTGTAATGGTTCTTAGGTAACGGTAAATCGCAATACGCATTTCACTGATTCGGCGTTAAAAATTTAATTAAATCTATGATCTTTTTATTTATTAATAGTTTTTATAATACTTGCCTAATAATGTATAAAATTATTTAAATAAATTTTTCCATGAACTTAGTATATAAATAGTAACCAATGCCATGCCTTCGTCGAAAACAATTTTAATAAGTATATTGTTACTTGATTTGTTGCAGTATATTGTAATTATTTCTTTGACTGATTATAGAATAGAAAATATGCTCCTGTTTGTCCATACAAATTGATAATTCAATTTGTTCTTAGTGTGGTTATAACTGAACATCAAATATCAAGAAGCTGGTCTATTAGCTTCAATTAATAAGATGAGATCTATACCGGGTTGTACACTACCAATGAATCAGCATTTCAATACTGATATTAATAATTTATTACAGTACTCTGATACTGCCATGGACGAATATAGCTGACTGACTTACATAGCCTCATATAGAAACACAGTCCTGATCATCAACACTTCCTTTCAGACACCACAAACCTACACGATAATGTTCTAAATAAACATACTTTCGTGAAAGTGCGAGATTAATAATCTTGACTTCACAAATGATGATAACGAATGCTGATGCTGATACCACGAAGAGTCAAAGACCACGAAATCCTAGACCACTACAGTTGCCACCACGAAATGTTGACACCTCAAATCTACCTAAGGCAGCCCCAAACTAATTAGCTTTAAGCCGTGGCTTAATAAAATCAAGACCACTTCTCCAGAAGTGTTTGGCATGTACAACTTCACTACTGGCTTTAATAATAAAACTATTTACTAAAAGTTTTCGTATTAATTGTAAGGTTTTTTCGTCGTGGCTAAAAGTTAGACTCACCAAACGGAACTTACCACACTTATACCGGAAGTGGATGTTTAGCTCAGGCTCGTAAAAATATAAGAAGCGTCCGGGATGATTGTTTGATCGTAACGTTCTATATTATAATTTACAATCTTCGGTACAAAATAAAACAGTCTGCCGACGCACGCGCATGTGTGTGTTTGTCCCAACCACTGTATAATTTATCACAGTAAACAGTATGTCAACTGTTCTGACAGCTTCGTTAATAGCATAAATATTAGAGACGATTGCCTTTCACATTTCACGTTCGTACATTAATTTATAAACTGTACACGTTTTGTACCACTGAAAATCTTTTCTTTGTTTGAAGGTTATTTTTTATTTTTTTACAATGGAAGGATTGTGAAAGAAACAGGATTTTTCCGGACATTTGCCATCGGTCTGTGAAACAAGAAATCAGTAACACTACGTTTCGATATCTGCAATCTGATCTCTTCTTCAGGTATATAATAAAAAATAAAAAAATGTTGCGACTACTTAATAAAAATGTTGTGTATAGTTTTTTATTAAGTGTATGTTTTTAGAGTTAGTGAAATTGACAAACAACATGGTGGTTGTGATTCCTGACTTAGGCGTGCCACAACGCTCTGGTATAATTTGTTTATTTTAACCTAGTTTGTAATTATGTATTAGGTTAGTTATATACCTGAAGAAGAGATCAGATTGCAGATCTCGAAACGTAGTGTTACTGAAAGTCTTTGTTCAATCTGTATATATTTTCTAAAAACCACACGAACTTTTATTTAATGTAGAAACTAACATACGAGTTATTCCAATAATAATTTATTACATTCACAAACTTAATTGAACACATGGTTAAAATTTAAAACTGTTTTTATGAAATTGTGTAATTGTGTAAACTTTATAATGTTACATGGAAATCTAATTAAATCACATCATTAAGTTAACGTGTGATAATGAGAACTGAAATGTTGTGACATTATTACTATAAGAGATGGCGTAGCATGGTAACTCAGCACCCGGCCATAAAATACGTTACGGAAAACTAAACTCGGGACGGACAGTTGTGGATGCGAGCCTGTAGTGTGATAATCACCAGTGTTAGCCGCCGATGCGACGTGAAGTGAGATTTAGCTGATGTAGCAAAACATTTTCCATTTCGTGCCTCCCGACCATCGCCTCCCCCCCCTTATCTCCCTCCAATGTGTGTACCTACGGCTCGCCGCTCATCGCTTGTCGTTTGTAACTTTGATGGAGTTTCACACAATAGGTAAACGCAAAGAGATTCATCTCGCGAAGCAACGTTCCCTCGATACTACTTATCTACATCCCTAATTCTAACGAACGGTAATGTAATGTGTTGTCCTTTGTGAAATGGTTCATTACAAAGTGTAACTGAACGAGGGATTTTGTATCCTGTACCCTATTGTAAAAGCAACTTGGTAATTTACTCATTTCTATCCAAGCGATTTTCTTATTTTTACCTATCGGTCGTAAATCTATTAAAATCATTTTTTTGTGATCGATATTATTCAAATTGGTAAAATTAATTACATGCGGTTGTTCATCTGTCGTGGTATACAATGTCTGAAAGTACTGTGTATATATACTGTTATGAAATTTAATTCTAAAAACTGTATGTAAATTTAAATTTTGAACTAAAACGATTATACACATTTACGGCTCATACAATCTGTAAAACCTTCCGATAGCGTAAGTATCGCTATTTACATTTTGAATATTATTTTCAATAAATTTTGTGTGTTGAATAGTAAAACGTTCAGAAGGAGCCTAAATATACCAGTTCAGTAAATCGTGAGAGTTGGTGGTCGATGATGAACAAACACGTCAAACATTCCGTCTCGTCTACCAGATCTCTGTGTTAGGAATTTCTTCGGTCATCATTAGGAATGCGGCACGTTTAAATTGTTCAAATACCCTCAGTTGAGGTTAGACAGTAAACGTGAAACGGGAAAGATAGTTCATATTTGCAGTATTGAATATCAATGTATGTATATTTCGCAGCTGTACGTCTGTAGATAGGCGTGAATTCGGTCGCCTGTATTTTGGAAATATAGAATTGGATCTGTAATGACAATGATTCAAGTCCTCTCACCTGATAGGAGTGATATATAGTCTAGTCAGGTCGTGAGTTAACACCGATCTTAGTACTTGATGAAATTCAGCTTATTTAAAAATTAGAGTTAATATTAATGTATGACAAGTAATACTCACAACCTACGTCATTTAGTCTTTATTTGAAAAGTCTCATCGTACAAATATTTCTACATAAAATTATATTTATGTTTTATACACATTAACCCTTTCAACCTCCGTAGGAAAGATTATAATTGTAATAAGTACGGCGAAAAAAAATAAAACATAACATTTTAAAACATTTTAAATCCATCACTCTAGAATGAAATCTGACAACCAAATTGGCTCTGAAGCGGAAGTGTATACATAAACCAGAAAGTAGTTGTCATCTTGAATGGGGATGGAAGGCCGACTCATTTATTCAATAGCGGTTCAAAGTTGCCTGAGGTCCTCTGCATTCTTATTGCGCTGCGGTTTGTGTCTGTCTGTCCCCTGCAGTTTCTTGCATCTTGTTCTTGCCCTCACTGTGGAGCATCGAACAATAAACTGATAAAGTACTCCCGTATAATTTAATTGAATGAAATAATTAATCAAATTCAATAATATGTTATTTTACTTCATGATCGTACTTCATGGATCGGATATTAAAATAACCGTATGCTTTATTATTATTGTGTGATTTATTTTGTATTATTATTGCACTGTATTATTTATTAATTTATTTGTTGGTTTGACATTTATAAGAACAAGTATGTGAATCATACTGTTTGGGTCAATTTTTTAAATATATATAGAAAGATGCCTGTAACTAGATCGTTCGGAAACCTGATTTAAATATAATTGCGATGGACTTATTTTATATCGATGACGATTTCTGTTGAATTGGCATCAAGTTTTTATAGTGACTTGAACAGCACCTCGCAACATTTGGTGTAGACTCGATTGAAGCTTATTCCTCATGTGTCTTTTCCTCTTCCTCAAAACTGAATACAAGTTGCAAGGTAATAAAACTCAATCAGGACTTGAGTGTTCTTCGGAGCAGCTCGAAAACATCAAATCAAATTTTCAAGGATTATAACAAACAGTTTCAAAGAAAAGGCTGAGGAGTACAACGAGCTAAAGACGAAGCCATGCAGAAGATATCGTCGTCTTACTCAACATCTGAATGAGATCAGGGAGAAAATAGGCCAACAATGAAAGCATACTCACAGGAAACTGAAAAGATGGATATCGAGCGGCTGAAGCAGGAGCATGATAGAGCAAGGTGACTGTTTTGCATTCTGAGCGCAGATGTCTTCTGACGACCATCGAGCGAGGTGCCTAGGAGCTGACTGGCGAGGACCCTGCCGGATGGAATCGGAGCTATGACGGCGCGAGAGAACAGAGCCAGCAGCAGCGGCTGACATCTACACAGAGCTGTCCCTGCATCCCTGAATAGCGACGAGCAGAGCGTCACCTGTAGCCACCACTGCCGTGGCATCTCCCACCTTGCTGCCGGCGTCCTGCCCCCCCGCTCCCTGCCACTCCTCAGAACCTCCACGCGCGGGGGGTAACGTTAGTTAGGATCTGAAAAGGTCCTGCTCATGGCTGCTCCTCACCGCGCTATGCCAATAGTCATGTGTTGAAAGAGGTGCGATCGTGGATTGTTGCCAGGTGCAAGAACTAAAATCAAAAGTAGACTATGTGAACTAAGGGTTAATTTAGATTTAAGTGAGAGTGTAATATCCATGTAGGTTTGATAATATCTTAGGAGAGGTACAGTGGGGGTCCATGCTACAATGCGAGGGCACGGAAAGAGAGAGGCTCTTCATAGTATGGCGGATCTGCTGTACACTGCCAAACAACTTTTCAAAATTCAAAAATTGTGTTTGAACAGCATCCTAATTACGGAGAGACATATTTGGCAATAGAGCACTCTCGAGCCGACTCTTCAACTCCCAGTTGGATCTGATGTGCAACAACTTCGGGGCTTGAATTCGTGAGTTAACAATTGTATTGGTAGGAGAGACCTTGCCGAGACGGCGTACCCATCTGAACCGTGCGGAGGTGCCTCACGGACCGCTTGATCACTGCTGTTAGACGTGGTGTCGCATACCTCTGGCTCAATTAGCGTGCCGACCTCTCCCCCTCAGAAGCCAACACTCTGCCGCTCCGAGAACCCCTGAAACTGGCGAGAGTTCTGGGACCGGGGCTGTCGCGCTGCCCCTGGATGACCTCGGTCCGTCCTGGTGTCCGTGGGACACGTATTCGCGGGCTCTCCGGAAACTGCACGTGAGGGGTGAAGCAGCGAACTCAGAGTCGCGCACCTAAACAGGAGATCGCTGAGAATACGGGGTTTTCGGAGATGGGCTCGGTTGTGTGCGAATATTGCTTTTGATGTTTTGAGTGACAGAAACATGGCTGCAACCAGCAACTCCATCCTGTTAACTATTCACTGCCTGGTTATCAGATGTTGAGCTGCGACCGAAACTCCAATGCAAATATGCCGATGGGGAGGAAGGAGGCGTGGTGGTAAACTATCTACATAAAAGATGTGCATTCATTTGAACAGCACTCCTTCGTCGAATCAGCTGACCCTGGCATAGAAGCGATTTGTGCTCGTTTGAAATTGAGGGGAGAGAGGTCGGCTGTGTGTATGGCTTATTAGGCCGCCCTTGTTTGGCCATACCTGTCTCGCTCTTTTGTTTCACTCCTCTTCGTTTCGAGGATCTTGCGATCGAAGTGAGGGTTGAATAATAGTTAGAGAGAGATATGAATGATTGATCTCCAAGTCAAAAAACAAGCACGTATCTCGATATTACAGCCGACTCTTCTGAAACGAATCCAGATACGTCAGCAGATTGTCAATTGAGCCCACGCCAGAGTGACAACAAACCTCAGCACATTGTTAGACCACTTCAATTGTGGACATGGCGTTGAGTCAAGGAAACGGCGTCGTGATGTCCTCAGTATGAAGGATCATAGGGGCGTAACATATACAATCACAAAGTTAACCTATTGCATTTGTTAGGCGGTTACAAAAACAAAATAAGAGAACACCAATTTATAAATATAGAGATTTTAGCACTTGTGACCCAAAAAAGTTGTAAGCAGAAAGCGGCTTGTGACTAAAGGATGGTATTTTGAACGAATCAAGACGTTGATATTGTGGAGGCATGATAACAAAATAATATCCGGAAAGTTATATGATCAAAAATGCCCCCTGTAGTATGTAAGATAGATGTCGAAGGAAAAAAAAGCCCCATGCGAAACGATGACATCCGAAAAGATGACGAAGTTAAAAATAAAGTTGGCAAATAGATATTGGACAGTACAGGCATATAGATGCACTGGAAGGTACAAAGAAATAAGAAACCGACTGAATAATATGAATCACAATTGCAAAAGAGATTTTATTTTCTGAAAAGCTATCCTCTTCAAAATCAAAGGATTCTGGACATGCCTTAAGAAAATGATAATGTACAAACAAGGGATTGCTCGAACAATCACCAGAACTTAAAGCGCATGAGAATCAATGAATATTTTATAAACATGGAGCTGGCCCGAAAATTGATTAAAAGCGTATGGGAATTTTTTGCAACCAAAGAGCCGAAAGAAAGTAGAGAATAAATGTTTAAGTTTTAAACGCTTCAGTTAAAGACACGTTTATAGTCGTGCATGATGAAAATAAAATCTAAAGCTGTGGGCAGCGATGAAATTTCGATTGACATGAATAAGTCAGTTGAGCCCTACGCAGTCAAAAGATCATTACACACCTGGAAACGTTTCCCTGGTTGGCAGCGGTTTCCAAAGTCAATGAAAACACCAGTACTTGTTCGGCCAATACCGAAAGTGCGTAAAAAAAACAAACTGCACCAATCAGGTAGACCACTTAGGAGCCAACTTTTCAATACACCCCAGCCATGTCTAAGATACTGGAAAAGATTGCCATTAGTACAAATAGACAGTTTTATGAAAACATCGATATTTTACCGAAGCCTTGACAATCGGGCTTCAGGGCCAATCATAGTATCAGTACACAAGCCCGACAAATCTTTTTTCATGAGAGATTCTGACGCCCAAAGACAGGGGTACAATATAACTCCATTTGTTATGTTGGATTTATCTAAATAGAGCCTTTGGATTCAATGGAACCATGAGAGCTTTTAAGGCGAAAAAATGAGCTATTATGGCTTTGACTGAGCGTAGTCCATTGGATAAGGTCATACTTAGACTCCAGGCCTGCAGGTGACGCGTTTTAGGGAGTGAAACATCAACCCCGCTTGTGGAAGTAATCGAGGCATTCCTCAAGGTAAGTTTGCCTAGGGCCAGTCTGTTCAATATGACACAGCCGATATGCCAAGCTGTGTCAAAATTGCACAGTACATTTGTAGGCTGACGAACCTCCAGCTGCACTTGTCTTATGAGCCATCGCAGATGTGTCACCATTGAATGATCAATGTCTGACCTAGAAAAATATTGGGGTGGTCAATGGCCGATGGCCTGAAACTAAACACAGGCAGTTCACTGTGTTTGCATACGGCGGCCCACACAACATTGTGCAGCGATCCCTCAGTGAAAGAGGAGTAATGGTGAGGCTCGATGGCCAGAATTAGGCTTGTATTTGATAGGGCGAGAAGCTCTTGCGTTGTGCTGGACAGCGCCTTCTACGTTCTGCTGACCCTGTCACACTGGCCTGTCAACTGAGCACTCGGTAACTGAGGGGACTCTACAGATTTAAGATCTTTTACCTGAGTCTGCGAAACTACGTATCAATGCAGTCACTAGTCCGTTGGGCTGCTTGGCTGGTGCGCTGTGTGTGTTGGGGCAAGGTTTCCTTGTGGGTCTTGGACTGGGTACTCTGGTGTGGTGGGCTTGGTCTGGCTGAGAGTATCTGCCTGCTGAGCCTGTGGCCTTAGGCTGGGGGGGTATTTGGGTGGGTGTGGGCTGAGGTGGAGGGTGCGCTGGCTGAGCTGGGGCTGGGGGTCTGCTGGGGTGCTGGCAGGGGGCTGTGGTGGTGTTCCGTGGTGGTCTGGTGGAGGGTCCTGAGCTGGGGGCTGTATATGATGTTCTTTGATATCAGCCCATTAAACTGCTTGGGCTGGGGTGTGCTGTGGGTGGCGTCTGGCTGGGTGTGTTGGGCGTGCTGTTGGGTTGTGCTGTCTGGTCCTGGTGGGAGGTTCCTGGTTCCTGCTGAGGCTGTTCCTGTAGCAGTCAGGTCGTGTCTGGCGGGATTGGGGTTCCTGGGCTGAGTCTGACTGGCTGCTGGGCCCTGGGCGGCCTGTGGTGGGATGTAGGGGGAGGCTGGGGGTGGAGACTGGTCCTGCTGAGGCTGGAGGACGGGTGGGGGCTGGGAGGGTCTGGAGCTGGGAGGGTCTGCTGGGGACAGTCGCCTGTGTGTGCTGGGGCGGGTGGCTGGGGGGGGGCTGCTGTTTCCCAGGTACTGTGCTGTCTGGGGTGCGGGTGCCTGGAGTGCGCCGCAGTCCTGTCTGCGGTGCTGAGCTGCTGTCTGGTTCCTCTAGTGGGGGGGGGCTGGCCTGGGATGGCCTGGCTGGTAAGACCTAGCTGGGGGACTGGGGTATGGTCAGGGCTGTTTTCTGGGCTCTGCTGTTGGGCTAGGGGGGTGCTGGCTGTGCTGGTGGGGGGCCTGGGGTCTGGGCTGGTGCTGGAGGCTGCGGGTCTGCTGCGGTGTCTGCGTTCTTGTCTGCTGGTGCTGGTCGCTGGCTGTGTGGGGTGGAGCTGTCTGGGCTGTGGGGGGGTTGTGTTCTGTAGTGGACTGTGGTGTGTTGGTGTGTGACTGGCGCTGATGGGGTGGGACTGTTCGGCAGCTGGTGGGGGGGTGCTGGGGGGTAGGGCTGTGTCCCTGGCCTGCCTGCGCGGGGGCCCTGGTGTGCTAGACTGGGGGTACTGCTGGAGGATCTGGGGTGGGTTGTGGCTTGTGCTGTTGGGACTGCTAGGTGGAGGGTGGCGGTGGGACTGATGGGGGGGGCTGGTTGGCTCTGTGCGTGCCTGGGGGGGGCTGGCTGGTCTGTTCCTGGGGGGGAGGAGGGGTATGGCTGGGGCTGCTGCAGGGTGAGGGGCTGAGGGGTGTGTGTGGGTGCTGGGCTGGTTCTATCGCTCGGGGTCTGCTGGGGGGCGCTGGTGCTGGTCCTGTCGCGTTATTTTTCGCCTACTTTTTTCCCAGCCTACGGGAATAGCATTTCTGGAGAAGAACCCATTGGGGGGGAGGGCATCGCATTCAAATGTTTGCAAAACACTGCTATCCGTTTCATTTTTAATTTAGAAACGATTTGAGCATGTTCTCTCCTTACATAGATGCCGCTGGGATGATGTCGGTAGAGACCGTCGGCAGGGTCATGACGTGTTCATGGTCCACAAGGCTCTTGTTAAACAGTAGCCTCAGTAACCTGAGTGAGGAAGCTCTCATTTCGATGAGGTCTCTCAGCGCAAGAAACCCGCCATGGGAATCTTCTCACTTTCCCAAAGTCTTAGGCTGGATGTTGGGAAGGAGAGCTTCTCTTATTTCGGCCCGAAATTGGTACAACGACCTCCCACAAACGTGAACAATGTTCAAGTAGCTAAATTTAAGAATAAGATGCGGCAGAATTTGCTAATTTATAAATTTTCTTTATTTTTATTTTGTATTAATTTTTCCATGTATATGTGTATGTCTGACGATAGTTTTTTTCTGAAAAGCAGTTGTTCTGTATGTAACTGAGAAACGCTGATGAAAATAAAGACACATTATGATTATTATTATTATTATTATGATCACACACACATATATATATTTTTTGTTTTTTTTTACTAACAAAATGTATAGTCTATTTTCTTGTTCAGAATGCGTAATTAAAAAACCACTACATTCTTTATATTTTTTAATATTAAGTTGTTAGGACGCAATTACTGTAATTTATAATCTCAATTTTAATATAAGGCTACTTCCCTATATTTATTATAATATTTTAAATTACACTATAAATTTAAATTTAGATTAGCATATTTCAGCTGATTCTTTGTTTGTATACACTATTTTTATATCCTTTTTGAGAACGACATAACTACTAATATTATTAATAAAGTAATATTTTTCTAACCTATAACTTCTGTACGGATTAAAAAAATTAAATTTATGATCAATCTTTACATATCTAAGAATATGTTAGAAATTTAATCTAAAGTAGTTAATTTAACAATAAACTATAGGTTATATAAGACATGCAAGTAAAATGTCTATAAAAAATACTCTTGATTATTGGAATTTATCGTATGAAGTAGATCAAAGCTCATTTATTCTCTTTCTGCAAAGCAAAACAGCCTTTCAACAGGACAATTAAGGGAATTCTCAATAGTGTAAAGAATGATTGTATTACACCGTCCTTTAATTTTCTTTAAACCCCAATCCTTTGCCGTCGTTACTCGAAGGTTTTTGTCAATTAATTCTGACTTGCCTCTGCTTTCTTTATATCTACAATCTATCATCATTTTACTTTACAGCATATTAAATGTTTTACTACATTAACATTAAATGTATAGGCAATCCTGCGTTAGAATTGACCTGCCTATATTCATTCTTCTTCCTTTTTTTAAATGACATAATAAATAACTATCAGAAGTACGTCTATAAAATCAATTCGTTACAAGTAAAAATTAATACACTTGTTATAAAAAAATTATATAATCATGTCAGTATGCCTTCCTACCCGGCCTTTTTTCTGCAACACTAATGTTTATTGTTATTTGAGTTACATTACAACCATTAGTGTATTGAAAAATTTATTAAGTAAGGGTCAACCCAAATTCGTTTTCTTAAATGTACGATATAGAATATTTATATATTAATTTCCCATGTATAGTTTTTCGATTTCACGCATCGTCACGTTATTTACGTTTTTATAAAATTTTAATGGTTTGTTTAAAGGAAGTGATAAATTACTTTCAACTGAATTCCATATCTTGAAATACTAAATATTGTAAGTGTATTTTTGCATAGTGTTTTATTGATTAACGCGCAAATCTTAAGACAGCTAAGAGTGGAATAACGATAAATATATGAATAAAAGACAAAATATATTAGAGCCAAACATATAATGCCTTCTCGATTGTTGGTTCGTTTTGGCCATACTAGAAATCTCTGACTACACTAAATCTTTCAGACAATTATTGTAGTCCACACAGAAAGCGATTATCAGATGTTATCAGCAACACTTTCTCAAATACCACTGTTATTACACTGGTCTTCCTTAGGGAAGACCCCTGGTTGCTATAGAGGTATTGTATCGACAGAACTGCTCGTATTTCTACTTTAATACTACATTGTTATAAAATATGAATTTTGTGTCATTTATTGCAGACAGGCTTACCTCTCTTTAATCCAAAAATGGCGAGGTTGCAGTGCGTTAGACTGTTTGATGTCTGGAATATGTAGATAATGGTGCTGGAATACCACAGAACATATTTATCTCTTATCTCACTAGCGCTGTGGCAAACGTTTATTCGCCCTAGCTATGCAGTATAAAAATAGACTGACATATCTCTCTTCAATCCACAAATGGGAGGGTTGCAGTGTGTTAGACTGTTTGATGTCTGGAATACGTAGATAATGGCGCTGGAATACCACAGAACATATTTATCTCTTATCTCACTGGCACTGTGGCAAACGTTTATTCGCCCTAGCTATGCAGTATAAAAATAGACTGACATATCTCTCTTCAATCCACAAATGGGAGGGTTGCAGTGTGCTAGACTGTTTGTTGTCTGGGATACGTGGATAGTGGAGCGGGAGTACCATTGAACATCTTTATCTCTTATCTCACTGGCACTGTGGCAAACGTTTATTAAATTTGTCCTAGCTGTATAGTATAAGAATTCAACTTAAAAAGTATATGTGTGTGTTAAAAAAATAGTTTTAAATATTTTAAAGACAGATTAAAGTTATTGTTCTTTTAAATTATTTGCAATAATATAATATATTAAACGAGCGAAAATAAGTGATTTCCCTCCTTTATTTTGTGTATATGTAAATAAAATAAAATAAAAGGATTTTATTAATGTTCATAAGGCTACCCTGTATTTTGTAGTGGTTTTGTACCTTTATTCTTTTAAAAATATTGCCCAAGTCAATATTTTGAAATGTCAACTTAACCTTGTAATCCATTTTATAAAATAAAAAACAAGATCCGAACCCTATTTATAAATACTTTTTTCGTGTCCTTATTAGTCCTAAAATTTTGTCCGTTTGATTTTTGAAATGTCATTCTTAAATTAAATAATTGCTCTTTTCTATACCATAATTGTTGAAATTTGAATCACCGAGTCGGTAAGAGATTACCACACCACTACATTATAAGTCAACATTACATTGTCTTTGTGTACATTGTGTTGTGCCTAGGAATTGGCAATCCAATCAAGCAAGCTTTTGCACAATTTGAAACCTTGTCACTCAGACTCTTTAATTGCATTAGCTTTTAAGTTAATACTCTTTAAGAACACGTAATTTTACCCCCAACCTGTATGTCTGTAAATAAAGGCGAAACTGCTTAGATACCAGGATTTCTAGTTAAATTGTGTCACCTTTACTACTGATAAATGAGAGAGGAAAGATTAAATGACTGTGATAGATCTTAGGACTCACTACTTCTTCCATGGTCATACGAGGTCACCCACTAAAAACGAAATTCAAACTAGGAACGATGTGTGCAAGGAAGAATTGAGCACTTCAATAGTCAATAATCAGAATTACATAAATACTGTATGAACACCTCAACATACAGTAAGCCAGTGATTGTGACGGGATCAATGAGTTTAAGTTCATACACATTGTTGTCAGTAAAGTGCTGTTTTGACCTGCGATAAAATTTTAATCACCCATTCAAACTAAAAAGCTATTTAATGACTTGCTTAGTAACGCATTATTATCACACCGTGTTATAACGATAGTATGCAAGTATAAACATGGATGTGTGCATGTATTAAGGTTCAGACTATGAGACGATGACATCAATGTCTCATGAATGTTGAGCCAATGTGAAACGTACAAATGTATGAAATATTTCTTTTGACGTTCATTGTATACTGCTGTCACATTCGCAGCTGACGATGAACAATGATCGCTAGAACCATTCTTTAAAGTTGATCTTTGTGAAAAGTTACAAACCTTTTTAAAAAGTGGTTACTGGGAAATGTTATCAGGTTACTGAAGCAATCAGTACAGCCGTTACTGTATATCTGTCCTGTCTGGCCCTTGTCACTTGTTACAGGAGCTATCAACCTTCAAACCAGATCAAGTGTCGACTACGATGACGCTTTATCTTGTAACGTAATTTCCTTATAATAGACCTCACCGGCACTTTACTGGATTGTTCATCGTGCCATTGTAACACAATTGAAGTATAGCTAACAATAATGAACTAATTATTGATAGACACAAACCTAAAGCCTCTTTATTCCTTTGTTCTGCTGCAATGAAATATGCAATTTATGACTTCACCATAAACATTCTATCAGCATTGTCTACCTCTACACTAAGCCTGATTCAGGCTTTGAAAGTAAAACCGTCGCTTTTGGTTTGCGTGTTCTTGAAAGTAGACGCCAAAGGCTATCGAAATCGTGTTTTATTTTCATGAGAAATCTCATTTATTGAAATATGTAATGAAATAGAACACTGGATATTTTATGAATCCCAAACTAATAATAGACTCATTAAAGCGAAAAGATATTCTTCATAATTTAGCTTTTTTTAAATTTGGTGGCTCTTAACTAACTAACATTGGCATCTACATTATAAAATAGATCTGGCGACACAAAAGTCAAAGAACAATAATGGAGGGATAGTAAGGGAGTAAATGTTGTTTGGCTTAGAAATGATTTCATGGAATAAAAATAAGGAAATAGTACATTCAGCCAAAATAAATACTAATAAAAGTTAGCTCTTACACATTAGTCAACATTAAGTAGCATTAGATAGTGCAATTACTTCAACCAATAATGCAATAATGTTTAACTAATATCTAATTTCTCCCGATACGTAGTGCAAAACAATTCTACTACAATACAACTAGCTGAAAGAGCACGAAGAAGTTGCGTTTTTTCTCACATCAACTCCAACCATCTTAGAAACATTTCCAGACCATCTCCGAAAACTATTCTTCCACTACTTCGTACTCTAAATGTACTATAAAAAAAGATAGAATTTGATCCAAAGATGGTCAAGGGACATCTAAAACGTTTTTTTTAATACAGCTGATGACGGAGCTTGTGAAACGCTTTTTAGAAGCCCAAGTAGATACTATAAACTAGACCACGTTCTATAAACATACAAGTAATCTCAAAATACTAAAAGCCTATATTAAATAATACAAATGCGGAGCAGATGCCGTCATTGTAGTCAATTCTGATGGAAATATCCTCCGAGCCACACATTTAATAATTTGTGAATTTTAAAATTACATTTCTCGTTATCAAAAAACTTGATCAGAACCACAACTGCCACAAAGCCTTCAAACCGTGTGAATGTGATCACAAAGTGAATACAGTACTCTGTTGAAGTACAAAGTAGCGAATTTGGTGTGTTAGTCAATTCTGGATTTATAAATTAAACCAACATGTCCCTTCCAATATTTAAATTTAACAAACTAATTTTCAGTAATGAAGATGAGTAAAATGAGTATTACAGCTAATAAATATTACAATTAGCATATCTGTGCTCGCTGTGATATCTTAAATTCGTAGTTTCTTTACGTCTATTAGAAATGACCTATGTCAAAATCTTCATCTGATCTACCTACTCTCTACCGACAATGCCATCAAGGTTTTTGTATTTTCTCATTCAACAAACAGAATTACCTCTGTTGGTATGTTACGTAACCTCTCTTGTTTTATTCAAAGTACTTTGCCGATCTATACCATGAGCATTTTAAAAGTAAAATAAACCGTTTTTCAATTAACTTTCTAATTAAATCAAGCAATTAAGCCAGGTGTATGTTGATTCAACTCGTAAATTGCGCTCGGTAAAATATCATAACAGTCGCTCGTCCCTTTTGCCGATACTAGCTTTCCCTATGCCGTCTGCTGTATAGTCGTTTTCTGCTATATAGCAGGGACTCTCAAGTACTGATTGAATATTAAGTAACTCGGGTGATAAACAGCTGTTTATGCACCTTCAACTCTATGGTCAACCCATAATGGTTACAACAGTATATTTCTTTACAATATTTATTTATATTTTGATGTAGATCATTGTTGGTCCAGTCTTTATAGTACTTGTATTTAAATTAATATGAGTATCAGTTACGTTAAACACTATAACGTTATAGCTATAAATACTGGAACTCTCTACATTTTTCTGTTAAAATTTGTATCTAAATAACTTTAATATTTAAAAATGGCTTCACAATTGCTAAATAACTACGCACTAAAACATTACGAGTATCACATGTATAAGAAATATAAATAAAAGCCTGTCACAAATTTTTACTTCAACTTTTTAGTTTATACCAAGTAACGTGAGGAAGTCATTCATTAATTTATAGGAGGTGATTAGAGGAGAGCTCGGGACTACAGTTTAACGTGAAACGACTTAGGTGTAGAGCTGATTACCCTAGTAATCTCTTGTACACAGGCGCCTATGTAATTTGATCACAGGACTACATCTGTAGTACCGACCAGATTTGCAGGTTGAAAGTTAACTTACCTGTGCTATTCTCCTCGCCCTCACCTAACCAGGGTCAGCTTAGATCTCTTTAGGCATTGGAGTCCTAACAAAAGTGGTTGTACTAATAGTAATTACCATAACGCAAACAGACGCCTAGATCGTACTGTCAGTGTCATGTTAGATGTAAACTTTCATTCTGTGCCCTTTTGTAAAACGTTCGAATGCAGCAGTTCTAGTCGGTGTCGCTACTTGACAATGATTTTGCGAGCTCTGAACCTACGCCAAGGCGCACTCGCACTCGTGATTGGCGTCGCTAAATCTGAAATTGGCACAGGAGTCAGCTTGGCCGGAGAGTTCCCTAATAAACAATAAACATTTGGACGGACACAAGTCGTTCAGATAACAGAGCAGTCGGGAATAGCCATTTGCTTGGGAGTCATTAGCCTCGTAGCCTCGTCACTGTTTGTCTAGGGGAGACCCTCGCGCGGTCCTGAGCGGCGCTGTCGATACTATTCGGTCAAGTCGGTTTAACCACACGAAATGTGTTCATTGTTGTTGTATATCATGATTTTAAAAATACGGTGTATATTACCTGTGTACTTTTAGTGATTTGAAAAATATTACCATCATTGTTACTCATATTTAAGTACATATATAGCTCAACTAGCTTTCACATTTCAGAAGAGAGTAAATAAATTATTGACCTATAATGGTTAAAAAAGTATATTTATTTACAATATGTATTTATATTTTGATGTAGATCATTGTAGGACCAGTATGTATAATACTTGTATTTAAATTAATATGAGTATCAGTAATATAATTGGACCAGTCTGTATAGCACTTGTATTTAAATTAATATGAATATAAGTAACAATATAACACCTTTAACACACTCTTTCTTCGGATATATAAATGTTTAGTTTTTAGAACGAGTATCGTCGTAATTTGTGTGTGTGTGTGTGTGTGTGTGTGTGTGTGTGTGTGTGTGTGTGTGTATGTGTGTGTGTGTTTGTGTGTGTGTGTGTGCGTGTGTGCGTGCGTGTGTGTGTGTGTGTGTGTGTGTGTGTGTGTGTGTGTGTGTGTGTGTGTGTGTGTGTGTGTGTGTGTGTGTGTGTGTGCGCGTGCATGAATACACACTAATAGTGGCATGAATATTCCACATAAGCATTTTAAAACTATCGCTACATTGAACATGTCAACTCGAATTTATATTGAATCTCGATGATAAAAAGGATATGTCTACCAATGGCGGAACTCCATGTCCAATCATTATAGAATGCTTTACATTAAATCAGATGGAAGTGGATACTAGGTGATTTTATCATAAAATAGAGAGGATGCTCTTGAGACAATCACCCTATGGTGGACGTGACGTGAAGTTGCCGTGTAGCTTAAGGCCCGGTTACACGACGGCCGGAACGCAATGTCCAATCCTCATAGAATCCTTTACATTAAATCAGAAGGAGGTGGATACTCGGTGACATCACGTCACGGAATAGGGAGGATGCTCTCGAGACTATTCAATTAGGACAGGATGGAACGTGACGTGACGTTACCGTTTAGCTTACCGCTTCCGTTGTGGAACGGATCGACCTGAGGCCAATGGATGTGCTCGTATTATTTCTACAAACATTCTTTATTTTACGAAACTCTTTAAATGTATTAGTTGTATTCGTCAAATTGCACTGAAAATGATGTAATGGTGTTATGCGGAAATGAAAATGTTATATATTGAGCTATTGATTAGTCAGCTACAATTCTGATCCGCTCCGTAACAAGGCGTGCTATGATGTGACAAACAGTTCGTCATAAATACGTGCTAAAATAGTGCATCATAAATAAAACACGAACATCAAACAGAAAAGAGATGATTCATGAACAGTATGGTCATCATAGATTCCTACGAAACATGGGAACTTCCATGCACACTCCTTCATCGATTTGCCCTCAAAAGATTCTTTTTGCTCGAATCTTGTATGATAATAAATACTCTCTAGTAAATTCACAATAATTTTCATTAATACTCTGGTAATAAACCCAATGAAACATGTTTTAAGCAATAATTATGGTTATATCATACAGAAAATATATATTCATGATCAAAATGTATATATAAATATTGTTTTTGCCAGAACTTATATTGACTGTGTGATTATTCGTCTAAAACATTTTTTTATTGTAAGTGTTTTATAGTATTTTTAATACATTTTCGTCTCTATTTTGACGAATAGGATATACATTTTCAATTTAAATTACTTATCGATTCCTAGATTAAATGAGAACAGTGAGTTACACTCAAAAGGAACAGCAGAGAGGGAAAGACTATTGGACGCAAATGGGAATCAATTATTTATCTTAACTATAAATGAATAGTTAGTAAATTACTTAATAGAGGAAAATTATGAATCTCATCTTAGATTTTTGTTTTAACTCATCAAAGTTCAAAGTATCAGTTTTGGTGAACTGTATCGTACATTAACTATTTATTACAAACTGTTGTGTAAGTGCGATATTTTCACACGAAGCTGTGCAGTATCGTTCACGATCCCCAAGGGGAACTACACGCTATACGGTATGGCATTTGTTTGTGTGCTGTGCTTTGATTTAAAACACTCAACCCTATAAGGACAAGGTTTACACATTTAGACGTAACGAATACAAGCCCGTTTCCAAATTTTCAGGCAAGATCTTTGTTATGGCCGAGACGAGTTATCAAATTGTTCAAAATATATTACTATACAGCTCAATGATCACAAAATCAACATGTTTTAAGGAAAAGAATTGCTATTTGCTTATTTTAGGGGAAAATTCAAAATGTCAGGTTGATTCATACATGAAAGTTAACAAACATAATTCAAACGCAATATCAGAAGACTTGCGTAAAACACCTTAGGTACTCAGGGATGGGCAAATTATATACCCGCCACCCTATATACCAGGTTATACCAGATGCAGCTCAGGGCTCAACAGACAGCCAAGAAACAGAAAGAAGTTCAGGAAGAAGGTTCTAGAAAATGTAGCCAAGGGGCCGATCTAGAGAGTCAATACACTGCCTCAGAAGGGGATTATAGCAGATGCAGCATAGGGTTCGATATATACAGTCGACAGACTGTGTTGCTGTTCGTGTTTGGTACACACCCCGTGTTACTGCATGAGTACAAGATGTGGGCTGATACACTACAGCAAGAATGGTACAGGCATAATATATCGACAGCACAGAGAAAGGTCTCTGGATAGTGAACCCTTACCGGACGAGTATCAGAAACAGCTATCATGCTGTAGTTACGAGAGATATTCCCGTCCATTTACTGGCTATCGTAAAAATATAGTTTATAAAGTAAACATTCTGAACCCCAAATATATAGTATAGATGACTTATAAGATTCAGTAAATGATTCAGTTATTGATTGGTGTTAGTAAAGATTCAGGACGTCACGGGTTTGACTGGAGATATATGAGAATGATTAAAACTGAAGAATATGAAGGAGAATTGGTTCTTAACCCAGTTTCAGGGCGATTCCCGGTTTACAATTTCAAGATGAGAAAAATTAGAGCTAGCTTTCCGGGAATTTAGAGCAAGGCGACAAGATGCATAGAATTCTCGCCTGACTCCATTTCTGGAAACATTTGTTGATCGGGAAGATTGGTTCAAAGGTTCTGCTTATGTAGAGAGGAGCTGAAAACTGAGAAAGAAATTACCCCAACTCGATGAACCAAAACCCAGTAGAAGTCCTTTATGGACTTATTAGGCACCGCTTTGTAGTAATGATAGTCCCAAGAGGGGATAATTCCCGGGTCTGTGGGTTTTTGTATTTAATTGGAGACCGTCTCATTCATCAGCGCTCTACCTCGAGACCTAACTGTGCAACTTTATCGATAAAAATGGCCGGATTGTCATTTACCACTCATTTATTACATTTACATGAGATTACAGATTCAAGATTTAAATTTGAAATGTTACAACTTTGAGTTTTATCTATACGTGCCAAAGTGTACTTTGATATAAAGACCAAGAAATTGAATTATATTGGAAAATGAAACAGATCAGTCTTTTGTGCATGGCAGCAAGAATGTACTTCGAAGGTAAATTTATTATTGTTATTCTTAATCCTAAACTTTCATTGTATGTTACAAATGCGTTTTGTTTTTTTTTCCTGGACAGAGGAGACGACAAAGACAAAGGCCGAAGTTTTTACTTTTTTGTCTGAGTATCTATCTTTGAATTGGCATTGATGTATGCAAACGAGCCGTCTCCGTCGTGACATATCGACATCGTCATATCGACATTAGTCACACTGGGCATAAAGAGTGCGGTGTTCTCATTCAATGTTAATAATAAATTTTAATGACGCCTTGGTTCAACAATAACCGTTATTTATCTAATACTGATGGCCCTCAGTGCAAGTTGTGCTTGCTAGTTTATAGCATCGAGCATGCCTATCTCGTGAGTAAAGTCATTCTTAGAACTCTATAAACACCGCGTTTGTCATTATAAGTATAAAAATATAACACTATAAACATTATAAATATAAATACCGGATGTAACGATAGTACATCTGCTTTATTTTATGAATCAATTTATCATTAATATTGAATTGAAACCAAAAGTTTTACAGTTTAAAAAAAACCTTTATACATATTTACCCTTCAGCTAACTATACTTTTGGTCCACCTCTTCAGAAAGCTATGCCTTCGTGAGAAAGGTTGCCTCTCTTTGTTAACTCATTAAAATATTTTAATTTAAATCAAGCAAAACATCTATAGAATTTCAAATAAATAAGTATATATATATATATATATATATATATATATATATATATATATATATGATATATATATTTGAATAATTACATGAACAAGTAATGTATGATTTGAAAATGAACAAAATTCTAAACTCAACTTTTACTTGTACACCAGTAAGAACTATTTAACTCAACAGCGTTATTTAAAACTGCATATGGTTTTGTTTTAAAAAATAAAACAAATTGTGAAATACAAATTCTTGCGAGGGTATTAAGGTGTCAGATATATAAATTTAACTAGCCGTTGGTCTCTATCGTAAAACTGAAAATCAATGTTATGTGACTACTGAGATTATTGTAGTCGTATCATTTTGTTATGGAGTTAAGTGGATTTTTAAAATGACCTAATAAATTTAATCAGGAATAGTATAATTGATATTGTTAAATCTGTTTAAAATTTATATTTCAACTCAAAAATGGAGTCTGTTCATAATTACGAACAATACAAAAATTCTAAAAATAGATCAAACTACATTACGATACCCACGGTTGTGCTACACCTAATAAATTACGTGTAATAATATCGAAAAGCATGTATCATTCAAGGAACTAAAAATGTATTTTCCATTCCATTGCAATGTTTTCTCTTATACTGTATAAGTGAAAGTTAAAACATGTTAATGAAAAAGTTGACGTTGCATTTAGAAATATTATTATATATGCCAGAATTATTATATGATGGTAAACCTTTTAATATTTGTTTGCAAATAAGGGCGCCTTTAGCAAGTTTATTCTCACACCGTTTTGGAGATGACCAAATATGCTCTTGGATACTAATGCACGTTCCTAAGTTCTAACATAAAAGAAATAATGCTTATAGTGTTGGTAAGAACCATGATGAAACGAGAATTTAGTGTTCTCGAAGGATCTATAACCAGGTTAGAGCGTAGTAATGTTATATAGTACAGTAATTGTCATGACGCGTGACCCAATTGCGTCGGACCGGAATAAGCTTGTAACGTGAAAAATGTCACTGCAGGTTCGGTGAAATATTATGGAAGTCTAATTCAACACAAACTTTATCAAAACATTCAAGAATACATATTTCTGTGAAATTTAAATTGGATGGGCAGTGAAAGTTAATACGCAATAATACAATAAATATTCAATATTGATTAATGTTTAAATGAATGATTTTTTATCATTTCCGGGTTGATCTAAATCTCCAAATATAACCTCACCTTAAAATGAATAATGTTTTTGTTTCGTGGTGCTCTGTAAGTGGTTTTAATGTGGATCGTTTTAACGTGTACGTCATAGAACACTCATTAGTCAAATTAATGATGTTACGTAGCACATATATTAATTACGTAGTAACTTTGTTATTTATTGCTTTTTAAACCGAAAAATATACCGTATTTAGTGGTTGTATAACAGTTAAAAAATGTTTCTTGCGTGATTTTGCGTTTCAGTGAAGTAAAGAAGAAAAAATGCGTCAAAACCTTAATTTTATAATATAAGATAGTTTTAAGCATTAATGAATCTTCTATTTTGCGTTTGAATATCGTAATGTAGTTTAACCCGTGTATGTGAGCGTTAAGTAAGCTAAGTAATATATTTAGAAACTCGGTATTCAGAACGATGCTTTGGAAAGAGCTTTCACCTCTCACAGGTCACTTAGCTACTTGTTTACTGCATGCGGCACCAGACTCCGGGCTTGAGGTCGGATAGATACGATCGCTACAAGTTTATTTCAGGCGTGCGTAAACAAAAAGCTATATCTGCCAATTTGTATGCGCAGAGTTTGATGTGAGACGTTTTGTTTTTCCTCTGCCCTTCATTTTCATGTCATCACTCTATACAAAAGTGAAGCAGTTCAATATCAAGTTGATCAATATTTTTCGATCTAGCAACAACTGTTACAACCGTATAAATAATAATTGATATGAGGCGTATTCCTCACATTCAAAAAATCAAGACTATAAACTAATTATTTGTCACGTCTGTAAATCCTTTAATATAATTACACACTTATGCGTGTAAACAATGTAATACTGAAATGTCATGCCTTAGTATTATAATAATATTATTCTCTATTTTGTATTAAAGTTATATATGAGTTCACTATTTCACGAAATATAAGAATATAAGCAGAACAGCTGGGAAAATGGACATGGAGAGAATGTATTGTAAATGGTGTACAGCCTGCAGGAAACGGTGACTGTTCTGTAAACGCCGGAAGGACTCCAGGAGAGCACTTGATAAAAACTGCGGATTACTTAGTCGAAACATTAAGGTTCAGTTTTCCTCTTATATGCCTGGATAGAACAATGTTTTTATTATAATGATCACTGCATTGCATTTTAGGTAATTTTGTTATTTATTTAGGAACTCCACTGGTAATAGAGACATGATAAATATTGGAGTACTTACTCTGCTGATCTGACATAATTGATTTCTGCGAATGAATCACATACTATTGTAAATAAAAATAACATATTTTGGCGTTAAAGATATTTGTAAATATTCAGTTACCGATTTATTCAGTTGGAATATTTGTTTTTTGAAACCAATAATTTCTCAATATTGCATCCTTTCCATTACACGTTAAATAATCAATCCGGCGTAAATACATATTGGATTGCGTTCTAGCAATCATCTAGCATGCGCCGTACTTTCATTTTGCCCACCAAAGCTGAATTGACCTATTTATCTTTTTCTGAGAATAACTTCAGAATAGAATTCAGTGAAAGTTCATCTTGATCCTACATGATCGTGCTGCAAATACCTTGGGTAAACTGTCCCATTGAATTCAATCAAATATTACCATATCAAGATTATGGTAAAAAATAATACTATATAATAAAAAAATAAATACCAGGTGACGCCCCTGATTAGTGGACGCTTGTTTATCCGTCTTTTACATTTACAAAAATCGTCAGATAAAAGGTCTAAGATAAGGATAATAATTTTATTTCTAGACTTGTTTATATGGTTTTGCAAATACGAGTATAACAGTAAATTTGTTAATGTATACATACTTTATTTAACAGTTACAAAGAAATAAGAAACGAAATATAGTAATGTAGGGGACGTTTCAGGTTTGAAGTGTTACGAATGAACCTTTCAACAAATTTATAACTACATGCATATTGTTAATATGTGAATTTTAGTTATTAGATTTAACGGGAACTCCCTATTGAAGTGCTTTTATTCTTTGAGTTTACAATTTTTGATAGTGGCTGGTTTAGACTAGAAAAATGATATGGCTTTGATTTCACCAGCCCTATATCGTAGGCTCCTGAGCCTATAATAATAGTGAAGGTTTAGGAAACATTTAGTATCGATAAAAGGTCGTTTCACTAATAATGTTATTGAAATTGGTTTCAAAAAGATGCATCAAAGGGGTAGACACAGCTATCATGCAATGTCCAATGAAGAGGACAGGTTTTTCCCTCAGAATTAACACCTTAGTTGGAAGTACGTGAGAAGGTGTTATTTTTCCCAAAAATAAAGCCAATCTGAAATATAAAATTTAATACATAATTTAAAAAAAATTAAAATTCCAGTATTATATTATTATTTTAACATCGGATCATTCTGTTTTCTACGACAATACTAAGCGTCATTAAAATCTGAACTGTTTTTAGGGTTTTAAAAGGAGTATTAATATTAAACATTGAGGTTATCTGTAATGCCATCAAATAGCGAAATACATCTCGACGTTTGCTAAAGGTAATAACATCATCCAGAATAGACGTGGCGTTAAAGGAACAATGACTGCTCAGTGAATGCCAGAAAGATCCTTGAAGAACTCTTGACAGAAACCGTATTGATTACTTAGTTGACCCATTAAGGGAGGGGTTTAGCGCGGCCCAGAGGTGGTTGAATCTGTCTCATTTGCATTGAGCGACTAAACAGCAGGTGTTGTGAGTGGTGTTCCAGGAATTATCTGGCTATGGCGCTAATGGACATTGTAGCCTTCAGTTAAAGGTCGCTGCTACGTTATTGGCAGCAAAGATACTTATCATGTAAAACAGATTTTGTCGAAGTTTTTTAATTGTGTGTTCATTGATGAAAACATAAAGACGAATACAATCGAATGCGTTCATTATAACTAAGGCATTTAAGCTACAAATTATGTGTTATTACAAGTTATAAAAACATCTTGAGTATTCGAGTGATATATCTTAAACTTTGTAATATAGATTTGGAAACCAATTTAATATGTACCAATATTGTATGTATCTTTTGTACATACTTGAGACATAACTTCTGGTCTAGGGGTGTGTCTGCTCAAAAACAGTTAGTTTATTTAGAGCGTTCTTCGGAGGACAAGGATTGATCGGACATGGCACATTTTTGAGAATAAAGAAACGACTTGTGAATTCTGGACACAACTGGTGAATGTAACTAACTTTTATATTTCTCCATGGCCCTTGACTCCATCATGCAATATAGCACCCACTTTCCTCAAAATGTGAAATGAAGTGTGAGGGTGTATTGTGCAAGGCTTTTAGTCACTCGTCGGAACATTCTGTGATAAGTGGTCCTTCAAAAATTCAATGTGTTCAGCAGTTACAGATTACTTAACTCTTTCATAAGAGTATATAATTTTGTTCTTTTCGTGTGTATAATCTCTGAGTCTGGATTTTTAAAATTTTACTACTGTTTCATGTAATCGCAAACTTTGTTAGAGTAGTTTTAGGATAGGTATTTAATTATAGTAATCTATAAAATTTGTTATCAACTGAATTTTATTTTTATCAGGAGATTAGATACTTTACCAAAGGGACAAATATTGGAAATATCTGTGTGCTATGACTGTGAATAAAGTATATACAATATAAACTTTGAATAAAGTTTATAAATAAATATATAAGTGAAGTAGAATATATAAATAAAGCTGACTGTGACTAAATTTTATTTCCCGTAAAACATAAAAGAAATTGTAACTTAAAAGGTAAGTCTGATAAGTAACAGTGTAGATACATACTAAAATAAAATTAATAACAAAAATAAGAAATATTTTTTTTTACTTTATAAATCAATTATTGGACAGTTTTACAATTTTCCATAGGGTATTTTATAAATGTTCGTATGTTTTCTCACCTAAAACGCCATCATGATAAAATTAAATACTAGGATGCTTTGACAAAATATTAGCAGGTTTTCCTAGTACAAGAAAGTTTCCTTGATTCGACAATGATTAATACCTAAATTAGTTAATGGCAGTATGATTATTTGAACTATGTCCATATTTTCGTTTTAAGCCTTTCTCAGTTACAAAACTGTTTACAGAAAAACACATGTCATTTAGCATTGAGCAATCTAATAAGTAAAAAAGTTGAAAATAATTTTTTTATGCAGTTACGTTGATAGAATTAATTAATTTTTGGAAATTTCAATCTGGGCAAGTATGAACTAGGAATAGAAATGTTTATTTTCATATGTTTAATATATAAAGAATTATCTACACATTGATAACAATGAGAATACCTTTTCACATATATTACACTATATATTGTGGTGTAGGTATCTTTGACGTCGAAATTATGTAAGGCGTTCATTTTAATTTTCTTCGTCACCGACTTTTTTGGATCTCTTCAGACGATTATGATTACAGATTTCAGAAGTCAAGTCTTTGACAACATCAGATTCCAGATGCTCCACTAGGTGTAAGGTGAATTGTAGCTTAACTCAACATTCACATTGAATCAACTCTTCCCAGACTCTTCTTCAATAGCTAACTTAAGTATAGGAAAAATATCAATATTGTTACAACATGATTGGTAATCTTAAACTAAATTCAGCTTCACAATGATGTTTCAAAACCCCTTAATTGTCATTTGAACTTTTTTAAAGGGAGGCTAGGGGTAGGGACTATTAAAAGTTCTTAACATGAATACAGTATGTCAGTATAGAATCCCTATACCTATCCTGCAAGTTTATTTTTATTTTCAAAAATTAAAAACTAATCGGACTGTTTTGTTACTTTGGACAAAGCACTCTTACGACCATAAAAAGTTATAATATAATCTTAAAGTTGCGATGTATAATAGTCCTAATCTTTTTTATGGCTAGCATGTAGTTTCGATATATTTCAAAATGCTTATTCTCAAACCTTTAAACTATAATGAAATGTCTTCGTCAATTAAGAAATTTCGCATAGGATATATTAAACGATAGTCTTTATTTCCTAAGCTTATGGTGTCAAAGTGAAAGTCAAAGTCAAAGTCAAAAATATCTTTATTAACATAAATCTTCAAGATTAGTAACAGAGTCATTAACATTAGAATAGTGTTAGTTATCATTTTTCCAATTAAAAAAATTCAGTCAAGGAGTAGAATGGTCGGTCCTGCAGCCAGTTCTTGAGTTTGTCGTCCAAATTGTGAATGTTCAGTTCTCTTGAGTTCGTCCGGGAGTATATTCCATATCTTGGCACCGATATAGCTTGGTTTCTTTTCAGTGGAGGAAAGTCTGTGAGCAGGAAGATGGTAGTCGTGTGAAAATCTGGTAATTGTAGTAGTGAGTTTGTGCTCCGGTCTTTACTGTTTCTATTGCCCTGATATGAGTGTAGATTACTACTTCCAGAAAATATAAATCTATCACTGTCAGGATCCGGAGGTCTTTAAAGGCTTGCCTGCAAGATTCTCTGGGCTGTAGGTTTTTTAGGAGTCTAATGGCTCTTTTTTGTAATACAAGAACACGCTGCAAGTTGCCTGCAGCTGTGCCGCCCCAAACTGCAATCCCATATTTTAAGTGAGACTCGAAAATGGCGTAATATACTGTTTTTGAGGTTGTCAAGTCACTTATACTTTTCATCCGTCGTATCACGAACAGTCCGGTGCTAAGTTTTACTGCATAAGTGGTCGATGTGTGATGTCCAAGAGAGTTTGTTGTCAAAAGTAATTCCAAGATACTTTGCGGATGAGGTTTCGTCTAGGCCCGGAAGTGTTTCAATGCTTTTGCCATGTGCTTCCCAATATCAGATGTTTTGTTTTATTTTCATTAACAACAAGTTCATGTTTGTGGCAGTATTGTATTGCCATATTTAGTGCTACAAAACTATCCACTTCTAGTTGTTCTGGTTTTTGACCACCCAAAAGAAGGACAGTGTCGTCGGCATACATAAGAGTTTTACTGTAACCTATGCATGAACTCGGGAAGTCATTTGTAAATAATATAAAAAGAACAGGTCCCAGCACTGATCCTTGAGGCACTCCTCGCGTGATTGATTTTAGATCAGAATTCACCGTGTTGGTTCTTCCATGTCCTGTGTGTGATTGAATTTCTACTATTTGACTCCTTCCAGTCAGGTAGCTGGTGAACCATGCCTTTGCAGTTCCTCGTATTCCAAGGCTTGTTAGTTTGTTCAGAAGGTGCTTGTGATCCAGACAATCAAACGCCTTGCTGTAATCAAGAAAGATGGCTGCTGCGTTGCTTCCGCTCTCTCGTTGGTCCAACAAAAAACTCAGCGAGGCTTATAAGGGCGGTTGTTGTGGACCTTCCTGCTATAAAGCCATGCTGATGTGGTGTTAGCAGATGGTTAGAGGAAAGGTGTTCGAGAAGTCGGGCAAGTACTAGTTTTTCAATTATTTTGGATATAGTTGGAATTAGTGAAATGGGTCGGTAGTTTGCTGCATCAGTTGTTAGGCCCTGTTTGAATTTTTGGGATAAACCTTTGCTATCTTCAATGCTGCAGGGAATATTCCTGAACTAAGTGAATTTGTTTGTAATGTCAATCAATGGGTCTCTTATTTCATCTTCACACAGCTTTATTAATTTGGATGAGATGGTCATCATATCCTTTTGAGGTTTTTGTTTGTATTGACCTGATGGTTTGGTAATTTCTTGCCTGGATGTCGGTGTTTAGAACCAAATTTGGACAGTTTCTGTTGGATTCAGGCAATGCTGGCGTAGGGTTTACAGTTCCGATTTCCCTTATTGTTTTTTCTGCAATGGAGGTAAAGAAATTCATTCAAGTAGTCTGATATTTCTTTAGGGTTTATATAAGCTCCTGGTCTTGAATTATGAGTTTATTTAATTGAATGGTTTCTTCTTTCTTCTTCCTCTCATCGTTGATAAACGTTCCAGATTGCTTTGGATTTATTGTTTGCTTCTTGGATTTTATTTACATTAGCTTGTTTTCTTAATTGCCGGAGCTGCAGGTCGTAATCTTTTTTCAAAGATAGTGCCTTATTTTGTGCTCTTCTTGACCGGTTGTTTGGTAGGTATTTTGGGCTTTAAGAAACTCTAGTTTTATTTGAGTTACTACAGGGTTGCATAAGACTGTGTAGTTCTTTTTCTTTCTTCGTGTAGAAGTAATGTGAGGGCAACAGTGGTTGAGGGCTCGCTGTAAGGTATTGTTGAACTTGATATAGGCTTCATTAGCATTTTCAGTGTTGTAAACTTCTTCCCAGTTTTCCTGCTTGAGTAGGGTCTTTTAGTTTATGTAGGTTTCTGTCATTCATGTTTCTTCTTTTAGAGGTTGACTGAAGAGTAGTGGGTCCTGTGTTCTCTTTGGATTCTGCACATCTGTCCTGTATGGTCAGATATTCCTGCATCTATAATTTCCACTTTGATCTCTTCTTCTTCCATGTTTGTACACACGCTGTCAATTGATGACATTGATGTTGGTGTTATTCGAGTTGGCGCAGGTCTACTCTATACATGCTGTGGCAATTTAAATGTATCTCGTAGTCTATAGTAGTCATTCCCCTTGTCAAGACAATCAATGTTGATATCACCCACGTCGTGACGATCTTTAAGGTTTTCCAATGAAAACTGCGTCAGTCTTTATTTCCTAAGCTTACGTGTCTGGTGTCGTGACGATCTTTAAGGTTTTCCAATGAAAACCGCGTCAAACAATTGCTATCACGATTCATTTTGAAATATTTCAGCTTCACTGTGGAAAACCAGCTTCAATCAACAACTGTTTTGGTCTAACAGTTGTTGACTTAAGATAGCCAACCATAGTTTGGCCAAAATACTCGTATTTCAAGATTTTAATTGTGATAGCAATTTTTCAAGGCAGTTTGAACCGGGAAAGCCTTGATGCTCGGTATATTACGCGAATTTAGAGTATTGTATTAATTTAAGGTTTAAATAATGTGACATTGTTAAACCAAATCTATAAGTGTAGTGTGAATAAATAAATTTATTTTAATTGTTATCAACAACTATTTAGATCATATTGTGACTACGAAATTACGTCGCTAGTTAGTGCCACATAGTGGATCCTTAAATGATAACGTCGTTAGTCCAACTGCCCAATTTTCGCGGAAGACGCGACATCGAAGTCTGTAACAAGATGTATTTAGTAGCTGGTTGTGGTGTGCTCCAGAAAGACGGATGATGGAGGGATGGAGCAATAAACTGCATGGGAACACGTGTCGACAAGTGTAGGTGTATGACCTCAGTTGTAACAAAATATGTATTTTTGTCAAATTCTCAATGAAATTTACGTCAGAGATCTTGGAGTGCCTTTTTTATCCAACCATAATATTTCTGAGCACGTCAACGCTATTGGTTCTGTGGTATCTAAGTCATATCGACTAATAATACTTCAGTTTAGAGTATTGCTTTACCATCTGATCACTCCATCAAGCTACCTTATTACAGTTTTGAAAGATATTCTGAATAGATGAATATTCTTCAAGATATAGGAGTAATCCAAAATAATTAGGAACATTATATTCAAAATGGTAGTTATCTGATTTTATGTCCGCTCTCTTGAGACTGAAATGATACAATTCTGATCTGACACAAGTTTGTGAATTGTTCGCTCTGACATTATGCAGCATGTTTGATTCCGTCGTTCATTAGTCACAAGATCGAAAAAGCCCTTCGGCAGAAGACGTAGAGTTACTGACAACTACGAGGCAAACGGAATATTGGCTCGATGCCAGGGATTTGGCAACAACAACCCTTGTACTTTAAACTTCTTTACAACTAGCTTATCCGTCTTTAGAAGAGAAAATGTTCAACTGTGGGGTTACTGATGAAATGCCTGCCAACTCCGTGTCCTCTGCACTATATATATATTTTGTATTAAAAGATGAGTAAATGTGTACGTATATATATATATATATATATATATATATATATAATAATAATAAAATATTTAAATTGTAACACTGGGAATCTATGTTTAAAGAAAATGGAAAATTTCAAATAAAATAACGTAAGGACCAATTGCATTTTTGTAAATTTCAAATCATGTAATTGGCGAGATTTATTGATAAACAGTGAAGAGAAAAAAACGTATAATATTTATCATTATTTGTACTCCAGATTTCCATACTACAAAGTTATACAATTGGATAAATTTCTATTAAGATAGTTTCAATGTTGTTGTAAATTTAAAAAGTAAATAATTTACCAAAAGAGCTTTTTAGTAATTAGTTAAATGAGCATTAATAATTTTCTGCACGATTATTAAATGTTGCTTTATATAATATATAAAGCACTGTTAAAAATGCATTTATAAAGAAACAATTTAAAGTAAACCGCATAAACCTCTGAAGAGATCTACAAAAGCTGTTCTGATGTTAAAAGAAAGCCCAGCAAGATTTATAAGTACTTCCGCCTCGCTCAAGTTCAGTCGTCTAACTTTCCAGTATTCGGTCTTATTTAAACAGTTTTCCTTTCTTGACGTATTGTGCCTTCTATCTTCCTTTCCTTCTACTACGCGATGAAAACGTTTGAGATTACTCATGTAATTAAAACGTTTTTAAAGTTCTGTTGTTTGAATCCATAAGAAACGAAGAGGAAAAACAAGAAGTTACCGATTTGAACGGTCCAGAGTATTGGAAAACTAAGGGCTAAACCAATTAGGTTACCGTCGACAGCAAATACGAGTTATTTTCCTGTATCGCTCGACATTATTGCAGTTTATTTCTAGAACTAACTTTTGAAATTGTTGAACTGGATTTATCTCTTTGCCTTTTCATAAAATTTTAAAGAGTAAATGGCGTTTACTTTACTCTTACGTTACTGTTATACTCAAAAGCTAAGTAGTTTCTCTTTAAATTTAAATTTCTCTTTTATTTTAAGGTTATTATAGCAATTTTTAATATAATGTTACTTAGTAAAATATTCCATAGATTGTTTCAGGCAATAGTGTATATTGATAATGTTAAAATAGTTTTACTTTGGTAGTTAGATTTTAGAGTAATCTGGTCCAGAATATGAAAAAACCGACAAAAGATATTGTTTGACTTGGGATTAAGTTTATTACTTGGTTTTATTATAGGACGGGAAGCGTTTGGAATATTGGACGCGTGCCAAGTAAACAAAACAAGTTACAGTACGTGTATTGATTCACCTCATTTCACCTTGAAATTACTCGTCTGATCGCCGTCTAAACTCATCTTTTAGCTCATATTGATTACTCATATTATTTAACTGGTATTTTCAGGGTAGATTATCTGGTTTAAGTATAGAATAGTTTGATTTCACTTAAACTCGAAAAGACGACCATGTATCGCGTAATCTTGCATTTAGCGTTTACAGATTATGTTTTTATCGCAGTTGTGTACGCCCACACACACCTCCAACGAAGTACTTTTTGTGAATCTTTATGAATATACATAAAGATATATATATATATATATACATACATATATATATATATATATATATATATATATATATATATATATATATATATATATATATGAATATATATAAATGAAAATATATATATTTCACCAGAGGTTGGCACTACTTCAGAAAATGGTAGTAAATCCAGAAACAAGCAGAATAGTTCGTATGAACGCGTCATTCTTATCTTCTTTAGTGCATGTCTGTCCAAATGTGTTTTAATTCATGGTTAATGCGAATAAATCGAAACTTGGCAGTCTTGTCTGTCTGGAAAATCAAAGAAACAAGTACAATCATTTAGTAAATAATATCACTTTACGTTTAAAAATTATGTAATTTATGTAATAAAATTTTTAAATAAATAACTCGAAAACTGCAATCTGTGAAAACATGTTTATAGGATAATATTTTGTTGCGAGTTTAACGTAAAATACAACGTTATCCTAGTTGCTAAAATTGGTTTTAAAACAAATTATTTACAGTATTGGTACTTACGGGAGATCCTAGAGCTGATACTTTTAAACGATTGCTTTTTCACTAGCAGCTGTTTTGAATTGGAATAGAACATTTCTATCGACAGAAAGTTTTACTCATTACATACACCTAACTAGTCAAGTAGCCGTAACTCATTTAAACATAAGATACTGTTGGATTTGTAAAAGTACAATAAAACGTTATTTTAGCAGTTTTATGTTCGAGTAAACGGTTTTAAGAGATTTAATTTTCAAAAAGTGTTTTTATCTGTTTATTTAGCTTAACATAACTGCTAAATTACTAGTTTTCTCATTAACCGTTTCTGAGATTTGATTTTTCGAAGAAAAAAAACATATATGGACAGGCATTGAGTAAAATAGGACATATGTTCATACGAAGCTTTTTGTTTGTTTTTTTCCTACTACCACTTCCTGAAGTTGTGCCTTCCTCTTGCGAAACACTCTGCGTATATCGCTACACAGAAATTGACTACACTAAACTATGCGTTAGTTGGTAAACTGAATTAATCAACGATTTTTCTGTCATCAGTTCTTCAAAGATATTTCTGGAATTCAATGTTCCCTTTTCGTATACACTAGTGTCTTAATACCTAGATTAAACAGAGAGAAATTGACTATTTATGGGATAACTTCAGCAATTACTGATGCAACTGTTTTTGTCATTTAACGTATTTAACTGTCATTTTTGGTAGTCAATATTGTTCGCCCTCCGAAGCGGCTCTATGAGCTTCAGACCTACACACTTTCCGTTTCTTCTAGTGTAATAAAACACTTTATGATGAATGCGTAAAACCTGGAAGATTGATTGTTATTATCAGATTAAGCTATGCAATTCTACTTTCATTTTCCAAATCTTTAGTGCTACTCAAACTTCTCGCCACGAATCGAATATGAAAAATGTCAAAGCTACTTGTGTCAGTGGTTAGCTTCTACTTGAAAACTAACCTTTTCACTCGTCCCATATCCTGCTTACAGGTGTCTGCATTTTGGACTAATATTTATAACCTGCAAATCTCACTAATTTCCAAATTTACACCTCCATCGTTTATAAATAATATTTTATGTTGTACTAAGCTTCTGTTAATGCAGGTGTGAACTGCTGCTACCTCGGATCCGACAGCTGAGGCTGTCCATGGTCAAGACCTAGTCCGGGATAATAGCACCGCTGCCCAACCAATCTCGTGTCCTATCCACAATAGACACTACCACCCCCCCCCATTCCACCCCCTGCAGTCACAATTCGCTACAATTAGCTTTTGATCTCTCAGTTACCTTTATAAGAAAAACTTCTCTGCTCGTTTCATCCAAACAGGCGCACAAATCTTTTTATAATTATAGCATAATATTGAATTTGAATTTGTATGTATTAACATTTTAAGGGATCACATATGCATTGAAAATGTTGACAAATTAGGTTTAAAACGTAAATTAACTGTCACTGGTACCTTTAACACACAATTAACCCTCTAATGTTAAACACTTAAAAACTAAGGACAGTATTAAATCGAAACTGTATCATTAACTCCCTCTACATTATGTATATAATTTCCATGTATACGTTTTCATTTTAAGATTCCAAGTGAAATAACTTGTTAATATATTATATTTTGGAAACACAAATAATTATACATTAATGTTTGAAGTTTATATATTCTATTTTTTGTGACAAAATTTTCCAAGTATTAGAAAATACTTCATAATTTGATAGAAACAATCCAGTAAACCTGAGATTTTTAATATGGTAAGGAATATACCACTGTAAATTTAGTACAAAATTGATAATTAGATAGTCTATAGGATAAACTAATGTGCAGTAGCCATGTAAGGTAACCATTTATGTGTTCACATTGTTTACGGTGTGAAAATAAAATAATATAAATTTAAATGGTTTAATAGTATTCTTGTGATCCACCAAGTGAATCCATTGTAACAAATGGTTAGTTAAATATTATATATTGTTTGTTACAGTTAAAAATAATTAGCACAGAATGTGGATAGCGGAAATGTCTTGATGTTTTTAAGTTTAATTTGGTAATGCATTGATCATTTAAAGGAGTTTATTAATTAAACAAAAATATGAAATCCCAAAGCTAAACTGCCTCCATGTTATGTATTTTATATTATGGTGATGGATTTAATTCATTCATTAGTAAATACTTGTTATTTTTTTGATAATACAAATATTTTGGCTTTGTTTTATCATTTTGATTTCTAAGTTTTTATAAACAAGTTGAAATAAAAAAAATAATAACACAATAATATTCCAAAATTTAGAAATGAGTAGAATTTTCCATAAAGACATGGACACAACCACGCACGTACTAATACATAATATACAGGAAAATTAAAATACCGACTAAAATATTGTAAAATCCACGCATCTGTCTGTCATTTAGGAAATCCAAATCACTGTAATTACTTACCACTTTAATATAAACGTTTATTTATTTCGTCTAGCACTTTTGAAGTATCAATAGAAAATACGTATTTCTACATATAACATAGCATTGGTGGGAAGGGTTAATTCAATGTGAATATTGAGTTTAACTCCAAAATCACCATCCTCTTAGTGCAGCGTCTGGTCGTTAACCTGACTCCTGGAAATGTCCGTCTGAAGAGATCCAAAAAATAATCGGTGACGAAGAAGCTCAGAATGAAGACTAGATCGTTTCAGTGACACCGTACAAAATATAGTGTAATCTAGGTGAAGAGGTTTTCTCATTGTTTCAACTGATGCCCAATTGGATCTCTTCAGACTCCAGATTCCAGGAATAAAGTCTGTGACACCACTAGATTCCAGACGCTGCATTAGGAGAAAGTTGAACTGGAGCTAAATTAAAAATTCACACATATTTCTATTTTTAAAACTAACGTTGATATTGGGTATACTCACAATACAACCGAGTGCTTAAAGCCCATTAATAGTTTTATTAAAATAACTTATGTAAAAGCTGTTTACTATATAAATAATCAAAATTTAATGCTATCAAGATTAAGAAAGCATTATTCGATGTTCTTATTTACTCTTCAACAGAGTGTTAATGTGTGAGTACTAACAATTTTGTAAGTGAAGAATGTTCAAACCTACTAACAATAGCACAAGTGTATTTACCAAAATTATTATTCTTTCTTGGAATGAAATGAGAAAACTACCCTTTTATATACTTTAATTGTGATGGAGTAATTATATTTAGCCATTTTCTAAAGTATGAGAACACATTCAAAATAACTTTGATCCCTATCAATTCAACAATCACGGATTATGAAATATTTATACCTGTATAGAAGCTAAATGACTATTTTTATTTTAACCACATTTTTTTCATAATCTATGAAAATATCTTCCGCATCCATCCCACATCAAAATTTAATATCCCAGGAAAATAGAAGAGGAATATTCTCTTAGTGGTAACTAAACGGATTTTTGAATTACACTTTGTTACTAACGAAATTTGTTGCAGTACTATTGTAAATAAATATCTTCTCAGCTATCCAAGAATTTAAATGATTTTTTTATTTTAAAAAATCTCGATTCAGTGTACATGGTAATGTTTTCTGTATCAGTTTTCAAATAAGAATGAAATATCTTTATTTGTGTATTATAATTAATTATGATTAAATATAATATTCAAGAGCACTATTGTTATCTACCCAGGCATAATTGAAGGGAAATTATACTGAATGAAATATATCTGAAAAATTATACTAAATGAAATATATATTCCAAAAATATCATAAATCAAATGTAGATTTATCATATCAAATAAAGAAAACTAATAACAGTTCAATTAATACAACTATGCCATTCAGAGGATGTAGGTTGATATGTTATAAAGAACAACGCAACTTGACTTCGCACAGGCAGTTCCCAAGAGGTACGAAAACAATTCTACTCAATTTGAAAACAAAATTTCTTCTTGTGGCGGAGATATAAAGAACTGCTAGTTCCAGTGACGCATATTTCTTGAGCGTTGTACATACAACTGATGTTAATCCTCGTATTGAATGTTGTTTCCGTCATTAGATAACAGAAGTAAACGACAAGTAATGCCAAACAACTGTTTTCAGATAACACATCGAATTAAAATTATCCCTCACTTTCCACTAAAGAAAATGATAATGCATCAGAGGCCTTTTAACAATATTTACCTAGTGATTTTGTTAGTAATAAAATTTATAAATACGATTCCAAACTGTCCATGTTAGGTAACGTTTTGAACGCGCTTGAACAATTAAACTCCTGTAAAAAAAGAACAATTTTCTTATGCTATCCAAATACAATTTTTATCACTTTAGGAAAAAAAGTAGTGCTGCAGCCTACATTATTGATTTCAAAACAATTAATTAAATTAAGAATTAATGTAATTGTAGGATCCCAATTACGCTTTGATTAATAGTGATTTGTTTGGCAACTGCGAGTTTCTTCTGACAAGTTTTCTCAAATAGGTCATACTTAGTTTTATTCTTGGAATGAATAATATTGCGGAAATATTACATAGAGGACATTTACGTAACTTTCACCATAACGTGGTTTTTACTCCTAATTGCTTATTGTGCGGTTTCTACAGTATCTCCTAGATTAAATCTTAGCTCGTGATATAAATACTGTATAAGGAATAATTCATTTATCATAAAAATTAGTACACTAATTAAGAGAATAAAAGACACATTAGGATGTAATAGGACTTCTAGTACATTATTGTGGAAGATTTAAGAAGTTCCTTTAAAGCACTTCCGAGTTCAACGAACAGTTTTAAACTCCAGGAAAATCGGATTCAGATTGTAAAACTATCTCATCTACATGGATGAACTTTGTGTTCTGTTTGAAATCCCGGATTTGGATTGTGCTAGCTCATTCGTTCGATACAAGTATTTCCCCATCACCGCCATCAGATTGTAAAACTATCGGCATATACACGGATACTCTCTGTTGTTGTCTGTTTGAAATTCCGGATTTTTATGTTGCTAGTTCATTCTCTCAGTACAAGTATTTCCCCAACACCGCCATCAGATTGTAAAACTATCGGCATATACACGGATACTCTCTGTTGTCTGTTTGAAATTCCGGATTTTTATGTTGCTAGTTCATTCTCTCAGTACAAGTATTTCCCCAACACCGCCATCAGCTTTTAAAACTATCTCATCTGCATGGATGAACTTTGTGTTCTGTTTGAAATCCCGGATTTGGATTGTGCTCGTGCATTTGTTTGTTACGAGGATTTCCCCAACACCGCCATCAGATTGGCGATGGTGTCCTCGTATTCTCAATCTCGCTGTGAGAAAATTGTGGCGTACACTTACAAGTCGACTTTGTCGGCGTGTTATGAAAACTAACGAATCTGACGAAATAATGTTATCAGTAAATATAGTATATTTCTAATAAGAATGGTACAACTCCTTAATAAAGCTACCGCATTTATAATATGCCTTAAAGTATTTAAGTTCTTGTGCATGATGTTAAATACATTTTTAGGAATATTATAACCAATTATACTTTGTGAGCATTGTCACAGTGGCCTTGATTAAATGTCACATTTTCCACAAAGTTAAGAACTGACAGAATATTAAGTGCGTCGCTGTGATAAACACTTCGAATCAGATGATTGTTGAACTTATATAGTGTGACCGTTATCTACTGATAAATTATTGATATATTCTAAATTTACATAAATAAATTAAAATGTTATAAATTAAGTCAGTATTATAAGCTTTAAATAGCCAGAGATTACAGTATATCTTTTCATATATTATATTATAGAATTATTATAGAAGTAATTCGTATATTATATAGAATTTTAAAAAAATCATAACGTAACCTACTTGAAAAGCTTTCTAGGTATCTCACGAAAATGAAAAATGTGATACATGTTTTGACAACATCATCACATGCCCGTCGGACATATCCAACGACAAGACATTTGTAAACCCTTTTGTACCTTCCTTGTCTAAAAGGATTTGAAGAATGGTATAATCCTACATCTTGAAATTTTAGCGAATTAGGGCCAGAAAATTATTTGTAATGCATAAAAATTATTAACGGCATTTAGAGTTTCTTGTATTTTATTGAAAGAAGGCCACACTATTATATTTGTGCTTTTCCTATTCTTCGAGCGTATTTTGCTTTCTTGCACCAATTGTGATTTTCCAGTCTTCAAACAATTAGAACTTTTGATTATACTATCATACATTCACCCCAAAATAGATTACTAATACCATTCTTTTCAGCTGTAAAGCAGAAACTAATATTAGGAACATTAGTCTATTATCTACTGATCTTGCATGTCTATAGTTCATACTCGTGTAGACTATTACAATGTTTTAAAAGAAGAATTAGGATTCAAGCGAGATACGCTTTAAATTGCCAAACGTGGTCGAACCTGAGGTCATTATAGGCCTCAAATCCATTTCTGATCTTCGTTCCTATGTTACTTGACAACTCTGTTCAAAACTCTTACAAAAGGAATGTTCAAGTCCTTTGCCCAATTATAAAACTACAATGTTAGTGACGTATTAAATTTTTCATCCAATCTGATAATAAAAGGCACTTTCTAATTTTCTCTCACTTTTGTATTGTTAACACATTTATCTCACTTATTGTATCTCATTTTGGTGCAATTGCAAAGAAATTCTAATTTTCAAAGTATAACATAATGTAATATAGCATGCTCCTGGCCCTATTAAATACGCATTTAAATAATACTAAATATATAAAGGATTTTAAAAGAACAACTTTAAAAAATAACAAGGATTATTATTATGGTAGATTAATCGTTTAATATGTTAAAAATATTATAAAGGTACTGTTGACAGAAATGTAAAAACATATAATTTAATGATTTATTCCTAAGTGTGTAAACGTTAGGAATAAACAACAGGTTACGTAATTTTGTTACAAAGCAACACAGCACAACATTGTATCTAATCATAAATGTCAGGTTAAAAGTAGTTTTCCACACGGTAGCATTTTATAACCACTGTTCACCTATATCACCATATACATATAACATATTCCATAGTTTTTTATAACCAATTATTGTTCTGCCAATATCAAGAGCATAACTTTTATAATTTCACTATTAAATCGGTATCCGACTTGTCGGAGGCATTCTTATGTATATTATATATAAATATTTTATATATTTTAATTATATACATAGTATATTCCCCAAATATTTTTTGTTTTAGTTTAATCTTAATTTAATCCTGATGTAACGATATTAATTATACAACTGTTGTCTGAGGAGATCGATAAAGCTTCGCAATCGCTCTGCAAAGACAGCTAAATCTGTCATACCCTTGGGCATGCCCTGTTTCCTTAACAAAATATTTATACTAACATGCTCTTTCAAATATACTTTCGGTTTTTTCTGTTATGTATTTTTATTTATTTATTTTATTATTATATTTTCTTATTTGTTCAAATACTCTCCCAGTGTGTTTTGTTGTATCTAAACTTGATTTAAGAATACTAAATATTAACAATTGTTTTGTTTGTGTTTACAAATGTTGTTATGGAATAATTAGTAATAATGTTACGAATTTTACTATTTATTTATTACTTTACTACGTTTAAAAAAATTAGATAAAATTACAATATATGAGAGAATGGTATAATGAAAAATGTATGTAAATAAGAAAAGGCTCTGTCGATCTTCTAAGAATGAAATTTATGTAGGCTTAGGTGTTTTTATGAGGTATTTATAACAGAGTATAACCGAATGATAAAATATGAAATATCTTCCCATTCCTATTTGGGTTGTTTTGTAAACAAGTTTATAAAATCGTCTTTCCTCAAGAATTTAGCACAAAATGGATCACTGATTTGCAATATTATCGTGTATATCCATTACGACGGAATATCTAGAATAGTTTATCATTATCGTATTCGTGTCTGCGCAAACATAAGCATTAGTAATGGGACAGATTATGTTACTTCAAATATGTTATAAGATGTTTGTTACAACGGTTTGTCTTTCGACTTTCTTTTGATTGATTGATAATTCTAATTAAAACATGGTCATCAGTGAGAGATACTGGAAAATAGTTTTTAAATTTCCCCCTATTCGGATTATATCTTCCGTGGAAACCTCAAGCCTCAATATTTGAGACTGTTTAAGACCTTCCGAATATTATGAGTCAAAAACGAAATGTTATTTGAACTATAAAACCTTATTTAATGCAAGCATGCTTTGGATCTTATAACTGCAGAATTTCAGCCCAATCTAACAATATTTCCCATCAGATATATCAACCACTAAGTTTGGAGTTTTACAAAACAGTAATTAGCTCAAACGATTAAACTTCAGAAAAAGAATTTAAATGAAATAAAAATGTATCTATTTAAGAGGCGAAACTATTGACTTTCTACCATCCAAAGGCCCTTCACAAAATTATTAGAAAATCAAAATATCTTAATTTTCTTGAAATTGAACTCATAAATATAAGTGATAAACTAATCAAATCAAAGTTTAAAAAGTAATTATGAATTTAATGACAAGCATCAAGCAAAAATACTTTTGACAGAATTGTTGTCATTTTACATTGCATTTAAAACTACATAGAGAAGAAGATTTATTTTAACTACAAATTTATAGTCACATGCTGGTTCTATTATATTTTTGTTTAGTTTTTTTTTCTCTATTTACTCAAAAAACACATAATCCTGAAATACGACTCAAAAAAGCCACAAAACAGCCACCTAAGATGAGACTAAAGCAGAAAGTCCTACCTATCAAAGTGATCGATTGCACTTATCAATATCCTGATGTAGTTGGAAAGCGCATTTCACAATCGGCAGGTGGATATAATGGAATATGTATTGTTTATCGCTGTCTGATGGATTGAGATGGACAGGAAAGATGCCCCCTCCCTCCGAGTGTTATGTAAACAGATTTGAGTACCACAGCGTCACAGTAGTTGAGATGAGGCAGAATCAGAGCCAACACCAGCATTATTGTTTTGACGTTTAGCGGCAACTGTTATCCAGACCGCTATATTCACGAATACCAGCCCGGCATTATTGATCAAGTTTTTGTTGAAAGCTTGCTAGTATAAGATATTTTAATTTCCCAGAGTAGTTGGTTATTTGCTACTTAGTTTCAGTTTTTTCGTCGATTTCTAGAATTCAGCTATAAGTCTAAAATACCCTATTAAAATGCTTTCTGTGTTTCGTTTATATCTATTCTATGGCTGCAAGCCCAGATAGTAATAGATTCAATGTCAGTCAGTGTTCATGAGTCGACATCATTATCCACATTTTTTTAATGATTAGATAATTTTATAAATCAGAATTTTAAGTCCCGATTATTAATATGTAACCCATAAAAGTAAGTTATAGCGAATAATTAAAGTAAAAGCCTTAGCAAATACCTTTATCTGTCTTGACAACACTACTGACATTCATAAATTTACAACTCTCTCCACTTGACACATTGATCAAAGAAAACATTGAAAGGCCTTCCATGGACCAATGGAAGAAAACTTAAATGATGTAGAATTGCAAAAATGATACTATAATGAGAGTGACTGAGACAAAATTTTGAAGAAACCCTCTTTAGTTTTAATAAAACTATAAAATTGTTGGTAAACTACGGGTGTTAATTTTTGTAGGTATTTGGCAGGTATTTTGTATACTTTTACGTTTCGGAAAAGTGGATGATGTCAAAACACCACCGTAAAAAGTTAATAACTGAATTAGGCAAGGGTGTTTAAAAACATTACAGGAATGCTGTCGGTCTCGATTGCGTTGCTGAATATTCCCATTACCGCCCTTCACGCCCTACACGTCACTCTTAGTTACAGGAGTGAACGAGTATTCATGCACAGGAATATTAATAAGAGCACTCTCTAGCTCAGAAACATATCAACAGGGATACTGATAAAATCGTTAACCGGATTAGGATTATTTAGAAGTACCTGTGTGGAATTTCTAGAGTTTTGGTCTACAATGTTTTAGTTTACTAGTTGTAAGAAAAGTAATGTTAATATAATATTGCTTTGGCGTTTAGAATTTGTTGCTGAGTGTTATTTCTCAGCCTCTTATTGGTGTTTAAAACCAAGAAGAAACTTTATGGAAAGTATAATTACTACACGTCTTCTGCATTATGGCAAATAAAATAAAAGATCAAATTTCAACAATATATTTTTATTGTTTGCCCACAAATTCAAATAATAGTGAGAGAATGAGTGAGTGAGTGAGTGAATGAATGAGTGAGTGGGTTAGTGATGAGAGAGATAGAGAGACCCGTTTTGCACTCCTAAACTCTGCCAAAATTTAGCAATGGCAATTGTGAAAGTGGCTCAAACTCCTTTGCTCCTCTAAAGATGGAATGTGGAACTGATGTAACTTCGTTGTTGACAATTACTATCTTCTTTCCGAATACTTTTAACCAAGTTGCTATCGAGATTCCTCTGTATTGCATGCAACTTGTGCTAATTATTGGATACCAGTGAGCATTTATGGGTGCATATTTTACCATACACAAGTATCAGGCCGTGTGACGTACGGTTACGTGTCAAGGGAGCAAAGCTTTGCATAGGGAAGACGTGTACAGTGTGTGACATATTGCGTGATGGAGGTTACATAAATTGTGGAACCGGCCGGCTACCTGTAGGAGAATATTTCACCGTACACAAGCAGCAGGCATACGGTGTGAAAACGGTTGTGTCGAGGGAACAAAGGCTTGTATGGGGTTGACGTGTACAGTGTGCGACATATTGTGTGATGTAGGTTACATAAATTGTGGAACCGGCCGGCTACCTGTAGGAGAATATTTCACCGTACACAAGCAGCAGGCATACGGTGTGAAAACGGTTGTGTCGAGGGAACAAAGGCTTGTATGGGGTTGACGTGTACAGTGTGCGACATACTCTGTGGTGTAGGCTACATGGGTTGTGGAACCAGTGTGCTTGTCTCTCAATAGCACATGCTACCATAATCGTTGATTATAACACTAAACTAAAACTCCAAATTATTGCCTGGTCTGTATTGATGAAGTATACTGACAATATTAACATTGATTTATAAATAGATTTCTTGCACACTGCTTTAAGAGTTAGTAGTTTTAGTTTGTTTTTAAAATAATAGTTGAAATCTAATAATTTACTGAATCATACCCTACATTAATTGTTCTGAGAACAAGTTTCTAGTTTGATAGGTTTTAAAAGGCCCCACATGTACCATTTAGTCTTATAATAAAATGTGAATTAATATAAATCTATTATTCGAATTATAATAAATTATAATAACAAAAATAATTTGATGGTTATTGTAATCGGTAAATGTTGTATACATTCGTTGGTTGACTTATTAGTTAAAGGTTTAGCATTATACGCCGATAACGATAATAAAACAAGAACAAGTAACAAATTTTATTTATTTACTGTAGTAAATGTTTGAATCTTTGTAAAAAGTAAATGTTGTAACAATAAACTCCTGACTTAATGTATTATCTATAATTCTAATTGTACATTCAATGCTTTCGTTTACGTCAAATGTGTTCAAGATATAAAAATTAATAGTATTTTTATCATTGATATACAGTATAAATTAACTCTCTTAACCATAATATTCACGTAAATATATTTTGAAATAAATTAAAGAAAATAGCTTCTAGAAATACTAAAAAAAGCTGCACATTACAAAAATCCAATCGTTAGTATATCGTCATCGACTCACTGGACGAAAGACGAAAGAAGACCTGAAGTGTATGAATCTAAACAATGCGACCCAGATCCCACACAGGAATGGCTAACTACAACAAATGTGTAGATAAATGTTTTCAGACATTCACAGCTTGTATTCGAACCACGAGCTTCAGACAACGTTATGTTCCAAACTATATTTAAGTGAGATAGTACGTGTAGATGCAATTAAGCTGACATATGAGAGGGGAACCATGAATAAAATTGGAAATTCTAAAGAAAAAACATGAATTGTATTTAACACGAGCAAAAAGATTGATTAATTGCCTGCGATGTAATACGGTTGGAGAGCGGAGGATCTACAGTATACCTTCATTCGTCTTTCAGTACGGCATGAATGAACGAATTAAAGAAACATTCGAACTATTGAAGAGTAGCGGTACTACAGAACACGTGAATTTTGACCAGTAATGTGCAGCTTACGACACAATGAAGATTTCCCCGTGACCAATCCTTTTTGAAAAGGAAAATCGAGTAGACTACAGGAATGTTAAAAACAATAACAGAATGAGATTCCCAAAACATTGTAGAATTGCGTATACCCTGTGATAGTAACGACGCATTATCGCATTACAGTTACCTCTAAATGTGTGATTTGCCTTACCGTTTCGGTCAAAAACTGGCATGTAGAATATTAGTTATCATGTTTCAATAAACATTTAAACTTCAAAGTATTCTTTATATCAGATTCAAAGATTACAACAGGAACTAAAAAGAGTGGTTAGCCATTTTCATATATTTCGATACAATTATTATGATATCAAAAGTGATTCTAAGGGTTCATTATCAATTCCCAAAGAATAAGTATACGTCGCCACTAGATGTAACTAAATAACTATTATAGTATCCTGTACAAAATTCCCATATGTGATCCAAGATTCTAGAAGTAAAAACTTGGCATTGCATCGCTAAAGCTTAGTTTAAGTTCGTGGGAGAGCGCACCTCGAATGCAAATATTGCCAAAGTATTTAAAATATCTCTTTTAGCATTAACCGTCCGTGGTATTATAGAAATCATGAAATACCTTACGGTAGCTAGCGTATGTAACTTTAATTAGCAATTTTACTTTTTATTGATAGAAGTTGGAAGGAGATACGCATAAGTCTTTAATAAAACTAAATTCAACCTTACAACTTAGGAATCAAGCATTTCCATACTTAAAATATTCTAATTATATGCGTGATGTGGATTTTGTGCATGTGTGTTAATATCCCAAGCAGATATAATAGCAACTAAAATTTCAAAAAAATTTGCTTTTTTTAATTGGTATACATTGCTATTTGTACAGTGCCAATATCGTAGTAGTAAAGGTTTTGTGTATTTGACTTGTAGCAACAAACTTGTTGTGTGTCTTTAGAGAGGGAATAAGATCTTTTGTTCCACTTTTTCTTCAAAGTTGCACTCTAGTAGCTACTCGACTCGATTGAATGCATGTAACAATAGGCATTAGAATGCGCGTCTCTTAGTTGGTACTGTAATGACGCGACAGCGCGAGACTGCGGAATCATCTCCTAATCTCCTTCCCACATGCGTAGTTACGCCAGCAATTTTCTGCCTAGAATGATACTACCAGACAACATAATGGAAGCCACAAATTTTTGAACCAAGTGTTTTAATTATATACAGTATCAGGTTTTTGGATATTTGCCGTTGATACTTTTACAAAAATAGAACACTACGTTTGATGATTGGAATCTATCCTCTTCATCGGATGGTATAATGTTAAACATATAAGAACATTTTAAAACTAACAAATATGTGGTGATAAAGTCACCAAGTCTTGGATATCAGTGGAACAAGCTTACGTCACAAAAACCCAAACATATGCCTCAGGGTCTAGAGGTAATAAAAGCAAGCACCAACAATGCACAAAACTGAATAACACATTCGCAACACATCGGTGGCGGTGAAAGACTGGGGAAGTCAATATGGGCACTTGCTGTGGCAGCGTGGCACGTCATCCGAAACAAAAAATGGATCAGGACGGCAATGGTTAGGAAAGACTGGGGAAGTCAATATGGGCACTTGCTGTGGCAGCGTGGCACGTCATCCGAAACAAAAAATGGATCAGGACGGCAATGGTTAGGAAAGACTGGGGAAGTCAATATGGGCACTTGCTGTGGCAGCGTGGCACGTCATCCGAAACAAAAAATGGATCAGGACGGCGATGGTTAGGAAAGGATGGGATAGTAACAGCCACCTTCAGCCTTATATTTTTGATTTCGAACACATTTTGTGTTCTATTTTTGTAACATTAGCAATGGGAACGTCCGAAATCCTATTATTCTATTAAATCATCCATCGTAAATAATCGACTTTATACAGAGTGTAACACATTACATTTTTTCTTTCTTCGTGCACAGTCGGATGGTATAGCCATTTTTCATAATTGGCAATTTAATATGTTACTAATGGCAAATTTAATATATTTCATACATGTAAACAGAAATGGCCATAACTGAATAATTAACTATGAGATACATCTCTGAAGAGATGCAATTTTCAAAAAAGGTTTTAAACGTAAATTCTTTAATAATGAAGAATTTACTATAGCCCACACATATAAATGTTGTGATTTTGTATGTTAGTCATTATTTACTGGTAGCTCAATTACTAGTAACATACGTGGTTTATTTTTTCACTAAACAACTTTATTTACATTTCCAAAAAAAAGTTTACCATTTCCTTATTTTAGGTCGAATTTGACTATGGACCATTGTGCTAAAATATCTTATTCAACTGGTACCTAATACAAGGCATTACTCAAGCTGCTGAAATAAAAAATACCATACAATACACAAGACTATAAAAATATGCTTTAATCCTGAATAATGTGAAATATTTACCCGTACAACATATGACTGAACTGTGACAATTCTATCGTATCCGAAAATAAGTCCGTAAATAATAAAATCCAACTAGCCGACACCGCCACCTATTCTGCTACTGTCATGACAGTACCACATGTTTTGCCACAAGCAATATTGGAAGGAGCTAGACCATTCTGTGTTTTGCTCCACCTCTCTGGGAGACAAATTTCTGAGTTTAATTCCTGACCCAGATGATTACAAATTACTCATAAATTGTATTTAACTGCTGGTAAGAATCAATCCTATTTGTTATAATCTGTTTTGTATTAAGTGTTAACGCAAGTAATGGCATACTACAGAATTTTCAATAATGGCATCGTATGTTTTAACCAACTGCATTGATTCAGAAAGACGTATACAAGTGGCCTTTGCTGAAATAGCTATGGTAATGTTTTTCTCGCTGGGAATAACTAAGAATTTTCAAACTATAATTTCTGTGCACTTGCTTACATTTTAATTATTGAATTAATGACTAAAACATGTTGAGGATGGATTGGGAAGACAGTTACACTTCCCACAAGCGTAAGTTTAGACGAGACTGTTAATTACAATTGTGTGGTATACACGATGGATCAATGAATTGCCCAAGAAGAGTGATCGACATAATTCGTTTCTATTAGTGTGTTAAATCATTGTGTAACATAATTGTGCTACATCAGCGTGCAATATCATTGAGTTATACTCTTATAAGTGTGCATTATTGTGTTACATAAATATGCATTCACTATTGTGCTACATCATCGTGATACATCATTTGAACTCAACTGATCAATAAGTAGCAAGGAAGAGAAACGACGTGCCGACTCGACCAAATGTTGGAAGCGAGTCCTCATTTGATTACTTCTGTACATGCTCCAATTTTGTCCGAAATTCAATTCTGTCGTACCGGCCAGTCCCAACGTAGTTTGTTATCCTTCGCCTATTGAATAAAAGCATTCAGATTTCATTGTGAGAGGAACTACTGTAGTTTTGAGGATCGAAATAAATCGCTATGCTGTTGTAAAAACATTCAGTAGTGTTACGTAATCACCAAAGTGAGTGTTTTGTTCATTAGTGTTACATTGCTATACTCAGCACCTTGTAGGTTCAAAAATAATACTCTAACAAACGTCTTGGAGTCTTAGCTCTGAAATGAAGTAGATTATATAATTTGTAGCAAAAAGTTTGTTTTTATTCGTTCTCTTAAATAGAATTAAAAACGCATTTATAAATACAGCTTTAAAAAGTAGGTGAGTGTGGGCGTTTAGAACCTCAATTCTGAAGTTATTATCATGTCAACAAAACGTATGTAAATTTGAAAAATAATTTAAGCTTAAATTTTTAATTGAAAAAGTTTTAATTTAACAAATTACAAAGTTAAATAGAATAACACTAGTAAATGAAGTGCCCACAGCCACGTATGACATTGGATTTGCGTTATCTATCGAAAACTAAATGGCCAGTAATTATACTGTAATTAGTTTTTAATTTTGCAACAACCTATTACAGTAGTTTTAATTTTTCATCACACTTAAGGTAATTAAGTTAGCACTCTATACATTTTAGGTCGACGCTGAAACTTTAAAACTATTTAAGGCCTTAAGAGTCTCTAATAAATTAGTTCGTTTTAAAATTGGAGCAATTAATTTTGTTATGGTGTTAGTGATTAACAAAATCGTATTCCTGGATATTTTGTAGCTATAAATCATTGAGTAAAGGTCATAGTAATTCATAAATTATACAATAATGTTATTTTTTTAATATTTATCACAAGACATGAGTTGGTTCTAAAAGTGAAAGTTAAGTTGATTTTATGTGTTCTACGCCGAACAGGATGTTCTCTTCCGTAATTTGAAAGCATAAATCTTTATGTAGATCGGAATAAAAATTCCTTATAAACCACTTAGCTTTAAAAAATACTGTTAAAAAGGACTATTTTCCTTTTAAGAAGAAATCACCTTTTTTGCATTCTATTGCAAATTGGATTATCACAGTGACGAAAACCTTCTTTGTAAAGTCACAAAGCCATATTAACTCGATCTTTTTGATTATTATATAAGTTATCATTATTCCACTAAAAGATGTTTTGCCTAATAGAACAAGTTACTGTGAATGATTATACAGACTGGGATATACAGTTTCCTAACATGGTTTAATTGTTACGAGCATATGGCCGATAATCGTAAATAAATGTCAAGCCATGTCATATTAAAATAGTGGGTAATCTGTAAAATTTCATTATTGAATAATAAGATAAAAAGATGAGAATTGTCACTATTTTCACAATGTCGTTGGCACCAAGGTAGTAAAGGAAAAGCGAGTGGTGAAGAATAAGTGCTTGTATTGCTGTCCTAAACCACTTTCATTAGATGTGCGCCATCAGTTCAAGTGTCGAGTTTCAAATAGTAAAAAGGTTAAGGTTCAGACTTGAAAAGTTTTTGAATCAATTTACACGAGTTGCCTTGAAGAACATATTATTCAATTATTTGCCTGCAATGTATGGTGTATACGAAGGTAATTATCCGTACGACAAAGGCGACAAAGGATATCTGCCCGAAGCTAAGTAGCCTATGGTGCTCCATTAATAGGATTACACTCCATGCCCAGGTGAGCAAAAGCCTTGCAAGTTGTGTCGCCTGATGCTACGTAAACCATTAAGGACTGAATATGTATGGCCAACAATTCGCACTCAAATTTACTATTCATCCTCAAAGAAAGATATAAGTTAAATTGCCTATGCAATGATTAAGCCATATCAATGACAAAATAATTAAAACAATTTTTGTTCAACTATGTATTCAGTTGCATCTTAATATTAAGTTGTTTCAATTATTTTTGTTTCCGACAACGTTATAATAATGTCTAAATTAGGATTATCATTGACCAAGCCTATATTAATTTGGTCTTAGATAAAACTACAATTTTAATATGTTAACTACGAAATAATAATTACGTGAGCTGTGTCAAGTTGTAATCGTTTTGTATGAATTGTGACAACAGGGTGAATAACGAATTAGCGAGGCCTAATTGTAAGTAACGAGAATGGAGGTACGAATTAGTGAGACCAATTATATGTAACGAGTACTGTGCACCGTGTAGTTGTAATTGAGTAGTACAGGACAAGTGTTGTTATGTACGAACAGCAACGAAACAGTCTAGATTGGAATTAGTGGATCGACCCAGTTCTGCGTAATGGACTCTCCTAATATTACTGGATTGATAGACAAGATACATGTGATATATAGTAATAGTAACAAAATACATCAATAGAATGACGGACTAGTGGGCCTAATTGTGTGTAACGAGCCTAATGCGAGAGGCGCTCAATTAAATAAGCCAGATGTGACATACCAACCTCTCACCGCAACTTAATCATACCTCCCCGTCCTCCTGCACCCCACCTCCGGCCAGTCGGCAGCTCTCCAATTTGTACTGCACTCACAATTGTATCTTCTTGTTTATTATATTAAGAGAGCGCTGTGGGCTTCATTATTTTCAATGTTTATGTAGAGGTAGAATTATCCCTTTGGAGTCCTTCTCTTTGATTATATGGCTATACAATGTATTTTGCTCGTTTTGAGAAATAATTTTTAATATAAGCGACCCTTATGAGCCTCCGTGGAGGTTAGCCATCTCGGAATTTAACGATATAATCAGAAAAGATAATCGTACTAACCAGTCGTTATTTATATTATTTTTCGCATCTGCTTTCATGTTTATTTAAGTATAGTAATCTTTCCCTATTAGTTTTACCGATTTGATCATCGATTTTGAATAAGTAAATGTTTCTACCTGTTGCTAGTACCACAATAACCGACATCTCTTGCTCACATTGTACATTGAGGTGTTGACATGTTTGTACCACTATTAGATTACCTAACAAAGTTAAAATATGATACTATTAATGAAAGCAATGTAATATAAGAGAATGATAAAAAGGTTGCCCTCTATACTCGCCCTTTTCATTCCCATCCGTGTAGGGTAGCCTTAATGTGGCTGCTGATTACAGAGCGTTGAAAATGTCACATGCCCCAAACGGAATGAAAGGCCAAATGTTAGATGAAAAAGTGACTTGGTTCAAAAAGGCAATTTGATATGTACTCGTATTATGAAAAGTAGTATGCATTTTCTTGCTCAATTTAGTAATTTTTATCATACTCGTATTTAAGAAATCTAGGTGCTTCATTAGATAACATTCATATTAAATATAATCCGTAGCTGTTTTTAAAAGTATTATATGTTGACCTATATTACTTAATGCTATTATCATTATCAGTGAGGAAAATTTATAGCTATATACTGACTGCCAACTAACTGCAGCGGTCAACGATGACACGTTGTAGCAAATGTTTTATTCCCATTACTTGTACTTTATAGGATCTTGATTGTGCATAATGATACCATAAATTAACTTCACACCGTGGTCAAAATTGTACCTTAACATTTACATACGTGTAAGGCCAGTTGTTATTCCTAACATGCACTTATAACATGCAAAATAGACATGGATTGTCTATTTCGATACTTGCACTTTGGTTCTGTAGTAGTATTTAAAAGTAAGGTAGATGTTCCAGGATGTTATTTGGTTTCATATGCTATGTATGAGCACTGCCACTTATTTAAACGTGTAGGCTACTTTTGAAAGTATGTATCTCTTCATACAGTTATAGCTGTGAAAAGGGCTTCATTTTTTATTATTATATTTAATTACTAGTAATAAGTGTAATTAAAGAAATACGAAATTGTGTAATAACTATTGCATTGGTCATAAAATTGTTTAAAATGAAAGAACAGTAAATGAATCTAAGATTATTACAGTGGCGTTTTATTTTGTTTTGCCTATAAGTATTGGGATATGGAAATTTGTTAGAAAATAATAAAATCGTTGTTCCTAGATATTTTAAAAATCAGGAGATGAAAATATAGAAATAAGGTCATTTACCGCACTATTTATATTCAAATTTCTGTACAGTAGACTTTAATAAAATGTATTATTTGATAATTGGGAAAAAGCAAAATATGAAGACAATTTACTTCAACGAATCCCTTTTCTAGTGATACTGGATCACTCTAATTGTTTATAAGACTAACTAATAGATATTTTATAGGTAGTTTACCGTTTTATTACTTAACCAGAAGCTATCGGTCTCTCAGAAATGTACGCCATTGACCGTCCTTGAACCACAACTCAAGGTCACTGTTTTTCTATTTAATATTATTTTATTAAATAAGATGGCTCTTATTTTAATCTAAACAATTTCAAAGGATTTAATAAATCCCACGATATAAATATGATTATGTACTTATTGCTTTCAAGTTCAAAAATAGTGTCGATAGTTATTGGTGTAGGAAAAGGTTATACGGGTATTACTTTTTCACAGGTTGGAAATATTAATTGGATTTTAAATATATAAGTTTTCCGCATGTTGCCCGTTCATATTTTCTATCACCGAACAATGAAGAAATAAATTTAATGATTTATTTAGTTAATACCCGATATAAATATTGTAGATATAGTTGATTGTATACTCCTTTAGAATGTATTCCTTCTCAGTGTATGTACTTTACTTACAGATGCTTTCATAGTTAAGATGGTTTTCTAGTATTTTTCATAAAATTGTGCAATTTTATCATGGAATTAGTTCTACACAATTATATTATATTTAAAATATTTGCATACACCTTTACACTAATGATTATAGCTAAACGTATTGTACGTACGATATAGTAATAACGATTTCATTAGAAACATATGATGACGTTCATCAACATTCTGTAGCCTAGAAACGGCGCGTAATGCTATTTAAGTGTTTATATTGTAATGCATTATGATTTCATTCTTTGATTAACGAGTTGTCTGAATTCACAAATAAAAATCATATATCGTTTTCATATTTTATCGCATGTTCTATATCGGTTGTAGTTTTAAAAATTATGTATTGCACATAATAAATACATATTTCTATACTTTCTATGTTTTGATTGATAATTATGCTTAATTCGGCTTATTTTAAGAAGAAAATGTTAAGTTTATTAACAAAATGGCCAAATCATTAATAAAACTATATGAGGACACATTAAACGCCAAATCATAACTGATTTTAAATTTTAGACAATTATAACTTCACGATCACGTATAACACGTTAATATAAAACGCTTAAAAGTTAAATGAAATCATACATTTTATTTCACTTGCTAATGGAACAATGACATCAGACAAAGTCATTATTATCATTCCGACATGGTATGTAGTTTACTACACGGTACAAGAACTTCATAATCAGCAATAAATCTCGTACGTGTTTATAAAACTAATGAACCAGTCATTTAAACCGTGCTCATAAATTTTTTATGATCAGTCGTAACGTAATAGCGCATGCACCTAAACACAATCACTCGAGATTTCATGGTACTCGTAAAACGCAATGACTCACGATGGTCACTCGTTAATAATGCAAGTTCGTGAAATCCAACCAGATTAAAGCTTACATGCTCTTTTGTAGCATCTACTCTAAATTGCAAAGCTCTACATAAATATTTTATTAATATTTTTATGTAACTATCGTAAAAATTAATTTTAGTTTTATATCCTCGGTTGAGACTTCAGTAAATATATACCTATATGTAAAGTAAGTAGTTATTTAAAAGCTAAAACTCTCATAAATAATATTAGGTTACTTCTACATAAATTATTAATTATTCAAAAAGGCTCATACTTTCCCTTTTACATCTCATTTTACAGATCCCCCAACGTTAAAAATACGAACTTCTTTTACCTTTATATCTCCGTAATGGCAAGTTTTTTATACTTGGGTATTGGTCTTAAGAGTAGGTAAAGGGTTAATTTTCAATTACTTTTCTTATTGTATCCTTAAACTTGATGGAGTTTTCAAAAACTTAAGAATTATTACTAATTTAAAATGTAAGAAAAACAATTAACTTACATTGTGTATTTTGTGTTTATAGTGTATAGATATTTAGTATTACATGCAAACCATTCCTTGGTTTAATTTAAAGATGCACTTACTATGTCACAATTTATGGAGTTTACGGACACAATTCTGACTAAAAACGAGAAACCACACAATTTCCTCATTGTTATACAGTCTTGTGACTAGATTCTATATCCTTTTATGTGTCTTTAGTCTCCCTCCATCCTCAGTACCATAAGTCAGTCATATCTACTTAGACGTATATCAGTCCATGGACCAGGTACTCCTGTATCAGTACCTACCTCATGCTGGGTCTTAAAACGAATAACACAAAGTTAGTGTGTAATGAGTTTTGAATCAGTCTCAATTACATACATTTAAGTTGACTCACTTTCGTATTAAAAGTAAATATCTTGTGCCCTTCATGTCAAGCAAATGTTAATAAAATTGTCACCCACATTAAAATCGTCTGTTTAATGGCTTTCATACGGGAGACTTGTGCTATAAAATGATAACTGTTTTCTATAATGCACGAAATGCTGCATTAAAGTTATTGAACTTGAATGTTTGTGATAATGGCAACATTGTTGATATTCTACAACAGAGCTTGTGATAAATAAAAACACTAGTGCTCCGTCAGCGTCAAACGAAGAGAAATGGGTACTGGTACAATCACCCACAGGGTCAGGTGTCATGTCCTGGGCCTCTCGTCGCCTTTTCCCTCATTATTTCAAGGGAATGCCAGATTATATCCGCTGGTGTATGTTACTCTAGGCTGGGGAATATTAATGTCACGTTGCGTTTTTATTTGTTTCTTGATATTGAGCAACTTCTTTACATATATCACAGAGACACTGAATCAAATTTGCATATAATACAAGAACGTAAAGAGCAATGTGAGAACTGAACTATAAGTTTTTGGAGCTCTCGTATTTCTTATTTTATACTTTTACAGCATAATAACGCTCCGTAAGCTTGTATCCAAGCTTCACACTGATGTGCTTAACAGAGTTCTTTGCCTCGATATTATTAAAGCTACTCGGACCTAGACGTTAGTAACCATAATTTTTATAATGAGAGAAACGATCTAGGTCTACCTGCTTGGTTGAGTTAGGCCATGCTCGTTCATCTAGCCCAAGGGAGTCCTCGATATATTAACCTTAGCGATATCGTCACAGTGTCCCAAAGGCACTTTCACACAAAAGGTCCTGTCTTATGCGGCATTCCATATATTCGGTCTCAAGATCGATATCTGACTTACACCTGCCATTATGTCCTTCCTGCGCAGCCAGTTGGCCGTTGAATGCGTCAACCACATATCTTTGAGGTAAGTTCAAAGTACCCTCAAAGTGTAAACACGACCGTTGTAATGGCTCTATAAAGAACTATAATATCGCCATACCTGGCTAAACTGAAGGTCTCGTACATCCAGCTTGGCCAACATAATTAGCCAACGCGAGCGATGATCACCATTATGATAGTACTCTAACTGTCTAAATGTTGAGGTCCTTCATCGTTCATGACAATTAATCCATCCTTGCGACCATTTTCAGTCATCTACACTCGATCGCTGTTGCATGTGTTCACCGTTTAGAAACGGGGATTCACCAGGGGGGGGAAGAACACCATTAAGTTTATCAAATAGTACTGGAAGTTGGCCAGACCATAATTTGGCGTAAAATAGGAAATGACGATGGTTACTTCGCAGTTTATCACGAAGCCTTTGCCGGTACCGTAAACACATCTTGTTTAGCACTCAAATGGCAGCGACCTTTAAGGTGTCGGACAGTAGATTTGGACGATTCCTGTCACTATACATATCGCTCATTTTGAGAAAATCGATCTTGTATTCACAAAATGTGAGAGATCTTTTTAAACTATCGTAGGATAGAGATATCCTAGAAGAACACTTGTTATTTATAAATCTTTCTGGATTTTATTCAAATCATGTCGGAAAGCCGTTCTTGCCGGAAGGTGTTTCGTTTTGCCTGAAGAGGTTTGTGCCAAGCATAATCAAGCTTCCATCTGGCAAGCACCCGCTTGTGTCCGGTTCTTCCCAATTTAAAACAAAGGCTTAGAATCTGTCTGAAGATTACCAATCCAGAGACTTGTACCCTCCGTTGGATCCTACTAGTTAACGCATCCGATCTTGATACAAGTTGCTGTAAATACCACGCTCCGTGAGGTGGCATGGAGCTTCTATTCTTAGTTATTGAGCTAGGTTACATAAAATGTTTATTTAATTGCGGCCATCGAGGTCCCGAATATCAAACACCGATATCTACGATAGCATTACGGATTGTGTCTTTGTTTTTAAAATGTATGCTGGGCTAGACTCAAGAATTGTTATTTTTGTTATAAATAAAAGTATTAAAACTGACCATACTACTGGAAATTTGGTCAGCTAATTTCCAAGAGGTTAATTTGTTTTTATTGTATTTTTATTTGAGGAAATAAATCGTTTACTCATTACTCATCTGCTCCAAACATCGTTTAAAAGGACACTGTCTTATCTTGTTTACCCGATTCTGGAATCTATGTCTCCGAAGTCTTCGTCTTTACTTTTCTCAGAATCTTCTGAAGCAAATCCTCATAATTACTATCATTGACCGGTCTGATGAGGAACGCACTAATTTTAACCTTCTTCTGGGCACTTGTCTTTGGCGTAGTTAGTTTCCCGGATTCAGATTGTTAGACTACTGTGCCTTCCTGTCGGCCAATTGGGTTTGCCTTGCAAGCTGTTTCATCCTGTGTCTATAGTTCGGCTATCAGCGTCTCTCATCATAGGAGATTTGACAATATTAGGCTTGGGAATTAAAGGATGGGATTTCACAGAAGACATATCAGAAATCTTTTTTATTCGCTGATGGATTTACACAAGCTTTAATTAGGACAGCTGACCGTCTCGCGTTTTAAGAAGTTGGATCTGAGTTAGAAATGACACAGGTTGAATTCTGTTTGTGAGCGAGTGTAGTTTTTATCAGTACCGTCGACTTCTTACTGTACCGACTCTCCTTCTTATTCTGTTTGATAAGAACCTCGCACAACCAGTGACCTTGAACGAGCCTTAGGAGAAATTCAATCAGCCTTCCTTCATCTTTGTTTGTTGTATCTGGTTCTGACATTGATTCAAGTATTTTAAAATTCAACAAATTCATCATCGTAGAGCTCTTTTTGGCCTAATTAAAAAAGAAAAACATTTCTCCAAACAATTCAATCGTTTTTCCTTAACATTGAAATTATAGAATATTTTTACAACGCTTAAATACAATGCTGGAATCTTAATTTATTGTATAGTTTATTTCACTCAATATATTGCATAGTTTATTTATTACACTGTTAATAAATTTAAACTGTGTGAAATTCAAAAAGATTACTTTTTGAAAATAAAAATATTTTAGTACGATTTTATCTTCTGGGAGTAGATGAATAAAAAGCGGAGAAAAATCTACACTGGCCGTAACTCACTAACGAAGCGTTTCCGGACATCTCCATATGTCTCTCTTCCTTTATCTTCTCATAGGGAATGAGCTCACGAATTTTCTCATTTCCTTGTATTTTCTCATAAATCAGATTGTATTATGTAGCTAACATGTGTTATTTATTTGTAATATTATGTTCATTCTTTTATATTTTAACTTAAAGTGTGCCAGTTTTTAAATATAAAATATTTGTATTCGATGGACAACAATACCGTATTTTTTTTATTTTTAGATAACTAATGTATTTTACTATAATAAACCATGCCCATTATCTAATCTATCTTACTTATTATGTAAATTAAAACTGTATTGCATACACCTTGTTGTTATTTACTCGCCTTATCATGGTAAGGTTGGTAAGATGTGTGTATTTAAATGTGATGGGATCTAAAACCTATGCCACATTTTACAACACCTCAAATGTGATCTAATGGCTTTATTGTTGCTAACGTTCTTTCTTGAGTTATCTACGTGGTGATCCACTTTACAATTCATATACAAATTTGTATACAAATTCCAATTGTAGCATTATTTGTTATTTTAAAAACCAAAAATGGGATGATTTGATAAGTGGTTTTATTATTATTATTTAGAGTAAAGTTTGGAAATATACGAGGTGTGGCTATTAAATAACGAGACTGACGTTGTGAAAGAAATTATTTTTATTTTGTACATAATCATTTATTGTCAACTTTACTCATTTCTTGTCACTCCTTCTCTATCTTTACAACGCTCCATTTGAATTTTCCATTGTTGGAAACAGTGCTGTAAGTCATCTTCTGTCAGCTCCTTCACAACGTTTACCACTTTCTCTTTTAGAGCTCCCACAGATTAAAATCTTGTCCCTTTTAATGCAGATTTCCCCTAAGGGAAAAGGTAGAAGTCACGTGGTGCAGGTGGTGCGTGGTGGTCTGGTGAATAAGGTGTATGCTCAAACACTGGAATGCTGTACTGTGGGATGCTCGTACTTGGCTAGGAACCTCTTGACAGATAACGCGGAATGAGCTTGCTGTCTTGGTGGAGAACCTATGATTTGTCCTTCCACATTTCGGGACGTGTTTCCTTACTCTTTGATGTAATTTAGAAAGTCCCTTAAGGAAGTAATAGTCATTAACTGTTTGGCCTTTAGGAATACAGTGTAGGTACACAATCCCATTGATATATATCAAACAATCATCAATGTTTTAAATGTGTACTTACTCACTCGAGATTTGTTTGGTTCTCGGCGAAGTTGGGCTCTTCCAGTGCATGGATTGGCGCTTCGTTTCCGGATCATAAGTAAAATCCACGTTTAATCAGATGTTATTATCGTTTCCTAAAAGTTTGGATCACTTTCGATTGCGTACAAGTTTCAGTACAAACATTTTTTCGAGCTTCTTGTTGTACAAATGTTAGAATTTTAGACACCATTTTAGCACATACTATTTACATGTCACAATTGTCATTTAAACTTTGCTCACATTCTTTAGCAATACCTACAGTTTCACAAATTGCGCGAAAAATTAATTGACGGTCATACTGACACAAACTACTGACTATTCGACATTTTCATCCGTTTTTAACGATGAAGGGTGACCTGGCCGGGAATAATCTTCTCTGCCATCTTTAAAGCGCTTAAACCATTCAAAAACATGTAGCCGTGATAAAACATCCACTACCATACACTTCTTTCAGTAAATTACGTAAATTAAGTTTCGGTATCAGTTTATCTAAGCTTAAAGTGAAATTTCACAACAATTCGTTGCTCTAATATTACACTAACCATTTCATCCGGGAATACGATAAATAACAATAACGCGAACGTAGGCTCTGATTAAACTGTGTTATTTCAATTTTGTTTTGATACGAGTAAATTTTGTGTTAACTTTTTGTCTATATATCTATGTTTGCGATAATTCGGAGTAACACAATTGGAGGATTTATATGAAGCTGGTAAAACTAACAGCGTAATTTATTAAAAACGGACAACTTTAGGCTAAAAGAATACCTAAATATTAAACCCCAGTTCACATCGCCATGCCAGGTTATATGGTTTAACCAGAACTGACGTACCTTAAATCCACGAGTATAAATGATTAAACACAGTGAATACAGTTGGCCGAAACAAGTGTGATAACGGTTTTGTAACATCTATTTGATCCTAAATGGAGTAAAATGGGCGGAATATGCGTATTTCATGAATGTGTATTCATCCAATTTTCGCTAGTAATTTAGCTAACACTCTGAATGTTGTTGGATTTTGACTACAATACGTTTTATTAAGATAAAATTTGCAACAGCAATACGATTTATATTTTTAACATAAACGGTTTTAGAGTAACACGTATGACCCTCTATTTTAGAACACATCCAACACATTTACAACAAATTTTAGAACTGTTGATTTCAACAGTCCTTATGAAAACAGTAAACTTTGTAATGATACTTTCTGGATTGATTAGTTAAATTATGTTATACGAGAACAGCATTTGAACACACGAAATAGTACCTAATTAAAACGCATGTCATTTCTTAAGTGGTATTTTATATGAAACAGTTATTTCCTTAATCTACAAATTAATTTAAAACATGATATTCCCCTCATATTTCATAAACATAATTTAAACTATGTTATCATTTTATTCGGCCGATTTTATCGATCCTCATTACAAGATTTCCCAAAAAGGTGAATTTAAATCATATAAATCCATGGTGGGGAGGGGGGGGTATTTAAACAAATATTTTTCTCTCTACAGTGAATTTATCTTAAAGAAATGAGATTCTGAAATAAAAAATATAATTCAACCAAAAACCGAAGACACATCCTTACATCTACATTACATTGCATTACGTATGCATTTGTATTATAGTGGCAGAAGTTGACATGTAACAAATAAGATTTTATTATATTCTGTTTCTGTCACTTTCTGCGCCCAATATAAACATTTTAATTTGTCTTCTCACGTTTGGTAGGCTTGTCCTAGTTCATATCCTTATATAGCAGTTGTTCTCTCCAGGCAAAATTCTTATAAAACACCCAGTCTGTATCTGTACCTGTATTACCAATATCTCTACTTCACATTTGCCAAAAATATTTCTTGGATTATCGTTATGTAGAATTGCTATCATACGGCAATGGCTTATATGCCCTGTATTGACGGTGTGTGGACATTACTTAACCACTGCTTCATAACTATCTCTGTACTTAAAAAAATAATCAAGTGAAATAATTAAAGGATCGACAACAACTAGTTAAATTAAAATAACATTGTTGTTAAATGTCAGTAGTGAGTAATGACGTGTGTATTTTTTTCCAGTGAAGACGATTCGTCTAGAGGATGAAAAGAGAAGAAGTTTGTTTGTCCAGTAAGTTTCAATAAAATAATTTCTCATTTCGAAACATTTCATTATAATTGTAAGTTTGGCAGAAGTAACGTGTTCAAGCCGTTTCACTTTGTATTTCCTGTAAATCGATGTAGTTTTATTCAGTCGCCTCGTGTGTTTGACACATCGTAGACCCTCCCCCATTCAACTTTTGATCACATTGGTAGATTAGAAACTATAAAGGTTAGAAACATATATATATATATATATATATATATAAAGTATTTACATAAAACTGATTTTAATATTGACCTATCCGTAGAACTGATATTCAAGATTTCCTAACAACTTTCTTAAAAACCTAACCACATTGTAAAACCATTGTAACCAAATTGTAAATTAAATGTACTGAGATTTACCTAATGGAAATATACCACTAGGTAAAACCTTTTGACAACAAACGCAAAAATGCATCTTAAGAGCAGGCCCTAATCTGATCTGAATACCGGCGGTCTTGACCTTGGTCCTTCCTCTCACCCCTCCCTCCATCCCAACATCACCTATTATTCATCTTCATTTTCAAGTAGACAATCAGTTCAAGTAAATTAAACATATTTTTCATGCTGGATAGTTTATTTTTTTGTAATTTGATTGTTATTCTTTCGTTTATCTCTGTACCTTACTCGGCAAAACAAACTAAAATTAATTTCTGTAAAGGAAAGCGTCTCTAGCCTACGTACAAAGCTGCTTGGCAATGTAGGCTAATTTCCAATAAAATATATATTCAGAAGTTACAATGTTTAATGTTTTAATTTCTGTATGAATATGAAAATTACAATATTTAATGTTTGTAATTTGTTTTGAATATGAATATTGTGGTAATAAACTTACATTTCATTTCATTTCAACATACTTTTTGAAATTAAACTCTAAATTAAATTTGTCGAATTTGGAATGGCTAGAATTTCCTTTCAATAACAATTAATTACGTTGGTTTTTGTTTATTCAAGACCGCCATTATGTTGTTTGCAGATACGTTTAAAGATTTATAGTTTTATTCATACTCCATGTCACTCTTAATTAAAATAGTACATTGCAATCGTCGGTATATTGATATATTATATATATATATACGAGATGTGGAACATGATATTGAAGTTCCCACAGATTCCAAGCGCATCTTCTGTCAATACGTGAGTAGTGTTGTTTTTACACCTAGGAGGAATTTGTTAATCACGCAATTGTGCAACAACAAAGGTTATTGATTGATGAATTGAGGATACTAGACCCTAAGCCTCCTTGAGCATTGTCCGGAGTATATACACAGCTGTGGCAAACAAGGCTGTGCAGTGAAATTTCCTATCGTTTTATGGATGGATTATCCACAGATTTCGGCACGGATACGATATATTAACTACTTTATCCGAATACAAGTCTAAGAGTTACGAAATATATATTTCGTAATAATTTACTAAAATTACTTGGGTATACGCTGAAGTAGGTGATTGTTTGAATTTAGAAATTAGGTTTTCTAGAGTTTTAAGCAAATACAAGTGTTATGTTGACTTCCAGAGACATTTTGTGCCGTAATTGTTCGAGATATTACAAACATTGAAGGGTATTTTTGTAGAATTTTTAATTCCTTTCAATTATTCTGTATTCGGATTTGGGCTAAAAATGTTATTTACATGCGGCCGCTATCGACGGCACTTATCAGCTATTCTGAATTTTTTAGAGTAGTTGAATTTAAAAATACCAGCTTCAGACGTTTTCTGGTTATTACACGGCCTAAGCTACAATCCAGGCAAATTTCAAGTTTTAATTTCTAATCTACTAGGAATTGGATTAGACTTTTGTATGGAGTAAGTCATTACCAATGGATGCAATAACAAAAATGTATTTTGATTAACTTGACAGTGATAATCATCATTATTAAATTAGATTATTAAGATATGGAATTAACTCAGGAGACAATACAGCATTAAAAGAAAATTCCCGGGTGGATGGGAGTAATGTTACCGAGGGTTAAAAGAACAGGCGAATCTTTTCTGCAGGTAGTTGTGTATAGTATGAGAATATAAAGTTATTCTGATCAACAGAATAGTTTATCAGGAGGTTTAATTCACCCAGGAAATTATCTGTTTAGACCAGTGAAGTTCCCGGTATGGGGAGGGGAGTAATGTTATACATAGGTTAAAAAAGGGAGTTCTTTTGTGGAGTTAGTTGCGTGCATGTGAATAAATACAGAAGATCGTTATCTTTGAAGGGCTTGTTCATCAAATGGTTTTTTTATCAAGTGTTTACTAACTTAAACCTTTACCACAAAAATAAATCTTCCTAGAATACAAGTTTTCATAATACTTTTTTGATGTGAGTTAATTAACAAGAAAGCTTTCCGGATTTATGTGGGAGTTATGTTTCTGAACTGGTTTATATAACAACACTAATTAGCCAGCTAAATACAACTTCCTCTGTACCTGTCCAATGCGGCTGTATTGCGGGTAAGTCTTACTGTCCGTATGTATTAAATTGTAAAAGGCACATTTTAATCAATGGAAATAGTAAATGATAATTTTTATTTATTCGGAGTATGTGGTGTTTTAAATCTCTCTACTAATTCCATTGCATTTTATTTTCAGAGCGTTGTTTAGACTTAACAGTTAGGAATGCGGGAAACTTCAACTGGACTTTTTAATGACTTAATTTCCTGGGAGGCACTGTGGATACAATCAATTGTTCGGCCGCTATCGTTTTGTAAGGACCGATAAAAAATTATAATTAGTTTCGATAACCAGAACTGATATTCAGTAAATTTCTGGTGTCATGAAGTCATGAAATAAAGGGGATGTTTGTCATTAGCTTACTTAGCACGGAGCGCTGCGCCATTGAATCATCAGAGGGTTAGGTAGGGGGAAGCGTACATAAGGTTCAGTAAGGTAGAGCGACCGACCGACGGGGCAACGCGAAGCCGTTTTTCGTACACCGTGTTAATAGGGTCATCTAGCGAAGCTGGAAGTGATTTTGTAAGTCTTCAGAAATTTACCTAACAATAGAATATTTGCCTCTTCTTTTGGATGTTACATGACTGTATAGGGCTCACCTTGGATTTGCCTTAATTAATATGTACTTTAGAATTTGCTCATTATTTTAAATTAAAATTTTATTTAAGTCTAGGTCTTAAGACTTGATTTTCCTGGTCAGACATTTTAATTTTAAGTTAAATGTCAGGTTTCAATTCGGAATATTTTTAGTCATTTAAGAGTTTTAATATCACCAAAATCGATATAGAAACTAACGATTTGACATTTTAATTTTGCCCCTGGTGGCATTAAATTACTTTGGACTGACCTTGATTTGTTTTGAGTAACCGAAACTCATTTTTACGTGCCTTAAATATTGTTTCAGTAATTTGAATAAGAAGTGATCTTTAAGTCAGTAGTAAAAGTGAACTGAACCATTCTGGCAACCGGTTGCTTAAAGTGAAATTTTCAAAGTTACTTAAACTTCAAGTTATGTTATCTGTTATTTATAAAATGTTTTGTGTACATATATTTTATTTAAATCATATTTACTTAATATTTATGTATTTTTTATTTAAAATCTAGAACACGTTCATTCTGAAAGAAAATGTTTAGTAGACAATATATTTCATCCTAGGCAATAAAAAAAGTGTTGAAAAGTGTTAGTAAAAGCAATTTCTGTGGTGTGTGATTTTGTTATACATATTTGGTTAACTACTTAATATAGTGGGAATTTATATCTTTATATTTTTATTTCCACGAGTTTTCTACGTCTTTAAATGTAGAATAAGAGTTGTTTTATTTCATTACTGGAGGATGCCAAATAATTTTGGAATAATCTTTACATTTATTAATTGATCACTTGTAAGAATACGCTTTATAAGTTTGAAATATCCCTTCATCCCTTCATTATCAAAGTATTTCTCTAAATAGATTTTTGTAAAAAAAGTAAAAACACTTATAACAAAACTTTTCCCTCAATTATGCTTTAACTTTACCACAGAATTGCTTTTACTAACACTTTCTTATTTACCAGGATGAAATATATTGTCTATATGGCCTTCAAAATAAGAAAATATTTTTCTTCAAATTATTCTTTTAATAACAGCACAGGAGGTAATAGTTTAATTAATAAATATTAGGTTTTCCTCAATAACATACCAGATAAAATTCCAAGATTTAAATGAGAGTTGAATAGGACGTAGTTGGGCATAATTTCCCTAGTTCCAGAGTGTGGGCCTGCGTTGTCGTTCAATGAATACAAAACTGCATACTGCTTGTTGTAATTGTGGGGCAAACATCATCTTACCGGAAGTTGGGTTTTAGGAGTCTCTACTGTTGTGCATCTCAATGTACTTCGAAGCACGAGGCTAATATGTTCTACCCAAGGAGTGGGGGAAAAGGCACTCTCGCTGTTCTTTATGAAGCCCATTTTCACAACCATGGATTCAGGTCAATCTCCCTACGGGTACGAGATACTTTACAAGATACCTAAGTAACAATTCTCAACTATTCTGCAATTTTATACCAAAAGTTTTACTAGTTATGGCTTATCTTCATTCGTTTTTTTTTGTTGACTTTTAATAATAGATTTTTATTTACAAAACTGTTGCATAGTGTTTAAAATTGAACAACAAAGAAATAGACATATTATTCTGAAATATATGATTTGTTTTACTGTATTTAAGATACTTACAGACTGAAAGTGGTATTAGTGTAGAAAAATAATATTGAAATTGGTAGAAATATAACTCTGTTAAACACAATAACAGTGATCTATTTTCTCGTGTAAATCCAAAATACGAGGTCATATTTACCCCTACGATGTTCTAATCTTGTAAGACATTTTGGGTAGGAACGCATTAAAAGCTACATGTAAACCAACACGTTAACACAATGTTAAATATTTAACGGATTAAAATACTTTGTAAAAGTGAACATTTTTATTCTTCAGTACCATAACTTAATATTTGACAGGATTACAGATGTCTGATATCGTTATATGCCATAAATATTGAAATACGACGTCATGAAAGCTGGCAACTGCTCTCTCGTATGTTAAAACCTAATACATAGGGTTAAACAAGCACGAATATTTATAAATTATACACACTTAACCTTATGTATTAGTGTTGGACAGCTGAAGAAGAGGGCAAGTATCAGTTTTCGAAACGGCGATGTGAATGTTTCACGATGGCAAATTACCGATATCCTGATATTATTTAAAATCATCAAACGTCAGTAATGTTTTTTAATTTCAGTTTTGTCAGATTGTTGTTTTAGTAGATTGTGATTTATATGTGGATTAGTCTGTCACAGATCAGTATATTTTGACACACACCAATTAGGTCTTGGTTGAGACCCGTTTCATCCTTTTTTTAGACAATGGTTTATTTTAGATTATAAACATAATCTAAAATAAACCATTTCAGTTTATTTCAGTAATAATAAACATTATATATGTATAATGTTTATTATTACAGGTTGTTTTTATTTTTGTACGGCGATTTCAGGTATTTAAAATTAGCACTTTATGTACCTACATATTCGGTATAAGTCAAAAGCTCATGTGACTAGTTGATTTTAAATTAACCCGGCTCTTTCCCACGAGTTGCTCAAGTTTCAATGTCAATATCATGAGAGTATTGTTACTTAGTTTAAACAGCTGATTAATAACACAAACTTGTTTTACTCAGGAATTTATTCTCAATCCACTAACATACTTAACATCAGCTTATTTATTTTAATGGTTTACACTCAAATTTATTTATTTAATTATTTTCATTTTAAAGAAATTTAATTATTATTTTAGTTATTTCATTTAAGTATGTCAGTAAACGTCTGAAGTTAAGTTAAGTGGTAGAAACAATTTGATTGTCCTAATTTCGCACCTGAAAAGGCCGTTTTCTCTGGTTTATAATTTTTAAAGTCTATAAAACATCAAAACTGTTGTTGAACTGTAAACTCAGGCGTGGGTTTAGTTTATCGCAAAGTACAGTGTTCAATTCCTACTTTAAACTGGCCAAAGCGATAGTTAATTGGGGAAATTCTTTCTTGTTGTGGAAATTTCCAAAACATTACATCGCTTTAGAATTGGCTGAGAACTGATTCATTCAACAATACTATATAGTATTGTACTGCCGGTGACACCATATCAATTATTACAATTCATATTATATATATATATATATATATATATATATATATATATATATATACGTAGAACGATTTTTAAATTTGTAATATAAATATTTCCCTGTACTTTGAGTGAGGACGTCCGCATATTTTGACGCACACTCATCAGATTTTGCTGGCACACGTGTCAGGTTTCTTTTAGGAGGCGTAAGATAAACAGTAAGCTTGTACTAGTGTATACTGAAATCAATCACTTAGTAAAACAAACTGCAGCCACCTGTCGCATGTTCACACCAGTGTCAATCTGGAACAGGTGCGCAGGTTTTGTATTGTGTGACATAAAACTACATATGTTCGCTAGAGCGGTGCGAGGAGGGGAGGGCCAATCTCGCTCTTTCATACAGCCTCATATCAGCTCAAAGTTGTTTCTCATAGAGTACTTACCTCATTCCATAACTCTGTTCCAGTTGACGGAAATGTTTCACCCCACACTCAGTCCCGCTGCAGCCGACAGGTGCGAAGGTAAGTCTCACTATGTTTGTAGAAAAATTCCAAAACAGCTAGCACATAACTTGTGTCGTGTGAGCAATATATTCAGAAATATCCGTAAACGTCGATTAGAATATGTAGTTTACCTCTTTACTATTTTCCATTTCAACGTAGAAAATGTAGGTTGTCGTTCAAAATTACATATTACTCTACGTGTAAAACAAAACATGGTGCAGTAAGTACCCAAAATTAATTCTTTTGAAATTTTATCAGTATTTAAATTGTGTGTATTTAAATATGAAATGTAAACCATGCTAACTCAAGGACTGTGTTGCATGTTATGAGTAATTTTAACAGCCAATACATTGTTGAAATATCAAAATTGAGAAAAATTTAATTGACAAGAGTAAATTCATTAGTATTTTTGTGGTGATTTACCTGAGATACAGTTAACATCAGTGGGAAAGAAAATATAATTTTGAATATACAGGCGACAGACTATATGTTGCTATACATTTTTTACTGTTTTTGTGTGTTTAACCACAGGGAGAATAAATTTTGAGAAGAAACCCTTATCAATTACAACTCAAATATACAAAGCTGGTGGAAAGAAGTAGTTTCACTGGGCCAATGGCATCGAAGCACTCGAAATTATAGAATCCTTGATTTACTATCAAAAGCTGTTCGGGAACGTAAAACTCCGGTTTTTAAAATTTTGTTGGCTTTATAAAATTTGTTATGCTTATAGATAACGATCAACTGAAGAATAGTTGCATACAATTTTGATGGTTTGTAACCTCCAAGCAGTTGGCGTGAGAGAAAGAAGTGTCCTGTCTCCTATCCAATATACTTGAACCAACCAACTTGTAGCAAGTGTTGTTTTAAAATAGTTGCTTTATATAAACTCTGTCTGGTAAAGTTGCAGACTGAACAAACAAATGCTTTACAACATTTCGACACGAGTGGAAGCGGCTTATATACTGCAATTACTAAACTACACAACACACACACTTCACTTTTATTAATTAATTGCACGAATTGGCGTCGTTATAGGGAGTTCATTTAGCTTCCAACAACTTCATTTAGCGGGGACATTCGGTTAATCCGAGGTTTTCACTAATCCGAGTCGTCCCTTCCACTCATTAGCCCGGATAAGAGGGAGTGGCCGAGCAGTGTTTGTGTGGACTCTTAAGCGTAGAGCGCGCGAATCGAGTTCACACGCCTGTGGTGTGCTGAGAGCCAACAGAATTTAATTTACCTTTTTGTCACAACAAAGGCAAGCGTTTCATGTCGCTTTTCTTGTCTCTAAAATAATGTCAAGTTTTGTACATCGCATTAAACGAACACTTAAGCTACTCAAATGTTACTTTTACTTTGAAATCATTTAAAATAACTGTCTCTTTACTTATAATTAAAAATGTTGAAAACTGTGTTACATTACAATTTACTTAGGTATAAACATTCGCTATTTGCATAAAAATTCATATTATTATTTTCTTAAGCAACTAAAGGAATTTTTACTAATAAAATAAATATACCATTAAGGTTTTATTAATATTAGTTTTTAATATTAGTGTGATTGATGAATTCTCTGTTGACATTTTGCAGTGCAATCTTAAAATAGCTTTTATTACAAGGATTCATAAATTTACAAAGTTTGAATAAGGGGTCAGAATGGGTGGGGATCTTTTTTACGAGAGAAAAAATAATGACTTACTTTACATGCATCTAAATATTGAGGGAAATCTTATTTATCAAATACATGACCTAATGAATTGTTATTTATTTACGTAATTTTCTGATTTTCCAAGAACTAAACTGCAGACGTTTACTAAAACACTCAGCAACAAAGTATTTCCTCCAGGTAATTACAAATTCTAACACAACATTGTCTCGATGCTGTTAATAATACCGAAAGGGAGCAAAGTTAAAACGAACATTTCGTACCAAAAGTTACAAAAATGCTTTTATAAAAATATTTCAAATTAGATCGTTGAATACTCTGGTTATAAGAAGAAAATGTCGTCTAGAGAAGCTGACATCATAAATCTTATCAGTAATATATCGGTCTGGAGTCTAGCCATTCTTCTGTCTCCTACTGGGCGTATTTAGCTCCATAAGAACCGCCAAAAAGGATATCTATTATTTTTTTAAATAATTTCATTACACTGAGCACTTGAGTTCACCAAATGTGTGTAGTAAAATATGTTTAACTTAAAGAATAAATAACACGCTTTTCTTACTTTGCAGTATAATTCTTAATTTCTTAAATGCCATTGTAACTAAACACCACTATCACCAGTAAATGTATTGAATATACGGTTTGGTTTGAAACGCAATTGGTCAGAAATAGTAATGCATACACTGACACTGTCCAGTAAAACTACAGATAAGGTTAAACTATGAAGGAAGCATCACCATCACGAATAAAAAATTATAAATTGGGGAAAGAAGTAAGTTCTCCGGGCCAATAGTATCGAAGCATTCGATATTCTAGAATATCAAGGTTTAATTACAATAATAGTTCGGGAAGCAAGAGCCAATTTACATTGTTCGGAAGAAATGTTAATTTTTCGTGAAATTGGTGTAGGGATTTCCCCTAACAATAAATCTACCGTCAATCAAGCTAGGTTTGGTTAAGGTCAAAATGGGATAGTAGCGGAATAGTTAAAAATGCCAAATGGTAAATTTGTCACAGGTAAGGTTTTATTTACTTAAAACAAACAAACATCTAAATTTACATTTAAATAATATTTAACCGATGAGAGAAATTAAAAATAATTGAGTGGCCATTTTTAGCCTCTTTATCTCGTTAGCTAACGTTGATAAAACTATTATGCTATAACAAGGTAGAGGAACCCCACGCCGTGTTGCCTAACAGGCATCACTGAGGTTCAATGAAAAATTTCAAGACTAGCTTATTTCTATATTGACAGATAAAACGGCAGAATACCATACGGCAAAGAGAATTTTACATCCCACGGAAAACAAAAGAGAATTTTGTAAGCCTACTGAGTGATATACTTTGACTTAGCTCAGCCAAATTCCATGGTTGGACATGCAACGTCATAGAACTCATGTCTTCTATATAGAAATTAAGTTTCATACGATTGTTTCAAGTCTACCGATGTAATCTTTCTCGAATTATCTTTCAAATTGTGCATTAACATTTTGTTTCGTTTAATTGGGTTCCATATCAGTGTTTAAATAATAAAAGATTGTACACAAAGTCACACAAGGGATAGTTAGTCTTATGAATGTACTGAGTTTGTTTACAAGAATATATTAAACCCAGTTATATTTCCTTCAGATGTGTTTTATGGAAATATTGCTTTTTGGACTTGAATATCAGTATTAAACATTAATAGACATTTATAATACATTTATGTGATTTAAAGTGTTTTGTCAAACGCACTCTTACATTTGTTTAATACATATGTATTTGTGTATTTATATGTTAACATACTTATTTAAGAGAACTAAACAAGTAATCCATACAATTTCACAAGTTTCTCTTAACAACGTAGGACTAATTACCTGGGCTGCAATATTCAACTAACTGGATTAGGAAACCATTTCTGTCCATTTCAATCTGTGACAACAGAGCTAGTACGTGCTGTCAATATTGTATGTTGTGTATTTTTATCTGAATAGGGGGGAAATAAATTAAATTTTCTTAGCGTTTATATACGGGATTTTTCAGAACTCATGTCGAATAACTTCATAAGTTGCTCTGTGATTAAAGTAAAGCTGTTTATTTATTCGTTGTAATAAAGTTCGTGTTTTTTTTTTAATCTTATACGCGTGCACCATTGCTCTTAAAATATCGGAGTAATAACTTAACTTTATTATGACACTTCCCTAAACTTTAAGGTAGTTAACCTTCTATTTAAAGTCAATGGTAAATCGGTCTTTTGTTGTTTTATTCAATGTTGACGTGCTAAAACTACCGGTGCTTAGCATAATGAAGAGTTTTATTGAATTTATTATGATTTTAATAAATCATAATAAAGTTCCTGCAGTTGGTTAGATGGACATAGATGTTTCTTTTATAAAGATTACATTTTATTACACAGTAAATTTTATAGGTTCCCACAATTCACAAAACGAAACGTGTGTGTGTGTGTGTGTGTATGAGTTGTGAGTTGTGGGAAACTATAACATTTACTGTGTAATAAAATGTAATCTTTATAAAAGATACATCTATGTCTATATGTATATATATATATATATATATATATATATATATTTATATATATACATATACGTATGTGTGTATGTGTTTAATATGTATGTAAACTATATATTAAAAATACATAGCTATAGTTGTTTAATGGTGTTTTAACGGTGTTCAGCTAACAGAAACATAAGCTACAAATTTACCTATTTTATTAGATAAACTTGTATATAATTACAATTGGTAATACATTTCACATCCATTAGTGTGTTTACGTGGATATGCGTATAATTTTACATTAAAGCCTTTAGTATGTTTTGCCACCCGCACTTTTAATTTGCATATTAATAAAAGTGTTTGTTTTTTTATAAATAAAAACTCTAATTTATATTCAAACAAAGTACAATTTGCTTCTTTGTAAAAGGAAAGAAATAATAATTGGTAACTATTTTTGAGCCCGAAAATGTACTAATATATAAGGTATGCTAGAGATAACCCTCAATGAATGAGGTCGCTTGTGACGTATTTATTTCTATTAGAGGATCTTTTTCACCCCTACATAGCCTATATATTTGATTCAGTCTGAAATAAACAATTTCCCGTTAATCCATGGAAATATGGTTCTTGTTAAAGTACAGTCGTGTATCGAATATAGGGAAAATATATTTATAACTTTGACGAACTTGGACCTGAAACCCCATCTAAAAATCCATACCCACGAAAATACTGTCTAAAAAAGGCTATCTTAATTCCGTGTTGCTCATAATTATGTTGAAGCGAAAACAACCAAACGTGGCAGTGATAGATTCAGTGATTCATTATCATTCTTAGGAATTGAAAACTTGACACTAAATTAAAATTTGGATAGTTCAGTTTACAGAACACCATATCTAAACCACGTCGTCTTACGATAAGTTAAAAGCGAGATATAATTTTATCAAAAAATACCACATACCACACCAGTTGTTACATACCACTCACTCCAGTTGTTACATACCACTCCAGTTGTTACATACCACACCAGTTGTTACATACCACACCAGTTGTTACATACCACACCAGTTGTTACATACCACTCCAGTTGTTATATACCACACCAGTTGTTACATACCACTCCATTGTTACATACCACACCAGTTGTTTCTGTGAGATGCTACATATCATAATGTTTTCAAACCAGGATAGTAAAACATGTGCGTTTCTGATATCTGTACTATTGTATCAACACAAAATACAAATGATACCATTTATACTCCTGCTTGTTATAATTTTTAATGCGTCAAAACTTATAAAATTTCGTTATTAATTTGTGTAAGAAATACACGTTTAAAATTTAGACAATACCATCATAAATATGTAAAAAATATTCCATAAAGTACTAAGATAATAAAAAGTGAACTTGTATTGTTTGTGAACAAATAATATGCGCCAAAGCTATGCTTCAAAGCAATTCCATCTTAATTCAATACCGGGCATTATTTTAAAACATTAACTAATGTATCGTAAAATACAAAGCAAGTTAATAATGCGTGTAAGTCAGGTAGTACAACATACAATTTATACTTTCATATAATATGATTAATCCTCAGAAAGGGATCACTTGTTATACTTTTCAGATGATCCCACACTGGATACAGCAAAACCGATATATCACTTAAATCTGAGCAACGCTATGGATGCTCAGGAGCGGCACATCACTAATCGCAAATATCGAGATAATGCGGTACAAAGGTAGATCGATAGGTCTAGTCTGCTGTAGAGGATGACTTTTGGAGTTGGTGGCGTTGTTAGTGCCTCCTTAAGTGCTGCAGTTGCTACCCTGCACATGAGAGTGCCGTCCTGTGCCAGCTTTTACTGGACAGGCTGGTACAGAGCTGGCCTCCCCTTCTTCCAAGGTGAAATGACTGATATATAGTGTCCGCTATCCTCCTCCTAGATCTGAACAGGAGGTAGCACTTACCCCAGGCCTATCTATCCTGATATTCCAGAAGCAAGCACAAAGGTCCTTTTAAGACTAAGTTCAATGAGAGGTTCCTTATATTCTTATCCTAAGTGAACAAAAAAATTATGAGTGGATTATATCTATATTGATTTAAAAATGCAAAACAATTGGCATTTTAACATCAACAGGACAGCTCAGAGCTTGGGAAATAGTGGAATAGTTTTATTATTATTTTATTTGTTTTAAGTAGTATCTCTGTAGCTATTTTCTATCTCAATTCCCTTATCTATACCCTTAGCTTATAAATGTAGTTTTATATTTTACTTTTAAAACTAACTACTAAATAACGTTTAAGTTCTTATTCAGAAATGCCAGATTTGGTGAAAACAACCCCTCTACCCCGCTTTGGAAAATGGGTGTGTGTGTGTGTGTGTGTATATATATATATATATATATATATATATATATATATATATATACCTTATATATATCGTATTATTATATATATTAATTGAGATCCTAGTTTAACACCAAACAAGAAGTTAGTAGTGAGGCAAAAAAAAAAACATAATACGCATTTTTTATGCTAAACATAACATGGGTTTCACTCCGTAAAGTTTAAGTGACAATAACTGGAAGAACCTGTAGCTAAGATTAATTATCCCATAAAATTTTTTTATAGCTAATAAATATATTTAATTGTAGTTAAAAGTTTATTTCACGATTTTATTAAATTCAGATTAATTTTTGAAACCACACATATTTTAAAGTTAAAGTTGTTTGAGTAAAGCAAATCAGTATAATTATTTTTACCTCAAAACCAGTTAATGACATTTGCGAGAAATATGTGAGGAATTTCTCACAGAGAATGGACTCAGAAATGCAATACTGTCTGAGGAATGAAGAAAGAAATCATTGAAGTACTTCCTCACTCGTATGTGAAAATAACACTATATATTAATGTTTCAAACTAGTGGCGAACATTTCTGAGGATATAGAATATTTTATAATTGAAAATTAGTTTCTAAAAACTAGAATATGAACATTTGTCGTTCTGGTGTTTTCATTCAATTGATTTGGAAACGTCTGATAAACTCTCGTTGTTTAATTCTATAATATAATTCGCAGGGTTAATATTAAAATTGTATTTTTTATATCATGTTAGACTATTAATTTTGTGCGCATTGTTTAGCTTTACAATACAAGTTTGGGGTGAGACATTGTCCAATTAACAGGCTTATTACATTTGCATACTGATGTTTTATGGATATTCAAACTTATTTATTCGAACACTGGAACTGTTATTCATTAATCTAAGTATTTTATGTTAATCATAAGGGTTACAATAATAAATTTAACAAATCCGTAGATACAAAAATAAATACAAAAGTTGAGTGAACATTTCTAAATGTTGACAATTGGATTATTATCGGTGTCCTCGCAAACAATAATAAACCTTTCTGACCTGATAACGTTTCATACATTTGCTGTTATTTTATATAAACAATTTATAGCCTACATGTAAAAGGCATACTTATATTTAATTTGGGATATCCTCTTTCAACCAGATGGATTTACAGCCGAGTTGAAAATTATTAGGTGAATAGAAGCAGATAAACGTTTGAATAAGTTAAATTTAAATTTAATGAATACGTCAGCTTTTATGTGGTTCAGTTAAAGCATCATGGAGTTGTAATTTCGAAGTACAGTAAATGAATTGGCTGCAAAACGTGCATGAGTATATGGGACTGAGTATCCCAGCCTATTGTCGTTACCACTCTAGATCCGAATAATCCTCTAAACTCTCTGCAGAACAAATCTGCTCTTGGTTCAGTAAATCCAGAAAATTTTAACATGACATTTGAGGTTCAAAACCCTTCAGTGTTGAAATAAGTTAAGGCTAAGAGATGATACAATCGAATGTTTTGGGTGAGTTAAATATTTTAAATATATCCAGAGTGTTCCGAAACTCTCTGGGCACATTATTTCTCAAGTCAAGAAAAACGCATTTACGATATGAAAATGGGCTTCCGGTGTTTAGTTTCCCGTCTGTAAGTGTTTTTATAGAAAACTAATATCTCAATAATTAATGAATTAATTCCTACCGAATCTAATTCAAACATGTACGGGGTATGAAGGTCGCTATCTATAATACTTTCAAAATGGCGGTCAATTAAAAGTGTTTAACTGTGAATATATTTAAAAGCAGCAATGATACAAAAGATTTACAATAATAACATTATGTTTGATTTCATCACAAATCTAGTGACATTAAAAAATTAATTATACCGAATAATAAATCACTGATTTTTAACAACAGATTTTACTGTAATACAAGCAACATAATAAGTTTTTCAGTACATAGCCAAAAATAAAAAAAATTAATAAATAGCAGCTTCAAAAATATATTTAAGGCATTTCTTTTCTTTTTTTAAGATGTAAAAGAATTTAAACAGCCTAGATGGTCCAGACCTTCCTAAGAATAATATAAAATTAAATATTTGATTTTCAATCAATTAATTTTAAGATCTGTTGTTTTAGGACACATCTTAAACTAAAATCAAGACAAAATACAATCAGCTGTCTTTCGCATATAAAAAATTAATAATTATAATCATAAAAACATTATTAACTGAACATTACTCTAGAATTCTACTAGTTGTTTACCATTGCCTCAGGTTTAGCGAAGCCTATTACTCGCGGGGATGGACAAAACTTTATTTCTGTTTGTCTGTATATCCGCACGATATCTCGGAAACGAACTGACCTCTGCACTTGAAATCGTGCATGAGGCTTTTTCTATCAGAAAAACACTGAGATTTACGAACTTACAAGTTATTCCATATCATTAGGCTGAGCGTAAGCGAATTACTTTCTACATTGGTCTTACGGCAACAGTAATGGCATTAGTAACCACGATAAGCAACGATAATATAGCAAAATAAATAAATTTGTACACAAAACTCAATACATTTATAGAGATTCAAACATGTGACATATTAACACATGTAGCCTAACTATCCCAAAACACACACATACACACACACACACACACACACACACACACACGCACGCACGCACGCACGCACCACGCACGCACGCAACGCACACACACACACACACACACACACACACACACACAACACACACACACACACACACACACACACACACACACACTATATTATATAATATTATATATATATATATATATAAACATTTTATCCAATTGTTAACATTTAGTAATGTTCCCTCGTTGTCTCATTTTAAATATAATAGAAACTTTTTAATGTTTTTTTTTTTTTCATCTATGGATTTGTAACTTTATTTTTTTTTATTTTTTTAACTCTCTTGTAACTTTATTTTTTACGTGGACTTAACTAATAAACAAACAGTATTAACACAAAATTTATGAAACGTTACCATGTCGGAAAGGCTTATTATTGTTTGCGAGAAGAACACCAATAATAATCTAATAGTCAACATTTAGTTTTGTTAACTCAATTTCTGTATAATAGAAACTTGTGTATATTTTTGTATCTATGGATTGATGTGTTAATTTATTATTGTAACTCTTATGATTGACTTAAAAATACTTAAAGAATAGCAGTTTCAGTGCGCGAATAAATAAGTTTGAATATCCATAAAACATCAGTATGCAAATGTAATAAGTCTTTTAATTTGGACAAAGTCTCACCCCAAACTTGTTTTGTGAAAAACTAAGTAACGCGCAAAAAATTAATATTCCATCATGACATAAAAAAATATAATTTTAACATTTATTCTGTGAATTTGAAAGGTATTTTAGATTTTTTTATACTCTAGAATTTTAAATAACGAGGTTTTATCAGACGTTCCCAAGAACAACAAATTTTCATTTTCTAGTTCTTTTAATATTTTAGGAACTAATTTTCAATTTAAAAAAAGCAATCTGTATTTTTATAAATGTTCACCGCTCGTTCGAAAACATTAATACAGTTTCATATACGAGTGAGAACATTCTTCAATGGATTACTTTCTTCATTCCCCAACCAGAATTGCATTCGGAGTATTGTATCCATGGATTTGTTAACTTTATTATTGTAACTCTTATGATTAACTTGCAATCAAAATATAGCCACTTCTAAGAATTAAGATGAATGTCATAATATGTTTTTGTAGTAACTGGCCTTGTTACTATACTTGTTGGATCCAATTTCGGTAAGATATTAAATTTTTTTTCAAAAACATACAAACAGGCAGACGGAAAAACTAAGCACCGGAGACTCATGCTCATAATGGTGAGAGACGTGTTTGTCTTTGACCTGGAACAATAATATGACACACACTATAATGTGAGAGTCACGGGACACCTGTACATTGACACACATCTCGTTTAACATGTTCTTTGTTCTTCCGATTACACGTTGCTTATTAGTCATGTGGACAGAAACAGCTAAATACGAAATAATTTATGAACATAAAGTAAGTGCTCTGTGTTATGATGGATGGATTCTCACTTGGAAGGTGAGAATCCGAGTCAGAATCTCGGTGGAACGAGTACATTTTGTTTATAAAATCTTTATGTATATGATCTCTCAAAACTCTCACTACAGAAACTTTTAGGATATTGTTCCATGACCGAGAGAAGCCAAAAACCTATTGCAAGCAATGGTCTATTACATTCCTTTTACCTTCTGTCTGTTTGTTTAGTAATTTTGTGTAAAACTAATGTCCCCTTTTAGATATTTAGGTTTAAATTTGCCGCCATTTTGAAAATTTAATTTTAAAGTTTAGCCAAATTTAAGGTAGACTCCTGTCAACAAAAATGTGGTTAAAGTGGGTTTATTAAATTTATAAATTTGAATTTTTAATAATAACCACTATACACAGATAGATGGTAAAGGAAAATAGATTTAACATTGCTGTAAATTATTTTTTGGTTCCTCATGTTTCATGGTGTAACGACTTTTTTTATCGCAACGTATCGCGACCGGTTTCATTTTCACAGACCCAGAAAGTCTCTGTCGTGAAATGGGGGTAAATTATTCCAGGGATCGGGAGAAGGTAGTTTGAATGGTTGAAACCAAAGGCTCAGATTGAGAGCAGAGTCAACCTAAGGGGACTCAATAAGAACGTTCGGTATCATCAAAGCCCAGGCTCCAAGTAGGGTATGAGGAGGAGTATGGACAAGGGGAATGAGGAAAACTAAAAAGCGTTAGGAAAGAATCTCGAAAAAGAACTCAGGTTCCGCTCGGATTCCTCTAGCGGAGGAGAAAGAGAAACAGGCACTCGGATTGCTTTAGCGGGCAAGGGGATAGAGAGGCGCCTCGGATTTCTCCAGCGCCAGACGAAAGGTTCCGCTTGGGATTTTCTCTAGCGGCGAAAGAGAATAGAGGCGCTCGGATTGCTCTAGCGCATGGCGAAAGGTTCCGCTTGGATTTCTCTAGCGGCGAAAAAGAGAACAGGGGCTCGGATTGTTCTAGCGGCGGAGGGCGAAAGGGTTTCCGCTTGGGTTACTCTGTAGCGGGCGAGGGGATAGAGGCTATATCCTTATTTTATTTAGTGAGAGACTGAAGCATCCTGTCTATATAAAACTTAAGTAATTCGGTTTGTTATAATCGGCGTGTTATATTTAATCTGTTTTAATAAAAGCCACTTGATTGGTGCGTAGCAGAATTACTCCACTTGAGATCCTCTTTCAACGGAACGTAGTCAATTTTCAATAAAAACAGTAATCCTAATTTAATGATTTAATAGAAGAGATATATTAAACCATTTATCCTCTTACGCTAATAAAAAAAAAGGAAGGGAATTCTAATCCTATAATTCCAGAAATAATGGTTCAATAGTGTTTGCAATTTGTACTTGCTGGGATACGTACAGAAGGAGTTTAAAAATTAAACGTTTTCGGCTTTGCGAAGGCTCTCAGTTGGTTAGAAGACTCTCGTCGCTAATTTAAGGACACGGCTTTTCACTTAACGAAGGCTTCCTACAGTACCGATCCTCTGAATATAAACTTATTAAGATAACTGAGGTGTTTGAACGTGTCACCAGTCGAGTGGTGTGGCTTGCTGCTGCTAATGGCAAAACAGTGACCCACGTTCTGATGAGTTTAGTTTGTTCATCAGGTCAAAAATTTACTCCTGGACATTTGTCTATTCATTCAATATGGTTTATTTACTGAACCTGTGACCACATTTCTCTTTTAAATCGCTTGACGCTGAACATTATTCCCTTGGTTGCAACAGTTAACAACTTAAAATTAAAAGATGGATTAATGAGTTTTAACTTTAAATCACGGTCTTGGTACTAAACACTATTTCTGTCGGTAACAGTTAAAAATTTCTAACAGAAGACAAATTCACAATGAACCTTACCTCTATTATATTATATTCTTTACAAAAATGTTAGTTTTTTATATAATTGTAACTATTTTCTGTACTAAGCACAATTAGTAGTCACATTACGAGCAAAAATAAGTATATTTAGAGTGTATTTAATTATTTACATATCTAGTCTAGAGTGTATGACCACGTGCGCGCGCGTGTGTGTATGTGTGTGTGTGTGTGTTTTACTAAAATATGACGCCATGAATTTACCACTAAATAAATGTTGATAATTATAAATGCGTCTTTGCTTATTTTTAAATTCTTTTTTGAAGCGGATCTTAATCGTTTGAAAGAACAGTATTGAGATATTTTAAGAACAAGAGTAATATGCTAAATAGCTTTGACAACAGTTTAAATTGAAGTTATTCACAAAAGATAACTAATAAAAAAACACGTATCTGGAAACATTTTCTACACATTCATCAGAGGCTAATATCAGCCTGTTTTAAGGTTACCACGTTTCAAAATAGATGGTTGATAGATTTTTATAAGAAACCATATTGTTTCTCTTCAAGGTAAATATTTCAATTTCAGTTCGTATGATAGTCGTAAAACAATTTAATATAAATGCCATTGCAGCAAAAAAAACGTACTATACACATATTTAAATTTTCTTTACACAGACGATGTGTAAAGCTTTGAATCTAACCTCTCTTACATACCCTGTATTAACGATTAGCTATGAAATGCGAATACCATTTTGAAAACAAATTAAATGCAAATCGATAAAGTGGGCGTCTACACAATTAATCACGTTGTGTGCGAGTTTTCCTTGTTCACGAGAATTATGTTATTTTAAGAGAAAACAGAATGTAGCTTTATTTAACAAAGATGTAATAGGCTCATCGTTGACAAACTTTTTTGCGTCATTCTTGACGATACAAAGTTTTTTTTAACATAGAACTATCAGAAAATTGTAACATAGCCAGTTTTAAATTGTACCAGTAAGCCGAAAATACGTAAAACATGATATTATGAAAATACTTTGAGTTATACTAATTTACTATTGCAGTAACTGTTGGCTTCGTTGCACAACCCTTATACGTTTCACAATTTATATTATTTCTTCTATTATTAAAATTACCAGTTTTAGAGTTATGATTTTACAATTTATTAGGGTTTTTATTGTGTTAGTTGGTTCTGTCAATAAAAATCTAATTGTTCATAGATATTGGAGAGAGACTGATATTTCAGTTTGTTATGGAGTTTCAAGTAAGGATACTGACAGTTATATAAAGTTTGCTATTTATGATCACAAGTTTGACTTTTTATGCTCTCTGCTCTACATTGCTACTAGCGAACTACGGAAAAGAAGATTTAAGGGTGAGGCTTTAGAAGTAGCTGAATTCAGCACATGTATTCGTCTGGAGCAGACGTTGCGCAATTTCTATGGTATTGTCAACAACGCTGAGATCAGAAATAACTATTTTTAGATCTGCAATGTGTGATCTGTGTGTTATGAGTTGTTAACGCAATTTCTTTAAATTTACACACACGCGCGCGCGCGCACACACACACACACACACACACACACACACACACACACACACACAGTTCAATATTCTCCTGAAGATTTCCAGTGAGGTAAATCCGTAACTTTATACGTCTTAACAGTGACAATGAACAATATTGCAAGTCAACCGATATGTTATTATAAACTTAAATAGTTTTATGGATTTGTACTGGTCATAAAAATAACAATGATTGATTACATGGTATTTCTTTTATTTATTGTAGTTTACTAGTACAACGAACTGTGGTAGTCTAATAAAACAATTTCTGTAACAGAAATTTTACATGTGAGTATGTTACAAATTCTGAATGATAAGATTTTACATTTTTCTTTGTATTAATTATTTGCTATAAATTTAATTAAGTTTTTATTTGAATCACTTTTATTAAAGACCTTTTCGTCACAGTTTCCAACAGATTAAATCATCCCATAATGGTGGACTGCAAAATTGTTTATAATTATTTATGGATAAATTAAATTTATTTTAATAATTGATTATGTATGATATTTAATCAAATTAGCTTCAAAGGATAAAAGCACGATATTTCCCTATTGAAATAGGTTTCAACAAATAAACATTATTCCAACTATAATTTTGATTTGTTTGTTGTGAAATACGTTAAAGTAAGTATTTTGTTTTTAATCAATTAACACGATATTATATCATTCTCAAATATTTCAAATTTATGTTTGTATATTTATACATTATCAACACGTTGACAACATATTCCGTCATCTTAACAATTACCACTCATGTCCTGTAAATTGTATAACTTAAAATGATATTGCCAATACCCCAATGTTTTGCTTAACTATGCTGCTTTTGTAGGTTGTCCAGCGTAGGCAGTTTCATCTGCAACTCTTCTGTTTACTGCATATAATTGTTTGAGCTGCCGGAAATGGCCTTGGCGGGATGGGGTGTAAGAGAGGAAGTTTAATTAAAATTTATATTTTACGATATGACGTTATTGTCACTAGACTTGTTACTACCTGTCCGCTACCCAGCTTTAGTTTTGGTGAACATCTTCATCAATCAAAACGCTTTTATAATTCAATTTCTAAATAAATACACTCATTTTAAGCCCGCATGAAAATAGTCCGATGGTGGTCTTTTACGTTTTAATACCCATCTACAGACAGCGCCAATTTATAACACTGTTGCCACTGATTTAAGTAATTGGTTTATTTATGTCTTAGGGCATGTAATCGTGCATAGATGATATTTTTAATGGAAAATTTAGTAATTTCATCAGAAATTGTTGTTTTCTACAGGGTGACTCAACAGTTGAGGAATTATTTAAATGGTAGACAAGTCCACGGAAGATATTTTTAAAGTGATTTTTTTCTGTCTGTATCAGTGTTTCCTAAATATATTACAGCAATCACAAAACTAATTTACAAACATCATACTTGGGAATATTTCATTTTTTATTTGTATAGTCTAAATTACTACAAAAATATCAAATTAATCACAGTTTTGGAAATTTAATTTTAATTTTTTTCCATTTTCTTTTCATTACAATTGGAAATTGAGTTGAAAGTGTAAAAGAACAACGAAACATGATATATTGCATAGAATCAAATTGCCGTAGTCATTTCTTACAATCGGAGTTGAACTAATTTTAAATCATTGTCGATAATTTAATGTGTTACAAATTTCGAAACATACCCATAACATACAACCAGTAAAAAGATTCCGAAAAAATACAACTTAAAAACATTATGAACATAAAATAATTTATAACCTGAATTATTAATAATTTTATAATAGCTAATAACCGAAAACTAACTTCAGCGAATGTGGCTAGTAGACTGCTGGAATACGTAGGTAAATTTGCGCCTCTCCTATTCTCGGCAATACAACCACAATGCAAAGTACAACAAGCTGTTTCAGACCTGGCAGGCGTTCAGTAGACATGGCCAAGTCCTTGATTTAGTATCCTTCATAGAGAATGACTTCAATTCTCGGCAGTACAACCGCAATGCTAAGTTCGACTAGCTGTTTCAGATCTGGAACACGTTCATTAGTCGTCGCTATGTCCTTGATCTAACATCTTTTATAGAAAATTACTCATATGATCGGCAATACAACCACAATATAGATTATCACAAGCTGTTTCAGATCTGGAACACGTTCATTAGTCGTCGCTATGTCCTTGATGTATCACCCTCCAATGAGAATGACACCAGTAACGAAGCTATAACTTATTATTTCAACACGTTTATTAAAAATATCTTTCTGTTACTGTTTTCGTAAGTTTTATTCCAGTAAACGTTTTATTTTGTTACTTTCCTTGTATAATACCCATACAAATCCACGTCATGTGTAACATTGTTTTTATGAAATAGAGTTCATGTTTTTATAATATTTTTAAGTCAAAGTCAAGTTATTTTTATTTATATTATGTGCATAAGTACAATAAACAGTGTCAACTACAATTAATATTTACTTTAATAATTAAAGTAATGAAAGTTTCATAACAGGGTAATTGTTAAAACTCTTGAAATTAATAAAATGCATTTTTATTTAAATATCATTTAAATTCAATTTAAACTTCTTGACATCTTCAATATTTGTTATTATTTTTGGAACATATTTCAGAAATTTTATTCCAGCATCAGAGTTTTTTAGTAATACTCAAAATTATGTTTAGATAAAACTACTGTAATTTATTCTTTGTTTCATAACAATTAACTAGAGCTATTATAATGCGTTTCACAATGGCTTTTAAAACTAGATTTATAATTCCTAACATAACATATTCTAAAATACCCTCTGTACACACCTATTCCGTATGCAATATGGGATTGAACTTGGGCATGGAAAACCACCTTTAAAACTCTAAAACTGCACTAACAAGACAGCCTTTTAATAGATAAATCCCAGAATTTATACAATTAACTATCCGCTCAATGTTCAAATCCCAGCTAAGGTTCTTGTTTATGATGAGACCTAGAAATGTTGTGTTATTAAGTTGATTCAAATAGACATCATATATTAAGATATTAGGACTTAATTGTTTTCTATCTTGTTTTGTACTGAACGAGATGAAGTTAGTTTTTTTTTAATTGAAAACCAATCTATTTATTATCAATGAAAAACTTTTGTAATTTTGAAAGTTCCAAATATGCAGTTATTTCTACATTAGCTTCTGTTTTTGTAAATATGATTAGGTTAGATTCATTGGCAAATAGACAAGCTGACTTTTGTTATTTTCAAGTTTACTAAAGCACTTTGGTATATCCTTTATGTAACATATAAATAATAAGGGACCGAGAATAATCCATCTTGGAGTAATCCATTTCTTACTATTTGGGTATTAGATTGGAATTTTGTAATCTATTATTTCTATATAACTTATCTCAACATGTTGTTTTCTATTAGAAAGATAATATTCAAACGTTGTAGATAGAAAAGATAAGATAGAAAGATAAGACGTTATAATCCCAAAAACTAATTTAATTCATATTCATATTTGTCAGGAAATTATCTATGCAGGATTTAGACGTTGGTGTCAATCTGGTCAGAAAATCAATTGAGTAATTTATTCCAAGGCGTCTTAAAATGTTTTTAAGTTCCTTAGTATCTTTAGATCCTTCTGACATGTTAACATTAAAATCTTCTGTAATGATTAAATATTTCTCTTTCCCTGCAAGAAATTCTATAAGACAGTTTAACCTATTCAAATAATACTGTATTGTTGAATTGAGGTTTTCTATAAACACCTACAATATAAAACTAACCTTTATACCTTAAATTTAGCTAAACAACATCCATATAATTTTTCTTGACAAAGTTCGACAATAGTCGGTAAACCCCCTTAATCCCTCTTTTGAAAGAATTACTACACCTCCTCCAGAAGTTGAAGTGTGAGAATATTCTAAATTAAAGTATAGCTTTCTATATTAAAGGGATCAACTTTAATTGTTGACAAGTTATGTTCTGTTATAACAATTATTTCACGGTCTAATTCATACAAAGTATTTCTAAAAATTCAACACGTGTTTGTAAATTCTAATATCCTGGTGAAAAATTGCTCTGCTTTTATGTTTTTTATTTAATTTATTTAAGTAGGGTTTAGGATCCAATTTGTTGGGGAGTTTAAAGGCAAGACATCTGGTCTTACGTTACTATTTTGCTATAAAAGAAATACATTTTCATCAGCTGTATATGATATGTCTGAAATTTTACAAGGATTAACAGAGAAGTCACTATTTAAAACAGTTGAAGGCACAGGTGGAGAAAGTTGAGAACCATACAGTAAAGTTGTCATATCACATTCATAAGGTGTTACTAGTCCACCATTTGTATCTGCTCCATTTCATTCTTCGACTACAGAATACTGAGATGTTGGTTGGACTATTTCAGTTGTAATGTTGTGATGCAATGGTTTTTCTTTTTATATAGAGAGATTTTGTTCAGGGAATTTATTATCATATAAGAGAGTTTCTTTCTGTCTCGGTAATTTAAATTTAGACTACGACGAGTGAAATGATCTCTATTAAGGTTCTCCAAGTCGATAATGTTTGCATGTTCATTCTTAGTGTGATTTCTCTTATATAATTGTTTGCTAGTCTGTTTCATATGTGTTGGGTCAGTGGGATTTGTATCAGATCCATTCGGAATTGTTGTTATATGTACAGTTCTCTCTTTACTTTGATACTGCAAAGTCTTTTTCTAAATTTGAGTAAATTTCTTTTGTTGATTCTTTCAGTTCCAACAATTATGAGCAGAGGATCGTGAAGAGCTCTTTCAGCTTGTCTATAAACTTGGTGGGACGTAGCCCCTGGCATAACAAGACCACTCACTCTAATCCTTCCCTCGCTAAGGGTGCCAATTCTTTCAGGAAGGCCCCTTCCGTGGCTCTCTGAATAGAACTCAGCATGCATTATTTCTCTACCAACTTCACTATTTTTACCTCTTAATGCCGGTTTAGCTATTAATATTTTTATTGTGTTTTTTCATCATACAGTTTTCTATGTTATTAATTTCTATCTCGTTATTGTTCGTAATGGCGTTTAAAATGTAAAATCTTTAATCCCGTTATTTTGATATTTACTTATGTTTCCTTTTCTTCTTTTTGCTACACGCAATTTTCTTAGATCATTAATATTATTTTGCATTTTAATTTACAATAATTCTGGTTACTGATAATTGGCCTAGAATCAGTTTCGTGATTGGTAGGAACAACACTGGCGACTGGGTATTCAGAGCTAAGGTAGGGATGGGACCAGGCACTTTGTACATCATTTTAGCAACTGTCTCTGTTCTGAGTGTAGTAAAATTATTATTACGAAGCAGGAGAGCTAGCTGGGCACGCTTAGTTATTACTTTACTTTCTTTCTTGGTAGTCATAATAACAAAAATTGCCAGAAGTCACCTTTGCTATTTTTTATTTCATAGAGTCTGCTGGATAAGTATATCTCGAAATATTGGCATGTATATAGCACAGCTCACTCCATTACTTAGTTGGGGTACCACTACACTATGTAGGTGTGAGATTTTCCAAATCTAGGTGTTAAGATATCTTTTTTACAAACTGTTCTCATGTTGCAAGTTGTAATTCCCGATTGAGGCGAACTAAAAAAATGCATTATGTTCTTTATCATACAGCAATAAACTCCAATGAGACCCGCCCACTTGATCAATGACAGGTGAGTGAATAGGGAATAAGATGAATGAACTATTTCCAATTTGATGAGGCTGTACTAAAACCTCAGTGTCTTCCAGATGTTTAATACCTTGTGTTATTACAGGTTCATCAATAGCATTTCATTTTTGATTACTTTAGAAGTATGCATATTGTAGTACAACTCGATAGAGTCATCGGTAACATATTTTGATTCCATATATTTTGATGCATGCAAATTGAAAGTTAATTGGAAGTATGTTTTGGACTGAGTGTTTTTTTGTTTGAGTCTTAATATCCTGACATTTAGTAGTTTTATTATTAAGTATGAATAGACATACTAGTTGGAGTTTCACTTGATGTGGTTGAGTAAGCAACAAATATGAAGTCATTTTCTTACGGGATTAACTATAATATTTAGTAAACATTTATTGTATTGGCTTTTCTGCTTGATTTTCCAATCATCTTTACGTAATTTTTCCTCTTTTTCTCCTGTGAAATGTTATGGTTTTGTTCTGCATAGATTTAAAATTCGATTAATCTAAACATTCATCTATCTTTAGAACCATAAAAAAGTACGTTGAAAATAAAATAATTTAATTTGTTCTATACTTTCAATCACAGCTGGCCATGCCCTTTAACTTGGCTATTGATTGATATTTTAAGTTGTTCATTATTTTTTCCTTTTCAGTAGTATAGGAAAATAACTTATTTTTATATATTTTTTAATTTGTCAGGCTATAAAAATGTTTTTTTCGCTATTTAATACTTAATAATTATAAAGTGCTTTTCAAGTGTCCAATGCTGTTTGGTCCTGTTACTTTGATTATAAAGAACGTTTATAAATGTTATTTGTACGTAAAGATTCAGTTCTCACCATAGTGAGGAATATGTATTCATACACGTATTTCAGATAATTCATTTAAGATTTTTCGTAATAAGCTGTGATAAATAATAATATTACTTAAATTGAAACCTCACTATTTCAGTAAAATACTTAACAGAAATACGCAAAATTATTGTTTTAGTTGGAAATCCACAATATTATGCACTAGCTCATGTTTAAAATTTTCAAAGGAACATTGGTCTTACCTGTATGATGCATCATGTGGCTCTTCACAATAACGTTTTTAGAGCGAGAAACATGGACAACTTTATAGTACCTAATAGATAAAGCTTCGTTTATCATATCAAACAAATTAACACCTTTTAAGCTAAAATTGGACAACCAATTTGGTCTGATGAAAGGGAGCAGAACTGGTGATGCACTTGCAGCCTATAATTACGCAATGCTCATTTGAGAGTAGGTGGACCTCGTGTTGACTACGTTAGTGACATACATTAGGGGCCTGCGGAACATGTACGTTGCCGAATACACTCAGTTGGTCGAACTTCTCACTCGTAAATGATTATGTAATATTGACATAACATTGCTGTACGCGTATGGTCCGATGTTACGTGTGCTGGATGAAACATTGACAGATGTTGCGATTTGAAGGTGAAGCTCCACTGACCGAGATCTTGGTTTTTTTTAACTTCAACGTTTTAACTATCTCACAACTAAGTATCGAATCCATATCTCCTAAAACAAGTTTATTTCTTCCTTTAGGAGTTTATTTCTTTCTGCATTTGGATTATGGTTTTCTTAAAAAAAGTAATCATGTTTTCAATTTTCTTACTTGATAACTTTTACGCCCTTCAACAAAATCTAGAAACAGAAAATGTAGTTTCCCATTTTGTACAGCCGTAGTTAGTTTAATGTAATACAATTTCAAACATACTTAAACTGGCATAAACGGGATTAAAACACATCTGAAGCTGGCTATCTATGCTCTCCGTTGTCTTTTTCCTTTTTTTAATATCACATGCTCCAAAAGTGTTTCTGGAAGGGGCATTTAAAGTTAACCCCATAGTTGTAATTATGGCATGTAAGACTACATTCTTGCTTAAAGCTGTGTGAAGCGCGTGTTTCATTTCCGAGATGATGATCCACTCGGTGATTGTTTAACTAATTCTATTGAAATTCATTATTTCTGGCCACTGGCAGTAATAGTTTCAACAATTTTGTCAGTGAAAGTCATAATATCCAATAATTTGTCTATGTTAAGATATTAAAGTATATATACAATGAACAAAGCAACGTTTAATAGGTTATATAATATGCCTTTTTAAGCGTTTTATTTCTATTGGTTACAAGTTATAGTATCTCCATTAAAATATTTACCCATCGAACAATTTACTTCTAACGATATGTGAGTTATACTACATGGCAAAATTACTTGTGTTTCACTTAAGACCTAACCTATAAAAAAGGCCACCTATAGTACCAAAATTGCAATCCATAAAATCAAGTTCAACAGTGCTATAGTAACTATCGTAAATAATACACCTACAACTTATCGGTTTAAAAGCTTACAATCTAGACCAGTTTGTACCATGTCCATTAACCACCGAACAATAGTTTGACACGAACTGTCTAATTTCTTATCAATATAAAATAAATTACGGATAGAAATTGTGGTCAGCTAGTACCGATATTTAATATATACATTAATGAAACATTTAACCTTTCAGGACCGTGACAAAAATTGTTTTCTGTGTGAAGATTTAGTTTTAAATAGATTTAGCAATAAATATACCATATAATTACATTTAAATTAGATGAAGGTTAAATAAATTATAAATTATTTAAACGGTATCTTAACACAGTGTAGCCATTGTTACCAAAATGGTTACTCTTGTTTGATTCCGATTCAAGGTAGAAAGAAATTAGAGTGATCTAATCAAAGACATTCAAAAGAAGTTTCCAATGTAATGAAACATAAAGGTTTATACAAATTTGCTTGTTTTTAACAAAACACCACGAATGTCCAGAAGTGCTCAAAGGGTTAAAATAGTACAGGAATGTCAAATATTTCCATTCGTGGGTGACATTCTTATTCTACCTGGACACTGAAACATTTTATGACCAGAGGTTACAGATACATTTACAGACTAAATTCTCCATAACTATGGGTTGGCTATAATATGTGATAAAACTGAAGTTATACACATTAAAAACATGAGATCAAAAATACTCGTAGTATGAATGGGGGCATAGAATAACCTAATGACGTTTGATAAAAACAACATCTTGGAAGGAGTTATAGAAAATAATTTTACATTAAATGTTATTTTCTACATTAAAGGAGATATAACATTTTGCATCACCACTTTATACAAACTGCGCTCAATGAAGATAAAATACAAAATAATATATAGGGCCTTGATAGAATCTGTAAGTCCATTATGGTATAGACCCTCCTCACACTAAAATGATTCTAGTTCTAATATTATCAGGTTTGATGAAAATAAGTTCACCGCTCCATAAAAGTTAACATTCGCAACTTATATGAATATAAGGTTCCAACTATATTCATTAACTATGGATAAAAACTTCTTGAATAATTCATCCAGTAATATTGAAAATATATCACAAATTAAACGTTCTAAACCATCCCGTTCAGATTGGCTGAGAAACAGAGCTTAAGAACACTCCCACCACAGTCCAGGATTCTGAAGTTCTGGAGATGTTCACGATATGCAATGTGAATTTAAATCTTATATAAATTAATGCTGAAATATTAATAAATTATAGTATAATAATGAATGGGCAGTGATTTAACTCAATGGTGGATCCAGTCGCCTTCGACCGGGTCCTAGAGACGCCAGAACCAAATCATCACAGTGCAAAGCCAGTTCTACGGTACTGGGCTTCCGGAAGTTTTCTCAGAAGTTGTGCATAATTTTTTACATGTAAACTACTGAATAGAAATTAATAAAATCAAAATTAAAAATGGTATGCGATAGTGCTAAAAAGTAATAAAACTGTGGTTTCTTTGCCCCTTTTCCAAATTAAAACCTATGATTAACTCCTCCATTACCTTTCGAAAGTAAATAACATTATATACAAAATAATAGTCATTTTTTTAAAGTTCAAGTGTTGATGTACTTTTAATGTCATGATTTTTATCTTGTAAAATATACTTAACTTCATAGTAAATATATTTTTCCTTTTTTCGCATTACTATTAGCTCTTTTATATCTCTTTATAAAATAGAGTCATTTCCAGTATCTTTCCGAAAACATTCTCCATTGTCTTGACAAAAATGCGGCACAAGCCATGCCGCATCTCATTTTCTCACGTTCACTAATCTCATTACCGGAGTTGTAATCCTTCCCAACTAAATCTCTAAGATCTTCCATAGAGTGCAACGTTTTATACTATTTTCCTCAGCTCTTTATTCCCATCCCCATTTCCAGGGGATTTATCTACTTATGTTGAAATATGTAATCATGCTATTATTTGTACGCTCTTCCTTACAATGTAGGTTGGGAAGGTCTGCGTGAAAGAAGTCCGTCAGTTTTTCTGAGGACGTAAGAATTATTACGTGATAATAATGTAAACTGTTTAGTTAATTTAAATTAATTCATTTTAATCGTTTTAGATAAAACCCTTAAGTTCCATTTTATCCTATTGAAAAGTGTAAAAAGTCTAATTTATAGACGTATAGTGCTTAAATTTGACATGCAACCATCATTAGTCTACTATTACCACCAGACTTTATTATGAATGTTTGAAACTTATTTTTGACATTTAAAAAAATTAAAAGCCATTTTGTTTCTCAAAACATTTCTGAAAAACTTTTTGGAATATTTTAATTAAATATTGTTATAACTTATAACCTACTAATAACGTAGCAAAAAATTCTAAGCTACATGTTTCTAAATAATCAAGTTCAAAAGTGATCAAACATTAAATTGTAACTTTGGGTAAAATTCAAATTCAACAATGACAGAGGTCATACGAGTATGTAATTCTCAAGAAATAATACTTGTAGGTCTAGTTTCTAAATAGAAAGCCATTCTAACTTTGAGATTGTTATCTTGAGCTAGTTTGGGAGTCTGGAACTTATCCTTCGTCCTCCTTGAGTTTCCTGTACTTGCGCTCTTAACGTCACTTTCTCGACAGACTTTTTTAAAATGTTGTAGCGACTTACTTTCTTTCCGAGCACAGTAATACGTTTTACACTTGTTTCTTAGTCTTGGCTAGGTACTTTTTCTGAAGTCTCACTAATTTTATTAAAACCTTCATTTTGGTCCTGGAACTTATCTTTTATTTGGCTACAGTTTGTTTACGCGTTTTATGTAAGAATCATCCCTCTTATCGCTGTATTTGACTTTTAACCTCAAGTTATAGGCTGTTACGGGAGTATGTTTTACAAACTTTTTTAACTTCCGTTTTCAATGAAAAGTTTTTAATAAAACTCTTTTAGCGTTGACCCTTTTAACATGAGGGCAACATTATTCAAGATGGCAGCGGCTGGTGAATTTTTTGTTCGTGGATTCATTCTTGTATTAGCATAGTTTATGTTTGTTCTGTTATTTTTTATTTAATTGCAGAAATTCATAAATCTTACTTTAGTGAGATTATCATTCTCTTGGCCTTGCGTCAAGTGATAAACTTATTCACAGCAACACTAATACGTATCAAAAATATTTAAACGTGTACAACAGGTTAAAGATGTTCGCATAATGTAAAGTCCAATGTGCAAAACAAAAAACTATAGTATAAATTGTAAATGTTTTGATTCTTTGTTATTTATACACATTTTTTGGGAGGGTTCACTTATTCTTATACCTTATAGGGTCTTATACCTTCCAATTGAACCTACACTGAGTACAGAAAAAACCAATTTGTCACTTAACATTTCGGCAATTCCATGGATGTCCAGGAGGGGCACGTCACTAACCGCAAATGTCGAGATAGATTATCCTAAAAAGGGTGGATCAATAAGTCCAGTCTACGACGGAGGATGACTTTTTTGGGAAAGGGTGTGGAGCTCCTTTAATGTTAAAGGTTGTTGTTAGAGTAAACATGAGGAACTAACTTCTCCTACTCGCTTTGGCTGGAAGAGGCTGACATAGAGCTAGCTTTCCTTCTTCTAAGCTGACATAACTGAGATATAGTGCCCGCCATATCATGGAATCTTGAAAGGAGGTGGTCCCTACCACTAACCTTAACTAACTCAAAATCCTATCACTTCTGAGCAAACGCGAAGGTCCTTTTAGTTCTGTTTCCTCAGATTATTGTCCTGGGCAGAAAAAAATTTCCCAGAAAAAAATATTTTATTGTTACACATCAGTGATGTGAAACAATAATAACTTCCCAAAATAATTGCCGGTTTTGGGAAATAAATTTGCTGTGAATATCATATAATTCTAGTAGGATTGAGATTAGTCACAAAGATAATGTTGCAATTCTAGTTCGGAGTAATACATGATTCATAAACATTCATTTTCTGAATTCGGTTGGTGCCAGTTGTAGTTCACGTATATCATATAAATCCACAAAAGACGTTCAGTTTAGTTTATACTATCAGGGACTACAACCATCTAAATTATTTTAGGGAATTCACTCAGTCGTAGTGGTAAAATTCTAACAACAACTTTTATTTAATTTGTCTCTTTATAAATATTCTCCTTGAAGGTAATGGACTGTTAAAAATATCATGTAGTCATTTAGTAATAATTTCAATATTTTAGCTCATTTTTACCACAAAATTGTAGAAGTTACATGATGGTTAGTCACTAATTCGTGAAAGCAATCTTCGTTTTATCTAATGCCATAACCTTTTTAATCTGAACCATTGTGGCAGTTTAATTCTGAGAGGTCTTAACTCTTTACTGTTGTGTATAAAACTAATCCTTTCATTTAGGAAAAATTTATTTGCGTTTTTAGTACGGAACGGAAGATATCTCTCAGCTAAACTAGTCCGAGGACCAAAGTTATCATACATCACTTTAGCGTAGCGTTTTCATCTTGTTGATCCTCTCTCTTCATTACAATCGTGTGTAATAATATCAAATAAATGTGTAAAAATAAAATTAGACGTCAGTTAAATGTGGCGTCATTCGTTTCCACAACCCAAATAGAAGATAATCCCAGAGACGACCACTACTCATGTAAGATCAATGGTTTCACCGATGGGGAAGTAACAGTGTTTTCAAAGAAGATTCGTTGGATTGTTTGTAAATAATGTCAGAGAACGGTCTGTTTGAAAATACATAATGACGACACGAGGTCGGAAATTCTTACGTTGCTTCTTGTCTATATAGACAACCACCTATATAGTTGCCATAGTTTTTGGACTGCCCAACTTTATAGGATAGAATAGCATGGTGGCAACAAGCTCATGTGTTCTGATGTGACTGTTCAAATCAAGGCTTCTGCCAGAATACGGTTCTTTAAGCATCGTCCTCCAGCAAGCGCTACACAGTTAGAATGTCAGATGTATACCACTCCTGCGCAGTGTCTGTGACAGGAACGAGATAGGACGAGGGGTGATACGTCTCGTGTGAGGGGAGACACAGATACTAGCAGTTAGTCATGCCGATATGGATAGTATTCACTCTACCCAAAACCTGATATATATTAACTGTTAACATGCATGTTTATATTTATCCTGGCACAGGCTTCCCTGTTTCCTTATGCTGAGCTGTTTTCTTTCCGCACGTAATAAGCTTGTACTTTACAATACATAAGAATCCTTGCATAGGAAACTTTATACAGCTCGAAAAAAGCCCAAAAGTGGCGGACTATCTCGAAGCGGTTAACATATTGTCTTGCCTTCGGTAGAAGGTAAGATCTGGACGAGGTAATGTGGTAACATTACCTCGTCCAGATCTTTTCCGATAACGCTACCTGGTCTGACGTACTGACAGAAGTATTTTATGTTCCTAGAAAATTTCAGTATGCAATGTTAATATGGGCAGAGAAGGTTTGAAACGGGACATATTATATGAATCGTAAGCATTCAGCGAAAGTCAAGATCGACTGTATTAATATTATTAATGAGTACTCTTTTGCCTGGGATACCGTCGGCAGCCATTCTCTTACATTTCAATTTCATTAAGAAGTGACCGGGAATATTTATTTGGTCGGACTCCATTCACCATATAGAGCGATTTCCTTTAAAAGTTCTAGATGGGTGGGAATACCCCACTTCTACTACCTTATGAAATGCTTGGTCCGTACCAGAATGAGGTATTTCAGGACTTCCACTTTGTCAATAGACACCGGTTTTATCTTATATTCTAACCACAAGATAAGTATGGAATTCCATGTTTCTATCATTCCACAAGGAAAATACAAAGCTTGGAAACGCGAAAAATTTAAGTAACCTTTGTCACGCAGCTTTATCGTCTGTTTAGCTTACACATGGCTAATCCTCGCTATCATAATGTGTTTATCATTAGATCGTTTACCTTATTTTAAGATTTGACAACTTGTAACTTTGCTGTACAGATAAATGTTATTTTAAAATCCGGTTATCTGCTTTAGCACGTCTTAGCATCTCACGGTGTTACGTGCTTGTATAGGTCGTCATGTGAAAGGGGAAGGAAACACGACGACCATGACAGATTCCGTCACAATCGTCTTGTAATAAATACTTTCGTGTACACGTGCTTTTCACTTCTACTCGGTTTGAATAAAGCGAATCCAGTTTAAACTTTCAGTCTACATTTTCGCATACATATGGACTAAATTGATTAAAGATTTCGCAAAACAGTGGTTGGTCATGTAGTTAACTGTTATATGTCATTACTCTGTAATTATGTAAATCAACTACACAACGGTCTCATCGAAAGGTCTCGCTGGTGTATACTGATGTTCCAGTGATCTATTCAACTACACATAAAATAAACAAACTAGTGCAGACTTCGTGGTACATATTACTGCAGTTTGTTATCTCTGGTGTGGATCACGGTATCCCTCGTATCGATAAATAACCGAGTCAAGCAGCAACGAGCATCACTGCTCATTCGACGGGTGATCAATAGCACCTCGTCCGTGTCAGGGGCGGATTTACCATAAAACTTGGGGGCCATTGCCAAGGAGTCTGGAATACCCCCATCGAAGAATTTTAAAAATCACATCATAAAACAAATTTTTACGCATTTTGGAGTCTGCAATTTATTGTTTTACGAAACGAAAATTTTAAAACATTTGGAGGAGTTATACGACCCCCTCCACAAATCCACACTGGCCCATATAGTAAATCAATATGACATTCATATTAAATCCAGACAATGACCTGCAGGCAAGGCCGTGACGTAAGTGTAATATCCCTTTTCTTGCAATTTAGCTGAAGCAATGAATGCGTAGAGTAGTATTCGTTGGCTGAAGCTTTCTTATTAACATAGTGGAATTTCACCACAGTTTTCAGCAGCCCTTTGTTCATCTTGAAATGGATTTTATTATTTTTACTACTTTATATACCAAAATTATTTACACATTTTAGGTTAGCATCCGTTCTTATTTTATATAATGAAAAGTGTAAAGTTTCATGCTTATGAGTTATTTTGGTACAATGCATGACTAATTAGGTTCAAATTCCAATGGGACTTAAGAAATAGGTGTTTGTTGAAAATTAAAAGCGTTTATTGTTGGTTTAATGTAAAAGGGCTACCAAAATCTCCTCTTGTGAACCTCTTTCTTTTAACTCTCAGCAAAAGGGTTTTCAAATGTACTCATAATGACACTGCCCTAACGCATCTGAAATGCATACTGAAATGTCTGCCCCGCCGCTGCCTTGAACTCGGAAATTCATCCGTAGATGTGAGTTGCACTCGTATATGTACGTGATGCATTCGTGCAGATTATGTAAGTAGTGCCAGATTGTAGCTGAGTGACGGTCTGGAATCTCTCCAAATTCCTACAATTTTGAGACCGTTGCTGCGTAGTGCATTGTGTAGTAGAACAGGTGTGAGATTAGACACGTCTACGTCATCACCACGGACAGATCTGTTCTAATTGGCGAGGAACTTGTGCGTCACCTATAACAATAGCAATTATTTCCTTCTTCATTCTATCAGATTCAACTCCATTGAAAATTATAATACGTGTTTCACAACACCCTTTATTTAAAACATGTAGGTACAAAGAAACTGTGAGCTAAGCAAAGTAAACCTCCATTTATGATTGAATAAGAAGGAACTAACATATTGTAGTTACTCACTAAACTACACCGAAGAAATATAAATAGAGCATGTGTTTAAACCTAATTTGACACAGAAGAAGATGTTTCTCATAGATTTAGCATGTGGTGTCTTTTTATCTGATCTATTATGTTGCATAAACTAGAAAAAAATAACAGAAAATCAGACAATAAGTCAACAAATCAAATCATAAACATCTTTATTTCCGTTATGGTACAAAAATGTATAAATCGTAGGAGCACAGTTTTCATGTATAATATAAAATTACTTTAATAATTAAAACAAAAACATAAAATTGTAAAGAAAGTTAAATACTTATATATAGCCTACTCTAAATATTTGTGGAAATATATCCTCACATAGGTGTATAATACCTGTGCGTGAGAGAATGAGTCCCATTAATTAAAAAATGAGTTCCTTAGGGAAATAAGATGTTTAAAAAATGTGTTTCCTTTAAAAAAATGTTGAAAAATAATAAAAAAAGATGTATTTAATAATTATAAATGCAGATACGCTCATATTGGTATAGAATTAAAAACAATATAAGGTTGTAAAAGATACGTAATAAGTAAACATACTTATCGGTGGATGTTGGTATTCAACAGAAGAAGAATCGAACGAAATGACAGATGATAAGAAGTGAAAACGGCAGACAAACGGACTCCTTAGTCAGGATAATTCTTGAGGCCTCTGACTGAGGCCATAAGTTGTAATACTGTCATTTTTATATGGAATTAAACGTTTCTTGTTGATTAAAAATTGACATACAAGAATCAATATGTATGTAAATCGTCTGCCAGAAAAGCAAAGCCTTTGTTTAAAACGAAAATGAGAATTGGTTAACCAACTGAACCGCTTAGAAAAGTAGTTAAATTATTCAGTCATTATTTCCCGAAATTGAAAAATGAACAAATTAAAACTATAAACAAACAATAATCAGTTGATTACACCAGTTGAACCAGACATGAGCACGAGTTCTGTTGCCAGTGAATAACGGTGAAGGCACTGGAAGTTGGTAGTGGGAGTGGGGCGGCATTGAGGCGGGCAGCTGATAGCAGCTGTGATGACCAGACATTTAGGTTGCCATTGATAACGACTTCCGAAACGCAGTGTAAATTAAACCATACTCTGCTAGCCATTGTTTGATACGTATATGCATTTGGAGCGTTGTAAATTTTCTAGATATTACTTAGCTATTTTCTAAATGCCATCATAGCTGTATTTGTTAATGACGTTTCTTTATTTAGTTATTAATAAGAAAAGGCTATCAAATTAGTGTTTTAGATAAGCCACAAGGCATAAGTTTCAATATATTAATTTTATATGTAGACTATAGGGCGAGCAGGGCCAGTCAGAGATAGAAACGTAACAAGGGAAAACCCTTGTTTTGACGCCCTCCCACTTACATTTTTATGGTCCTTCTATAATAGTTATTTTTCGTTCTATATATGTTTTTAGTAAAAAAAAACTCTCCGTCAAAACACAAATGACTCTGTACCAACCACACCTCCAAACTTCCTTTGGAGAAGTTTGGAAATTGAGGACGAAGAAAAGGTGAACTTATTTTATTACCCAGAGACTTTACAGGAACAAAATTGCTTCTTTTACCATTATAATGGCTACTCATCTCTTCTTTAATAAAGTGCATGAAGGTACGGTAGCTCATCACAGATAATGCAGGCGGTGGATACTGTGAACTAACAAACATACAGGGTGATTCATGAAGTTCTCCCCCCCACTTCTACAGCACATTGTACTAGTAAAAATAATGAAAAAATGTTATATAAACATAGGTCTGAAAACGCTTCGTTAGCGAGTTACACCTAGCGAAAAGATTTCGCCTGAATTCCTGTGTAAAGAGTAAATAAAGCCATACTGAACTTTTGGAAAGGTTAATTAAGTAAGAAATATCGTGGATTCTTATGTATTTTTACCTGATAAAGCTAATAAAATAGGTTTCAGAACTGTACCTGTAGTAGTTTTTGAGGGATACAGGGTTAAATGCAAAAAATTGGGGCACGAAAAACAATGTTTTTTTAAGTTTGATGTACAATAACTTTGTTAAAATTGGTAATAAATACATAAAATCAACAAACATTAATTGTTGAGAATTTAATTCTGAGAAAATTGATATAATCAAAGTCTAAAATAAAACAGAAATAAGTACCAAAAATCGATTTTATTCAGTATAATACATTACTAGCTGTAAAGAAATACCGTACGGTATTTAGTTAAAATAAAACAAAAACTAAATGTTTGTTCCTTAATGATGAGATAAATTGAGAAAACAAGATTAAACTGTTAAATAAATTTGTTTTCTAAATAAAAATATCATGTTTTATTACGTTGTATTTTTTTTTTAATAAAAATTTACATCAAATGTTCGAAAATAAATGAAGCAAACATTTTCCCATTATTGTTTACTAATCATCGAAATGCAGTTTTTTGTGTTTTATTAATTTCTAAGTTGGTAACGCACGAATAACAGCTGATCAACAATGGTATTCTGTACTGTTACGTTAGAACTGTGTATTAGTGGTGTTTTGCAAGGTACAGCAGGAGATCGGGTTTTCTGTGAATCGTGTTATTAAATGCAATTTTTCTGTGAGTTATAATTCGATTGTTTATTCAGCGAAAAAATTCCTTAACTTATTTACATCAGAGGAATACGCTGATATGGTTTTTATTTTGGGTTACTGTAATGGTAATGCTAGAGCTGCTGTAGAAGAATATGAACTACGTTACCCTAATAGGAGGATTCCAGATACCAAAACAATTTCAGGAACTTTTCGTACTCTTCGGGAAACAGGATCACTACCAAGTACTAGAACCAATTATGAACGAGCTGTCCAACTTGATGATGATATTGTTATTAATGCTGTTCATCGCAGTCCAGGTGTAAGTACACGACGTATTTCTAGGCGGATAGGAGTTTCGCAGTCAACGGTGTGGAGGTCACTTAATCGAAACAAATTTTATCCGTTTACATAAACAAAAGGTTCAACATCTACAGCTAGGGGATGGTCCGCTTCGCTTGGAGTTTTGCAACTTTTTGAATATTAATAATCAACTCTACAAGCGTATTTTGTTTACGGATGAGGCACAATTCACTCGGGATGGTGTCAATAACTTGCACAATGAACACTCATGGGCAGAAGAAAATCCACATGAGGTAGTGGAACAGAACTTTCAACACCGATTTAGCGTCAATGTCTGGTGTGGCCTTTTGCACAATCGGCTTATTGGACCTTTCATATTACCTGGACGCCTAAATGCTGAGTTCTATTTGCATTTCCTTCAAGAAGAGTTTACCGTAGCTGTTAGAGAATGTTCCTTTACATCTCAGACAAAATTTGTACTTCCAGCATGACGGAGAGCACCTCCCCACTTTTCACGTGCCGTTTCTGCTTACTTAAATCATCAAATTTCCTGGACACTGGATTGGTCGTGGAGGGCCTCACCCTTGGCCACCAAGATCACCAGAATCTATCTCCATTGGATTATTGCATCTGGGGAATGGATGAAAGACATTGTATACAAGACAAAAGTGAATTCTCGTGATGAATTAATTGCCCGTATTATGGATTCGGCTGTGCAGATACAGGGAAGTCCTGAGAAATTAAGAAACGCAACAAAAGCAATACACAAACGTGCTGCAAAATGTATTGATAATGATGGCCTCATTTTCGAACATCTATTATAAAAAGGTGCGTACGGTTGGCCCAACCTGATTAATTTTGCTTAAAACTAGTAATGTATTATACTGAATAAAATCGATTTTTTGGTACTTATTTCTGTTTTATTTTAGACTTTGATTATATCAATTTTATCAGAATTTAAATTCTCTACAATTAATGTTTGTTGATTTTATGTATTTTATTACCAATTTAACAAAGTTATTGTACATCAAACTTAAAAAAAACATTGTTTCGTGCCCCAATGTTTTGCATTTAACCCTGAATCCCTCAAAAACTACTACAGGCACAGTTCTGAAACCTATTTTATTAGCTTTATCAGGTAAAAATACAATAAGAATCACGATTATTTCTTACTTAATTAACCTTTCCAAAAGTTCAGTATGGCTTTATTTTACTCTTTACCCAGGAATTCAAGCGAAATCTTTCGCTAGCTGTAACTCGCTAACGAAGCGTTTTCGGACCTAAGTTTATATAACATTTTTTTCATTATTTTTACTAGTACAATGTGCTGTAGAAGTGGGGGGAGAACTTCATGAATCACCCTGTATATCCTTAGCGTATATCAGTGACAGCTGACTTCGGGAATACTTCTGAATCTTGTTCTTAACATAATCCAATCCCTAAGATTAACACATGCAAATTATTATATCACCCAATTATGTTTCGAATAATGTTACATTTAAATGTATGTGTATGTTTCTGTGTTTTGTCTACATGTCTATGATATATACAAAAATAATTATATCGTAAAAGCTGTGTTCTAAAAATTGAATAATTGAATTCGTTGTTAAAGTCCAAATCACTTATGTCCAGGTTGCGCTTCCTCGCCACGGTGAAAATCAGCGGTGACGCAGAAGCGATCTGATTTTCGTTCGATCTTAAAGTCGGAACATATTAACTAATTCAAACTTATCACTCCTAAATCAAAATACTAAGATTTCAATTCTCAAACAACCCACAAAAAGTTAAATTTTATTTCATTATAAGTTATAACTAAAATTTATTCTTGTAAGAGATTGTATTATTTGTTTAACAGATTGGATAAGGAGGTCTCCTGGGCCTCTGGATACACCGCTGCAATTACACAGCAATATTGAAAGTTTGAGTTTATTTTTCGGGTTTTTAATTCTCTCAGCAACGTAACCGCAGACAGGTACGAGCGGTCGCGATGAATCATTGGGCTATGGTACTACAATTCTTAGAAGAACAGAAGAGAAAAGCAATAGCTGTAATGCAAGAGATTTTTGGAATCAATTTGAGTAGTGGCACTATGGTATGTATCAACTCTCGTTTTAGATATAATTGAAATGTGAAATCAACTTTATGTTACGTATGTAATTTATGTACGTATCAACTCTCGTTCTAGATGTAATTGAAATGTGAAATCCACTTTATGTTATGTTATGAACAAAATTTGTTTTTCTAAAAAATAAAAAGTCAAAAACATCACTATGTAATAATCTATAACATAAATATATTTCTCATTATTATTTGCTGTATTCAGCATTGTCATTATCGTCACTATAACTACTCATATTTACAATTTAAATCCACTTATGTTTAAATTTTTTTTTAGTTTGGAAAGTTTTGAAATTGGTTCTTTGCACATTGCAATTTTACACTTGGTACATTAATAAGAAATTGTTTCTTCTTCCAGCCTTGCCTGATTGTTTTTTTTAGTTATCAAAGAGCATAATACAAGTTTTTATTACTATTTTGCTTATATTTGTTATTTGCGTAAAAAAACAATGTAAACAAACCTACTTGAACCTCCAAGAAGTCCATCGGTAGTAAAATCAGGATCATTATCTTTGTTATCTTAAAATAAATCATCACTTTTATTGTCACTTGAAAATCTGAGTAACTCTTCTAGCACATGATTTCTCTTCAAGACTGTCACGATTCATTGTATTTACTCACAAAACAATCGTTATAAACTAAAGTAATATCAAGCAAAACAATAACAATGCAGACGACGAATTAGCAAAACGATAGCAGAAAAACAACAAACGGCCAACGCGACGCGACGTCGAGTTCGTAAACAAACCACTTTTCCCGATATTCCAGATGACTGCCAGCAACATTTCAATAATTTCATAGATCATAATCCATAGAGTAAAAAATAAAAACATGCAAATAGCGAATGACTACCAATTCCGAAGTTCAAATGCGTTTAAATGCATTTTTATTACTGTAAAAGTCGGCGCCGTCAAAAGACGTTGTCGGCAGTCTAGGCTATAGAATTCCATGCGCAACGTCATATGACGTTGTCACAGTGAAAATCTGAATATTTGAGTACTTCGAAACATCGTCATTTTGTATGTCATATTTTCTAAGTCTAATGTCGCTAATTTAACAGCTAGTCATCAGTCAGTTTTGTACATGAAATACTTTACTATTTACAAATAAAATGTTTTTCAGCTACTTCGGGCTCTTCTGAGAAACTTAGTAATGTATGGTTATGGTCAGTGTAACTCCGCCAATCCCGGCTAAATAACTAATCGCAACTTCTGATGGTTTTGACGCAGGTAAATAAAGTACTCACGTGGCGGCTGAATAATAAGTTTAATTTCGAATTTTTACTGAACTATACAATCGGTTTTTTTTAATTAACGGTTTACAATAATATATAAAATAATTTAGAAACAAACTAAATTTAGAAGATGATTTTTACAATATTACATTAATTAAAGTGAGATAGAGAGAGAGAGGATGCGGACCGAGATGTTACCTACTTGTAATTTTGAACGCGACTGATGACCACCGGCTCGGCAAGTCAAACGGAGGTCACCGCCTCAGCATCGCCTCGGCGGCCGTAGCCAATCAAAAAGGACTAGAGCCTGTGTGAGAGGCTAGCTAGCCCTGGAGTCAGCAATTTGTATCAGCAGCGCACGAGGCTAGCTGCACAATTCCAGCTCCATAACTTTTTACTCTTTCTATTGTAATAATATTAGATTCCAGTTTCTGGGCTCAAAACCTTAAATTACTTGGTTGGTGACGGGTCAGATTAATATTGGAAAAAAATACTGGTTACTTATAAAATGGAATAATTATGTGACCAATAACGATATATTATATTAATTCTATAATCATGGTTAACATATGTTTTGACTAGCAGTAACGATTTATATACGGGGCGTTACAGTACTAGAAAATAAACAGTTAGTTGATAAAACAACAAATAAAATCAATAGTCGTTACTGTATTGAGTAAGAGAAAGATATAAATTTAATGTAGAAACATACTATTTTGTATATCCAGTCACTACATGAATTACTAGTCGTTCTATTACTATAACCTTTAAATTCAACCGACTAGTCGACTACTTTAAACACTAATTGAATAAACAACTAGTTGTTCATCCCCAAACTGTACCTTTAACACCCATTCTTCTTAACTTTGTCAGCAACAGTGCATAGTTTAAACTGTCAAAAGCCCTAGATAAATCACAGAAAACACCTGCAGTGTAATTTGACTCATCCAAGGCCTCAATGGTTCTGATTACGAAATAGAACACAGCTGCTTGTGTACTAAATTGTTTTATAAAACCATACTGCTCTTTACATAATTTATTCTTAGATTCTAAAAATTCAGTCTAAAAAATGTAAGTGACAAAAACATTGTAGTTACTTCAAAAAGTATATTTATAAGTGCATTATGATATACCAAGTTTTATCGCTTTACCTGTAATGTTCGGGAATTATCAAGCCCGTGTGGGATTTTTTACGCCCATATGTTTGTCATTAGATAAAGCTCCTGATTGTGAACTGTAAAATGGGGAAAAGCATTGAACAGTGCATAAGAATTCGTTAATAAATATATGACCTTTAGAAATAATGAAATATCACTTATATAGGCTTTATCATACATACTGTAAACAAAAGACCCCTGGTCTGTCACACAGTGCAGCTGTGTATTGAAATGGTATCATCTGTTATTGCAGGTTCTCACATAAGCATTCAAAGTTTTTTCTCTTTGTTTACAAAATGTTATGTCAAGTATCGTAACACTTCAAAACAAACAGCAATAAATTAGTATGTTGATGATTACTGCAAATACAGCACGGAAGTATTAGCCTAGTAAGTAGCTTATATCTGTGACCATTTATTATTTGTGTTATCGAATTTTACTAGTATTATTTTACATAAGCGTTTCAGCTGACATTATTTTATGTTTTACTTAATTTAAAAATTGCCATGTAGTAAATAAATATATTTGATGTGGTTCGATTTGGTTCTATTCAATTCTATTTGAAACCGATGTATTCATCTGTTGGTTAAAATAGTATTTTCTGTTTCATTTTCGTGATCTTTTCAGTAGCATAAAAAAAATAAAATAGCACTTTAGGAAATGTTTAGAAATGATCTAAAAATGCTCAGTTTTTGGCTTGCACTAATTTTTATTTTATAACCAGCGCATAAAGGTTCATTTAAACCTTATGCACCTTTTACAACAAAACTCTCTTTTAATTTTCAAAATTTGTTTTAGAGTAGTAAGTTTTAGTTTGTTTACTGTTGGACAAATAGGCAACATATAAAACTATATTCATCATTTCTTTAAAAAATACAATGGTGTTCATTAAACAAAACAAAAATTGTTTGTAACTTACTAACAGTTTAGAAAATGATTGAGTAGATAGGGACATGTCAGCCAATCATCTGCATCTTTTCAATTGATTTCTTCCCAGAATCTTCAATTTCCATGGCAATGAGTTGAGGATTTTATAGCCAATTTTGGAAGGTTTTAGCAGAGTTGTGTTGTGTGATGGGCAGTTAGAGGATAGTCTGTTGCTTCTTGAGAACCGAAGTATGTGAAATGAAAGGTTCTCTATACTTATCCAGTTAGATGTGGGATACCATGGCTTTGTATACATTTTTACAGAGTCATTACCAATTGACTTTATTCTTCTTTATGTAGTCAGTGAAAATAAGAGTTTTTGCTGGATTGTATGAGAGATCAATATCAATAGTTAAGCGATGTAATCTATAGCCCCTTCAACAGCATCGATGCCTCTCAATGGATTCTTTCCTGTTCTATACATTTATTTTTTATTTCATAACGTTCGACATGACATCTGCTAGTAATATGTTAGTTAGGTGTTCTATGTTTGATTCTTAAAATGCATCATTCCTAATTTTTTTAAATTTTTTTATCTCATTAAATCTTTTCTTTAAACTATTTGTAGTATTTACATTAATGAATTTCAATACCGTATTATATATATATATATATATATATGTATATAATTTCAATAAACATTGAATCACAAAAAGTACTTGCTCCGCCGGGAGTCGAACCCGGATCTCTCACTTGCCGGGTGAATGTGCTACCATTACACCACAGAGCGCTTACTTTTTCCGATTCAATTATTTTGTATTTGGCCGTATCTGTCACATATGCGTTTAAATAAGCAAACTAACATATGATCGGAAGACCAAACACCTGTCAAATGACTTTTATTTACGTTAAATTGTATAAATGGCAATAGCCTTATTTAATTTGACCCCAGATCCTATGCCTCTCATAAATCCCAGCGGCTCATCAGGAACTCATTGAGAGAGTAGAATGCTCTAGACTCCAATAGGCGTTTTATACGAGTTTTGAATTGGTTTTATTGTTGGAGTTCTTTATACTTTCTGGGAGCTTGTTGATCTTCTGACACCAACTTGTTGTGGCAGATGCTGCGTAAGCATCAGCCTGTGATGTTGGGCTCGATAGTTGTCCCTGCCTCTTGTCTCATATCGGTGAATATCCTCACCACGGAACAAAGTGCATTTTGATCTGCAATACATGATCACGTAGAATATGTAGAGGCAGGGCAATGTCAGATATTCAAGCTCCATAAAAGATTCCCTTCACGACTCTGTAATTTAACTTTCCAATTGTACTGACAGCCTTTTTTTGGAGTCTAAAGACTCGCTCAAATTTGTTTTTGGCACAACCTCCCCAAAATCTCACTCCATACGCAAAGTGTGGATGAATTAGGCCATAGTAGGCCATTTTTAGAACTTTAGGGGAACATAGCTTTGCTAGGTGGCGCAAGGCTATGCCTGCTGAAATTTTAAAATTCAAATTCAAATTTTTCTTTATTGCAGTAGACAATTTTTTACAATTGTATGCATGCGTCTAACTTATTCTAATACAATTTGAGTTTTAAAACATCAATTTTAACAATGTTACATTAATTAAACATTCTTTTACAATCGTCAGCACAAAAATGTTATTCATTTTGGCAACAGAGTTAACAAAGTAATTTTATCATTCTCAGCGATTTGTCATGAACTCATCAACGGAATAAAACGCATTCAACACTAAAAGATTTCGTAATCAAGCTTTGAAACTTTTCTTTGTTGCCAATTCTTTGATGCACTCCGGGAGTCTGTTGATCACTTTAACACCAACCTGCGATGGAAGTTGTTCATAAGCCATCGTTCTGTGAGACTGAACTCTCAGGTTGTCCCTTCCCCTCGTATTATATCCGTGGACGTCACTACCATGTATTAATTCGCATTTGTATCTACAATACAGGGCAACTTCCAGGATATAGAGGCAGGGCAAAGTCAGTAATCCCAAACTCCTGAAGTCATCTATACACGACTCTCTAAATTTTAAATTTTGTGATGATTCTAACTGCCTTCTTTTGTAGCCGAAAGGCTCTTTCAAATTTGTATTTTGCACAGCCACCCCACAATCTTATTCCATAAGAAAAGTGTGGGTATACTAGCTCATAATAGGCCATTTTTTTCAGAACAATATTTTCCTAAGTTCCGCAGAGCAAAGATACCATTGGCAACTTTGGAAGCCCCTGAACGTCACATTTCTCTAAACACAGTCAAATGCTTTGGATAGGTCAAGAAATATGTTAAGCACATGTTCTCGCTTCTCCAATACATCGTTCAAAAGGTTATTCACGGTACCGATTGTGGATCTGTTTTTTATCTGAATCCAAAATTCTCTTGATTCAGAACTAGCTTGTTTTCCAGAAAGTTTTCAAGTTTTTCATAGACAATCTTTTCAAAAACTTTCTGAACACGGGCAGAATTGAAGTAGAACGATAGTTGCTTGGAATACAAGGATCGTCTTTTTTGAAAATTGGAATGACTTTGGCTGTCTTCAGAAGCGATAGAAAAGTTTCAGATTCCAATGAAAAGTTTATCAATTTTGTGAGTGGTTCCAATATGTGCCTGAAGCAGCGTTTAAGTAACCACACTGACATCCCATTTCTGCCATGTGTTTTTTTCGAATTCAGTGCCTGTATGACGCGTGCTACCTCCCCCTCACACACAGGGGTCAGAGCCATGGATGCAACCGGCTCCAGAACATGCCCTTCACAAGATTGTGTTCCTGCAAATGACGAGTTCATTTAAGCCATAGAAGAAAAGTACTTATTGAATTCATTTGCCATTGTAATTGATCTTTAACAATTTTGTCTTCAACTTTGATTACAATTACCTTGGAACCTTTGTTTTTGTCTTTACTTATATCTCGAGAAGAACTATAAATAATTTTCCAGGCTGTCTTTAAAAAATGTTCACACTCACCCAAGGCTCTATTAATGTCATAGGCTTTAACCTTATGTAAGACTTTCTTATATATCCTCCGGTACGTTCTAAAGAAATTTTAGTCTTCATTTTCAGTTTGAATGAAAATTTTGTGAAAGAATTTCAGTTTCTCTCGAGAAATAAGAATTCCTATTGTAAGCCATGATAACTTTTGAGTTTTGTGACTGTTTTTTATATTTTTGAACGGACATGTAACATCCAAATAGTAATTAAAGCAATCACTAAACGCCCGATACATGTAATTGACACTGTCAAAGTTATTTAAAAAGTTCCAAGTCTCATTTTTCAGAAATTTATTTGGTTGGCAAATGTTTTAAAAATTAAAGGCTTGTGAAATTTGGAATTTTGAGATTCTAGTTTACACCCATGAACCACGACTTCCTGTTTAAAGTGATAAAAGATTACCGTATTCAAAACAGAGACTGTTGTGTCAGGAATGTCATGTTGTCAATGGCCGTTGCGGACACTCGTGTTGGTGATTTCACGGACCAATTTAAATCAAAAGAGCACATCGCGAAGCCGCTGGGTTGGAGGGTCCCATCAAAAATTTCCAGGGAAGCAACTTGAGCCTACGCACAGGCTTTCCTGCCTATGTAGACTCATTTCCTAGGCCACTTTAAGTTTATTTTTTCTAATATTTATATGTACACATTTAACTGACATAGTAATAAGATAATGAAAATTTAATAATAAATTAATGACCGATTAGTTACATAATTTAATTCCATCAAATGTATAGTAACGAAATTTATAATGACTTATTGTGGATTTGTTGCTATATTTTATTTACATTTTTCTCATGAAGTTTTAACTTACTTTAAATACTGCATGCATGTAAATATTTTGGAAATAAACTATTATTCAATTCAATTCAATATTTACCAGTTTTGTATTGAATATGCTACATATTTGTTTTCATCTTCTTATAAAATATGTGTATGTTTTTTACCTGGATTTATAACTATAAGGTTATTTGAAGTATTTTACCCATGGACAATCTTTAAAAAATGTCTAATTTTTGTCATTTTATTTTTAAATAACATTTCCTTTATCTTGAAAATAAATTTATTTAGTCTTTCCGATTTAAATGAATATTTACAGAGAAGAGCATCACTGTACTCTTTTCCAGAATCCATATGGTAATGTCCTGTAATAAAAATCAGTCTTAGCATCACCCTGAGCAATCAGAGCTTGGTGCCAAATTAACTACAAAGACCCTGATGCCCTTTCACTCTCCCACCTATAACTTTAATGCTTCCTGTAACCAACACAATATCAATAATGCCTCCTTTTCCTCCAAAATAACATGTAAATAGTTGGAATAACTACTAGAACAATGTTCTGTACAAATTTAATTGTTAAACGCTGCTCAGAGTATCTGGATGTACAAGGTGTTTGAAAAGTCTGGGTACGGCTTAATATTTTACAAACCATAGCAGATAATATCTATAAACTTTGCACAGCGTCATATGGCTATGTAAACTATTTTTTCTTGCTATGACCATGACATGCCAACCATGGGGGGACGGCCCACAGAGGAAAACATGGAAATCTTAAATTAAAGCATGGGTCGAGTGATACTTCATTTGAATTTGAAAGAGGTCACTTAGTAGAGTTGAATGCCGCAAATCGCATCTCAAAAGGTTTATCCAATCAGAAATGGCGGGTTGTTTTAGGTACACATTGTGAAGTACATTATGCGCTGCCATTTCTGACTGGATCGTCGTATTCTGATGCGGTAGGCAGCGTTCCACTCTACTAACCGATGTGTTTTCACTGACTTTTTTAATTAGCAAATTATGTCATAAATTTATAACACAATAAATAAAACTAAACGTTGTCTTTATGTTTATGAATTAACATAGTTACACACTAGCAATGCTATTTTATTCACTATGTGAAAATACAATCTTAAAACAAAGTACTTACTTATTAATAATTTGCAACTAACCTTTTATTTACAATAAATGTTCAAATTGTTCTCCCATTACAGTTTGACAGTGAGCTAGCCGGTTGAAGTAGCCATCCATAACACTGTGTTGTATTTCAGGAGATATTTCTGCCGCTTCATGTAATATTCTTTGTCTTAAGTCGTTTATGTCATAAGGCTTGGTTTGATAAACTTTATTTTTTAAATATCCCCAAAAGAAGTAATCTAAAGTGACAGGTCTGGTTATCTAGCAGGCCATTGTATTTTTCCTCTCCGACCTATCCACCGTTCTAGAAATGTTTGGTCCAAAAGATCACGTACGTTTACTGCATAATGAGGGGGCGCTCCACCTTGTTGGAACCAAACAGAATCAAAATTTAATCCCAAATTTCGGATAGCTGGAATAATTCTGTCAACCAACAAGTTGCGGTAATTATCCCCATTTAGATTTCCATTGATAATAAAAGGACCGATTACATTGGATCCTATGAGGCCTGACCAAACAATCACTTTTTGTGGATGTTGGGTGTGAGCTTCTCTCATCCAGTGAGGGTTTGTATCTGACCAGTACCGACAGTTATGTCGGTTGAGATTTCCATTTAACAAAAAACTTGCTTCGTCTGAAAAAACGATGTTGTTAACAAAATTCGGGTCTGTATCTAACTTTTGCATCATTGTATTGCAGAATTCGATACCTCTATCAAAATCATCCTCGGATAGTTCATGTACAAGATGTACCTTATAAGGGTGGTAATTGTTAGAATTTAAAATTTTCCATAGAGAATATGTACTAATGTTATACTCAGTAGCAAGATTCCTGGTAGTCGAATGTGGTTTTTCAATGACGGTTACAAGTACGTCGGTAGCCATGTCCTCATTAGTCGCTGTTTTAGGTCTGCCTCTGCAACGAAGATCTTTTACAGTTGCATTTTCTTCGAAACGGCGGACGGTGGTGACAACACCATTTTCTGAAATAGGTGGTCTGTTCGGAAATATTTCATGAAATAAATCTGCTACGGTTTGGTAAGAGCGCTTGAGATCACCATATCCTCTCATAATGAGTATATTAATTCTGTCAATGTCTGATAATTCCATTTCTCTTTCGGTACTAACTTGAAATTCAACAATTTTAAACTAGAAACAACTAACACTGTACGCGCACTCACAAAAAATCTAAAAGAACTGAGAACTGACAATGTGATTTCCCGTAACAGGAATTAATAGATGTAGGACTTTGTCTGTTGTTGATAACAACCTGAAATGATAAGGAGGGAAAACCCAGGTCATTTTGTCTAACATTAGAAAGTGACAGCATCCATGAATGGAAACTTTTACAATAGTAAACATCAAAGTTCCTCTTAAATAAATTAGTTTAAACATTTAAAAATGTTAAAGTGGATAATATCAATACTTAAGTTCTATCATTGTTCTTTGTTGGTGAAATAGTTAACTTGCCACTTAAATTTTGAATTAAATTTTTTTGTTATTTTTTATAAATACTAATCAGTGAAACCATTTTAGTACAGTGAAACGCCGCCTACTGCATCAGAATACGACGATCCAGTCAGAAATGGCAGCGCATAATGTACTTCACAATGTGTACCTAAAACAACCCGCCATTTCTGATTGGATAAACCTTTTGAGATGTGATTTGCGGCATTCAACTCTACTAAGTGAGCTCTTTCAAATTCAAATGAAGTATCATTCGACCCATGCTTTAATTTAAGATTTCCATGTTTTCCTCTGTGGGCCGTCCCCCCATGGTTGGCATGTCATGGTCATAGCAAGGAAAAATAGTTTACATAGCCATATGACACTGTGCAAAGTTTATAGATGTTATCTGCTATGGTTTGTAAAATATTAAGCCGTACCCAGACTTTTCAAACAACTTGTATACTGATACCATACAGTTGAGCAGTATTGATTTAAATTATGTTATTTAAAAACTTCCTTGATAGGTAAAGTACAGTATTTTATACCCAGAGAAATAATTTTGTCAAAAGTTACATATCTTGAACATAGAACTTATGTGGCAAATAATTTTCTTTCTTGCAAATATTTGACTAACACAAAATATATTTTTGAATAATGTTTTGTGTGTGTTGTTTGTAACTTTTGGTAAGCTTGCAGTCACTTGTTGTACCATGCATGTACCATACCCATATTCATCTCATGACAAAATGTAAGGCTAAAAATTCACAGCTTACAAATGGTGGAATATTAAACTTGTATTAGGTTTTCTTTAGCATGAGATAAAATAGAATAGAATATAATAGAAATACTTCTTTATTGAGGGGAATTTAGGACCGTATGGTCCTTTCTTACATTTAACATCTTAAACAAAAACTATCATAATAGTATAAAATAAGGCTTATTAACTAAAACTTACTAACACAATATTCCATTCACTCTTCCGATCACACAGACACGATTCAAAGAGTAGCCCCGCCGCCCGCCATGATCATCTGGTCCGGGTATCTTAGTCTCAGCTCCGCCACAAACTGTTCGCGGCTCTCAATTTGTTTCACAGAATCTGGTAAGGAGTTCCATAATCTACAGGCAGTGACGGTGAAGGATCGGTTATAGGTTGTGGTTCTGTGTATTGGAATTCTGAGAATTTTGAGTTGAGATTGTCACCAATATAATTACCATCAATAAAATAAAAAAAACAAATTGTTGAACAAAAAGTATATTTGTTGAAAAATCTTATAAAGTATATTTTTGTGTACACTTTGCATGATGCTTGATTTTTGAAGCTGTCTAGCTAGTTACCTAATAGTGTCTGAAGTAGAATCAGTGTTACATTTTTCATCATAAAATTCATTTTGTATTATAGGGTCAAAACAGGAAGACATTATTAAATATAATAAATGAATGTGGTTAGCAAATGTCACCGTAACCTATTGCCATGTTACTTTCTTTTTTAAAGTGTTATTTTTATGGTGTCACAAATATAAAATGGTTTTAAGACCAGCACCAGAGTAATATGGGACTAGAACTGGGATAAAAACTACCATTCTCTCTCTCTCTCAATTCCCTTTCAAGAGTAAACTACAGCGTCCCTATGTGACCTCACCTTTCGGTCTTATCTCAAAAAATTAATTATGAGAAAATGTAATTTCCTACTTAGAGTAAATTTAGTTGCAGAACGAAGACTATGTTAGCATGATTAAATTGAAAGCTGAATGTCAGTACATGGCTGTAATATTTAGGCACTGATTAGCAGCAAGTCATATTTACTCTTAGTGAATTAGCAAGAGTAGTTTTAATATTTACTAATTAAAAGACTACCATATATATATAGTCAAATAGTCTTTTTGATCAATCATACATAATGAAATAGGTTTTGTCCATAAATGTAAAAATTAAAATATATGAAATTATCTTAAAACTATAAGCCTAATTAAAATTAAAAGTAAAACTATATTAGCCTAATTAAAATCAACAGTAATTTCAAAGCCAAAGAATTCTTTTATAGAGTAAAATGCAGTTTTAAGCAATCAGCTGTACATTCTAATCCTAAACATACTTGTAGGCGCATTTCTAGCAGATAGTGGTAATTTATTGAAAAATTTTATACCATATGTTTGTATGATTTGGTAGTCTTTGTTCATCTATGCATTGGGATATCAATTTTGCTTTTTCCATATGTAGGCCTATTATGACATGTATATTTTTGCTGATGACAAATTCACCTAAGAAAATACAAGCTTTTTAAGTACATCAGTGTACTGAAAATATATAAGTTCACCACAATTAACATTTTAAGTTTAATAAACAAGGGGCGACAATGCTCCGCAGGGCTAGCCCAACACATTGTGTGAATTACTTTATTTTTAACCAATAAAATAAATGAAATTTCTATTATTGAAACAATATATTAATAATACAAGTTAATACATTAATAATGAAGTATATTTATTAAAGCTGACTCAGTTTTAAAAGTACAATCAACTACAGTACTCACTGATTGTGGAAAATTTTTTCATGAATGAATTGGGTTTGTATGTCAAAAAAGTCTGACAGAATGATATATCCCAGAATCTTATGATAAAAACTGAACTCATTTCATTGTACGTCGAATTATATGTTTACTTAAAACTCAAAGCCTTATAGGTATTATACTGACAGGAGGTTTTATACTGACACATATTTGCCATGCTTAGAAGTATTTGTCAACATTATACTTTATCACTTATTTTATGTTAAATGTTTGAATAAAAATGAAATAAATGCTATATAAAATGTTGGCAAAATAGTACATAATTTTTGTTCAGAAATAACGGACTAAAAGTGAACTTTTCTCATTAAATTGATTAACATGAAAGTAGCTATTTCCAATTAGTAGATATTATTGTAGTAAGGCAGCAGTAATAAGAGCCTGCTGTACTGGTAGCCATACTGATCTCAGCACAAAGAATGTTAAACATCAAACACTTTCATTTCCTTATTTGTGGTCATAGAGTTATTGGAAATGACTCGTTTCAAATATATCATTAATATACATCCAAATGTGTTATTTTTTTTTTGTTAATCAGAAAAGTTTTAAACTTTTTATTACTTTTTGATTAAATTCTAAAAGTATACACTTTAAAGAAAAACTAAAAGATAGTTTGGATGTGTAATATTCATATCTTTGAAATGAGACATCTCCCATGTATCTAAATCCTAAAATAAGGGCTGAAAAGTGTTTGAGGTTTTTCATTGTATATTGGAGTAAAGGTAAAGGACATTGCTTTTACTACAGCCGGTTATTAAAGTAATAGTCTGTAAGTATAGAACTTTACAGTTTTGAGGGATTATATTCCTGCTTTGATTTTTTTATTGTTGCAATACTGTCTCTGGATTGTTTCCTTATATCATGTAACAAACAAAATCAGTCTTAAATACTGTTACAGGTGATCACAGTAAGAATCCTTGATGAAGCTGTCCAGATCACGCAAGATGTGGCTGGTGATGGTAATCTGTGCTGGTCTGGTAGTCGCCCAGTACCAGCTAGCCAGCTCCTGGCTGATAACTACACAGCAACCTCAGCCTCTGTCTGAGACTATGCAAACAGCCATCGATCAACTACAGATAGACGACAGTGTCATGGCTGCTGTTGGTGAAAGAGTTATTCGTGATATTGCTCTTCAGGTAAGCTTTTCATCTAATATATACTCGACTCTAAGGTCAGAGTGAAAATTCCTGAACACTTGAGATAGTTGTGGTCAGCTTAGCAGCAGATTGGTCTGTATGTTGAAGTTTTGTGCAGTTATAATTAATTCTCCATGTGAAGGCAAAAATACTCTCTTATGGACTTGGCAACAGTGTAATCAAATGGGTGAAATGATATCTGGAAGATACATGCCAGGTGACAAGATTGGGAATGGGGACATCTGTTGCTTTCTTTAAACAGAGATGAGTGCCTCAGGGAAGTTGTCTCGGACCTTTGCTCTACAACCTATACACTGCTGATTTTCATAATTGTATGCAGAGTTATGGAGTATATTTGTATGTAGATGACCAGCTGCACTTGTCTTATGACCCTGGCAATATTGATGTAGTATAAACTCTGATCTTGAGAGTATCTGCCAGTGGTCTGATGACAATGGTTTCAAACTCAATTTGGGCAAACACACTGTACTTCATCTTGTTCCTAAAACTTGGTGGAGCCCCTTAGTGGCATAGGTGTGAGAGATACTCTTGGTGAGGAATGTTTGACTGTGTATGGCAGAGGGAAGACTGTTACTGTCGTGCTGGACAAACACCTCATTTCTCTGATCATGTCATATACACTATTCAGAGTGCCATTGGTAAACTAAGGAGCCTCCACAGGTTTAGAGATCTGCTGTCTGAATCCATAAAGTTGCAGGTAATGCAGGCTTTCATATTTTCTGTATTTTATTATTTTTTATCCTACCTACGGTAATAACATCTCAAAGGTTCTATCGTATGGGGAGTCACAGTATCTGAACGGGAGACTCTCATACCAGAGGAAGGTTTCTCAATATGAGACGTGCCATGTCGCACACTCGCTCCACTTTTTAAAAGTTGAGTTAGAGTTGGGGAGGAGGAGATTCTTTTACTTCAGTCTTAAATTGTTTAACAAACTACCCAGATCACCTTAAATAACTTCATCACAAATGTTTAAAAATTAAAATCAAGCAAATATAATTAGATTATGCATAATTAGATTTTAGTTAGTACTAAATTAAATTCATGATGACAAGATTAGTTGGACGAATTGTTGATTTACTTTGTTGTAATTTTTCTGTTTATTTTTATGTAGTTTTAAGTCTTATTTTACATTTTATTTATTTGTATTTATTCTGCAAATAATTTTGTAAACTGAGAAACACTTGGAAATAAAATGCATTTTACAAGTTTATTTATTTAAGCAATCTCAGAGTAGTTGTAATATTTAGAATCACATTTGACTTATTTGGTCAGAACCTTCTTACTCATGTTAATACCAATACCATATAAATCTGGTGCTAAATAATTCTAAATAGGTAATCTTGCAGGTTTTTGTGTTTCACTGATTTTATTACTGCTATAACTGTTTTTATTATTTAGAGTAATAGTTAGATATTCCCAGAGAGTATCATGGTTTGTGCAAGATTTGGGAAAGTAAATAAATATGATATATATTTTGTGTTATTCATCACAACACAGTAGATAGCCACACATCTTCATGCTTGTCGCAAAATAAATAATGGGAACAACATTTCATCAAAAAAATTGCTAGTTATAAAATAATTAAGTTTTTTTTTATTGTTGATTTATCATTATCTCCCATCTAATAAGTACAGGAGAAAGAGTGACAAAATTCAAAATACTGTCTAAAAGCAACTGTTTTTTCTTCATGGACAGGACATCTATAGCGGGTATCATGGATAAGTATCTACATTTTCTTCTTGTTTTTGTCCATCCGTAATTGTTAGAAGCAAAATCTGATATGAAAAATGTCTGTACCTTACAAACATGGCTGTAAATGTGTCTTACAAATATGTTACACTTTTATACTTTACACACAAACATGCATACTATTATTTTATATGTTTTGAATTGAGTATTTTTTTAAAATTTAGCTATAATAATTTTCACAAGCTGCGTATCCCACACAAATTACAAAACACATGCAGAAATGTGGCTATCGCAACTAAGTTTATAACTTTAAATACAATTATCTTTATTGTATATTCAAATATATATTTCTACAATCTGTAAAAATCTATAAAATTGTTATGTATACAGAAGTTAATCATAATTTAGAACTTTATATATTAAATGGAGTTTACTGCTTATCAATTTAAACTGATATAAAGCTTGCTAGCAGAACAGCAACTTCAAAGCTTCTGTATGGTTGTGTCCATGAATGGCTTCATGTTATCTGTAGAAAGTTGAATAGCCATGCAATAGCATTTCACTAACGTTTATTAACTTCGACTCTGACACACTTTAATCATCTTTTGTTTGAACCACATATTGGTTTTTCCAGTAAAAACATTTCAATGCAGTATACATTTGAGGGTAAAATAATTACTTGGAACAACAATTTTCCGAGATATCTATGAATTGCTCCTCATAATCCCCCTCATTATATGCCACTCATTATATGCCACTCATTTAATTCCTACTTGATGTATATTTTTGGAAATAATAATCACAGTTTTTTTATGTTGTTTCATCCATAAGTATAATTTCTAGAATAAATATGAAACTATACATCATATTTTACTGTACAGAATTATAATATTAGTAAAGTAAAGTTATTCAATCCAGAAAAATGTACAGCGCACTAAATACTATACAAGTTAATTAAAAGTCTGGAGACATTCAGATAACTTTTTGGTGTGTTTAAGTAGAAAAACCATACTCATAATGTACTCATAACACATACAAATTTTGTTTTTTATACATGGCTCAATGTGCCCACCTGCCTGGAAATTGGAAATTTTTAAACACAAATGAAGTAGTCCAGTGGTGACAAATCTGGTGATCTGACAGGCTACTCAGAAGTATTGTGTCTACCTATCCATGGTTCCAGAAGAACATTTTCCAAATAGTGCCAAACTTCCAGGTTATAATGTGGAGGCACTCCATCTTGTTGAAATCATACTTCTTCAAGATCATTTGTGACTTCCTAGATTGTTGTTATATGTTGCTGAATCCTCCTATAAAACTAAGCCATAAGTTGATTTTTTCTGAATGTTGTATTTGTTGTTCCTACATCCAGATAGTGTTTATATCAATCACTCCATAATCACAAATTGTGTCTATTAACTTCTGCATTAAGCATAAAATTTGCTTTGTCACTGAAAACAATTAGATTTAATCTGATTGTCACACTTTCAAATTTATTCATTATTCCATCACAAAACTCTTAAACTTAAGCTTGTGGCCAGATGAATTTTGTATAGTTTGTACTTATTTTCTTTCAAAATCTTAGACAGGTGCTTGAGAAATCCCATGTTGCCTTGACAATGAAGTGGTTTTTTATGTTGTCCCTCTGTTGTTGCTGATTTAGGTCTGCCTGAACTAGCACGATTCTTGACATAACCTGTTTCTTCAAAACACCTAATTAATTGTTTTTGCTACTACCGATCTCAATATAGGATTTCAATCGGATTGCAAATAATTGAATAAGTTCCTCAATTCTTTGTGAGATCGGATACGATCACCGTAACCATGCATCATCATCCCTGTTAAAAGTTTTCGCTCACTTAACTCCATAATTAAAGAAGAAAACATATGTTACTCTTGTCAGTGCTGGCAAGAAACTGTAATTAGTACTATACCCAATAATTGATAAGAGTTGAATATGCAGTCAGCTTCAGTTTAAAACAGTCAAAGTCCATTTAAGGATTAAAGTTAAGTTTTGGAATTTCACAAGAATGTTTTTTTAACTGTTGTTGTTCAGGGTAGGATAGAGATAGTTTAGTTTAACAGGATTTCAGATATTTGCCATCGTTATATGTTACAAAAGGTATAACACAACATTTAGAGGATTGGATCTGTTCTCTTCATCAGATGGAGAAGGTATTAGTACATACAAAAATAAAGAACAGAAAAAAGAAAAGAAGGGAAAGAAAAAGGTTCAAACGTACCGAAAAGCTGCTTGGAGTCTAGTCCAGGCGTTTTCATATATATACATTAACATCCATTATAATTACTTACATTACAAACAACATTTTTTTACATATCATACTTGTGTTCTTTCATTCTTAAGTATAATTTCTATACTAAATGTCAAACATAATATTTTGCCGTACAGATTTATAGTTTTAGTAGGGCCTACAGATTTTATGTACTAAAACAACTTTTTATCTTTTTCTTGTAACTTCTTCAACTAGTAAAAAGCTATTTGTTGAAGAAAACATTCATGGTCTTATTTACTATATGAATATATAGAAACAAACCTACAAACATAGTGCATACTCATACATATACACAATAACAATATTTTGAAGTGTAGATAATATTGTTACAATAATTTCTGTTCAGAGAGTAGTATTAACAGATATGTTTGTAACATTTATTTACACATTTAGTATAAAACTTTCATTATTTAGTAAAACATAGTTCATTATTTTTATTTGGAATAATAATTATTAAAATAGATCAATAATGATTCTGATATATTTTGAAATGAGAAATCCTATGTACAGCATTCATGTTTTTTGGTTTATCAGATTCTTATCACTACATTGTATAATAGCCTAATTATTATATGTTGGATGTAAATTTTTAAAGAACAATTCCCAATTGATGAAAACTGATATGTAATGAAATATACATGCTGTACATACTTCAAACATGACCATCTAAACAGGCATTGGCCTCTCTGTCATGCTGTAAACTGATTATAGTCATACTGACAACAAGGACTGTTTAGTCATTCATTTTGTTTCTTAGAAAATAAGGAACAAACTTAACCCTTGAATACATGTCCCCTCTATTCTCTTAGGTATGTAGCTCTGTAGGTACAGTAATTATTGTAACTTTGAGATTTTTCTTTTTTATTGGCATATAATATAGTTGTATAATTTTTTTTAAGAACAGTTTTTACTAGCTGATGATACTTTAGTGTTATAGAAAAAATATTTAAATGGGTCTATAAGTAATCATCTGATTTCAAAAGTATTTTTTTATCATCACCCTCACCGTTGTTGAGACAGCTCTTCCTGGGCTCCATATTTGTATAGTTCTTCAGTGCGTTCAACTCTACCAATTTACAGCACTTAGTGTCGAAATTGCCATTTATTAATTCTAGGAAACAAATTGAAGCATGTGGTTTATTGCTAGTTATAGGATGGTAGTGATTTCCTTCCTTTTCTGAGAAAACTTGTATAATAGAGATCTGGAAGGTCAGGTAATTTGAAAATTCGCATGTTGCAATTCTATAACTTGTAATGGATTCTTAATATCTTTTGCTATGATGAAATGGGTAGGTGGCAGATTTTCCTTTAGAATATCTCTTTTGGTAAACATGAACCAACACAGTTCACCAATATCTCCACATCGTCTACTTTATAAATGTAAATTACAAATAAATGTTTCTATGTTTCACCTTCCGTTGTAACATAAAATTTGTATAATACCTTTTGAAGATTCAATAAGTTCAAAAAAATTGTTTTATGTTCCTTATTTAAAGCAGCCTGTTGTATAATATCCTAAAAGATGATGACGGCCTAATGCTGTCTGAAGTGTGCTTGTATTTTAAGTAAGAGAATACACTTTTGAGTTCTATAGAACTTCTTTTAGCTCCAATGTTGGCCTCAAAGACACTGTGTGATGGGTGTACCATCACAATAAAGGAAGAAACACGTGTTTAACTCATAAACAGACACAGAGAGCAGTATTATGAACTAAAAATAATAACGTCCAGGCAATTTCGTATAAACATTTGTTCCTTTTTTAGATGACTGGCAGTCTGTAGGATTGGATCAATCTCCTTTGTGTGGGAGGTCCTGTAAGATCTATTCGGGGTTTGACAAAATCTTGTCAGTTTCCACTTACTATCCCTATAACCCACTTAAGTTGTAAGTCAACTCTTCTACTATGCAAATTGAGTAGACAGACTGTAGAAAAGTATTCAGCTGCTGAGTAGACCAAAAACAGAGCTGAAGTGCGCAAAACTTGTGTGTTGGCTCCCTATAGTGATCCAACTAGTTGTCATATTATTTTGGCTCTGGTTTTGATTTTACTCACAGTCTTTTCTAGGTGACTTTTAAGTGTTAGCAAGTGATGAAGTATGGCCCCAGGAATTTAGGGTGTTTTTTGTATTATCTTGAAAATGGACATTTAATTTGTATTTTGCCAACTTATGTATTCCAAAATACTGAACATTTGATAGTAACAGAAAACGCAATAGTTAAAGACCAAATACGATTTAGAAAGGGACGCTGAACCATTTATAAGACATTGACTACACAACAAAACATTGAGAAATGGCATGAGTGCAATAAAAACACACGTATACTTTTTATAGATCTCGAAAAAGCATTTGATAATGTAAATAGGGAAAAATTATGGTTCATCATTCTAAAGAAAGGATATCCACAACACCTAGTCAATGTGGTCAGAAGCTTATACGACTGTACAGTAGTTATTATAGACATTGGTTATAAAACAAAAAAAACTAATTATTATATACATTGATGTTGGGTACTATATTCAACATTGGAAAGAAGCATTATTTATTCATTATAAATTTCAAGAATAAGACTATGTCTGTGGATTTAATAGAGAAATTAAACTTGAAAAGATATCACATTCAATTTGATACTTTATACTGATGACCTTACTCTGATAGGGGAAAATGTAAACAATCTCCAAACCAGTATATATAACCTGGAATAAATCTGTAAAGAATTGAACATAAAGCTATCATTAGCTAAACCAAAAGTAATGGCTTTCAAAGGAAAAGAAACAATAAGAAGTAAAATAATAATAAACAGCACACTAGTAGGTTCAGAAATCAATTTTAAAAGAACTTTTTAAAAATGTCTTAGATTTCCAACTTCCATTTTACAAGAAATAAAAACGTTAACAATAAGACAGCTTTTTATAAAACTTCGTTTATTAATTCACTTGTATAAAACTTTAGGTGATCTGTTTGAAAGAATTTAACATAACCATAACATGCATTATTCTAGATATACAGGAATTTCATCTCTGCAATAAACTATGTTTTTAAAAAAACATAAATTCTTACTATCTGGCTCACAAACGTTTTATAAATATCAGTAACAGTTTCTAAATTTTTAGTTTTTTAATGAAATTTCTATATTCATTTTTAAAAGAAAATTTAAGCAGTTGTTGTTTTTATTGTCTGTTGAGAAAACTACAATGCTATCTACGAACTACAGGCAGAAAATCTGACGTGCATTTGGCTACCCCTCCCTTCATCTTCCCTTATCACTATGACAGGCCAATTTTAATCTTCTGTAATAGTGTTATTCTTGTTGCTTATATGTACTATAGTAATCTACTCTTAAATTTACAGTTATCTTTCACCCTTTAACACATAAATTAAATTCACACAATTTGTACCTTTTTTTATTATATTTTTTACTTTATAAATGTTTAATATTCAGTCTGTTATTAATTTGGCAATAGTAACTCAAATATACACACAGGCGTCTAAGTTCATGCAGGCTCATTTCCCAACAACAATGCTTTCTTCTCCTTATGGTTCTCTTTTTGTCTCAAACTACTTCCTGTAATTTTAAAAATTATTTTCAATTATAAAGTTTATTTTTTACAATTGCAATATTGTATATTTATTTGGCTTATAACATTCATTCATTCCTTGCCTATAAGCATTCTTTATGTGTTGTAGTGGTCCTATATTCCCATGTTCAGATTATTTAATCTTACTTTAAAAGTGCTACCCAGAACATATGAATTAGTTCATAATTGAGAAAATTGACATACAAGCGAATTTTCCATTTATAATGTGCTTATTCTGTGTGTGTCATCTGTCTCCATCCAAACAAAGTTCAATGGTGGGTGTCCTTATACATCTATCAAAGTCTATTTTTTAACTTTTGAAATCCAGTGATTACCTTGAGCAATTGACATATAACTTACAATCAAATAAATAATGCGATACCTAAAAATTACTCACTAAACTCTTCAATACAATAATAAAAAACAGTTAAATATTTCAGTATGTTAGTTTCTTGATTAATTTATTGAATTGATTTGATCTCCAGTAAATAATCCGATTCAGTGTGCCTTTCAAATTTATATTCATGTTTCTTCTTCTTCCAGATAAGTCAGAAGTTAAGCAGTGAGATCTGCACAAGTGTGGTGGATTCTGAACTGCAGCCGGTGTCTGGAAAGCAAACGGATGAGAACGGGGAGGACATTCCAACCTTGTACATAATCACGCCCACTTACCGTCGTCCTGAACAGTTGGCAGAACTAACCCGTCTCGCTCAGACTCTCATGCACATTCCTAAAATTCACTGGCTTGTCATCGAGGATTCGCGTGTCGCTACTCCACAGGTCACCCAGCTCTTGCTTCGAACTGGTCTTTCCTTTGAACACCTTATCGGTAAGATTCATTATGAATTATAACCTATAAGCTTTTATATAATCTTTACCTTATGTCTTAAACTTATAAGCACCACTTGTCAGACTGTATACCATTGTCAGAGAACGATCTGTCTTTCTTCACTCAAGTGGAATAAGGAACTCAATTAAAGTAGGTAGTGAAACAAACCCTATATTTCATTTCATTTAACAGAACAAAATTAAGAAAAAAATGATATTATGTGTTTCACAGTTGCATCTCAAGTGAAAAGAGTTTTTTGTAAATGCTTCTTTTATACAATGTTTGTTGTTTTTTCCATAGTAATTTCTAAATAATGGATTGATTTTTTAAATTTTATAATCTGTTGTGTAATAATAATAAATCAGTGCTTTATAGATAACAAAAAAGACTATACAATAATGGGTGATACACATGACACCGGAATTTAAAAACACGTTTCAGTTATGGTTGAAGACCGTAAACTGGATTAACTGTACTTTATCCCATTTAACATACATTTTTCACTATAAAATAATATATATTGTTATAGTAAAACATAAAATTTGTAAACATATGCAATAGGCAAATTTGAAGAATGCATGAATGAAAACTTATACAAAATATACTGAGCAATCTATCTACTAAGGTTAAAATTGAAATAAAATAACAAAACCAGAATATTTCTACACATGTACCTAAATATATAATTACGAGGGTGGGTTGAAAAGTAGTGCACACATGCTTGTAGCATGCTAATGAAAAGAAATAGCGAGATCGGTTTAAAAAGTAAAGTAAAGTACTATTCTAGCAAAGTACGGAGACGAAACTGCCGCAATCACGGCCCAGAAAGGCTGCCCCCAGGGGGGAGTTTTGTCTACTCTCCTGTGGGCGATGGTAGTGGATGATCTCCTAAGCAAAGCAGAGAAGAGGGGAACTAGGCTACTATGTTACGCGGACAACCTAGTGCTTATGATCAAAGGAAAAAAACAAAGGCATGCTGGAATGCCTAATACAAACAGAACTGAACTTCATAAGCAACTAGTGTCATGGGGAAGATCTACGGATCAACCCTTCTAAAACAAATATGATTACCTTTACCAGGAAAAGAAAATTCCAGCTAACACAACCTGTTCTGGAGGGAATCAGCATCAACCAAATAATGGAAGTGAAATACCTGGGTTTAATCCTGGATGAAAAGTTCACTTGGAACTCCCATATTGGAAACAGGATATCCAAAGCAACAATGGCCCTTGGGGAGACTTTTTGGATTTAAATGGGGACTTAAACCCAAAATGATATATTGGATTTACGAACCATAATAAAACCAATGGTCACATATGCTGCCTTAGTGTGGTGGCCGAAAGTAGAACAAACAACAGCTGCTAAAAGGCTACAGAGTTTTCAAAGGCTAGCTTGCTTAAGCATCACAGGAGCGATGAGCTCCTGCCCAACACTAGCAATTGAAGCGGTCCTGGGTTACACTCCTCTTGGGCAGGAGGTGATGAGAACAGTCGCTATAAGTGCAATGAAGCTTCTAGGAACAAAGGTAATAAATGCTACCTACTTAGAAGGCCACATGAAAATATTGCAAAAATTTCCTGAGGCTGAAATGCTAACCAAAGTGTCAGATGCAGTGGTTAAGAAATACTCCTTTGACAAACCATATACGGTCTCTATCGGAAGTAGGGAGAAATGGATTAAAAAGGAGGCTTACCCTACAAAAGGAGTCCTGACGTTTTTCACTGATGGTTCACGCCTTGACTCTAGGGCAGGATACGGAATACACGGACCTAGAGTTGACATGGATGTGTCCCTAGGAAGACATGCCACAGTTTTTCAGGCGGAGGTCATGGCAATAGACTCATGTTCCAGAAGACTCATACAAATGAGCACAAAAGAATTATCATACCAGGCTGCACTGAAGGCACTTGATACCTATTCGTTTGATTCGAAAGCGGTCTGGGAATTCAGGAATGCTCTAGCAGAGCTAGCAATGAATAACAGAATAACACTCGGTTGGGTACCGGGCCATGAAGGTATTCATGGGAATGAAAAAGCAGACATCCTCGCCAAAAAGGGAGCGGAATCCACATTGGTGGGGCCTGAGCCAGGTTGTGGGATAGCCTTCTCCAACATTAAAGCTCTGGTCAAAGATTGGGAAAAGAGGACAAGTCACAATAATTGGAGTAGAGCCTCAGGATTAAGACTATCCAAATTGTTTATCTCTCCTTACGTTAAAGGGTGGACAGCTCTCCTAGACCAGAATAAGGAGGATATAAGACTGATATTAGGAATGTTGACAGGACATAGCCCTCTGAGGAAGCACCTTATGAAGGTAGGCCTTAGTCAGAGTAACGAATGTAGACTCTGTGGAGAGGAGGAGGAGTCAGCGGAGCACATTTGGTTAGATTGTCCTGCCATCGTAGAGACTCGAAAAAGATACCTGGGAGCATATCTCCTCAACCCCAAGGACATTAGAGAACAGGAGCCCTTAAATCTGATTGGTTTTTGCAAAAGCCTTGGTCTTTGAGGGCACAAAATTAAAGTAAGGGAGGCGCAAATGTCCTTTTAGGACTAAGCGCGGGGACAAACTGTCCTTTTCCCTCAGGAAGGAAAAAAAAAGAAAAAAGTACAATTCTTAAGCTTCACAATCATTCATTTATTTTTCAACATAGTCACCATTAAGACTAACACATTTCTCCCAACGTATAACAAGTTTTTTAGATTCCGTCACTGAAAAACTCTTCTGATTTTTCTCAAATCAAGAACGTAATAGCTGCTTTCACTGCATATTTTGAAGTGTGATGAGTACCCTTGAAATCTTTCTTGAGTAGAGGGAAAAAATAAAAAATCGTAGGGTGCTAGATCGGGGGAATAGGGAGGGTGTAGAATTAGGTTCAAACTTCAGCTTTCTCATTGCCCTTTCAGTTGCGCGCGAAGTTGTACGAACGAGGGTTGTGGTGTTGCAAGATTATTGGCTCGAGGCTGCCACTAAAACGACAACTCAACGTCGGAGGTGTTTTAGACTCTCTAGGTATTGAGACGAATTTACCGTCATGCCTTGTTCCAGATAATCGGTCACATAAACTCAATGAGCATTCCAAAACAAAGTCAAATGATTCTTTTTGTGAATGCTTGTGTTATGAATTTTTTGTTGCAGGAGAACCCAAATGTCGATAATCTCTACATAAGTGCTTTGTCTTTTCTCTTCTGGATCATAATGGTGCACCCATGACTCATCCCCTGTCACATTATTCAAAAGAAAGTTGTCTCCTTTGTCATAGTAGCGCTGCAAAAGTTGCTGACAGCATTCCATTCGACGCTGTTTGTTCTCGTCCGTTAAACGGCGTGGCACCCATCGTGCACAGATTTTCCGGTATCCTAATTGTTGAATAATGAAACCAACACATTCCTTAGATATTCCAATATGGTTTGCGATACGCTGTTGGGTGATTCGCTCATTACTTTGAATCAAATCATCAACGAGTTTGTGATGCTTGTCGTCTGTGGCAGTGATTGGACGTCCATCAACAATTATGGCTTTTCCAGGCTCACAACTACGAAATTTTATCACCCATCAATTGACAGTCAATCTATCAACAGCATGGTCACCGTAAACACTTTTAAAATTATGATGGATTTCAGTAGGATTCACTTTTTCAGTAGTTAAAAATTCAATAATAGCATGTTGTTTACATCTAATTGACATAGCATTTGAATCTGTCTTCATGGTTACGCTGCTAACAATACAATGGATTGACGCAAGGTTTTCAAACTGCACATGTGTGTAGAGGAGGAATGGTACCAATTGCGCTTTTATAGCTCATTTTAATCGCGTTTTACAAGCATGTGTGCATTAATTTTCAGCCTACCCTCATAATATAACTACTTATAAACCATCATAGAATTGAATATAAAATAATCTGTTATATATTCCTCAATGAAATATTTACTCATTAAATAAGCATTAAGTAATTAAGTACAAATTTGCACAGCCTGAGGTGAATAAAAATTCACCACTGACATTTGTTAATGTGCATTTAAACTGTAAATGTAATTTAATTAATTTTTTAATCAGCCTTAGCACATATATTAAAAAGAACTTTTTACTTAGTTTATCATCAAAAAAATGCATTGTTTTATTTCTGGTTTTACATAATAGCAGGATAGAAACAATTAAGCCAATTTTTGAAATATTTTTAATTTTAGAAAATGAATATTTTGTAATTTTACTTCTCACCATATATATATGGTACTTGTGATTATTATTTTTTGACCATAGACAATAACGGCATCTTTTTATTTCAGCTCCAATGCCTGATATATATAAAAACAAAACAGGTTCAAAACCTCGAGGAGTCTCAAATCGCAATAGAGGACTCAAGTGGTTGAGAGCTAATGCTACTAAAGGAGTTTTCTACTTTGCAGATGATGACAATACTTATGACATTGCTCTATTTCAAGAGGTAAAGGTCCTACCAATTACTACACTTTGCTCTTTATTCATCCAAGAATGTATTAGAAGTAAGGGATTAACCTAAGAAATTATAAAAAACATTTGTTTTAGTTGTTAGTACTACAAACTTGTTATACTTTGGTTTATATGCCAATAAATATTTGATGCATTATTCAATGATTACTACAATTAAGATCGTTCAATGAATATTTATGTTCATATTTGCTTTAGTACTTCATTCGGCAAAGAATCAACAAATTTTGTATCTAATAACAAAATATAGGTACTAAGTAAGCTGGTCATTATTGAGACCTAGGAGATCTATGGCTGGTTTGTACCTTCCAGCTCTACCTATACTGGGTACAGAAAAAACCGATTTGTCACTACATCTGAACAACTCTATGGTCGTACACATCACTAACCACAATTGTCGAGATATTGGGGCAAAAGGATTGATTTATAGATTTAGTCTACTGCAGAGGGTGACTGTTGGAGTGAGTGGAACTCCTTTATTGTAAAGACTCATGCTAGGCTGGTTATGAGGAAGTGCTGTTCCCTGCCCGCTTTGACTGGTGAAGCTGGAACAGAGCTGCGTCCCCTTCCACCTCATGGAATCAACAGTAGGTAGCCGTTACCACCATACCGTTACCATCATACCACTCCAGAAGCAAGCACAAAGGTCCTTTTAAGATTAGGTGCAATGAGAGATTCCTCATCTTTCCGTCCTAAGTAGAGAACTAAAAACAAGAAAGATATAGGTTAAAATAGATGAATTAAAGTCTGGTAAGAACACAATTAAATTCCTTCACTGCAATTAAAATATTAAATTTTCAATTAAAAATAGGTTAAAGGACTGAATTCATGGTACAAAGGTATTAATTCAATAAAACCTTGTTGTACTATAGGTATTTTGTCAATCTGACTGAAGATCTAGTGCCACTTTTGATCTAAATGAAAAAGCTGGGTCTCTTTTACCCTCTAAAAATTCTAAATTTGGCTATTCATACATGTAATTTAATATTGGATTAATCATTAACTCTACAACTGGCAGTCGCCTGATTATCAGTCGATATTAATGTTTCTGTAGTGGCAGTCGCCTGAAAATCAGTCGATTTGACACGTGCCCGTTTGACATCTGTTATAATCAATACACGAACTAAACTGCAATGATTCATATACCACTGGAATCAGAAATAGTTGCTGATTTGATCGATGTATTTTGTTTTGTTTTGTATGCCATGATTTAAGTATGACATATTGAAAACGAGAGTTGTTTGTAAACAGTCGGCCATTGTTGTTGTATTGTTACCCGGTCGCGTTATTCTTGTCCATCTAAAACGTAAGTTTATTACATGAAATAAGTGTTTTTATGTAATAAGTGTGTTTATTTATGCGTATAAATTCTCGTAGATTGTGTTTTATCAGTTTATTTTGTGATGTTATGAAGAAATATATGTGAAAAAATATATTAGTGAGATTTTGTGTTCTAGGCTATGTGCAGTGTTGTGATAGTTTTAGTTAGCTTTAGGATCATTTTCGTATGCGATGATCATGATGTAAAGCTTCTTTATTTATTTTTATAGGCTTACTTTTAATGTTTTTTATGAATTTATCGAGTAATAATTAAGGTTTTGATGAATTTTTGTAACACAGTCGTATCCATAGCAACGAATTTAGCCGTATTGTACTATCTTCAGATTAGAGTATTTCATAATTGTTTTAATTAAAAAAAGTGTAGTAAACTATACATTTTCTAAAACTATAAAAAATTTTCAACATTTTGGGTATTTTGGAAATATTTTTTTTCACACAATATGTCTTTTATAGGTGCACCCCCACCACTTTTACATACCTTTTTTATTTTTTGAAAACAAACTTAGTAAAAAAAGTGATAAATTTCTTATATTTTTGGGTTTTTATTTCCATAAATAAAAATTAAATTTTCTTGTGAAAACAGTGATATATAATACATATAGGTTTATAATCAAATTTATTAAAAAAAAATAAAAACCAATATTACTGCAAAACACCTCAAAATGGCCTGCCACTTGAGGAAATTTCAACTGCCAGCTCGAGGGTTAATACAAGTCACATGTTCTTTTTTATGTATTATTCATTACATCATAAATGTTCTATTTTACTTATTACAGGTTTATCATTTTTCTTCGGCATAGTTTACAACCAAGTTCTTGTTTTTTTTTTAGTTTATTATTGATGTACATTGTATCTTTTTATTACTTTTGCTGTTTCTCATTAAACAAAATGCAACATCCAGTGAATATCCATCTTCTGTCATTGAAGCACTCCTAAGTAAATTCAAATACTCAAGAAATATTAATTAAAAAAGTTTCATAGTTGAACATAGATACATTTCTCTTGAATATGAAGACATGTTGAAAACACTGTGTGTATTGATTCAGAGAATTGAGTTGGGGGAATTTTTACCCTTGCATAATATTTTAAAGTTTGTTTAGATTTCATCATGGCTTGTGAAAATGGATTCCAAAAGTTAATTCTTTATTCTAGATAAAATATTTGAAACTATTATCTTCTGTTCCAGATGAGATTTACCGAACGAGTCTCCATGTGGCCAGTGGGTCTCTGTACCAACTTTGGAATGAGCACCCCCATTGTTCGAAATGGATCCCTCACTGGTTTCTATGATGGATGGATAGCAGGCAGGAAATTTCCTGTTGACATGGCGGGTTTTGCAGTTAATGTTAAATTCCTTCTTCAGGTAATAACATTATCTGTAATAGATTGTAATTAGATAATAAAAGTTGTCTACATGAGAAATAGAGTGATATATTAATTGTAATAATAAATGGAACAACAGCAAAAAAAATTGCAAATAAGACTGAAGACTTAATTAAGTAAGTATAATATTTTACACCATTGCATAGTTTATACCCCAACAGCACATTAAGTTTGTTTAGAACTTGTACCAAGCTTCCTTGCCTAAGTTGGTAAGCTTGAAACAAGCCTAGGAACCAAGGAACCAAGTTTATGAACTTGTTTTAAGATTGTTTTAAAGATTGAAGTTGCCACTTATTCAGCTTGTTTACAAGCTTGGACTTTCAAGATTATCCAAAGTTTGAAGTCAATCTAAACGGAGGTAGTATTTGGAAGACTGGCTTTCGCTTAATCAGCACTCTACTATTTATTTTACAAAAAATCCAATATCCAACCATTTTAATTAATGTCTTAACACTAATTTGTGTGAATTATTTGATCAAGCATTTTCATACATCAGTAGAAATTGATTTCAAATTTGTCTACTGAATTTGCCAGACAACGTAAATGTTGTTAAAACTACATCCTTAAAAAATATCATTATGTATATAGAAAATTTGTTTAGCTTTACTTAATCAATTTAGTATCCTGAGGATAATAAGAATTTGATTTGACCTCTGGATTTATATTATTGACATTTTTATTTCAACCTGATAAATGAATGATTTCCATACTGAATTAATAATGCAATCTTTTATAGTTCCTTTTCCAAATCAATTACACTAATACTAGAAAAATAATCACCTCATGCCAAATAGTTCAAGGTTTTCCTCAAAACTGTTCAAAATTTTTTTCACTTCAAGAATTATAACAGTTTTCTGTGAACTACTCAAAAAATTCTTGTTAATCGTTATTTTCAATCAAATCAGCCTTTTCAATCCCAATTGTACTGTGTATGCAGACATCATAGTTACCTACATAAAGTCCCAACTTACGAACATTCACAAATTATTTGTTGTTTTAAAATATAAAACATACTGTAATGTACGTTACACTTGCGCTATACCAAAATGATTACAAAGAATCAATTTGTCTAATAAAGTTGTAGAACTAAACTTTATTCAATATTTTACAAATACAGAAGAACATAAAATATGTGATATTGCAGTTTCCAACACTTGTATACGTAAATGACAACTAAGTACACAGAATTGATGTTTGATATTATTACTTAGTCATTTCTATCATTATACTTTATATGTTTGTATTTCTTTAATTAAGCAGTATATATTTGGTTTTAGCCCTAATTAATTTGAAATTTACTATAGCAATCATATAAATAATTTTAATTCATAAAAAACATTTTATATATACTTTTTTTAATCCAATATTTGTTTATTTACTTAGATAATTTGTGAAATTTGGTGTGGTCGCTCATTTGTAACTGTATATTTAAAGTATAAAGTGGTCATATTAGTGTTTAGTTTTATTTTTTATATCTACCTAAAATTAATAAAAAGGAAAATAAATGTTTAAAAAAAGTGTTTTGCCATGTTATTTTTAGCATACCAAATTGCAAGAATAAATATTTATCAAAGTGATTATTCTATAATTTTATAAATTTCATGCTGAGTTTAAAAAGAAATGTAAATCTTAAAAATTGGTTGAAAAATAGTTTTAAAATTATTTTTTGAAGCTCTATAAAACGGACAAAATAAATAGTGCTGGGATTTTTAGCAGATACATTGCATTGAATCACTGGGATTTTTGGGAGATATTGTACAAAAACTGGCCGAGATTGAAATGATGAAACAAATACAAAGTACAAACAATCTTCATAATATAGGTTTAGAAAATATTGTCCAAAAAACCACACATAAGTGCACATTTGAAACTGATGAAACAGTTTTTGACATCGAGTTTAATATTAGAGATTGTATAACGGGCGGTTTGAAACAACAAAATAAATGTATTAACAAAATGTTAAATTCTGTCTATTATTTTGGCATTTATAGATATGTTATACTATAATGAGGATTGAATTGGTAGTTTACCTTAAATACCTGTACACCCTTGTGGGTTATTGTGAATTAACGTTTGTTATTCTACCCAGGGTTGCTATTGATGACCCCAACATTATAATAGGGAATAGTGAATTCCTTACTTAGGTTTGCAGTGTCTAGTCATCAGGCTAGAAAATAACCTAAGTTCAGTCCTCCAAGTTTAAAAATCAAACAATTGTTGATCTGTTTTGGATTTAGAATAGCCTTAGGCTGTCACAATCCTGAGAACTATTTCAGTAAAGAGTAATCAATGTTAATGGCCTCACATTTTTATATAACTTTTGACATAGGTTTTCATGAGAATTAAAACAAGGTTGAGGCCAATACAGCTCTCATGCTGCTTTGTTGGCCATCTCATCTCTTCATCATCAGGAACCCCCATCAGGACTATTACAACAGTAGTCAGAGAACTGAGTATTAGAAAACTTAATTGGGCTTTAAAGGCTCAACACCTAGGAAATCTTAGGGCTGCATAACTGCCCAATAAAATGTAAGTCCTTGTTTCTGTATATATGAATGCACACTGAATCTGTACTGTATTCACCAATCATAATAGTTTGTATTTGTTTCAGTTACATATACATTTAAACACTTTTGAACATCTCCAAATAAATTAATGTATATACAAATTCTTTAATTTTTCATTATTTCTAATAAATATCACAGATAGTTCTAGGTTAGAAACAAAGAAAACAAAAATCACAACTGCTGCAGTGCTTTGTAAACCAGAGTTGAAGAAGATAGATTTTTAAGATGTTATAACATTAGGTACTATTGAAAAAAATCATATATATTTCTAATTACATTTGTTCTGCTTCACAGAGACCAAAAGCCACAATGCCTTATAAACCAGGGTTTGAAGAGGATGGATTTTTAAGGAGTCTCGCACCTTTTGAACCCAAAGATATTGAGTTAAGAGCAGATAACTGCACCAAGGTTTGTAGTCTTCCAGAGTTTATAGATTTTTGTTTCAAATTAAATTTTTTGTGGTAGATTTGTGAGACTTGTTACATGCACCATTTATTTGTATAAGTTGCTGGCAGCGATTTACTAATGTCGAGAAATTGAAATACGTAAAAAGTACATCATTATAACTTATCACAGCTGGGGTCGACTAGTTGATGCACCCGAACAGGTCTGCATTCCGTCATGTAATGTAGATCAAATGTATACATCACTTAACAGATTTTATGCATTTTCAAAGTAAACTACTTATCACTTAAGTTTATTATTGTTTTTAATAGTCATATGAATTCATTATTAGAATCTTGTTATATGACCCCTACTGGTTGGATTAAGCCCTACTTACAATTGCCATGAGTACAAAAATTGTAATCATTTTAGTAGGTATTAGATTCAATCAAATGTACCATTTAAGGCTAGATATTGCTGTGCAACCGCATTATGGTCGATCATCATTAAAATATTTTCTAAGGGCTCCCAATTATTACACACCATCGACTCCTTCATAGCCAGTTTAGAGCAGTAAGCATCCAAAGTATCAGGTTTATCAAATTTTTAACTTTTGAGTATACTTTTTTCTCTCCCGGAGTCTGATATCATGAGATGTGCTGCGTGTGCTAATGTAGCATGTCATATAAAGGATTAATATTTCAGTAGTAGGGGTACTATTCATTATGTTAAAGCACTGGAGTGTGCCTACTTCAGGGGAAGCTGAGGAAGTTCCCCTTAACAGAGATGGTAAACAAAAACAGAATCGGAAGATGTTACCCCAAGCTGTTCACACTGTCTTCTTGTACATAATAGTATCTGGTGAATAAATAGTACATGTAAACAGACCTTCATTAAACTAGTTAGAGAGTTCATAAGCAATATTTGATTAGAGAAAGGCCATTCAAAATTACATGTATAATCAGTCTATTAGCAAGTTTATAGTTTATTACTTAAATGCCACAGGGTCAGTATATAGTCAATTATGATGAACTGAGTCTAAAGTGCTACATCAGTCTGTTACACAGTGCATATTCTTATACTATTTATATTATTTCCAGTATTAATTTAGTTGTAAAACCAGATAAATGTTATATATATATATGTTTCAAAGATTTGAGTATTACTAGTTTCACATATATTTTTTCGTTATTGCTTTGTAAATCGCTTTGTCTTTGTAAATACGATGTTCTCTTTTGCCAACTGGCATAGCTCTCATGATGTTCCGTTTAAAAATTTGAATAGCTTACTTCATTACCCAAGAACTGTATTTGTGTTTTAGAATGGAGTGTTCCCTGTGTTTTTTTATAGAAAGAAAGAAAGATCAAGAAAAAATGAAAGAATCAAAAATTGGTTTTTATTAGTGGAAATGACACTTTAAGCTTATTGAAAGTTGGAAGTTGAAAGCTTTCTGACAACCACAAACTGGGTAGCCTATAAAGGAGAATTTGAATGAGCTTGATACCTTAATTCGTTAAAACATTACAATTAATTGATATATAATTATCACTATAACCTCTGCCATTTACTGGACTATTCCTTCTGCTGTACTTGGACACCTATTGAGGAGATTCTTGTTTCCACAGTTTCACTCCAATGATCATGACACTTCCTCTGTTAAACACATGGGAATATATATACCCTTTGTGATCAGTATAAAATTTATATGGTTGCCCTCTCAGATCGCCAGGCCGCGAGGTTGGCCATGGCTGTTCACTGTGTCAAGTCATTGATTTATTACTACGTCCTGTCCCTCAGCTCGGTGGGCCATACCTAGTGGCTCTGTTTTGCTGTTTAGCTCATCTGTCCATACATGTGGTCCACTGTATTACACAGTAATAAAATTCAATCTTTATCCAGTTGTTGCTGGAAAGTACTGTAATCTCTTGGCCAAAATATGTAACTAAATTAATATTTCTTTTTTTTGCGGTAAATATTATAACAAACATAATTCAGAATTGTTTTTTATCCAAGTGTCAGTGTTGCTGCTATAGTGTATATCACTGTATTAAAATTCTAAAGCATATGGTAGAGATCAAGCTCAAAATATGGATAACAAGTTTGTATTCTGTTGATACTAGAGACCTACTTGATACTGATTGTATTTTTATTCTTCAAATAAAAGTACTTTTAAAACAGATCAACCTGTAACTTATATTATATATTACTTTGTTCGTTTAAAACAAAATAATAAATAACCAATAGATAAAGTTTCAACCTTAAAGCTAATAAACTTTGTATATTATTTAAGAATTTTCATTTAAATATCAGTCATTTAAAGAGCTGAAGGTAAAATATTGCTATTTAAATCCGAGTTAAAGTGAAGTACGTACATGGTTACACAAGCACCGACTGGTGACACAGAATACAGCTGGCTACTATGCGTGGCCCAGCAAAACTCCATTCAAGCTGAGTGAGAGATAAGTTTTGGCCACATTAGTGTCCTCTCAATCACAAAGTGTTATCGCATGACTAAATATGTAGCTCTTGTCATGAATGTGACTGGACCACAGCAATGAAGCTCCACCCATTCTCTCCCCATAACATTACCTGCCAATACACTTGTACAGCTGCTTAACTACATCATTTGACATCATGAAATTGCTGTAGGATGAAATTATTATTTGGCAGAAATTTCTAGGTTGGCAGAAACTTTCTATAGGTCACAACTTACTGAACAATTACAGAACAGTACAAAACCCACAAGATTTAAAGCTATAAATCATATCCTCCAAAACAAACATACCGTTCCTTTTTGAAATCAAACTTTTTGGTTTAAGAAATTCATTAAATACTTTCTTATTTGGTAGTGTAATTTAATAAAAGTAATTGCTCATATGTCTCTGTTTGTAAAAAGTACAATTTCTCTTAACAATTTATTTGAATAACAAATTAAAGGTGTTGAGTCTTATCTATTGCAGATTTTAGTTTGGCACACCCAAACGAAGAAAAATAAACCTGCTGTGGTGTTAGACATCAAAAAGTACCGAAACACAAATTTAATCCACCTGAGACACCTGATTGTCTGACTGAAAATCTAGTCATGTGAGTATTTACTTCTTATACTGTAGTAACTTAAGATTTTGTTCAAGTAAGAAGCATTAAAATGCATTAATAAGTTGATGAAGTTGCCTTTATGAATTAAAATTAAGTATTTAGACATATAGTGCCATGCCAGTTGTCACATAAAGGCGACTATTACACATGTAATACAAAGATGCAAAAACAGTACGATTCAATATGATACTGTAGGGTCAAAAGAGCAAGATTAATACTCACCATCACCGAATCCCTGAAGATTTTTTATGACTTAACCCTGAAATCCAGACAAACCAGGTCATCTTGAGGCTTTTGATAAGGAGCTCAAAATCTCACCTCAGCTGGTTTTAGAAGTACTCTGTAAAGATTTCTCCACCAGATCAGAGCAATCGCTTTGCAGTCACAAATGATACATATAGCAGTCTTCCTGGACTCCCTGCAGAAGCAACATATCTCTGACTCAGAGATATCCATCATAATGAGTGCATAGTAGTTATGTTGCTGCAGTATGACATGTTGGCTTTATATAATTCTAGCTACACTGGTACAAGAACAGTGTCTGACAATTATGAGGGATTCTGTATACTGAATATGTCACGTAGAATAGGTGAGCTATTTATCATCCACACTCAGTTAATGAGTGAAGTGCCTGTGTTACGTGATTTGTGAGCTGTAAAAGTGGTAAAGCATTGTGATAACCAGACAGTAAGGTTAGCTCTGTCCTTAAAGAAACATTGATGTTAATAACATTGCCTGTATACAACTAATAACAATGTCGTAGACGATCTCTTGGCACGGATCTTGCAGTCTCAGAGCATTCCTTAATACTTTTGGATCTTATTCTTATTCTCGGTTTTATAGAGGAATCTCCACAATGGTTATCCAGTGCAACCATACAAAATTCACTAGGAAAGAGATAACCACCACATCTGCAAGAGTACAGGGTTAGATACTAATGTCCACATGTAAGCGATTGAGTGCATTAGAATGGGTCTGTATCTCAGGTATAAGCACGCTTTCTATTATTCCTTATCCTTTTACTTTCTTATCTACAGAGACAATTGTGTTACCGGCAGTTTAAAGTAAACAGGTATTAAAAAATGTATTATTCTAACAAAACCGTGTCTGATTTGCACAAAACACTTTAAACATGTTATGTACTCTAACACTCCCCCTTTTAGATATTGTATCTGTCATTGTGTACAATATAAATGTCTGTTATAATTTGTTACGATCTCGTATTAAGAAGTATGAATTATAGTGTACTTTATATTCCTTAAAGACTCAAATTATACTTATATAGATTCATGCTTCTTAATTCAAATTGCATTAAGATGAATTTGAGAAGTTACCATAGATCAGTAGAAAATACATAATTATATTAAACTTATTTACTAAAAAAAAAACAATGATACTTAGTACTACAACTACGAACACAACTAAAACACTTAACTAGTACCATACTTTGTTCATCAATAATAATTTTTGTTTCTTTTCTTTCAGATTCCAGCCTTAAGGACAATCCTATCCACCTTATCAAAGCTTTTTATTTTTGTTGAAGTTCTACAATTTGTACTTCATCACTACATGTTTATTCTAAAAGACAATTTGGATTTTCAAATGTGACACAGTTGCCATCCAAGCTTTTGTAGATAGTGCTTATGGAAATATTAATGTTTGTTTTATTTATATGCATTGAGTGACATGATCTGATGTTATAATGGACAAATATATGTGATAAGTAGGTTAATGGTTTTTCTTAAGAAAAGGACTGTCAGCGAATAGTGAATTTTGACTTAGCTAAAAATAACATTTGTGTAAACTTGTCATGATGAATTTCAAACGCATTAACTTTTTCCTTTTTTTTGTTTCTATGTCCTAATGCTAAAACAACATTTTAATAATGTTATATGCGTGTCAAAAGCAATTAGCACGTTCCATTTCTTGTTTGTACTTCCTAATGTTTAAAACAGAATATTTTTAGTTGTTGTAATGAATGTCAAAAGCATTACATGTTTCTTTTATGTTTGTAGTTCCTAATGTTAAAGCAGAGCTTATAAGTTGTTATAATGAATTTCAATAGCATTACTTGTTCCTTTTTTTGTTTGTAATTCCTAATGTTAAAACAGAATTACTAAGTTGTTACAATAAATGTCAATAGCATTAACTTTTTCATTTTATATTTGTACTTCATAATGTTATCACTGTAAATGGTCAAAAGTTATGCCAAAAAGTAAGAATACATGATTATTTACAGCTAGAAATAAAAATGTGTTGTTCGTGACTATGTATTTTCTTTGTTTTATTAAAAATAGCAATGTTCACCTACATTTGAATGCTGGGTTACCGTTATTTTAGGCAGTAAATTTCCAAATATTATAAATAAACCATAAAATCGTTTTATGAGATCATTCAGATGCAAAACCCACTGGCTGATACTACAAGTGAATTAGTGATTGAACAGACCAATTTCTCACAATACAATATAAGTTGTAAATTTCCACCAGTTGCAAAAAAAGGTACCGACATGTTATGAAAATTTTTACTTGTTCAGAATATTAGTAAATATTTTCGACGGTGAGCTTTTTCAACCATTGCATGACACATGTATAAAAAATGTATTCAACACACAATTAATAAAACTAGGTACCAGTACAAAGTTTTAACCATTAAAATACAATTTAGGCTTTAAGTGTCATTAATAATGTTATATCTCATAACTAATGTTATCTCATCAATTCTCAGGCTATAAATTTGAATATGGTTGCCATGTGGTAATGTGAGAAAAAGAAGAAATTTTAAATGATGATCCATTACCATGGGAGCAGGGGGTGTGTCCGAGGATGACCTTCCCGAACATCTAAAAATCCCTGTATGTTTATATATATATATATATATATATATATATATATATATATATATATATATAAACATACAATGTATTTTATAATGTAATATAAATATAATATAAATTGTACAATTATAAACAATAATATAATTGAATTAAATACAATATAATTAAATACAATATAAACATCCTATATATATTTTATATATATATATATAAAATATATAGGATGTAAGTTATTGCTCAAAGAGTTTTAAGTATTACATGAAACTGTACAGTCAGTGAATTTTGTTTTTAAGAACTAAAATATATATATATATATATTTTAGTTCTTAAAAACAAAATTCACTGACTGTACAGTTTCATGTAATACTTAAACTCTTTGAGCAATAACTTACATCCTGAGATCCCAATAATTGATTTTTTTTTAATTCATAAAATAACTTTGTTGTTATTACATTAGTACTTAATATAGAAATTCTCAAAATTCAAGTTCTGAAACGGTAGTTAAGAAATTATGACATTTTGTGAGAAAAACTTCATTTAACCACTTTTTCTATATAAAACTTTTAAAAAATCCAATTTGGTTTCAATTTTGGTTCATAGGAGAAAAGCTGTCCCTGCGAATGTTATAGCATTTCATATAGGCCTAAAAAATATTAAACAATTATTAACATAAACGTGACACTAATTAAGACATTTATTGTCGGTAGCCATGAATAGCCCAACTGATAGAGATTAAGGCGACACTAATCCTAACGCTTGGCAGAAGCACCACCTAGTAGTGATTACTCACACCACGCACTTCTGACACCTAGTGGATGTCATTAGAACTTCAACAATTTGATTCTAAAAATTGCCAAGAGATGGCAGAGTAGGTCACTTACAAAAATTAGTAAGTCACAATGTACATGTTCACACTGTTTTAAGATAAATATAATAATACAACAACAGTATATAATTACTACGAGTAGTTTGTAACATAGTGACATTATTTTCCAAAGGTTTAAGTTATAACAGAATGTATACCCTTGTCAGAGGGTTTCATTATGGCAAGTTGTTCATTCTCACACAAGTTGGGAAGTGCCTGTATCCCAGGAGCATTCTCCCTGAATACACCAATGTTATCATTGAATGTATTAATATTATTTAAAAAGTATTTGTTATGCATTATAAAATAATAGGTGTTTAAATTTTAGAAAAAATACAAACTTTTTATCATAGAAGTAATTATTTGGCTGTTATATAAATCTAAAAGTGCCTGGCAAAAGGTAATCATTATTTTAAATGGTAATCAATCGTTCTTTACTTTTTACTTTTGGAAATTTAAATTTTTTTTAAATTTAAAAACGTTACAGAGAAGCGTTTTTTTTAAGTTATTTATCTGCAATAAACATTTAATTTTATTATTATTTATATAGTGTACATGCTCAGTCTTTTTTCCTCCATGCCACCATAAAAACCCCCATAATGGTTTTTTGGGGTTACCGTTTGAGAATTCCTCCCAATTCCTCTCACACATCGCTTTATATTCTTAAAAGAATATGCCACAAAATGCCTTCTACTTCCTCATGTTAGACTGTTTCTCAAAAATGAAGACATACTAAAAAATATTAAACCACATTATGTTTATTGTGTGTTTACCATCTGTCAACAAACTGTATCCAAATTACAACTCAAATTATTTTGAAGGAATGTTTTAGGTACACTAAAAATAGTGAAATGTTTTTTTAATGCATTGATTTTATTTAGAATAAATAAATTTATTTTCATGTGGTGGAATATTCACCAATTGCTTACAGCCAAGTTCTCTTTATTGTAGAATCTTTGATCATTTATTTTAACTCATAATAAATAATTAATGTTATAATGTATTGTAGAAATTCCAGAATATGTTTCTTTTATAATAAGTTGGGATTTGCTAAAAGTTGAATAATACAATTTTCTACACTTTTAATTTGAAAACAATGATACACATTAAGTAAATTAAACTGAACTTTTAGTATTATTTTCACAAAGCATATGCTCATTGCATAATTAATGAAGGTGGTATAATATACCTGAATTCTGTACCATACAGACAAAGTGAATGCCAGTTTGAGAGCTAAAGGGTGAAAATTGCTGTTTAATGTACTTAAATTAATATTTAATAAAATATCCCCTATGACATTGGGTTATTGATATTTTATGGTTGATGTAAATAGTTTGCATATTGTTAATGAATAAGTTTGATTGGGGGAGTGTATGTGTTATGTAAATATCAGCGTGTTCTTGTGTATAAGTGTGTACATTCTGTATATCACTGGCAATGTATGTATAATGGTATAAGTTGCTAGGTGCGCTTAAGTCTGAATACAAAATTATATTTATTGCAAAGTGATTAATTATTTTTTACGCATTAAAGCAATTCAAGAAATATTCTAAGCTTTTTGATAAATATAGTTTTGTGAACTGATGTGAGAACACAACTACTAACATAGGTGGTTATAGCAACATTGTCATACCATATGTAGCTTCTACTTGAGTAAACCTGTATCGGCTGCTCCAATAGTCTTTCACTTGTATGTATATTACTAGTCCTTCAACTCTAATCAAAATAATTCATAGTGTATTACACACTTGTTACGTAGAAGATGATGTGATGTTTTACTCAAAAAAGTAATGAATCACAATTTTTTCATTTTTCTGTAATAATGCACAGTTAGAAAATCACAAAATGGAGTGTATATTCAAAATAGAAATAACTAATTATAGATTGAATTCTGATATTTGTTATGATTTAGTTTGTTTTAACTAAGTGTATCAAACAAAAGCAAGGATCACTTACTTTGATGATTGTATAACCCATTCACTCACTTAGATGGAGTTTTTCTGCGGCTCTCAGAACAAACCCCACAATACTTCAGAGGAACATTTCCACCTCCTTAACAGTTTGCTTTAAACTCAACAGAGGTGAGCACTAATCATGCAATGTTTCATTACTAGGGTTTGTTGTCTGTGCAGAACAATATTTTCATTTTGTTAGTTGGTTAATCTGACAGACAAAAATAAAAGATGATTTACTCCTTATGATACATTTTTGTTTTTAGTGTCAGTAAACATGCCTGGTCATAGGTTACATTAAATTGAAGTAGATCGTTTCAAAAACATTCTAATTATTTTGATGATGATTTTAGTATCATGATGTTAAATTGTAGGAGGAATGTGATTGTGTAACACATGAACAACTGAATCATTATGAATCAAAAGAGGCCACTTCTGACATTAGGCCGACAACTGCAAGTATAATCGGTGATGCAATCACAAGTTATGATAAATGGTGATTCAGATTTCTTAATAATTAGATTATTAAACTGTACTACAATGGTAAGTAAACTGATGAGGAATAAATATCTTTACCGAATTGGAGTGAAAAACAATGATTTATTAAAAGATGTTAAAGCTGGCTGTCTATACACATTGATAATTGGATATTAGGTGAAAAAAATTAATTTCCTGAGGTTTACAGAGTGTTAAAATTAGTGAGTGAATGGATTGGTTAAGTCCAAAAAAGTTCCTATTGGTTAATTATTACAATACAATTCTAAAAAGCCAAACAAATTCTTCTTGGATCCGATTTTGTATTGAAGCTTAGTATAAATTATTTTATAGTTCACGTATCTTCTTCCATTTGGTTTTTTTATATACATGTTTGTTTAACTCTCCATAAACACTAAAAAGATCAGTTTCAGGGAAGAAGTTTAATGCATACCGTACGTTATTTGCTGGGAATAGGTAATGTTGCTGTACATCTAAACGCTAATTGTACATATAAAACAAACCTAGAGCTGTTAATTAGTAATTTATTTACAAGCAAGGTAGGCATGACATGAATTAATTATTTTATAAACTGTGAAAACCAATTTTAACAAATAATGATTAAAATATTTTTGAAAGTAAGTCATCCATATCCAAATTTTATTTTAAGCACCTAAGTAATCTAAGCAACCAACTGGTTGACAGTATTTATAATAAGAATGGAATATTCATCTAATACACGATTTTAGACTTTTTATGCTCGGCTTTAGTTGTATGGTAAAACACCAATTATTGAATGTTGCAATTATTCAATATTTGAAAGCATTGTAACTAAATATTTGTATGTGATTTACTTTGAAGTAATTACTTACTATTTTGATACTCAAAAGAAATGTTGGTCTTTTAAAATATTTGATTTCATACAAAATTAAATCACTCAACACACAATTAAACAATAATAATGAAAAATAAAGAAAAAAACGTATTATTCAAAGAAGTATTCTGTGGATGTTATTATTGAACAAGTACAAATTACAAATGTAATAATTTTAAAAAATTTCAGTTTTATACTGTTTATTTTCAAATTTAGTGTTTACAGACATTATGATAACACTTATAACATTACAGTTTAAATAAAACTAGTTTAATAGGATTTCCAAATTTAGCAAAACAAATTTCATATTGCTATAAAACATTCTTTGTCATCCAAAGACCTGCAGCTTTTTATATCAAACATGTTAAGTGATGACAATTGTTTATATTACACCAGGTTTTATATTCAGATTCATTAAAATAATAAAGATTAAATATTATTAACAAGTACAAGTTATACAGAGTTGTCAAAATTTCCAGGTTGGCTGTAACAATGAACCTATAGAAATGATGCGATAAACATTAACAAAGTACCTAAACATTAACCTTAATTATTGATTATGATAAAGTTAAAAAAAAAAACAGACAAATGTCACCTGTTTGTGACAGCTGTTTTACACTGTGGCCAAGCCTTATAATACTAATACCAATCCAGCAATACTAATACTAGAATCAATGTTGCCTACTTGTAATATAATATTTTTGTTTTTAAAGTGGTTGATATTTTTGTCAACCACATCCTGGTGATTTTTGGCACAATTGTTGCATTTCGTCTAAGCAAATATATATAGCTTTGGTCTATATGTGGTATGTCACTTATATTTTGTATACCAGTATGTCATATTGGTATACAATATTATTTTATACTGTAGATTAGCAATTTACAACTCTATTGACTTTGTGTGTATTATGTACCTTACCTTAGTTGATGCAGCATGTTTGTTATGAAGCTAACCTTAAAAATTCTTTATTGTGGTTGTATTGAATTGGACATACCTATCACTTGTTTATTTTTAAGTAAACATATAAACAAAAATTTAGTATGTCAGTAAAATTAAGCTAGTGTGGCAAGAGTTCACAATACAGATACAATGGGGTTTTAATAATGAGTATGTGACACAAATATATGAGTGAGTCACATATGTGGCTCTTAGTAATAACACTTTAAAAGCACTGTTGATTCTTATGGAAATTATCAAATATTGCATAAATTAATTTATTATATCTTTAATCAGAAAAGTACTGGAATATAAAGCAAGCTAAAATGGGTAGCCCTTACTATAATGGAAATGAACAGAAAGTTTTTTGATTTTGAATATTAGTCATGTATAGCTTAACACAAAATAGAGCAGGGCATCATGTTTAAGAAAAATACTTTTAAGAAAATGTTGCTAGAGATACATTTGTATTGAGTCACATTTTTGTTCAGTCATTAAAATTATGTTTGTCTTACATACTTGTTTTTTGTTCAGGATTTTTAATACGATATACAACTTTATTTGAGTTTAATTCATGATTGTCCATCATTCCTCATGGTCCATCCTCATTAAGAAGGTAAAGAATTTATTGTAAGGACATGGAATTTATTGTAGATAATACTATTTAGATGTAAAGAGTATTATTTTATAGCATTAACTGTTTTACATACGTGTTTACCATACTTTAAATTACAAACAAATGTTTTTGTAAAACTTTTATCTCCGTTGTGTGTTATTTTTTAGCTTTATGAGCTAAACAACTGTTTTGGAAGTGGATGGCTTACATTTGGTAGTTTATTCATTGTTTGTTGTGAAGCACCAATTACATTGGAACATATTGTGCCTAAGGAATTGTAATATTTTGATAACTTAAAAACCGTTCATAAGAAGCAGGAAGTAGAGCTACTTAGTGTAAGGCAAGCCATCACAATTCCTATATAAATGTACAACTAAATATTGCCTTTACTTAAATAGACAGTGATTTTAATTTTAGACTTGTTCGATTTGTCATATTTGTAAGAAACTCATTTTGCACATCCATTGTAAGCACATTAATTGATTTTTTAAACTATAAAATAAACTAATTAATCAAGATAATGTGTTATTAATCTTTTCCTTTGACATACCTAATTTTGCTTCTGTTTATAAACAAAACAAACAAGTGGAGTGGGGAGCTGTAGGATTGTTGGTGGTGGAGATGATATAATGAAGTACAGGGGGTTGTATATAAGTGAATAAAACCTCGCCTTCAGAGATAACAATCATTATAGTAACACTCTTATGAACTGACACTTAATTCTCTGTGACGAATCACTGACTGACTGATTCACAACACACTGACTGAAAAGACATAGTGTCCTTAACCCTGAACACTTCCTTTATGACAACGCAAAGTTCCCAAATAATTTTTGTGATAAAAATACATCCCTTTAACTGAACCACCGAAAATTAAGAATGATTAATTCCACAAAGTAAGGATGATTACCATGAATGTTGATGACCTTTTTTTTTTTTTTTTCTTCCTTGGGGCGGCCTACTGCCATGCACTTAAGCCTCAAGGGCCTTTTGCGCACCCCGAAAACACCATGAGGACTACCAGTCTACAACTTCAGCAGTTCAACAAACCGCCGAAAACAACCTATCAAGTCCTCCTGGGAAAACTCGCCACCCCTGTTCAAGCTACCAAAGATGGCATACCGCTCTCTTGCTATTGCTGGGCAATCAAAGAGCAGGTGCTCAGCAGTCTCCTCCTGCTCATTACACCTTCCACAGAGCGGATCCTCCTGAAGGATACCAACTCTGTGTAGATGCTTCTTCAGGTGACCATGCCCCGTAATGAGACCAATGACCTTGGAAGACATTGATCTGTTTAATGAGAGAAGGTCCGAGGCCACCTTGGAGGAAGGTGACTGTAATACCATTCTACTCACTCTCAAACCCGGATGCAACCTCCACCTTCTCCCATGCTCCGCGCGAATCCATTTCGAGACAACCCTAGAGGATTCACACCTTGGAACACCGCAGAATGGTTGAGGGCCCGTCATAATTGTTGCTGAGCCCTGGTTGGCCAGGGCATCAGCTCTTTCGTTCCCAGAAATCCCCTCATGACCAGGAACCCAACAAACGGTTACATTGTTGATTCTGGCAAGGGAGGAAACGGTCTGATAGCAATCCCAAACCAGTTTGGATTTGATTGCGCAAGAATCCAGCGCCATCAGCGCTGCCTGACCGTCCGTGAAAATGTTAATCGTCTTGCCCCTATATCGCAGACGAAGATTCTCACGAGCACATTCCATAATGGCTGCGACCTCCGCTTGAAAGACTGTCGGATACGGACCCATAGGAACCACCAGCTCCCTACATGGTCTCACTCCCAGAATTCCAGCACCTGTGCCGCTTTTTGTTTTAGAGCCGTCTGTGTACCATTCGAGCTCCGCTGGTGGAAGAGGTTGCTTCCCCTCTGACCAATCATCCCTTGAGGGCAAAATAATCCTAAAGGGTTTGTCAAAGGAAAACTTTTGTGGCATCTGATCAGAGATCATATGCAAAACATCCTCCTGTATCAGAGTGCTAATTCTGCAGTGCCCACCGCTGCAGCCCGACCAGAATCCCGTCTGCTGAAGACAGTAGGCACTCTTCCTGGCCATAGCTCGAATGACAATGTCCAGGGGGGCGAGATTAAGACAACAGTCCAGAGCCGCGCCTGGCGCACTAGGAAAGGCCCCTGTGATAGCGAGGCAGGCCATCCTTTGGATACCTGCCAGACGTGCTACCACCGTTTTGGCTTCCATTTTTGGCCACCATACGACAGCTCCGTACATTAGTGCAGGTCTGACCACGGAAACATAAAGCCAGTACAAGAGCCTCGGCTTCAGTCCCCAGGGCCCACCTATCACACGTCTGCATTGCATTAGAGACCACTTACCCCTGGCAATGACCCTTTCTAGATGAGGTCCCCAGTTTAGAACCCTATCTAGGATCACGCCCAGGTACTTGACCTCAGGCTTCAGCTCAACGGGTGAGCCTTTAAATAGAAAAGGACCAATGCCCTCCATCTGTCGCCTCCTGGTAAAGGCAACCACGGCAGCCTTGGTGGGGTTGACGGTGAGGCCAACCTTATCACACCAGTTTCCCACCATGTTCAGAGCAGCATTGGTCAATTCCGTGATTGTTGTGTTGAACTTGCCACTCACAAGAATCACAATATCATCTGCGTACCCTTGTGCAAAGACACCGCTGCTATTCAAAGAATTCAGCAGGTCATCCACAACCAGGTTCCACAGAAGAGGAGAGAGAACGCCGCCCTGCGGACAGCCCCTCGTAGCCTTTGCACTAACACTTGCTCCCATGAGGGTTGAAACAACAACCCTGTCCGTGAGCAAGGCCCCTATCCAGTCACACACCTGACCATCAACGCCACGTCCCGAGACCGCATTGATAATCGCCTGAGTGGCTGTATTATCAAAGGCACCTTCAATGTCTAAAAAGACTCCTATGGCTACCTCTTTTGCCGCCAGCGTCCTCTCAATCCTGCATACCAATTGATGCAGGGCCGAGTCGCATGACTTTCCTGGAGTGTAGGCATGCTGGTTAGGATGCAAAGGTCGCTCCAGAAGAGCTCCCTCCCAAACAAACCTGGCAACCATTTTCTCCATGGTTTTGAGAAGGAAGGAGGACAGGCATATCGGCCTGAAAGACTTCGGCCGATCCATGCCCGCCCTCCCCTGCTTCGGTATGAACACCACTCTGGACACTCTCCAGGGTAGTGGGATGTACCTGAGAGCCACGGAGGCTCTGAACAGTCTGCACAGCTGTGGAAGGAGAATGTCCAATCCCCGCTGCAAGCAAACCGGTCTCACCCCGTCGCCCCCAGGAGCCTTGTAAGGACTGAATGTGTTAATAGCCCACTCAATCCTACTGAAGGTAACAATACGACCTTGATGACCTTGAAATGATGCTACCACCAATCTTGACCACGGACCCAACTAAAACAACCCTAAACTAATTACTTTAAGCTGAGGCATTAATTAATAAAATAAAAACTGTTGCATCAGAAGGGTTAAGCACGTGCAACTTTTTTTTCTCTTAGGAAAAGAAGCATATAAATTGCACTTAGTCCTGTAAGAACCTTTGCGCTGCTTCCGGAGTGACAGGTTATTCAGGATGGGTAACATAACGGACTAGGGGCCGCCTCCTATCGAGATCTATGAGGAAGAATTAGGGCACTACATCTCAAAGTCATGTCTCTCCGGAAGAAGGGGAGGCCAGCTCTGAACCAGCCTCTCCAGTCAAAGTAGACGGGGTGGCACACCCTTATTGAGGCTAGCAAGAACCTTTGAGGTTAGGGAACAAACTCCATCAACTCCAACAGTCATCTCCAGCAGTGGGCTAGACCTATCGAACTGCCCATAAACCCCAGAATCTCAGCATTTGCGGTTAGTGATGTGCCGCTCCTGGACATCCATAAGGTTGCCCAGATTGAAGTGACACATCAGTTTTTGCTGTGCCCAGTGGTGGGTTCAACTGGTAGGTATAAACCAGCCAGTAGTGATCCCTGCTGGGTGGCAAATACTGGCTTAAATCATCAAACACAAAAAGGTAAGAACTGAATTAATCTTATCAGTTGCTGTATAATATTAATATTGATAAGAAGTTCATGGCTTAAAAACTAATTATTATAGAAAGCAAAATTAATACTTCGGAAACACCTTGTGGGAATTTGCCTATGTGACTGAGGCAGACCAATTTGTCTGATGGATACAACTGGTACTCAGCATTGGTGGGCTCTAGAAAAGATTGTGGCTGTGCCCCGCCACCTGTTGACATGGTCCCTTCAAATAGACGTGTGGTGGCACCTGGTCCGGGCCCCAGTAAAATTTTCCGAAAAAACCGAGTGCGGTTCTAGATACCACCACACTTGTACCGAAAGTGAATGTTAATTCTGTCACATATAAACAAAATCAGAGGTATTCAGTTAAGATCACTATATCCTGGAACAATGTAGAGAGATATAAAAGTGGCCCAGTCTGAATAAGTCGAATATACACAGCAGTACAAGCAAGTCCATGCTAAGGTTACCCCAATGATTGTGCAATATTTCATTGCCAAATTATCAAAACCCAAATACATATTCACTAGACTCACTGCACAGTTTAGTTATACTGTATTGTGACATATTTAGATCTACTAATAAATAAAAGACTAATAAGGTTAGAAATAGACATGAAATTGTATAAAATTAAAATTAGAATTTAAATCCAAGAATAAAATTAACAGACTCGAGTAGTTTGTTACCTAATTGGAGATGATCAGATTGTTACAATTAATGACATGATCAATAAAATAAATTAGAGTTAATGTGTGTTACATCGGCAGAGAAAGATTGGGTTTGTCCAAAGAGTATGTGCAGTGGTTTTATTCTTTTAACCAACACAAGAAACACGCAAAGAAGAGATTAGTTAGTGGCTCCTGAAGTCACCTTAAGCAGAGAAAAATGTAGTTTCTTACAGAAAGTGACATTTTATCCATCCATCATTGTATTCTTAAACCAACAATGGGGAAGTATTGTTTGTTGAAACTTGAAAATGTCACATTACAAGAGTTTTAGTGAAACATTATACAATTACAGGTAGCTTATTACACCTGTACAGTATATGTACAGTGGACAGATCCATACAAATACAGAGGATTCTGCAAGTTGTTCACATGATTACAATTTCAGTCAAGAAGTAGTGTGAACAAAACAGTATAATAAAAATGCAACTGTGTCTACACCCTCCACTCTTAACACAATATTTCTGTGCTGCTAGCTATTTCAATTATTACATCAGTTACAGAAACATCTGGTAAACGATTTATCCTTGACTTATAATCCTGTAAATCCTAATGAATGTTTCAATTCGTCTTGTTTGTCTTGGATACTTTAAAAATAGTTATTTGTCAAAAATTTTAATTTACGTTAAATTTTTTTTACCTTTTAATTTGATTTTTAAATTCCAAATGTTGTGTCCATTATTATGAAGAAATGAAGTATCATGTGAAATTTCAAGTTTACACATGAAAGTTTTCTTGACAAATCTTGCTATATGATACAGATAGGCTTTTGTTCATTTAATTTGGTTTCATATAAGTTTTTCAATCATAAAAGTTTACACACCAAGTCACTATAAAATGTTGCTGTATGCATCAGAACATTTAGCCTACATTTGTTGAAATACCATATGTTTGAATTTTTTATGGGTGTATTGAGTTTGTTTACAGTTTTTTTTATTCTACTATTTTCTCATTTCCATCATGATTATCCATAAAACCAATGGAAAAATATTAGCTAACTATCAGCCAAATCCTTTGAAGTGACATGTACCATCATCAAATTCAGTGTTCCTCATACATAAATGATTCACAATTTCAAATCTATAGGTCAGACCGTTTTTGAGATATCATGTGGACAGATAGACAGAAATAATATATATTTTAAATTGTTTTCTCTTAATTTAAAATACAAAATTAAATTACATTTTATAGTTATTTTTTATCTATTAGATCTTTAACAAACTAATTAGGCCCTACTAACATCATTCAATCTGTATCCTTCCTTTTCTTGTAAACAACCAATTTTTAAACCTCATTGAAATGTATTAGTACCTTCAATAGAGATAATTAACAAATTGCTTGAATTGGTTATACTTAACCTTTTACGGATATCTGTCATTTCAAAATAAAATCAGACTACAACATAATCTGAAAAATCTCCAGTACTAGTCACAGACGTCAAGACAAGACGTGTAGAAGCATGCAATGTTAGTTTTTGTTCGAATGTGTGTCAGCCACAGCGCATCAGCACTGCTGTCAGCAACAAGCATGGCCGTTCGATGGATACTATTCTCGCATCAAAAAGGATAGATAACCTAGTTTGAACTAGTTCAGCGAAAACTACAGTAGTTAAATTAAAATTTTGCTTGTTAAATTTTGCTTCTAGACTTAAATCATATTTTTTACAAACATTAAAATATAAGATTTAATGTTGGTAAGAACGATAAATGGTACCTCTTTTGGTGCTTTTTAACCAAATTATAATTTTCAACATTCATAACCAGGAAAATTTGTAATCATATTAAGACCAAAATCTTATACAAGATATGTACAAGAGTACCAACTTTGAGTATGTAGTTTTAGAACTTTGTAATTATATGGATACAAGTTTTCGAGCCAGTTGTAAACCATTTTAACTTTCATTCTCAACCGGGTCGGCATTTTTGTTTTAAAGGCAATTTATTTTTATAAACACTATTAAAACTATTGTTATAACATCACTTTAACTTAGCCTAACAGATTTTGTTGATTTTTCCGCGGCTGGCGCATGCTCGTTGGACCGTCAGACCGTGGAGGGCGATGTTGTGACGATCATGCGCGGTCCAATCGCGCCCCTAAGGAGAAGTAATAAATTAAACATTGTTTTAATATATTAGACCATATCCAATTAGCTTTTCCATATGAGCTCTGGGCCCCCAATGGCAGGTTTAACATCGAAAAGTAATAACTTTCATAAGTGCAGTTTAGTGGGAAAGCGCCAAAACCGGTAACTTTTTTATTCTTACAGACAAAAATCTTGGTTGTAAATAATTTGCATTATACGTCTAGATGCAGAAATAAACAAGCTTAAGTTTTATGTAACTCCCACAATTTTAGCTCTATTAGTTAGTTTGTGATTAACGAACAAACTCGGGTATCTATTACTTTAAGATCCGAGAGTAGGCAAGCGTCTTCCAACCACACAGTTTGTCGACCCGCGGCGCCGCATGGTGTCTAATACATCATATACATGAAATTAAATGTGATGACAAAATGTATAATCTTATAGTATCAATGAAAAATAACATTTTAACGCTATAAACTGATTTTCAAAATGCGATTTACTTTTATCACGGTTAGTTCTTTATCGCGCTCGTCGCGATTTTGCTAGAGCATTTCTCAAGAGCGTCGCATTTTCTAGGCTCGTTTCGCAAAATGCGACAAATCCGGTCGCAGCTTAAATCCTGGCTGGCCCAAAATATGCCCTTAAAATTTCAAAGTTAACTAGAACAAAGGTCCCATTTTCCCATTGGTACTCACTCCCACATACATCCAAATTTCATACATACTTGTAGCATAATGAAAAGTTCCCTAAATTCTGAATTTGTCAAGTGAGTTAGTCAGAGCATTCAAGTTTTTTTAACTTTATAATAAAATAATACAGTCTAAAAACTGATATGTACATTAAGTTGCTCTTATTTTATGATTTTATATTAGTTTACTACTTTCACTTGGAGTTAATATATTACACTAAAAAGTAAGAAAATTAAGTTATCGTTTCAAGAATGATGCCACCACTCTATTTTACCACCCCTTGCAGAACAACTTTTGCTGCTCACTCAATCTGTAAGCATCAATTTCTGCCTCTTTAATGTTTGGACTGTTGTGACCCATCAGTTTTGACAAACACATTTTGTTACTTTAAAGTTTATTATTAATGTTAGATGATTTGAAAGAACGACAGGATTGTGGAAATTTGCCCATCGTTATGTGTTACAACAGAACCAGTGTAGCTCTGAGAAATATTTGTCCTCTATTTAAGGTGTAAAATCTTATAGCAAAAAGTTAACCATGAGTAAGAGAACCTATTCAAGACATGGCGATGAAACTCATCATGAAATAAAATGAAGCTAACAAGAAGAGAATTTTTGTTGGAATGATTGGAGTGCTTGTGATGGTGGAGGGGAAGACAGGCACCACTCTACTGTATTGCTTCACATGTCGCTAACTACAACACTACAACACTGCAGTCTTGTCTTGGCGACCTTCCCAAGAAATCGACCAGTTCAGATTAATAAATTATAATGATGCTAGGTTTTATATTTTATAGATTGAATAGAATGGCGAGCACATGAAATGTTTTATATTCAAAATTAGTTTTTACAATTTTTAAAGTTCAAAATACAGTAATTTCGTTATTATTTTGCAAGCTATTATTACTGTTTCCATATATTTTTACCACCTCCTTGTTTATGCTTGCCCCTCTTGTTGCCGCCCTGTGCTCTTGCACAGCATCGACACCTATCCTGTCCGCTCTGTCAACTTTTCTTACATTTAAGATTCAAAGTTATTTGCTAATTTCATTGTAATTTTCTTCTTGAAACATACTTAAATCAACTTGCTCCACCGTGCTTTGGAATCGTGTCTAAAACACCATAGCGTACTCAATTGTGGATCTAATGAGACAATGAGAACACACCTTCATCTAGATTACTCTGTGAAACCAGGCAGAGCTCTCTTTGTGGTCTATGTGTCAATCTCTGATGTCGAAACAATTCAAAGAGTACATTTTGAACGTCTTCATCACCGAATTTTTTGAGTCTATTCATACAAATGGGTGCTCGAGATTCCAGGAGTCAAATCTGTGACAGTGTCAGATGCTGCACTGAATGGAAGTTTGAAATGGAGTAAAATTCAACAATTCACACATTCTGAATATTAATATTGTGCGTTACATTTTTCATATCAAAAGGAAACCGAGGTAAACTACTTTATCTATTGTGAAATCGAGCTACATTTGTATATCGTTCACGCCATAAATTAATACTTAACCAAAAATTGAGATAATACTTGAGAACGCTGAGTGAGTATTCTCGAGTCCCGTTAACCATGAACAAACAGGAGAGGAACAGTTAGTTTCTAACGGTCACAAACAAAGGTACAGCTTTATCATCGACCAATATAGTGACTGTGGGTCATTGTGGCGCGCGGAAATGGCGGCAATATTCGCTCGCCACAGAGATGGGATCGGCCAGCGCGTCAGCTCGGGGTCCTCGATCACCGAGGCCGTCGCCCAAGGTCCGTCCCATCACCTTGAAACGCAGACACGCTGCGCGCACAACCATTGGCAGAATTAATGGATCGTTAATGAGTGAATCGAGAACAAAGGTGTCACCTTGAGACCAGCATGCAACGCGGCACGGCGGGCGACGCGACGCGACGGTGAGTCAACGTACGCTACGCCTGACCCTACATCAGACGCAGCATCCCTTCGCAGTTCCGCTCCTGCCCGCGACAGTCAAACTATATTAACTGTTCTATAACTAATAAAAAGTACTACTACCCTCATTACTGAACATTACTACTCGCATATATTGTACCTAATTTATTATTAATACCATATTAATAATATTCCCTGTTTCCGTTATATATAATAATTCCATATATAGGCCATCGATGAATAACTTTCATGCTCGACACTTAGTAATTTGACCCTTGTTACAACCATACATATTGTGAATATGGTAACGAAATTTTCAATCACTCCTTGAATCCTGACATACACTGGGTGTCGATAAACATTCTCAAGAGTAACTTTACCGTGATAGTTGAGCCCTTAGATATATTGTTCAATCACTGTATGAGAAATAGGTATCCCCCAATATCCTTAAACTGGCTGGGATAGTTTCGATCTTTAAGGGGGGGGGGGTGATCCTGATATTCTGATTAGTTATAGGCATATTTCGATTCTACCATTTTTGATTAAAATCGTGAATGCAATCATGAAGAGAAATCTTATCAAGTTTTTTGGGATTGGGAACTACTCTTGAGCGCATAGCATTGGTTCAGGAAAGGTCACTCAACCGCCACAGCTGACTGAAACGGTTCTCGAGACTTTTGAAGGAAAGCACTCAGTCGCTTTGATCGTATGTGACTTAAGCTTTGTATGTGGTCTCTCATTATGTTTTGCTGAAGAAACTTCAACATCACGGAAGAGATGGATTTGCGTCAAGAACTTCCGGGGCCTACCTTTCTACCAGATCCCAGATTGTATCTGTGGCTGGTGCTTCTTCTGAATCCAGAGTATTATGCTATAGTGTCACGCAGGGATTTGTCTTACAATACCCATTCTTTTTTTATGGTCGTGAATGACCTAAACCATGATGAAGGCTCGCTCCTGTTTCCTGGAGAAACGACCCTGACTGTAAGAGATGCGAACCCGCGATTAGCATTGGACGTGGTGGTTGAATTGTTAAAAAGAGCTAAGGGATGGTTTTGTAGAAATAAGGTGTAGAAATAAGAACATTCTTTCAAGAGGCCCTGTTACGCGGTCGATTTTACTTCTGCAGAAAAGGGTTCTTAAATTTAATCGCTGGCTGTGGACCTAGTGAACATTGGCTTCCCAAGAAGTGGGATTAGAACCATCCCACATCAGTGTGGTTGTGAGTGGGTTTACTTTCTACGACCATTTTATATTTGACAATGTGTTTTATATCAAGAGCAATAGGGATATGTTCTCTATAATAGTTGCAATACACGAGAGGGTCTTAAGAGGTGGGAACAACCTTGAGAGAGATAGGTAGACTGCGAAAGACAGGAGAGAGTTTCCCTTCTCATGCTACCAAAATGTACAACTGCCTGCCGTATTGTTTGAATTGGGAAATATTCTGTAGCACAGTAAAGAAATAGTTAGCTGATAAGCCTTTTTATTAAATCTTATTGAATTTTATGCTTGTGATAAAACTAAATTTTAAATCCCTCCGCCGCGCCGCCCTATGCTCATTTAGTGATAGTAGTTAAATATTGTAAACGTGTTGTATAGTTTAACGCTGCCAATCCACGTTTGTGGTCAAAGTCGAAGAGGGGGTAATAAGACGAGCAATATGTTCCAAGAAAAGTAAAACAGTGGTTACTGCATTTAAGAACTATGTAGATTTTGTTTTTATTTAAATTAACACAAATGTAAAGTTGCCTGCAAACTCAAAAAAGTAACCCAAGGACACCAATCATGGTGGTCACATTTATCACGTTGGTAAATTTCTTTATTCATAGCTGCTTTCCAGCCATTTACGTCCCTCTCATTTAAAAAAAAATATAAATTATCATAACTCCAGTGTCTTGGAAACCTGTGCAATCCAACTTTCATAACTTGGTCGTTTCGGGAGTTAAACTTATATTCTTATACTCAGGAAAATTGCTTCTATTTTTCCAAACTTCAGATCCCTAGGTGGTAAGATTATAAAACGCTCAGCCCACTTGCTGTTCCGCATATACTAGAGAGTCCTAATATGGTATTACTAAAAGTTGTTACTGTAAAACCTTGTTCCTAGAAAAATGCCTTTCGAACAATTCAAAATCATAATCATTAATAGATTCCAGATTGGTCGTAATAATTATAACATTTTAAAGCTAACTGTTTTTTTGTTTACAGTATATGCACACAAACTTCTCAAACCGAGTTCAATTAGACTAATATTTTATTTTTGCACTTTTTTACTAGGTCTTGGTATATCAACAGATAATAAAGATCTAAGACTTCTAGGTACAACGATTGTACACTTGCTTCAAGATGTTTTTCAATTTGTACTTATCAAACGATTTTGAACAGTTTTTGTGGAACCTAAAATGACATGAGCTATAAAGGTGTGGCTGTTTCTCATGGCTCATGTGTACAGTAATGACATTTTTTCAAATGTTCTGTGCTTGGTCTTCAGGATATTTTTGCGTTTTAGTCCTCTAAAGTTTTTCTGGTCGGACGGGGATGACTGGAAGTTTTGCCGTAAACAGATGTAGAATATACTAAATTAGTCTATATAGTTGCACACTGTTAATAATAAACATATTTTACGAGTACTTCATTTTGTCTGTTACTTTTTACAAAACAATTTATATCCTACCAAGGGATTTATGTTCAGCATCTTTTACTCTTGTTCTCTGTTAAACATAGCCATTAGTACAGGTTTTGTATAATGATGAAGTAACAAAATGACTCAAGGTAAACCTCGTATCATTGAACATTATTTGAAATAAATTAATATAAAACCTATTTTAGTATTTATTTGTTTCCAACAGAAGAACTAACCAATAATAAATTAACAAACAATAGACTATTGTTTAATCACGCAAACTGTATAAACAGACAAAAAACCAGCTACGATATAAAGTCTACATCTTCCAAATTATCAATCCAACAAAAAATACTTGACAAGAAGGTAGAATAATTAATTACAGAACATCAGTAACATTACGAAAAGAGGAAAGTAATTGGCACAAATACACTCTAAATACTTATATGAGTGGTACAGTGATGAACTCTACAGTATATTATAGCCTATAATTAACTTAATAGCAGTATATTACAAATATTAATAAGATAAATAAGCATTCATTTTTCGTATAGCTTTAAGAATACAACAGTTCTACAATCTGCGTGAAGACGAAATATAGAGTTTAAAGAAGGATTGAACGGCGCTGACCGCAAAATAGGTACAAAAGACGTAGAACAGTTTGCCTCACGTCTTGAAGTACAGGCGCAGTTTCTTCGCTGTCACATGTTACCTTTACTTAGTAGGTAATTAACTATAAATTAAAAACCATAGTTCAGCGCGTTGCAAAATAAACCTCAATTACTTTGTTATTCATATTTTTGTTGAGTGTCCCTAGATGGTAGTAAAAAAAGATATACGAGTACATAAATAACTAAAAAAAATAAATGTATTCAAAATCAATAGCCTAAAAAACATTGGAGTAAATTATTTATCACATTATTTTATTTTAAGTTTAAAAGAACTGAAGCTTAAACGTAAAGCTCCAAAACATAACTCTGGATGGATCTTCTAATCTTATGATATATTATACAAGAAAGTGAATACAAAACAGTTACAAATAGTGGATCCTTTTTATAGAGATGTATATAATAAGCTCCAAAATAAGTAAGCAAATAAATTAATTGTAGGCATTTTATTCATAAGATTATTAAAGTCCAATGAATTCTTAATATCAGTAGTAAAAATAAATTTAATGCAACTCTGCAATACTATAAAACTTTTCATATCGTTAAAATAACAAATAGTATTAACAATATGTACATACATTACATGAACTTTAATGAAACGTATTTCGTAAAAATTATCTATTAGCAAAGTGTTACCGTAGAATTCCCATCGTTAAGAGAACATTTGAACTTAGCTTTTCGGGAACTAGTATCTGGTGTCTTCTTCAGCTGTAAAACCTCAAAACCATAAGATTAAGCATGCATAAAACTTAAATAATTATAATTCATGGAACTGAACCCGCCACAAAAAGCAGAACAATTCGTAATATTCATCCAAAATCCAACATCAAGAAAAAAAACAAGAAACTTCTTATAACGCAATAATATGTTTAATACAAATATATTATAAAGTGTATTTTATAAAAAAACATTTGTATATGTGTTCAAATTGAATTGTTTTTTTATAGCAGTATTATTATAAAGATCATCCTCAGTACACAAAAATAATCATTTGTCCTGTTTTCTTTAGAGAGAAGCCAATCTCCTTCATATCCTTTTTACTCCCTTCCCTATTTGACCCAGGTATTGCAAGGATGTTAAAAACAGAATAAGAAGGGGAGTAAATACATTTTACTTATATCGAGAACATCTTTGTTCGTCTTTGACGATGAGATGACTGTAAAGGGAACAGAATTATTTTCGGACATTTGCAATCATTCATAGGTACAATAAATCAATAACATTACGGTTCTTAATTATATAAAATATACACAAAACATTGTAATAAATCGTAAAATTAATAAAAATGTTGAAAATAGCGTACAAGTTAAAAAATATATGTAATAAATAAATGGATTCATGAATTATAAATGCTGCTTTTGTACCATTGAGAAGTAAAAGTAACAAAGTTAAAAAATTCAAAATTGTCTGTGAATAAACATATATTGCATTTAATTGAGATTAAACGGGCTCAGCTTGTACTTGGTGTGAGTAATAATTTTAAAAGAAGTATTCATTTCAAATCATAAATTGGTGAGAATGTGTACCTACTAGTTATGAATTTCTTCTTATACTATCGGTAAATCCATACAGGAAGAATGTGAACAAAATGGAGAGCAAAGTAAATAAAGTAATTGAGAGTAAGGAATTTGAAGGTATTCGGACAAGTGTAGGTTTCATCATAAAGAAAGGACGTAAAAAGAAGAATTAAAATTGGAGGGCACGAGTTACGTACATGAAAGAAAGTACGTTTTATATTTTTATTCAACCAAAGAAAATATAATTAATTAATCGTCAAAATATAGTACTTGGAGAGAGAGTCAATACGCTACAAACGGAATTTGTATTCGATTACACATAATAGTGTATTAATAATTTGAAACTGAGCCTTGATGTCTAACGATTACCTACGGACCCACCAAGGACGAAATTATTGTATACGAGATACTTAAAGATCATAAATAGCACATATTTGCTACGAATACTACTTGTATTAGGCTAAGCATAAAATATAATAATTAATTCAACAATGAATGAAACAATTATACAAACACCTAGGAAGCAATGTAGAATAAACTCTGGTAAACAAAACGTTTAATTTCTGGAGGGTAGCACGTATGTTCACACATAATGTATTTATAACGAGTAGAATTTTTGTTTTCTTCGTTAGGGACCACACCGACCATCTGACTTAGCAAGTTTTAGTGTAAGTTCAGACAATATGCTAGTGAACATTATGATTTCTACGACGAATAAATGTTACATCTTGAACACCTATAATATTCACAATAAAGTCTCATAATCATCTAAAATAAATACAATAAAGGGCCCAATTCCAATAGAACTTTATTTAGACAAATGTAAACAACAAAATAAAACAAACGTTAAAAATTAGTCAAATCATTCGGCCTGTGTGCTGAACTACTACGTATGCTTTGAAGAACAATGAAATGGTCTTTACTTACAGAGGCGGACTAAAGAGTCCTTTCTACCATTCTACCTCAAAACAATATTAAAAAGTTACAACAACGTCTATAATGTTACAGATATCAAAAACATAAATAGATGTAAACAGTATGAAAGTTGTCTTCTTCGTCTTCATTTCACCCTCAACCTAGTGCAGCGTTTGAAATGTAACGCTGTGACTTGACTCCTGGAATCTGGAATCCATATGAAGAGATCCAAACAGTCGGCAACGAAGAAGCTCAAAACTATCTCTTGCATCGTTTCGACATCAGATACACCTAGACTACAACGAATTTCGTCCAGATGAATAGGTATTCTCATTGTTTCATAAGGTCGCAATTGAGTGCATTACTATGTTCTGACACGATCCCAAGTCACGGTGGAACAACCGAGTTTTCTACACATAACGTAGATCAATGGTGGGAAGGGTTAATTTAATTATATTTCAGACGCTTCATAAGTGGAAGGTGAAATGGAACTGGGCCACCATTGCTCTACATTATGTATACATTTAAACGTGGTTAAAGTAATTGAATAAAATACATTACTTGCTCATTTTAATTATTTTACATATCTTTATCTTAACCTCACCATTGCCAATGAGCACCACCGCTTACACCCGCCCACTACGCACAAACCAATCCTTCAAGCCTCACCTCAGAGCCAGCGCAGTTGTGCCTTTTGTGAATTCCGCCTTTAAAATGATTTGTAATAAAAACTTCAACAAATATGAGTGGATTAGCAATGGTAATTAATATATTTCCAAAATCGGGATCCATAACGTATTGATATGCATTCTGACCTCTTTCAGTCATAATAATTCGTCAAACTTTCTAGTTTTTACATGATAGTGATAGATATAAACTAGTAACTCATTGAAAACTGTCTCAATCGTCTTTTAAAAAATCATGGTTTTAATAGAGAAAACACTGTAATGCTGTACGAGCAGCGTGTGGTTGTGCTATGTGTATCGTTCTGTATTTAGTTTTATGTTAAATTATGTAAAATACGTTAATAAATATGACTTCAATCATGCACTTGAACTTGGCATTTACATTTTTATCTCTTATCATTACAAAAGTGGGTAAAAAATCCATTTTTGTCTACTTCTAATAGGTCATTCGGCAAGTTATTACGCAATGTATAACAACAACAACAACACACAAACAACAATAACAATGTGTGTGTGTGTGTGTGTGTGTGTGTGTGTGTGTGTGTGTGTGTGTGTGTGTGTGTGTGTGTGTGTGTGTGTGTGTGTGTTATAACAATTAAAAAACTAAAAGTTTTTTTTTATAAATTACTAGTGCTCGAAGTGCATTCCACTGTTTTACATGCATAGGTGAGGTCTGTCGTCGAATCCATGAGCAGACCTAATATTTCTTCTCCATTAAGCTTAACAATTTAATTTACAATTTGCATCTGCATTTCCTCTCGAGTTGTTGGTCGGTTATATTTATATGAAGTCTTTCTTCCGTCGACAAACTTGAGATCAGGTGACCTAGGAGTCTAAGAGACCGGGCCACTTCTTCCTGCACACCTGTTTGGAATCTGATGGTTCAGGGTTTCTCGAACTCTTCTAGCACAGTGAAGAAACTCAACTTGGAGAATCCACATGGGTGTGGGCTTGTATTGAGTGGCAATAAATATTTTCTTTACACTTTATTCAACAAATGTTTTTATTTGTACGTTTACGTTGCAAAGACCTTTACAATGAACAACATGACCTGTGTTTGCATTTAATATTTTTGGGATTTGAACATAAAACATTCTGTTTTTGGGACACCATGTATTTTTACAGGGTAGAAATTATTTTAAGCTTAACAAAATTCTTTGGGGTCGATTTAGTAGGTAATCCGTTTAAATTAAACCTCTGCAGTTGGATGTTTGGCCGTTAGACACTTGAGACGGATGGTCTGAAACATCCTGTATGGTAGAAAGCTGTTCACAAAGCGTAATAATGACGAATGTAGTTCTGACTATATAACGTAGTATTTCTGGATTTAATTGCGCTTTATGTTGTATCGCGATAACTGGTCGTTGTAATTACGTTGTAACTTGATTAGGACGTGTTACAGATAGCGTTAATGATTGAGGCAGTTTGCATAATGGTTGAGGCGTACCGTTGCAGGCCGTGTGAGTATCTGGTGGTTTGCGTATGAATTATCATGGCAAATATGTGTGTATATGGGAACTATATAGAATTTAACGGAACAAAAGCGGCAAGGGAAGTACGTGAGCGGTGGAGCGTGAAGCAATGTGGCACGCAATAACTAGCCTTCCGCCCGCGCAATGCGGCACCGACTCCCGCCATCCCGCAAGCACGCTCCCGCCCCGCCCGCCCCCGCGCTCACCTCGACCTATGTGAATTCGCGTTTTGGTAAGATAACTCAAAAATGTATATTCCAATCTGGGTACTAATGGATATTCCAAAAGTGAACCGAATATTCAAACATTCAAAGGGTAATAGGTCAGCCAACGACTTCATCAAGTAATAAAACATACTAGCCTGATAAAATTGGTAAAATACAGGTATGAACACTTTTTATGAAAATCATAATATTTGCATACTACTGTTACAAAACTAGTTTTAAAGTATTTGTTTTACTTAATACATTTAAATTTTGATTATTTCAGATGCAGTTCACAATCAGTTGACATATATGTCTTCTAGTAGAACTGAACGTAGTGTCAGTGTTGAAATGTAGTTCTTAAATAGCCAGTACTCGAAATAAAAGTATAAATTGCAAGGATTTAAAATTCTTGTAACAATTTTTATTTGTTGTTAGGAAACTATTTATTTCCCATTTTAACCAAAACCAGTGATTTTTATTGCAACCCGAATTTATACTTGTATATTGTTTACATCTCCTAATTATAGGATTCGTTTCAGATGTTGAGTTTGAGTATTTTCTATTTGAAATATTTAAAAACTTTAATTATTTTTGGGTTTAAGACAAATAAGTGAGGACAAGAATTTATTTTGAAGCACATCTGACAAAATAATGTTGTGTACTCCTTATTTTTGATTATCTAGTAATGCAGCAGTACATTGTGGTATTTTTATCTAGAATATTTTTCGTTATTTTTTAAGAAAAAGGTGTTGATAATTCGATATAAAAGCGTTCTTTTACTAGGGCCACGTCTTCTTACTTGTTTATACATTAGCTGACATATCACTTAAATATTACCACAGACTGATATATGATCTAGATTACCTAGACACATTATTTATGAACTAAATATGCAGTCATATGCAGCTATTCGGTTCACTTTTGGAATATCCATTAGTATTTGCGGCACTTTCATAGACCACGACATGTAACATTAGTACCTGTCTTTAGTCATTCTGTGAACTGAAATGAGAACATCAATTGTGGTTACTCTGATAGGACAGGAGTTGTTGAAGGGAACAGATATGGAAGCATGAATGGAAAAGTCAAAAGCATCCATGGGGTAGTAAAATACTGCTATCTTTATGGGAATAGTTATCACGTGGAAAAGTGAGCACTCCTAGTGACATGGAAATCTATTCATACAGTAAAAAAATGAATGGAAATAATTTGAAACTGAGGAACACTAAAAAGTTTTCTAAACAGAATTACTACTTGTTAGCTTCGGAATTAATCTAAGAATCGCATTTTCAGTTTGAACTTCAAACCACGTATAGACGTTTCATTAACTTTATATTCTGTCACATAATTTTGAAGAGAATGTGGTTTAACGGAGTATATTGCAGTAACAAATATACTTCTAGGAAGTTTGTTCTGTCAGGTTGTCATAACTTAACTATAAGGTTCAGTGTGCACGAATACTACTAACAAATCAACAAAATATGGCGAAGGAAACCCAATTATTACTTAACAACAGAAAAGTTGTATGTCAAAAAGTAAAATTTACACGTATCGCAACAACGTAACGTAAATAACCCAGAAACATTTAAAACCGAAAAATTGGTGCAGACATTTAGTTCCTCAAAGTTTAAATTTTATTAGATTATATTTTGCCTGTGTACAGATTAAATATTATGTACATAGTTCTTGCAAAAACGTTGTTTACTTATTGAAAATATTTAAAATACATAACACTATTTTAATAATTAATAATAATAGGTTAACGAATCGAAGTGATTAAAAATAACATGTTTTCTGTCAAACATTTTTACTAATAATAATTTATTGTGTGTTGGCACGATTTACATTGCTTATGAATACGAATCAAAACAATACCGGGTGATTCCAAAAAGTGCGGTTTTTCAGGGTTGATGGAGGATGTGAATACAATCATTTTTTGTCCAATGTACATGGGGTCGCAAATGTTTCATTTCCGAAAAAAATTGAGAATTGAGAAGAAAGTTTTGCCTACAAGGAGGCGTTTTACAAATTATCAATCTTCTCGGAACGAAAAGTTTGGATCCAATGTGTATTAGACAAAAAAGTTTGTATTCACATTATCTTCCAACCCTGAGAAAATGTGCATTTTTATCGGAGTCACCCTGTATACTGTAAACATAAAAAAATACTACAGTCTGTATTTTCCCATTTACACCACGTAAAACCATTTGTAATGCAGTTATAATCTTGAGACATCCCTCTCTAGAGAGCCATATTCAGGTGCAAATTGGAAATAGAGAAGATACTGCTTGATTCATGCCACGTAAGCCTAAGAACTAAGATAATAAATTTAGTATTATCTTGTGTCTCTCGTTTCTGTTTAGTTCATTATAACTATAGTTAATATTATTTTGCTTACTAAAAATGAAATGAAATGAAACAAAAAATCTTTATTAAAGTAGGAAATTTGAAAGGCAACATAGCCTTTTCTTTGACTCAACCCATATAAACATTAAAAACCCGATGAATGAAAAGGTACATAAATTTAAAATAAAGTTTATAACTACAATAGATATAATGTAATTATGGTGGGAAGAATTGATTCAATGCGAATTTTGAGGTCAAGTGTAATATGAAATGGAGCTGAACTCAACATTTTGTACATTAGAGATTACGTACAAAGTAATAAAATACGTGAGGTTGAAAAATTTATAAACAAACCCATAATGCAAAGTGTAAAATTACTCATTCAAAATTGGCTGATTAATTTTAAATTTTTTGTCATGTTATAAAACTGAAATAATTAATTGAACACGAGAACATCTAGAGAAAATATCGTACCATCGATTATCATCCCGATCGTTGTTATTAGGATCGAGCAGTAACTAGGATACTTAGTTTAAAAACTATTTTATGGGTTTCATTTTCCATTTCGTATATTATGACAGAGTGATGGAAAACAGCAGCGGTGACAACACGGAAACAAATGGTACATGTTCGCCTGTCACATTCAGTAGCAATGATCGCTTCGCTCTCCTCGGCTGATCAAATGTTCGGGTGTGTCCCACTGTTTCCGTTCCTTTCTTCTTCCTTAATTGCGTTGTAGATTTATTTCTGCTTTAATTGGCTTAACTTCCCCACCTATCGCGAATGAATATGTGAACACTGGTTGAAAAACGCGTTCGCCCAATCAGGCAAAATGTTTTCGTTTTCATTTAATGGACATTAGTACACAAAAATCCACTTTCAATTAATTAGGAAAGTTATTAATTAAACCATCCAAGGATGGTTAAGATATAGTTATTGTATCACAATACAAATAAATGTTGTGGGGTTTTTGTTAGTTTAGGAAAAAAGTTGAACTACATGTAAACCTACAAAGACTTCTGCACGGCGAAGACAGAGATATTTAGGACATGTAGAGGATTTGAGGCACCTCCTGCGGAGATCTCATATAGTCACCACGAGGAAGATAGTGAGCAGTATCTCAATCATGCTTTGTTTGGTAGAAGGGTAGGATTCCTCTATTCTAGCATCTACCAGTCAACGCGGGCAGGGGACGGTGTACCTTCATGTGTAACCTTTAGGATTGGAAAACCTTTACCACCAAAGGAGCCCCACTACTCCAACAATAATCCTCCGCAGTATCAACCAAAGATCCTGTCAGTAGACCTCGCCCGCATCGAGCCCCGCGCTCTGATTGGTCGAGAGGGGGTCACGTGATCCAAGATGGCGGCGCCCATGTATCACGTGATCAAAAAATAGTGGTGTGGGAGAAATTCCCTCATGTGCGGGAGAAATTCCCTGCTCACACACTCTTATCCTAGTGTTTTGGGGTGATTTGGGGTGTCAAAACCTGTGTTTTTTCTGTAAAATCGGTGATTTTGGGTGTGAAAATCGGTGTTTTTTTTTCGGTAAAATCGGTGATTTGTTGGGTCCGGTGAGGGAGAAACGAGGGACGGAGGGAATTCCAATATGGCTGCGCCCATGATGAATTGGCGGGAACAGGGGAACCTAACCTCACTTTCTTGGTTTCCCGCGTATTCAATATGGCTGCGCCCAGTTGGCGGGAACAGTAGAACATAACCTCAATTGTGAAATTGGCGGGAACAGGGGAACATAACCTCAAATGTAAAAAGGGCGGGAAAGTAAACTAAACAAGAGAAATAAAGACGAATCGTACCTTATTGTGTGATGCGGTGAGTCGATGTGGGCCTGGATGTGGTTTCGGAACATCCGCACTACGTATAGTACCCAGGTTAAACATTATCCAGTATAAGAATCACCGATTTTACCGAAAAACACCGATTTTCACACCCAAAATCACCGATTTTACAGAAAAAACACAGGTTTTGACACCCCAAATCACCCCAAAAACACTAGGATAAGAGTGTGAGCAGGGAATTTCTCCCGCACATGAGGGAATTTCTCCCGCACATGAGGGAATTTCTCCCACACCACTATTTTTTGATCACGTGATACATGGGCGCCGCCATCTTGGATCACGTGACCCCCTCTCGACCAATCAGAGCGCGGGGCTCGATGCGGGCGAGGTCTACTCCTGTCATACATTGGGTTGCCCAGATGTAAGTGACACATCGGTGTTTGCTGCAACAATGTACGATGTAGTAGCAAGTACAAACCACCCAGAAGGGAACCCTCCTGCCAATAAATTTTTGATCTTACAGATTGGATATAAAAGCGCTTATTTAAAACTATTCTGAAGGTTACAAGAGCAAAATCGTATTAATATTATCAGAGAATTGCCTAATTACCTGCTACTTGTCTATGAACTTTTAACCCCTTTCTAAAAGCGATACATTATCAAATCTTTATAGGAATGACCATTATACACATACATATTTTTCTAATGCATATGGTTTTCTTGAATACCATTTTAAAGACTAAAATACGAGTAAGATAAGGATGTCAATCGTATAGGTTAAGGATACTAGCAAAATTGATTGCTTATATTACAATTGGCCAAACTTGCGAGTAAGAATGACTGGTCACCGTTCCTCAATAAAACATAAAGATGAAACACCAGTAGCCTTACATACTATTACAACACAAAAAAAGATTTGACGATCGTTTGCTAAAAGCTGCAAACAACACCAAAACTTGTGAAAGTAACTCATGGAATGATTAAATTTTTATATATTATGAATTGGCCCAAAACTTGTAATTAAATCAAAATGATATGTGGACTTAGTAAACGACAGTTTTGCCTTCAGACTCTACTAGTTCAGATTTTACTCAATTTATATATCTGAAGTAGTTTCAAAAATTTTAAATGATAAGAGTATATTATATTTTTTTGTAAATCAAAACTTTTCCTAAATATTTGTTAAATATGTTTACACATATTTACATTTTAAAATTCTTGTAAATATTTGTTTCCTCTGTTTATTAGTTTGCTACAAATAAATTTAGTTTTCAATTTCGGATTAATTCATGGATCTAGTTACAAGTTTGTTACGTGTTTCCGTACAAAGTATAATGAGTTACTCCATATGAAAGATATATGTATTATATAAATAGTATTAATTTTCATGTACACTCCAAAAGATTTGTGACATTCTTAATTGGTGTATTATATAGAAAATACAACGAAATAAAATTAACTTGTAATACGTTAGTTAGCTAATAGGAAAAGTCATGGCGAGATAAAGCTCACACTGTTTAAAATAACCATAAATGTTTAATTGTAAAAAATAATCCAACTATATTTTTAGATCATATTGTTAGGAAATCAAGTATTTTGGTAAATCTTTCTCATTTTGTCCAAATCTTTCATTTGAGGTAGCATAAAATCTATAGATCAGATACATACGTGAGATCTATGACATGTGACAAGCATCTGCGGTTAAGAGGACTCCCTTTATTTTTCGTCGGAGATTGAAACGGCTATGATTTAGTGTAATTTGCATGGTATCCAAATATTTTATATCTTTCGATATCTTTCATGATTTTTAATTTTCAATACGTTACTCGTTCGATATTCCCGTTTGAGATTTTTAATTGTTTCCCTCCCCACTACACTTTGATCGGGGAAGGGAGTTATTTCTCAAATAGAAAATATAATCTGATACAATGATACAAACATTTTGTAAAGGTATTTTCGACACTTTGATTGATAAAGTTTAAGACGTGGAAGAGATTAAAAACCTTCTTGTGTTAAACTTAAGCTCCATACATGTGTGCTATATAAAAACTACATGTTACATTATCAGCGACTTTTTATCTTTAATAGAGTCACCAATTTGGGTTTATTGGTGAATACTCAGGAATACTATGAAAATCTTATAATTACTTCAATATCTCTAGTTAAACTATAATTTGTTAAGCCCAACGACAACCATAACGCAAAAATAATGAACTTTACATTACGAACTAAGCAGAGGCCAGGCCACTTAATGCTTTGAAATGTTGCATATTAAATTGTTTTATATTTTGCTGTAAAAGCTTGTTAAAAATTTAATTTCAATATATAGGGTGGGAGAGAAGAAACTGTGGCGTGGTCATGGATGGAGTTATGGGGGTCACAAACTCCCTCCCAAGTGTTATATTGGGGCCCTAAATATAAAGAAGAGGAAAATGCGTTAAAACGAACTAATCTAACCATTAATATAAAATCAAAAATTTTTAAACAGATTACTCGTGCACAATCATGGTTTTACTGAGGTTGTTCCATTCTCAATTGTCAATAGATACATACTCCCGGAAATGCCTCATCTCAACTTCTGAGAACCCTAAAGGTACGATTCTATGTACTATAAACAGCGTCAGAAATAAGTAATACTTGTTTTGTGGAAGAGATCATAAATGAAAAGAAAGGACAAGTATGAGAAGATATATTGTTTGATAATTTTTTACAGTCATCAACAAAAGAATGTATCCCTAATGTATTACAAGTATTATAGATATATCACATTTCTAAAATTGGGATTCAAAATTAATTTGTATATATTTCTTCTTGTTTTAATCCTGTCTTGCAAATTTATTATATCCCTCTCTCTCCCTCACCACTTGAATGAGTTGAAGAGATACTAAACTACGTGCAGCACCTGCAGCTCTAATGGTTCGTTTCATCTAGTAAAGGTCAATAAGACTCATCGTAATTCCCGTAAAAATCTGAGCTGTCAACCCCAAATTATCAAAAACACCGCGCTTCAATACACAGATTTCTCTCGAAAGTGTGAAACTTCTTTTTTTGTTGCACAGTTTAATAAAAAGACTTCCTCTCTACAAATCAAATTCTCTGACTTATGATGTTTCTATATTTATTAGAGTAATCCATAATATTTCAGTTCCTATGTAGGCTACACCGTTCATAGATAAGTCTCTTTATACTAACCAAGAAAAAGATTAAGATGCAACGGCGCTGAACGCAATATAGATACAGAAGACGTAGCAAAAGTAGCCTATCATCTTGGTGTTCAGGCGCAGCTTTCTCGTACGTCTTAGAACTAGCTAGACCAGCCGAGACCCGTGCATGGATGGATGGTATCAATGAGTAATGACTGTTTCACAAAAGTATGTGATTGTCGCGCAATGTCCACTATATGGTTCATCTCTATAAACCCGATGCAAAGGAAGGTACTTTTATGTTAAAGAATAAGTTTGAAACTACAAAACGTTTGAGAGCAAAATCTACTTATCGCTTTACAACTAGTACGTTGTCTACAGTAAAACCAATACCATGATCTACACAATCTTACTATGTATGTATCTGAAATATGCAAATATAAATTTTCGGAATGTTTTAGGAAATATGTTAGGGCTTTTCCGTATCATTTAACACCACTAACCAACCTTGTAATGAAACCCAACTCTGTCCTTGACTTACTTAGTAATTCTCATCGTACTGGTTCTTATGTACAATTTACTATGTTTTTCATATGTGCTGAGCTTAAATGTTTTATTCTTTACGTTATAAAATTGTTAAATGTAAAAATAGTATATATATATATATATATATATATATATATATATATATATATATATATATTGCATGATTTCAATCACAAATGCAAAACTATAAAACACAGAAGGTCATAACTGAACAAGAACTTTATTTTCTATTAAAATACAAATTCGTAAAAATAAAAATATAAGGATTTTGACAGATATACTACATTTAAGCTGAGCATTAATATTCAACAAGCCTTATAATGTTATACGTATCACTACGTTACTCCTTGAAAGCCGTATAATAGTTAAAACTCCAAATTACAATATAAGTCTAATACAGTGACATTAAAGATACAATCATTTTTTATTTAGGGTTTAGTACAAAAGTTTACTAATATCAAAAATTTAACACATTTTATTTCTGAATTACATACATTTAGAAAATTGTTAATACTGTACAAGGAATAATGTAATAATTGTTACATTTGCGTTCAATAGACCATTTGGTTTTTATTAGTTGCAGTTTGGATGTAAAATTCGGGATTCAATACCTCTTTATATTATGAATAGGCAAAGAACATTTTACTTCAATAACATACTAAAAGTGATATCAAAGTTCCCAACATGCTAATTTGGATTTTCTATACGAGTGTTATAAGTGTAATCCACGATTCACTGAGGTAAAATAGTGGACCACCAATGTTCCATCCTATTTTGCAAGATGCATGCAAAGAAGTTGTTTCATCCCAAATGGAAGAGTTCTGTATCCGAGCCATAACTGTTCATGAGCCCTCGGTTTTGCAACAGCAGTGACTCATGGCGAGTGGAGGTTGAGGGGGAAGGGGGTGCGCGGCGAATCCACAGCGGCCGGCCATTCACTGACCCCGCGGAGCGCACGGCCCTCTGCCTTTTTCCCGGAAACGAGAAACAATAGGGCGACTTCCTGCTCCATACTGTCCAAGGACATCGATCTGTCCGAAAGCGCAGGAAAACAGAGTGCGGACTCCGGTTCAGTGTTCAGCAGCGAGCTCACGCTGTCGCATCGGGAGCATGCGTTGCCAGTGACTGTCAAGATGGTAAGGAGGACCTACATACCCAGCATGGTGCAAGCGATCACTGTTCTCACGGTTCTCAAGATGCTCACCAACGGTAAGTATCCGTTCTTCCTTACTTGTTTTTGTAACGGATCTATCATACACGGATCACTTTAAAGATACATATTTTCTTCAGTCACAATTACCCCCTAGGAATAAGGGTGGGCCAGATACCCAGAAGGGCCTGCGCTCCTAGACAATTCCCTCCCCGCCGCGCCGCTCCGCTTCTTTCCTTTCGCGGTCCGCTGGTCTTCCTGGACTCGCCGGTACGGAACGGCGTACTCCCCTCTCTAAATGACTAAACCATCCTGATGGTTTAGTCATTGTTGCCAGCTCTGGCAACACATTACAACCGTAACATTATTAATTAATCATCTTGCATGTGAAATATGTTAGTTGTAAAATACCCAGCTTAACTCTAAAATCCAAAATATGTTTGATAATCTCGTAAAGTACTAGATAAAATAACGTTACTTTCAACTAACGTCTATAATTTTATTTTATAGTGAAATAACAATTCAGAGAGCTGCAGTCCTTTATAATTGTCCATGATTTTACCATAGACAAAAATCATGTCCAAAGGCAAATCCATGGGGATTTTACAAAATCGGTATCTGGTATACCTAAAATAGAGCTCAACGTGTAAATTAAATAGAGTTACTGTAACAATCGAAATTAATTTTCAACAAATACGACAGTCAACTGGTTATTTTAGGAGAGTTGTCAAAATTCTAAGTGTTATAGTGTAAATTCAAAGTTAATGTCGAATGTATTAAAACTGAACCAGAGATCAAATAAAGTTAGAAACGATTACTGTCCCTAATTGTTAGCCTCTCAATAAAATATCGTAAGACTTTATTTCCAACAGAGCGATTGGAATATTCATTTCTCTTTCTCCGGTACAGTTAAAAAAGCGAGTATTATTTGTTATTTAAACATTTTATTATTAAAAACCCCAATTGAGGATATTACCGGAAACGCACATTTGTCTGTCCATGTGCGTATATGAATCATTTACAGAACAGTTACTTGTCCATTTATTTTCGTTGTAGCAAATTGTTTAAACTCACAAACCATGGTAAAACCACGTTCTTAAAGATCTAAATTAAATTATTATATATGAACAATATGCTGTGAAAGTGGTCATTTTGGCACATAAAAGTTTAACAATAAACGGAACACACAGAAACGAATAGACACGTGGGCTTGAAATTTGCCAAGAACGGAGAAAACAATAACGCGGATATTCTAAACTGCCGCTGAATACACTTACCGCTATTTGTGTCATGTCCTTCCGATAATATTCTTGATAGTATCGTTATGTCATTTTTATAAATAACTGTGTGTATTTTGCCATATAACCAGAAGTTTATTTATTTTTTTAACATATTCGTATCAATATTCTGTATAGATACCATGTTAATATTTTATAGAATAAAATGTTCAGAACCTGCTAAAACACGGCTTAAACATTCAGCTTATAAGATTGACATTCTCTCTACATACAAACATAAAAAAAATTCTTATTTTATTCGAGGCTCTTCACTTCCTTAGTGGTATTTTGGAATAGTAATTGCTAAAAAATTATATGTCACAAACGGAGTTAACACATTTGAATTGTATTAGCTTGTAAATCATGGTTATTTAGTGTATTATGGGATTATAATAGGATTAAAATAACTAGCTTAGCACAAAGGTGTTGATTCGTTATTAATTTGTTTAATATTTTATGTTTCTAATTTCGGTTATGAATTTTCATTTATTGCCACGTGTATTTGTTTTATCTACCAACAATAGGTTGTCTTTAATTTGAAATTCAAACTGTTGTAGGTATGAGTTGAAAACAAAAAATTGTATAAAATAACTTGTACCTTAACAGATTATATAACATAATGACATACAAATATATTATGGTTATTTCAATGCTATTCATCTAAGTGTTGGTGTTCGAATATGTAAAATATCCAAAAGCCAATTAAATGATTACATCCAAATAGTAAATGAACAAATTGTTTCGTTAAACTGGTGAATTAACGCTTGACTGAAAAGTTAGAAGGCTCACCATAATAATAAAACTCTGTGTAATGGTGATAACGTATTAATCCCGCAAATGAGCAGTTTAGGGGGGGGGGGTTAGGGCATATTACAATATATCATTAAATTTTATTCTACATTGAAATATGAAACCTCTATAAAATTCTCTTGGGTTTCTTAAGAAATTTCAGTATTTAAGGTCATGTAATTTAGTTACAGGTATTTTTACAAAACGCATACATTAAAAATTTTGAAATCAGCTCTGTATTTAAATGTAAAAGTCGGACTTTACTAAATATAAACTTTGTCTGCTATAATCTAGATTTGGCTTGCGTTATCAAAGTGAGAACATGTTAGTTTATCTTTTTCATGAGATAAAACATTTCTTCATTTCATTAAAATGAATACTAATTGAGTGCTACTACAACATGAAAACTGTGAAAACCAAAAATTATTTTCTTTACAGCATCATTCAAATAAAGTCAGAAAGGTGTAATAACTTAGCATCCCACTAAACACCTTATCCTAAATTACTCTCTTGTCTATACACCTGAAAATAAAATTACAAATATGTTTCTATATTATATGTCACAACTAGTTTAGTGGTGTTGCCATTTCATATCACAACATGCCATTTCATGTAATCTGATTTAGTGAAACGTAAATTTTGCATGTATAATGTACATGCTTATGACTTGTTGTACAAGACTTATGGCACGGAAATGCACGATGGTTATTCAGATATGTAAATGAAGTGGTAACATTCCATGTAGATAATAATGATGATTAAGTAAGCGTACATGCAGCATACAATGGTATATTTACCTAACTAGTTATATAACGATCGTTATTACAGAATGAAGATGAGTTAAAGTCATCACCCTACATCTTTTACACAACACGTCATCTACATTATTCTAATTTCACTTTCAGGGCGTTACAAAAACCAAAAGCCACACTTCGTTTCTCAACTCAGCAATCAGTTGGGCTTAAGTTAATAAAGCGTCAAATGTTGTGACAAATACCTAGCTCAATCCTTATCTGAGATTAGCCTCGTCTCACGTTATGTTATAAATACTGTACAATCTCTTTTTTACAAAGTGTTTTATTTTGCTTATTGATATATTAGGTGATTGGAAGAAATCGTAATTTTAACTACCTCATTATTACATTAATACAATTAATGAAGGTTATTACGTGATTAACTAGAAAAAAGCAATTTATCATGTGGAATGTGGTAAGGTATACATTTTATTATTGCTTTTGTAGATAGGAATCTTTCTAAAAGCATAACACATATAAGATTTTGTAAAGGTTTTAAAAGTTGTATGTTTTAACAGATAAATACAGCCAGCCGTATACTATCAAAAGGGAAACTTCCATTACTCAAATTTCATTCCTCATTTTTCAAGTATCTAAATTTGATTCCAATTTCAAGAATTTTCAAGTTTGATTGCAAATGAAGCTGAACTTAACTTGTTTATTGGTTACTACTACATATGCTTTCTAGGTAAGTGCACCCTGTACAACATCTACAGATCACTAATGCAATACCAGTAATATGAAAAACTAAAACTTTTCATTCATCTGATTGTAATCTGGTGAAACCGAAACGTGTAAATTCGTTACTCAGGTCCATATACAGCAACGCTGTTACGGCAAGTATGTAAGTTGCTGTATATTTTGGAGTCCACTATTATTCTCACAATCTTACTACACTAAAACAATGCTTTCTAAGTCCCTTCTGTTGGATTGACTAGATACTCTCTTGGAGTAATGCTGAAAACAGTCCCGAGAGGGAGTGATGCCTGGGCCGGCGGGGGTGTAGTGTGTGCGAGTCCCTCACACCAGCGGAATACTCTGACGGTGCATTAGTATTTCCCCCATCGTCACAAAAAAAAAAGAATCGAGTTAATGTTTGGGTATGCATCGAGTTTTATAGTCCGATTATTGAATCACTGTAATTACATTTGATGATTTCATTTCAAACTTTTTACTGAAACCAATTGTCGTTTTACGCATTTAAAGCTTCTGCTAACGTGTAGTTAAAACCCTTTTTGTTATATCGAAAGCTTAACAATTTTGTCTTAACTGCGGTACACATAGTAAGGAACATTAACAATTCCATAGGAATTGTTTATTGTCAGCCGTTTGATGAGTACGAGCCACAAATGCTTGGTGGATTTATAAGTTTCTTTGATTTCTATGTTCTTAGTAAAAACTTGGGTTCTGGTACTTTGATTAGATGATTAAATCAGGGGAAGGAGAACTATTTAGGCGATACACCACTGAAAATTCCGAGTAAACTTTCCAGGGAGGATGTTCTACTCTGTTTGGTATCAGCACCCATTATCGTCTAAGATAAATCTATAGTTAATTCTAGATCTCTCTTAGATACATATGTTGTGTTAGTGAGGCAAACTCTCAAAGAGTGTCTTTGCAAACTGAATAAATTAATTTGACATTTTTCAATGCTTCTTAAAAGAACATTCTAGAACCTTAGCGAAGAATGCAATACAATCTACATTAGCTGATACTTGAGGTAGTCTCTTAGTAAATCTAGTAAGACTAAGATATTTTCAAAGATCTCAGTTGTATTGAGAAAGTCCTTATTTTAAGGCCAACCTCAGAGAAGTATTAAATTAGCAGTGCATTTTTTTATAAATAAAAACTTAATAACAAATTTGTTTCCTTGTTATCGTAAAATAAACGGGTATATATAGCAAATATTAGTTAGAGCACCAAGAGGGCACGCTAGTTTGCTGCCGGCCACGCATCTGAGGCTCCGCTTTAAACATGGGGCTAAAGTTTTAAACTATGTTAAAAACAGAAACTCTTCTCAAAAACATACAACTTTCACTTCATATACTTATATTTTAATGTCTCATTGGTAATGATTGTTAAAACACGATTATCTATTAATATTCGTGGTCTATAATTTATGGCCAGTACAAAGTTTCTTATGTAGTTGCAATTAAATTTAACAGATAATCGTAATTTATGAGTATTACGCAATTTTTAACATTTATTCTTATGTTTAAAGGCGGAGCCTCAAATGCACGGCCGGCCGCGAACTAGCGTGCCCTCTTAATATTGAGGTATCCATCATCTGCAATACACGTCATACACTAGTCCTATCCATTGTTTGTAACTCGGGTGAACACTTAATTTCTTAAATCAGCTGAGCACTCTTATATGACTGTTTGTCCGCTTCCTAATCCAAAGTTCAGTTGCTTCTGTGACATGGTTAAGGGACTACCGGGATCTACGAGCAGGCCCGTACTCAGACCGGGTTTTCCGGACAATTTTACCCGGGCTCCGCCACACTCGTTCGGGGGCGGGTGGCGGTATATGAATATCTTTTCTACCCAGTCGAATATCTTTTCCGGGACCCGCCAAAGCTAAGTACGGCTCTGTCTATGAGAGTATTCTGACAACTACGATGTTCCTTTTATCTTCACACGGATTTTGAGAGCGAGCGATAACGGTTTTATTGAGTTGTGCCTTGTACAGAATTCTATCGCTGCCATCGTCATTTGTGATGGTGTGTTGAGAGCTATGTCCTGAAATGTATACTGCAACATTTCTCATCAAGCGGAGACATTACTTCCTTAAGTTCTTCTGTTCTCTAGAATGGTGGTCTTCGTTTTTTGAGTGAGATTAATGGAATCTACGGTAGTTCTTGTAGCTATGTCGCGACTTGACGTGGCGCCTACTCAGGAACATGTCTGCAGTACGATAAAGTGGAATGCGTTGACCCTTATTCTGCAGAATTACTGCAAGAGAGTTCTCCAGCAAATGTCGATTAGATCCCAATTTTCTATTCATAAAATAGTTATATAGAATAATTTATGAGTTTTTCAAGCACACATTGATGACATCATAAATATGAGAAACAAGGCACATTTAAGCTTCGAAAGTATAATTGGGCAAGGCGTTATTAGGCAAATTAGGACATTTTGAATTTTAAGGACGAGAAAGGGGGTTTTAAACCTTATTCTGCCCGATCTCATGGGTCTCACTAGCCTGTGTGAGGATCAAACAGAATAACGGAAGAGTAGATATAGTAAAATGCCGATGGTACTGATAAAAGTACAACAGTCACTGACAGGATTTAACCTGCGCTATCTCTAACTCAGGCCCAAAGTCCAGACGTCTTAATCCACTCGTCCATTGACACTCCGAATATATTGAAATTGGAATTCCAAACTGAATTAACATTATCACATTATGCGATGGAAATTTCCGAATTCGTTCCATGTCCAGTCTATAAACTTAGCTCAGCCTGTTAGAACAAGTCGTTTTTAAGTTATGTATGTTTATTGTATATGTTTTAATACTAATCGCAGAAATACGCAATTTTTTATAATACTCGGCTGTATATTTTATACACAAAAAGCTGTAAAGTAGACGTGAAATTTAAATTAACCTAAGAGGCTGAAACTATTATCGTCTTGTTCGCTTAAACTACATATAGGCTACATCACATATGTACGCATGTTGTATTCAGCAGCATACCAAATTATTCGTTATTTTTGTTATACAATTAAACTTTTTGCCTAACTTTGAATGGCTGTAGCTCTCTCAGGGAGTTCATTTCCGGACATATGTTCACATGGTTCATATAGGAAATGCTCTGAAAGATTGTTGAATAATCTTGTAAAATATACTTTGCTACCATACACTCATTGCAGAAAATATATTCATTCCACGTCATACCACTGGTGTTTTCGCTTTTTGTTACCGAAACTGCATGACCTTATCAGCTCATGTTAGATAAACATTTACGTATGCTTTCGTGTTACTTCTTAATATCTCACTAATAAACGGGTTTGCTCTCTGACGTCTTTGGCAATGTTAATCTTATTGTAATATACATTTTAGCAGTACAGTTTCAGAACTTACCGACTGGGTTTCTTTAGTAGGTACTTCTGACGCCTTTATATGTATTTGACTGTTATCCAAATGTTTCCGCTGACGTTCCTGTTGTAACCCATGTCAATCCAGACCCATTGCAGCGAGTTGGGATAGAGTGCAGAGATATGGTATTTTCCCAAATGCCTATCGCTGGTTTAGGGGATGTTTGGGAAATCTCGATTTTCGGGTAAAGGTGTACGATGATTCCCACCATGCAGTACAACTAGGGGAGCAGTAGTGTACTGGTGGAAGGAGCATGATTCATTCGTTTTCCGTAATAAAATATTATTTCCAGAAAGAGTATTAGCTAGACTTCCTTTACTAATCTAAAGAACACTACCTTCTAGTTACCAATACGTATTAAATGTATAATTGAATATTTGCGAAGGAAATCGAAATTTTTCCGGCCACTTGCCATCGTTCATTGATACAAAAATGATGTAAATTACGTTTTGAGATCTGCAATTTAATCTCTTCCTCGCGTGGATAACCAACCTAACACGTAACTACAATAGAGCCAATGCTGAATATTTGGATTTGGTTCATTTTACAGGTTTTATTAATATATAATAAGTCTGGGTCTGGTAAGAATATTTATCGATCTGATCGGTATGTACTGAAGTCTAAAGTAATAACTCTGAGCGTTAATACACCGCACCGCTTCCAACACGATTCCTACGCTTCAAAGGTTTCCTGGAAGTCAGCTACTATACCATCTTTCAGAGACTCTGTGAAAGCGTGTTGGATGGCAGAATCATCTTCGAAACCTTTAGTCTTTTACTTTTGAAAACAGGAAAAAAGTCTGCCCAGCTCACACAGTTGTTGGATGATGGCCTGTTTGTGCATAATAATATGATTGAGTAAATATTTATCTTGCTTCGAAATTCCTCAATAATTCAAGTTCTTATAGTTTACAAACCTTTATAGTTATTGCCGGATATAGCAGTTTAAATTTAAAGCTTCATCTAATTACAAATATCAGTGTATTTAAGGTTCTTCTACATGTATGATTTACAAAAAAAAAAACAGTATTATCGATAGAGCGATAAAATCTCGTATCCACTGATTAGAGGCGATTTCGTCGTTGTGTTTCGACTTGTTTCCAAAAATTGCATGCACTTCACACAGTGTACTGTCTCGCAAATGGCAATGACGTTAAAGCTCGCGGAGAGAGCGCAAAATCAATGATGACCGGTGCTGCGGTGGTCCAAGGGAGCGGGAACGCCAGCGTTGTTCATGGCCGCTGTTGATGGAGCGGATGTGCGGTCGGTGACCCATCGTCGCATCTGCCACACGTAAAACAGAGGCGACATGTCTCTACACCTGTTGATCACTCACCAGCCTTCGCTGGGCAGACAACTGATGATGGTCATCAAACCACATCTCGCCCTCTAAGAACTAAGCTCAGCAATCCTTTGCTTGACAAACTTCAACAGTTTGGTGGATTACGCCACACAATTGATAAATTTTCGAAATTTTAACACTCTCGGTATGGAAAGTTTGGATTGCTTAGGGTTTCCTGTTAGTTATGAAATATTATCGGCTTTTCGCGATCTACATTTTATACACCAAATTCGACTTTAACATGAATGTTAGGAAAGGAAAGTGTTGAATTTATCTGAGAAATAGTTTATTCTGATTTTTGTCATGAATAAAACCCACAAAAAAATTGTTTTTATCTGATAGAAATCACATACACACACACACACACACACACACACACACACACACACACACACACACACACACACACACACACACCACACATATTTATATATATAAACTCGAGAACGGCTGGTACGATTTGGCCAATTTTTTGTTTTGAAATATTTGTAGCCAAAGGAAGGTTTAAAAGGTGAGAAACATTAGAAAAGTTTCTCAGAATATATAATAATTCTGGAAAATAATTATGATATTAACAACACGTAATCCAAAGTTAACTGATCCTAAACAACTGTTGACCCTTTCAGCTGAACTTTACTAAAGTTGCAGAAACATTTGTCTACATTTAAATTTGAGAAAATATTGAATAATTATACAGTGCTTGCAGGATTAATCAGTTGTATTATGCAGATTGCAAAGACAAAGTTATTATAACATTTTTATTTTAGATTGCACCAGTTACAAATAAACCATCTAATGCATTGAAAAAAAATATTTAAACAGTGCTGTCAAACACGTTTTGATGAACAATTCTTTGTTTGAAGTTTGTTTTTGACGATGGAAGGATTGTGAAGAAAACAGGATTTTTCCAGACATTTGCTATCGTTCAGTGATACAAAAAATCAGTTACACTGCGTTTCGATGAACACAGCTGTGAATGTTTTGCACATAAGGTTATTGAAACTGGTTGTCTCCTTTAACACTTTTACTGTAGTTACAGGAAAATCAAAGGGATGGCACACTCTTTCTCTTATATCAGAAGCAGAATACAAGCAACAGAAGTAGAAACATGTTGAATAAAGTAGTCTTTTTAAGCTAACGTACGCACATATTTTCTTGATCGGGGTAAAAATCAATATTACTTATAGCACCAGAAATATCACAGACCACAAATAAACGGTTTTGGATCTAATTTTGATTCCAAAACCCACATATGTGTTTACTTTCTTGGTCAGTGCAACAACATAAACACAATTGTGTAACCTTAAATAAATTAGAGTGGAAGTGAATTTAATCGGTCATGTCTGACTATTTTGGACCACAGTAACTTTTCAGTCGTAGGTAAGTTATATATTTTCTTTATCGGGACAAAAAAACAAACTATCACTATGGCATTTGAAATAACTTAAATAGAAAACTGATCTAAACAGACGGAAGTTGACACTTTGATATCAAATTAGGTTTTCAAGACTTATATGTACTGTATATAAGTCAAGTTGTAGTGTGTAAATTGTAATGTATGTATTGTATTTATTTGTACAATAAAATATAAAATAGAACCAGTCAAAATTGTATTCACGTTTTGAATCTCTCGTCCATGGATACTGAAATACTCAGTATTCATTATCAATATGCCCATCCACATATATGGATTGTACAAAACTTTATGATTTTAATTGTTCAGGTATGAGTATGGTAATAACATCAACTGAAAGTATAAATAATAATCAATAGTTATTTTATTAATTACTCAATATACAAGTTTAATTTACCTTTGTAGCTCAAGCTGAATCAACATACATATGCTAGATTTTTAACTAAACATAAGAAATGTCATGGTGTTGACGTGTTCTGGTAATGCTTTTAGAGGTCAATTCCTCATTAAATTAAACAAAAAGTTCCATATTATTTTTTTATGAGGTGTTTCATTAAAGTAGTAGAAAATTTACTCTTACTACTCTCCAAATGTATTTAAATTCTGTAAAAATATAAAAATAACACCGCAGTAACACAAATAATTTGATCAGTCTAAAATGTAATAATAACAAAATTCAAGTGCCTAACAAGATGTAATTTTCGTCAATGATAATCCTTTCTGTTTCTTTTAGAAAAAAAATTACTTTTTATGAAATATTTAACCACTTTGAATACTAACAAAAAACCCTGATCGGTGTTATAAAAAAAAATGTGCATCCTCTAGAATTTGCCAGAAAAACTATTACATTTCACCTTAACGTTGTTCGTGCAGACGATTTAACAAAAAGAATGCTTGGTGATTGATTCATCTGTTTCAAAAGTTATTATCAGTCATTTATGACAACAGAAACCATTATTTTCTGACGTTGATAGTAGAAATGAATAAACAATTCTTTGAAATTGTGCAGGTAGTGAATTTCTCTATATTTAACATAACTTTCAATTTATTTCAATTTTCTTAGAGTTTTACTTATTTTATAAATATTTTGTTTATATTTTTATTTTAAAATATGTGTGCTATCATGTCTCTATAATCATTTCGTTTGATATACATTTCACACAATTACACTTAAAGTAAAGAATAAAAAATAGAGTGTACAGTGCATGTTGCAACTCAATACAGATATAATATTACTTACCACCCATTGTCATGTTGGGTGTTATGGTACTCTCTTTAGCATACCCTTGTACGTCTACCCACTCCAACAATGTGCGGTAAATTTTATATCTATCAATACTGGATTTATTCTAAAAAACACCTACTTGGCTGATTTTTAACTATAAACATTTCTTTATATTTGTTCAACTATTTTAAATTTGAACTGAGTTGATTTAAATAGAATATAAATTGGCTTAATGATGTGGAAGGACTGAATTACAAAATCTAAGATTGCATAGAACAATTACATAAACAAATGTAAACCAAATATATAAGGAACATAACAAATACATAATTTTGTACACAGTGAATAGAAGTTTTAATAAAAGAGGAATGGCGAACTGTCTAAAACAACACTACAAGCAGTTTAAAATCGTACATAATTAAGCATTATAGTAATGTAATTATGATAACATCAGATAGTATTGAAATTAATATTATAAAATACCAGCCAATCAGAAACGAATTACAGTAATTAGCTGACTAGCACTCCTTTCTGTGACTAAACCAACTAGTGCCCTGGCTGAAGAAGAAGAAAAACACTTTAGCACTGTCAACATATGTGAGTTATCAGTCCATATTTAAAATGTGAGAAAATATACCAGAAAATGATTATGTTAATTCTTATTTATTTTTAATGGGATAGGTATATTCTGTACCACATCCCCTGTATATTTATTTATTCAGCGCTATAAAATTTACAATGACATCTCTGTTAAACCTCATTTAAATCTATTGAACTTTCTAGTATTAAATAATTAAGCCCTAAACAAGAATGAATTAAAATAAAAGTATGAAAATAAGATATTCCTTAAATATAAAAAAGTTTATCTGGTTTAGAGGGAACAGTCATTTTCTGTAAATGTACTCTTCTGCCCTCAATATGTCCCACACAACCTCAAGACTGTTTCGTGCTGAGAACAGGATGAATGCTGTAACTGAGCATTTTAATCCTTATTAAACTGTTTCTTTCAACAGCTTAAATACAGTAAACTGATAAGTTATCTTTTTAAATTTTTAAATTGAGAACTATTTCTAGTACTTTGCAAACAATTTTTAGGATAAAAACATCTTATCTCGGCTTTGGCCTGCTCCTGATAGTGAAATATCAACAGTTCAAAATAACTAGTAAAGAGTTCCTTAGTACTTTAGAACATAGTCCAACAAATTTCATTGATTGAAGGGGTAATAGTTTCCCCTACACTGAGAAAATGTTATTTTGTTTGAAGTTTAAAACTGATAAAACTAAAATATATTGTTCAATTTTTTCTCAAACAAGCTCTATATATTTTCGAAGTAGGAATATGAAGACATATTTTGTTCTAGATACTAGTACTCTTTTACTATCTAAAACAAAATCTTTTACATAAGGTACAAAACCTATTGCTTTTTAAAATATTTGTATTTATATACAGTTTTGTTTTTTGATGAGTAGGAATTTTTTATATCTGACATTGAAACGATACAATGGCCATTAATATGAAAAAGTTTTCTATTTAGAGGAATGAATTTCACTGTAATATTAAAAATGACCAGAAAATAGTACTGAAGATAGACAGACATTAACATGATAAGGCAATAGGCAGACAAAGCAAGATTTAAATTATGAATTTAACCAGAAGAAGTTTTTAGTTAATTTTGAACTATACAGTCATTTCCAAGTTTCTGTAAACCATTTGCTACAACACTTTATATTACCATCTAAGGGATATACTGGGTGACAATATTATGTTAAGTTGAGAAAAGTTTGTCTTTTTCCAGAATTAGTAACAATAAATAACCTAGTAGTGTGTTACTTAAAATATAAGGTAAAGAGCATAAATATGTCTCTGCAACAACCACATGTTTGGATTAAGGAAAGTTGAGTTACCTTACAGTTTGATTTAAATAGTCAGTTTATACTTTATATAAAAGGGCAGATCTATTTTGAGAAAAGGGAGAGAATTTCCTGTAGTAAACGGTTACAATTAAAGAGAATAAAAATTATGTAAACTTATGAAAGAATCTCAATTATCTGAATTTCACCCTGTCCCTGAAGTTTGGTTTACAGTAGTTAGGAAAACAACACATTAAGGTTAACAGTGTGCATGTGTTTAAGTGATAAAATTTAGATATAATTCAGTTAGTATGCTGAATGTGAACATTAAATCAAATAGTGCCTTATCTCAGGATTTCATCATGGTAAACCTGCATGTAATGTTGTAGCCTCCGAAAGCACAGATTTGCTGTTATCAGGAAAAAGATCTCAACTATTTATCCAAAATTTACACATAAAATTTAAATGGTTTATTGTTAACCAAATGATTGACTCAAACACATTATCAGATACTCATATATCATTACATTTTGGCTATAATAATGATATACATTACATATATCGTTACAATATATGTAACAAACTTACTAATACATGTTGTACAATTGAAGTTGTAATAATCTAGTTGGTATTATAACTGATGAAACCAAATTTAAACACAGACACAGTTGTTATTAATGAATTTAGTGCAAGTAAATTATAACATAAAATTTACATGGAAAAGATTCATAACTTATTTTTAAACTTTTTCATATTTTAATATTGCTTGCATTGGGTTAAATGACTATTTTAGATATCAATGAAGTCAAAAAATGTCTGTCACCAAATACTAATTTTCATGTTGTCCATATAAATGTTGATCGTTATGAACTCATCAGTAAAATTGACACCTATCACAACTGCAGAACATAGGAGTGTTTTGTACACACTTAAATAATTTTTAAGATAATGTCAGGATTTTTTAATTGCATATTCCAGGCTCACTTTCCCCTACCCCTTTAAAATGAAACATTTAGAGATATTTAAAACTTATAATTTCTACATTGAATTTAGAACTAAATTATTACAATAAAATCAAGGTTATTTTTATATTTACATAAACTTGTGTATGAAACAAAACTACTCTCTTGGTGACGTGAACGTATTATATTTTTTCAGTAAAAAATCATTCACTACATTTCATTCCTCTTGTAGGTATTAGTTTTTTTTTTTGCTGATTTTATTATTGTTATTTAAAACAACACTCTTGTATTACCAAAGCATTTTCAAACAAGACATTTTTGTATTTTTCTTTGATTTTCTCATAAATATCAACACTATAATAATATCAATTGTTTTAATATTGCCCTTCAAAGCTTCGGTATATCCATTTGATATGTTATGGTCAAATATTAAAAATTCAATACATCAGTACATATAAATAAACCACTGCTAATACCATCAATATAAACAACACTACACTCAACATGTTCCATCTTCAGTTTAATACTAATTCCATCATTGATCTCGATCAGTCACTACGCTTTGACAGTAGAGTATTTTGTCTGACATGGCACTTCTACTGACAGTCCAGGATTTGGATAGAACTGAAAGCCCGAATCCGCACTGCCTAAAGCTTTGTGGCGAAAATAAGTAATGATATAAAATCTTATTATGAACTTCGGCACAGAAAGTACAAAATGTTGGAAGTTTAATAGTAATTGCAGTTTTTTCTGTTACGCTTTCTACATTTTCTTACTGTTATTTTTAATGGTAGAACCAAAATATTTTTGTTGACTAAATTTTTAGTTGCAATCAAGAGAAAAACTAGCATTTAAAAACTAACCTTTTCCAATTTAAGACAACCATGCATTTTTTACTAAACATTTACATGAAACTGAAAACTTTAAACTTAAAGATGATACATGTAATTTTACTAAACACGCTGTCTAAAAATTCACAGATAATTCATATTCTTGTTTCATTTTTAAATTAATTTTTAAATAACTATTTACTCATGAGAAGTAACAACATAAGGAAATACATTATGTCAATGTGTAATTTATTCTAAAATATGTGTTATAGTGTTTCATAAAAAGAAATAAGTTAAGGCATTTTTTTTTTTTTTATAAAAACCAGTTTTGTAATACTTAAAATAAGTCTATATTTTCTTTATCAAAGGACATGTTTGAGTTGCAACCACAAAAACCTTAACAGTTTCACCAAAAATAAAACTAAATTAAGTGTGCAAGAATGTTGTGATAGTTTTATTTTTTTTATTTTAATATTTGGTTAGCTTTATTATATATGATTACAAAAATAAAATAAATAGAGAAAAGAATCATTAAAACAATTTTTGTAATTCTGAGTAAAAAATTTTACATTACATTATTTGTGAACAATGAAGGCTATGGAGCATGTCAAACAGTATATCATGCAGATGTCATGATTACTTTGTAATTTAGATTCACAACGCAATCAAGTCACTGAACTTGGTAACCTTGAAGTCACTAAACTGTCCATAATTGTCCTACAGTATACAGGAATTTTAACATTGTAAATGTGTGGTTATTGCAAATTACACCAGGAAACAAAAAAATTGTGATTTATATACATGAACTTTTTTTCCATTTCTTTAACATGCACACACAACACGTAGAAACTTTCTATTTACTGCATTTGTTTTAGTAGTGTAGGGAACCAAGTTTAACGCTTTATTTGGTGGTAAACACACACATTTTGTAACCATTTAAATCTTTTTTCCATTATTGCACCATTTTTAATTCAATCACTCAATTCACTTGTATATACTATCATCACTTTCAGAAAACTTTAAGAACTAGTAGTACATTTGGATTTTGCAGCTTTAAAATAAATAAATATGTTTGAAAATATTTAATAACATATTTGAACAAGTTTAAAATATTTTACCAGCATACTTGTATAATTTGTGGAATCTAAATTTATAATGATCAATAAAAAGTTAAGTTCTAACAAAATGTAGGTAAAAATGTTTGAGAAATGTAGCAAAACATAATTTTTACACTCACCCATATGTGAATATGTAGATACAAATAATTTAGCAAACATATGACACATAACCTATATGATTTAATTTACTAAAGCAAGGAACAAACTAAATCATTAAAAAAATTACTTACTTTCATTCTTATACATTTCTGTTAAATACAATGAGGCAAAACCTTACCATCTGGTACTAATTCAAAGACATTTATGATATCTAATTAAAGAGGAAAGAGGTAAAATGATCTAATTAAAACTGACCTTAATCATTAGGGCAATTCTTTTTCAGTTGTATAATTCTTGTTTTGAAACCAAAACATCAATAATATGAAAAAAAACCCAATCTCATAAAAGTATACTTTCTAGTATTCGTGCCAGAAGTAAACTAAAGGGTTAACAGCATTTAAAGAACGAAGGGCAATGGGAAGAGTTGTACTCCGCGATACTTCCCAAAAAATATCATATGGCAACATTGGGGGTTCCTGTCAAAACCATAAGGATGTATGTAATAAAACATAAACAAAATAATTTTCTTTCTTAATTTGTACGTTGGAAAAATGTATAGTGTACATGTTAAGTATTTTTTTAAAGTGAAAATTGTAAAATTACGAAAATTTAAAAATTTAAATGAAATTCTTAGGTACCACATTTTTATTGACTAACTACCATTTATTAAGTTTAGAAAATCAGAGTCAGACATATGTCGCTTCTGAAGAGAACATATGGAAACTGTGTTCCATATTCAATGAGCATTTGTACCAGCAAGAACATGTCCAACAGGTGTTCTTAAACTCCAGATGTGTGACATGTGTGATTCACATCTGAAGACTTTCTCAGGTTGATTAAGAGGGTTTAAGTTATCCTGAGTATGATTAGGATATCCCTTGGATAGTTCACTTCTCGCTGGTTTATACCTGGCAGTAGAACTTATATTTGGTACTTCAAAAACCAATCTGTCACTTAAATCAGGATGCCCAATGGATGTCCAGGAGTGGCACATCACTAACCGCAAAAGTTCAGATATTGAGGTAAAAATGGCTGCTCGATATGTCTAATTTATTTCAAAGGATGATAGAAGGAGTGAGTCCCTTAATGTTAAAGGTTTTTTGCAAGTCTGAACATGTGGGAGTACTGTCTCCTCCGGTTTTCCCTATATGCTTTGACTGAAAGTGGTTTGAATAGAGCTAGTCTTCCCGTTGTCCAAGGAGAAATGACTGAGATAGTGCCTGTTATCTCTCCTCGTAGGATCTTGACAGAAGACGGTCCCTACCCCAGACCTTACCCATATGATTATGCTGTCACTCCTGAAGCATCACAAAGGACTAAGTGAAATGAGGGGTTTTCTGAGCTTCTTGTCCTATATGAAACAATGATAAGAACACAGGGTCATTCACAATAGGTGTTCGAACAAGGACGCAGTGATTTGGAGTATTCGATATATGATCCCGAATATTGTAACTATACAGGACTATCACATCTGGAATGAATACTCAGGAAATAGTTCTTGCATTCTTCTAGATTCTTCACTATCTTATTGCAGAAAGTCAAATGCATTTTTAATTAGACTGGTACACTGCATTTGCTTACAGTGTTATTTAGTATTCAAAACTCATTCAGTAAAAAATACCATTTTAAACGATTTCTGTATGTTAATATACAATAATTAAAACTTCCCTCGTACAAACCTAATAAAATGACAACAAAGAAGTGAACTATAAAAGAGTTAAGGATGAGTTTAGTTCATGACATACTCATATTATTCTTGTAATATTACATTCAATCTTTCTTCATACATATACACGTACAGTTCCACAAACACCATTAGAAACCAAACAAACTGAGACAATCATTTTAACATTTTCAAAAGTAAACCAAAATTAGTGATTAATAGCTAATTAAGAGTATGTACTATCTATATTTTCAGATTACGCCATATTCTCATAACTTGTCATTAGATTGTGGATGTTGGACAGCTTTTGAGCTGCTTTGTCACTTTGAAAATAAATTTCATAAGTTATTTGTACTGTTATGAGTTATTGTAATCATCTTGCAGAGTTTCATATTTTTATAAACTTTATTTTTTTATATTGATAAGTAAAAGATGTATATTGCCCGGTTACTTTGTATGTTCACTGTGACATGGCTCACCGGTTACTCATAGTTACCTTTTTAGTTCTGAACTCTACCAGATTTCATCAAACTCTATTGTACAGAATGTATATTTTTAAAAGTTTTTCACCGATTTAATAGGGGAGTGAAGTGGTGTGAATATCAGTCGTAAATACAAATAGTTTACCCCATGCTACAAATAATTTACTTTTCTTACAGTTGTTTCTTGTGTGTGGTATAAGTCACCATGAGTCATAAGTTCTGGGCGATTCATGACAGTTAAAAGTAAAAACCGTACAAGGTGGTGCTCCCTAACAGAACACAATATGGTAATTCCATCAATTTCACGTAGAGCTCTCTTGCACTGATATGTACTAAAGATTAATGAATCTTTATGAGTCACCAGTGGCTCTCGTCACAGTATTAAATGATTACCAAATTTAACAACACAACAAACGTGTTAGACTATTCTAAAAGTTCCTCAGCTCTTTCCCATGAAAAAAATATCTTTAACTGTAATTAATGATTTAATACAGCTAATGCCACTAATAAAAGTTACCTATGTTAGTTTACAAACCAAACATTGGTTTTGATTTCAAAATTATATAAGTATTTTGTAAAGTAAAGCATCCAAAACATTTTAAATTAAAAAGAGTCAGGAAATCATAAGTAATGTGTAGTAAAAATACTTGTTAATTTTATTTTTTAAGTCATTTTGTAATTCCTCAGTAAGTAACAATAAAAATGTTAAACATTTATAGTAAATGCATTGCTAACAAACATAATAATTCACTAAAACGCGCTGAAAGGTATATCAACTTTATACACAACACTTTTTTAAATTGTGACATATTGTTCTGACCAAATTTTCCTAGTGAAAATTCCAACATCTTCAGTGAACTAAATATAAAAAACTATATTCATATTGTTCAAAGACAATATTAGCTACATTTTTATTGTTAAGAATGTGCCAAAATGTGAGAAGGATTTTCATGAAATCGTTGAGCAAAGATCACAAATAACCTCAGCAGTGTAAATAGAGAACTTTTAAGTTAAGAATTATAATTTATTGTTTGGTAACATAAATTTCATAGAAAAATAAAGACTTGTAACTTGTTTTAGTTAGTATCTTTAATTTTTTTCAAAAGGTATATTTTTTACAATGAAATGCTACTACTATTGTATAAACTAACTATAATACATTCTGAGGAGAATAGGTCAGAGTGTCAAGCAATGTGTTACACTCACACTGATGCTTGTGTTACAGCTCAGACATCGTGTAACCAAGGTGCCGGCAGAGTGGTGTACGAGAGGCTGCCTGACCAGCAGCTCCAAGGATTTGATGACGATGTTGTAAGTTTTCTCTTGTATTATTCAGCTTTTTATTTATTGCTTATATATCTTAGTATTTTAATATACCCTCTCTATAGCACATGACACTACTTTAAATACCAATAAAAGTTTCAACATTATACATCCATTTTGATTTTGGTATGCATAAAAAAGGTCAACATAAACCATTTTTGTAGAAAAATCCCCAGTTTCTTCTGTCTAAAATTACTATGGGGTACTTAGCAATATTAGAATTCATTATTATAGTACCTTACAATGTAGGTTGTCTGGCTTGAAATTCCTTCTTCTAGTAAAGGTTACTACGTTAGTTTTGGCTGTGTTGATCCTAAAACTCTCAACTAAACACTAGTTTCTTATAAAAGTAGGGCATTTTGGACGAGAATCTCAAAAGTACTTCTATTTCTGCCCTTGATCATAAACACTAACTCATGGACATAGGAGATAATTGTATACCTCTTTATTTAGCTTCAATCAAGGCTCACTAAATCATCCATCACCAATACCCATAAAAGGGTGAACAGGACCCTGAATTGATCAGTTTGGAAATCTTTGGTCTTTCAATTTCTATTACTCATAATATCTTTACAGAAGTTTTTCATGTTCTTATTATTTTTTTCCGTTTTTTTTTTTTTTTTTTTTTTTTTTTGTACATTGTAGTACACAGAATTACAAAGGAAAGGTGCCAATAATAAATAAAATATTCTTCTAAATTCTAATTTATACCAAAGCTATGAGACTGTTAGTCCTACATATAAAAAGCTACACTTAAAAAACTCGCAAAAACACTAGAATAACATAATTTAAAATAACATGTTTGAATTTTATAATTGCTATTCATTTTTGACAAGATTTGGAAGTGAATTTGTAAATTTTCATCTTATATATATATATATATATATATATATATATATATATATATATATATATATATATATATATATATATTGTGTGTGTTTTTATTATTATAAGCAGTTTTATAAGTAGTATTATAAGCAGTTATACACAAAATTCTATTTCTATGCCTAGTAACATGCATATGATTGGCTCCCAAGAGGGAGAGAGAATTATAACTTTGCTGAGTGAAAAGAAAAATATAAAAGTGCAGTGATAAATATAAAAGCTATAGATAGTCACTATGTTGGGATGTTTAAATGATTCTTTAACAGACTCATAAAATTGCTATTTTTATAAAATTGGTAATATATCCATTTTTTTTAGATACTGTAGCTCCATAAATATTAATTCCAAAAGATATATGATATTGGGTATCTGCAAAATAGATCGTTTTAATGTATTTAAACTATAGTTTTTTTTTTACTTGTACAAGATATACAGACCTGAATTTGCTAAATTTTCAACATGGTGATCCAAACTCAATATATTATCCATAATTAATTAAACACAAAATGTTTGCTTATTCACTTGGTCTAATTCTGTTCCTTCTACGTTTATATTCACTGATTCCTTTGAGGAATTTATTACCATCTTTTTGAGCTCTCAAGCTTATATTACTTTTACTGACAGGGATTCTAACAACTACCTAATGAAACACTTCTTTTCTTAATCAACTGACCAGTGTCTCACTTCCCAGCCTGTTAACCGCCATTAAAGATTTCAACCAATACACCAAATTCATTGTATCCATAACATCACACTTTCCCCATTAAAATCTCATGGTGCATCAAGTTAAAAGCTTTAGAATAATCCAGTATTATAAACAAATTACATCGGCACATTTAAAATCCAACATATCGCTTATAAAACTGGTAAGAGCAGTGTACAGTTTCAGTGATTTTCTCTAATTCTAGACTTTAATTTGATAAATATTCCAGTAATGCTAAAGTAAGTAATTATTGATTTGCAACTAGCTTATCAATATTGTATATAGTGAATAGGATGGAAACAGGTCTGAAGTGTTCTATAACAGTTGCTATAGTAATTTAAGTGGCTTTATTAAATTTTTCATGAGATTGGGAACATTCCATGTTCTTATAAGATGACTCCAGTTGGAAGAGAACTGTATTTTATCATTTGGATAAATACACCGTGGTTACCAACTGCTTTCAAAGTTTCTTATTCTTCTATCTATTGTTCATATATTTATCCACTGATTTGTAAATAATCTTTAGAAGCCATACATTCAGTTGATTTTTGACAGTTGATAATTATCATTTGAATTGTTAATGAATGGCTATCTCACACAGACAAGCTGACTCTGGTTTTAACAAGTCTTGGCACAGTCTGTAATTGGATCACTCTGAATGGTTGACAACTTTGTCATAATTTGGTTTAGGTTAGAGACACATCACCACCTTTCCGAGTGCTAGAGAAATGCCAAGAGCTGTGCCTGAGAGACCGAACTGCTGCCAACAACCTCGTCAGAACTTGCACTTCCTTTGACTTCCAGCCTGGTAGCCGCATCGCATCTTTTAGTGGTATAGTAGAGTATGAGGAATCGACTTGCTATTTGACCCGGGAACAAGCTCATCCTGAGGGCATTGGAAATCTTGTCCTGGTTCCCAACAGTGTCCATTACACTGAGGTCTGCCTTTCCTGTAAGTAGTATTTGTCTGCAGACTAACTTTTCTCACAAACTCAAGTTATAACACAAGCCAGCTCTAAAATTTATTAATATAGACCTAATAGTGTTATATAATCTAAAAAAGTTCTGATATTAAAATGTCTAAAATGGATAAAAGCAGGAAAATTGCTTACTTTTAGTGGCTTTTAATTTGAGGATAATGTTCCATTGTCATATTAGAACAAAAAATTTATCTCTTGTTAATTTGCTTTTAGATATAAATATTTTTAAACTCTCAAAAATAACTATTTAAGGGATAAACTGTTGTTTTTATATGATTCTAGAATGTAAGTTTAAGAAGTTTGATTTTGTTCTTATAAAGTTATGTACACTTGTTTATTATGTATATAAATGATCTGCCAACCAATATTCCATGTAAGACTATTCTATATGCAGATGACACTTCTTTTTTAGTTACTGGCAAAGTTTTCCAAGAAGTGGAAGCACAAAGTGACCGAGTGATGGAAATTGCAAACTCGTGGTTTGATGTCAACCATCTTAAAGTCAATGGGGATAAAACTGAAACAATTTGTTTCACATTAAAAAAGTTGCACATAGCAGAGAGCTGTATTAAGCCAGTGAAATTACTTGGAGTAACATTAGATCAAAAACTATCATGGGAAGCTCAAACTAACTCAGTAATTTCTAAACTATGTAAGGCTTGTTTTCTGTTATGTAAATTACAAAACTGTGTTGGTAGAAATATGTTGCTCTCTTCTTATTTCAGTGACTTTCACTCACACTTACTTTATGCCTCAATGCTCTGGGGTAACAGTAGGGGTGCCAGTCAAGTTTTTGCGTGGCAAAGAAAGGCAGTAAGAATTTTAGCCAATTTGGGTTATCAAGATGATTGTAAACAATGCTTTATTGACTACAATATAATGACTGTTCCTGGCATTTTCATATTTCAAAATGTAATATATGTAAAGGAGAATTTTGAAGACTTTATCTGCTTTGATGAAATTCATGATTATGACACTAGGGGAGCTCGGGATATTGTTGCACCTTCCTCTAGACTTAGGAAAACATTAGTTAGCCATAAATATTTACAAATTAAATGTTTTAAACAAATTACCTCAAACGTTTAGAAGCTTAGAACTACAACCATTTGCAGCTAAACTGTCGAACTGGCTTATAAGTAAGGCATTCTATTCCCTTGAAGAATTTTTTTGCTATGAATTGTTACCTTCCTTAGGCCTGGAATGGAGTTGTTGATTAGTTGTAATTTAATTCATTGTTTCAACTATTTATTTTGTTATGTATTTACTAATACTACAGTTACATTTTTTAAATTGACAAATACACTGTACGAATTAGTTCAATATATTATATCAGTTAATGACATTCAAATAAACTGAGTAGCCTTATAACATTTTTATTTATTATATTAGTTATATTGACGTTGTCTATAGCAATTGTAATATTGACAAATGACAATAAAGATATTCTGATTCTGATTCTGATGTAGTCAAATATAAACTTGTTACCATGGTTTATTTTAAATTAACATAATTAGTGGTATTGAAATCATAGATACTGTTAATTTTAATAGACATACCTGTAAGCCTAGAGAATGTAATCAACATAATTGTGTAAACTTTAAAATAAGTAAAAATTCAGGTTTTTGTTTAAAGAATGATTCAAATTGCAAATTAAAAACCTACATTCGTTGATAATCAATGACAAATACACTTTGTTTTTAAAATTATTATTAATTCATTAATTTTCATAGGTTTTCAGTACATCCTCATTACCATTTTAACTCGGAAATTGTAGAGCTACTAAAGTGTAATCTAGAATAAGCAATACTCTTTCTCTGTTACTCAAAGTTGGCTCACATTGCAGCCAGCCGGATAGAACGGGAATGCCCCAACAGACACTATGTGTTTGAGCGGCACGCCCACAAGAAACTGAAGTTGCCTGTCAACGAACTGAAGGAGGTGGTGGCCACCAACCGCACCGACTGTGAAGACAGGTACTTGGCAAACTGATCCACTCACAGATGTGCTAATTGATGTCAAATCTCTTCTGTCAAATACACCAGCAACACCAAGCCAAAATGTTGTCTCTTTGCTTTTTATAATTATGTATTTAACCTATAGAATATAAATAGTTTAGGATAAATACATATTATTTTAATGGTTTAAGTTAATATTATATATAAGTGTTTATTATAAACAATATATTTTTAACTTCTGAGGTTTTTACTCCTCATGGCCTGATTACGATACTTTAACAAATCAAATTTACCTATATGGGAAATGAGTTTTAGACACCACTCACAGTAACACATCCCATGGATTCATGCAATTATATCTTCTGGTACTACTGGCACACTTTGTCTTATTAGATATTCTAATTGCCTATAGGATGTATATTTACAATACTGTAATGTATTAACAATATTTAGAAACTACAAATAATAAGAAGATTTACACAATTATAATTCAGATGCATCAAAGAACTGGATCTACCTACATATAATTTACATAATTAATTACATATATAATTTAATGCAAAAACCCAGAGTATACATGTTTGGAACTATTTCTCTCCTGCAAAACATAAGAATTGGAACAAAAAATAAATATGTTTAATATAAAACTTAAGGAAAGAATGTACAAACCTTCAAAATTTTTATGAATATTTGAACTATACAAATTGTGAAACTAAAAATATGGATATGTTTTTAAATCAAACATTTATAAATGTACTGTACTTTAGACACTATTTACTACAACCTGTCTAACAAAATAAATAGACATTTGACTGGAATTTAACGAAATAAGGATATGAATTCCAGATTATAGCGTGGTATACCATTTCTACAATACAATTTATAACTCATAAGTTCTTCTCTTATATTCAAATAATAAATTTTGTGGTTACAGTTTTCAAGTTTTTCATTTTTAAATGACTGATACTAAATAAATTATGGCAGTCATTATAATTTGAATTTGATGAATTAAGAAATTGAAATTCAATGATGAATGATGTAATATTAACCCTTTACATAGCATATATCCATTTAGATACAATAATGTCACACACTCACTATATACTGCCAAGAAAAGAGTTAATAACAGTTTTAACAATTTGACTCACTTTGATTTAGTTCTTAACCCTTCCTTGCAATACTGATTCTAGATTCTTAACATGTTCAATTGAATTTTTTCAAATAACTTCTGAAATAACTAAAATGAAAACTCATTTTTTGTTTTTTCATATCGCTCACAAATTACTTCAAAATACTTATTTATAATTTTTTATAAGTAAGTTTTATGAATACTTTTTTGTGATTCATAAAATATATTCGACTAAAATGAAAGTTCTACACTACTCATAATCGGTATACTCAAGGAGAAGTCATATTTCCAGCATCATATTATTATAAATCTAACATTGTTTTTGGCAAAATTGAATGATAAAAATCTGTTAACGTCTTAAAATATAATAAAATCCATATTTCATTACAGTGTAAGTAATAATTTAAGAAGATATGTTTTAAAACTGCCTAATGTGTCCCAGAATCCTCTGTGTGACAAATATGCTCTGTATGAACATAAATCAGAACTGCAATTTATATTATTACAGGATTATACCAAAACAACAACAAAGAAAGATTAATCTTGTTTTATCTCTAGGAATAAAAAACAAAATGAGATAAGTGACACAGTAAGAGACTGCCAAGATTAAATTTAGGACTCAATCCCTGGCACAGGCCTTCTTTGCACTAATTATACTCTCAGATGGGCCTCTTAGTTGTTACCCTTGTGGCACACAACGAATACTTGGTGATTAAGAAGAAAGTTTAAACCTCATTAAAAGTTTAGTTTTAAATAATGTTACCCCATGTTTGTATTGTGTTTTAACTGAATATAAATTATAACTAATATTTATTGTTTTATTTGTAATGTTCAGTTGGAGCTTAAGAGAATCCAATCAATCTTGAAAAAAACTTTAAAATAAATTTTGAAACTGTACCGAAAAAATCTTAAAGACATTATGATTACACTACTGGAATTTAAAAATAAAACTCAGTAATATCTAGTAATAAATACCTGGAAGTTTATTCCAAAAAATTAATGTTTTTTTATTAATTAAAATAATATTTCATAAAAATGTTGAAGGGAATGACTTAAAAATGTAAGTTATTATTTCAGTAGCTACAAGTTTTTGTACATAAGGTCTAAGGCTGAAACTGTATATGAATATCAACTAAATTTTTATAAATGGAATCAGTCATTGTAAAAATTGAGTAAGGTTCTGATTATACTTTTTTTAATGTTACTGTTTGTACAAGTTAAAATATGTTGGTCCGAATACATATGTTTTGCCCCAAACACAATGTGGCGTGGCATAAGTGCTGAAACACAATTTATCAGGAGGGTAAAAATAATTATACCTCACTGTAAAAATGTTTCGTGATCAACAGTTGCAATCGTGGATTGTTGTATTTATGATTTTATTCATATTTCCAGATGCTTGAATGAGTTCAATTTCGTATGTCGATCTGTGACTTATGATGCCACTGCAAGAAGTTGTTGGCTCAGTCGATTCACAAGAAGATCCCATCCAGAACTACTAGAAGACGATCCTAATTCAGACTACTTGGAAAATACTTGTCTAAATGGTGAGTTGAGTAGGCATCATTTTCCATCTTTAAGTAGGAATCAATTTCCATCTTTACCCAACCACAGGTTTCACCTGATGAAAGCTAATGAGGTAGAAAATGGCCAAATATTAGCCTAGATCATCTGCATGATGTAATTTGATTTATTTTGATAATAATTCAATGAGAGTTGTAATGATCTCTTCTTACGTTCAACCTGTATAAATTAGCTAATTTCACTTTTTAGTTTATAAATTCACGTAAATTTCCAAGGAGTCTATAATTAGACAACCATCAGAGCTTGATCTACAACCAAATATGAAATCTCATTTCAAAAAGAGCAGGAAGGATTATCAAAAGGAGAGAACAGAATCACTGTTTCAATAAAAATGTATACACTTATTACTGTTTTGGAAATTTCTCTTAAACAATGCTCATCGCAAAATACAGTTCACTATTTGTTAATCAAGTTACTGAAAAGAGCAAACCAAATGGTGGAAGAAGAGTGACTTTATCTTCAATTTGGATACAATCTGATCAGATGGTGGTCTTGATAGGCTTACATAAGCTGATTGCTGTTTTAGTGTTTAATGTAAATATGTGTTTTAATTATTCATTTTTAAATATTTATATTCTCCAACCGGAAAGATATTTTAAATTTTATTATCACACCTCAGTAAAGATTTCACTCTCAAAACACTGTCAAAATAATAACTTCCGGGACAGTTTGACAAACTGCCATATTGGGTTTGTTACTGTATTAGTCCGACACTATTTACAATGTTTAAACTGTCTGTTTACTTTCAGCCGAGCGACGATGTGATGGACCCATTATATTTGTGAAGGAAGAGAACAAACGACTTGGTGGCCCTTTTGAAGTAGATATCTACACAAATTTATCACTGGTAGAGTGTCAGGCCCAGTGTCTTAGGGCAGAAAAGTAAGCAATTTTTATGATATTCTTTATCAGCTGTAAATCAATTGAAAAATTATTCACAGTACTTTTGAATTTTCTGGACCATAGTTTAATAATTATACAACACTTTAAATAAATAAATAAATTTGATTTTAATCCAAGCAATATATTTTTCACGTATTACCCACATTTTCTAGTGTTTTGTACAACAAACCTAAATGTAATACACAGACATATATGAATTAATTTAGTACTAGTAAGAGCCAAAGTATTATTTGATAGTGGAAAATGAATGATTGTTCTATTGGTACTTCTTTGAATTTCATTCAACATATTTCAATATAGCTCTTTTTATTGAATTAAAACGATACTAACTATAATATTGAAGTACACAATTATAAGCAACATCCATTTCATTAAATATAAAATGTATACTGTTTATCAAATTACTAAGTCATGATATGTAAAGCAACAAATTACTTTTTCACTCTAAGTCATATCTTCATAATTTAATTTAATTTTTTTTTTAATTTTACATTTACTTTGTATTTTGCAGACCCAAGACCAGGTTAAAATTACAAAACTTGAAGAATAGAAGATATTTTCATAGTCACATATCACTAAGATCTATATAGATGACACAATAAAAAGAGTATTAATTTCAGATACTTCTGCCGTTCTATCGAATATGATGAACAAATCCGACGCTGCATTGTGTTTGAGGAAGACTCAATGTCCCAGAAAGACGACCTGAGGACCAGTAGTAGTCCCACACATGACCTGTATGATCTGGTCTGCCTTGACAGTCGTAAGTTATACAGATTTAAAGGGTACAAAATTATCATAAACGTGTACTATAATTTAAAAAATGTTAGCTTCAAAAGTTTAAAATTATTTAATTGTAAAGTAATTTCATTAATAATAATCCTAATAACTTTATACAATAATTAGTCAATAAGTAATGAATGAACAGTGTCTGATGCAGCTAAGGGAAGCGAATTCCCTGAGAACTCGTTGACATCCCATCTCTTCTCGGGTGGCCGTCGGCCGGACACTGCGTTCCAGCGTTACCGCAACAGCAGACTAGCTGGAGCAGAGTTCCACTCAGAGATCACAGGCCGCTCACTCAGCGAGTGTCTGGATGAATGTCTTCGCCAAGCGAGTTTCCAATGTCGCTCAGCCATGTACAGTGAGCGCTTCCGCATATGTCGGCTAAGTCGCTTCAACCAGCGTGATGGCATACGAATTATCTACGATGCAGATTATGACTACTACGAGAATTTAATGAGTGAGTTTAAATTCTCTAATAGTGAATTAATAGGATTCAATCAAGCACTTTGAGATTATATTATTAATTTACCTAGAAATATCCACATTACATGGTATCATAACAGAATTTTCAAACTTATTCTCTTGCAGCTAGGTATCCTGGGAATTATAAACACAAAATATTCAGAATCTTATTTAAATTAACTGATTCCATCCAAATATCCAGTCACTAATGAATATTGACAATTTGTTGTTTACAGCACTAATATAAATTCTGCATAAAAACTAAATTAGTAAAGACATTTAAGCAACAACATAACTGGACTATAGGTACCTTTGTAATAGTAAATTACATTCCAGATTACTATGGGGATGGAAGTCTGGAAGGAGGTGGAGGGGGTAGTGGAAGTTCACATTTCCGACCAGATCCTCTCGGCTCAGATACCAGTTTCCACGGTCATGGAAGACCTCCCTATACTCCTATAGGTAAATTCATACATTTGGTAACCTAACATTATCTAACCTAAACAAAAAAAGTCCTTCAGTACAATTATGTATATTAAATAGGAAACAGTATAATTTTTTTATTTTAATATTTTACCTAAAACAAAATTATTTTTAGGTGGGGTTGGATATGGAGCAGCAGGGCCTGTTGGAGCCTTTGGTGGAGCAGGTGGTTCTTATGGTGGAGGCGGCGGTGCTTACAGTGGCTCAGGTGGTTCCTATGGTGGCTCAGGGGGTTCCTATGGTGGTGCAGGGGGTTCTTTTGGTGGTGTAGGATCCTATGGTGCAAGTGGAGGAACTTTCCCTGGCTATGGAGGAGGAGGTGCAGTAGGAGGTGGAATAGGGGGAGGAGGGGGAGGTGTAGTAGGAGGAGGAGGAGGAGGAGGAGCTTACTCAGGTTACGGAGCAGGAGGACATATTCCAGGGAACTCATTCCCAGCTGATAGTCCAGGGTTGTGGGGGCCTCCAGGAGGAGGAGTTGTAGGCCACGGGGCTGATTTCGGGGGTTACGGAGGAGGCTTGCCAGCTGGAGGGGTAGGAGTAGCAGGAGGATCAGGGGGAGGCTATGGATATGGTGGGGTGGCACAGGGGGCTAGCTTTGGTCATGGTCTGGGAGGAGGAATAGGTCCTGGGCCATATGGACCTTATGGTCCTGATAGACCTTTCACAACTAGATGTGATGAAGGAGACACTTACAAACAGGTACGGACATCAGCAGTTTTTGTAATTTGGTCACATATTCAAATTCAAAACATATTTATTCATTTTCTGCACAGTTAAAGATGAATAGTGAATATAGAGTCACAGTTCAGATACAGCGTAATTCTAAAAGATAACCTAGGTATTATACTGATTTACCATTTTGTGTCTTACTCCACAGACTCTTTTTTTGGATAAAATATGTTTACAAGATTGAATTACACAACTCAAGTACCATCTATAGTATATTTATTGCCAAATTTGTGTATTTTCAAAATCAAAAGATAAAGTAATTTTACAATAATTTGTCCAGATTTAACATTTATTTCATTTAACAATTTAAAAAAAGTTTTCAACAACAAGTTAAACAAGTTTAGAAAAGTATGCTCTTTACCAAATTACAACATTTTTATTTTATTTGTTTGATATGCCTTGAGTCTTTTGTAACTAGTTTTTTTTCCTGATTTGTTAAAAGTTGGATGAATAAATCTAGTTGTATTATATTAAGCTTCTGTCTTACCTCATTACAACTGTGTACTGTCCATGTCAGATCGGGGTGAGGATGAGAGCAAGGAGGCAGTTTGTGAGGAGGTTCCTGTCAGTTCCCTCACTAGCTGTCTGTGAGCGAGCTTGTACAGAGTCTCAAGAATTCATTTGTCGAGCCTTCAATTTCAGGTAACAGGACATATCTAACTGTTTTACACATTCAAGTTTTTGCTCAGAAGTATACTTGAGAATCAACTCTGACTTGTATCTTCAGTATAGATTGATGGTCATAGCAAACTTTTCCTTTTCAACAAATCAAAATACATCTAACTCTGAATCTTGTTCTATACAGCAATACCATATCTTCAAAAAGGCTATAACTTAAAATTAATATTTTTGTGTACGTTATTTAATCTCAAGCAATGTTTCCACAATCATATGTTAAATTTTGTAGGAACATAGATGAGACTTTAGGGGGAGGGGAGCTAAGACGACCAGGGATCTCTGGATCATGGATTTTACTAAGCGCTAACATGACATTATTTTTCATTTTTAAAGTATATGAGATGTATTATACTCAATAGTTCAACTGTCAGTGTAAAATTATGAATGGTTTAATCAGTGCTATGTATGTAATCAGTGAGAGTTAGAACTCCTAAAATCCACTCTGGTTTCATCAATAATTTGTCATAAACTGAAGTTATGATTATACACAATTGGAACTATAATGAAACACCAAACACCATTTAAAATTTTAAATATACATATTTTACTATTATTTTTACAGACCGTACACAGCTCCCTTTGGCCCGCCCCGGGACAACTGTGAGCTCAGTGATCATGATTCCCGAGATCTCAACCCCAGCAATCCTGCCTTCTTTGAGACTAATGGCGAATTTGACTTCTATGAGAGGTCCAGTGCAAGATCAGGACCTGGAGGGGAATGTCTGGATGGTAAAGTTGATTTAATTTCCTTGTAGGTTTGGCTAATTTAATAAAGCTAGTGTTGTAATGGGTATATAATTATTTAAATGTCATATGTTCAATATTCAATATGTAAAAACTCGATACATGTTGTTTTCACTCAAAAGTGTACTTGCTATATATGGTTTTCCAGCATAAAATGCAAAATTTCTTTATGTTATTTTGTAAAAGAAAAGAAAATTTTCTTCTACAAGGAAAGAATAACAATAAATAGATAATATTATAACATTTGGTTGTAAAATTGATTGCAACTTTTAAGCTCCATAGTTACTACCAAAATAGTTTTAGTATAAATAAAGATAGCCAGATAATGGCAAGTAAATCTAAAAATAAGATATTTTATAATTTTTTACTGTACTGGAACTTATAAAAAAACTGAAAATTGAAAAAAAAACAGCTATTTTTTCTCATTGGCTAGTAAAAATCGAGATTTACACCAAAATGTATTACAGTAAAAGTATTATATATGTATTCTTTGCTGGATAAGTAGTATTTTCATATCACCTTATATTTAAAAATATTATAGATGAAATTGGAAAATGTATAAGCTTACTTAATTTTATAATAACATTATAAAACATTACTCTTCAGAAAAATGTACAGACAATATTGTTAAAAAATATTCTAAGTAAGAATGTTAATTCTATTTTATAAATACATTATGGATTAAGCAGATACAGTAATGGGATATAGTATCAAAACCCCCTTTAATTACATTTAAAAATATATAACATTCTATCTATGGAAAAATAAAGTATGCTTTTCATTTTATACAATTATTTTTAATACATATATCACAAGAAAACTAGTGTTCTCAGCCTACTTTGCCACTTGTCTAGCGTTTTCTTACTAGTTTGTTCTAAACTTTCAAAAAGATGAAATGAGCAAAACAAAAAGTCTGAATTGTAACTTTACTTTTGCTTTTAGTGAATCAGGTGTGTAGTGAAGATGGGATGGAATTCACTCTGAGGACTCCAGAACCATTTGTCGGAAGGATCTACACCTATGGATACTATGACAGATGTTTCTATCGAGGCAATGGAGGCACAGTGAATGTTCTAAGGATCAGTGGAGCTCAAGGATATCCGGACTGTGGCACTCAAAGGGTTTGTTCAAATTTTAAGTTAAAGCCAATAAGCTGAGACATAAGCTCAAGAGATAAATCCAACATACATTTTAATTGGAGTACCTATTCTTAATATTTATATTATTTACAGATGCTTTCCTTTCAGATTGATCATATTTTTTACAACAGAGAAATAATTCAACAATAATTGGTTAATATATTCTTATGATGGTTGGAGTGCAACACTGCCTCTATTCTGGTAGAATAATGCAAAGTTAACCTGATAGGAAAATTTTGATATAGTCTGTACACATTGGTGCTTGGTGTTGGGCTATAATGACCTGAAAAGAGGTGATGATGTAGCCTTCACAGTTCCCTGATCAAGTCTGGACACAGTAGAGAGATCACACTTAATATGATAAAAATGAACACATATAAAGTTTCTGTAGTTATGATAATGTCATACTTTAATTAATTTATGATTCCTTAACAAATAACTAAGCTAAGTTAATGATTTAACTAAAGAGCATGAATAGTTTTTCGAATAAGTCACATGTTTCATTACATTTAGACATAGATAAGATATCTATATATGTTTCATTGTGAGAGCTGTTAAATTTCTCTGCTTCATAATCTTTGAACCTATCTTACCCCTCTACTAACCAACCCAGTCTACCTTTACAAGGATATTGCAGACTATTTTCATCGAGACTGACCCTAATATTTTTTGATAGTTACAGATAGAGAAATATAATCTAATTCATATCTTACTCCATAAGTGGGTAAAACTAATGCATTGTCTACTGTTGTGCAGTATGGTGACACAATGACGAACATCGTAGTGGTGCAGTTCAGTGACTATGTACAGACAGGCAGAGACAAACGTTACAACCTGACTTGTCTATTCAGAGGACCAGGAGAGGCTGTTGTCACATCCAGCTATATGACGGCCAAGTGAGTTCTGCAGATTTCACTACTTGTAATGAAATACTTGATGATACCTTAAGGAATAAATATCTCACAAAATAATGTGGTATATGACTCCTGAAACTCACAAATGATACTAGAGGTATCCAACAGGCCTTTGTGGTCTTGGATTGTTTAGAGCTTTTCAAGGGCATTCGGTTTTTCATGTCTCTGAAGACATATTCTTGGTATATAAAAGGATAAAAAATGGTAGCAAGTTTGTGAAGAACAATAACTGTGATTTTTTATATTAATTAATTGACTGTTAAGTTTATAATTTTCCAAAAGAAAACAATTAAAATATGATAACTTGTTATGAAAACTAATGTCTGCATCAAGACGTTTATACAACTATTGAACACTATTTACATTTTAGACTATTGTTAATTTTTGTAACAAAAAAAAACCAATTTATATTTATATCCTAAAGAAAATGTCAGTATAACTATAGTGACATTAAAAGATTCGAGGTATATAACAAAATTCAAATATTGTGAATATTAAATTAAGACATATATAATTCACTTCCATCTATATTAGCTTAGTAGAATTGCAACTGTTTTCCTCACTCACAAAAGTAGTTTGATATTAGTATCGATCATAGTACACATCAAACAATGAATCAAATCTGTGTTTCAGTTCTGGGAGCCCAATTCCAATCGAGTATTTGCCCGCTGAAAATTCACTGAGTTCTAGAGTGCGGCTGTACATCCTATTCCAAGACAGACCCACTAACACTATAGCAGTAGGAGATCCTCTCACATTCCGCCTAGAGTCCCAGGAGGGCTACAACTATGTCACTGACATCTTCGCAACTAATGTAATTGCTCGGGACCCCTACTCTGGCCGTTCTGTTCAACTCATCGACAGATTTGGGTTTGTTCTTACAGATTATGTCACTCTGTTTGTGTTTATTATTTACAGTATAAGCCTGTCTTAGTAGACAACTTAAGATGAGATTCTGGTCTCGTCAAGTAGGCTAAAATTCTGGAGAATAATCACTAAGAAAGTTTGTATTTTTAAAATACTGAACAAAAATTATTAGGAATACAAGTGCTGGTTGCCTGAATTCAACTTAAGTAGAATTATTTGTAAATGATATTTAATCTTCATGACACATTAAACCATAATGTGGGGCATACTAGCCAGTAGTTATCCATGTTATTTACTGTTTACGTTTGATCAGTGGTCAGTTCACACAGTTAGAAAACATTTCAAAACAGGAACATTAGTTTAAAATTCAACACATTTTTTAAAAGTTTGAATTCAAAATTTGTGGCAAATGGATTTAGAGTAGAAAACTAAACTAAGTGAATTTCATTTACAAGAACCTATTGGTTTAATTTTAAGAAACCATTACAATTCTCTAGTTTATATGACTATAGAATGTTAAAAACAAACGACTAAATTTGTTGTTTTTTGTCATCTAATTTCAGATGTCCAGTGGACAACTATGTGTTCCCCGGCCTTGACAGAGCTCGTGAAGGCAATGGTTTAGAGGCAAGATTCAATGCTTTTAAAATCCCAGAATCAAACTTTCTGGTGTTTGAGGCTACTGTGAAGACTTGTCGAGAGGGTTGTCAGCCGGTATCTATTTTATTTTTTATTATTTAGTGTTTATACTACTTAACACATTTTGCTATAGCATGATTTGAATATAGCTCACTGCTTTAATAATAAGACTGCATGCATTCTAGAACTAAAAAATCTAGAAAATTTTAATTCGGGCTTTTTTCAGAAACCTAAACAAAATATATTTCTCTACTTTAATCTCAAAAAAATTAATGTAATGTTGTTTGCCATAAAAATGTATAGAGTTTGGCTCAGTTGAACTATTTTACCTGAGACAGTAACATATTGAATCCATACAGTCCTATTTACTTACCTGTATTTGTGTTTATCCATGTACATTCCATTTGTATCTAACAATTATACTTATGAAATTATTATTGAACGTCCTAAAATGGCTTCAGCTGTTCAAAATGCTACTTAATGTGTAAATAAAACGTATATAAACAAATTAGTAACAGTTAATAATTTTCTCACGTTAGTAATACAAAAGTAAATCTATGCGTAGATTCTGAAAAAAATTAAAAGTATATCAGATTTTATTAAATTTGAAACTGTTATGATCGAAAAGAGAAGAAGTAATAATTATATTGACAGGCTTACTGCACGGCTCCTTCAGGAAAGAATGAACCATCACTGGGCCGCAGACGAAGGGAGGTTGAGAGTGAGCCTGTTGCAGACGCTTTGGAAGAGATAAAATCAGACAACTCTACAGAAGAGGAGGAACAAGTCAGGGAAATGATAGAAGTAAGTTCCATGATATTCCTAATCGTACTTACGAAAAATACTAATTAATTTTAAGTGCTATAATTTTTTACATCAATAATGAATCATTATTTCTATTTGTTTGAATTATTTTATTTTATCAGATACTACAGTAAAAATTATATTAATGGATATTTCTAGTTTAACTGAAATCGTGAACTTACACCACTCACTCTCTTGCTTATTTGTTACAGGTATTTGAATCACGTTATGAGATGCCACAACAAGAACGACTGGCCGAGACAGCAAGACTATTGATGCAAAGTGTTTGTTTGACTACAAGGGAATACTACGGATTGGTCTTAACTCTCATATTTCTATTTATTCTCCTCATTGCATCTGTCACAACAACTGCATTTTATTACAAGTACGATTTATATATAGATTAATTTAAGATTTAAATATAATTTAATTTAATCTTATATTGAGAACACTCATTTTGAAAGTTTCATACATAGCATACACATGTCTAATACTGTATAATCAACATTATCCAATGCTGAAACAAATTATAAATAACTTTTATTCAATAATTTTGTATTATTCTTACTATTAAGTATAATTAATAATAACTTATTCTTTATTAAGGTTTGCTATTTGGTATTCATTTAACAAATACATTTTAATATTATGATACTTTTATAGAAAAACTGAATTTTCAAAAATTACATACTAATGCTAGTAATAAATTTAATATTCAAAATATGGTCACATTAATTTTGTAATACCTCCTGGGTCGATTCAGTGTTAGAATGTAGGGCGACTTAAAATCAAAATAATCACCAGTTTATTTTACTAGTAGTCCAATTCTCAAGGATTTTCTCTTGCTTCATAGTATATAATACATATTTTCAATTTTAGAAAGAACTTCAATCATATTGATATGAGCAGCATTTTTTAATCACAAAGATGTGTTCACATGCATTTGTTCTATTTTCACATATTTTTTCAAATATTTTTGTAGTCTGCAGCATTCAATTATTAAAAAAAAACCAATTTAAATGTATTTTGAATTGCTACATAGACCTCTAGAGTAATTATTTCATTATCATAGCTTTTGTTGTCTTGGCAGACGATACTGGACAATATCAAAGAAGAACAAGCTAGCCAACAGTACTAGCCATCTCCACGAAGATGGTTCCACTGGAAGACAGAGCATCTTCTCTCTTCTCAATCCATCTCCTCAGAAAAATTTCTTCAGTCTCAGGTAAAATTCAGATAACCAAAAGTTATAACAATTAGATGTTTATGCTGGTAAAATATTAAATTGTTTTTAACAATTATTGTAGAATTTTGTGACAGGTTAAAATAAAAAAACTAACATAAATTTAAATATCACATGGAAGATGGAGCATGAATGAAAATGAAAGATGGTATAAATCAAAAGTCCTATAATCTGAAAATGTGAGTAATTACTAGTTTGAAGTTTTAAATATATATATTACTACTGTTACTACTGTGAGATGTTCGCAATAACCAGACCATAAAGGAAACAATACATGTATGTATGAGTGAATGCAATTACACGAATAAATGTTATTATCATCAAATGTAATAACAAAGGAAATTATTAACTTAAGAGACCATTTATAACTTGAATATGCAAGAAATTATACAAAAACATTATAAAGAAAACAAAATTATACAAAATAAAAAGTACAATTCTGGCAAAGAATTAGACAGCAATACATATTCATAAGTATTTAGTGATTAAGTATACAATCTAATCACCAACCTCCAAATTTACTAACTACAAATTCTAACTAAATGTACCATTATATGTTGCATGTCCAATAAATCAATTGAAGAGTACCGGATTTTTCATTTATAAAATCATTGTATCTGTTAGTCATATAGGGTCTGGGTAAAAAAAAAGAAGAAATAAACAAAATTAAGTTCATCAGTGTTTTATTTTCAAAATTTACAAAACAATTTGAACATTAGTTTGAAAGAATAGTCACAGAGGCCAATTTTCTAATCTAGTGTCTAGAATCAAGTACTTTTATCTGCACAGGGGTGAAACCAGATAGCTCACGCATTTAGAACCTAATTACACTTCATTTGAAAAGATCCTATTTAACTCATGTTGACTTAATTTGTCTAAACATCAAGTGATCATTGAATATTAAGAAAACATTTCAGTATTATTATTAAAATGAAAGAAAAGTTTAGATATATTATAGAACTAAATTATAAATGGTGCAATACTAATAAAAAACTCTGCTCATAAATATTTTATTAATATATTGATACTTGTCACAATGTTGTCCCAACATATAGCTCTTTGAACAGACAATTAAATACTGCTAATAGTAAAAGAAAAATTAAAGAATAAATATATTATTTGGCCCTTGTAAGTGGCACAAAATTTGGAACTTTATTAATATACAAAAATTCCTATATACAAATTTGAATTTGTCTACATTTTACAAAGTACTTTACATTATGATCAAACATGCCTGAGCTACTTTTCCAAGAAACTACAGTCAGTGGTTGACTTTAATTTAGAGGAGTGCAGGTAATAAATTAGACCATCTCTAGCTGTTTTCCATGAATCATTATAACCTTCTTTCTTGAGCTTGTCCCTCAGTTAATCATAGTTTCATTTCTTAAATCTCTTGAGTCATACAACTGATCATTTATGTTACAAAGTAAAATAAAATTTTATTTTCTCCAGCACTGCCAATGTCTTACTGTCAAACTTGTCAAATACAAATTTTTACAGTTCTTTTCTGTGTTTTATTAATGTATTTTACATGTTATATTCATCAAACAGTATTTAGCCATTCTTCCATGCAAGTAAGAGATACTATAATTGCTAGTGAGTATAGGTTTCATTCCTGTTGTGCCTTTGTGGGCTGAATTAAGCTCACTTGATCCTTATATATTTGCACACAAACCTATGGTGCCAGAAAGTGGAGTAAAAAGAAAAATTCCAATTAAAAAAATCTGTCTTATTCTTTACTTTTACACTTCAACGTGATAACAGTGTAAATTAATCCAATCTATGAATCATCTGTGAAATCAATTATAGTTTTTTTTATGATTTAAGTATATTCTAATGCACAGTGTGAACTTATAATGTTTATTTTAATATTTAAAGTTACGAAATGATTAATAAATTTGAGTTTCCACTGTACAGAAGCAGATGTGTGGTAGAACCTCCACCCCAGCCCTCAGATTCTGCCTTGCCTGGTATCTCCTCCATTCTGAGCAGCAAAATGTTTGAAGACCCTAGTGAGCCGATCTATACAGATCCCAGCTTGTTTGAGCGTTCACGCAGTCTGCGAAGCATTGCGCTCTCACAGAACGGTCACACACTCCCCAAAGACGACACCAACTTGTGCTGAGAGTCGGTTAGTTCATGTGATGTGGGAGTGTCATGGACCTAGTGTCGTGGACATTACTAACACTTCACATCAGTCCTTTATTTGATGGTGTAATAGCATGGACGGACGGTATGAGAGGAGTATCCTTGGTCAACTCCGAAAGGGAATCCTCCTCTCTTGGGGTTTGCACAGTCTCTATTCCTCCCTTTCCTCCTTATCTCTGTTTCCTCTATTCTGCACTAGTGGTTGTGGGTTTCTGCGCACCGTCCGCCATTGTTATTACATCCCTACTCGTCAAAGCTCAAATAAGTTTTTGGACATTTTTTGGATTAAAAACGTATTAAGAAAATAAAGAAGTTTGACATAATTTTGAGTTGTAATCGCTGTACATGCAGGGTTGATGTAAAAGTAATCTCTAATCATCCAATATTTCCAATTGTCAGTCATAACCTGTAAGAAAGATAATCATAACATGTAATCATCTTTAACAACGACTGCAAACATTTAAAAAATAATGTTGAATAATTTGATTTGACAAAACTTAAATTACGGCATTTTATTTTAAGAACTGGTCAACACTCATTTTATTGTTTATTTTTAGCCAGCCCTGCATGCTACTATTATATATAAGAAATATATAAAATTTACTGCCACCATAAATTTTTGATTAAAATTTAATTGCATTCCATTATATATGATATCATTAAATACGTAATATTAAACCATACACTTTCAATAAATGGCCATTACACTAAACATATGAATACTTTAGGTTAAAAATAAAGCTAACTGAAATATCAGCAAAGTTTTATTAATTGTTTATCCAGATATATTTTGTGTACATTTTCTTACAATAATATAACAATTTATACCTATGCATTTCATATAAACAAAAATAAGTAAAAGATTAGTTAACTATGCTAATTACTTGTTGCCTTTTTTTTGGATTTAGGAAAACAAAACGTAAACACTGCCACCTTTTCTCAGCATTCATTAGATTTTTGGACAAAATTAGACACTGCCACACAAGAACTGCCAGCTGTATACTGCCCTCATTGTAAAATCATGAAATACATGGAAATCATTATTTATTAATCAGCCAACTATGGTTCAAGTCTTAATGTCAAGCACTTTCAACCCATTTACGCATATTAATGTAACCCAAGCAGCTAATTTAACTTGAAGTTGTATGGAATCTATTCATTCATAAGCTTTAAATTAATAAAATTTGTTTTCAGAAAACTTAACCGTGTAAAAGATTTAATACTGGACAATTATGATGTATATTTAGGTAATTGTATAAGATCTTTTTTTAAGTTTAATTGTACAGTTTTAGTGCTGATAATGATTGGAGTATAACTTATTTAGGATTTTATAGGTTTATTTCATAATTGCAATCTGTAACCTGATTATGAAATGTTATATCTAATAGTATTCTTATTGTTTTACGATGATTAAACAAACACAACCAAATTTAATTTTATTGCCCGGATAGAATAAGGAATAAATACCAATTCAATCAATTGATTATATTTCTGTTTAATTACATTATTTTATTTTATTGTTTTTGGTTTATTTAAAAATAATATACATAGTTGTTAGATATCACATTTTCTTAAATAAATGATTGTGTAAGCAATAACAAAGTAAAACTTTAATGAGATGCCACTCATTAATGAGATCTTTAGCTTCTTACAATTCTTTTTATACTGTTGTAATTATGTTTTTATAATGAATTGTTTGGATAAGAAAACTATTTTAAGCATTTAAAACTGAAGCTGATATCTTTTTTGTTGGTTTCAGTTTCTTGTTTAATAAATATTTATACAATATTTGTGATTTTCATTCGTACACCTTATTCCTAGTAAAATGTATTTAACACTATAAATTTAAATGTTAAAATTGGATGTTTTATCAGGAAAGATAGAGCTAAAAAGCTCCCTAATTGCAAAACCTGAACGATTCACAGCTTAAATTTGACTTTCCAAACCTCCACCAAGCAGATGAATTATGTTTAACCCACTTAGGACTAACAATTTTTGTAATTTTTTCTAGTACCTACTTTTGAAGTGACTATGACTACTTTTTTCTGAAGGGTATACTGAAGAAGACAAAAAAAGAAAAAAATATTTATCAAACATTATAAGTATAATATTAAACAAGATATATATATTAAAATATTATATATATATATATTAAAATATTATATATATATATAATATATTATATATATATAATATATATATAATATATATATATATATATATATTTTATCTGATATTCGCAAAATTGCCTACAATATAATCCTGTAAAATAATAATTTCATTAGGTATAGTAAAATTTTGAAAAACAAATTACTTTGTTTTTATTTTTATTTTTGTTTTAATTTTTACCACTAGTTTACTATAAGAACAAAAAATAAATTTATTATGTGAAACAAAGGAAATTAAAAGATATTTTATTTATAAAACACGTAATTCCTGATAGTAATGTTACACACACATAGTGTTAAAATACATAATCTTACCTTCATTTGTTTCTCCATGGGCCTGATTTCAAGATGCCATCAAATACCACTTGAAATGCCTATAATTCCTCGTATCCTTGTGGAGTGATGAAAACAGTTTTTCTATTTTTCTCATCTTCAGGCAAGGTATCTTAAAAAGCTGTGGATGACAAATAATATTTTTTATTCAAATTATTAACTCTACCAAATATCAATTATACTTCTTTAAAGCAATCATTACTTTTAGAACAGTAGACCAAATGGCTTTTTTATCCAGTTTTTTCCCATTTTTAACTTTTTTGTAGAATTACTGCTATCTTCAACGGTATGTTGTTTGAGCATTTTTGCAAGTTTTTCTTATAGCACTAAAATTCAAATTTGAAAAACTTTGCAGCCCGTGCCCATAACATTTTAAATGAGAACATAGGTCATGTGGCACATCAAAACACCTTATTTTAATATGATTCAAGCATTATTAATAATAATTAATTACAAATAACAATTAGTGAAATTACAAATTACTAGTATAACACTAAGTACATTGACAGAGAAAAATAATCCAATTACTTTTGAAATAGTAAAAATCATCAATTTTCTTTTGATGTGTATAAATAATCTTTCTACCAACAGGATTTTAGTACATTAGAGAAAAATAAATAAATGGAGAGCCACAATGCATAAACTACAAAGAGCCACACAATGCCTATATCCATTATGGATAAAGTTTACATACACTTTATGTAGTAGATATGGTTTGTGTGTAAAGACTTAGAAATGGCAGAAGATTAAGTGTAACTGACAGTCGCTGTGGATCCATGCCAACGTTTCCACATGGCAACCCTCTTGTAACTGACAGATACAAGCTGTTGAAACTTAATCACTTTCTCTCATCGTTTAACTCTGTCTCAGTAACTTTAAACGTTTCAGACATTGATTTCAATACACAGTTGAAATATTAACATACGGAGTAAACATTTTACTCTTTGTTGAGCATCAGCACCATGTTTATTAATTATTATTTCTTTCACTTGCCATGTTTCATTATAATCATACGTTTAAACAATAAAGAGTGTATTTAGCAAACTGTTGAATCTCAACTAAAATTGTTATTTCTGGTAGATAATTAATTAAAGAACAGTTATTTTATTTAATTATTTACATTTTTTAATTTTTATAATAATGTAACATCTAAGTTCAAACAATTAGGTGAATACCAATTTGTAGTTGCTAAAACAAAAATATTATTATCTACCATTTTTTGCTAATAGTGTTTTGTACACCTTGAAAAAGTATACTCTAACACACAGTGGTTGGTTAATTCTATTACAAAGTAAGCTTGTACCTCATAGAGTCTATGATTTTTTTAAATCCCATTAAAGTACTCACCAAAGTACATAAGATATATTTTTTAATTCTTCATGCAACGGGTTAGTTAATTTTTGTGAAAAAACTTTCAATTGTGAAAATTGAAGGCTTGAAATGAGAACTTAGTTAAGCAATAACAAATTAAAAGTTAACTACATGCTATTTACAAAAGCATAAACCATGAAATTATGGGCTATATGGATGATAACATGTAAAAGTTTCTAACAATTTGCTATGTAGCGTGCACATTAAAATTCAATTGAGCTTTAAATGAAAGAAGACAAGATATACAAGATAAAACATTATCTAAAATATAATGATTATTTTGAATTTATTTGAAATTCAATTGCTTGCTTATGAGAAAGTAAAATTTATCAAAAATGGTAGTTGATGTTTATATCTGGCATTTGAGAGTAATTTGAAAGATGAATGTTTAATTAAATTTTTTATCTTAGTTTTAAATACCTTAAGTATTTGTTATATATAGATTGTAAACTTTATCAACAGAGAATCACACTGTTTATTTTTGTAAAGCTATGAGCTTATGTTTAGTCTCTTTAAATACTTACAAAACATTTTGCACATATTAATATTGCCGGTAAGGCCGAATAATTCTATAACACCAAAGCAGAGTATGCAGAGTATTTGGCGCATGTAGCGCACGTGCCCCATGTCGCAGGGCTAGGAGTGAGTTTGAGTTTGTTGGCTCAGGAGTAGCTATGGGTTGCCAACTATTATTCGAGCCTTGGATACAGCACTAATTGTTATACTGGGTCTAATCCAATCTTTTAGTGATTCCCTTCGAAGACAGACGCCCGAACTGTTGAGAGAGTGAGAGCAAGCCTGCAGTGTGTGTGTGAACCGGTCTATTCAATTCCTGTGGTTTCATCAGTGCTAACCAACATCTAAGACCATTTGGTACATATTAGTGAACAAGTGGAATTCAGCGTTATTGTGAAACTATCTGTATAGTTTGAATGGGAATTTGAAAATAAAGGTAAAGTAAGCTTTAGTAATAAAATTAGAATAGTTACTTTTAAAGCAATATATTTTCTTGACTCAATAAATGGCTCTCACGTATGTCTTTGAAATATAGAATTTTTAGTAATCTGTCATTTTTATTAGAGCAAACAGAATTTTTCTGCATATGTGGCTCTGAATTAATTTTTTAAACTCACTTCCATTTGATTGGTCACAACCTAAAAGTAACACTTACAATTTTGAACCATCCCCACTCCTCATTTTAGCAAAAGAGGGAAATAAAAAAATACTTAACATAAATATCATATATATATCTATAAATAAATATATATAATATATATATATATATATATATATATATATATATATATATATATATATCAAAACATTATATAATTTTGTAGAGTTTGAAGCAAAGCTGTGAATTGTTTATGAGATTTTAAGTGTATTTTGAGATTATGAGATTATAATTATTGTAAAATAGGGTTTCATTGAATTTGTTTTTGCTGCATTATTTAGGGTAAGTACATATTAGTTAATACAAAGTTATTGTATGATCCTTAGTTAGAATGTATAATTGTTATTATATTGTAAACTATTGACACCAGTCAAGTACTTTTTGTGTACTAAAATGAATAAAGAATATTTCAATTCAATGCAAATAGTCTGATGGAGATTCCACAAAGCTGTCATTTTTTATTTTTTTTATTATTAAAACAGGAGAGTGACTTTATTCCTATCCTGTATATTAGAAGTAAACACTAAGAGTCATAAGAGGTCTGTATGAAAGAATTATAAATTCTTTTTGTTTAATATACAAGAAATATACACTTTAATATTATCTAGTTTTTCAAGAATTCCTTTATAGTTTTAGTATGAGAAATTGTTTAATCCTGTCTTTAAACACAAGAAATTATACTTAAGACACACACAATTGGATGAAAGACACAGAATTAAACCACCAATTATCATGCATGTTTGAAATTAATGTTAATTAACACATTACCACAGAAGGCATGGCCAGTAGATTGAAATAAATATAGAAAACTATACTAGCTGATGCAAAATAAATCTTCTTTTTATTCTGTATAATTTTATCTTATCTATGGTACTGGTGAAGTAGGATTTTAAAATAAAATGTATAAATATCAAGAAATGTCCTTGAACATGTATTGTTGTTTTAAAATAATTTTATAATTAATTGTTGGTTATTAGTAATTATAACTTTAAATAAAATTGTACTATTTTTTAATGCTACTTCTGTTTCATTTGATTATCATTCTACTACTTGTATTATTTTGAAAACTGTGTCTTCCTAAACGTATTCTTGACTGAATGATATTGAATAAAAATGTTAGTGATTTTAGTTGAATAATATTAGTTTTGTACTTAAATACAATTGAGTAATAAACTAATACAATTTTGAATAATCCGGTTTGAATGATTACTCAGATGAGTACACTTCTGGATTAAGTTCAATTAGAAACATTGCCTAGAGAAAAGTATATATTTATTATATTCTGTCATGCATTATTGGATGAACACTTTTCACTCAATTACTCTTGCAAGTTTTTTGTTCTATTAGAATAAAATATTTCAAGTGATAAAATTATAAAAACAAATGATAATTGGAATGGATTCACTGTTTTGATTGTTTGTTTCAAAGTAAGAATGTTTGTCCATTATCACCATCCTGTAGTACACAATGGAAATAAATTACTCCTCCCCTTGGTAATTTATTATAGTACAAATATATAAATAAATGTTGTGGAAACTAATATAATACAAATGTATTACAAATAAAACATTTTTATTGACCTATCCTTGGAACTGGTTGTAATTTACTTATTATAAATCTATGCCTAGACAAAAATATTTTATACTGTATAACAAGTCCCATCCTGTTTACGATATTATTGAAATGTTTGAAACATAGGCAATCAAATACATTTCATTTTAGTTTTATAAAAGTATTAATTTGTTTTTAAATTAATTAAAATAGTTATAAAATCCAAACCAGTAGCAAAATTTGCAAAACATGTCTTCACAATCTACCAACAGGTGATATAATTTCTTTAGTCCGTGTGAAAATAAACACATTTAAATTTTTACATTGTATACATAGTTTTATAATTAAATCTGGTAGTTTGATGTGTTTAACAAGAACACACCTGTGCAGTAGAAATATGTCAAATAGTGGCAAGATGCCACGGCACACACGAGTGAGAGCAGCAACCATCCATCGCACACAGGTGCTAATCATCAGTCTGGCCAGGAGTTGCCGCCTGCAAGCTGACTGGGAGGGGGAGGGGGAGTCAATTCTGATTATAAATATTAAGATTCATTACGTCTTGCCCCTCATTCACAGAAGACATGACATCGTCTAATATTTTTAATTTTTAATGTAAACCTACAAAGGTATAAAAATTATAATTTTGTTTAATATGCTTGGTTGTTACGGCTGTAATGCAAAGGTGACATGTTTGATTTCACGAGTAAGCAACCAAAATTTAGTTAATAACTCATTGTATTTACGATATCTGTAACATTTAGCTATAGTAATTGAAGGGCAAACATAGTGGAGTACTACCAATTTAGACTTCTGTAGCTAGACCAAACATAACACCACATATATTTTATAAGTCCTAATATCACAAATATGCAGATACTAGTATGTCACTGCGGTTACAATTCTCAAAAAAGGACTCTTATAGAACAGGGCACACAATTAGTAAAGCCTGGTATAAGTCTTTTTACTAAAAAACACATTTAAAAATCAAATAGTGCAAATCGATCTAATTATTAAAATATGATGTTGTGTTACTACTTTTTTTTTAGATAAAATGCTTATAAAAATATACAAATAAAACATTTTCTCATTTTGTGATTGACTAAATGAAATCTGTATTTTTGTCATATGCACCATAAGAATATTGACCAAGTCATGATTGAGCATTTCTAGTAGGTCATCCATCATACACTATGATAAGTTAAACTTAACTTAATGAATAGTTTAAATTATAAAAATAAATAAATAACTAGATATTACTTATGGCATTCAGATGTAATCAAAATTAATATTAACAGTAATAGATAACAAAAATAATAAATAATTCATAATAAATTATATGTAACAGTGATGAAGTAAACTTATATTATATGACAAATAAAACACATAGTATAACATATTACTAGTGAGCTAAACTATTTTAAAACAGTGGAACCAAAATCATGTAAACAATAAAATAGGTTTTTTAACGGCCACCGATGAAATTTATTTTAAAATCAAATGTATGGATACTTTTCAATTCATGCTTTTACTTCATTGTACACTTTAAATGAAAAACTTTTATGACTATATATTGTCTTCCTCAGCCAATAGAAGACAATAGTCCATTATTCTTATTCCTATTATTATAATCATGTGCATTGAATGTCAGTATTTTTTTGTTCTTATTTACAAGGTTTATTAGGTAATGAATATACAAATTTACTACCGTCTGTATCTGATTAAACAGAATTAAATAATGACATATAGTGTTTGAGAACATGTGATTTACTAATAGTTCTGGTGGCTTTCTTTTGCAAGATTAAGCTGTCCAATATCGTACTGCCATTCACCCACAGTACTAGAGCATATCTGAGGATGGACTGTAAATAGGCAAAATCAGCATTTCTTAAATAGTTAAGAAGTAGAAAGAATGTAGGTTCTTTTTTAAGAAAGAGCACTCTGATATGCTTTGTGGAAATATGGTTCACATGAGAGTCCCAGTTTAGCTTGTCGTCAGTATGGATAACTAGGAGATTGACATTTTTACACAGATTACCATTCTGACTCTCTATTATCCAACATGTACTAAACTAAACATGTTATTTTGAGTCATATCATTATTCAGCAGAAAACTATTTGCATGTGAAGGAAACAGGATTTTTCCTTAAAAATCCTTCCATCGTAAAAAACAAACTTCAAACAAAGGACTATTTGCATGGCACCAATGAGATTCAGCTGGCAATGTATTATTTACTTGTAATTTCAATTTATTCATATTACACTGACATTTAAAAAGGTAGTATCATCTGCATACAAAGTTGTTGATTTTTCCATTAAATAAGGTAAATTATTTCAAAAATTAGAAATAAAAATCGACTAAAATTCAAACCTTACATGATCAGAACTTTCTGCGACCAGCTGCCATTTATACATACCTTTTGTGTACAGTTTTAAAATAGGCCTCCACAAATAAATGTGGCATACCTCGAATTTCATAGTGTTTTAATTTGCCTCAGAAGACTTGCTCAGATCACATAGTGGGAATTTGTGGCAATTCTTTGAATTGGCTAAATTCTTACTTAATTGATCGTAAACAATTTGTTGAAATAAAAACTACGGAAAAAAATCGTATTATTTGCAGCCACTCTCCTCTTGCTCAGATTCATCACGGCGTTCCACAGGGCTCAATTCTTGACCCACTATTGTTCATCTGTTATTTAAAAGGTCTTTCATTTCCTGGTGGTCCATCAAAAAATTTGTGCCTCTACGCAGATGATGCTAGTTTAAAGATTAGTGAAAAATCATTAAATAATTTAGAAAATAATTCAATATTAAGTCTAACAGGTATGAACAATTATTTAAGTAACCATAATTTATTATTAAATGCAAGTAAAACCAAATTTATCATGTTCTCAACAGGGAAAAGTAAACAACCCATTGATCCAGTTATAAATATCAATAATAAAGTTTTGAATAAAGTAACTTCCACAAAATTTTTAGGTCTAATTGTAGACGAAAACTTGACATGGAATCTCCACATTGACCATGTAGTAAGTAAAGTTAGTTCAGGAATATATGCTATTTACCGAATGTCCAAATTTTGTTCAATTAATACATTAAAGGCACTCTATTATGCACTGGTCGAATCATCTGTTGCTTTTGGTATTGCTATTTATGGTGGTACATCAAAGCAGAACTTAGATAGAATTCTTCTTCTTCAGAAAAGAGCTATACGAACCATGTTGAATCTAAATTTTGACGTTTCAGTTCGCGAACATTTTTCTCACTTGGGCATTATGACTGTCTACAGCCTTTATGTGTTTCATACCACACTACATGTAAAACAATTATGTAATAATAGTTTAATTCCTAGACTAGGTGACAGACATACATATTTTACCAGACATAGAAACGAAATTGCCATTGACTCCCATAGGCTTGAATTTTTCAACAAAAAAACCAAGCGCAGGTGCAAAATTTTTATCAAGGCTTCCTGTGGAATTGAGAGGCATTGACAACTTTAAAGAATTTAAAAAAGAGCTAAAATTGTATTTAACAGAGAAACCATTGTATGGGTTAGCTGAACTATAATTAACTTAGTCCTTTTATCATATATTTTATCAATACTGTATATATATATATATATATATATGTTTTTTTAGTTTTTAAGTTTTTTCTAATGACGCCATTCAATGTATACCACTGTATACTTTATGAATAAAGTTATTTTCAATTCAATTAAAAAGTGTGGCCTGAGAATAGGCCTTATTTTCAATTACAAAGGCTGATAAAATATCACTAACTATTTTTCAAGATTTCCTTTTACCAGATGCTACATCAAAGTTTATAATGAAATCTCTACTAGCTACAATAGTGTAACTTTGCTACTTACTCAAGAAAGTTAAAAACAGTTCTAGAATACTCGGAAACATATCATGTAGGGATTTTTGGAGAGGGGGATGGATTCAATTGTTACGCATCCATCTCCTATCCTATTGTTGTGCGAATATTTATTCCTTTATATTTTCCATAATGGATCATCTGTTTTATATATAATACATGTCATATATTTGATTTTTAAAGTTGTATCAGTTTATGCTTTCTTGTTTATATAAACATACACTATACAATGATCTTGTGAAATGAAGAATAATTTTCTTTCTTTCTGGAACGTTGTAAAATAAAAAGCATAAATTTAAATGTCAGTATACATTAATCATGAAACACGAGTATATGTTGGGATTAACACACTCACCTTGTATACAAAGCCTGAGATTAGGTTAAGCTTCCATATTTTATTTAATTAGTTCTGGCAATTCATGTAATGTCGGGATTTGATTCTCTAGACTTTAGACCATGGTTTAAATTTATATCTTTGTACAGCTAATAGTCAGATGTGCAGCTGTTTCAAAATACACAGTTGTCATGTGATGCGAGTTCAGTTCTGACTTTGCTGTTATCTACAATATTTTGCAAACAAAAGTTTCATGTTTATTTACATAATTTATGTAGTAAAAGTAAGATTTAGTAATAGTTTTGTTTTGCTAGCTTATTTATCATCATTATATCTAAAACAAATATATAAAAATCATGTTAGAAATAAAAAGAGTTTCACATAATGTCACTTTATGATTATAATTTTTAAATTTAATGTAATTTACATAATACAAACAGATGTATAAACAGTCACACTATATAACATTAATTTCTTATCCTTTAATTTCGTATATGTATTATGTATTTGAGGTAAACAATAATTTTATAGTTTATACAGTTGTGTATTTTAGCTTTTAAAATAGGTAGTAATCTTAACAAACCCATCCTTTTAGTAACAACTGGAAATTAAAATGGACAGAGACAGAATATCAAATTTATTAATGTAAAATGAAAGGAATTAAATGTTTGATGGTTGTCGTTTTCTACTAGCAAGATAGATTACCAAAGTAAATTCATCTATACAAAAAGCTCTCCATTAGCTAGAAGTGTTGGATTTTGTGTTGTGGCAAAACTGAAGAGGATAGATAAAAATGAGGATGTAGTTATCTAAAATGATTAACAGCGTGATCAATATGAAACTTGCTAAATAAGTGTATATGAGCCACTGCAAATTTTATAACTTTGAAAATTAAGTAGTAGGTTTTAAGTTATTATACAGATCTTATAGATAAAGTATTTATAAAATAACATTAAGTGATCAAAAATAAGAGAAAGTTAATATTATTTATTATAAACTGTACGCATATGGAATATTGTAAACTGATTTAGTTATTTTTACAGTGTAAAAATTACAAAAAACATTTCAAACGACAATCATATACACACAAATTATGTTTTGGAGAAAAAGTTCATTCAAACTTTAGAGTAATATGTGAACTTGATCAATCTCAATTGTGTAGAGGTTTCTTTACGCAGTTTATCTTGTTGACTTTTTCAAGCTTATACTTGTTAGAATGCATTTAATTTGTCTCTAAAAACAAACACCTATTCCCAGTAAAACAGTCACCTAACAATACTCTCAGTACTAGCTCATTTGCTCTTCCAAACCACTTAATAAATTTTACTGAAAAACAAACTTTTTATTTCATTACAAAATTTTACAATAACTTGCTATCTGGGTTCAAAGAGGCTAATACTCTAGTTTCCTTTCGTCCTAGCTCAAGCTTTCGTTAGTTTAAAAAGAATATTATACTACTCAATGATTTTTAATTGTAAGGATTATTAGTTCTTTTTGTAAGATAGACACTAGCTCATACTTAAATGTTATGTATTTTGACGATTGTTATGCATGTTTATGTCTTTAACAATACAAATTTGAATTTGGATATGACCATTTTACTTTTTAATCAATCAGGAGTGGTGGGAAATAACAAGAGTGTTTGTAAACAGATAAGTGTGGTGTTTGGAATTCTCCCTTACGACGGAATGTTCCAAAACCAGAATTGTAATATCTCTTTTAAATAATATAGGTGTTGAGTTTTAAAACCACTCTACACATTAAATTCTATGTCCATTGTTTGTTATTCAATGTGAACATAAAGTTTAGTGTAAAACCAGCTACCTTGGCAAAACTTAAACATTATTTAATAATATTCAGAGAAAATGAATGAATTGTGACCTCTATCACATATACTCATAGCTTAACCAATATGATTTATTTTATTGTATTTTAATTTAATAAATTTCTATTTTGTTTTAGATGGGTAGAAGAAAAAACAAACATAACAAACAAGAGATCTCACCTCCAAATGAAAATAGGCAAGATCCGCCAATTCTTAAACCTGAAAAAAATCCAAAAATACAAAGAGATTTAAAAAAAGATACTTCTGACAGTAAGAAAGTGGATTGTATAACAGATATTCCAAAAATAAATGAAACAGGAGCTATGGAATTACAAAATGAAATAAGTTTTGAAACCTACCATCCTTCAAGTGAAAGATTCACAGGAAGAGAATATTACCTATACTCATTGTGTCAGGTATGCAAAAGAGAGCTAGTAAAAAAAGTGACTTGCCCCAAGTGTAACTTGATCTCATACTGCTCACAGGAGCATCGGCGAGAACACTGGCCGAGCCACGCTGACCTTTGTGATGCAGTTGTGGCAGTATGTGTAGACAGAGGTGTGAAGCACATCATGCAAGGTGCTCATAACCTGCCACCAGACAAATTTAGGATTTTTCGTTTCAAAAACATGATAGACTGTGAGACTAAGGTGGAGAGACCATTGGAGGGGTGGGAAAAAGAAATGTTTATCTTTCCAAATGTGTGTGGAATTTGCAAAGAATATAACAACTTAGTTGTTTGTATCAACTGCAAGCACAACAGTTTTTGTGCAGGACATCAAGAGAAGAGTAACCACAGTCAGTGGTGTGAGCATGTGCTTCAATTCAAACGGATTGTGGAGGACCAAAGTAAGTTTGGAGTTGTTCGTCCGTCCATCCCAGTTTGTGAAATACAACCATTACTTCCAAAACTGTCCGACATCAACTGTTTCTTTCAAAGCATCTGTAAATACTTGGAAAAGTTTGAATATTTACAACTAACAGAAATAGCTACTTGTCCACTTACTGCTCTAAACACCATTTTCAAGACAAAAACAGAACTGCTCAGCACAAAGAAAATATCATTACACATTGTTGGCGCTGAATCGGACTTTGAAACAAGCAACTTAGAAAAATGGGAGTATTACTTTCTACATTTGATTCCAAATTTAGAACACTTACAAGTTGAATTCATTGGACCAGAACTGAATGCTAAGACTGAAAATGAAAAGTACACTGTGTGCAAACAATGCCGGATTAGAAATAAATCTATAAGCTTCAAATTTTATAACAATTTATACCATTTGTGTTCAGGTAAATCCAAACCGGACTTGGTCTGTGTATTCAACCCCGGTCTGTACCGGTCAACTGGGTTTAACGGTGCAGACACTTGGAGCCCCAGTATAACAAACATGCTTGCTTATAGTTCACCAGTTCTTGTGACAGAATATACCCAGAAAGAAATTCTTATGGACATTGAAAGAGTTAATGCAACAAGACAGATTCTGTTAAAAAGTGGTCCCTCTCGTAATCCATTTTCTAGTTTGAAACCCAGCCTTAATTTTGTAAGTGATGAAGAATCGCCAGTAATTTTTAAGAACTATTTTCACTGTGTAATGTAATGTACAACTCTAAGATGTGATATTAAAAAGATGAAAATGCCCCAGGATATAATAGCATTTTGTTTTCTTTCAGAATTATAGAATTTTTGGACATTTTCTTGTTATTTCTAACAAGCTACAAACAATATTTTGTTTACCGTTTAGTTAACTTTTTGTTTTTGGTCGCCAGGAGAGTTTGGTGCCCACGTCACTCCAGTACCAATCAGAATACACTACGATCTAAATAACTGAATACAAATTTATTCTATCAAAACATTCGTTGTTGGCCCAGTCAAATAGTGTTTTAACAGGGCTTGAAGTGAAAAGTTCTGGATTAATAATTGTTTTATTTGGCTTGTTTTACATTTTCATGGTATCTGAAAATAAGTCTAATGTTTTCCAACAAAAATAATTTGAAACAAATATGAAAAGATTTTAAAAATACACTAAAAACCATGATGTATTCTTGATTTTGGTTTTTAATTTGAAAATAGACATTTTATCTGAAACAGAACCCTTTAGTGAAATAAAGAGCGTAAAATTTCCTACACTTTATATTTTTACAATCTTTTTTATACAGAGATATACAGAAAAACCTGATGATTAAGTGTAAAAACAAAACCAGCATTTAATCCATAACATTTCTTTGTTATTATTCCTTTAAGGAATATATTGTATTATTATTATTATATTATTTTGCTTTGGTGTTGTTATTTTGTTGTGTAGGCTTAAAGTGGCTAAGTTTATGGTGTATTTTCAACACAATTTAAGTTGTAAAACATCAGATTCAAGTTCAGCAACCCTGAAAACATAAAATAAGCCAAATAAAACAATTACACCAGAACTTTCAAATTAAACACACCACTTGACTGGGCTATTTGGAGAATAACGCACCTTCAACACTATTCACTGGATCATTCTAATTGTGGCATAATTAACAGCCAACATGAAGAGCTTGCATAATTATAATTTTCACATTCTTTTTTCTATTATACTTTTCATTTATATACCTTGTGCAACTATTAACATAATTCTGATAGCTGTAAACACATTCTATTTTAAATACTGAGTAGAATTTATAAATTTGCTCAAGGATTTCTAAACTCTGAATATTTTGACAGATTCAATCAAAATGTTGACAAAAAGAACCTTAAAAATGTTAGTATGAGTCTTCAGTCACATATTATGGATTTAAGGTGATGTAATCTCATTATTCAGACAGATACAATTTGAACATAGGGATGTCTTATTTTAAGTGAATGCTGCTAGAAGTGAGACTGTGTTGTCGGCCGTAGCGATGTTTACATGCACGCACTACGATATTGTTTTGTTTTAACAAATGAATGTATTATTTTTTAAATTTTCCTACACAATACAGTTAGACTCAATTGTTGTAGTACTGTTAGCTTGCTTTCTTATTACATTATAAGGCTATAAATAGTGAAGGTCAACCCTCCCTGTAGTGGGTGGTATCTGTAAGTGGTTGTGTGATAACATTGCTCAGTTTTTAGATATTAATATCAAGCAAGTTTTAATAGCTATCTGCGTAGTCCTAAATAGGTTTCATCCCATCAACTTGAGATCTGTCCCTAGTTTATCTACTCTGCTTGATTGTAAAAACAAAAAACATATCATTTTCTTACCAATTAATTTTAACTTTACAGTTAATCTTTTCACAGTATATTGTAATACGGATAAAATCTATGAAGACAAACATTAGTCCTATCCTGTTTCCAAGCTTTTTGGATGACCTAATCAATTAATTTAAATATTATATTGTTATGGTTAATATTGATATATTGCCTCTCTATTTCATGTTAATTACTGTTTATTTTTGGTTACTGTCTGGTTAATTGGTTTAAATAAGTGAAATTTCTTTTCTTTTTTTTTGTTTACTTAATCAAGTTAAAAATTATGGACAAAATGAATCAAACATAGCATTTGCTAGTTATAACAGATTTTGAAGATACTGCTTGGTTTTGAGTGAATAAAAAACTAGCACTTGCTGAGGGTTATGAGTACAAAATTGAGTGAATAAAGAAAAGCGCCTCAGTTCTAAAGCTGCTCGGTGTCTATTAAGTCAGCTTCTGGGCATGCTAGCTATTAGTCAGCAGTGTGTTTGACACCTGTCATTGAAGGTTTTATGTGAGTTCGACAACAAAAGCAGTATTCTTCTCAAAGGAACGCTTAATGGATGCATGTACTGATATTTTTCAAGCTATACAGCTCAGGTTACAAAGAGATGTTCCTTGAGAGGTAAATGTGAAAATGTGGATTCTAAAAAATGCCACACCTTCTCACCATGCTAGAAATGTTCAGGAATCTCTGAACCATCAGTTTCCAACAAGTGGATAGGAAGAGGTGGTCCGATCTCTTGGCCGCCTATGTTATCTGATCTTATTTGTGTGGACTATTATCTCTAGGAGGACTAAAAGACATCATATGCAAATACTGACCAACAACTCGGGAGGACATGCAGATGCAAAGTGTAAATTCAATTGCTGAGCTCAATGTAGAAGTGTTACAGTCTATTCATGGATTCAACGATGCATAGAAAGTAACAGCATGCACTCATAGCATTATAAGGTATGTAAACATCTTTTAGATTCTTCATTCTTTTTACAGTTTATTGGTCTTGCAATAAATTTATCGAATAAGTTTTGAAATTATCCATAAAATCGAATTTGTAACCCACTTTTGTAATGATAAGAGATAAGTATGTAAATGCTAAGTTTGAGCGCACGGTTTAAGTTATTACTCAGTAAATACAGCTTTCTTATATTTTATTTTATTTTTTGCCCTCTTAGTTGCTTAACTACTTGTAAAGAGACATTGTAAACTTCCACTCGGTACCCATAAATACAGTTTATTATAAAGTTTTTTAATAGTAAGAGATAGAAAAGAACTTTAGGCATATAAGTTGTTCAGTTTTGTACGGCCCTTAATTTAATGTGGTGGATGCCTCCTTACCATTCAAAATAATAATAATAATAATATATTTTATTGCAGTCAGATTATTACAATGAATTTTGTAAGGGCAATTATTAATTTTAAATAAACTACAAATTATTACTCAACCATCTAGTCAAACATACAAGGCACGTTCATTCAGCTTCCATCTGCTCACCAATGAGAGAGAGAGAGAGAGAGAGAGAGAGAGAGAGAGAGAGAGAGAGAGCTTTATTTCAAAATCACAAAGACCTGAAATGGCGTTACAAATTAATACAATTAATTACAACAATTTTCTTGCTTCACAAATCAATTTCGGTTTTGAATCCATGATTAGTGATGAAAGTGTTGCCAGTTCAAAAACTCATTCACACTGTAGAAAGGGTTTTCAAGAAGCCACCTGGTGAGATGAAGCTTTAGCGTTCTGGGGTTCTCACTCTTGATGACTTGAGGCAGGATGTTGTAGAATTTTGCCCCTGCATATGATGGTTTTTTTTCAAAAAGTGTCCGATGATGAGCAGGAAGGCTAAAGTTTTGGGCATTTCTGGTATTATACCCATGCAGGTCTTGATGTCGAGTCTGCTGATTTGAAGTCGCCAGGACGATGACTTCGTAGATGTAGAAACCCACAACTGTCATCAACTTCAGCTCCTTGAAATGTCCTCTGCAGCTGTCTCTCCATCCCAGCCCAGATAACAGCCTCACTGCTTTCTTCTGAAGAACGAGCACACGTTCTAAGTTGTGTTGGGAAGACGCACCCCACGCCATTATACCATACCTCATATTGCTCTCAAAAAGGGCATGGTAGGCAGTTAAAACTGCTTCAGGCGTGCTAACTGCTTGCGTTCTTCTGAGGGCGAATAGGGCACTGCTGAGTTTCTTGCAGAGAGAATCTATGTGGTCCTGCCAGTTCAGCGAGTCATCAATGATTACTCCAAGATGTTTTGTCGCTCTTACCGCCTGGAAGTCAGGCAAAGCTGAGACTTCTTGTTTCTTTCCAATTAGAGACCAATTATTTCCTCTTCGACACCAGGTTTTTATCTTTCTCCAAAATCGTTTCTCTTCCAGTTATATACCAGGAACTCACCCATGCTATAATAAGCCTTTGGGGCCAGAATACGTTTGAGGCGAGTCTTAGATACCTTGGGCATTTCTTGAATTTTTGAGAGTTTGGCAGATTATTGAATAGTACAACACCTGCTTGTAAGAGCAAGTGCTCAGGATACCGTCCTGTACTGGCCAGTAAGGAGATTATTCCTGCCTCTAGTGTTGTGACTGTGTATGTCTCGGCTCCATGTTAAGGCACATTTAGACAAGCAAAACGACAGTTTCAAAGGTGTAGACACAGGGTAAAGTAAATATCTGCAACTCTTTGAACGCAGGTCTGCACAAGTCTATTCTTTTCAGTTTGATGATAATTCTGACAGCCTTTTTGAATTGACTACTTCTTTTGGCAGGCTATGGATGTATGTTTTGCACGGGAAAAAACTTTAATTTCATGTCACGCATGTTTCTGTTTTGCACATGCTTTCAAAGTAAAACAGCTTTACCCAAATGTAAATCAAACTGTTATAAAAACATTTGATTTGAACTAAAAAAAGTTGTCATTACTGAAAATCTGTTAGGATAGATTAAAAGGGAAATATAAATCACAATAACATACATTATATATGATAAGGAAAATAACAAAACACTTATCTAATCTAGTAGTGTTTTACAGTGATTTGTTTTCTAACTATTTGATCAGTTTAATCATAGTGTTTTTGAAGTAAATTTTGTCAGAAATATCGCATTGTCTTGATCTATCCCCACTTCTGCACACTTCCCTTGGTTATGAAATTTTTTAGGTTAGGTTACTTAAGCTCCAATTTTAAAGCTGTCAAAATTTACAAAATCAATTCATATTCTACTATTAATAGCTATGTTGACTTTAACACACTAGAAAACTTCCAACACGAAACAATCATTGCAAAGAGACTAAAATATATGGCAAAATACTGTTGTGAATTGAAACTATGGAACTACTAATTTATTTACTAATGAATCCAACATAAAATTGATAAACTTTTACTGCATTATTTAAAAGCGGTATTTAAGGCTCATCGCATTCTAAATTGAATTTCAGCACGGTTAATATTAAGTCCTATTCTAGTTCACTACTAATTTTGTCCTTGTGAGATGTAAAAATGGATTAAAGATAAATTGATTACATCTTTTCTAGCTAACAAAGCTGTAGTGTAATTTAATCCTGGAAGAAAATTAGTCTTTCTGTTGATTATAATTATAACCTTTACTCAGTTATATTGGGCCTTAACTTACATTTACTTAAAAAATAAATGACATAAAAATAGATTTTAATAAACATTTTGCTGAAGAAACGTCAAAATCATTAATTTACTTTTTAAAGGTTAAATTAAATTTAACAATGTCAAAGGATAAAAACATAAGTACAACGAGATATGGAACAACAATAGATGCTGTGTTTACAAGATATTTAGCAAGATTTTATTCCAGAATGTGTTTTTCCTATTTCAATTATTATAAACCCATAATTTCATTTTTAGAACATAATGACAATGAAAATGAAGTAATTATATTGAAAATACAAAATTGTAGTGAAAATTCCTAAATTATAGAAACTAATACAAACTATAATAATGAAAATGTACAAATAGTTATTACTTTAATATTTAGAAGTCAGTTATTATTGTAATAAAAAGGTAAAAAATATTACAAATATATGTATAAACGTTTTTAAATAGGCTTAACCGGTGGTAGGCCTGGTCAAGGAGATGATGTTTTTGGGAAAATTTAAATTTGTTGTGGGAATTTTGAGATGTGGGGGAAGTTTTTTAAACAATTTCAGAGCTGAGCAGTAAATTCAAGCTTCATATAAGGTTAAATCGTGGACTGGATACTGAAGGTCTCTGTTTCTCAGCTGATAGTTATGCTCATACTGGTGTTTATTGAATTTTGTTGATATTGATGTACATACAGAGGGTTTCATAAATATATAGGTAGGCCAAAGTCATAATTCTAAATTGAATAAAAATGGGTCAGCAGGACTGCCTGTATTTCAGATGAAAAATTGTCTGAATAATTCTTTTTTGAATAATGAAAACCTTATTACAGTCCACAGAGTTTCACCAGAACACCACTCCATATCTCAGGTGCGAGTGGACATAGGCATAACAGACAGTCCATAAAGTCTCAGGATTAACGACTTGAAAATAACCCTAATCGCAAACCAAGCAAGCTTAATTTTGAAGCTACTAAGTGCTACATAATCATTCCACTTGATGATACTGTCCACCACAACCCCCAAGAACCTCGCCAACGATACCACAGGAACATCTATATTTTCAGGTGCATAAATTTGGATTTTTTGTGCAAAACTTTATGAGTTGGCTTTTTTCTTTGTTCAGAGAAAAACTTCTCAAGGCAAACATTGCAGAAGACAATTTTGAGCAGACTACTTCCATGTGCGAGTTCCATGTCAGCCCTTGATCAAGATGAATTCCAAGGAACTTTTTGGAAGAAACTTCTTTGAGTATGTTATCTTTCAACATAACTGCTGGGCCACATATGGTTTCCATGGGTCTCAGGCAGAAATATATGAAATTCTACTTAGTCAAATTTACTTTCACGTTGATTTGGTAAAAGCTTTGCATGCAACTATTCCATACTTGAAAAATTTGATTTTTGAGCTCAGATTAAAAATTTTCACCGGTGCAGAAAGTCGTGATTTTTGGGTTAGCATTTTTGTATTTTCAAAATGTTAATTTTACAGTGATAGAAAGTTTTTAAAAAATACGGCCATGCATAGTATAATTTGAAAGCTCATATCATGAAGTATAGAGAACAAATTTTATTTTGGTGTGAGTTCATGTTACAGGAGTGGCAAAAAAACAAAGAAAATCACCTATTTCCATACACTTTAGACCACCATTTTTAAATTAATAAAGATAACAACACTTCTTCTTTGCCAAAATGTTGAGGATGCAAAGACCATTGTAGTAATGTACAACATGACATGTGTTTGCACTTGAAATATTTGAGATTCGAACATGGGACCATCTGTTTTTGGAACACTCTGTATTTATACAAGTGAAATTATATTAAACAAATTCTTTAAGGTCGATTTGGTGGGGAATCCATTTAAACTAAACCTCTGCAATTAGCCGTTGACCGCTGGACATTTGAGACAGGTAGTCTGAAACAACCTGTATACTGGACAGTAGCGGTGGAGGATGGCAGCCAAAAGGACTAACAACATCAATCAAGGCTCCTCTACACACTATAAAGTTATCATTGTAGAGATCGTTGCACAGATTTAGGAAAATTTCAAACTCTATAGGGCAATCGCATACTGCGTAAGGATTGTACACCTAGAACAGATATTGTTTTGACGGCCGCACATCGAATCAACATTTAAATCTTTATGTATGTGATTTTTATTAAATCTGCAGTAATATCCATAGTCTTTATTGTTACTTTATTTTGTGCAAGTATTTTTATTATATAATATAAAATAATTTGTACAAAATAACATACCTCAGTGTAATTTTTTAAAGGAACATCAAAACTGTACTAAACACTTCTCATAAGATTTCTTTTTTAATTTGTGGAGAAATTAATCCTAAAACTTAAGGTCCTCAAGTTGGAATCAATTGCCAAATATCTCTGGGTTTCTAAAAAAGTAAGCTGTGCTTATTTCAATGAAATTTTCAGGTTATAGATATAATCATGGATATACATATTCTATAAAGAGTATGAAGTTTCAAAACTTTCATTGTAGTAAGTTTTATTATTTTTTTAGTATAAATATATAATCTATTACTGATATTCCTGCCATAAATCCTCCTTGATGTTCCCCCACAATGTTCACAACATTCTTCCAGTGTATTAAGGACTAGTAAAGAGAAGATTTTATATGTTATGCTTGCTGTAAGATTTCATTTCAGTTCAGTTCAGTCAGCTGGACTGATAAGACCCAAGCCGTACCGCTCTGGGTTTCAAGACTACCTACACACAACACACGTCTGCTCTGCATGCATCAACTGGCCTTCTAACTACAGTGTATTTGATTGCACATTGTTAACGATGCCAACAATCTGTGAGTTTGTAATGAGTTTGGTGAAGATGAAACCAAAGTTAAATGCAATAATCCGTGTGAGCGAAGTTTTCACGTTGAGTGTATTAAGGGCGAGCAAAAAGGGAAGAGAATGAAATCATGGAAGGACTGTAAGTGCAAGGAATTTCTGATGTCTTCATCAGATCATGGAAGCACAAGTTGTCGTGTATGATTGTGAATAAATTTTATTTTACTGTTCTGTACAAATTTTGTATATTCTGTCCTCGTCTGCTTTTGTTACTTTACCATTAATGGCTTTCCATTTCTCTGTCTTTAATGCAAAATTTGTTGATTTTTGTGTAATGTTCCTCAGCTTCTGTTGTTTGGTTATTTAAAGCTTTCATGTTAGCTTCTTTCTTTCCGTGACCATTTTTTAACATTCTTCATTGAACCACCGAGTTTTTTTTTTGGTTTTTGTATTGGAGAACATAGTATTCATTATATTTTACATGTTTCCCACATATTATCTACCGTAACTATTATCCAGGGTCGATAGTTTCCTAATCCAGCTCATCAGATGATAGAGAACGAAAAGTGTTTGACATTTTATATTTCAAGACGTTACATCTTTTCTGAATTGAAATAGACTCTGTCACTTATTTTTTGTTCTCTTTTTCAATTTTTAGAATTTGTCTGAATTCTAGGTAGTAGTCCATGCCAAACAACATTGCTCAAACATTTAAATCCATCACCAAAGTTTTATGTTTATTGTCTATAAGGACAGTATATTCTTCCTAGGAAAGCTTCCCAAAAACAGATTCTGGGTTTTTAAATAACTGACAAGTCTTATCCCAATGTCATTTCAATCATTGTGTAAAATTTCCTTGCCAATTTCATTTTTCCATATACTTGTCATAAATCTACTTAAATTGAATGGTACTTATTTGTTCACTAATTGGTTCAAATTTAATCACAGGCTCTAGTAAGGCTTTATTAATGTCACACTAGACTTGCATAGTGCATTCCACAATTGCATTTACTAGGCAATATTTATTAACTCTCAGTGTTTACTGTTTTGAAAATATAGGCTACTAGTAACCTACATTTTAAAAACTAATAGATCAACTTTATATAACTAATTGTAACTGAAATCACTAAAATTATTGATCATGATTAGTTTTATAATACAAACTTTGGTGACACTCCCTGCCCTCCTTGATGGCCAATCCAAGGGATTCTCTTAGCTCCATTTCACCTTCTATTCAGTGCAGCGTCTGAGATCTGACATTGTCACATACTTGACTCCTGGAATCTGGAGTCCATGTCCGCCAATGCCAGTGTCAGATTTCAGACACTGCATTGAGTAGAAGGTGTAATGGAGCAAAACTCAATATTCACATTGAATTACTATGTAATTCACACCATTACTATGTTATGTGAATTTACCTTGCTGGCAAAGTGAGATTTTATCTGTGATATGATTTTCATAGCCTTAAGTTATGCAAAAATTATGAGTCAGATTGTAAAATGCTAGTAATCATCAAGTGCTATTGAATTTGCTCCATGTATTTAACTAATTAGGCTCATGGGAGGGTAAATAAAATCAATATATTGTTCATTTTCAAACACATAGTTTTTCTGGTATTTTTGAAAATCTGTTTGGTACTTGTATAATAGAGATATTTTATTTGATTAGAATCAAGAGATGTTTATATTTAGCCACTCCCCAAAAAGTTTTGTTTCTCACCCATCTAATGAAAAACACTGGAAAATAGCTATATACAATGGTCTTTGGTATTACCCAATGAATACTTACAACAATGGAATATGTTTTCAGCTGTTTTGTCAGATCAGCACTGTGAGAACGGGCATTGTTATGGATAAGTACAATACCAGAAGTTCCTCTTCTTTTGTTCAGAGTGGCTATTATGGTGTCCACAATCACCATAATATTTCTTAGCAGCCTTTTGCATTTATCGTGGTCCCTGGTAGTAAGAATTTCACAAGCAGAACACCTTTTTGGTCCCAAAACACTGTAGCCATGATCTTATTATTGGAATTTTTTTGAATTTTTAGTTTTTGTTTGGTGGACTTGGATTCAATCATTGTTGTGACTGTTCTTTAGTTTCTGGGGTGTCATGCAGAACTCATGTCTAGTCTCCTATCACAATAACATCTTCTTTCATGATAGACTTGCGTCCTTGTTCTCCATTATCATAAACATCAACTTGTCCATCTTTCACTCAATCACCATCAATATTGACTCATAACGTTGTCACCATATACTCATGACATTCTTCAATGAATTTCTGCTTCCTTTGGCCCTTCAGCCTACGAGAATTGAATAACACTTCACAGAAGCCATGTTCAGAGAATCAATTGCAGAAGCCATGTTTACGTGTTGTTAGATGAACTCGTAATGGCATTGGAGCTCAGCAATGCGTGTAACGGAAAATTGTGCATAGTCAATTACTGCACATTGAAAGGATAACAGGATTTTGGACATTTTCCATCGTTATATGTTACCAAAAAGGATAACACTATTATGTTTGAAGGATTGAAATCTACTCTATTTTTCAGTGGTAATAAAAGACCTTATGGCAAATAAACTAAAAAAATGTGGCAAACTTTGAAACGTAGTGTTATACTTTTTTGTAACACATAACGATGGTAAATGTCCCAAATCTTACTATACGAGGTCTGCCCAAAATGTACCCGACCGCCGACCAGTAGGCGGCTGCAGCGTAACCGACCGGCTCGAACCGGTTATTGGAGGGGAGGGGCGAGCCTACTCCTTCCCATATTAGGCATTGAATACTATCCGGTCACTCAGTGAGTCACAGCGCTCTGTTCTGTACAGTACTGCCGTGTGTGTGTGTCGCATTTCAATATGACTGAACGTGTTGAGCAGCGCTTTTGCATTAAATTTTGCCAAAAACTTGGCCAATCAGCATCAGAGACGATTACTATGATACAGAAAGTTTATGGTGACGTTTCTATGGGCGATACACAGTGGCGAGTGGTTTAGGCAGTTTAAAAATGGCCGCATATCAGTGGAGAGTGATGACCGATCTGGCAGGCCTTCAACGGCCAGAAACGCTGAAAATGTTGAACGTGTTCGTCCAGCAATTAATGAAAACTGTCGATTGACTGTCCGAGAGCTGGAAGAAGATTTAGGAATACCAAAATCGTCAGTTTGTAACATTTTACACAAAGATTTAAAAATGAACCGTGTTTCTGCAAAATTTGTTCCTCGGCTGCTGACAGAAGACCAAAAGAACTATTGACTTGAAATCTCACAGGACAATCTGGATTTGATAAAAACTGACCCAGGGCTATTTATAAAAGTTATTACTGGTGATGAGTCATGGGTTTATGGCTACGACCCTGAAACAAAGGCTCAATCTTCACAGTGGAAAACTCGTGAAGAGTAACGGCCAAAAAAAGCAAGACAAAGTCAAAGCAATGTCAAGACAATGCTGACAGTTTTTTTTTTACCAGGACGGCGTTGTTCATCATGAATATGCTCCAAGAGGCCAGACAGTGAATAAGGAGTATTATCTTGAGGTCCTAGGGCAGCTATGAGATGCAGTGTGAAGGAAACAACCTCAACTGTGGACAAGCCGTGAATGGATCCTGCACCACGATAACGTGCCAGCTCATTCCTCAAATCTTATTCAGCGTTTTTTGGTCAATCACGACATCAACCAATTACGACAGCCTCCCTACAGTCCTGACATAGCTCCTTGTGACTTCTGGCTATTTCCGAAATTAAAAATTCCTTTAAAAGGAATAAGATTTGACGATGTTGAACAAATAAAATAAAATGCGACGAAGGACCTGTTAGCCATTCCGCAAAATGAATTTAAGGAGTGTTTCCGGAAGTGGGAGGAGCGTTGGAATAAGGGAGTGGCTTGCGGAGGGGGAGTACTTTGAAGGGGACCAGATTGCCGTTGCCACTGAGTAACGTCAGTTCATGCCAGACGTCAAGGTCAGATACTTTTTGGACACACCTCGTACTTGCAAACCTTCCACTGTCAATAACAAGCAGCATACTGTTCGACTATTTGTTTTACAGCATTATCAGATGTTGAATACAAACAGCCCTTGTACAGAAAATTTAAGTGATTGATGTAACAAGTCTTGTGAGGTAAATGGAGGAGAATCGGGTCAGCCAAGGGTACTGTATTAAACCTTGATGACTGCATTAATTAACTAAAATAAATTCAAATAAAATTAAGTAAAATTGTGAATTAATCTATAAATATAGCATATTTACAAAACTTGCATATTAAGTGAAGAAGGGGCTGTCTTGTGTAACTGAAACACTCCAGTGTTGTCCAAGATACTCTTACTGAAAATGCTGCTGAATCCTGCTGTACAAATGTTCCTAGAATAAGGCTATAGTTTAGTGTTTCAAGAAAATCTTTTTATGAAGGTAGTTTGGTTTGCTTTTTTGTTGCCCAATTTAATAAACAGAGCTATTACTATTAAGTTTTCTTCCTACTTGAGAAAAGTGCATAAAATGTGATGTTGAAAAAAACTTGTAAAACTACTACTAAGGGTAAAATTCATTTGTATTAGTGTTTTTTTTTCTTCTTTTCTTTTAAAGAAGATGAATTGTTAACACAAAAACTTTTTCTGGACACTTATTAACTTCCTAAATCGAAGAAGATATACAAAAATTCTGTGCAATTCAGCTTGAAAATTGTACATGGGTCGTTGAATGTGAATTTTGTTGTAAGAGTTAAGAATAAGAAAGCTCATTCTGAATTTTTCTCCTGGATTTGTTCAGCATAGTAAAAAAAAGACAAATAACACAGGAGTAGAACCCCCAATGACTAATATATTTGTTCCTGCAAATAAAGAGAGATATTAAAAGTTGTTTTAACAACGTGGAAGAGGTAAAGAATTTTTAATAGTACAATGACAAAATACGGAGCTGTTTGCACAACAATATTTACTGTTACAGATACATATACTTTCAGGTCACAACTGCAAACCAACTGTCAATACGTCTAGTGGAGGATTACTGTGGAGAGTGTCTGTTGGAGTGGGTGGGGCTCCTTAAATATCAAAATTTTTTAAAGCTTACAAAATAAGGGAGTATGCCTTCCCCTGCTCACATTGATTGCTGAGTTAGTGCCCGAGTCCTCGTTGGATGTAGACAAGAGGTGGCCCATAACCCATCCTGTTAGGTCTAAGTGCAATGAGAGTTTCCTTATCTTCTTACCTTCAGTGAAGAAAAAAAATGTTGCTTAGCGCAGACACATGTATTAAGAAAGAGCCGTTGAGCCAAACCCTTTTTTGAGAACCCTTAGGAGCCCCTTGTGTAACTTCATGGCCTTACTTGGAGATAACAAGACAAGAAGGTAAATAATAAAAGTTAAGTATATTCAAATTTAATTTATTCTCAAATAATTTTGTGACTGAATGTTTTTAAATTTCAAATACGTGAATACAACAAACATTTGAAAGATACAAATAACAAATAATTTAGTAGAATTTATACAAACTCGAGGTCAATTAATTATAAAAATAACATTAAATTCAACAGGCTAAAATGTCTTCTATAAAAACTGCTTTGTGCATATGCGTTTGCTGGTGTTCCTTACACTACACAATAACCTGGACACATACACAAACATCGAACATGAAAATACAATTAAGTAAATTTGATTCAATCACAAACACATCTATTCCTTCAAAAATACAATTTTGATTATAAATGAACAGATCTTATTAAATGAACTTTAACATTTAGTTTCTTCAATTCATTTCCAGATTTCTAACCGTTTAAGAATCACCTTATAATAATATCTATAAGACCTAAATAACAGTAATATTGCATGTCATTCATAAGGCTACATAAGCTGTTAAAATGAAGTGGTACTTTGTACATTTCAGGAAGCACAAGACTAGTAATTAATTAGAATAGTAATATATTAAAAGTGTAAGAGAAACAAATCTAAGGTACCATTTCCTGATTTCCTTGAAAAATTCAACAAAATATAGCTTACAAACAATACTCTAAGAAAGATATAAAATCTCTCAAGAACATATTCTTGTGGTTAAAATAAAGAAATTTTCTTCACACAACAGATTTTTTAGACTACATTTTCAGTTTATAAATGTTGGTGTGCCAAAGCCATAGGTGCATAGTTATTCTATAAAGATTTGTTACATTTTGCTCTATTATCACTTTACACATTTAGGATACATATCACTTTTACATTTTTTAATTGTTATACATTTTTAACCCTTTTACGTAGTTTGACATTGCATGGGTGAGTTTTGACGTTCATATAACACCAGTCTATCATATGATTCCATCTTGCGGAAAAATCCTCAATTTTTGCGACCAAATAATAGTGTGAGAACGTTGTGGATAGAACAAGGAGCTTGTGTTGTTGTTTTGTTTTTTTTCTCGTTATTTTATTTTTATGAACATTTATGATATTTAATAGGCTGTTGTCGGGTGACTGCATTAATGGCAGTGTGAGTAAACAAAGCAACATGACTTGTTTACCGGGACGTATTTTCTTGTGTTTTAAGTTGGCGGATTTTATTGTTTGTTAGACATGTTTTTGTGAAATATTGATACAATTAGTTGTAAAAATGACAGTACGGAATAGTGAAATTGACCACTGGGTGGACTATGATTCTGACGATAGAGTTAGTGTTGATATTGACTATTATCAGTTGCAAGGAACAACAAATTGTGAAGAAATTGATGAATATAACATTCTTGGCTGCTCTTCATCTAGGCCTACAGGTAATAAAGTATCCATACTTATGGATGTTGACAATTGCAATGTTAGTAAACATGAGTTTTTTGTTCAAAAAAGTACCACCATAGGAATTTTCATCTACACCATAAGCACCACGTCAAAGGGTTAATTAGAATCAGTTTCTTTTCATTCAAAAACATTTTCCTCCACAGTTATAACCAGCACCTCTCTCAGGCCAGGTAAAGATTTTTCATGTTCCACTAATTAGCTTTAAATATCAACAGATATAAAATTTTATACTGTTGAGTTAACTAAATTAACCAATGTAACAAAAAAAAACTACTTTAGGGACCTGTAGCTAAAAAACACAGTACCTACAAACAAATTTTCATAAAAAGTTTTTTTCTCAGAATATGCTCTTGAAAGATATTACAAAGGTTCAGAAACATCCTCCATATATTCTTAAAATATTCTGCACTATATGATCACAGCAGGAAAAATTTAAGTTACGTTTTTGCCATTTTTGTTCAGCAAAATAGCATCTAGCTCAATACTTCAAAACTTAAAATTCACAACCTAAAATAAAATCAAGTATGAAAGTATTTTGAACTTATTTAACAGTGATATAATGTAGAGGTGGATACTTTTATGTCAACGAAAGTTGTTAATAAATGTGTTCACCACAAACACTACACAATTTCTTCTCGTAGTCGAAAACCATACAGAACAGACAATAAAATTATAAAACTTATGTAACAAGTCTTTAAATAGTAACTACAATGCTGTGGGGTGCAGCAGTGCTGTTATGTGATATGAATAGCAGTTATAAGCAATATAATAGGCACTAGTTGTCTACAGTATCAGAAAGTCACCACTTGTGAGAGCTATGGTAGGTTAGCTCTCTTAAAACTTATCAGATTTTTCCTGTACACTCAAACTGTAGTATAAAATTTAACATTCAAATAATGAAATTAGAGACAAAAAAGTTTAAATTCTGTGGTTACGTTACAATTTGAGAATTTCCAGTAAATGCAATGCATGAATTGTAATTTGTGAAGTCTAAAATTAATATAAATTATTATAAGCAAAATCACCATAATCTAAATATTGCATGTAACATATATTTTACAGTTATTATTGTACGGTCTACAAAATTAGTTACACTAATGAAAACAAACTTATAATTTATAAACGTCTCTTAATTCGATCCTGCATATATATATAAAATATTTTTACTTATAAAATTTTTACTTATACTGGTTGGGAAATTTGTTTGAGAAGATGGTTATTCCAATACATGTATCGTGCTTATCAGATGTGAATTGTTGTAGGTATCACACTGACTGATTGTGTTTGATGTGGACTGTGAAACTTCTGAATATTTGAGGATAAGATACAAACATCCTTTGAGCAGTGCTGTTTTATTTAATCTTTTTATGAGAAGATGTACAGAATGCTGAAAATATTCAGTGGAAAAAATTAATGCACAGTTTATGTTAACAATCTTTTAAAGTATCCCAGAGTAAAAATTAACAAAGAAAATAATAAAATGATCAGTTATATATAACAGAAACTTTATGAACCAATATGCTGATAAATAATACCCACATAAACTGGCACAATTCATGTGTTTTATTTAATATAATTCGAGAGACCAAGGTAAAATTAATGTGATGAAACCTATACAATTCATGAGTTGTAACCAGTACAATCGAAGAGATGTAACACGTAAAACTTTCAAACTGATACAGATCATAAGTTGTACCTGGTACAACCCACGAGTTATAACCAATAAAATTTATTATTTATGACGGGTGCAATTCACGAGTTACACCTAGTACAATCTATGAGTTTTAATCAATAAAACTTGAGTAGTGACCAGAAGTAATCCATGAGTTGAACCAATACAGTTCATGAGATGTAACCAGTAAATCCATGGGTTGTTTATATGGGTTCTACAGTTCACAAAATATTATGTATGTATAGAATTTAATCATTAGTTTTTGAAGGAGATAAATAAAGCAGAAAAATCATTTGTTCAAAAACGTTTAATTACAAACAGCCAATCTTTTGCTTTAAAAATTGTGATCCACTCCCATAAGAAAATTGCTTTTCTTACTAGGAATGACAAATTAAGTTTATTTAAATAAATGTATAGCTCTTCATAAATACACTCTTGTAACTTACTATGTAATAAAACAGGAATAACACTGTGGTACATAAATGTTTATTGCCTCTTGATAATAATGGGAAATTTAATTATAGTTATACAAAACGTCTTGCATAAACCTATCACCTCTAATTTGTTTCTTGCCCTTCAATACAGAAATTCAAATGTAAACTGAATTTAATATAGTTTGGCATTTTAGAAATACCAAATTTCCACAAACTTTGAAGCATCAATGGCAAATATAAAGTCAATTATATATTTATGTGATTAAACATTAAACAAAATTGGTAAAAACAAACTTAAATGAATTAACCTTTAAGCTTATAGTATCCAGAAACTAAGTAATGCCTTTAAACACATCTTAAAATTAGATTTATTGGAATTAGCTTCTTTCCCACCAGGGATGCTTCAGTTTTGTAATGATATCAAACTCAAACTTTAACACAGGTGTATAATAACAGTGTCAGGTGTATAATACCAGACGCTGCAATAAAAGGAAGGTGAACTGGAACTAAACCCAAAATTCAATTGAATCAACCCTTCCTACCATAGCTACGTTATGAACAGTGCCAATAACATAACAGATAACTATCTAATTTACAAAAAAATTTAAGTGAACTGAAATAACAACTTGCAATCTGAGAGTAAAGAGCCAGTTTTAACTTATTACCACATAACCTAGTTTTTCAAGAAATCCGTAAGGGATTCTACAGATTTTACGAAAAATCAGGTTATGTTCTTATGAATGCAATTGGTTCCCACCTCCTGGTCTATTTATTTGCACTAATAGTATAGATGTAAAAAAGTAAGCCTTTCATCTCAAACACAATTAAAGATAACGGTTATTAATAATCTCTATAAATGAGCTTTGTTGATTTTTTTGGAAACTAATAGCAAATTCATCCTCATAATTTTTTACATAAGGTCTTCATTCAGGCTTTTTTGATGTGCAATTTAATCCGATAATATAATATTAACATAAATAAGGGACATAATGGGTTTTTTTTGGTAATATATATTTGGGCAGTTAATATAGCCATATTACAAACACATTGCTTAAACATTAAGATTTCTTATAGTTCCTCAGATATAAAATTTTGACACTGTTATTTCCAGACTTCAAATGAATGCTTTAATAATTATATAATAGTTAAACTAGTTGAGTTTCGAATTCAAAATACACTTAATATAAATCCAATTCAGAACGACACTGGATTTAAAAAGCAGCTCTGGTAACTAACGTGTTCTGTTAAATGAAAGATGTTGAACTGATAAGGTGACCAGGAAATGTAGCAGGTATACAGGTAATAGGGCACAGAATCACTACATCCGCAGGAACTATTGAGAACTTTCTGAGGCACCAAACTATTTGGACACAAATCGCATTTAAGAAATGAGTTTGGGATTTAGTTATTACAGCTACTGAGGTCAATTCGAATGAGGTCGGGTTTTATCAGGTGTGTATTACATGTACTGTAATGACACAAGTCTGGCGCAGCCCACAACAGGCAGGTCTCAGGCACTTGGTCATCGTCCGATACCACGGACAGGCATCTTTGTACAACCTTCGAGATGGGAGAGGGTGGGCAAGGGCAGGACTGTCGCTAACTCTACTGCTACTCTACCATCTACCAAACGTTGGCACGACACACTATCTTCAACCGACAGAACGAGCTCCTCACTTGGAGGCCTGGCTAAGAAAACAGAACACGATTCTCTGACAAACATAACAAGATATAAATATACAACTGAGAATAGCATTGGCCATTATTGAACAATACAAAATACATTGTACACAAAATCAGGATAGCTGAATTCAATCCATAAAGACTTTCAAACATGTTCAATACCAATAAATAATGAACAGCATTACTTACTATAATGAAAATAATGTAATATAATAATTATTATAATCTCTTCTCAAACCAAAATTAAAAATTAAAACAATATATTTATAAAATCCTATTAAATAATTGTAAAGTACAAGATAAATAATTGTTTAACCAATATTTTTAAGTAAACTTATTTGATAAAAATATGTATCTTCACAAAGAGTACCCGCCTCTTAACTTTAACAGCTAAATTATCATACTATTCATCCAATAACCTATGCATGCTAAACACTGAAAGCCAAGCACCCCCACTCCATCCCTCATTTGTAACATTTGTACTTGTAAGAAAAAGAAATTGTACAATATTACTAAATCAAAATTATAATTTTATACAGTATTGATATATTATATGATTTTGACCAGAAAATGTTCTAAGAATGGTAATGTGTACAGTAGTTCTTAAAGCATGACTACACTTCTAGACTAAACATGACTTATTATCTAAAAGCTTGGCTGGAATTAAAAATAAAACCAACATATAATTTATTAATTTTATCACACAGCTATCCTGAGTATGTGACTACTAATTAAGAGATGTTAATTATTTACAATTATTAAGATAACATAGTATCATTAACTATGTATCTGAAATTAATTACATTCAATTTGTTCCAGTGGTAAACCAATAATGAACATTATTTACAAGTCATTTTGAAAGATATATCTAAGAATATGAAACCATATAAGGTTAAAATAAGTTAAATATGACACAAACAAAAAAAAATTTCAAAAACAAGTACTGAAACTAAGGTCAAATTTCTAAAGAGAGAAAGACAAGAAAATTCAATATCTAATTACTTAAGTAATGTCCATAAATAAATAATGTTACCGATTTACAACTAAACAAAATATATTCTGGTGTAATACAACCCTCTGTGCCTGACAGTAACTGGTCCATTTGGAAGGAATACTTTAAATTATTAAATAATTGACTTATTTTTAACCCTTTCAGAGCTGAATACAAAGGCATAACAAATTGCATATGTCCTATTTTGTTTATTACATTAAAACAAAACTCATTTTCTAAGGGTTCAGAAAAGAGTACTCAATATATTTTTTAGAAGTTTATGCTAGAAAACATTTTCACAATAAAATATGTTAAATACATTTATAATATTTTTCTTCAGTTTAATAACTAAATTACAACTATTAACGTTTTTATACATTATTTTACTTCTGAGCAGACAAAATTAAAATAGGACAAATTTCACAACTGAAAACCTTATGTTACAAAATTGCACTGTGTTGATTAAAATATTACAAAATACAATCTAAAATAATTCACAATAAATAAAAAATTATCGGTTTTTTAATTTAATAACACAGCTGAAAACAGAATCAGTTTGTCTAGAGCAACATTTTAGAAGTCATTAGCATTTGAAATATTGCATGAAAAGAATATGCTTTTTTTAGTCATATCTGTTATGTTATTAACTCCACATTACAGGATTATCTTTATATTAGAATAATGAATGGTCAACTAAAACCCTTTATGACAATTATTTAATTTCATACATGTGTTTCGGTATTAAACCATCATCAGCCTGAACATTAACCTTCAACTAAATAATACACAACTAAATTTACACATGTAGACCATTTAAAAAGATGTTAAATTTATATGACAAAGTTGTAATTTTCATTAGTATTGTGTATTTAATATTTTAATTTGTTCAAAGATAGGGTTTGCCTTATTTTTGAAATTGCTATTTAATATGTTGTGAGGATCATTGTTATAATTTAGATAACAACTAACCAAATATGCTCTGCTGATTCCTCCTCTTCTCCACAGAGTCTACATTCATCAGTCTGGCTAAGGGCCACCCTCATAAGATGTTTCCTTAGGGGACCATGTCCTGTCAACATCCCTAATATCAGTCTAATATCCTCCTTACTCTGATCTAGGAGAGCTGCCCACCCTTTAGCGTAAGGAGAGATAAACATTTTGGATACTCTTAATCCTGAGGCTCTACTCAAATTAATGTTTCTTATCCTCTTTTCCCAATCTTTTACACGAGCTTTGCTGTTGGAGAAAGCTATCCCGCAGCCTGGCTCAGGCCCCACCATTATGAACTCCGCTCCCTTTTGGCAAGGATGTCTGCTTTTTCATTTCCATGAATGCCCGCCCTCATGGCCCGGTACCCAACCGAGTGTTACTCTGTTATTCGTAGCCAGCTCAGCTAGAGCATTCTTACATTCCCAGACTGCTTTCGAGTCAAATGAACAGGTATCAAGTGCCTTTAGTGCATCCTAACTATCAGATAGTATCAATTATTTCACTCCTTTTGTCCTCATTTGTAAGAGTCTTCTGGAGCATGAGTCTATTACCATGACTTCCACTTGGAAGACCGTTGCATGTTTTCCTAGGGACACTATGTTAACTCCTGGTCCGTATATTACGTATCCTGCCCTAGAGTCAAGGCTTGAACCATCTGTGTAAAACTTCAGGACTCTTTTTGTAGGGTAGGCCTCCTTTTTAATCCATTTCTCCCTTCCATCGATAGAGACAGTATATGGTTTTTCAAAGGAGTATTTCTTAACCATTGCTTCTGACACATTGGTTAGCATTTCAGCCTCAGGAAATTCCTGCATTATCTTCATGTGACCTTCTAAGGAGGTAGTATTTATTACCTTTGTTCCTAGAAGTTTCATTGCGTTTAGAGCGGCTGTCTTCAACACCTCCTGCCCCAGAGGAGTGTATCCCAGGACCGCTTCAATTGCTAGTGTTGGGCAGGAGCTCATCACTCCTGTAATGCTTAAGCAAGCTAGCCTTTGAAGACTCTGTAGCCTCTTAGCAGCTGTTGTTTGTTCTACTTTCGGCCACCACACTAAAGCAGCATATGTGACCATTGGTTTTATTATTTTTTGTTTGGTAACTGATGGAAAATTTTGAAAGGTTTTTCGAACAACTTTGTTTATTTTAGTATTGAAAGGTATATATATATATATATATATATTTCTGATTTCCATTATTATTAGGATTAGGTCGTATTATGTTGGTTTTATTGATTTTTCTTGTTTTCTTCAGAATCATTTTGTCTACCATATGGGGTTGATATCGATTTTCGACAGCTAGATATTTTATGATTCTTATTTCTTTAGTTTTATTCTCATCACTCATTGGTATATTTAAAATTCTGTTTATCATTGAGTGCAATGCTGCTAATTTGTGTTCCATGGATGATTAGAGAATAATGGTATTAGAAGATCTGTTTGGGTTGTTTTCTATAAATTTCAAATGAGTTATTTCCATTAAGATTAGAAATGCTTATATCAAGAAAGTTAATTTTGATTTTTGGATTTCTTTTGAAAACTTAATTGTTGGCAACATAGAATTGAGGAAGTTAAAAACTGTTCTGCTTGGTTCTCATCTCCAAAAAGACATGTTACCATTAACATATCTAAACCAGTAAATTATTTTATCTTTAAATGGATTAGTATCACTCATTATTTTGATGTTTTCTAAATGTTGCAAGTATATATATTTGCAAGAAGACCTGAAGGAGGAGATCCCATTGCCAACCCATCTTCTTGTTTGTAAAATTCCTTATTGTATTGAAAATAATTTTGATTAACAGTTGATTTTATCATGGGTGACAGGAAATGTTTTCGGGACGCAGCGCATAACGCTACCCCGCCACCCCTCCCGCCTATCACCACACACTCAAGGTCACGCGCACAGCTAAAGTCCTTGAACTGTACAGCATTGCATGATTACTTCACAGATGTACATTGAGGTTATTGTCAATATCTTAAGTTCTTTAAATGCTTCTCTGCATGTGTCTTTGGGTTTTAGTCCTGCTAATGCTCTTATGGCTTTCTTTTGGATAACCAACACTTGCTGAAAATTTGTTGCACTTGTGCTTCCCCATACTGCTAGTCCATATGTAAGATGTGTCTGGAACAACGAGTAGTACGCTGTCAGAGCTGCTTCTTTATTGCTTATCTGTATAATTCTTCTTACAACATAGAGGCCAGAGCTAAGTTTATGGCATAGGTAGTTTACATGTGATGCGCAAGACAAGTTGTCGAGGATAATGCCTAAATATTTAGTAGAACTTAATGTTTCAACTTTTGGTAGACCTTGGTGATTATTTTGAAGTGCGGTGCACATAAGCTGGTTTGATTTATTTTCATTCGGCACTAGGTTATTTTTAAGGCAATATCGTTTTGCCATATTGTATGCAGTGTTAGAGCTTATTTCAAGTTCTTCTATTTCTTTGCTAGCAGTGATTAGAGAAGTATCGTCAGCAAACATTATAACTTCACAGAATTCTTCTAGATATGTTGGGAAGTCATTGGTTAATAGTATGTAGAGCACTGGTCCGAGAACGGATCCTTGGGGTACTCATCTATTCATAGACAGAGCACAGATTTCATTTTGGTAATTTTGTCATTTAACTTACAGGTTACTTCTACCACTTCTTTCCTTCCACTAAGGTAGCTATTAAACCAATTTGCTTCTTTCCCAGCAATACCCAGTAATGTAAGTTTTCTTAAAATTAGTTTGTGGTCAGTATAATCAAATGCTTTACTGAAATCTTGCTGAATGCTGGGTGCTATATAGCCCTGTTCAAGTTTGTCAATAATGCCTTCAACTCGGACCACCGCTGTTGTCGTTGACCTCTTCTTTATAAAACCATGCTGTCTAGGGGTAAAGAGATAAGTTGAGATATCCCTCTTTGAGAGGGATAGAGCAGTTGAATGTAAAGCTTACAAATGGCTGAAAGAAGGGTGCCAGTACAGTAGCTGACACCATCAGTTCGAGGGTTAAGGGAAGTTGTAATTTGTATGAAAATCCTATAGAAATTAAAACAACTCTACAACTCTATAATTCCCCTTCACTAAGCTTTCCTTCAATATACACTGATTTGAGTTTATACTTTTTTAAATTGATTCATAAAGTACAAAACCAGAGAGCAAATATTTTTTTGTTAAGTGTGACATTAACAGTATTACAAGAACTATTGCATATAGAAATAGTACAAATTTTTAGTTACAAAATGTAAGAAATACCATGTTTGATTGATTACTGAACTTTATTTAAAAGTATCTTATAATGCTTATGGGTCAAATTTCATCTTTATGAGTAAAATTCTTATATTCCATGAAAACTGCTGTAATCACTTTCATAATTTTTTAAGAAAACTTCCTGTTTATCGAATACTTTTGTACTCAAACAGCAAAACATGACATGGATTCATAAATCAAACCATATCAAAGTCCAACATCTGAAGAACTTAATTCTAGTAGTACTTCTTACATGTTAAACTTGCTGGTAATACTTCTAAAATGTAAAATGAAATAATTAAACGTATTAATGTAACAACCCGAACCTAATGTGAACTATAATTCAAGAAATTATGCTTTATTTGTTATATAACAATTTCATCCTATTGGTAAAATGTCTTAATATATAACTGAAGACATAAAAGTGTAAAGCAGTGTTGAAAGTAAGTGAGTAGGACAGCAATAAGACTGCTGACAACGCAGACTCAGCACCTACGTGTGCTGGAAGGCAGTCTAGATCAGGCCTCAGACTCGTTAACATGTGATTCTCTGTAGCTCTATTATACAATTTTCTAAATTCTTTAAACAATGTAATTAAATATCTTATTTCATTCAGAAGTGTCCTCCCCCTTTTAAACCAATCAAAATTGTATATTTATATAAATTAATCAATAATAAACAGTGTTTTGAAATTCAAACGTTGTTGTGGAAAATTCATTTCTTTTTCGGAATCATCCGGTAGTGGCAGCGGATACCATAAAGATCCCCAAACCGGTCGTGTTACATTAAGATAATATGTATTGATCAAAAATATTATTTTAATTCATTCAAGGAAAATGCTGAGATCCAGCATTTAGCACAAATTAACTTATTGGATAGTTCAGTGACAGCTCTTGTAACAGCTTTTGTAAGTAAGAAAATTAGGGATTTGCATAGGGAATTAGGGACCTGGTTGTTAGGGCACACAAAAATGCTTATTGTGCCATTCCCAGAAATTGAAAAAAGAAAGGGAGAAATAATTAAACAAACCATGCAAAATCTTCCCTTCAATCTTCTTCAAAATTTGAAAAATTGATAAAAAGGTAAAGGTGATGAATGTTTTATTTTACCAGTGAAGTTATTAAGATTAAGAAGCTCTCTCCAACACTTTCCCTACAGATTCTAATAAAAATTCTAGAGAAATAAGCACACAACCAAAGCATGTAACACTTTATAATTTTGATAACATTTCCATCCAATTGTTATATTTTCCATATAAGGATATTGTCCATTTGTATCCTCCTCTCTATTATATTTTCATTGCAATGTTCATTAATATAGTTTTTTCTTTCTTGAAGTTTCCTTCTATATAAGGGAATTAACTATTATATTTTTTAATACATCTCGAATTTATACTAAACCAATTATATTCTATTTAGTAGGCCAATAAATTTTCATTTAACTCTGCAACTGGCTTTAAGCGATTATCCACGCATTAACTATGTTGTAATATGATCTCTCACAGCAAGCCAATTTTTACTTTGTTTCAACTAAAAAATAAGTAATTTTAAGATATAAAGGTTTTATATCATACTGTAAAACATTCTATAGTTATATTGAATTTGTCATTAAAAGATTTTAAACTTTGAAGTTCAGATTTCTGATTGCGATTTGCTCACATCATTTCCGAACACACAAAACGTTATCATATCATTGTCAAAATTCCCTTTGAGAGTTTACATTCTACACAATCATGTGCGTCAAATGGATTCTGTTGAGCTAATAAACAGAATATTGCTTAGTGATGAGGCCAAACTCATGACCAATGGTACTGTAAATAGGAATATCTGTCGGTATTTTGAAGGAAACAGGATTTTTCCGGACATTTGTTATTGTTCAGTAAAACAAAAAATCAGTAACACTACATTTCAAGATCTGCAATACGATCTCTTCTTCAGGTAAATAACTAACCTAACACATAATTGCAAACTAGGCTAAAATAAACAAATCCTACCAGAGCGTTGAGACATGCCTAAGTCAGGAATAACAACCACCATGTTGTGTGTCAACTTCACTAACTCTAAAACATGCATGTCTGTATTTGTCCGACGTAAATCTACATTGGTGTATTGAAGCTCATACAACATCCGTTAAAAGTTAATGTTTGGGCAGGAATAATTAACAACACGTTAGTTGGTCCTTTCATAATTGACAGAAATTTAAACACTGAAAAATATTCAGAAATGCTTGCAAATAAGATTGTGCCTGCACTTAAACACGTGTTTAGACAGGAGACCGACAACATTTAGTTCCAACAAGATGGTGCACCTCCACATTATGGCTGAAATATGCAACAATATTTAGACAATTCTTTCCCAAGAAGGTGGATAGGTCAAAGGGGAGCTGTGGAATGGCCAGCAAAATCTCCTGACCCCAGTCCACTGGACTATTTCTTCTAGGGTCACATGAAAAATTTAGTCTACCAAATGAAGCCAATTGACATCCACAACTTACACGAAAAAATTCTATAAAAAGCTCAATTAACTTCTCAAGAGTCAATTTCGAATGCCGTCTCAGTTTTTTACATATGGCTAGCCCACTTCCAAACTGCTGAAGGTCAACAATCTGAGCAATTATTACATTGAAGAAGGCAAGAGGCACACAGCTTTAGTGCCTTTACTTAGTAGCTAATTTTTGTGTGCATAGTTTTGGTAAGAGGAGTCTTAAGAACTTTTTCTAGGTGCCATTACAATGTAAGGTGTTATTTGGCCATAACTTTTGCTAGAAACGTCGTAGAGATGTTTTCTTCATGTCATTGTATTTCTATTAAATAGACCATTAAAATGATATGTCAATGTTGTTCTAAATTTCTGATTGAAATGCTTTATTTCTCTAGAATATGACAACAAAAATTAATTTTACTAAATCAAAAATACTGTTTTTAAAATATATAGTTTTTCAAAATGCCACCATTTTGTTCTAACATTGCTAGAGTGCTTAAATGTTCACAGATTATTTTTAAAACCTATTTAATGAATTGTGTAGAGTTATGAGTTTTTTTATGTTGTTCAACTCATTAAAAAAAAAGATTCAAATGATTAAATATTTAATTGTTTTGTCGTAAACTAGATTTATTTTTAAAATTATTGATATTTTTTAAATGACTGTATATTGAACAATAGAAGAGCAATAATTAAAAATGTTTTAAACCATACAAAATCACAAAAAGTGCCTGCCATTTTGGGGAAAATGATAGCCAGTTCCAGGGTTAAACAATAATAATTTGTTTACATGTATTTTTATTTGAATTAATTCTTTCACATTTCCTCCCAAGTGTGCATGGAAATTTACTTAGAGAAACAGATTTTATAAAGAATTACATGAAGAGTGAAGTTTTGGTTCAAGATCAGTGGAACTCAAAAGTAAGCAATACATGTAAAAAAAAAAAGTAAAGTAAAGAATGTCTTATTTTACCAGGCGAAGTTAGGGCTAAGAAGCCCTCTCTAACACTTAACCTGGGGACCAACGGCTTAAAGGTGACTTCCGAACCACCACCAATGGCCGGGCAGGCGGGCCGCTTGCAAGGACAGGATCGCTCAGCGGTCACCTGTCCAAGCAGCAGCCACGCTCGGCGTTGCTTGATCTGGTTATCTTGCGATAACCACCGTACCCACTACACTGCGCCACTGGCATTCATGTACTGTGTGATCAATAAAATTTGTCCTCTATGGATGTTTATATAACATTTATGGTTTTTAAAACTTGCCCTCAATTGTTAAGAAGAGTAAATCTTTGTAATAAATCACTCCTGGACTGCTAAAAACAGCCCCACTAGACTTTGATTTATTATTATTGTCTGATAAAGAGTAGAGAATGTGCTTCGTGTCTTTTAAACAAAGCAAAAGGTTGGATTTAAGGGGTAATTGTTTCCTTAGTTTCCTTTGATGATCAGGAGCTGACTGTAATTATACTAGCTAGATATTATGCCTTTGTGTTTAATATTCATTAATAAGAAATCAAGGAACATTTATTGAAAGCTTTAAGAAAAATTAATGAAACAAATTAAAGAACTACTACTGTTTTGACAACCAACATAGGATATAATGTAAACTCAGATATTCTATATTATATATTTTCCCCCCAAGTTTGAAATTAGTGATAATGTAGAACTGATCAATGAATGAGAACTTCAAGAGTGAATCACATTGTCAGGTCACTATTTTTATGAATTAACAGGAATTACTTTAACTTGTACATGTAATAATGGCCAATGAAACAATATCTGTCACAATATCAGCTCATCCCTTCACAATCACTTAATATGTAACATAACAAACTAGAAACATAACTTAACGTAAGAAAAAAGTAAAGAAAACAAGAGTGTAACAAACACTAGGTACAGGCCTTATTTGTAGTCCATTACACATCTGCACAAGTCGCAAGACTCTAGGTACCACACCGAACTTGAAAACACGAGAGAAGAAGTGGTGCAAGATATGTACAGGTGGTAGTGGTGGTGTGAGTCCTGCGTTATAACTCCATGTCTTTGGTCTCATCCTCACTGAAGTCTGACATGGATGATTCGCTGTCTGAAGACACTCCTTGCTGCTCCTGCTCACGTAAAGCCTCTTCTGTAGCATACTTGCGCACATACTCTACACAAAAACACATACTGTCAGTTTCAATCTAAACCCTATACTTGGAGAGCTGTTCTCAAGATAATTAAGAAACTACAACAAGAATCTGGGTTGATTACAGGGTAAGGTTAATCCCCACTCTTATACGGTACTTTACTTATACTATCTACCTGGCACAGGAGAGTTAGCCAAATATAAATAAAACGTTTTTGCATTTGATATAAAGAGTGAAGTGGGGCAGCTGCGCAGAAACTTTAAGGTGATGTGGGAGTAAAACGTATAGTCCCATTTTCGTAATATCATTAACCAAACCCCAAAATCCTACTAGTAGGACGTTAATTTCTCCCAAAACAACAATATCCTACTAGTACAATGTTGAGGAAATATTCATTTTTTTATTATTCAAAGCAGTCTTAGCGTATGCAATCCAAAAAAAGAATAAGAAACTCTTTATTACAATTTCTTAGAGAAATAAATAGCATAAGTTTATAACAATACAGTTTTGAAAAAGAGTACAGTTGTATTTTTTATAACAGTAAATATAAAATTTCATTTTCAAATATCTTTCCAGTTAGCCAGACACTCGGTGATGCCTTCAGCTACTTTCCTTTGAGAATTTTCATTTCTGCTAGTACAAGGTTGTACAGCTTCTTGACCAGATGTTGTAGCATGTTATTAGTAAATATAAACATCACCAGGCCAAGAACAGATCCTTGAGGTACACTTCTAGTTATAATAAGTAGCTTGGATTTTATAGTATTGGTTACTCCTCTTTCTGTGTGTTTGACTTCAACCACTTGGCTGCGTTGTTCAAAATAGTTCCTAAATCGGTCAAGAACGGGGCCTATGATATCCAGGTTGTCAAATTTGTTTAAATCAAGTTATGGCCAAGGCAGTCAAACACTTAACTGAAATCAAGCATGATGCCTGTAACTAGGTTTTCTTTCTCAAAGTGGTCCATTATATATTTTGCATGTTCAATGCTCCATCAGTCGTTTAGGACAACTCGTTCAATCCCTTTGAAAAAGTTGAGATGGACAAAATTGGTCTGTAGTTGCTTGCTCTGGGCTTCTACTTTTGATCTTGGGATATATTTTGGTCATTTCAAGGCCACTGGGAACTTCCATGATCTTAATGACATAACGTTTATGGAATCCAGAGGCAGTGTGAGCATTAAGGTCTATTCACACACATCAGTTGAGTCACAGTTCCGTCACAGTTCAGTCTCAGTTCAGTCACAGTTCCGTCCGGAATTCGTCAGTTGGCTTCAGTCAGTCGTCAGTCACTTTATACAGTGATCTTACAGTAAAGCTTATTTTATCATGAGTGAATTAAATTGGATAATATATAATTACCTCAATGGCTGATTTTACTATAGTAGAGTTAGCTGCAATAGCGATAGCCTTAGATGACGAAGAGATTGAAAATAAGAGAAAAAAAATCGAAGGATATGGGTTCATGATTTATGGAAGAAGAGGGAAAGTCAGGGAGAGTTCATCACGTTATTTAAGGGACTAATGGACGATGAAACTAAGTTCTTTAAATATTTTAGGATGACCATTTGATGGTCGTTATGATCGTAACAAACAGTCTTTAAAATATAAACTCAACACAGAAATACAACTTTTATATAAAAACGCAATCCTAATAGCAAACACATCCGTCATGCGACCGTCAGGCGTCCGAACAATCCAAAAATATCGGTGGGAAGAAATCTGAAAATGACTGACTGACGGACGCCGGTAGAGCGACTGACGGACCTGCGCCGGAACTGAGCGGATGAGTGTAGATAGCGCAACAGGAAATCCATTATAGAATACATTTTTTGACTGTGACGTGACTGATGTGACTGACCTGTGACGCGCCGGAACTGATGTGTGTGAATAGACCTTTATGCAGCAATGCTGTAATAGTTTGGATGAGATTCTGGCTACTCTTGCTGAGGTTTTGGGCTTGAAACATTTCATTACACTCTGAATTTCTTCTATACCAGTGTCTAGCAGATGAAAGTTTATAGATTGTACAGTATGTTATTGGTTATTTTTTAGTGCTAACTGCTGTTAGCAAGGGTTTTTTTTATATTGATGAAGAAGTGGTTGGAATGTTCTACAAATTGTCCTTCAGATATTTCTTTGCCACCCACTTCTAGATTAAGTTGTGTTTTTCTGTTATTTGTTGTTTTGCCTTTTAGAATTTACTATCCACCACACAGCTTAAGTGAGTTTTCAAGTTTGTTAGTACTATCATGTGGAAGAAGATTATTCATAATTCTTAGGGTTTTTTCTGAGTGACCAATACTAGCTGAAGATTTTTGGCTGCAGAGCTACCCCAAAAAACAATACCATATCTTACATGCGACTTAAGTGCATGAGAAGCTAATTGTGTTGCAGGGAATCTGCATACTGCCTTCATTCTTCTCAGAACAAAAAGAGTGGAATTCAGTTTCATGCATAATCAATGTAATGGTCCCAGGAAAGTTAGCTGTTAAGGATGACTCCAATTGCACAGTTGTTTTATACATTGCACAGTTTAAATATTTGGAGTCCAGGAATAGAACTTTTGTGTATCCTATAATATTAACTGGTTTGGTTTCCTTTCATTAAAGACAAGGTCATTTTGTATGCAATAATCATGGGCCATATTTACAGATATATAGGCTGATATTTCTAAGGTCTTAACTGACTTACTGTTGGTGAGGAGAATAATATCATCAACAATCATGATTCATTGACTATAGGGTTTCATGTATGTTGGGAAGTCACTTGTAAACAGCACAAACAATACCGGCCCTAGAACAGAGCCTTGGGGAACACCTCTTTTTACACCTTGTGGTCTAGAGATATTGCACTTCTAGTCATTCCACTTATTGTCTGCTTTATTTTCACAATTGTGTTCATCTGGTAAGGTAGTATTTAAACCAATTTAGTGCAGTATCTTTAATCCTTAAGTTCTCAAGTTTTCTAGTTCAGCCATTATTAATTTGTCATTAAGGCTGTCAAAGGCTTTGCTTAGATCCAAAAACTACTACTAATAACTGTACTTTCTAATTCACGGTGGTCGATAATGTATCCAACAAGTTCTACACGTGCTGTTGTAGTAGACGTCCCCCGAAGGAAGCCATGTTGTACCGAAGGAAGGAGGTTGTTTAGTTGAAGGTGGAACATAAGCCTTGAGAGAACTGCCTTCTCTAGTATTTTAGAGATTATAGGAACTAATAAAATGGGTCGGTAGATTTGTATGTCATCTTTTTACCTTGTTTTTGACATGGGTATATTCTGTAATTTTTAGTTCAGTGGGAAAAATCACCTTGAAGTAAGGATTCATTAACGACATAAATTAAAGGGAAGTACAGTTCGTTCAAGCAAAATTTTATCTTTCTGGAGGAAATGCCGTCAACTCCTGTAGAGGAACTTGTCTTCATTTTATTAACAATACTGATAATTTCTTCACATGAGGCTGGCTGAAAATAAGAAAGCAGTACTGCAGTAATTATTCAAGTTGTACTCAAATGTGAACAATTGTTTTATTTATTATAAATAAACAGCAATAAAATATTATCTATTCTATTCTATGCACTTTGCTGATGCTTGCTGCCAAGGATTCATTTTCATCATTTTCAATCAGAGACCATAGTCTTTTTTGGCTTTTGATGCTTTGCCCTGTCTTGGACAGTGCCTGTGAGCTGATGTTTATCCAGATATTTAAGCTATTCTGCCTCTAGGTTAAGTGCTTTATATATATATAGTTTGGATTTTGTCATCACCACTAGGTAAGTAGCATCTATGTCCATTGTCAGTGATTTTCCAGTAGAGTGCTTAATGTATTGATGTTTTCTTTTTTGAACTGTGTTTGGATAAAACTGGTGGAGGGGTTTTTATGTACTGTAGATAATAAATTATGCTGCATGATCTGATATATCTGTTTCAATTACTGATGTTATCAATTTCTCATTTTGAAGTTTGAAACAGATGGACCACCCAACGCAGAGTGCAGACTAAACCCCAAGTGATTTCCACTTGTTCTGCTACCTAAAGGAGTTTATTGGCAGCAAGCGCTTTGACACAGATGATGAAGTGAAAGAAGCAGTTAAAAGACTGGTTATCTTCGCAGGCCAAGTTGTTGATTTCTAAAACTTATGCATTCAAAAGCTTGTCAAACGATGTGACAAATCTTTAAATAAGTATGGAAATTATAGAGAAAGATGTATTTTTTCTTAACTAGACTTTACTTTTAGAATAACCCTCGCACTAAAGGAGGATATAAAAATATAAACCATTCCACTGGATATGTTGATACATTCAATTTTACAAATGGGACTGCTATTATATATTATCCAAATATCACTTTTCTGTCACAAGAAAATAACTAAAATTACAAGAAGATAAATTATTTAAATACTTCTAGACAACTGTCATCATTTTATTGATTGAAGTCTTTTCACCCAAACGGGTTTATGAAAAGTCTGGATCAAACAAAAAATCTCTATCTTGGTCCTGGACAAGACATAAGAGCGTTACTTAATCCAGAAATCAATTTATCCCATATGATTCTGGTAAAAAAATTTAAAATTAAAAGCTAATATACCTACAACAATCTCCTCAGATTATTCAAACCCAATGTATTCGATAATTTAAACACGGAATCAAAATGCGTTTATAAAGATATTTTCAATTAAAAATATATAAAAATTTAAACTGAAAATTAATAATTATTTTAATTTAAAATTCATGTTAGTTGTCAAATGAGAAAACCAAATTCTAACTTAGAACTAGTATCAACGTCAGAACTGGTTAAAAAGAAATGACATATCTCCTATCTTCTATATCACTAAAAATTCAGTGATTCCAATATAAATAATTAGAACCAACTATTCCCAAATAAAATGTTAAAAACACAAGAACATTATTATTTTTTTTTAACAATAATACTAACAATCTAGTATAAAAATGAGTAAATAATTTCTTTTAGGCTAAAAAAAATAAACAAATGACAACAAATCAGGAGTTTGGATCTTAGCTAGTAAAATATTAACTACCATCTTTTATTTAATCAAATTTCATCTTCAAAACATAACAATAATTATTACATTGTATTAATATTTTTAAACTAAGTAATGATTAAAACTACTAAGTGTGAGAAAGAAACAAATTGTGCAATTGCATCTGATTTATGTTGCATTGTGAGTTTTTTTAGTGTGTTTACAGTTAATGTTTGTGTTCAAAAATTATTAAAAATTATTTTGATAAAGATACCAATCCAATCCATGCCCAAATTAAATTAATTTGTTATTTTGAACTTTTTCCTTTATTATTTTATTATGACAGTCAATTTTGGATGAATTTGTTAAAATAACGTGGATCTCCAAAACAATTAATTTATAATTAAATACTAATGATGTATGCATTTGAAATATAACTGTTTTATTATTTTATACATTTGTTAAACACTAAATCATTATACTATATTATATTTTAATTCCCTATTGGTTTAGAAGATACATTTATTCCAACAACAACAAAAAACACCAATGTTGGTAAAACTGGATGATCTTTAGATTTGGAATATCTGAAAACTCATGACTCTGTCAGTCAAAATCATAACAGGATAAAATCAACAGGAAGTGATCAAGCAGCTTATACAAGATTCAAGAGGTTGCCTTTAAAGTAACAAGTTCAGAGTTGATCAACACTCAACAATCTTCCACTGACGTCTAAACATCCCACTCAAGTGTTATTGAAGTATAAACATTCCACGTAGAGATGTTCATCAACTTTCTTAGAACATACAGTCATGGAAATGCTTGTTTGACAATTGTCTCTAAATCATTCCTCACATACATCAATGTTCTTAGACAGTATAAAAGTAGTTTTAATCAATCTGATAAGTAAAAACTCAGCTTAGTGACTAATGATTCTTCAAACATTTTTTCTACAATTTCCTTGATTTCAGTTGGAAATAATAGTGTTCACCCTGCATTAGTCACGCATTCTCTAATTTCGTTACATGGGAAATAATATTTATATTACATTTATGAGGGTCCTATTACACCATAGTATTTTTTACCTAGTCGACTTTTAGAAACATCTCTACCAGTACAGTAGGTAAAAACTTACTGAAAAATTAGGTGATATTTTATTTGATATGGAAGTAAGAAAGCATCATTGTTTGGATACATTTAGAAAGAACCTGTTGCTAGGGAACCAGTTTAAAGTACAGATGATACAGCATAGAATAATTGCCATAAAAGACTTGTATCTCTAATATGATTGATTACAAATCAAACTAGACTTCCAATATAAAGGATATGGTCAATCTGATGCTGTCAACAGAAGACCCTTAATAAAACTAGCAATTAGGCCCACAAGGCTTTGAGGATTTCTAAAGGAAACTGATAACCTAAATCTAAGATGTAGGTATTGTTATTCTGAATTTGGACAACATTGATAATTGCTGATTAAGTATGATTATTACGTAATTCCTTAAATACTGCATAACTGAAATTTATCTCAAAGGTGATAATCCACCACATCAATGAACTTTATATGACCACAAAACAAAGGGTTAAAATGAAGAAGAACACATTAACACATCGCGTGCGGCACGGTCTCCGGCGACCGCCATAGACCACCACTGGGTAATGCTGCTGTCGCCGGCAACCGCTTGCGCTATTGTTTAAGAGTTTAGTGTGGTTCAGCCATTCTCAAATTCGATAAAATATTTTTACCGCAGTCAATACAACTTGAAATAATTCAAAATAATATTTAGATCTTTGAATTTGTTTTATATGTATATATATATATATATATATATATATATATATATATACAAAAGTTTTGTTTAAAAAAACTTTTTTAACTAAACTTTAAAAATATAGTAAGTTTATTTGAATAATAACTAGGTTAACTGATAACTGTATATTGGAACTGGACAACACACACAGATGTTGCTCTATGTGCTGTGAATTTTAATACCTTTAACATGCTAAACTTTTGGAAATATCTTGAAAATAAATTTAGAGAATGAATTTAACTGGATCTAGTATTGTATTACAAGTACTACTACAAGCAAAAATTTTTAAATAAAATTGATGACTTTACACGGGCATAGTATGTTAATCTAATTTCACTATTGTTCATTATATTGAATAATTTTGGAAATCATTGATAAGTTTCTACATGATCTCGCATTTTTATCTAGAGTTATTGACACTTACATGCTTCAACCTGCTTATGTTTTCAATAAAAATATGTATTATATTGACATAACTGCCACAAATGTACATGAAGAGTATGGCCTGTTTTAACTGACAATGAGAGAGGAATAGATTTTTTTTATACTAAAAAAAGTATAAAATTGTGTTGATTTGACTATATTTTAACACTGGTTGATTCTAGACTTTTCTTGATCTTACTTCGTTTATTAATTTTTATTTGGACTGTCAATTTAAAAGCTCTAACTCTTAACTGAATGGTTAGTGAATCAAGTATTCATCCTAAGCACTAAGCACTTTGGTGCACAGCATTTATCAAACTATACTAATTAACTGGGCTCAGTATGAATATGATACACAGTTTCGAGCTAGAGCTTCAGACAAAAATAGAAATAATACCAGTTTACAAGTAGAATAAAATTAAGCAGATGACTAATAATTACTGGATTTTAGACATTAGATGACCAAATAGATGAGTAATATAAATTTATTAATAGATGATGGGATTTTTGAGCTTTTCAAATCTATTGATATAAATTTTAATCGGAAAAAAAATATTTTCAAATGGCTCTATCAATGAGCAGTAAAGGATTCGATGGCTGTACTAATCTTGACACATTTCACATAGTTTACAACTAGCAAAATGGTTTACTGTTTACATATATCTTTGTATTTTCCACATTATATAGCACTGAACTGCGGATTGACTAGTAACAATAACAATATACCTTTGTCGAATAGTTCAAACTGTAGTCATACACTACTACAGTTTCAACTTTTAATAAGTCATCTTCTGGTGTCGGTGTCAATAAATATTAAAAGCAAAGCTTATCCATTGGAAGTTGACATTGTCTAAAATTTACAAAAACAGCTTAAAACAGGTACTGCACTAATTATGTCCAAGTAAAAATTAGAAACAACTCATCTGCTGCAAAACAAATATCAACAGCTTCGGATTAGAAAAGAAATAAAATTCTTTTACCGGAAGAATACCATGCTAAACACGTTAGTATACACAAAATATCTCGAACCTGCTGAGATAATTGAACTTAACTCTATTTAACAAATATAGAGGTGCTCGATTTCTAAAATATAGGAGTAAAAAATCCAATCAAAAAAAGGAATCTGATAAGCTCTTGAATTACCAGAAGTCTAGAGATGATATAGTACAGGGTGCAGCAAAATGATCTGATGGTTTTTGCCACCGTGCTGTAGAGTGAGTAAATGGTGGGGATAAGCGCGTTCGGGAGCCCACATGTGAACATTTTCAGTAGCCATGGAGCAGTGGTCGATTGAGCATCGTGCGTTCGTTGTCGAGGCGTTTTTTAAAAGTGGCGATTCCTGCGTTGCTGTTCAGCGGCAGTTCTGTAGACGTTCTAATGTTGGTCCTAGAGGAAGAGTCCCAACTCGTAACACGATTATGTTATGGGTGAGTAACTTCAGAGCTACCGGTTCAGCCTTAAAACGTAAGTCGACTGGACGTCCAAAGTCAGCCCGGACACCAGAGAATATTGATCGAGTGAGAGAAGCGGTGGAAGCCAGTCCTCGGAGGCCGGCCCGTAAACAAGCTGCTGCTTACGCATGTCTGACCGCTCGGTACGACGAGTATTGCGTTTTGATCTACATTTCCACCCATACAAGATGGCTATCGTCCAGCAGTTGAAGCCTACTGACTATGCAAATTGGCAAGCGTTTGCAGAGACAATGATTGATTTGACGACTGATGACAAAATTGTCATGATGAGCGACGAGGCTCATTTTCATCTGGATGGTTATGTCAATAAACAGACCTTTCACTATTGGTCACCTAAAAGAAGCCATAAGCCAAGAAATTGCAAACCTGCCTCCTGCAATGATAGAGAAGGTGTTCGACAGCTTCAGTACAAGACTTGAAGAATGCTTGACCAAAGAAGGACATGAAATTGTCATGATGAGCGACGAGGTACATTTTCATCTGGATGGTTATGTCAATAAACAGAACTTTCGCTATTGGTTACCTAAAAGAAGCCATAAGTCAAGAAATTGCAAACCTGCCTCCTGCAATGTTAGAGAAGGTGTTTGACAGCTTCAGTGCAAGACTTGAAGAATGCTTGGCCAAAGGACATCATTTGAAGGACGTTATCTTCAGGTCTTAAATGTGTGAAATAAGTTGTACTGACGTTATTTCCATTAATTTACATCAACACCCTTATGTAATAACCAATAAAATACTTTTTATCACTTTTAATTTTTGTGTTTTTTTTTTATTTCAAATACATCAGATCTTTTTGCCGCACCCTGTACTATTCGATTTCAAATTTCATCCCAGAACTGTAAACAAAATCTCAATTATATTTAATAGTGATGAACAGACGGTTCTGGATAAAGGTTTAAACTTCAATTTACCAAGCTTGGGAAATAAGGCCTCTTTAACGAACTAATAAATGCAGAAACGACATTAAAAGATATTCCTGATTATGAAAGCAGAAACGCAGCCAGGCTATTGTCAACAAAGGAAATAAATAAAACCTTTGATAATAACCATGGTCTTACTGATTTACAGAAATGAGATTATTTGACGTTGATGAGACTTAAAGATAAACTGAAACAAAATTATGCAATACTGTGCAAATCTGATAAGGGTAACACTAACGTTAGCTTACACAAAAAAAAATTCGACCACGATCAAGGAATTCATTAACAACAATAGTATTAGCGAGTTATCCAAAGATCCCACTGGTACATACCAGAATAAGATTTTAAAACTCATTAATAGAAGCAAGCTTTTATTCACTGAAGATGTTATTAAATACCTGCGTAAGATGAATCCATTAGGTCCAATCATGCGTGGTTTACCTAAATTTCTTAAGGATGGTATCCCTTAACATTTTGAGATGTCAATTTCAGAACTTGGGACAAAAACATTCAAACCAGTGTTTATAAACTAACTTGTTCCAATTGCCATAGTTTTTACATAGGAAAGATAGGCAGATAGATCCAGGTACGCTGGATGATGCCACAGAGCAACTCGGCAACCTCAGAATGAAGAGGCCCAATCTCACCACTGCTCAAAGAAGAGAAGCACTAAAGGCTAAAACTTCTTGAAAAGGGGTGAAGCTTTTGACCCTTCCAAGTGGAGGAGGGGGAAAAAGAAGAAGAAAAAGAATCCAGAACGGCAGGAGGGTCTCAACTCCGGGCCCAACTGCGGGTACCAAGGCGGGGGTGGGGTCGGCCAAACGCCCCAGAGGCACCTTGGTCACCCCGCCCTCCGCTGAGGGACCCGCAAAGAAGGCTAGGAGGGAAACCCAAAAGCCCGAAGCCCACGATCCCGAGGCCTCTGGTAGCACACCCAAGGCTACCTACAGAGAGGTCGCAGCGATTAAAATGGCCATAGCCCTCGAAGGCTACCCGGGAAGCGAAGCTTAGTGCAGAGCAAGGAGAAGCCATCGAGGACGCAATTATGGAAGAAATCCAACCCCCTGGAGGATGGTTCCGTTCCATCGTTTGCGGGCACCTACCTAGAGAAAGGTGTTTTAATTGCTTCCTGCATCAACGAGCACACCAAACGTTGGCTGGGAAGAAGTTATCCAAAGAATAAAAAACCTCTGGGAGATGATATCTCTCTGAGAGTGGGTCTGCGTAAGGACATCTTGAGGTCCACTAGGGTGTTTTTCAGAGCTCACCCGAAGCTTCTGAAGAAGACACCTGAAAAGGTACTTGAGATGTTCAATAAGCAGAACCCCAACCTGAATGTAAACGAGTGGGAAAATCCTTCCATCCAAGCCAGACCCGAAAGGTTACGGATTCGTCTGCTTCCTGGACGAGGTCTGCTACAAGGCTGTGAAGGCTTCCAACTGTAGAGCCAACTTAGGACTCTTGGCAGGTCTCAATTGTCTCCTCGACAGTCAAGGACAATGCCACGAGTTCTACAAATCAACCTCCAGCACAGTAGGGCTGCCTCGGCAGCCTTCTGCCAGTTCTTCCTCCAGGAGGGATTTGATCTGGCACTGATTCAAGAACCATGGCTTCACCAAGGGAGAGTGGCGGGCCTAAATGAAACCAAAGGTAAGTTAATTTACTGTACCTCTCTAAGGAATGTCAGAAACCTGCATCCTGTTGAGGAGAGGCTTGGATTTTCTAACCCTCAACGAATTCTGCTCCAGAGATCTCACTGTGGGCACACTGACCTGGAAGAATGGAGGTATAGTGCAGAGCACAATTGTAGGCTCCGTATACTTGCCATATGATGCCAGGGAACTCCCTCCATCAAGAGACCTAGAGCTCCTGGTGGAAGAAGCAAAGCCAGACGTCAACAACTTCTTCTAAGTTGTGACGCCAACGCCCATCACTCTGCTGGATGGGGCAGCACCAACACTAACCCTAGAGGTGAGGCACTTTTACAATTTCTTCTAAGTAGGGACCTATTTTATATGTAATAAAGGTAACCGGCCCTACGTTCGCAACACGGAATTAGACAAGAAGTTATTGACATAACAATCTGCACACAAGGAATACTTGGAATGGTTGATAAGTGGCACGTAAGCGGAAGAGGCCTCATTATCGGATCACAGGTATATCCTCTTTAACTTGCAAGATGAGGCTGCAGAGGTCCTCTATCGTAATCCCAGGAGGACTGACTGGTTGGGATTATAAGTCTGACCTTCAGTCACAGTTGGGATCGGTAGGCGGAAGGGTGCGATGCTTCACAGACATAGATCAGATAGCTTCTGACCTGCAGAATGCTATAATCAATAGCTTCCATGACAATTGCCCATTGCGACGGGGAAGAGTCGAACCAATAGTAAGTGGTGGACTGCAGACCTCGCTCGCAAAAGGGCTAATGTCAGGAAGCTGTACAATCAATGCAAAAGGAGCCGTATCTGGGAGTCCTATCATAGAGCTCTAACAGAATACAGCCTAGCAATTAAAAAAGCAAAACAAAGTTCCTGGAGGCAGTTTACACAGAAGGTAAATGAGTTAAGCGGCGGCAGCTAGACTGCAACGCTTGCTAGCCTCAAGTCCAACCGGTCACTTGGGATCTTTAAGGTCCCAGGGAGGTCAACACACTTCCGGGTCTAGTGATAGCCTCAAACTTCTCCTTTGAGACTCACTTCCCTGATTGTATCTCTTTGAGAATGACGGACACTGGAACGTCTGGTAATCACGAGGCAGGCTCACGGCCAAGAGCTTGTCGTGGTAGTGGGCCATTGCCAGAAGGATTGTCACTCTCTCTAAAGCCAAATGGGCAATTTCTAAATTTGCCCCTTTCAAAATCTGCAGGAGGGGATGGAATCTTTCCGGCCCTGCTTCAACAAAGGGCCGGAGAATCTCCTTACCCTTCTATGTGAAACTATTCAGGGCGAGCTAGCCTATGGGTACATACCACAAGTCTGGCGTCTCAACAGGGTGGTCTTCATCCCTAAAAAAGGGAGAGCGGACTACTCTGTCCCTAAATCTTTTCGTCCCATCAGTTTATCTTCGTTTCTACTGAAAACATTAGAAAAGACTGGTGGAGAGGCACCTGAGAAAGGGAGTTCTCTCAGACACTCCCCTTCATCGCAACCAACATGCATACCAGCAAGGCAAATCCTGTGAATCAGCACTGCACCAATTAGTCAGTAGGATTGAGGATAGCCTGTCCGCCAAGGAATTGGCATTGTGCACCTTCATAGACATTGAAGGAGCTTTCGACAATGCCAAATTCACTGCAATGGTAAGTGGAGCACAGCGACGTGGCCTCGAGCCAGCTCTGTGCCGGTGGCTTAGGGCCATGCGATGCTGTGCTCCAGACGGATCAGGGCCGATCTCAATGAAGTATCGCTTGTGATCGCACCCACAAAGGGGGGATGTCCTCAAGGAGGCATCCTGTCACCTCTACTGTGGAATCTAGTAGTAGATGGTCTACTTGAGGACCTTACTAACAACGGAATCTATGTCCAAGGATATGCAGACGACATAGTCCTTATGGTACAGGGAAAATACACAAATGTTGTTGTTGATATCATGAATACCAACCTTCAACATGTACACAAACTGGTGTCAGGAGAGGGACTGAAAGTAAATCCCTCTAAGACAGTAGTTGTACCATTCACTAGAAAAAAGAACCTAGAGTCTCTTTCTAGGCTGAAACTCGCATCCACTCAGCTGGAGTGGTCAAAGACAGTCAAATATTTAGGACTGACTCTAGACCATAAGCTTACGTGGAATGATCATCTTAATTATATCCTGCACAAAGCAAAGTGGGCGCTCATGACGTCCAGGAGACTTGCAGGAATCTCATGGGGCGTAAAACCCATATAGCACTATGGCTTTACAAAGCAGTTGTAAGGCCTCAAATCACTTATGGTTCATTAGTCTGGTGGACAAAGGTGAATCAGGTAACTGCCAAAGCCAAGCTTGAAAGCTTACAAAGGCTTGGCACAATCTTTGTAAACCGGAGCATTCAGGAGCAGTCCCTCAGCGACCCTCGAGGTGGCTTTAGGACTTCTACCTCTTGATGTTCATATAAAAGCTGAAGCGCGTAAGTCAGCTTATCGGCTGATGGTTGCTGGCTTGTGGAGGAATGGCGCGTCTAACGCGAGCCATGGCGCCATCACTGAAGCTGTAAACCCAAGCGCTATTCTCGAAATGGTCTCCGACACAATGAGAACGGAGTTCGTATTCAATAAGCCATTCTCTGTTGACTTCTACTCAGAGATGAGTGGAAATCGCAAGATAACATCCCAACAATAAGAAAGAGCTTTGTCTGGTACACGGATGGCTCGCTTATTAAGGGTAGAACTGGATATGGAGTGTTTAGTCAATCCCCTAGAACTGCCCTTAGCGGCAGTTTGGGTCGGAACTGCTCCATATTTCAAGCCGAAATCTATGGTATCCTAGCCTGTGCCAACCTAGGCCTCACCAGAAGGTACCAGGAAATGAACATCTGTATAATGTCAGACAGTCAGGCAGCTCTTAAAGCTCTTGACTCCAACAGCATTTCATCCAAGCTTGTGTGGGAGTGCTTTAACACTCTCTGCCAAGCTTGGATCACGCAACTGTGTGCGTCTTGGTTGGGGTACCGGGCCACACAGGCATAGGTGGCAACGAATGCGCCGACAGGCTTGCCAAAAGCGGAGCAAGCATGCCATACACCGGTCCAGAAACCGAGTTGTGGTATAAGCAAGTCAGCCGCTTATCAAAGTATAAACAAATGGTCCAGGAAGACACACCGCTTGCGGTGGCAGAGTCACCAAGGACAAGCACTCGGCAAAAGACTGCTTGCCGATTCTAGCTCCGGATTCACCAGATGGCTGATGGGGGCTGGGGAGGGATCAGGTTAAGCAAGTGATTGCCTTGATCACTGGACACGGCCACTTCAGGAAACACCTAAACACTCTAGGTTTACGAAATGAGGACTCGGAGTGTAGACTCTGCAATAAGTCTGAAGAGACTGCAAAACACATAATACTGGACTGTGAGAGACTGGGAGCAAGGAGAAGGGCTCTTTTCGGTGATAAAACAACCAGGCGACGAACCAGATGCTAGTATCGGGGAAAAGCTTCTTAGCCTAATTAAGGGCACGAAGATAGGCTTACCCTCTAACATTAAAGGGGCACACAATAAGCTCAGGTTGACGTGTGAGGACCTAGGAATCCACCCCAATATCCCAAAGGAAAAAAAAAAAAAAAAAAAAAAAAAAAAAAAAATAGGCAGATTGTTTAGCCAAAGATTTAAAGAGTATTGCCCGAAACCTAAATTAAAAAAACAGACTTCATCGTTCGCTAACATCTGATGGATGAGAACCACACAATAAATGGAATTAATGAAAATATGGAAGTTTTACATTAATGTCTCAAAGGCAGCAAATTAAACACGCTTGAAGAATATAAAACTTATAAACATTCTAAAAGGAATCCATTAGGTGAACTCATGTTAAATGAGAAGCTACAATTCAGCTCCCATTATTTGATCAACACATCACTCCACCGCAACAGCGTCAACCGATCTTGCCAACCGATCGATCAGCTGATCTTCTGCCGATCGAAATGTTATATCATGTTTAATATTCATGTGTGATAGGTCTATCAAATGTTGTGTTTCTCACTTTATTCATTTATTTGTTGTGTTTTGTGCTGTGTTCATAAATGTTAAACTATGATGACTCCAAATGAATAATCCTCGCTTTTAATATTTATTGACACCAACACCAGAAGATTACTTATTAAATGTCAAAACTATAGTAGTACATGACTACAGTTTGAACTGTCTGATGAAGGTACATAGTTATTGTTGTTAGCCATCTTTGCAATCTCAAATGTATCTTTCAGCAAGCTATTTAAGCTTCAAGCATTTTAATACCACTCATTTCTGAGGTTTCCAGGATTTAAAAAATAAAAATAAACATACTGTATAAACAGCAATTTTTAATGATTATAATGTTTTGTCAGAGATTCATTCATTCATTTGGTTTGCTGTTGATTATATGTATTTGATGCCTAGAGTTTAATGTTTAATTTTAATTACTATATGTTTGACCTTACAAGTTATATTTTATATTTAATTTATATTCTAATTTAGTTTAGGTGTTTTTAGCAGATTGACATGTTATCTACCACTGTTACATGGTGATATGTGACGACATAAAAAAATACATAACACTATATGTACATTAGTAGTTGAGCCTAACATTCACTCATGTATATGATTACAATATTCAGAGTGTGCAAAATTGGAATAATTACAATGATCAACCACAGTAATTGTGCATGTGTGTATGTGCGTGTGTGTGTGTGTGTGTGTGTGTGTGTGTGTGCGCGCGCACGTGTGCGTGTGTTTACTTGGTCAAACTGTTAACGTTATGTGTTTTCATGTTTTACTTGTCATTTAAATCTTGAAGACCTCATCAGTAAGTGATATTTTCCTATTGCTAGAAACTAGATAGTCCACTGAAGGATAAATTTAGGATTGCTTTGATGGAACTAAGGTGCATAAACCATTTTGACAATAAACAGTGATCCTGATACAATATAATTAATTTTTTTAATTCTAAAATAAATTATTTATATCCGTATACGGTGGTATATATACTGGTTTGAACAAAAAAGAGTGTATACGAAAATACTACGTATAATAGTACATTTTCATTTTTCTTGTAGTAACCAGCACAATATAAGACTGACATAATGTAAAAAGTTATGACACTTTTTTTAGACGTAATAAATGTCTAACAAAGGTAGTGAGAATAATTAATCTAAAATATGAATACATTACACTCTTTAAATGAACTTAACTCATTTAAAACTTTACGGTAAGGTATGTTATTAAATTAAGACTAATACTTACCATGTACTTTCTTTTTGTACTCGTCTGGTTTGTGTAAGTACATGGCTGCGGCATCACCATTGAGGGGGTCAATGGGGTTTGGGTATGTGAGCAGTTGTGGGAGAAACGACTCAAATATATTTGATAAATCTGAAAAGAACAAAATGTTATATATAATTTCAAATGCTTAGCTGAAAAAAGATTGATTGTACTGAGAAAGGGAAAAGAATGAGTGATCGATCAATCAATAAAATATTCTTTATTCGTCAGTGTTACAAGAATACATTGAATGGTGTCCAGTCTTAAAATAATAAACCTAAATTGCAGAACTTAAATTCAATCTTAATTTTCAATTGATATTATTTTCATACCAATATATAGAATTAATCACATATTTAATATAAACAGTAAATTTGTTTTTTTTTTCAGAGATCAGTGAATGAATAAGGCATTTTGTATAAATAGATAAAATGCCTTATTATTATTAAGAATTGTTTAAGTTTATTTTTGAATTTAGGGAAAAAAATGTCTAATATAATATTTTCTGGCATTCTGTTATAAAACATAATTCCTGCATATTGAGGTTTTTGCAAAAAAGTGCCAATTGATGAGAAGAGATTGCCAATTCATCCGTTGCCGGGTGTTATATTGATGATAGTTACATCTAGTATTTGATCTCCCATTCTGGACTAAACTAAACCAAGAAAACACAATATTATGGTGTTGGTTAAAAAAACAAATAACAGTAAAGCAAACTATCCAACATTCTAATAACGTATATTAAAACTGAGTAGTTAGCGATGTAAATGTTTGAAAAATAGTGCTTAATATAGTATTAAAAACACTTGAATGGAGTGTTGGGCTAGTTTTAATCTAGGAATAATCATTTTTCACAATGTGAATTTATACATTTCTTTCATCAGGCCAGATGTGAATAGAGGAAGATCATGTAAATCTGTGATTAATTAGTCCAACATTAAAACCAAATTAAAAGTTAATTTTAAAAGACACCTATTATACAAAATTTTACAACAAAGTAGAGAAGCATTCATAGTATTTAAAAGTCTAATAAAGAATGCATTAAAATAAGTTGTCATAAAAGGAGGAAACATAAAAGCATGAAATCGTATACACTTTATTCTGAAGACATCTTTTCAAACCTGAAATGATCTGTATCATTTTACACAGCGGGGATCTCTTAAGGCCCATTACTTATCTAGGGCTTAATTTCTATATACAGAACTTGAGACAGGAACTTTAACCCCTTGGATTTTCAGCCATCAACTGTTTTGTATAAAAACAACCTCTGTTGACAGAACAGAAAAGCTGATTTTAAATATATACAACTACTCTCAGTTTATACTAACACAATCGAGTCTTATTAATGGACATTTAGCAAAAGGAACTGAGACAGTCGACAAATATTTTATAGACAAACATTTCATTTAAATAAAAAACAATATATTATTTTATATACAAAATTCCAGGTGAGTGTGTGTATGAATAAAGATAACAGTAATATATTATTAATATGCAGAAAATAATACTATAATTGAGGCTAAACTTGGTAACAAATGTTGCTTACATTTAAAATTGCAGGCATAAATGTACAACATGCAATATTTGTAATATTGAGATTTGTAATATTGAACCTTATGTATTTAATACACAACTGCGGTGGCCACATACACGACTTCTTGAACAGTACACTTCACCACAGCATCCCCCTGCTCCACGGAAAAACATCCTCCACAGATATATCACATAGTTCAGGAATTGGGATTGCCGGAACACAATCTTTAACCAAGATGCAAGCTCCACCCCTAATTGACTTTTTCCTTAAAGAGACTGAAAGAGAATATTATTATTCAACCAAAATTCTGTAAAAAAAGATTACAGAAGGCTTATTATGAAAGGTTGTATAAATACATTAAAACACTCTATTTTAAGCTTTGGCTAATACCTTGGATATTGCAGTGAAAACAGAGAATTTATTGGAATCAGGGGAGGTATTAATGATGTCAATCTCTCTCTCTTAGTATGATTGTTACTTAATTTTATGTGCTAGGTTCAAAAATTCTTAACACAGTTATCCTGTTTGTTTTCAGTGTTAGTAATACTGGATGTATGAGAGTGGGTTATAATGGCTACTGTGTGTTACTGGGTGTATGAGAGTGGGTTATAATGGCTACTGTGTGTTACTGGGTGTATGAGAGTGGGTTATAATGGCTACTGTGTGTTACTGGGTGTATGAGAGTGGGTTATAATGGCTACTGTGTGTTACTGGGTGTATGAGAGTGGGTTATAATGGCTACTGTGTGTTACTGGATGTATGAGAGTGGGTTATAATGGCTACTGTGTGTTACTGGATGTATGAGAGTGGGTTATAATGGCTACTGTGTGTTACTGGGTGTAAGCAAATTTACATTACCTTGGTTTGTAGAATTACAATCTATTTTATAAGTAGTGGTAAACTTGATCTTATTACTAGCAGTGATCAAGTTTATATCAGTCTCAGACGACCCAGTAGTATCTGGTTGTTGCAATTCAGTGTGGGACTTGAAACTGTAAAGTGGAGTGGTGGGAGCAGATAACTGGCCTCCGGGTTGTGATGTGGCTTGACTGGTGTCTTCCAGTTCCGGTTTTACAGAGATAGAACACTTCTCTTGAAGCTCAGGCTCAGGCTTACGTGTGTGGCTCATCATGCTGGATCTTATTGCCTCAACTAACTGTAGCTTACCGCACTTATTTAAATGAAGCCTATGTTTTGTTTGTGACAGGTCAAATTACGACATTTGAATATTCGCGCGGGGAATTGGCAGACTGTGACGTCAGTGAATCACATGTTGTCGGAATTGAGATTTATTTAATTAATAACGGAGAAATATATTAAACTTTATACGGGAACAAATTTAATTAATTAAAATAAGTCAAACATAACCAAAATTCGTGTTTTACAAAAGTACTAAATAAAATTACGCAGAAAAGCCAATTGTGGGATAAAATGACTTGCGTATTGATGACGTCAGAAAGCACATGTTGCTAAAAATTTAAATAAAAAAGCTTTAGAAAAATAATAAAAGAAAATAGAAAGACTTAAATTGATCAATTATAGTGAACATGATAAATTTCAACAATTATAAGAAAAGAATCAAATTATATTCAATCGTGAAGACGCTGATTTGAACGGGAGAGGGGATGAACATTGTGTGAGCCGGTATGCGTAGTTTTATACAGAGAATCCTTCTTCTCTGTCTGGACTTGAAGCAATAAGGACGTCTATAGATCCTCCTAGTACAGTAGTGATGAAATTTGAAACTTTACAATAGTGCATTGAAGTTGTAATTAGGGATGGGATGTTGTGTTAGATTCTCAAATTATCAAAGCAAAGTGAGTAGAATTAGACAGTGTAATATAAAATAAATTGATATCAAAGTCATTTGCTTTGTCTTTCATTGAGAATCCCATCTACAAAGAAATGTGGTAAGTAAGAAAATAAGTTTGAACCATTATTCAACCTACTTAAAAAACCTGAGATAATATAGACCCAGTGCTAGTGATATATATATATATATATATATATATATATATATATATATAACGTGTAGCCTACTTTCATTAATACAAACTACACTTTCAACAACACCACAGACATTGAAGTTTGATCGTTATTTAAATATCAACTTGGAACAATAAGAGTTAGCCAACACGAAGCAAGTCGCATAACCAACGAGGGGCAGCACACTTTGAATACCGATTGTGAGAAAATTGCGACAACAAACGGGGGCCTGGAACGTAGCAGAATCGCACAGCCAACTGGGGACTGGACCGTAGCATGTTAAATATTTTCTTCTAGAGCTGCTAATATCAGTATCTGTCCAGTCCACTTTTTGTAGGTTCTTTTGTATTTTACAATGAATTTCAGAGTTCAGCTCACTTTTACTATACCTAAATGCTACACTGATGATGTAAAAGTTAGCTCTTAAAGCAACACTGCACAATACAATAATTTTAAAATTATTTACAACAATGTTCTCAGCAGAATGAATAACTGTAAAAGTAAAAGCATATAAAAAAGACAATATTCTTGGAATTACAGAATAAAACAACAATAAAAAACAAAGCTATACAAAACAAATATAAGGCCTAGAACAATGCAGTATAATTCACAAAGATATTCATTTCATTTCAAAAAATAAAAATTCGTTGGTAGCCATTTAAAGGGCTCAGTAATAAAATAATCAATAACACGTCTAATGATATATCAATCAGTAAACTGATTTAATTTGCTATAGTTTTTTTTTTTTTTTAACCTAGTACAATAGTTATTCAGAGTTCTGTTTAGTGTATGATAATCTACCACAATGCAAATCCTAATTTTGATTAAGTGTAATGTTGAAAGAATTTTTAGATTGTTCACTTAAGTTAGATTAGTCCCACTTATAATAGATTGAGAGTATGTAAAGTATGCTGTTCATATATAATTATTGCTAACACAGGAGGTCAATCATCTTAGTAAGTAGATGATTGTAGCAAGTAGATAATTGACAGTTTAAGAGAAATAAAACATGAATATGAATAGCTCGAGCCAAATTATTACCAATCAAAATTCCTAAATACTTCACACATCTGATAAAGCTATCATTACTAATTTAATATTTGTTGGCCTTAGACCAAAAATTATCTCTTTGGTCAGAGGCATATGTTAATACAGCCAATTGCAAGATGTTTTTAGTTAATCTAGATTACCACTCCTGAATTACACTCCACAGCAAACTTAAATCTTCTACAAACTTCTAGATGGTGTCTTAAAAGTCTTATGTAATGCATCCAAGCTTCATTGTTATATTTCATTTTGAATAAGACACAGTCTACTTAGAACTACTTAAGCACATAACATTTGAAAAGGTGACTAAAAATTTACGCATATATCCACAAAAATCAAACAGTCAATGAAAATTCCTAAAAAAAACAAATTTACCTATATTTTTATCAGGACACAATTATTTTGTAACATTTAACAATATTATTCCTGTGGCTACTATATCTGTCATAGTTACACTGAAATGACACAAATAATCTCTTGCCACTATAAATTTAGTTCTATCTCCATTTTATCCCCAAAAATTGATAACTTTCATCAAATTTATCAAAAAGAAATTATTATCAGTTGGCAAACACCTATGTTTTTACTTCTTTGATATCCTTAAGGTTTTAAGTATTATACTTAAACTCTTTTTAAATTAATACAAACTTTTATAAACATCAATAACTACTATTTTTATTAAGTTATATTTACTTTTTGAAATGTTATTACCTCTTCATGTTTCCATTTACAATATGTGCCTAAATTATAATACCCCATCCTATGAATCTGGCACTGGAGTTGATTTAGATACAGATGCTAATATCCATACTTTTCCCCCATATTTGTTGTAAATCATAATTCAACAAATACACTATTAATATTAAAGTAGAATTTACAAAATAACAATCACCTGAAATATACATACTAATTCAATAAATACTCAAATTTAAGAGATTTTTGTTAAAGCAATAATAGCTCAATAATTTGTGAACTGCTTAACTTACTACACATGACCCTATATCAAGCATTTTTCTGGAGTTATCTTTAATAATACACATGGCAACTTTTAACTCTTAACAGTTGATAATTTAGAACTTACCATAAAGAGCTGTCCATGCTTGGTTAATAACATCTAGACAGACGGTGCCAGACACTTCATCAATATTTGGGTGATAGACTTTGTTCATGAATCCTATTGAAGGTGACTTGAATGGGTAGTGTTCGGGCAAATGTACACGAACTTTCCATATTCCCCCTTCATACGGTGCTGAAATAAAAAAAAATTATAGTAATAATTTCATGAGATTTGCTGTAACTGTCAAAAAAATACATGGTATGAGTATTACATGAAATTGTGGGGTTGGAAGATGAGTCACTACTTGCCGATAGAGGAACTATCACAGTAATTTAACCGTTATAACTATCGGTGCCATACAATTTTCCAGCTTTATTATTAGTATTAGAGCGGATTGCCTTTAACTATATTACTTAAATGTTATTGAAATTACTTATTATGGAATGGGTAAATAAGAACTTACTTTTCACCAAAAGCTTAATATAACACGACTCGAAGTTGTGTTAGTGATGTTAAAGCTTTTTACACTTCATATTGAGTTTGGTTTTCAATATCAATAATAGTGCCAAGTCAAATTAGATTTTGGATCAAGAAAATGGACATTTTGATAAGAGACTTCACATGTTTTTTGTACTAATCTTAATTATGTGTTTATATAAGTTTTCCTGTCAGTTATTTACTTCCTAAACCTTCTGCTTGGTTCCTCTAATGCATAATGTGTAATAATAAAAGGGAGAAATTCCCATGGATGTACAAATTACTTTTTTACCTCTCTATTTTATGTTGTCTATGATTTTGCCCATATATGTAGACTCTAACTGATACACAAAGACAGCAAACCCAAGTGCTATACATAATTTAAAGCTTATCAAATATAAAAGATATTATACCATTTTGAACTTTTTAGGGCTTGTATTACTTCCTTTTAAAGTTATAAAATTACTTGATGTAGTAATTTGTGGTACTTAACATTGAATAAACATTCAAAGTTTGACAATCCTAATTACTACTACTTATTCTAAAATTAAGAAATGCATATTTGGTTTACAGTTACCCCTGCTAGATACAGGACCATTATTTAAACCAAGTTTTATGTCCATGCCGTTAGCTATCATAAAATGTATCAGATCTATTTATCCAGTTTTACAATCTTTTAAAACAATAGTATGATAATCTTAATCTTCTTAAGAAACTGTGCTGTTCCTAACCTCGTCCATAAACAAGAGTCCTTTTATAAAACCCAACATCGCAATAGTCCAAGCTTTACAATGTTATTAAAACACAACATTTTATCAATATCATGCTCTAGTACACAAATCGATTATTATTAATGTTCAGGTGAAAATATTGATGATTTATATTCTATTAATGTTGTCAACTATAGTTGAATAATTATTGTCTTTCTTTATGATCTTGATTGTGCTAACAAATTATAATAAATCAGAGTCAACTACATAATACCTCCTAACATTCTCTCACTTAGGTAGGTAACATCACTATCTCATATTATCTGACACAAAATATTGATTCCCTCACCCTCCTAAGGACACACTTACAGATTATTATTGGTTTCAGAAGAAAGTGAAGTTTAGTCCAGTTATAAAAAGAACACCACTTTTAAAATAAGGTTCAATGTCTTTGACATCCTGCTTAGGCCTATGGTAGAATCAATGGTTTATGGGTCTTGGCAATGTCTATTTAGGTCCTTCATCTGATCTATTTCCAAGTTGCAGATGGGAGCCGGTTTGGTTATTCTAGAAGTGTGTGTGATCAGAAACCATGATCTAGGGCTATATTAAGATGTTTCTGTATTGATGTTTCTCTTTAAGGTTTCTTTATTTTCTTTCACAAACAAAATTGCATTTCAAAGATCATCCTCGTGAGAAATTCCTGGTAATTTTTGAGGATCCCAATTATTTCCTGCATTTATCCCAATATTCCTTTATTTGTTTATTTTGTGCAAGCTATTCTCATAAATCAAATGTTATTAAATAAAGGGTTAGATGACTTATAATCGGTACCAAATTCTCATTAATGTCACATTTATTTCAAAATCACTATTACAGAGTCGCTAAAACTGCTGAATTTAGCTGCCCGGCAAGCCATCAACCATACAGATAGCAGATTATGTCTTCCAGAAGATATAACATCTTTCTAAATAAACACAATAAAACAAAACCCACTATACATTTTTTTACTGAAAAATAAACAAATGTAACAAAAAATAACAAAATATATTTCTTTTTATACATTAAAAAAGCCAATTTATTGCTAATACAAACAATGCTGACAAACTTGATACTGTATGTTATGTTGTAAAAATGTCTCTAGAGTTTAATTGAATTACTGTGAACTATGTTATTGTTTTATGTTATATGACAACAAAACACAAAAGAATGTTAACAACAAAACAAAATCATTCATTAGATTCATTTTTATACAATAGTATGATGGAGTGTTATCTCCAAAACATAATTGAAGAACCACTCCTTGGTTATTTTTGGATTTGACAGATATAAGAAAACATGATTGAATAAAACAAACTACAAATTTAAGACATAAAAAAACTGATGAATGCCAGTTACTACTAACCACAGAAGTGTGTCAGGCGCACATCATGTGCGCTTAGAGAACGTAATGGGAGTGCAGAGATTGCACACAGCCACACACGGATTTTCGTGAGATTAAACATATATTTATGTTCCAGATATCATAATGACTTTAGTCTCTTTGGATTCATGAAGCTCTATAAACTATACATTTATTTTATGAATTTAAATTGACCATCACGAGAGCAAGAAATAAAATTAAAACATGCTAAATCAATTTAGTATAAAACTCAAGCTGATCAAGCCAAAGAATATCCCAAAATAAATAGTCTTTGTTACTCACTGTGAATAATTTTGCGGTTGATAAAATGGTCTATTTAGAACAAGTATTTTTTTGAACCCTTATATACGGCTTATTGTAAAATGGATTGTATGATCTTATATGAGCCTACAGGGAAAATACATAATATGCATCTTTTTATTTTCCTAATAAATAAAAATTGTGCTTGAAGGGGTAAAAACAAAGATCCATTGATATCCAGGGAAATCTGGTGATATATCTTGGATACTGTGTGAAAGTAATGTGACCCTATGATCTGAAAAAGAAGACAAAACCAGTTCACCGTTTCTGTTGTCTCTTAGTCATTGTCATTTTTTTATCATCTCGAATATATGTGATTTCTGTGTATGTAACTTATTGTATACCAAAGGTATTAAGTGTATTAGTGAGAGACAGAGCTTACTATTACAGTGTAGTTTTATCATAAATTACTATCAGAAGTATTTTGGATAGGAAACAAATTTTCTCTTTTAAAACAATACTTCAATCACTGCCCCTAAAAATGACAGGAAACACCTTTAGCTACCGCACATACATACAACACCCGTATATCATCTATATATATATATATATATATATATATATATATATATATATAGTCGTGTTAATTACACAATTTATAACTCGAGAACGGCTGGAATGAATTTTTATGTTTTTGTATTTAGCTTTGTAGGGAATAGGATAATAAGTATTAATAATATGATATTTTATCAATAGTAATAATAAAAGAGGCAAAAGATCTGTTATAATAGTGATGTGTTATAACAAAACGCAAGTGATAGTTCAAGTAATGTTGTATATGATTTGTTTTGAATTAATGCTAAGTTCACAGGTAATATGTTTGTTTAGTGCAAGAATTATTTTTATTAACAATGCACAACAACGCAACCGAGAAGATCTAATCTTTCCTAACAAAGCCGTAATGCAGTTGGGATTCGAAACATCGCAAATGAAACCACTGAAGAACAAGACGTTGCACGAGAAGGGCACCGTGTTAGTATGGCAAGACTGCAAAGAGAGGCAGTCCATGAAACGGCTCGATTGTCAATGCGAAATCATCGAGCAAACCTCAGAGATCAACAACTAGATAATTATCGATGTGCAAGAAGAGCTTATTCAAGTATTCATTTTAATCAAGTAGCATTTCGATATGACTGCAACATTGACTACAGCTTGCATGCTTCCGTTCATATTGGGCCAATGGACGATGTTTGCGAGCATTGTGACGCATTAAAGTATCCTGGAGAAACACCAGGATTGTGCTGCCTTGGTGGCAAAGTGAAACTACCAATTTTGACTCCACCACGTGAGCCATTGCATTCATTGCTTAGTGTCAAAACACCGGAATCACAAAATTTTTTAGCAAATACTCATAAATAAAATAGTTATTTCCAAATAACTTCATTTGGGGCAAATATTATTGAGGAGCCTGGATATAATCCAAAATTCAAGGTATTTATAGAAAAACAACATACTATACTTATCCATACAAGAAATCTATTCCAGTAAACACTAAATTATACATATAAAATTCTAAATAAAGTGATTTTAAATAAGTAATACTGATTTTGCTTTTAATTTTTTTATATGTATATATATATATATATATATATATATATATACACACAAGGACAGATTCACCAAACAATCGGATCATTGCAACCTCTCAAAGATGCACAGCATACATTTTTAAAAATATACATGGAGGAACAACTTGATCAGTGACAAGAGATCAACACAACAATGAAAAGAGCTCTTCAGGATCTGCTGCAACACTTCATGAACATCACGCATTAAGGTTGGGACACACATAACCGCACCGTGCCCGACACGTGAGTCGGCCGATTGTCGGTGCGGGCTCGGCTCGGTTACCATGAGGCCGCACATGTCCGTATGCAGTCCGAGCGCAACAATCTCACTGTTTGTACTAGAGCATGTTTATTTTGAATTCGAAGTGACAGATACTTAACAAATATTCGGAAGATTAAGTATTGCTTGAGATAATTGTTAATTTCATTGTTGTTATTTTTATTAATCACTGTGGTGATTGAAACATTGCAATGCTACAGTAAAGCTTTGTACAATCAGCTAGTATGTAAAATTTGTAAATATCATGATCTTGGTTATATTTTTTATCCCTATAATTATTCTTGTTCATTGTGTTTCATTGCAGTGAATTTCGGTCAAATACACTATAAACAGTATATTTGGTGTTTTTTGTATTAAACCCAAGAGCTATAGTGTGATGCCAGAGAGTTTGCCATGTTGCAAGCCCGTTTATAATAACTTGTAAAACATAGTAAATATTTGTAAAATATATACTGGAGAACATACAAAAACAGATTTTACAAAATGTTTTTCTTTTATAGCTCCGAGGAGAAATAATTTATTGTCAGAATTAGTCAAAAATAGTAGAAACATTAATATATTTTCTAAAAAAATTAGAGTATGGTTGATCGGTCAAAATGATTAAGTTTTTGTTTAAGATAATAAATTAGTGTATGGTTAGTCTTGTCTGCTAAGTTATAATAATATTTAAATAGACACGTTAGAGCATTATAAAATAATTATTTATAATATAATATTTAATGTTACATGTGTAAAGCCTAATATTTGAATTGTAAATCATGCATAAATCCTTTTTGTTTAATACAGCACAATAGTTATACTAAATTTAAACTTTGAAACGTAATAGTACATTATTTACTACGTAAACTACAATAACTCATTTTTATCATTTCATTCTTGCTCGATTCCGCTATTTTTATTTTTTACCCTTTTTGTATATACTGTAGTATCCCCAACACAGGCACAGCCTCTTATGGGGTACCTAAATTTCCCTTATTTTGTAAATCTATTGGCCTAATTATTAGTTAAAAAAAAGAAAGAAAAATCTAAAAGGATGTAACCTACTTTTTATAGTTTATTACTCTAAGTACATAAATTAGAAATAAAGTAAGTAGAAAACATTTTTTTTTGTATTTGTTATTTACTGCTATTGTAAATACGTTATGTCATAGTATTATTTATTATTAAGCACTGGCAATAATATTTATTTGCAATATTCAGTTTGTTATTATGGGGAAATAAATTATTTATTATTATTGTTATTTATTTTTTAAATGGGGTTTTCTTGCTTGAAAATCTTATTGTAAATAAAATATTTTTATTTTTACTTTATTGAAGTAAAAAAATAAAAAAATAAAAATGTCATAGAAACATTCTAAATATGACCCTTACAAAATACCGGAATAAATTTATTTAGAGTTAGTAGGCTACACTAAATAATTCAATAAAATAGAACGTGTAGACTACTTAAATAGTTTTAAGAAGAAGAACGCAACAGTAAACAACATATGATGCCGCTCGTAGACCGCACCTTGCCCGTCAAAATTCAAACTCCACATATCGGTGACGGTGCGGGCACGATGCGGCCACGACGGTCTGGTGTCGGTGCGGACATGTGTGGACTTGCAGGTTGAAAGCTGCGCTGCAATTCTTTCACCGTATGACGGCCAACACACGGCCGACTGACGTGTCGGGTGCGGTGCGGTTATGTGTGTCCCGGCCTTTAGTCAGGTTGTTCAAGACTGATTGGGAGCGCATGCTAAATGACAACTACAAAGTTGTGATCAGAGCGGATAAATGACCAGCTAGAACACACAAACGCACATTTAATGCTCCAATAATAGATGAAGTTGCAATCCTCATTGTTGGTGAAAACTTGGAAAAACGCATTATGGTGCTTACATGTCGTGATGCTGGGCAACTGCAACAAATATCTGAAACACATCGTTCGTATGACACATAGCAACATTTGCTAATCCGCAAATTCGGGTGCAACCCCCTGATGTTTTGTGAAGGAAAAGATGGATATTGTTTCAATATCAAAATGAGAAATCAATTGAATGGTGGGTGTAAATATCATTAGTTTTAGTTTTAAAAGGATTGAATATTCTGCTGGCGACGTACATGAAAGACTTGCGCAATGACTCGAAATGTTTTGGAGGCACAATGATTTTACTGTCTGGCTATTTCTGCCAAACACTGCCAGTAATTCTAAGAGGAACGATGAAATAAACGCTTGCCTCAAATCGTTGAATTTATGGCGCTATGTGATGAATCTTAAACTTACAACAAACATGAGAGTTGCATTGCTAAATGATATATATGCTGAAGACTTCTCTGAGCAATTACTGACAATCGGTAATAGTCAAGTTCCTGTAAAAGAATAAAGTGGATTCATTTCATTTCATAAAATTTCTGTAATATTGCCTCATCGAAAGACAAATTCATTAATAACGTGTTCCCAAATATAACTGTTAATCACAAAAATTACGAATGGCTGAGTAAGCAAGCAATTTTGGCAGCTAAGAATAAAGATGTGGATGAATTAAACTTCATAATTCAGAATGGAATTAATGATACACTTCATTCATTCAAATTTATTGACTGTGTAACAAAGATGAAGCCACCAAATATCCTATTGAATTTTTAAACTGCATGGATGTTTACCATGGCTTACCACCACACAATTTACAACTAAAGGTTGGCTCAATAGTAATCATGCTACGGAACCTAAAGCAACCAAACTGTGCAACGCAACGTGATTGGTGATAACTAAACTGACGATCACTGTGATTTACGCGAAGATATTGAAAGGAAAATTTAAAGGCGAGAAAGTTCTCATTCCAATGATTCCGATGACCTCAATGCCGTTTGAGTATGACCAATTTCCGATTCGTCTTGTATTAGCCATAACGATAAATAAATCACAAGGCTAATCTTTGAAAGTTTGTGGTCTAAATCTATAAAATGCATGTTTTTCACATGGTCAATTGTATGTGGCATGTTCAAGAGTTGGAAAACCATCTGCTTTATTTGTTCTGAAAACAAGATGAAAAATGTCGTATATCACAGGGTGCTTCACTGAAGAGTGTATTCTTGCCAATTCCCATGTACTTTATTGTACTGATATAATAAAATATTGAACTGAATAATTATGTATTCATTTTAAAATCCTACATCTGCACATTCATTGACTATTAGGCGGAACAAAGTCCGTAGGATCCGCTAGTACAGTTTATAATTTGCAGTTTTTAATTTCTTAAAATGTAGACAAGTGCATAAAACTTTCTGGCCATAGCACACCTAAACTTGAAGGTTTTATAGGCTGTGTTAAATTTTATATTATTTAGTATATTAATTAACTTTTGGTTCACTCTCAATATAGGTATCTTATGTATAATGGTTTAGATTAATATGATTTAAACAATGCTATGCAAACAAGTAATAAAATTGTTTTTATAATTTATTTTTTATAACAAATCTTGTTTTTCAATTATAATTTTTTTTAATTTATGGGAAATCTAAGTAATCAGAAATTCTTTATTCATAATCTTTAATATTACAAGAAACGTCAATTAAGGAAAATGTATGTGGTTATAAATTATAAAAGATCACATTGATCTTGATTAACATTACTTTTCTCCACAAGTAAAATTTTCCACTGTCTAGTTGGTTCTTTGCAGGAGCCAGTTCTTTACTGCTGCCTTCATTTTCATGTGGCCGTTTTGATTTTTCTTAATTTCTTCTAGGAGAGCATTAAGTCGAAAAGGAGAAGGAAAAACAAAGCATGACTACAGACAGATAGACAGTTCAACTAAAGAACATATTCCTTAAAGAATGTAACAAATACAAACTTAACAGGAAAAGAAGAGAACAAGAACGATGCAAAGGCAAAGAAGAAATGTATACCCATGATTTAAGACTACGAATTGTTAAACAACTAAAAGTAGGAAAAAATCGTGCCTAATCAAATGACAAATCAAAAACACTTTGTAAAATCATTAACGATGAAAGGAAGATGGGTAAAACAATTACGCTACCAACAACTTTGCACGTAGAAGGATGGGAAGTAAATGAACAAGCTGCCATTGCGAATCATCTAATCACTCTGTAACGATCATAGATAACATCTTAAAATGGGCAGATCATCACTATCCTCCCAGTCCCCCAAAACAAAGCCTTTTCCTGTACCCAACTACAGAACAGAAAGTAGTCAGTGTAATTAACACATTCAAAGCCCCCCTCCCTCCCTATACACCCTTTGCAGGAGTAGATGGATATCAGCAACAACTGATAAAACTTGAAAAGAACAACTTCAGCCACCACTAACTGACATTACAAACAAGTATTTTGCCCAAGGAAAATTTCCAGAACTATTAATAGTAGCAAGTCTATCCAAAACTTTAGAAAGATCATACAACTGATGCAACCAACTTTAGGTCCATCTCTCTTATCAGCACATTTTCTAAAGCGGTATAGAAACTTGCCCTGGCCAGACTAGTACATCTACAACAACACAACCTGCTAACCAACAAACAGCATGACTTTATGACAGTGAAGACAACATCCACAGCCATACTTAACTTTGTTAAAACCATCATTGACCACTTAGAATCTGACAACATCCCCATGGCAATACTCCTTGAGTGCAGCAAAGCCTTTGACTGTCTGGACCACAATTAACTTCTCAGGAAACTTAAGAATCTGAACATTAAGGGGAAAGCAGCTGATTGTTTTGAAAGCTATCTTCTCAACAGAATGCAAGTCGTAGAGATTAAACTCTAGTATAAAGGAACAATCCGATCCAAGAAGAATTTTTGGACCAATTCAAGAAGGAGACATATGGCGGATCAGGAAGAACAGAGAATTAATAGAAATATACCAAGATCCCGATGTGATTGCACTGATCAGGAGTAAAAGAATGAGATGGATGGGCCATGTTGCCCGTAGGGGAGAAGATAAAATGATAAAGAAGGTGTGGCGAGGGGAACCAGAGGGAGTGAGGCCATTGGGCAGACCTAGGATGCGATGGAGAGATCAGGTGGAGAAGGATTTAAGAACGATTGGCGCTACACTGGAAGTGGCTCAAGATAGAGGAAGTTGGAGAGACATTGTTGGCGAGGTCAAAAATCATCTGGGTTTCGAGTGGCCACAGGAGTAAGAGTAAGAGTAAGAATAAGTATAAAGGAACAATTCTGTATGTCAAATCGAAAACCCAGACCATATCCTTACTGGGGCCAGTCTTATTTATTTTATTCACGAATGACTTCCCCGTATATATACACAACCATTGTACATCGCTTGTGTATGCTGATGATACGGTATTACTGCAAGGCAATAGAAACCAAAATATTATAGAATTCACTGCCACCGCTGCTTTAAATACTATAAACTATTGTAAATAGAACAGCTAAGTAGTGAACCAATCTAAAACAAAACAGTTATTTTTTTGAAACAAAAAACAAACAGCGTCAAAACTGCCAGACTTAGAAACTACTAAGAGCAACACCTACCTTTTTTTATCTTAGCATTACACTTGGTGAACAACTAACTTGGACACTTCATGTGGATAATCTCTGTTGGAAATAGGGCACAAGAATCTATGTCATCAGAAGAATTAAGACGATCGGTGACCTCAATACTGTTTAAATAGCCTGTTATTCCTTTTTTGAAACATATCTTCGGTACGTGTTATTAGTCTGGGGCAACTCATCTAAGGCAAACAGGCAATGGGTGCTTACTCTACAGAAGAGAGCATAAGGGTACTTTGTGATCTATCACCCAGAGAATCCTGTAGGGAAAAGTTCAACGAGCTCAAAATCCTTACTATAGTGAATTTGTACATACTGGAAACTGTAACATATGCAAGGACAAAAACCACGAACCCACTCAAAATGGGATCACAGCTGCTCACCTAAAATAACTGATATGCGAAACACTACTGCCTCCTTGTACACCACCTGACCAAACATGAAGATAAGCAAAGCCACATGGGATCCAAGCTGCAGTGAAGGAGACATATGACCAGTACCTGAGACAGTGGCTCGGCAGCTGGCTAAAAGCCATTCCACTCTTTTGATGAATTTGTTGTTCTTGATTTATACTTGACTTGCTACCAACAATGTAAAAACTCGTTAATTTTTACGCTATACTGTTTTAGAAGAATATGTTAATAAAGAACATTGTCTATTATCTATTGCCTAATAAAGAGTTTCTTTCCGGCATAGATTGATTTTTTTTCTCAAATACATCTCTCCTGTGAGGAGGTAGTGGGAAGTCTTGACCATGTCTTGTATTATGCTCATGAAGATCACCATTTCGGGGAAAGTCTCTTGATAAGAAGTACAACATTGTTTTCAGAGTATATAAAGAAGTCATTGTCCATATTTTAAATTCTTTAAAAGTAGCTCTATAACTTTCTCTAAGTCCTAGCTTAACCATTAATCGTATTCCTTTCTTCTGAATTTTGAGGACTTTCAAGATGTTAAAATGAGTTGTGCCTCCACATGCCGCTCCCCCATACCTGAGATGACTTTCAAATAGTGCATAGTTTCACTAATTTTCATTTCATTAATTCTTTTCATATCAGACATGACACGAATTATGTATTTTATTAATTATATAATGATAGCTGTAACCACTCAGCTGCAAGTCAACTGTATTTTTGTCAGTTGAGCGTCTGTCGTCAGTCTGTTGTTTTATATAATGACATTTTTTACTTATATCCTTTGGAATAATGGTCTTGTGTTATTTATGTATGTAATCACAATAAATAGAGAAAATCTAATGTATAATGGATTTTCATTTTGATTTATTAGTATGTGATCTATACAAACGACGAGTAACAAATAAAAAAAAAAATTTTTCAAAGAGATGGTTAATACACAGATTTTAAATAAAGGTAAGTCATTTAATTTATTTTTATATTATTCTCCTTGATTGCCTGAAAAAAATTATCTATAACAGTAAGGCTCTAGTTTAAAAATAAATAGTATAGAAAATCTTATCTACAAGCATAAACAGGTAGCAAAAATGGGGCTCGGCAATTAGAACATTTTAATCAGCACTTGGAGAGGTAAAGATATCTAGTTTTCACAAGAAAATATGTTATTTTATTTTTATCCAAATTTACCAACTGATAAGCATACATGTATTTAAGCATTCAATAGATAATTATTGTATTTTAAACATGCGGTTGATTCCATTCTGATTTAAAAGGCTTAGCATGGTTTATTTTTATCAATATTAGGGCTCTATCTCCTTTGCTAAGTTTTCTAAATACTTTGTGTAACTGTGCAGCAAAGCCCTACATGCCAATGTCATGGTATAAGAAAACATGCTCATGTGGGCAGAGCGACAAATGGTGATGTGACATCAGCCAGTTAGCTGATCTCGAGTAAACCGTGCTGGGCTGCTTGTTTCATGTTACTGTTTAATATTTTAAAAGGCTTGTTTGTTTCAGTGATGATTTTTATGTTAGTTTTGATGTAAAACTAAATGTAATGTAATGTATTAATAATGCTTGCTTGTACAGTTTTGTAATATGATAATTTTTACCATACTACAAAATGAATATTTAGCAAAGTAGTGAATATAGACTTGCAGAAGGAAAACTAAGATAAATATTAAAAAAGCAAGGATTTGTTGGATTAAATTGAAAGATGAATATTTTTCAACTATTGAAACATAGTTTATTGCAATAATCTCCTTAATACTTTAGCAATTTTGAAACAATTAAATCAATACCAACACTACATATACAGAGTACTAAAATAATTAAAATTATTTTGGCTTGGCAGTAGTTATATCTATCCAAAGAAAGAAAAAATAATGCAAGTGAGTTTGGAATAGTCTTTTGTATGTAAATTAACAACATTTAATTTAACATAGTAAATAGCTGTTTGGTCGATGTCAATCCTGAAAGACCCATCCAGATTACAAATAACTACATAAGCAATGAAAAAATTAAAAGCTTCAAAGAAAAAAAAGCCTAACTTACAGACAAGATCATAAAATTAAAAAGCTTGCAGTATAAAAGAACTATTAGCACTAAAGCTTATTGGTATTTAAAGTATCCACTGATTTCCTTACAAATATGGGTTTTGTATCATTACAGTGAAAACAAGGAATTTTAAAAGAAACTGTTCATTATGGGACACAATTATAGCAATTTTTGTGATCTACAATAATTTGTTACCTTATCACATGATAAAACTAATTAGCATAAAAATTTCTGTTTTGTACCATGTCCCGTTTTAATGATACTTAAATGTAATATTAATTTTTCCCCCAGAAGTATTCTAATACATATTTTCAGTATGTTACATAAAAATAAGTATAATTTATAAATGGAGTCAAATTTTTAAATCAATAATTACATAATTATGTGAATAGTACAAAAAAGTTAAAAGGAAGAACTAAGTAATTAACTAGAATAAGGAATCATATTGTAGGTTAAATTGTACAATATGAAGATTCAGTGATTAACTATGTAGTATATTATTACAGCTTTTATTACAATGTTATAGTTTTCTTTACTTACTTCAATATAAGGCAAATTTCATAAGAACCATATTATCAAAAAATAATATAATGTAACTAAAATAGTATAAAAAATATACATTAGAAGATAACAACAGGAAACAACACGGGGCATTGTACTGGGAAGGGAATCAGCGTGTCATTACGAACTGAGTGATCTCGTCTAAACCGCAGACTAGTTTTCATCCAAGTACACCCTTGTCTCCATACATCATGTGCTAATACCATATTTTACATGATACTCAATCAGTGATTGATATGACTTTAATTTTACTTAATTTTTTATGCAGGTCTAATGTATGATACTTTGAAATGAATTTATTATCAACAGTTAGACCTAAATATTTTTTTTATACTTCGTTATTTATACTTCATTTAATTACTTCGGTAATACACTGTTATTAATTTAGCTTGTTAAATTGTCATTGTGACAGCTGACATTTGTTTTAAATTCCTTATTTGTCAGGTACAACTCAAAACCACTAAAAATAATTTCATTTTTACACATATATTCTCTACTTCTCTTTTGTGTATCATAATGCCTATTAATTTTTTATGAGTAACATTCTCTTGCATGATGATCTCAAATGCCTTATTATGTTTTCAAGGCTTTTTTATGATTATGACATAGCTAAACCCTGCTTTATCTAGTTCACATCTCACTATCTATTTTCAATTGACTAATTACCTTAATACCTTAATCCACCAATGGTTCTTCAATCCAATTTCGTATCCATTCCTCTCTCCCATTTCATTTGTGAATAAGCAGAATTGCTGAATATGGGGGTCAGAAAATACTTGCATGATTCAAGAAAGAAAAATGCATCTACAATGAGTGACAGTTTAGTGCAGTTTTGGTTTGGCACCATCATCAGCCCTATTTTTTTTTTTTTTTTTTTTTTTTTTTTTTTTTGAAGAAGGTGCAGGACAAGTTAATGGAGATCAATAATTTACAACTATAAAGGAGTTTTAGTAGTCTTATTTGGATGAAATGGCAAGGGCGGATCCAGTAATGATTTTTAGGAGAGGCCACCTTCGTTTCACTTTACCATTATCTTTACTATAACAGAAAAGTTTACATTTCTTTGCGATAAAAAATAAAATTTTTAGAATGAAATTTACTCATACTAAAAGTTTAATTCATTTAGTCCATTTTGTAATGGTTAAAATATGAGAATCATTTTTTTAATAAAAGCGTCTTTGTTCAAATTCTCAAAGGGGGCCCATCCTCCACTTGATTCGTCACTGTGAAACGAACATTAACGAAATGTGGTTTCAGCAAGATGATTCCACCTCTCATACTCTCAAGAAACAATTCAATTGGTCCATGAGCCGTACTCAGATCACCTCATTTTGGACGATACACATAACAATGCCCACCAAGATTATGTAACTTACATACTTGTGATGTTTTCTTAGGGATTATCTTAAGTCACTTGTGTATGCCAATAAACCCCAAAACATACGTAACTTAAAGGATCAAATTCTATGAGTTATGGTAAAAATTGAAGTGGAAACTTGTTGTGCAGTTATAGTCAATTTCATTGTTCTTGCATGTCAGTGCAGTAGAGGTCATAAGCCCAACATCATTTTCGGTACACAAAATTGGATGGTTGGATGAATATGTTTATGTTATCGTGGACGGGAGCATGTGTCTGCATTTCGGGATGCTGCCGGACTTTTGCCAACACAAGCCGTATGCAGGATGCAGACTTGCACTCTAGTCCACCGTGTGCTGGCGGCGCGGGAGCCGTGGTACCTGGTGGATAGACTTGTGACCCGGGGGGAGGTTGCTCTCCGCGGTACCCGACAGGACGCACTACTGCATTTTGCAAGGGTTAGGCTTGAGGTGGGAAGGAGAGGGTTCTCCTACTTCGGGCCTAAACTTTATAATGATCTCCCCTGTGACCTCAAGCAGCTATCGGTCTCGGCTTTCAAAAAGAGACTGAAGCAATATCAGTCTCACATGTATAGATAGTTTATTTAATTTGTTATTTCATATAAGTTTTGATATTATTTTGATTGTGTGTTAATTACTTTCTTACTCTTGTTGTCAGTTTTGAATTTGTGTTGAATATGTTTTAATTGTTATTTTTAGTGTAAGTTCTTTGACTAGGAGTTGTGCTGTAAAGCAGTATTGAGCTGATGTGTCACTCGTCAACAAAGGCAAAAAAAAAAAAAAATCGTGTTTGTGTTCTTTGTAAAAATAAACTTTTTACTTTGATATATTAAAACCAGTTCATTTTGGATCACCCTTTAACCCTCTAAGTGGCAAGCGACGTCTTAGAAGTCGCTTCACATTGCCGCTTATTGCTAGGCAACCGATAATTATTTTTACGCCTAGTTTGCACAGTTGCGTTCACCACTAAATTTCAAATACATTTCATATAGTATCATCAACATCACGATGAAATAATCAATGGAACTAACTGAAATAATCCTAAGTTTTCTCCCGCGGTCTGTGGCAAAACTAGCTGAGTAGGCCTACGTGACTGTTTCGTTTCTCTTGGCTTGTACATATAGCTATATATTTTCTTTATTATTATAACATTGTCTATCTTTTTGGTTTGTAATAAATTTGGCATTGTTTTTACGATCTTGTGTTAGTTTGTTTATTCACTGTTTCCTGGTACCAAATTTCATTTTCAAGTTTGATCACAAACAAAAAACTAAAAATAATAATTTACTGTAATAAACTGATCTGGTAGATTTGTAGAAAAACTCTTTCTCTTCAAAATAAAATATAGTATGCAAAGATTCTACAGCATTTAGGTTGTTTTTTACCAGTTTCAACAAAACAACTTTTTTTTCTATTTTGCAAAAAAAATTATTTTTTATTTTTTTATTTATTTTTTTACAATTTTCAAACTTTTTCCTTTGTTATTTGTAGGTAATTATTGTTTCTACCTTTGGTATATAATGGATTTTCTGTAACTATGTTTTTGTTATTTTTTACAAAGTGTCAAAGTTACAATTTTAGTTCGGTCAATCAACATTTTTTGGTTTTTCACATAAGTCCCATTCAGGTTTCAAGAAATCATTTTATTTTATCATAATATGAAAATTCAACTCTTTCTGAAGAATTCAGTATGCAACATGACTAGGTTAGAGTAATAAATATATTTTTGGTGAATTTCTAAAAAATACTCTGCAAAGTGGCCAAAAAGAGCTTGCCACTGTGGAAGTTTAGCATTGCCACTTCTAGGGTTAAATATATATATATATATATATATATATATATATATATTTATATATATTTATTTATTTATATATTATATATATATATATTTATTTATTTATATATATTTATTTATTTATATATGATATATATATATATATATATATATATATCATAAAGGAGTGAGTGAGTGGAGGGGTGAATGAGTTTGTGTGTGAATCTGTTCACAACTGAATAAGTTTTTGATCATTATAATATTTTATGTGAAGGATTACGAAGCATGACTAGAAAGTAAGTGTACTGGTATTCTCAGAGCTGTAGGGAATACTTTTTCGACATGTTGGCAACACTGCCGCGTAGCCTGCCCCTCCCCTTCAAAACGAGACCAATCCGAGGTTAGTGTGTTGAAAACTCTTGACGCAGTACTATCCCTCACGAAAAATGTTGATTGTATCTCCCACCAAATGCGAAATTCGCGCCATCATTCGCTACCTTGTTGTGAAGGGAAAAGCTCCGGTTGAAATTTATAATGAGGTGAAATTTACGGTAATGGAGCTATGAGTCGTACAAGTGGTGTCGCGGGTTTAAAAGTGGCCGTACTTCCGTGCGTGACAATCAGAAGAGTGGAAGACCTTCAATTGTGGCTAATGAACTTGTGGAAAAAATTGAGATTGCGGTCCGAGACTTTTGCAGGTTGACGTTAGATGAAATTTCTGCGATGTTTCCGCAAATCTCCAGATCCCTGATACACGAAATAATCACAGAAACTCTCGGATATCGGAAATTGTCTGCGAAGTGGGTCCCAAAACAGCTGACAGAACAGCACAAGTTGAATCGAGTGCAGAGCTCCAAAGAGTTTTTTGAACGCAACGAACTCAAAGGCGATGATTTTCCCTACTCTATTGTTACTAGAGATGAAACTTGGGTTGCCCACTAGACGTCTGAAACTAAGAGGCAGTCTAAGCAATGCCGTCACACCTTGTCACCCTCCGCCAAATTATGGTATCCATGTTTTGAGACCATAAAGCCAAAATTTTGATTGAACATCTGTCTCACTAGGAGACCATCAACGCGGCAAGATACTGTGAGATGCTAAAAAAGTTAAAAAGGACGATTCAGAATAAAAGGAGGGGCACGCTGACGAAGGGAGTCTGCCTGCTGCACGACAATGCCAGACCTCACATGGCCAACACCACGAAGCAACTCCTGGACTCTTTTGGATGGGACGTTTTGAACCATCCCCCATATTCCCCTGACCTGGGGCCCTTTTAGATTTCCTCTTCTTCACTTCCCTGAAGGTGCTCATGAGTGGAAACAAGTTTTCAATGGACGAGGAGATGAAGGCGGAGTTGGAGAAGTAGGCAAAAGAGCTGGCGGGAGACTTCTTCGAGGCAGGCATCAAAAAATTAATCCCACGGCTCACCACTTACATCGAGAGGGATAGTGACTATGTTGAAAAATAACTTACATATGTACAAGTGTACCCAAGTATGTTTTTGTTTTAATACATTTTTTAGAATCCTACATAAATTGAGTACACTTACTTTCTGGACATACCTCGTATACTATTTACTGTTGATTATTTCTATTTATTCAATTTTTTTTAAATACATTTTATTACTATATATGTTATATTTGTACAAATTATGTTTTATGTCATATTAACCCACACCCCCCCCCCCCACACCCTGTTTTATGTGGGTTATTGTTGTTATGTTAATTTAGTATAGGTGTTTTTAACAAACCGACATGTCATCCACCATAAAGTATTCACTGCCGTTTGAACAGTGTTACGTGGAAATATTTAAAAATAAAAACAATATAGAGCAACTTTAAAAGTTTAACAGTTTGTTTTAACCAGGTTCATGACTACAATACTTGAAAGGCACATATATATTACACATATACGATATTACACCATCCTCTGGGCTACAGAAGACTATAGCTACATTTAAAGAACACTCAGTGTCTTTCTTGATCTCTCAAAAGCATTTGATACTGTTAATCATGGTATATTGCTACACAAGCTGGAAGGCTGTGGTGTAAGAACAGCACACCAGTGGCTCTACTCATACTTGAGAAGCAGAAGTCAATGTGTTCAGGTCCAGAATGCAGTATCAAGTAGTATTAGGATATACCAAGGAAAGGAGTCCCACAGGGATCAATCTTGGGTCCTGTCTTTTATTGATTTATGTAAATAACATCCATGCGTCACCCTTATATGGTAAAATCATTCAATACTTCTTTGGAGATTCAAACCTTCATTGATCTTAATTCCTGCATTCAAAATTGTCTGGTAAATAATCTCAAAACTAATCATGAAATGATAAATTACATCAACTGCTGTCTACATGGGTTGAATACTTATGAAACCCCAACAGTAATGGTGGATAACATTGTTCTGGAGGAAACTGATTCTGCTCAACTTCTAGGAACACACCTACATAAAGGGTTAACCTGGAAAGTTCACATTGAAAGTGCATGTGCTAAATTGGCAACTGGAATTTTTATCCTTCAAAATTTATCAAAGCTTTGTATGGCTAATGTATTAATGATGGATTAATATTTCCATACCTGTCGTACCGGATTTCTCTGTGGGGCAGTTGTGCCATATCAAACTTGGAAAGAGTATTCAGACTAAAAAAAAAGCTGTTTGAATCATCGCAAAATTGAAAAACAGACAGTCATGTCGAAGTGCCTTCAGGCAACGCAATAAATATATTCTATTCTATAGTTCAGAAGCTTAGAACTTCAACAACATGCTGCTCAATTGTCAAGCTAGCTTATAAGTAAAGCCTTTATTCACTTGACTACCAATATTAATCATACTTAGAACAGGTGGATGTGTGGCAGTTTTCACTTTCACTGGATGACCTGTATTTTCCATTTAATTATTTTTTTAATGTTTTGTATGAGCAATCCAATGTGCCTGGATGGCACAGACCTTCAGGAAGTGTGAGCTTTCCTTTAGCCTTACACTTCAAATTATGGGTCATGTTTAGACTAATTATATTATTATGTTGAGATTCTGATACTTACTGCCACTGGGTCCATAGAACTTGACGCAGAACTCATTAAGTCCTCCCAAAATTGTTACTTCATGTTTGCTCTCTATTCTGAAATAGTTATTAAGGAAACACACGACAACAAAAATCAACACCACACATTTACTTTATTACAATCACCAACAAATACACATGTACGCACGTACACACGCACACACACGCACACACTCACACACACACACACACACACACACACACACACACATATGTATTTGTACAAAGAAATACATATAGTGATTTGTAATACAAACAAAATCCTTTAAATATATTTCTTATTGGTAAAATATTTCTCTTAAAACAGATTAGTTACTTGGAATTAATGTGCACTGTTCTTAAATTATTAGTGTATTTATGTAACATCAATATCCAAAAATATCACTGCAAAATCATACAATTTACAATTAAATAAATTATCAGGGCTTAAATACAGACACAAAACAAATTGGTAATTCTGGTAATTACTATATCATCTTTAATGTTTGTACTATTGAGATATATCACAGCCACCCTGCACTTCTGGCAAAAAAAAACAGCGTCCCTTGAGATAGTACAAGGTTTAATAAAATATTAACTGAACTTTTCTTTTCAGAACTCCATAAGTAAAGTGAATGGTGTGACGTCTTTATTTATGTTGGGTTGGGATGATACAAGAAAGAGATGGGTATGTGGTTCACCAAACCAGACAGGCTTTTTTAGTAGCATATGTCTGAGCACACGTCTGTTGAGCAAAGCATTGTTATAAAATTTGTTGTCATGGGAGGGCATAAAACCCGTTGAAATTTTTCGTTTACCAACTGCACAGTACATGAAAAAAAGATATCAAGGACTGAAGTCTATCACTAGCAAAAACAATTAACCAATAGCCGAGAGTCAGTGGAAAGCAAGAGACATACACTCCCGCCTCAGGGACAAGAGCTATTTTGCTATGGTTTTTTGGGACTGCAGAGGCGTATTGCTCATTGATTTTCTCTATCAATGGTGGATGAGTAACCCTGCATACTACTGTCAACTGCTTGATCCCATAAAACTGTCATATCGGTGAAAAAGGTGAGATATACATGTTCGAAGTGCTTTTCAGGTCCATGACAATTCTTGGAGTCAAATACAACATACGCACATACAGCTACATTGACTCGCGAAAAATTAAACCAAATTCATTGGGAAACACTTGAACAAGCACCAATCTGTAACTTTCGCTTGTTGGGCCACTTACAGAGTAATTTGGACGTCAGTACTCCAACAACGATGAAGAGGTTAAAATGTTTATGTGCAGAAATTTAATTGGTTACAGATGAGGCCAGCTTCATTCTTTAATGACACAATTTCAAAACTTGTATCTAAAAATCAATCTCATACCATGTGAGCACCTCAACCTCTATGTAGTTCTATCTGTAATTAACTTCAGTTTGGACAAGATAAGAACTGGCATGCCATATAGACTTATCACTGCCAGTATCTCAATTTATCTTTCCTCCTCAGTTAATTTTGCTCTATTTGATTACTTTTATATCAGAAGCACCATGCTTAAGTTATTACAAAGTAAGCATTAAATAATTCAAATTCACGAACTTGAAGCAATATATGAAGACATATTGTAATAACACTTTGTATTGTTTATATTTGTTTGTGTTTGTGACACTTAAAATCATTTGAAATATGAATTAAAATGTTACTTTTGTAATATATTTCAGTAATAGTTGTAAATAAATACAGTAATAGTGGAGAATTACCAACAATCTTATTTAAAAAATGAAACCCACCAATTTTAGCATTCATTTTTAGAATGCTTTTTATTATTATTTGATTTTAAGACTATCAAATCAAGGTAAAGTTATTTGTTTGTTTTTTTAAAGGGTTTTATATTTACAATAATAGCTGAATATCCGTGCTTTGCTACAGGGTCAAAACATAAACTTGTTTTTCACTTTTGTCATGTTCCAACTATTAACTGTCTATTAGACACAGTAATAAATTATTTAATCCATCACTTCCCTCTATAAAAATTATTTTGTGCAACCCTCACGTAGAATCATCAGACTGTCAGAACACCTCCCATCTCCTATGTCTATGAATGTGAGTATTCATCAGATATTAGGAAACTGTTAAGGTGTACTCTACAGGCAGTGTTTGTCTAAAATTACCAGCCACCAACATTCATTCTCCCAATAATTTACTTGCAGCTACGCATATCTTAGAGAGTCCTGTCTAAAGCTTTAAATAATTCCTTATGTGTCATAGTACAGTCAAACCTCAATATAACGAACCTCAAGGGACTGGACAAAAAATTCGTTATATAGAGTATTTTGTTATAATGAAGTTCGTTATATTGAGGTTAGGTTAGGTATAATTTCGCTACATCGAGGTTTACAGACCATCAGCTCAGTCGTGTTAAAACGTTGTGAAATCATATGCTGTACTGTATTTAAATAGTGTGTAAAACGAAATAAAAATGCATTTAATTTGGAACAATGAAACTTTATTTTTAATTTTTTGTTTCAATTAAGAATACAATATGTAATACAGAAAAACTGTAATACAGTAGCTATGTACTTTGAAAACACATTAAAAGAAAATTGAAAAGCAAACATGACCTGAACAAAACTTAAAAATCTTACGCTACAGATAGTAAAAAATACAGTAAAATAAAATACAGTACTCGTACTGTACAGTATTACCATACTGAAAATTACAAATTGTTAAAGGTTAAATGGCCTAATCAACATTTTGCTATTCAATGGCATCATTATTTATGCTGTTTTCACCCTGTTTGTTAGAGAAAAAGTCAGCAATAGTAGTCTGCTTACGTGATGTGACGTTGATAATATCCAATGACCAATCCAATTTAGTTATAGATTTTACCATACTTTCACTCAAACCACCCTTTTTAAGAAAAAAAACACTTTAGAACACCAATGGCTGTTCTAGAGCCATAAATAAATTCGGGTCGGGCATTACACAATCTGGTTCATCGTCATCTTCGGCAGCCACATTTTCGTCCGGAACAGAGGACACAGAAGAAATTATGTTAGCGTCCGTCAACTCCCCACACACAGCCATCATCAAAAGTATCAAAGTCTTCGAACTCTGCATCCTTCTCTAGCTCTAATGCTTCTTCTTTGACTGTTTCCCAACCCTCTGCAGTGTCGATTTCTGGTGTAGAAGACTGGTCTGAACTGTCCTGAGTTGTGACAGTGAATCCACTCTTCTTGAAACAATTACAAGTTGTAGTTTCTGTAACTTTACTCCACGCTTTTGTGATCTTCCACATGGCGTCCAAAACATTGATATTTATAGGTAAACAGATTTCCATGTCTCTAAGGAACTGTTTTACGACTTCTTTTCTATAATTTACTTTAAAACTTTGGATAATGCCCTGATCAAGCGGTTGCAGTTTGGAGGAAGACACTCGACCTTAATGTTACTCAGACTAGGAATGTCTCCATGAGCCGTGCAGTTATCAATGAAGATGAGAGTTTTCTTATTCATATCTTTGTTAAGACTTTAAAGCCAAGCACTGAAAGCGTCACAATTCATCCAAGCCTTTGTATTCGCCATGTAGTCTGTAGGAAGTTCATTCACGTTTTTAAAACAACATACTTTTTTCGCTTTTCCAATTACTGTAGGCTTTAATTTATGAGTCCCTGTGCAGTTTGCTCCCAGCATAACTGTAAAACTATGTTTACTATTTTTTCCACCATGGCATTTATCACCCTTAAATGACAATGTTTTGTCAGGTAAACATTTGAAAAATAATCCAGTTTCATCTGCGTTATAAATGTTTTCTGGTTCATATCCCTCGGTTAGCTCGGGAAGTTTATCTTTCCACTCAGTACAAACACCATCATCGACTTTTGCACTTTCACCGCACACTTTTTGAAAAATAAGTTCATTTCGTTTTTTAAAGTTTGACAACCATCCATTGCTAGCTCGGAAGTTCTCGCGTCCCAGTTCAAAAGCAAACTGCTGGGCTTTTTCTTGAAGTATAGGTCCACTTATTGCAATACTGTTGTCTCGGCACTGCTTCAACCATTTAAGCACACACTCCTCTACATCCTTCAGCTCACACGACTTTATTTTTCTGATTTTAGAACACAGTACACTTCCGTCATCGAACTTCTCTTTCTTTTTTAAAATTGTAGCTAAAGTGCTGGGCGGAATGCCAAATTCTTTCACGATTACCAATTTTTTTTCATGGGATTGTTTTCAACGCATTTGATAATTTTTCGTTTACGCTCTACGCTTATAGCAACGCCATTTGTTTTTGTTGTTGGCGTCCATCGTCACTAAACTACTGTAACTTCATTCCGAAGCACCGCAAAATCCAAACTTTCCATGACAACTGAATAAAGTTGTCTAGAAATTCAGACCGGATTGGCTGTGACTAAGTTTTCAAGTTGAGACATGATTGTTTGTTTGTTGTCCTTTGTTGCCGTTGTGACGTTAGTTTACGTTCGTTATATAGAGGTGAATTTCGTTACAAGAGGTTCTAACAACGAAAAATTCACTATACCGAGGGCGATTTACTTTTTCCAGGATTACTAAAAATTCGTTATATCGAGGTTGTGAGTATGCTTTATTAGTTATGTAGAGGTGAAATTTGCATTGATTCTTATGGAGACTTCTAGGGGATTTAAAAAAATTCGTTATATCAAGGAATTTGTTATATTGAGGTTCATTATATTGAGGTTTGACTGTACACTCATTCCTGATAATTAACTTATGTTCTGGAAGAACTTACACTGAGTTGAACTGTTTTCAAATGTTTCACATTGGAGTGTCAGTAATGTTTAAGTTAAAGGGTAACTTAAATGCTGAATGCAGTTTTCTCCATCCGACAATGTGACTGCTATTCCAGATAACACGACCACAGTTGCTGATTTTTTTCTTTTAGGTTTGTGAGCTATAAGCGAACTAAATATTTATAGTAATTTTCTGTTAAAGTTAATGTGAAAATTAATCAGTTCTTCAAGTTAAAGTATATTCTTATATTTACACACACAAAAATTTTCTACTATTCGGCAATAGTGCCAAAACAAAAGTCACATTGTTTTAAGTATTTAAATACAAAGTGGGCTTTTTAATAACCTATTGTCATTTTAAGTATATTATGTGACTATACTTAATTTGAATTTTATTGTTTGCTTTAAGTTTGTTCTCTTATTGTAATTATCCTTTTGTAAAATGATTACAATCAATACACAATTTTCATAAATATCTATATATTTTGAGTTTTAATTAAAAGTTTACGTGTTGGGAGTTAGGAAAACCTTAAGTAATGTATGGAGATTCATTTTTCAGACTTAAACACTGTAAAGTTATTAAAATTAATATAAATTATAATAGAGACAGTACTTAAGTTAAAATATTAGGTGCCGTAAGCGGGGGTGACTTTGTGCCTGCGGGGGTGACATTGTGACACACGTTCTATTTTTACTATTTTAAATATTGTGCCATTTGTGTACAAAGCATTGCCAGATGCCTGACAAGTGCTGCTACCTACCAGTCACTGCTTATACTTCTGGACAAATTATTGAGCCAGCTACTCTGTATTAATTAAAACCACATTTTTGTTCACCAGAGAAAACCTGCAAACTTTCTACTGTGAAACATTTTACATAATTTCAAGCATTTAAATAGGTAAGTATAGTAATAGCATTATACAAATTATAAAGCAGAAAAAATTTGGTCCACTTGGACTGAGAATGGACCGAATGGGGCTAGGTATACCAGTAGCAAATCAGGATGGTTTGATCATCAGATGTTTGAGGTTCGTGTCACTCATGTTGCCCATCTTGAAAAAACAAGGTGTGAAAATATTGATAGGAGATAATTTGAGCTCCCACATAAGCCTGGAGGTGCTTCGTCTCTGTGAAGAATAAGAAATCAAATTTATAGCCCTCCCACCTAATACATAATCTATGAATATTTATCTCATCTACTTCAACCACTTGATGTGGCATTTTTCGGCCCATTAAAACAACTTTGGAGGGAAATACTTTCCTCTTGGAAACAAACAACTTCAGGATGTAGATGTTTGTCAATTCCAAAGGATAAATTTCCTGACTTATTAAAGAAGCTTGTAACTGCTCTGTAACCTAAAGTAGAAAAAATTAAAATTCTGGTTTCAGAAAAACGGGAATAGTTCCTCTAAGCAAACAAGAAGTCATTTCGAGGCTTCCTAAAACTAGCCTAGACAAAAATTTGGGAGACATGAAAAACCTAATCAGAGAATCCTTTCTTCATGAATTAGAAAAAAGAAGACAAGATGAGACACAACCAAAATGAAACAAAAAGGCGCAAGAGGTTAAATGCACCTGCAGGGAGGAGCATTGGAGCATCAGATGTTCTCAGTCCTACACAGAATAAAACTGAGGAAAATGTGACTTTATACACCGAAAATCCAACCAAAGGGAAGGCACAAAAGCAGAAGAAAAGAAAAACTCATCAGTCAGAAGATGAAAGTGATGTCAGCGACACATTTACTTTACAGGATTCCGATGAACTTGATCTGGACTTGTTCCGTGAACAGCTGTCTGATCTCGATGATGATTATTGTTTAGAAGGAACGAGTAAAGATGCAAATGAAGAATATCTTGCAACAGGGGAATTTGATGAACAGAACTTTTCAGTTGAAGATTACGTAGTCGTAAATTTTGATGGTACTCTGTTCCCAGGAAAAGTAACTGAGAAAAAAGATGGCGGTTACATTGTCTCTGTTATGGAGCAATCTAAAAAGAATTGGAAATGGCTATCAAAACCAGATGCAATTTTTTATGATAAAGAAAGTGTTGTATGGCATACAACCCCCAAAACAGATTAGTAGCAGAGGATTTTATCAAGTTTCTGGAGTGGGTTGCTAGCCATTTTGAACTTCAACATAAGAAACAATAATTTGTTTGCAAAATTTTGATGACAAAAAACATTTTTATGATTCATTATATATTTGTCTTTACTTATTTTGTACTTGTTTTTTGCTGTACAATAAAGGTTTGAGGGGTTACTTTTGTTACAACATCTTTTCCTTGTACTTTTAATAGGAAATATAACCCATCACAAAGTCACCCCACAATTTGGGGTGAGATTGTGACAGATATTATTAATTATAATTTGGTGATACTTTAAGAATGGATTGACAACCACATGTTAATATGTAGCCAAAACTTGTAGCTACATATAATGATAAATATTAGTGAAATCCAATTGTAATTATCCAATTTACATTTAAAAACCCCTAAAAAGCGTCACAAAGTCACCCCCACTTACGGTAGTAGAATTAAATAGTTCTAACCTGGAGTACAGGCAAATCCTTTAGAAGTGAAATATGCATTTTTATTATTTAAAGGAAGATTCATAAACTTAATATATACACTGTAGTAAAAAAAACTGAAAATCTTCCATATGTATTTAAATAATATTTGTATTATTAGATCTACTCCTATTATAAGAATATCAAGCAACCTCTACTCTCCCATCTTAGTTGCTACTTACAGTAAAACTGAAGTTTTATTGAGGTATTTATTGCTATAAATAAAAGCCAACTATAGTAACCTAGTTGAGAGTGTTACTAAAGCCTACCACTTGAAACGCTGGACAAATTTCATTTATCTGACATGACTTTAGCTATCACAAACAATCAGAGCATTTATAGATATTAAATTTACTGGACCAAATGTTCAATGGTTTATTTATACTGTATATAGACAAGATAGATTTTGATGATGGTACATGCCCTTCCATGTGATTTGGTTGAGCATTACTAGTCTATAACTCAAGGTGATATCTCAAGAATTAATTGATTTTTTTAATTTTTTATAGTTATATAGTTGTATAGAATCTTTAAATTTTGTATAGTTTGCTTAGCAAGACTAGGACTAAGAGTCCTAGCAAAATTCTTCTTCTGTCTGTATATATATACTTGTGTTTCTGTTTTCCGCTGGGTATCTCAAGAACAAATTGAGCTATGGAATGGCACATTCCTACCTAGCAACAAATTAATTTATAGTTTATTCTTCCTGGTACCTTCCTTTGTACAAGTCCAATACCACTGTAATGAATTGTTATCGACCTTTCTAAGAACTTCAGCATATATTAAAACAATAGAAATGTTTTTCCCACATTTTATCAAATTTAAGAAAAAAAAACCTTTAAAAAGCATTTAAAGAACTAAAAAAGACAATAGCAGTGCAAAAAGTTGTAAGTAGACTAAAAAACCCAGACATACTTTATAATTTTGAAGGATAAATAATGTTGCTAATTTCACTCTCAGGTATTTTAAGTTGTGTTAGGTAGATTAAAAGTTCTTGATTAAAAATAGATTCTTATATTCTGACACTTGTTTATTGTTGAATATAAATCATTACAACTGTTTGTTGTGGTGACCTGACACAAAAAGGACATCTCGAATTAATTTATTTTAAATTGTTAAATTTATTGTTAACTGGTTTCTACTATTGTTATCAGTTATTTTTTTAATTTTAATTAACTTTAATTATGGTTAAAGTAAAGAAAATAAAGTATCCCTGTGGAGTTTGTGATAAAAATGTAAACAAGAGCAGTAGAGCTGTATTTGAGTGTGTTTGAAATGGTTTCACATTACGTGTATTAATATGGACTTGGAAGAATTTAAATTTATTTCAAATGCAAAATCTAATTGGAAATGTAACCAATGTAATGGGAGTGAGTCTTTCAATATGAGTGAAGTGGAGGGCTTAACTTGTGAAGAATTGAAAAGTGAAATTGAAAATTTAAACAAAATTATGGAAACACTAGGACAGGACTTAAATGATACTAACAATGAAAACAAATCTCTTAACTTTAGAATTTCAAAACTTAATCAAATGGTATTAGAACGCGAGGAAGAAATTGTTAAATTAAAACTAGAATTAGATGTCTTGCGTTTTGGATTTAGTAATGAGCAAAGACTTGAAAATAATAAAAATAAATCTTTAAAAAAACCAGTTCATTCAAAACCATTTTATATACCACTAAGTAACAGCTTTCAAGTTCTCGCAGAAAGTAATGTAGGTAAAGAAAAGCAGCATTTCTCTTTACAACATAGTGAATTCCCACCACTTCATTTTTCAAAAAAAACTTTAAAAAATACTTTAGTTCCTAAAAGTAAAAAATCTTTGACATCTACAAGCTTTAAAGGTGAGTGTCACAAATCCTCAACTAATAAACCACTATCAGACATGCAAAACATAATTATAATTTCAGACAGTCACGGACGGTCTTATAAAGTACAGCGAAGAACTACAAGCTGTGTGACAGCTACTGTTAGACCTGGTGCGATGCTGAGTGGTGTCGTTCATGACATGAATGAACAAATCAAGGGCCTTACTAAGTGTGATGCAGCTGTATTGATTAGTGGAACGAACGATCTTGAGAAGAGGAGTGAAAACCTGATCTTACATGATATTCAACAACAAATTCAAACCACTCTTCACACTAATTTGATCCTAGCTACATTGCCCCTACGACATGACAAGCCAGAACTTGATGAAAAATTAAGTTATCTTAACAGTGAAATTGAGCACTTAGCCGAATCTGAAGACCATGTCTTTATATTACCACTTCATCTGTTGCCTAGACATCTATACACATCTCATGGACTGCACTTCAATAACAAGGGGAAGGAAAAGATAAGCCTAATGATCAAAGAAATATTTCAAAATATTAAACATAAAATTTCAAATCAACATCGTGATGTAATCAGGTCACAGGTTGCCTATTCCAACATCGTCTCCAGTTCTCCAAAGAGTCAATCAACTGGGAAAAATGTTCAAGAAGATTCAACTGATCTGAACTTAAAAAAGCTGGAAGACGGAATCAGTATAGCGGAGGCGGACATGAGTGATGTCATAAACCGGTCTTCAACCTACAATATACAGATCATTGAGCAGAACCAATCTCAAATTGTATCAAAGGGACCTTTTTTAGTGCAATAAGTAAGCCTGTAAACCATTTAAAAATACTGCAACTTAATATTCAAAGTATTAGAAATAAGTTATTAGAATTAGAGCAATTTTGTAGTGAAGAAAAAATTGATATTATTTGTGTGTCTGAACACTGGTTGACTACAGACGAAGTAAACCTGTATGTTCCTCATGGTTATTTGCCTGCTAGTTTTTATTGTAGAAAAATTAGAAAAAATGGTGGAGCAGGAATTTTTTTTTAAACAGGATATAAATTATAAAGTAATAAATTTAGAACGTTTTAGCATAGAAATGGATATTGAAATATGTTGCTTAAAATTAATTGAACAAAATATGTATATTGTTAGTTTGTATAGATCTCCACAAGGGAATATTGATTCATTTTTTCATAACTTTGAACAGGCTATGAAAGAATTATTGATTAAAAATGCCATGGTTGCCATTTGTGGTGATTTTAATATAGAAATGACTGCATTACAGAGTCAAAACTCAATATATTTTTCAAACTTACTTAAGTCACTAAATTTGAATTGCACAGTTAAAACTCCCACCCATATTAATTCTTGTATAGATAACATTTTGGTTAATTTTACTGATAATTTATATTATATTAGCTCTTTAGAGGGACATTTTGCTGACCATATTTCTCATGTAATGCAGGTATACCGAGATCATAGGGGTGAACCTAGTAAAAATTATAATAGTGGTTGCAATAAAATTTTAATCAGAAAGCAAACAGAAAATCAAATAAACTTATTCATAAATTTGTTAAAGTATGAAAAGTGGGAAATGATCAACAGATTTAATTCTGGTATGATAACAGTTGATGTTTTATTTGACAATTTCTTTAAGCATTTTGTCAATCTTTGGCATTACTGTTCCCCTCTAGTTAGCAAATCTAATAAATGTAGAGTTAAAAAAAAGAAAGTACAATGGTATAATCAGGACTTAGCTAAGGAAAAAGATTACATGTTGAGCTTGTACAATGTATATAAGAATTTAAGAGATAGTAGGTCAGAACATGCTCTATTGGCTTATAATACCTATTTAGGTTGTAAACGTAATTATAGGTCTGAGTTAAAGAGAGCAAAAAGGCAGGCCTGTGAGAGTTACATTGAGGCAGCCCCAAATAAATGTAAGGCCACCTGGGAAATCATTAAACAGGAAAATTCTAGCGGCAACTCTCAAGCAGTAACACTTGATCCAAAACGAATCAATGATTTCTTTTTAAATTCAGTCCATCAACTTTCAAATGGTATTCCACCCACTAACACCTCATATTATGACCTGTTGGGCGATAGATCAGTTCCTTCTGAAACATTTTTTTGGCAAACAGTTGAGCCAAATGAAGTAGAAAAGATTACAGCAAAACTCTCAAACTCTAAAAGTATGGACTTTTATTGGGTGTCAAATTACTTGGTCAAAAAAAAACTATTCCTTTCATTAAAGAACCACTAACATTCGTTTTTAATAAGTGTTTGGAGTTTGGATATTTTTCGGATTTACTAAAAATATCGAAAGTTATCCCCATTTATAAAAAGGGCGACAAACAATTACCTCAGAATTATCGTCCTGTATCTATTGTTCCTATATTTTCTAAAATATTGGAGTCTTTAATGCACAAGCAACCTTCATTTTATTTCAAAACATTTAATCTTTTTACTGAGTCACAATTTGGCTTTCGAAAGGGAAGGTCAACGACAACTGCTGTTATGAACATTGTAAATTATTCCCTTAATGCAATAGATAACAAAGAGTCTGTGGCTCTTTCATTGTTGGATTTAAGTAAAGCATTTGATTGTGCCCCTTTTAGTATTATTCTGAATAAACTTCATTTTTATGGGTTGTCAAAACATTCATGTATGCTTATAAATTCTTACATGACTAATAGAAAGCAATATGTTTCAATTCAAGGTAAAAATTCACCTGTGGAGACAGTTACTATTGGAGTGCCACAAGGCTCAGTACTTGGCCCATTTTTCTTCAATATTTTGATTAATGATTTGCCAAAAAATGTATCTGTGGGTGCTGTTATTTATGCAGATGACACTTCTCTCTTCTCCTGTAATAAGAATCTCATCAATCTTCAAATGACCATGAAATCAGGGGAAGATGAAGCCTTGAATTGGTTCTCCTCAAATAGATTGCTTTGTAATCAAGATAAAACCCAAAATATTATATTAAGCTTATCAGCTCAAACTTAGGAGGTTCAATCAGTAAAGTTACTTGGCATGTACATTGATTCAAAATTAAATTGGTCTCATCACATTAAAAACCTGTGCTGTAGGATCTCTAGGGTTAGTTACCTGATTTGGAAATTGAGAGACATTGTTACTATAGAATATTTAAGAACAGCATATTTTGGTTTGTTTCAGTCCCATATTTCTTATGGTCTGATTCTTTGGGGTCATGCAACATCTGTGAGAGATCTTTTGTTGATTCAAAAGAGAGTTATAAGAACTATTTGTAGAGCAGGTCCTTTTGATCATTGCCGACCACTTTTTGTTCATTTGGGGATATTAACCGTTATCAATCTTTATATTTTTCAGATATTAGTATACACAAAATCTAACCTACACTTATTCCTCACCAGGCAAGACATACATGTACATAATACAAGAAATAAGTTTAAGCTCAATATTCCTCAGCATAGATTAACTAAAATTGGTTCATCTCATAAGATAAATTGTGTAAACTTTTTTAACAAATTAGATGAGTCTGCGCAAGCAGTATCTCTTACTGTGTTTAAAAGTAAGCTAATGAATTGGCTGTTGAGTAATCCATTTTATACATTAGCTGAATTTTTCAACTGTGAAGTAGATTTAATGTTCTGTTGATTCTACATTGACTTGTCTTATGCAGAGCTCTTATATGATTATTGCATAATTGTACTTTCATATTTCATATTTTATAATTTTAAATTATGACGATGTATTTTATTACTGTGCTTTTATATTTTAGTATTTTAATCTATGACAATGCCTATTTCATGTATGCAATTGTGATCAATGGCAATAAATAATTTGATTTGATTTGATTTGATTTGAATTGATTTGAGATTTTATTTATTTATTTATTTATCTACGGTAACACCATTAGTACATGTAAAAAAAAACAATAAGATATTCTTATATTCAACAATGAGCCAATAAAAATTATCCACATTTTAAATTAATAACAATGCCAAAGTAAACTGCTACAACATAACAATAACATATAAAATAGACTATATAGAAAATAACAATAATAGCATAGCAACAATAATAAATAGTAACAGTAATTATACAATCAAATATACATCCATCTGCACTTACACATATACTACGTAGGAATAATTTATAACAATGAAAAGGAAAAAAAAAAGAATCAAATGTATACATGTAGAAAAGAGTAGAGGAAAAAATAGAAAGAAAGAAATATATACTCATATTACAATGAGCCAGGTGTCAATGTCTACATCAAAAGAAAATGTTTTTTCAGGTGCATAACACTATCACTGCAAAAGTCATGCCGGGAGGAGACGAGGTTTCCAAGTCTGTGAAGTCTCGGGATAGTGCTGTGATGTACATAACTGGTTGAGTAGACACGACGGCAGAAAGTGTGAAGGGACCTGGTCTGATGAGGCACTCGGAAGTCGATCCGCCTGAGCAGTTCTGGACAATTCACGTCTCCGTTAATTAGTTTATGGAGAAAAACCACATCTAAAAGTTGTCTACGCTTCACAAGCGAGTTCAAACCCAAGGAAATCCCCAAATCCTCCAATGGCACAGTTCTGCATTCAAATCCACATCTGACTCTAACCACCCGCAAGAAGCGATCCTGGACACTTTGGAGCTGCTGGATATGACCAACCTGATAGGGCGACCAGACAACGCTGCCATATTCAAGCACTGACCTCACCAGAGCAGTAAAGATAAACTTCATAGCTGCAACACTCAGTCCGCTTCTTGAAGTTCTGATCAGAAATCCCAGATTACGAGAGGCTTTAGTGGTGATGGCATCAATGTGGGATTCAGGGCCAAGACTGTGGGAGATTATGATTCCAAGATCTCTAATAGAAGTTTTACGAATGAGAGCAGAGTTATTGAGTATGTAATCAAACAGTATAGGAGCGGAGGAATGGTGAAAGGTGATGACTGCGCATTTAGCAATGTTCAACTTAAGACTGTTCTGCACACACCAATCATCCAATCCAAGAAGGCAACGTTGAAGTTTTAAGCAATCCTGCAGGGTTGAAACGGATGTGAATATTTTTATGTCATCAGCAAACAATAAACATTCAACATCGATACAGTCAATGATGTCATTGATAAATAAAGTGAATAAAAAGGGACCCAAGTGGGAACCCTGTGGTACGCCAGAGGTAGCAAGAAAAGGTCGGGAGGTGGCACCAGAAAATTTTACAGTCATGGACCGATTTGATAGATATGAACGGAACCACTGAAGAAGGCTGCCCAAAACACCATAAGCCTCCATCTTAGCCAAGAGATGTGCATGACTGACCGTGTCAAAAGCCTTCGAGAAGTCAATATAAACACTGTCGACTTGACTGTGGTTTTGAAAAGAGGATAAAATGTAGTCCTGATATAGAACGAGATTGGTGACTGTAGACCTACCAGGTGTGAAGCCGTGCTGCTCATGAATAAGAGTACTCCTGAAGGCAAAACTAATGCGATCAAGTACGAGAGACTCAAAAATCTTGCCCAGGGCAGGCTGAATAACAATGGGCCGATAGTTACGAACATTAGTCAGCGTAGATGATTTGTGGATAGGAACCACGTAACTGGACTTCAGGCTATCAGGAAAGATTCCCTGCTCCAGAAGTTTATTGAAAAGCACAGTAAGTTGAGGTGCAAGTAGGGCACTACAATGCTTCAAAACCATCGGTGGTATCTCATCAGGACCGGTTCCCTTGAAAGGGTCAAGAGAAGCAAGTTTACGCTCAACGTCACCCTCTGTGAGAACACAAGAAGAAATATTAATCTCCGAAAGATAATGGTATTGAGGAATGGGACCTGGAGACGAGTTATAAACGGAAGAAAAATGCTCGGCAAAAAGGTTACAGATGCCTTCTGGCGACGACGCCGAGCTGTTATCCAGGTAGTAGGTGTCCGCAGATTCCGTTGAACCCCTGACACTGTCAACGAAACTCCAAAAAGCTCTGATGTTAAGAGGGATCATACCATTAACATAATCGATATAGTTACTGAAACACTGAGAGCTTAACTCTTTGCAACGATCTCTAAGACGACTAAATTCGATGTAGTCATTAGGGCTGGAAGTAGATTTGAACCTTTTGTGACAAATTTTCTTTCCAATTACTAAGCTCTTCAACTCCGGTGAGAACCAGCAAGGGAATCTTGATCTACCGGTTTTTTTTAAAGGTGTATTCCTTACTACGATTCCATGAATGGTATTGACAAAGTTGTTGAAAGACTCAATGACATCCGGAAAATGGAAGGAAACAGGACCCAATGCATGGTAAAGTTCATTGGAGATCTTCTCAATGTTGCAGCGTCGAAAGTCTCGAATTGAACCCATATGTTTAGACGATATCTTGACTATCGGGATTTCACAGGATAAAGCAGGATGGGCAGATTCCTGTGGTAATATAGAATCAAGAGCGGGAGATACAATTAGTGAATGGTTGGAACTAAAGAGCAAGTCCAGAATAACTCCACGCCCATTCTTGATAGTGTTAACCTGTGACAGCTGAAAAGCGAGTGCCGTGTCAATAAGGCACTTCGAACTCCCAACAACAGCAACAAGATCAGGAGCAGTCCAATTCACATCCGGTAAGTTAAAGTCACCGGCGAAGAGTATAGAATGGGGATTAGAACAAACTGACATCACTTCATCAACAGCATCACAGAATTTACTATAGACTACGGAGTTTTGCTGGGGAGGGATATAAGTTCCTCCAATCAATACAGGATTAAGGGACCCAACACGAAGAAAAACAGATTCAATGTCTACAACAGAGGTAATAATAACATTCACATGCAAGTGTTCCTTGGTAGCAATGAGGACACCACCACCACTAGATTTGAGACTCGTATGAAGTGAACGGTCGCTGCGAAAAACATTGTAATTAGTAAGCCCCAATTCCAGATCACTAATGTCTGAGAACAAGTTGGTTTCAGTTAGGATAAGTATGTCATATATACAGGAAGTAACAGCCTTGCGAAGTACATTAAGTTTCGTTCGAAGTCCGTTAACATTTTGGTAATAAACCAAAAGACTGCTACTCCCAACGCTCAGTTTTTTTTGTTATATTGCTTAACTATCTTGGGGATACCATTTACATATTTAATGGTGAGATCAGTCTCACCCTTATCGGTTCTCTCCTTAAGCAAAGATCTCAGTTCAGAGAGATTCGTTCTTTCAGCAGCAGTACGGTCGCGTGAAAAACTCACTTTACTCAGTAGTGGGTCAAGATTGTTCAGAATACTTTTATCAAAGTTCTTAGAAAAAGCAAGGACCACATTAGGCTCGGTAAAAATGACTTTGAGAGGCCTAGATTTCCCCACGGCAGGTTTACCGATTCGGATAGATTTGAAAGTCGCATCATGGTAAGATGTGCAGTGATTTTCTACACTTAGCCAAAAATGTCTGCACAACTTCACTGACGTAACCTTTAGAGCCCCGTTCTATACAGGGTGTTTGAAAAGTATGGGTACGGCTTAATATTTTAAATCCCATAGGAGATAACATCTATAAACTTTGCACAGTGTCATATGGCTATCTAAACTATTTTTCCTTGCTATTACCATGACATCTCAACCATGGGGGGACGGCCTACAGAGGAAAACATGGAAATCGTAAATTGAAGCATGGGTCGAGTGATACCTCATTTGAAAGAGCTCACTTAGTAGAGTTGAATGTTTTCACTGACTTTTTTTAATTAGCAAATTATGTCATAAATTTATAACACAATAAATAAAACACAATAATTACCGAAGTTGTTTAGATTTATTTATTGTTTTATAAATTTATGACATAATTTGCTAATTAAAAAAAGTCAGTGAAAACACATTGGTTAGTAGAGTGAAACGCCGCCAACCGCATCAGAATATGACGATCCAGTCAGAAATGGCAGCGCATAATGTACTTCACAATGTGTACCTAAAACAACCCGCCATTTCTGATTGGATAAACTTTTTGAGATGCGGTTTGCGACATTCAATTCTACTAAGTGAGCTCTTTCAAATGAGGTATCACTCGACCCATGCTTCAATTTAAGATTTCCATGTTTTCCTCTGTGGGCCGTCCCCCCATGGTTGGCATGTCATGGTAATAGCAAGGAAAAATAGTTTAGATAGCCATATGACACTGTGCAAAGTTTATAGATGTTATCTCCTATAGTTTTTAAAATATTAAGCCGTACCCATACTTTTCAAACACCCTGTATATACAGTGTGCTTGAAAAGTCCCGGAACGGTTTAATAATTTTTTAACCATTTCTTGTAAAACAATGACACTTGGTATATCAATATTAACCATAAGAATATAATTTTTTATGCAATTGTAAGTATTTTATCTCATTAGAGCATAGGTCGAGATGTACATAAAATTAAAGGTCTTTCATAGTAGAACACAATTTTGCAAACCAAACCTCAAAAGGTTTACCCTATCCAAAATGATGGCGTTTTAAGGTTTCTTAACATATCCAGAGATATTTTCCGAGTTTCTTCATTGACACCACGAATTAGTTCTTGGACGCTGGCAATAATGATCACAATAATGGGATTTCCGAGATCAAGTTATGCTTGAAAAGTAATTAGCCTTTACATCCTTATTAGTAAGTGAATGTTGTTAATGATATTCCTATTGTCATTCCAACAATAAAGTGATTCATTGTTTATCTCATCTAATTTGATTGTAGAATACATTCATACAGGAAATTTTATTTTTCTTTAGATATTCACAGTTGATCTTGTGATATAGTGTAATATTTGTACAGTGTGCATTAATTTCTAGATATTATAATTTTTAATTATTCATTCATTTTATAGAAAAGCTACTGCTGCAATTTAAAATCAGCTGTTTGATTTCAGATTTAGACTTTTGTTAATTTGTACCCTAAGCCTATCTCATTGAAAACCCACTTCAATTTTGGAAAGAACATTATTCTACCTTCAAAGATTCAAAGAGAAACTATACAGTAAATAACCTTTCAATTCAAGCTACTGTTTTGTCATTCCAGCCTATCAAACTTTTCATTGAGTGGTTTCATTTAAAAGAGTACACAAAATAGATCAAAATAATAAAAGCAGATCTAAATTTTTCCTGAACAGAAATTTAAGTTAAAAATAAATACTGACGGTTTAGTTTTCAAACTATTAGTTTCATAATTTTAGAAAAACAGTACGTCTTTATAACTACCATGTTTTAAAATAAAGTTTAAATGTTTCATAAAAATCTTAAATTCTTTTATTTGATTACTAATGATTTTACAATTAGATTATACTTATTTTTTTAATATTCCACTATTAATATGCAAGCTACCAGTATATATAACCTGGACAATCAGGTCATATATCATTCCTCATTCTATGAATATTCTGTTAAGAACTAAATCGTGCTTTTAAATTGCATAATACTAACTACGCAATTGTTCAGTATTATATATTTTACTTTTAAAGCAAATTACCAATATATTTATATTTAAATCCATTGATTCAGTGATTGCATTAAACAAATTAGGTAGATAAGAACTTAATAACATGCATTTGTTTCAACATTTTGAATGCAAATTGACCATTCGAATTGCATGTGAACGGTTGACATTTCATTTATAATCTTTCGCAATTGCACATCACTAGTTTATGGTACATAGGCTATAATTTTTAAATATTTAAAAAATGCGCACATTACCTTATAATAACCTGCCAGTTAGAATATTAATTGTAAAATATTACAAAGTTATAAAAATAGATTGTTTGTTATTATATTAAGAATTACATCCAAATGAGGAAAAACTAATTTTATCTTTCTTGTTAATCTATCTATAAATAACATACATACCTTCTGTATGAATTGTTATACAAAAGGTTTCAACAATTTTTAAACTAGGCTAGTATTTAAGAACACAACTATACTGAATAGTCTGGTAGGACATGCACACAGTATCACAGATTTTATATAGTTAAGAAGAGTATTTTGGTTGTAATTTATTTTCTACTTGATAAGGCTATTCAAGAATGTTAATCCTAAAAATGGATTTTTAATTTGGATAGGCCTAATGCTTCAATGACATCAACAATGAGTTCCTCAACATTTTTACTTAATGTTACATAAGTATAAAAAGAAAATGTTCTACTTTGGAATGGGACAACCTTGAAAACACTTGACAAGTGTATCCTTCTTAAAACAATGTTACATAGCCTAACAAGGTAATTTAGCAAACTATATTAAATTGTATATCAGCATAAGCAACTTATCAGCAATCTGTGATCATCTTTAAATCCAGTAGGAATTAAATAATTTCAAGCATTTCCAAAACATATTTAGGCCTAGGCCCTAGTATGAATTTAAGTCTTAAGTTAAAAGTCAAAGTAAATAGTACAAATTACAATGACTTTATTTCCAATTAAGTTCATGAAGCCTTCTAGTCCATTTATTCTGTTTTCAAAGGACTATTTTAATTCCATAATGTTGTAAAAATACAAAATAACAGGCCCTATGTTAAGTTAGCCATGTCAAAACAAAGAACAGCTGATTGTCTCTCATCTTAGCCTTCTTCAGCTGAGCTAATGGAAGCAACAAAGGATACAGTTTGATAACATCTGTGTCCATACGCCTTTTACCAGCACTAGGAGAAGACATAATTTTATTGATGAAAGGGTCGTAGACCCAAAAAACAAATATAAGTTCTAATCACCAAAACTATTGTAATCCACTCATAAATGGGAATCCGTAATTCACACACTCACAAAACAATGTCCTCACTGACGACTTTTTTGTGTTCGTTGGCCCTCCTCCGTCTCAATATTATCATGCTCTCTCACTTCAGTACAAACATCAACTGACTGTTCGTCAGGGTTGCCATCGACCTTCAGTTGCACTGCTGTAGACTAAATTATCCTTGATGCATAGCCTTTTTTTCTTCGTCGTATTTTGATTATACGCAAAAAGGAAGAATTATGAAATTTGTAATTCCAAAAAAAGAAGGTTCATTTCTAATAACAAGAAAAAAATGTAAAATCAGACTCATTATATAAGAGTGTGTGTGTGTGTGTGTGTGTGTGTGTGTGTGTGTGTGTGTGTGTGTGTGTGTGTGTGTGTGTGTGTGTTACAAAAAATAACTTTTGGGTGCGCGTATTTATATATAAGTGTTCGTGTGTAGAGAATGACTTGAACAAACCTGATGATGTAACTCTGGCCGTTACTTACAACAGTTACCTTCCTCTTCATTTGGTAAAGTCTGTTTTGAGTGCATATAATTAAATATAGTATAAAGTGTACTTGCTTTAAACGTTAACGTTTTTAGTTAAGTTATTGCATCTATGATAGAAGGATACACAATTTATCACACAAAAGGAATCCAGGATAGTCGATTGACTCCCAAGCTTAAATCTTATTAACCGGTAATACAACCACATCCTAACCAACAAAGTAGGTGAAAGAAATGAAGATTTAATTGAAGTGAAAACTTCTTTAGGCGCGTTGAGCGTTTTGGTAGAGGGTAAAATCCTCGGTTCGCGTCACCGACATGCTAATGATACTAACCTGCATGAAAAAGTCAGTCTCGCTGTGTTTTTTAACCGTAGACTTGGCCGCGGACTACTAACCTGCATGAAAAAGTCAGTCTCGCTGTGTTAAAACTGTCCCGGCGGAGTATGAAAACAGACTGCGAAAATCAGTCACCTTTACAGCTTCCTCTCGCGATTTAAAAGTGAAGCCAATGTCGTACAATTCTGTAAGATGCGTCAAATTAAAGCTCTTAATATTGCCAATCTATTGGTTACATTTTTAAATATTAAAAAAATTTCGAAATAATTTTGATTATTGTTTACATTTTACATAGCGTTTACAATGACAAGAAAAAAGTAGTAAGCGAGGATTTTTTTTATTTTTTGGTCAGACAAAATTTGTCAGCGAGAAAGTTGTGTGAAAATAGATAAATATTTTTTTTGTAATTTATCATTTTTTTTATTGGAAGTTTAGTTTAGCCTGCAGTAGCGTATGAAGTGATGAGTGAACGTTTCTGCCGGAACTGTAGTTGGCGCATTGGCTCACTGATACCGTATTAACTCAATAAATTAGTTTATTGTGCAATAAAAATACCTTTACGAAAGAACCAAGTTAATTTAACTAATTTATTAGTTTTAAAAATATTGTGGGTTTAATTGTTATTGCAATTATATACTTTATCCGTAAGTAAAGTTAAATTGACCACGTGGGAAGTTCAAAAGTGAGTATGAAACATATTAATATTTTTATACAGATAAATGAATAATGAAAACAACGAATATATTTTTAAACATTTTTAATATTTGTACGAATATTTGTATTTAAAATTTAGCATTATTCATTTTAATTATGTTTTTAATATTTAACCTCTTCATCATGAAATGAGTATTATTACGGTATAAGATTTATCTTACTAGCGTGGTAAAATAGATTTCTAGTTATTTGATAATATTTTTTCGTGGATTTTAAAATTGGAAAATTAAAAACGCGTCACATTTACAATTACAGATGTACTGCTACTATAACGTATTGTTAATTACTCTCAACTTAATAGTTCCGTTTTCACTTCTATCGGCAGTCCCACGACTGCTACTGTTTTTTTTACAATTTTGGTTATAATTTAAACGATTTCTCACTTTACAATTTCATGTGTTTTTATAATGGCTGTTATAATAATGTTTACATTATTTACCAATAGGCATAAACAATCGTCTCATTGGCCAAAATTATTTAGTAGTTATAATTTGGGTGTGTAAATCCATGACACTATCATTCAGAGGCCGGTGAATATGAGAGGTAAATATAACAATTTAGAAATTTCACAAGAATTAATCCCTTTGAAGCTATGATTTTTTAAAGTTTGAAGAAATCAGAAATCAAAGTATTAATTTATTTTAAAAGTGCTCTCCAAATAACGTCAATATAGTAATTTGGTAATAATTTATTTTTTTATTAATACTACATGAGTAATATCCAAATATTAAATAAACGTTGTAAATCGTGTATTCAAAAAAGCTGCTTAAGTTATTCCACATAATTATAGAAAATGAGATTTCTATGTTTACAGTAGTGCAAAATAGCGCTGCTAACAAAAGTATTCATCTGGAAGTTGGAATTTTGTTTTAAGAGAATATCCCTTAAAATATATAACATTTAAGGCTGACGACTAAATGTTGTCGAATTACGGAGCTTGGCTATAACAATTAATTTGATATGGAATCTAACATCATATGTTTCTGGATACAATGCCAATTTTTAAATATCAAATTTGCAGCGGGAGCTTAAAAGTGCTCAGAGTTGTAGGCATAACCCAGGACAGCACACTAGAAGGGTTCCACGCACCTTTGATCGTGGTCAATGCTAACAATTCTCACATCCCCTCCTCGCATTCATACAAGTGACGTTACAGTGAAACAGAGTTCGCAGTACTGCCAATGGGATTCCTGCGTCCTCGCGCTTATTTTTAATGTCTTTTTAGTGCATTTATGTGAATGTTATTTTTCAAAATTACTCGTTTTAGTTGTGTTATGTGTTTGACCAATATCGCTATAAGAGCCTGAATCGTTTAGCTGATACGCAAAAGCTTTATAAATAATCAGTATAAAAACATTCTTCAGGGACTCAATCTTTATGAGTACGTGCATTGTGGCCTCGGAGTTAACACAGCTGAGTATGTCATTACTTTTACTTACTTGTGACATGGTCCTTCAACGGCATCCTCTGCCTTTCTAAATAAGATTCCAATCTTGTCTCAATTTTTTGCCAACTTTGACTGCCCTCTTCTATTTCCGACACCGTACATTTCCAGGAGTCATTTCACTAACCCTTTCTTGGTTGTCTTTTTCGTCGTTCCAGTACATAGGTAACAAGGAGTGACTAAGACAATGCTGGTAGCCCTACTTTATGTCGGTGAGAGCTGACGTGAGCTTGCTCTACCAAAGGGTTAGTTGTGTACTGGTTCAGAAGCCAGACACTTCGGTCTCTGGTCAGAAAGTGCTCAGTAGGCAGAGATTTCTGAGCCCCTATTGTCACGTGCGAGCCCAAGTTGTGCGTGAATTCCCGGCTGGGCAAAATATAAAAACAGATGCCTAGGAGAACTGAGGTAGGGTTATCTCACATGTCTCTGCTGTTCTTATGAGGCCCGAGGGCGTCCCACTCCCGGTCAATCCGTCCGTACTACTAAGCACGATGAGCTGGTGAACGTCTTTATGGCAACCCCAAACAAACGATCCGAACAAAAAGTAGTAAACAGAGATTTAGACTACATATAGGAAATACGGGCTTTCTTTAGACTCAGACTCCGACACTGAAACCAAAATAATGAAGGTGACAAACGATAAGAAATAAATAAATCATCCTGGACCCAGATTTCTGGTTAAAAGACACGAGGAAGAGAGCAAACCCCTAAATTATATGAGCCCTTTCTGATACACAAAGCTCTAACAGCAGCAAGCGGACAGCCAATATCAATAGAGAAAAAAAATCTTGAAAGAAACACTTCTAGTCAAAGCCGCAAATGTAGGCTGGATATTAACTTAATGAAGATGACAACTTTTTCGATCAGGTAGCCATAATCGGATAACCATACAGGACCTTGAATTCTTCCAAGGGAATAATATTTAGTCGCGACTTGTTACAAGAGATAAAGGAAGAATTGCTCGATGCAAATGTAACAGATATGGTGAGGATTACGAGGACGAGGGAGGATCCCAAAGGCCAACTCCTTTGAATCATTCTGATATACCCTCTTCCCCATACACCATCTAGCATCTGGTTAACTCTCGCTACCAGTCAGGCCACTCTACAGATATTTTCAAAATATGCTTCAAGTGCCAGAGGTTTGGCAAATCCAATAAAGGTTGTACAAATCAAGAAGTATGTAGTCACTGCGGTCTAGATAGGCATAATTATTGCAAGGACTGCTCGAGCAATGTGGAGCATTGCGTGAATTGCAGAGGAAAGCACCCATCTAGCTCATGAAACTGTAAAGTATTCGTGGAAAAAATGAGATCCTAGAAATAGTCACTGAAGTAAAGCTCTCGTTTTCAGAAACACGGAAAGAGTACTAGAAAAGACAAACTCACTCCACAAGACTAACGTAACTTATTGTAAGTCAGCCTACCTACTTCTGTGCTAGCCCCTCAGAGGTCCCCTTTAGTTGTTCAAGACGCAATGCCTTCCGCTAGTACGGGGATTGCCATCGGTCCATCTAAACCCAAACAAACGGGCTTGGGTGGAAACCTCACAGCTGCTATCCTATTCAAACAAAAAAGGTCAGAAGGCAGTCGACCGAATATAACATCAGAAGAGAGTAACGCTTTTTTCTAAAATTCAAAGGCAAATATTAAAAAGACGAAAAAGATCAGAGAACACAACCCCAGTCCCGTTTGGAGTCCGCACGAGTTTCGCTCTAGCTGAGTTAGGAGAATTAAATCACCCTGTCATGCAACATCATAAATGCGATATCCCTCCATGGACTGTACCCTAGGCAGGTCTTGTAATTATGCCATTAATGATCTTGTAATGGCTGTACAAGATCATTAAAAAAAGACACTAATTAGTCGGCGTTACTCATGCCATTTAAAGACTCTGGCTCCATGGCACTGGCAATGTTATGTACACATTCGGCTCAAAAACCGAAGCTGCCACTGGCTTTGCATTCGTGACAGCAAATAAAGAATATAGATTCGGACTTCCTCAAGCATGGTCGATGTACACGGCTGAACAAAGCTATACTTAAAGCCCTTAACAGAGTCAGTCCTAGAACAGCAAGAATCTGCTCGGACTCTCTAAGCAGCCTAATCGTAATCAAGAACGTTCTTGTACACGAGATAAAAAGCACAATATATAATTGGATGACACGTTGTCATTGACACATTTGATAGCATATTGAAGTTTCTATTGTCTGGGTTTCCAGACGTATGGGGATACTTAATTCAAAATGAGATGGCTGACAAAGCGGCGAAAGAATCCTTAAATCTTCCCATATATATTGAAAAAAAAATGTCATGCGTCATAAAGCGCGTAGTTTAACGAGCTCTAATGCACAAGTGGGAAGAGCGACGGGCTAGGGACATTGACTTTAGGCAGTTAACTAACGTACTTTCTTAAGATAGGAATACGGAACTCTACTAAATGCTGACCTTCCATTAGAAATCCAGGGTTAAGATAATGACTATATTACATTTCCCACCAATTGAAGTCTAAATTTCAAACTGTAATCATAGTGCAAAGTAAAAGGCAAAATATTCATTCATTGCTACATAAGCAATTCTAGTACTAATAAGCAATACTGTAGATTTCAGACAATACACTAATCGGAAGGTGAACTGGAGCTAAACTCAACATTCGCATTGAATCACCTTTCTATCATATTTACATTTTGTGTAGAAAACTCGGTTGTTCTACTGTGCTTTGCAATCATTTCTGAAACATCGTGTCTATACACTTCATTACAATTCTGACGAAAGTCTATTCGGGGTTAAGTAATCGTGCTTACTAGTGCCTAAGTTTTTGAACCATAACGTTTTCTTTATTTGGTGTCAGACTAATTTATATATTATGTAAAGCTAAATTTATTTCATTATACAAAAGGATTTAATGATCTCATATGTAAATTATTAAACAATTTTTAATTATTTCGAGTTAAACGTTTTATATATCTATACTAAAGAGCGAGAAAATCAGTAGATACGTCTAGTACAAGCAACATGACCATAGAATACGAGGATGAAGAAAGAATATTTGAGATATCTCATGTTAAATATTACTAGTCTAAAATAGCAAGTTTAACTGTTATTCACAATGTTTGAGTTTAAAGTAAACCATAACTGATGTGGTTAATTAGTTTCAATATTGTATGTCGCTCTATCATTTTATTTCATGTCTTTTTTATTTGTATACTGTTTTAGGAACAACTGGCAAAAGTGTCTCAGAAAATATTAACACTCGTGACTTTGTGTATTGTTTATCTACTTATCAAAATTAGTTTAGATCAAGTTTTTAGTTGATTAGTAATCAATGAATGTGTGTTATTTTCCTTACCAATACACCATTTTATTTTCAATCTGTACATCTAAACATTCGATTGTAAAATTAAATATATATTCTCACGCAGAAATTGGTGGTTTCTTAATATTTTTGGGCCGTTTTTATAATTCTAAATTATTATCATACACAATTGATTTTATTTTTTAATGATACTAGATAGTTCTAATATGTTGTATTTAATATTTGTAAGAAATGCTCATAACACGTAGATATGGTGGGTAGGATTTATTCAATGCGAATATGAAGTTTAACTCCATCTTACCTTCCGTCTAGTGCAGCGTCTGAAATATGACAATGTAATAGAATTTACGTCTGTAATCTGGAGTCGACGTCCGAGTGGAGAGATAAAAAAGTGTTTGCATTTGACATCAGAAAAATCTAGACCAAAAAAGTGTTTGAGTGTACAATTCTATACCTAATTGGACAGTAAGAACATTATTTCACCTTGATTACTCTCGGTGACTGATGGAAAAACAGAGAGAGCTATTTTGTGGTCTAGGTGTGTCTGAAAGCGACACGATGAAAGGAGTTAGTTTTTGAACGCCAAAATCGCCGCCTTTTTTATCTTTTCAGACTGACGTAGACTCCAGATTCCAGGAGTCAAGTTTGTGACAGTGTCGTATTTCAGACACTAGACTGAGCCATTCGCATGGGTAGGGTTAATTTTAATAACTTTCAGAGTTATCTTCTCTTCAATCAACCTGACTTTCTTCGAGCTTTCGATTAAAGATAAAATCTCCAATGGCTAATTTGTGTTATACATATTTTTAATATAAGCAGTTTTGTTGTTGTGATTTTATAAATATGTATATATTGGGATATGAGCAATTTTAAAGCCAATGTGTTCATATTAAGTAACTAATTAATATTAGTTAATATAATTCATATTAGTAACTAATTGCTGCTGATCTATCGTCCGGTTGAATATTATTATTAACTACAGTAACACGAGTCTGTGCACCCTACTAACCGCAGTACTTATGAAGCTACCTTCTGCTATGTTCTGTAGATCATTTTTTGAATGATAAGTCTTTATAAAATAAAGTTTAGAATGATTGTTGTGATTTAACACGTTGACTGCCACCAAGGAATATATTTTTGCTGTATCTGTAGGCCAAGGACTAATTTTATGAACTTCCTCTGTGCGCCATGAGGACCACCGGTGGCTCTCAACAGGTGTACTGAACTACGCCGTGAGGACACCGGTGGCTCTCAGGTTATACATTTTTTAAACTTTTTTCACAGTATCTGTAAACACATTCCAGCAATTATATTTATACTAACTGATAGCTTATTAAATGAAGATAAAAAAGGTCATATGGTTATTGGATACTGTTTTTACAACTCAAAATAAAATAGGCTGAAAAATTGGGTTTGTTTATTGTGGTTTACACTATAGGAATAGACTAAGTAAAACCCAGTTGTACAAGAACTTGTTTTATAACATGAGTAAAAGTTAAAAATTATAAAACCTCTATAGCCTTGAAAAATTAGATTATAATTAAAATAATTGAATGTAATAAGTACATCATGTTTGTATTCAGAACTTTAGATTACACACTAATATTACATGAATGGGCTTTTATGGGTTGCATTGAAAACAGTTCAAACAAATAAATACATTGCACATGACACATTTTGTGGTTACTCTCTTGCACTGTTTCTGGGCATGTTCACGACCATAAGACTTTGAGAGAGTTTTGTAGCAGTTGCCGCATCTCCGACGTACTGAGCGTTTAGGGACCCTGGATTTCGATAAGCTTATGTTTGGGAGTTCTTGCAGCTTGAGGTTCATCTTCCTCTCCCTCTTTGGTTTCAATAAGAGAATCTGCGATTTCCTGTCTGAACTGGGTGATTTGCATTTTCTTTTCATTCACAATGTTGTACAGAAGAAGTGAGTTCACCACTGCTGTGTTTAGAAGTAGTTCAAAACAGTACTTTCTTATACCATTTTACGCAGCGTCGCAGAGGTCTAGAATATGAAGCCATTTGATCAGACAAATCTATGAAAGATTTGGCCTTGTTGTAGTCAACCACACATCTTGGTTTTATTTTGATTCCTCTCGCCTTTGAGGAATCTCAATACATTCATCAGTATGCTGTGTCGTTATCATCATTACTTCTCTCTTATCTTTCCATTTTATCACGACGACATTGCTATTGCTTTGTTTCCCCACAACATCACCCTTGTTTAGCTTTGCATTTGCAATGCATGCTGGGATTCCTCTTCTGTTTTTACGAAGTGTTCCAACTAAATGAGTGGAACGCTCTTTCAAGGTATGGGCTAGAGCTATGCTGCTATACCAATTGTCAACATACAGTGTTCGACCAGCATCAAGTAACGGGGAAATCAACTGCATCACAATGGCCTGAGCAAGACCAACTCTCCTTCCTTCGGATTTACCTGTGTACACCTTAAATTCCAGGTGTAACCCTTTTCAGTGCATAGCTTAAAGATCTTAATGCCATAGCGGGCTGGCCTTGTTAGGGATGTATTGTCTAAATCCCACCCTGCCACGAAAGGGAATCAAACTCTCGTCAATACAGAGTTGCTGCTGAGGAGTCAGAGCAGATTTAAATTTTTCATTCAGGGAGTCAAGTATATTTTGTATTTTGTATAGTTTGTTTGTTTCATCTGCATTTGTATTATCGCTGAAATGAAGCATTCTAAGTAACGTTCAAATCTGTTTCTAGGCATTACTTTGCACATTTCATTTTTGTATATGTTTTTTTGTGCTCCAATACAAATTTAAAACTTGGCATTTGAACTAACCCCATCCCATATTATGAGACCAAAAAAATTGCTTAATTTCCTTTTCGTCTGTTGGAAGCCAGGATTTGAGCCGAGACTTATCAGAAGGTACACCAGATTCAATTGTCTGCTGTGCATATAGGTTTGTTTGCAATGCAATTTCTGTAAAAAAAAGAGTTGTCAACAAAGACTTGGTTGTAGACTTCAAATGGGGAAGCACCCTCAATTTTGTCCCTTATTTCTTGTGAGATAAGAGGTAATGCATTGAACTCGAATGATGATAAGTTGTTTTGGTTAGTATTTCCCCAGGTCAAGGCTAAGTAATTTGGTTCAATGTTTTGGTTTACCTGTTGGATTCCATTGTCAGGCTGTGGGTGTGGGTTGGGCTGCTGCTGAATAAGTTGGTTGTGGACGAGCTGCCTTTGGTCCAAGGTATTCATATCGTTATCATGTCTTCACTACTATCCTCTGAAGGAAGATATTCAGGGTCCATATCTGAATCATGACCTCCAAACAATTCACTTGATTCACTACATTGTCGTCAAATTCACTATTATCCTCCTCTTCAACACCCACTGGCTCTGTACCTGTACTCGCAGGTTCCTCTAATATTCTGTTCACAAAATCCCCTAAATCCTCGTCATCATGTCTCAATCGACCCGCACTCATTTTTTGTAACAGCACTAAAACTCAAGATTATGATCTAGACAAAACGAATAGAACACGAATTAGCTGGAAACTAGATATAGAGACTTGGCTGTGCCATGAGAGCCACCGGTGGTCCACACAATAAAACAAAACAACAGGGTGACGAGAATTGGCGGGAAATTACATAACCAAACTAAAAACAGCTGGTTAATTAAAAAAAAACCACTCAGATGGAAGAAGAAGAAAAAGATTTGCCCAGGCCATGAGAGCCACAGGTGGTCCTCAGCTACAACTTTTGATACAATTGACCTAGGACCGAATCTTGTTGATTATAATACTCAGGAGACCGTATTTGATCACATGGGATGTATAACCAATGATAGTTCAGTTATGACGTTCCTGGCCCAAATGCCATTGGCCTCAGATGTAAAACCAGTGAGAGCCACCGGTGGCTCTCATGGCGTCAGTATAGAACATAGTGAGAGCCACCGGTGGTCCTCATGGCAGTCAACGTGTTAATGTTTTATTGTATTGACTTGGCATATGCATTGTTAACTTTGTCAGCATGCTTAATAAAGAACTTGAACTTGAACTTCTAATTACGGATGATGCACATAATTAGTGGAATAATATAAACAAAATTTGCTATGGCCAATTAAGTAGCAAAATTTGTTGGAGGAAGTGTTTTGGTTTTTTACGATTGTGTCTATAGTTTACCATCTTTAAGATAGGGAAAACTCCCTAATATGTTACAGAAGTTTACCAGCGATGGAGCAACATTTGATTTGTGAGCCAGCACAAATACAACATAGGAGTTGAATGTTGAAGTTTAGCATGGCCAACTCAAACCCTTTATTCATCTAAAAAGAGGCAAAAGGGCTCAATAACATTTGACCAACAGATGTTACTTTTTTGCACCAATTAAAATCCCTCAGTGTGTCAATGGTAGATCTACTTGCCGTTTTAAAACATTTCGAATTTGATCAAATAAACCATAGAAAAATTGATAAATACGTTATGTTCAGTTATAAAATGACACGACTTAGTTATACAAGTTTAATATTACTCTATCGTTTTCTTTAAATAATACGGAATAACATGCAAGGGGCAAGAACATCTCCCTTTTTAGATTATATAAACGTCTTACAGATAGGTTACCGTACAGGTTTAATGTGTAAATTTCAAATACACGGTAAAAATTTTTTACCATTAATTTGTATATAAACTATACTACTGTTTCGTGATTAATTATTCGTGGAATATTGTTTTACAAAATATGTAATAGGTGATCTATGTATTCAATTTAAATTTTTTTTTTAACATTTACAGTTTGTTATAATGGTTTTCACTTTTTACTTAGTTCTTAAAAACGTTATCACTAAAGGTGACAGAATTGGTTTTCAAAATATACGTACAAACCAAACACAGTAACAAATATTGTAAACAACGATTTATACCAAGTGAAAATAGCAGGTATGACTAGACAAAAAATTTTTACGAAGCTTCTATTAACAAAGTGAAGTATTTATGACCTACACTTTGCGTGTAATAACACAACACAAGAAATTAGATAATAATTATTTATTTATCATTTAAAAACTTTATATCTGAGAATGAACAAAAAGTTTAAAGTAATATTATTGAACGTACATTATTGTTTTCCAGCTATTCAACTTACATACAGTAAAATATGTTTGGAGTTAAACTAGTGCAAATGATTCCTTACTCTATGCAATTACGAAAGTTGTCTATGTCTCTATAGAACTAGGCATAGACATGTAACTGGTCAGAAACAGTGGTAACTGCCGCCAAAACCCCAACTTTATTAGTTTGTGTTATCTTTGATTTTGTTTTGACCAGAAGTAAGTGTACTAAAACTGTTAAAGGTTCATATATTTGTAGTTTACGGATGTTATGTATTTCTTTATGAACAGTTAAACTTAAATACTTCTGAGTGATTTCTAGGATCAGTAATATAACATTTTAGTTGAGATTGGCGTATGGATAATAGGTCCTAGCCTAGTTGTAATCATTAAAAGTTGGCCTAGAGTATTCATTTCATTTTTATTTCAATATTTTTGAAGCTTAGTTTGATCTTTTTGTATTTTTAGTTTTAGGTAAAATGCCCAAAAGAGAGAGAACCTGGGAGTGTGAACATGAAAGGCAGAAGAAACAGTACATTACTGGACGAAAGTTTAGTACTGAAAGTAGTCAACCATCAATGGATGACATATATGGTTAGTATAGACTAGCTAATCCATTGATAACTTTGTATGCATACTCTTATGTCCTTATCTAATACAATATAGGCTACATTGGTATTTGTAATTTTAATGTCTGGGCACGCAAGATACAAGTTTTTTGCCTATTGCTACTGTTCTCTTGAACAAAACGGTAATTGTTACATTAAGGGCCGGAGCGGCAAAATACGAGTTTCGCGTTATTAACTAATTGGAATCGTCCTACAGAACAAAATAATACATGGTTTGACGGGGTGGAAATGAGAAATAAACTTAACGAAGTTCTAGAACATAAAAGATGGAACAACTGTTCAAGCGCGGAGCAATATTTCCATGTTCTACATCCACATCGGGCATCACGTGACCTTTTGTGACCATGATTCAACCTCATGATGACGTCATCGGATGCGGCGCCATCTTTGCAAACGTAAATGTAAAATAATACTGAAATGAGCAGAATTTTGATCCAAATGAACAATGTACCTCGTACTGTATTGACTCTCCCCCTTATTCTGTTTGATAAGATCCTCGCACAGGCCAGTGGCCCATGAGGATGGATTGAATAAGGATTAAAAGGGGATCGGCCTTTCCTTTTTTTTATTAAAAAAGGGTAAATATTAAGATCAGCGACTACCGCTCCAATCGCCGTAATTCTTTGCATACTAACACAGGTTAACGTAATTTCACCGAAAAAAAAATAGTCCCGATTATCAACATACAAAAACCAGTTTTTCGGCAGTACAATGTTGGCAATACAAAACACATAAATAACAAGATTTTCGACTATCAAACTAAAAACAATGGGGCCGACCATGGTCGTTTTGATGAGTTGACAGTAGTCACGTGACAAACAGGAAAGTTTCCGATTGGCCCGGCGGATCACGTGACCTATAGGACGGCTTCGATTGACCGCCAGACGTAAACAAACAAACCCACATGGAGAAGGAATAATTAGTGAAGTTATTGACATGGCGTGCGATGGTTCTTGTCACACGCTATAAAGACCCTAGCTTGCCTATTAAAAACTCGGATCACGCGATGCTTGCTCTTTTAGAAAAAAAAATTAACTCGAGCTTGCAAAGTCCAAGCCCAGATCACGCCATGACTGCTTACACACAAAAAACTCAGGCAGAACTAACGCAGTTTCATTACAGGCAAAAGATAAGCAGCTCGCGCTTATCACTGATAAGATAAGACGAGTTTATACTAGAAGTAGTACTACCTGGACTACTGCCCTACGAACTAACTAATAGCACAAAAAAAAAAAACAAATAAATGCACTGTCAGTCAGGTTTTTTTTTATTTTTATTTTTTCAAATTTTTATTTGGGGGGGGGGGAGAGTAAACGGCTACAGCGATAATCGGGACTATTTTTTTCGGTGAAATTACGTTAACCTGTGTTAGTATGCAAAAAATTACGGCGATCGGAGCGGTAGTCGCTGATCTTAAGATTTACCAAAAAAGGTATCAATTTACATTAACGTGACCATTGAAAGGTATGTTCATTTTTTTTTCCTGAAAACTACAACTTTTCCTGAAAACAATATTGAAGAAAAAATTCGTCGGCAACAAAAATCAAAGGAGGTACGATTTTTTTTAAATCCTCTGAAAACTCCGTTTTTGACAGTTTCTTAAGTTATAACTCTGCGTCTGCTCAAACTCAGTATAGCCAGATTTTAAAAACCGATTATCATACCAACAACGAGAAATTATTGTACTTTCACATAAAATAATCGTACCAAACACATTTAATGAAAAAGTATGTTATGTTCGTATAATAAATTATGTTATAATTAACTTTTGGTTTGTTACTTGTATAAATTTGTCAAAAATCTTTCATGGTACGATAATAACTACCCATCGTGTATCTTACTGGCGCATAAAATCAATGAAATTATCGTACCTTTATGATAATTATCGTACCTCTGGCAACACTATCCATATTTGACAGTTTGGTAATACTCCACGCCTACTCAAATAAAGAAGGAATGCCATTTTGAACTACCGTTGTTCCTCCACATCTATTCTTAACCTAATAGTTTAGTAGTGGTAATGGCACATCTTTGTGTTGGATGTTCGGTATCTTACGTGGAAGCAATTCGTAAAGACGAGTCTGACTAATACGTTAATCCTGACAACGATGCCTGCCCGCTGCGCACTGCTTGCTCTTTTAGAAAAAAAATTAACTCGAGCTTGCAAAAGTCGAATCCCAGATCACGTGATGCCCGCTGCTCCTTAATGCAATAATGTCCGAAAGGCATAAATATAATACAATAATATATTTTCCCCCCAGTTCATCTGCACCTGTGATAATAATACTTGGCTATAAATGCCCAACCCATGAAAAAAAGTCCATTTTCCATGGTCACGCTAATGTAAATAAATTTTAAAAAAAATAATGTTTTCTTTAAATTTTTGAGCTACAAATGAATTAGTTGTTATCAAGTTGAGACGAGTGCCTCCATCCATCAGTACGGGCTTCGGCAGCACCTTTGGTGCTGCCTTGTACTGATGTCAACGAAAGAAAAACATCCCTCGAGATAGTTCCTATCAGTAAAATATCAAATTCTAGAGGGGCTGATCAGAAATATAAATTGAATTGTAATGGAAAGGCAATTATGTACTGTTAAAAAACTTAATAAATCATGAATACCCCTAATATGAATACGTATATAATTGGACATTAATAGAGAACACTTACCATTAGTGTGTTCCACAGAATGTACAGAAACTAAGTAATCTCGTTTCGGTCGAAACGTATACTCTTAACATGCTCGACAAAACACTCCAACACACCAATTCCGAACTATTGGACTATTGGAACTATTGGTTCGACGATTGGTCGAACTATTGGATGGTTGATCCATGATCGTCACGCACTCACTCGATCAAAACTACATTACACAATATCTAATGAAGCACTGACTTCTACCCCCGAGCGTTCAGATAACAGATACACTATCAGTCCCAGCCACAGATAATATTTACGACACACCAGTTCACTACAATTGGATTTGCAAAATTTTTTAGTGTTTATATGTGTATCCTAAGGGGTAAGAAGTTAAGGTACTTTGGTATTATCTGTAGCCACTATGTTTTAACAATTTTTCTTACCAGCTAAACAACCACATTATAAGAAAAACTTAAATTTGACTTAGGCCTACTGTGCATATTATTTGTCATGAGGATTGGTTCTTGTTTTCTGCCTCCTGAAAGAAATCGATATTGGCTAAAAAGATGTGATTTGTACGAATTATAAATATAAAAAGTTAAAGAAGACATTTACGAGCGCTTATGTAATCTAAGCTTTAATTTAGGTATTGTCACGAAGGATGTGTTTTCTTTTTTGGCTAGAAGTGCGGGGTGGAGCCGAAGGAGTCTCTGAACATGACCTGATGTCGGGAATGTTGTATGATCTGAGACGTGATCAGAGGTCGGCAAAGTAGCCTACTCATCGGAAATGCCCCTGGCCATCAATGCGAGCTACCACACTATACTTCTGGTGAAAAAAGAAAAAATCCCTCGAGATAGTATTCGTACTCAAACTTAGACCACATGAGTGCTCATGAAGGTTATCTTTAACTTTGATACAACTAGTAACTTAATAACAATAATCTAATCTAAATCTACTCATATGGAGTAACAAGAAGTAGATAGGGACAGAAATGTTCTAATTCTCACTGACATCTTTTCCTTCCTTTTGGAAGGCAGAAAATAAGAACCGATCATCATAATGATACGCAGTTTTCACATTCAAACAATGTCCGCTTTTTCTAATAATGTAATTTTTTAGGTTCTGGATATGAGAAACTGTTCCAAAAATAGTTCCAAAATTAATTTACCTAAAAAATAAACCTATCAAGTGTGTACGATATTAAGATAGGGTACACAATAGTCTGATTTGTTTCTATAAGCATGGGCTCATATTTTACAAACCACCTAGACAGGCAAACAATAAAATCACTCATGAGAAAATAGGTAAATCCATATGAAGGGATTCAATAAAAATGAAATTGGTTACTTGACCATGGCTGCAATATAATAAGCGTCCAACACTCGAATGACTGATAATATCGAATCATCCATATTCATGAGTAAAGAAACCTTGATATATCTACTCAAACTAAATTATATTATAGTTATTTCAAATTACAGTATAATAGGTAATACTGTTAATATAACATATAATAATAGGTGAATAAAAATCAATATGGAGAAACAGCAATGTTTATTTATAAAATACAAAAAACAAACCGAATAAAATTGAGTTACTTTTTACTATGTTTAAGGATAAACATGTCTGACATCTTGCGACAAAATATTTATATTTATTAACCATTGTTTTTCTGCCATTGTAGATGGGCACATCAGTGTCAGTAACAGGTATCAGTGGTAACCTATTACCAGGATACTGTTGTTTCAGTAACAGCTGGGCTGAATGGTTTGGTGTTCTCATATTGAATTTTTGTTTGTTGAGTTACTCAGTAGCCAATAACAGACGATGCCATTTTGTCCAAGCAATAAGGCCGGGAATGGATATATTACACTATTGAATGTTACTATGCTAAATAGGTTTAGATTAGTTTAAATAAGTAAATACCAAAGTTAAACATAACCTTTACACGCGCTCATGTGATCTGAACTTGAATGTGGGTACTATCTCGAGAGATGTATTCCCTTTTCCACCAGCAGTGCGGGGTGGCACCACCGAAACTCGCAATGATGGCCAGGAGCATTTTCAATTGGTACTTTCCCAACCTCCAATCACGTCCTGACTTGTACAACGTGATCTGACGTCGGAGAAGTTGGACGATCTGGGATGTGTAGGTATCAGTGGCGCCCACTCTGCACCTCTGGCGAAATAAAATATATCCCTCGAGATAGTCCCCAAATTCAAGCTTAGATCATGTGAGCGATTGTAAAGGTTATCCTAACTTTTTATACTTCTAATATGTATATGTGTATAGGCTAGTAAGAAATAATAAATAAGGACTTTGCAGTACCCAATTGTGTTGTATAGTGAAAATTTGAATTGGCACATTTATAACTTTATTAGTTTATCAGTCTATGTTACATTTTAGTGAGTTAGTTAAATTTTTGTATAGAACATGCTATCATGGTAACAGATTACTTGAACATAATACCTCAACACGTTATTTTGGGTTATTAACAAGTAACAGTATTTCTCGTCTCTAGCAGCCATTACTCAAATACCATATACATGATTTTAATTTGTTTGAAATAATTTAATTGAATTAATTTTTTATAGGAATTACAACTTTTTTATTTGACACAGAGCAAGGTTATGAATTTTCAAAAGTAAACGTGTTTCCGCCAATGTTAATTCTGTAAATTACTCAAATTAAGTTATTAGAAAGTATGTAAAATGGATTGTTGTTATAAGTTATTTATTATTATATATAAAAGGTCTCAAAATAAGCAAAAATTACAGATACATATTTAAAAAAATTTTATAAAAATATCTGACCGTTGCACATAACTTACGTTTACGTATCTCACCTTAGCTATTATAATTGTTTAAAAGCACACTTATTTCTTTGTATAGGCTGCAACTATATTTTATGTTACTCTATAAACTTTGGAGGTTATTTTGGGAATAAAACTTTCCATTAGAGCTATAAAGAATATAACAAATGTTGTAGAAAAGATCTTTATGAAAAGAATGGTGTTGGATTGAAAGGTAAATAGCATAATCCAATCCAGAGGTAATCAATTTAACGCTAATGTCTTCAAAGCCAAAAATCACCGGATTCTCGTGAAAAAAATGATTGACTTACATAAGTGACGAAAGATAAAGTTCTTTAAAAATCATTTTTTAACCTCTTATAAGTATGGTAAAAACATAAAAGATTAAAATATTTTTAAATGATCAAGTAACCATCATATGGATTGACCCAAATGCTTAACAACGTATACCCCATCAGACGCACAATGCGCTTTATGAAATCTTGGTGTGCCCAGACAGTTGTATGCTCTCCAACAGTCGCTTAGTATTGTTGTAAAAGGCAGAATCCGTTCTTTTATAATCTCTAGCAGGGTATCCCTATCTCACTTTTTACAGTGATAAGGAAAGATTCCTTACTCTGCCTTTCAGTACCATTATTAGGCCTTACACTATAGTCGAGATTTGTATAAAGAAAGAATAGGCTATCGCATGTAACAAACGTATTTGAATTACCTCTTCGGCTCCCTCAAGGGTCACTCTTCCTTCATAAGAAAAGTCTGTTTTAAATTTTACTTCTCAAAACTAAATATTGCATGTTTTTGTTGTTTAAATAAAGAAGAATCTCTTAACCACAAGCTAGCAGGTCACATGGATCGCAACTTGTGCTAAAAAAGTGTAGCAATTGTTGTAAACCAATTTTTGGAATAGGAGTCAGATTATTTTTAGGTTTACTTAGGTACGGTATATTTCAAATGTTTTAGTGCAAACAACTCTTGTCTAATATTAACTATTGGCTTCCTCTCTAGCCTATGTACTTTGAGCAAACATCAAGTGAATGTAACAATAGTGTTGCCAGTAATAGTAATATGATAACTGAGTCATATTTATTACATGCTGTAGTGCTGGCAAATAATCATGTCTAGACTAGTTGTTACCGCTTTCAAAGTGTTTATTATTCATTTCCATAGGATTCTAGACTGTAACTATGTCCTTTATCTTAAATATGGAGAGTAGATCTACTTTGCTTTTATTTTGTCTTTTGATGTTCTTATGCTAGAGATTTGTACATGTTAATAAATATATAAATTTTACTCCAGATTGCGCCAGTGACGAATTAAAATCATCTAATGAATTTAAATACTGTTATAAAACTAACCTTAATGAACAAAGTTATGAATGTTTTCACATAAGTTACTTTAAACTGGTGGGAATCCTTGAGATTATGATTTTACATTTTAACAATGGCTTATGGAAAAACAGAGAAATGAATACCAACATACCTCAACGATTCATTCTTTCCCTGGCTAGAGTCCAAAAAACAAGGCTAATGCAAAACTTTAATAATGATTATTTTGGAACGTTGCATAATCTTAATAAGGATTTCCCTCTTATACCGAAAATACATAAGAAGTAGGTAGGACTTCCCTCTAGGTCGTAATAGGCTTTTCATTCCTACTTATGTGTGTATTTTCTTCATCAGAACAAGGCAAACTCAATTATGACAACACGATTTTGACCAAAATAGATTTCTGAGAACTAGATAGTCGAACGTAGGCTATGTAGTATTTTGATTGAGGCAATATGGCAAGCTAAACTGTGACATAGTAGGTAAGTGAATTTAAACAGTCTTAAGTAGGTACTTGGCATCTCGGTCCTACGTAAGTATATTTATTTTTTCTTCGTCAGAACAACAAGGCAAACTCTACTATGGTACTGGAAATATACGCTTTTTGACCGAAGTAAGTTTCTGAGACCTGTGTGATCAGAGATTTGTGTTTTCTTGATCGGGTTGACAAGGCAGATTCAGCTGTGACGTTATGTATATAATTAATTAGAACCAGAAATGCTCCTTCACGTGCCAAACATGTTATAATAATTAAGTTAAACTCTGATACTATTTACCATTAACTTAAATAATATCTACCTGATGTGTGCCTACTTACGTTTTAAAAATGTTATAGGACTCCCATTATATTAACATCACAATTGCTTTTACTAAGTAGTATAAGGACTTCGGTTCTAAAGATTGCGTGCGAAGCCGCAGGTAACAGCTAGTTGTGTATAATTATGTTGTCACCTTTGAATCTTTTCATTCTGTTTCATGTTACTTCAGCATTGTAAATAATAGAATAGTAGTCTGTATTGTATTTGTAGGGGAAAAGATTATCACTTAGTTTACCTTTAAAAAGTCGTCTTTGGACATCCTGTTCTGTCAGCTACCTCATGAATTTAGATATTATTCATTTTCAGAAAGAGAAATAAGTTTGGTTAACATAGAGCTACACCAACATATAAACATGCATTGATAAAGACAGTGACATCTTAACACAAACAGTTAACTGAAAGCATATGAGCTAGCCAGATTATATTTGACTTTGATATTGCTGGTAAGCATACAATGTATGTCTTGCTCATTGCTAGAATGCTTCTATAAGTATTAATCTTTAATCTCTCACAGGCAGAATATTTATTTCTTACCTAGTAGGTAAGGAAGGATTTTTAAGGAGGGATCTCGAGGGATGCTTTTCGTTCATCACCAGCCATCAGTGAGGGAGCAGTACTGTACTGTATTACTGCAGACCACCCTACTGGCCGGAGAAATTCATGAGACCCTCTAAACATTCATCTGTTTTTAAGTTTAGACCTAAAATATCTCCTCTAAACAATAGGACTGGGGATGCACAATATAAGAGAAACTCCTCCAGTCTTCCTACAATTTAGAAATAAAGCATACCTGCACCGTATTCAACTGTATACGAAAAATATGTATACATGACAGATGCTTCTTCAAATATCAAAGTAAAATTTCCAATGTTTCTTCATTTTAAAAACTAACACTCATAAAAAATTTGGAGTTCAACCCGTGAATAAGGAAATCCTATGACTAACTTTGCCAAAATGTCATTTTGATCCAACCTGTACAGGTTATCCAATCTAAATCCTCTAAACCACTGTTGAAAGGTTGTGAGGCTATCATGCCTCGGCACAGTGACTATCCCTTTACAGGAAAGTTAATCATAGAAATATAATGGGTGATAAATTTATATATCACATCAATATGACGTTTCTTTGTCTTTCAACATTCAAAATTCGAGATATCTTCATTAGTCATTAGGCAACATAACAAGTTACAATAGACTTCATCAAACTATTAGGCAGTAATGACTAATGAGTTAAAAAACATTTCAGTACTATAGACTTGTTTTAAAATTAACAGGGATGTTGCAAAACGCATGAAAACTTATAAAATTACTAAATTTATAAATAGAGATTACTCATAGAAAATTATTTAAGTAATAATGAACTCATTCAATTATCATCTTGAATTCTTTTGGAAAGGTGCCTCCATCTGGCCAGCTGCTTTCTCTTCACTTTTTGTTACTACTCTTAGATGGCCTTCAGCTGAATTTTATCAATAAGATTAAACTTGTAAAATTAATGTCCTGATAAGTTGACTGACTTGTATAAATTATTTTCAGATAAAACTTTTAAGTATCTATATGATGGAGCAAAAAAACCAATAGATACTCTTATTCCCATGACCATGGAATACGAGGATGAAGAGATGGTACTTGGAACATCTGAAGGTAAATACTGAAACTCCTGGTTTGACTTGTTCTTAACTATGGTTTAGTCTAGACTAAACTATAACTGGAGTGGTTAACTGGTTCTAATGTTTTCTGTCTCTATAATGGTCATTGCATGTCTTTTTTTTTTGTAAACAATTTGACGTACAATTGACAAGTATTATGTAGAAAATAGTCCGTGATGTATATTGTTTATCCACTTACCACAATTAATGTCGATCGAGTATTTAGTTGATAGTAACCAAGGAATAAGTGTTATTTTCCTTACTAAGGCAATAAACTATCCTATTTAAAACTTTAAGTCCAAACATTTCATTATTAATAAGGTATAAAGTATATTCTTGCATTCAGATTGGTGGCTTTTTAATCTTGGTGTGGGATTATATTTATAATCCTGAGTTATTGAACACCTTAGTTTTTTTTATTATTTTAAATGATACCAGAGAGTTTGAAGGTGGGTTTTTGTAGCGAATGGTACATCAAAATGATATATCCACTCGCAACTGAATGAATGTGTGACAATTGCTTACAATATTTCTAAGCAATTGTTATTGTATGTTAAATAAATTAACACATTTAATGTATTCATTTTTAAATCTATATTATTTATAATTTCATGAGACGTACCACCTTGACTGATGTATCACTGGCTGAAGTGAAGCACTTACAGTGCGATCATATGATTTCAAGAGGTTCATGGTTACATTACCAAGCAAGAAACAATTGTACAGACTATGGGAGGAATTTTTTTAATAAGATGTAATTGCTGTTCTTACCAAAAAGAAACTTTAATCTTCCTATCAAGATACAAGTAAAACACCTACCAACCTTCTTTTGTTTTGACTTGACTATTACAGTGCACTCAACTAGTTCCTGCACACAGTCTGATTTACTTAACACAGAGTTATCTGAAATATTCATTTTAACCGATAAACAAGAAAGAGATTACTACAAATAAAGACTGAAGAATTGTAGTAATAGTTAATATCTTTTATTTTATAATACTGTAATTAAAATTTCTAAAGTTTCCCATCTTTCAGAGTCTGAAAATTTAATTCAATTTTTTGAAGTATTGTGAATTAAATTTTGGTCATAAAGTAAATATAAAGTTTTGTGTTATATTAATTTTGAGTATTTTGAGAAGAGAACTTTTTATTTTGTTTTGTTAATTTAAACCATTTTTGGAGAAGTATACATTTTTAGTTTAATTTTAATTTTAATACCTTTTAATCAGACTCTTAATTAGATTTGTTCGATTGAGTGACTTTTGAAGAAAATTGAATCAAAAGTTTGTAAACTTTGTAAACTTTTGGGTGAACTTAAATTTCGGAATAAAGCAAGTATTTCCGAAAAGTTGTTTAATTTATAAAGTATTTGCTCCATATAAATTTAAAATCTATGTGCTATAATAACGGTACATAATTGTAGTTACTCTCAGTGTCAGAGAGTAACATTTCTCTCAGTAACATTAATTCTGGTTAATGACCTCACAATAACATATGAGAAGGTATTTACAATGATTTGAGGAATGGATACCCTGCCTTTGTTATACATATACTGAGAAATCTGTGATGTTATTTTGCCATTTCAAACATTGTCAAACTGATTGTAGACAATCATTCACCTGGAAAAGCTATTCAACTTAGCCAAAATCCTCACAATGACAAAGTGGGAGTTCAATACTTTTCGTGACATCCAAAGGTCAGGTTATGTTTTCAACATGAACATTTTTCAACTAAGACTAATGCAAATTGAATAAGTTAACTTCAAATAAATATACCATATATTTATTAGACATAAATTATTAGTCAATTTAAAAATAGTGTAGTTGGCTCAAATTTAACAGGTCACTGCTATATAGAATTAAAAGTAAAACTTTTTTTTAAGTACACTTGAACAAGGAATAGTTCAGTGATAATTGTACATTAGATTATTGTTTGGCAGATATAAGATTAAAAACATTTTGTAAAATTGTTGTTATGTATCAAGTAATGTAAACTATTGTTTTAATAAATTCCTTTAAATTTTATCTGAAATGTAAATAGCTGCAAAAGATAAAAATGTAATAAAAAGTGAAAATAAAGGTAATCCTATTAGCTCTTGCATAAATACTATACTTTTAAAGTAACTGAATAGAAAGAAAAAGTAGATTATACTACTGTATACACAAATTAAAATTATTACCAGGACTTTTGCAAAAAAGTATCTAATGAAATGGCTACAAAAATAAAATTACTAAGTACTATTTTTTAACATTGAAAATTGTGTGTTCCTCCTCTCAGTTGAAAATAGAACAAGTATCAATAACGGAGTTGAAGATTTGAATTAGATAGGGAATATTATTTCATATCCGTGACTAGTAGCATATAAGATTAATAAATACTTCCACTAAGTAGAATCAGGCACTATATGTTAGGAAGTAGGACCTCTACAACTTAGGTAGGTATAGAGATAATTTTTTTTTCTTCAAAATATTCATGTACAAAGTGATTCTAATTTTAAGACAATTTAAATAAGAAAAATATCATCTGGCTTTGATAACAATAATGTTATTTTAATAAAACAAATTTTTTATTAAAAATGTTCCTTTTTTTCATACAATAAAATTAAAAATCTGTTCATACTTAAAATCTCCTTCACATCAGACCTCACACGGTTCAGTCGGTCTGATGATGAAAATGAGTCATTGCAGTATAGAAAAAATTTATCCCAATGTCTTGATAATTTTGTCACTAAGAATTAAGAAAGATGTTATAATTATAGATTAGTTTATTGGATGTCTAATATTTTATTTTATTAAACATTTTATACAGTGAATTAATTTTATGATACCTTTTTGATCCTATTAATAATGTAGAGGTTTACCTAGAAAAACAACATGTATTTTCTTATTAAGTGTAGACTACCCATTCAAAACATGCTGTAGCAGTTATAAGTTTTGGAAGGCCTGAAAAATAAAGAAATCCCATAAAAGTAACTAGTATTAACGGGCTGACAGTAATTGTAATCACTGCTCAGTCTGTCCCAAGACGTGGATGACAAATAATAAACATTGCTCGAGATAATTCCGATCAGTAAAATATAAAAACTTGAAAGGGTCTGATCATGAATGCTTAATAGCTACAGTATCAAAAGATAAAACTTATGGTAGAGCTTGTACTAACAAGACACGTGGACGGCTTGCTTAAATGCGTGCTGCCGTCATGCAAGCCAAATGATCTTTACCGATTATGTGCGTGCTGTTGGACATAAGTTTCCTGGTCTTTATATTTTAAAAGTCAAAGTTTTTTTTTTATCCGGAGGGAAAAAATGAACCGTCACCCCACTTAGTCCTAAAAGGACCTTTGCGCCTCCCTTACTTATATTTGTGTCTTAAGAATATGGGACTTTTACAGAAGCCGATCAGATTAGAGGGCTCCTGTTCTTTCATGTCCTTGGAGCGGACGAGATATGCTCTCAGGAATCTTTTCCGAATTTTTGATATGGCAGGACAATTAAGCCAAATGTGTTCCGCTGATTCCTCCTCTTCTCTGCAAAGTCTGCATTCATGGCTAAGGCCCACCCTTATAAGATGTTTCCTTAGGGGGCCATATCCTGATAACATCCCTAATATCAGTCTTATATCCTCCTTATTCTGATCCAAGAGAGCTGTCCTCCCTTTAACATAAAGAGAGATAAACATTTTAGATTGTCTTAATCCTGAGGCCCTACTCCAAAAGTTTCTTATCCTCTTTTCCCAATCTTTTACAAGAGCTTTGCTGTTGGAGAAAGCTATCCCACAACTTTGGCTCTGGCCCCACCATAATGAACTCCGTTCCCTTTTTGGCGAGGATATCTGCATTTTCATTTCCATGAATGCTGTCATGGCCCAGCACTCAACCGAGTGTTATTCTGTTATTCTTAGCCAGCTCTGCCAGAGCATTCTTGCATTCCCAGACTACTTTTGAATCAAACAAACAGTTACCAAATGCCTTTCGTGCAGCCTGGCTGTCAGATAGTAAAGTAATTTACTCCTTTTGTCCTCATTTGAATGAGTTTTCTGGTGCATGATTGTATTGCCATGACTTCCTCTTGGAAGATCGTGGCATGTTTTCCCTGGGGCACTGCTAGGTTAACTCCTAGTCCGTATATTCTGAATCCCGCCCTAGAATCAAGGCGTGTTGAACCATCTGTGTAACAATTCAGGACTCCTTTTGTAGGGTAGGCCTCCTTTTAAATCTATTTCTCCCTTCTTTCAAAAGAGACAGTATATGGTTTTTCAAAGGAGTATTTCTTAACCATTGCTTCTGACACATTGGTTAGCATTTCAGACTCAGGAAATTCCTGCGTTATTTTTATGTGACCTTTTGAAAAGGTAGCATTTATTACATTTGTTCCTAGAAGCTTCATTGTGCTTAGAGCAGCTGTGCTCATTACCTCCTATCCCAGAGGAGTGTATCCCAGGACCGCTTCAATTGCCAGGGTTGGGCAGGAGCTCATCGCTCCTGTAATGCTTACACAAGCTAGCCTTTGAAGACTCTGTACCCTTTTGGCAGCTGTTTGTTCTACTTTCAACCACCACACTAAAGTAGCATATGTTACAGTCGGTTTTATTATAGTTTCATATATCCAATAAATCATTTTGTGTTTCAAACCCCATTTAAATCCAAAGAGTTTCTTGCAGGCCCCAAGGGCGATTGTCCCTTTAGATATTGTGTTATCGATATGTGAGTTCCAAGTCAGAACTATACCCAGATATTTGACTTCCTTTGATTGTTTTATTCTGATTCATTCCAGGACAAGTTGTGCAAGCTGGAACTTTCTTTTCTTGGTAAAAGTTATCATATTTGTTTTTGATGGGTTAATCCAAAGACCTTCCCCATGACACCAGTTAGTTATGAAATTTAATTCTTTTTAAATTAGGTGTTCCAGCATGCCTTTGTTTTTCCCTTTGACCATAAGAAGTAGGTCGTCTGCATAATATAGTAGCCTTGTTCCCCTCTTCTTCGTTTTAGTTAGAAGATCATCAACCACCATCGCCCACAGGAGAGGAGACAGAACCCCTCTCTGGGGCCAGCCTTTCTGGCCCGTGATGGTGACCGATTTGTCTCCATTCTTTGCTTTTTAGAAGGGCTACTGTCCACTTGACTGCATCCGAGGGAACTCCAAATCGTTCCATAGCTGCCTCCATGGATTGATATGCTACTCGATCGAAAGCTCCTTCAACATCCATGAAGACGCTGACTAGAGCTTCCTTTTCATTGAAGGTGTTCTCCACCGCTTCCACCGTTGGGGCAGTGGTAGTTAATTTACTTTCTATATAAGCATGTTGAGATAGACTGAGAGGGTGTACTAGTAAGGTTTCATCCCTAATGTGTATATTGATTATTTTTTCCACAGTTATCACCATGAAGGAGGTTAGGCTTATGGGTCTTTACGAATTGGGTTGAGTTGGATCCCTATCTTTTTTTCCGCACGAACACCACCAATGCCATCCTCCAGTTCTTTGGAATAAATCCTAGGGCGTAGCTTCAATCTCCCAGCTCATCGAACTTCTCTTTTTGCAAAGCAACCAATATATGCCGGTATAAAGATCCTCAACCACCTACCACAAGACTTCAGACAGGGAACTGGTGCAACACTAAAGAACAGACTGAAGAATTTCTTGTTGGACAATCCAATCTACTCAATGGACGAATTTTATCAAACAACCTGGACTTAAGTATACATATTATATTGTATTACAATTTTATGAAAATACTCATGTTTGTATACAGTATTGTTTTGACACCATTGCATTTCTTAAAGAAATTGTAATAAAGAATATTCTGACTTCTGACTAGCTGCCTATAAATAGAATAATTAGAGTATTTAATAAGATGTCCAACCCTTCTTGAAGAAAGGTTGGAAAAACTCCACCCGCCCCAGGAGATATAAATGGCTTAAAGGATCTTATTGCCCATTTAATTCTTTCATGTGTGAATATTCTTTTAGACCGCTGTCTGAACTTGGCTACTTCCCGACTAGATCTCTCCTCGACTAGAGAATAAGTATCCTCATTTCGAGTCAAGTGACCCCCTGGAAAGTACATTTCCAAGAGCATTTCTAAGGTCTCCTTCCTTTTCTCTGTAAGGTCACTAAGGAACCCATTGGGTTGAAGTGATCGAATTGGAGAGTGTTTTTAAGCCTGGCAGCCTCTGGTATAAATACCTTGAGTAAAACTGTTATGAAATGTATATGTATGTATTGTATTATATTATAAATATACATTAGTTTTTGTTAGCTTTGTTTAAGAGCTTTGTCACAAATGTATAAAACTCAGGTAAATTAAATTATGAATGTTTCATAGTTTTCAATTTTATTGCTGCAGTGAGGACCCATGCTGGTGCATGTTGTAATATAATTAGTTAAAGTATTAATTTTCAGTAATGGAATGAAAATAAAAATTATATTATAATTTAATATAAATTTAACAATTTGATAAGGGTGGGGGTTTGGACTCTAGGACCTCTCTATTGGCTACATGCCTGTCACAAGGAACAAAAGTTAAGTTATCGTTTGTTTAGATTTTTAAATAAAAATTCCAAAAACCCTTTATAAGGATGTCATGGATTATATTGCCTACCTTCAATGATTTTGATACTGTTATTTTGAATATGAGAACTTCTTTTTAAATTTAAGAACTTCTTAGTATAACTGTATTATCTTTTTGTTTTATTCTGAATATAACTTTTATGAGCATGCAAATTCAGGTGTTTTTGTATATGGTAGATTATTTTAGTTTTTTTTTCTGTAGATGATACTCAACCTTTAGATGGTATACAGCCAGTGCATGATGTACATCAGGCTGAAGAGAATACCCAGTATCCTGATTCAGGGTTTATGGACTCTGATGGTTCTTGTTGCTTACCAGGTAAACTTCTTTTCCATTGTTTTGTTTAATTCAAGTAATTGTTTGTAGCGAAAGAAGATTTGGAATGTGCTGATAATAACACAGACAAAACACGTTATCTCTGTAAAAGAGATATTGCTACTGTTTGGTATTCACACAAAGAAATTCCATTTTGGTGGAATGAATAGCAATATGATAAATATTAATGTTTTAAACATGTAAAGTGACTTTTGTCTGTTCTTAAATTAGGCTCGTGACTCAATAAGAATCTAATATAAAAATAATTGTAATAATTACTTTAATATTCTATAATTACTAGAGTTATTTATATAATTTATATTTTGAAGAAATAGTACGTTAATTATTGGTACTTTTATAATAAAAAATTATTCATTCAAATTAGTTTAAATTTCATAACTTGTTATTTTAACAATTTTAAGCATAAGGATATTTTAAATTTGAATTAGTCACCATTTTGTACTGGATTGACATAGTTTTACTGTTACTTACTTCAGAGGTTTTCATTCAAAATTGTATTTTGGAGGCCAGGGGAATCTTGTGATACTAATTAAAAATGCAGTTTGTACTTGCAAAGCTATACTGAGTTTGGATTTTCTAGGTTCGGTCATTAAAAACTTGATATGGTTTTGCTATACTTATTATTCTCCCTGAATTTTAATTGTGTGATATTATGCTTATTGAAGTATAATTTTGTGATTATCAAGATGTAAGGTTATTTTTATTTTATATTGTTTACAAAAATTGTGATTAGATATAAGTAAATTTAATTTAGTTTGTCTTTAAAAATGTATAAGGTTTGTTAATTTAAGATTAAGTGTAAGAAGTCCATCTTAGGTCCTAATTTAACCTCAATGAGTAATTTTTATTGTCAGGTGAGACAATTAGCTGTTGTCATTAATATACATATGTACAACTGAATAATCATAAAGTAGAAGAATAATGGCTTATAACTAGATGAATGTGAATGTTTGGGCAGATGTTGGTGATCAGATGTGCAATTCACATTTTTTTGTCATAAATCTTAATGGTGATATTTTCTTTGACTTTCTGAGACATGATCTTTCTGACATTCTTGATTAGCTAGAATAAGACACAAGCTTATTTACCAACAAGATGATGCTCCACTGCGTTTTAAGAATATAGTACGGCAATGGTTGTTTTTAAACTACCCCACATGTATAGGTCATGACGAAACAGTAGCCTAGCAACTCAGATCGCCAGATCTCTCATCTATGAACTTTTTGTGTGGGGAACTGTGAAAGTTCATGTTTAGGCCTACTCTGTTGTGATTGAAAATGAAGATCTTAGGAACAGGATCGTTGCAGCAGAACCAATAGTTTAACGGAAACTCTCAAAATTACTGCACAAACAGTAAGAAATAAAGCTAGAATGTCTATAAGGAATTAAGGAGACCATTTGTAAGGTGATATTTAAAGATATTAATTCAAAGAATTATACAACATTACTTGAAAAAGATGTTAGTAATTTCGTTTATGTAAAAAAGTAATACATCCAAATGTTAAAGTTTTATCATATAAGTAATTTGCTTATCAGTTTGTATAAGCGTGTACTGTGTGTTAATGTATATTATAGAGAAGTGTATTTAGTATATAGTAGTGCATTATATGTAGCTGTAGTATATTATGTGTGTTAATGTTTTTATCGTATTTGGGGTTTTCAATGTCTGGCTTTTAGCAGATTGGTTAACATTTTACTTATTTGATTAATAAATAATTGTTATAACTTATATTCACTATAGATTTTCCTATAAGAAAGTACGAGAAATGATAAATCATTTGTATTGACAGACAATCATATTTTATAATAATTCATTAGCACTGAGATAACAAATTGTTATCATGTTCCAAAAGTGACAAATCTTATACCAGATGCCTGATTTAAACTGACAACCAAGTTTTTTACATTTGCAATATTTTACATAACAATTCATATAATCATTATTAATGATCATATAAATAATAAGAAGATTTTTGGTTGTTTTTTTCGTAAGAACATTAGTATTAAAAACAGTACTAAAAAGTTCTGCATTATTACTTAAAAATGATAAATAAAATTTTTATTTGCAGTGTATATATATATATATATATATATATATATATATATATATATATATATTAGCACATACCCAAGGCTTCACCCACAATTGCTATGCAACATTCCGTGTATTTAATTGAATAGATCCAATGATTTCAGTAATATTTGAACTATTTTAGACCAATGTTGAGAACTCCAAAGTCGAAGTTCATAGCTTTCTTAGTGAAAGCACTTGTTATGTAATACAATAGAGTCCTATGATATTTTTAAAATGGAATTAGTCAAATATGTGTAAATTAGTGCAACAATAATGCGCTTGTAATTTACAAAGGCACTTATGTGCACCGAACTTGAGATGTTGAATAGAGAAGTGTTGTTACTTTTATGCTTTCACTCTATAAATGTAAACAAATTGAAAATAGTGGTTAAATTAATGAAACGTATGGTATTGCTGTCATAATACAATATGTAAACAGAACAGTTGATTACATTTAACAGGCTTTTTCAATTCATATTAAACAACTTTATTAATCAAGTTGGGATATTTTACTGCTTTAGAGACCAGTGGGGTGTAGTCCGGAGGGATTTTCGAAATAAGAATAAGCCTATATTTATCTCAGGGACCCTAAGAATGTCCATGTAAAATTTCATTACAATTGGTTGAATAGTTTGTATGTGAAAGCAAAACAAACAAACAAAGGCACTTTATTTGTAATATTATTAGTATTTTTTTGTTTGAGTGTTAGTTCAAATTCATATTTACTCCACTGTCAAAATAAGATTCATATTTGATTTTAATTCAACATACAATATATTTCTGAACCAGTAAAAAAAATCACAGAGATAACTTTGTACCGTTTTACTGGCACATGAGGGGTTAGCTTTGAAATTTAAACTTTTGTGAAGGTTCAAAAAATAAAAGAAAATCTTCTGAAATAAATAAAGTTCAAACTAAAATAAAACTTCTTCTTAAAAATAATCACTGGATTTAAAATTAAAACTTCTTGATGACTTTTAAATTCAAACTTGTAATATATTTGTCACTCCAAAAATGTACAAAATTCTTACAGCTTGTCTTTTATTCAATTTTCAAAATTCAAAACTTTCACACTCTAAACTGATCTGGCAATTCTTCACTTTAATTTATCTTAAAAAATCAATTTTATTTTATTACTAATTTTCTTTACTTTACTTTAACTATTACTTCTTTTCAGTGTTAGAAATTTTTATTATAGGAATTCTTCAGTGTTAGAGAAATAAAAATTCTTCAGTGTGAGGGAATTAAAAAATTCTTCAGTGTTAGAGAATTAAAAATATTGCTGAAAGCATCTGTAACAACCACAAAACTCTTTTAGTATTTTTACATAAAATTTTATATACATGTGCTCACTGCACCAACAATTTTATATTGCACAGATCAAAAGGACAAGTTCCTAAATTCCCATTAAATTTAGTTTTTACAATATTTCTTTCCCCAAAATTATTCAAAATAACTAAGAATGAATATTGACTGGACTCCAATTTAAAAAGTTCACTTACCTGCAGGTTCGATGACGATTAGCAAAAAGATTAACTCTAAGCACTTTAAAAGTCTACTCGTTACAATAACTTCCGATCAACTGAGACGGGAGGTACGGCACCCCAACTCTCAATTTCGTTATCAAACACTGCCATCTGAGATGCACGCTCTCTTTTGTACTGTCCAGTCCTTATCATTCTTCTGGGCCTATTCTTTCCACCGGTAATCCAGTTACCCCAGAATTATTATTTAATACAATCGGTACAACTTTATAAATAATGTATTTTTGGATGTTTTTTATGAAATCATTCTTTTAAAAATATTTCAGTTTTTAATTTTAATACTCTAAAAATGTTACAAGTCAAGCCTTTATAATTCATAAATTGAACTATGGAATTCATATATATATATATAAAATTATTTGATTCAGTCTTGGATGTTTGTTTAGCTAAAAATTCACTTATTAATTTACAGAATACTAAAAAAAGTCCAGTTTATTTTAAAGTATTAAAATTTTTACAAGTCAGAATTATCAAAATTTAGTTGGAGTGAAGCATGTAGTGTGAACTCCTCTTTCTATATTTACATACATATATGTGGTTTTATTTCTATAAAAGACTTATTTTGTACAAAGTATATTTTAATTCTATACATGATGTTCACGTTAATTAACTTCTAATGTGATTTTTAATTTATTTTTGCAAATGTTTGGAAAACTGTATGTTGGCAGTCATAGGGTTAAAAAAAACATAAAACGAAACATTGAAAATACTCACTATTTAATATTGGAAAACTTAGTGTTAATTCAACTCAGATTTGTTTATTTGTCCATAACGCTAGAATGTTGCTAATGTATGTGAATTATGTGTGGTGTGTTGTTGTAAGAGAATATTAACAATTACTAGATTGTTTGGTATAGAGAGCAAATGTATATTGCATGTAATTTGTGTTGTTAAAAAGTACTAAAACATATTTTCAATTTTTTGGACAGTATACAGTTTTAAAACAGTTTGATTTATATGACTGTGATTATTAAAAACACATTGACATATGATCCCCTCTACACTTTTTGTATAACATTTTTTCACTAGCATAGAATTAGCACCTTTATTTACTTAAATATTAATTTAAAAATCAGTTTATTACAATCACAATTTATTTTTACATTGTTATAATTGTATAATAATGTATAAGAAGGTGTGAATTTATAAAAGTCTATAGAAAACACTGTATTTTTGTTTAAAGTTAACAAAACAATCCACAAGATTGAGGATTTTTTAGTTTTCTGATTTTTTTAGATTTGTGTACCAATCTGTAGATAAAAAAGTAGTTCAAATTTACAAAACACGTCTTTTACAGTTTTTTTTTTATCTGCAAGTTTTTTTAAATTGAGTAAGCTTGCATAGAATACAATCCATTATTTTCATCAAATAAATATTTTATGGGTTGTCTTTCAAATAAAGCACAATAAATATATATTAAGTTGCTCTTGTTTGAATTACAGATCACAAAGTTTTATGCGGTATTGAAAACCAAGTGCCAAACAATAACCTCTACATGGGTGACATTACCTGCAACTGTAAATCCATGAAACAGACCACTCTCGAGCAATTCTGGCTGTCTAAAAAAGGCAGAGAGCTTAAGATTCAGGTAAGTATCAAACCAAAAAAATGATTGAACCACTTAACTCACCTACTATACTTGATCCTGTTCTTTGTAACTAATTTTGTATTGATTTAACATTACTTAAATGGTTACGGCCATTTCTGAGAAGTTATAGATTTCTGGGAGCACTTCAGACTGTTTGTGACTACTTTTTTTGGACAAAATGTTCACTTTTGAGTCTGATGTTATATTGTATGCAACAAACATGTTAGCAAGAGATTATTTGCTGCTTAGTCAAAAACGAAATACATAGATTTATTAAAACTGTTCAAGTGACTGACAATTTTGATAGTATCAGAAATTTCTGCTGGTTATCTTTTTCATTCAACAGTTTTGTTTTTCTACCTATCTGTTTTAGCATCATTGCCTTTTAACCCTTTGAGGACTGTAACAAAAAATTGTTATCAATATCACTAGAGTGTTTTGTTATCAAGTTGCATTTTGTATAAGTGAAAAAGACTGTGCCCAAAATGAGGAATTTCCAGAGATCTTCATATAATCCATAACTTGATATATAATTAATTTCTCACCTTAACAATAATTATTTTTGTGTGATGATACCCGTTTCAATTTAACTTAAATTATATTCAATCACAGATGGCATATAGGAAAACATTACTTTTATATCACCTGATTTGGGATCTTTGGTTGATTTAAAATGTATTAAATTGGTTCACTTACATAAAGGTACACACAAAACATCAAAATTCTTTACGAAAAAAAGTAAGTAAAAAAAATCCTATGTGCTGAATGGTCGACCAACAACTTCAAACAGACAGACTATCACTGTTTTTTTACATTCAGTGTGTGTACCTTGTGTGTAAAATGTAGCACACAATCATTAAGGTAAACAATGCTGATGGGAAAACCCATCTCCACTGTCTGTCTTGTCGTGTTGCAACAGGAAATTTACTAATACCTTATGGGTTATAAAATAAGATGTTAACTACTTTAATGCCAACGTCCAGACTTCCTAGACTCAGAACTTGTTAAGTTCTTCTGTTACTACTATCGGACATGGCAGTTGCAATGATTACACCCAAACAGTATAATACAATGTTATACTCTTTACTGAAGGATCACCTTTTCAAACCTAATGTATGTATTTTGTGGGTGGGTGTGCGTGCGTGCATGCGTTCACACAGCAGGTGCATGCATGTGTGTCAAGTTCTGTAGTTTTCAAACAGTTTAGTTAACTTTTAAAGAAAATAGCCATTAGAAAATGAAGTATATTTCATAATCTGTAGTTGTCCCTTGTTAATCTATTATATCCATTTTTAATACAAATTATTACCTATATTTATTGTTACAGTATATATTTTTCACTTGCATCCTATAGATTATTCTATTGCAATCTCAGTGTCTTTGAGGTTACATTAAACTGTTAACCCATTTTCAGGAGGGCATAATGTCTCCCACCCATAAAATCAAAGGAACTGGCCCAAAGGAGATGTGGCAACAATCCTGCTTTTCGCAGAGATTTTAGCTGTGTATTTGACAAGCATCAAGTTACCATACACCAAGTGATGTGTAAGTTCTTGTGTATTTTATATAATAATAATATATTTCTATTTCTAAAGTGTAAGGTATAATTTTGCTATAAAATTTATAACTAGGGTAACTGACTTAATTCATAATAGTATGTAGCAACATAAAATAATTGAAAATGATGAGAGGAAATAAAAGGCCCTCAAGGCATCTAGTGTGGGGCTGCCATCCCCTCAAAATAATTCACAACTGGGCATAAAAGCAGATGTAAGAATAAACATGAAAGTAAAAGATCATATCAACATTAATCTTTTGCAAATTAAATAATATGATTATATGAGTGTGTTTCTGCCACTAAAATGAAACTAAAAATGTTAACTGAGAATAACTCTTTTGCTACTTCGTTATAATAGACTTCTTTTAAACACATGATAAGTCTAGACATATGACATGACTAACTTATATAACTTACATATTACTTTAATTACTCTTCTATACAAAGTAATTCATCAATGTTTTAAAATGGAAACTACCAGTTACATTTACTAAACATAGTTTTAAATTCCGGGTACACTTGATTTTTATTTGGTAGTTCATTACTCATGGAGCTAACAAAACTAAATGTTTTCATATAAAAAGTTTTCAGTGGTTTTGGTACAGGTATGTTATTTAGATTTCGTATTCTTTCTTTATTATTCACTTTCCTTATTTTTTACATAACCTCATCTCATATAAAAATGTTAAAATCTTGTGCAAGTAAAGAGAGTGAAGGAGCAATATTTCAAAGAGACAAAACAAGGACAAAAAGTGTTCAGTTTTCGTAAACATTAATCAGACACAATATACTTATCATAGACCTGAGATTAGTAATGTGTCAAAGCCGATTTTCGAATCCATAGAATTTTCAACAAAGATTTGGATTTGAGAATCTATTGACAGGAATCGACATTTGAATAAACGCTTACTTAATTATTGGCTGATGGACAAGTACACAAATTGCTAATCACTAAAACGTGTTTTTGTTGTACTTTAAATAATATTTTGCTAGCAGTTAGTATTTTCCATGTATACGTTTACCCATCACCATGAGTCTGCTGTATTTATTTGCAGACGACAGCTGATTGGCATTACACAAATAACCAATTTCAAAAATTTAATTTATTGATACTTTGTGTATGGAAACTTAGTAGATACTGTAGAATCTGTAAACCAGAAGAACTGTAGATAGATAACCTAATTAACGTACATTTGAAAATAGTTTGTTGCTTGCCTTTAGTATTTCCATATTATGCTTGTACCATGAGTCTGCTTCATTTTTTGCGGATGACAATTGATCTGTAGTACGCAAGTTACCGGTAGTTAAAACATGTTTTTGTGTATGAAAAAATGTAGATGGATACCTAAATAGAATAATAAAGATTTTGTAAATAATATTTTGCTTGCATTTTCAATGTTTATGTTTGTGTGTTATCAACAAAAAAGGCCTCAGACATCTGGATTTTTTTAATAAAAATAAATAGAAAAAGTGGCATAAGCTGTGCTGGAATGCCAGCAGTGTATTAAAATAACGGTACTCGAGATTGGCTTGAGAAACTCCTATGTGTTAAAAGAGAATGGTGGGTAATGGAAACAGACTAAAACTAGTATTTAAAAATTGCAATTTGCTTAATGTGTTGTCTTCAAAACCATAAATCATTAAAAAAAGTTTCTCTCCGGCCCTGGTATTCTCTGTAGAAAGGTTTAAAGTATTTATTGTGTAATGCTTTCTATAAATGTTATATCAAGGAGATGGGTAAGCAATTGTTGGAATTCTAAAGAATACAGTTGAATTTCTTTATAGGACAAACTTGATGTGATCCATAACATGTTCCAATCAGTGAAAGTGCAAATTAAATATAACCTGGTATTAATTGTAATATACCTGTCAAATAAAGCTTAAATTAGTAGTTTTATTAAAAAGTTACCAGTCAAGTCTCAATTCTACAAGGCTAACGTTTTAAAGCTATATATAATTAGATACACTAAACAAAGACAAATGTGAAACGAACTGCACTGCCACTATAACAACCATTTCCTAAATAACAGGCCCACACCATTCTTATCTACTATTTTTCCACCTATAAAAAACAAAACAGGGAAACACCCACAGAATTACATTTTTGTATTTTAATGTGTTTTACAGGACTGATTATGGCCCTTTTTTAGGTCTTACTAGTCCTAATTTGTTTATCATTTGTCAAAAGATTCATGATAAAAAATGAAAGTATAAAGTAGGTTCGAACAAGTATAAAGTAGGTTTGAAAAAGTATTGACAATTTTTAGCATTTTAAATATTGTTCTACAATGTTTGATTGTTGGCTATGAATGTTCTCAATTTTAATCAGCCAAGACATACAAAATGTTTCTTAATAAGTCATATGGTTAATCACTCACGTATTGTTCTCTTTTAAAGTTGTTTATTTTTTCATGTACCATTAGGCTAAAATATTACAACAAAAAATTTGTATCTCAAAAATGAGTTACTTAAGGCTATTGTTTATCATATAAGGTGTGGTACACTCATAAGACCTAATCATAGTTCTTACACATTTTCAACATTAAATAATTTAAAATAAATTGTTATTATTAGAGCCAGTATAGATGCACACTTGTAAACGTGAACTAAGGAAAATTGATATTTTCTTTTTATTGTATTTTATTGGCATTATAAAATGTATATAAATAAGAGGATATTTTTAAACTACAAAGGAAGGTATCTATAAAAACAACGGTATTGTTTTTAAGCTTTATTGGTATAAAAACTAAAATCTTTTACACAACCTGTTTCTAACTTTTGTTAATAAATGTTTTTTCTTATACGATTTTCAGTGGATGATGACATGCAATTGTAATTTGTATTTTGATATCCAGATTTTAACCATTTGAGTGCCAAGCAGTTTTGAGGGGAGGTGCTGTCAGTGCCAAGCATTGATGACAGGTCGCCTCTCTCAGTATCAAACACTCTTTTGGTGTTTGTGCAGTGTTCCACCAAATAATTCATAACAATTAAATTTTAAAAATTAAACAATAAAAGTTAAAATTGTAAGTATATTTAAATTTTGATATAAAAACTGTAATTTTTTATTTTAATACATTATATGCACTGTTTCATTGTTCTCTATATAAATAAGTATAATTTACCAAGTTTCAAAAAGGTACTTATCTATAATACCAAGCTTAATAATAATCACGCACGTGCGCGCACGCACACACACACACAGTTGTTTATCATATTTAAAAGTGGAAGGTAGAAGATATAACTTGCTTAAATATATCCTCTTCAAGTTCTTTTGAAATAGCTTGGTATTTATAGACTTAGTTTCTCCCCCAAAAGGACAAAGTTAGAAGTAGCTCAGATGAAAGTTTTCTTAGGTTTATTTTTGTATCAGGCTGTTCCACTCAATGTTTTTGTCTTTCCTAGGAGATAATACGGGATCAGATCTTATATATATATATATATAAGATCTAGATATATATATATATATTACTAGAATATTGAATTGTGCCCACCTTGTGCGTGTTGATTCCCTCTGCTTGTTTGAATCTTTTCATAGATGTATAGTATTTGAGGAGTAAGGGAATAAAGGTTGTCTTTTTTTATTTATTTTAAAGACATCATTCCAAAAAGTAAATTTGCTTAAGGTACAATATTAATTTGATTTTTTGTTTATAAAACCATTTCAATTATAATTACTAATTTTTTTTCTGTTTTTCTAGGAAAAGTATACGCTTCAGCAAGGATTTTCGTTCCTTTTCTTCAATAGGGCTAGTAATTTTAAAATTTTGCTCAACAGCTCATTTGTTCTGTTATCAACATTTCTTAGTCATTACTTGTTTTGTGCTATTTTATTCTTGTATGTGAGTTTATTTTAGTAAATTAGTGTTAAATAACTCCCCGCTGTAAATTAATTATTCCAAATTTTACGCTTTACCTATCCGATAAAAATATTAGGAATATTTCATTTCCATTGGCCAATCAATATTTTGTACTACTAGACTGATTAATCATGTATCATTATTCCCTGAAAACTGATTAAATGTTATAATTTACTGGGCACAACTGTTGCACATTTTAACTTTTCTTGACTGGTCATTTTCACTACTCCTGAATATACTCACTCAATCAATCAATCATTAAAGTTCCATCAAGGCAAGTAGTAGTTTTAATATTTTGTTCAACAGCTCATTAATTTAGTTATTAATTTAGTTTAATCATTGTTCTGTTATCAACATTTCTTTGTCATTACTTGTTTTGTGCTATTTTATTCTTGTATGTAAGTTTATTTTAGTAAATTAGTGTTAAATAACACCCGCTGTATATTAACTATTCCAAATTTTATGCTTTACCTAACCGATAACAATATTAGGAATATTTCATTTCCATTGACCAATCAATATGTTATAATACTAGACTGATTAATCATGTATCATTATTCCCCGAAAACTGATCAATTGTTATAATTTACTGGGCACAACTGTTGCACATTTTAACTTTTCTTGACTGGTCATTTTCACTACACTTGAATATACTCATTCAATCAATCAATCATTAAAGTTCCATCAAGGCAAGTAGTAGTTTTAAAATTTTGGTCAGGAGCTCATTAATTTAGTTTGATCATTGTTCTGTTATCAACATTTCTTTGTCATTACTTGTTTTGTGCTATTTTATTCTTGTATGTGAATTTAGTTTAGTAAATTAATGTTAAATAACACCCGCTGTAAATTAACTATTTAAAATTTTATGCTTGACCTAGCTGATAAAAATATTAGGAATATTTCATTTCAATTGGCCAATCAATATGTTGTAATACTAGACTGATTAATCATGTATCATTATTCCCTGAAAACTGATTAATTGTTATAATTTACTGGGCACAACTGTTGCACATTTTAACTTTTCTTGACTGGTCATTTTCACTACTCCTGAATATACTCACTCAATCAATCAATCATTAAAGTTCCATCAAGGCAAGTAGTAGTTTTAATATTTTGTTCAACAGCTCATTAATTTAATTATTAATTTAGTTTAATCATTGTTCTGTTATCAACATTTCTTTGTCATTAATTGTTTTGTGCTATTTTATTCTTGTATTTGAGTAGTTTAGTGAATCAGTTTTAAATGGCATCCACTGTAAATGAACTATTCTAAATTTTACACTTGACCTATCCGATAAAAATATTAAGAATATTTCATTTTCATTGGCCAATCAATATTTTGTACTACTAAACTGATTAATCATGTATTAATATTACCTGAAAACTGATTAATTGTTATAATTTACTGGGCACAACTGTTGCACATTTTAACTTTTCTTAACTGGTAATTTTCACTAATCCTGAATATACTCATTCAATCAATCAATCATTTAAGTTCCTTCAAGGCAAGTAGTAGTTTTAATATTTTGGTCAGGAGCTCATTAATTAATTAATTTAGTTTGATCATTGTTCTGTTATCAACATTTCTTTGTCATTACTTGTTTTGTGCTATTTTAATTCTTGTATGTGAATTTAGTTCAGTAAATTAGTGTTAAATAACACCCGCTGTAAATTAACTATTCCAAATTCTACACTTGACCTAGCCGATAAAAATATTAGGAATATTTCATTTCAATTGGCCAATCAATATGTTGTAATACTAGACTGATTAATCATGTACCATTATTCCCTGAAAACTGATTAATTGTTATAATTTACTGGGCACAACTGTTGCACATTTTAACTTTTCTTGACTGGTCATTTTCACTACTCCAGAATATACTCATTCAATCAATCAATCATTAAAGTTCCATCAAGGCAAGTAGTAGTTTTAAAATTTTGGTCAGGAGCTCATTAATTTAGTTTGATCATTGTTCTGTTATCAACATTTCTTTGTCATTACTTGTTGTGCTATTTTATTCTTGTATGTGAATTTAGTTCAGTAAATTAGTGTTAAATAACACCCAATAGTGTAAATAAATTAACTATTCCAAATTCTACACTTGACCTAGCCGATAAAAATATTAGGAATATTTCATTTCAATTGGCCAATCAATATGTTGTAATACTAGACTGATTAATCATGTACCATTATTCCCTGAAAACTGATTAATTGTTATAATTTACTGGGCACAACTGTTGCACATTTTAACTTTTCTTGACTGGTCATTTTCACTACTCCAGAATATACTCATTCAATCAATCAATCATTTAAGTTCCATCAAGGCAAGTAGTAGTTTTAATATTTTGTTCAACAGCTCATTAATTTAATTATTAATTTAGTTTAATCATTGTTCTGTTATCAACATTTCTTTGTCATTACTTGTTTTGTGCTATTTTATTCTTGTATTTGAGTAGTTTAGTGAATCAGTTTTAAATGGCATCCACTGTAAATGAACTATTCTAAATTTTACACTTGACCTATCCGATAAAATATTAGGAATATTTCATTTCCATTGGCTAATCAATATGTTATAATACTAGACTGATTAATCATATATTTAATATTCTTTCAGAACTGATTAATTGTTTATTAATTTCTTGCATAATGTGCATAACTGTTGCACATTTTAACTTGTCTTTACTGGTTTTTTCACTTCTCCTGAATACACTCATTCGATAAATCATTAAAGTTCCATCAAGGCAAGTTATGTGTTTTGTACATTTACATTTAAGATACTGGCAGCAAGTGGGATACAGAGCCTTTAAAAACTTTTAAAATATTAAATTTATTCTGCAATCAATTAAATATTTTGTATTAGAGTGGAAGCCGCTCGGTCCGGGTCAGCCGCGCTAACGCGCCGCGCCGTAGGAAGAACGCCACAAATAAAAGGATGTGATCATTTAGTAAGATTTAAGACTGATTATTTTTAAATCTCTGTATAGATGAAGTTATTTGTAACTTGTATTTGTGATTGTCATAATTCTCATTTATTCAAAGACTCTTTAGTTTAGAAAATTAAAATCATTTAATACATGTGCCTGTAACTCTTAGTGTTCTATGTTTTTGTACAACTGGATACTTGTGAAATGGTTTATCAGTGTCATTTTATCTCCAGTTATAAATTTTATCAAACTAAGTTTAAGAAACAGTATGACAGCTGCCATACATAGCAATGGTAGTTAAATATGGTTATAATGTCAATTAACATATCATGTAAAAATAAAATGTTTGGTTTGTTACATAACTTAATGTTTCTTTACATGTATATAATTTCATACAATCTCTGGATGTTGAGAAAAAACAAATAAACGTTTTTGTTATAATATTGTCTGCTCTGTAACATGTGTATTCTCTACTTGTATATCTATTGGAAGTTAGACAACATATAATTTGTTTCGAATTAAAAAAAGAAACAAAACAAAATAAAGATTTATGATTTTTAGCTGTTAGTTCATGCCACTTTTCTATCTACATAAGATTATATAATCATGCTTAGTGATGTGAAGTTTGATTGCTATTTCATACTAAAATGGTACACTGAAGAATGAACTGCAAAATTTAAATTAGTTGTACTAACAAATGAATTGTTGACAGATATAAACACTCATCCCAGATCTAAAACAATATGTTGCTTCAATGAAACAATTGTTTGCTGAAATACGCTCATGAAAAAATAAATGAATTTTTATTTATTTATGAACTGGTCATTTGTAGGGCTTTCCAAATATTTATAAAATATGAAATTATTCTGTATGGAATGTAGTACATATAAAAAAATCAAAAGAGGGAGAATTGGCTCTTAAGAAAATATAAATATTTATGTATTTACTTGTTTCAGGCAAACATTGATTTAATGTGAAATATATGATAAAAAGACAAAAGTTGTAACATTATGTAATCAATTTCTTTTTTTTAATTACTTACGGAGTGGCTAGTGCCCGGCCACCGTTCTTGGTTTCAAAGAACAGGAACGACTGTGACGCCAAAGGTTTTCTAGTAAGCGCCAAGCGGCACTGTGCATTGTTATTAAAATGGCGGGTTGATAGAAAGTTTTGTTCTTTTGACCAGTTGAAAACTTTTATCAATAATAAAGAAAATATGGACCATATTCAATTAAGAATAAGTGATTTGAGAACAATTGCGCGCGCTCGTAAATGTTGTATTATAAAATTTATTAATGAACAAAGAGCTATCTTATAAAGAGCTATTTGTCACATTTTAGCAACAGTATTATACTGCACTGGTAACTTACGTCCAATGTAATTATCCCTCTTACAACTATATTAAGTGAATTACTTATTTTTACTCATTTTTTTGAAAGTTTATAAATATTGTAAGTTCTCAGTTTATTTCCATTTTAATAATTTTCTTACAATGCATTCTACGGCTTTATTTTAGTTTGCGTCTCCTAATGTAGGCGATTCAAGTTCCATATTTAGAGTCAATTTTAGGAATTTTCATGATCGTTTTTTGTTAAATAAGAATATTGAGCTTAAGGAAACATCATGCACATCAATCACGGAGATTTATTGTACAGGAATAGGAAAGCGGAAGGGATTGTGGTAATGAAAAGAACTGTCTGTATCATCCACATTAAATGTATTAGATCTACAACAGTTGTGCTGGGTGTAAGATGCCATCAGTTTGTTTCGTTGAGATGTTGTATACAACTATTATAACATTCTCTAGACTGTTAATGCTCTAACGCAATTTTCCGTTTTTGGCCAGTCACGTCTTAATGAATATATTCAGGCTTCTTTTTTTGGTAAGTTAACAGCTCAAAATTCTTTCGTGTAAGATACCAACTTTTCTAGATAATCCTATCTGTTATCGTAATGACACATCCCTGTGTTTTATAACAATGAATGAGAATTATACATTGATGTATAACATTTCCAGTTTAAGTGTTACTTTAAATCTGTCTGACTCATCCAGACGTTTGTATACTGACAGTATTTTGCCCAGAAACAATAGAAAAGTTAGGTAGTGATGTAGACTGTAGGGTATATACTTTTAAACTGTACCATGATCCCTTTTACAAGAATTTACAGTACTGCTAAAGTCTGATAATACATAAGTGATTAATAATAAAACTATTTTTAATCCTTAAATGGAAGAATTAATTTTAAAATATCTCAAGAACGTGTCGAGAGTGAAATATATGTGTAAACAAACTAATTTCCCTCTTACCACTTACATACAATATACAATTAAATTATAACCATTTGAGTGTTATTTGTAAATAAAACAAATGTTCCAGTTATTTTATGCTATTGAATGACATACATTATTTAATATGACAAAAATTATTCATAATTAATTATGACTTCTCTTAATGACTATTAATAAATTGAAAAATTCCTTCAGTAAAATTGCTAGAAACAAAACTATATCTTAATAAAATATGAAAGTGTAGATTCTGGTATATGGTTAATTTTTACTTGTATTTTTATCCTTTTAAATTTATTTAAGCGTACACTTTTATTACATTACCGTTCAATGCATTACCAATTCATAATATACAATTAATAAAATAGTCTACAAATTGTGTTTTTTTTATATTTCTAAGGCAGTGGTGTGAAGGTGACAGTTATAGCTGCCCTTTCGTTACATCACGGTTGACGTCACCACTCATCGCCTGTCTAATCGACAGCTGGTTGCCGGCCATATAGCCACAGCGAATTACTTAACATGTTTTATCTTTCATGATGCATGTGGTAATAAACAAACTATCAAAACAAACCTATCTGTAAAGGCGGGGCTATGAAAAAGTTTAATACGGTTGCACAGCTGAGTGTGAGTTACACAAGACACATAAATGTAAACTATACTATTCAGCACTCGAAGAGAAACATCTTTAACCATCTTAGTGCCAGGCAGTTTTTCAAAGTTCTTACAAAAGATGTCAGCCTGTTTTTTAAAAGAACGTGCGAAGAATACCAGGCCAATTTTGCAGTTTTGAACAGCTTTTTTTTATAAAGTTAATAACTTTTGTATTTATTGTTAGACATTAACCATTGATGTCTTGTTTGTTGGCTGACAATGAACTTATACAACAATAATTTGGCATTTTTTTACAAACTTATAATTTTTTTATATGGATAAAAAATTTAAAAAAAAGTTTGAGGTTGTATAATTGCTTTTTAAGAAAGCATACGTAAAAATCTATGATATTAGACCATTCTACATTTAATTGTAAACACACACAACAAATTGAAACACTAACCTTGAAAACATAGAAGATGTATAATGGTTTTCTTAAAACAATGCAAAAGTGGTATAAATATCACATTTAACAGTATGTTTGTATTTGACATGCAGAAACATTTACACTTGATATGTTTCTCAATGGTTGAAATAGTTTTTAAAAAATAATACTAAAAGAAATTCACCCTACAAAGGTAATTTATTTACAATATATACATTTTTTAAAAGATGGGACGTTTGGACACTATTGTGTTTGTTGAAGCCCCTTTTTGCATCTGATACAAGCTGTTCTTGTACGCTTCCTACTACCACCAGTGCTTGTACTCTGAATGCTACACATACTATAGTTCTTCAACATTTTTCCTGGTAGTAATTCAAAGTCATATTCATTTTGTTTGTGGTCCATCACCTGCACTGATATGAAGAAACTTGCCTGAGTTAAATCATTCACTTGCTAGTGCATCAGTAATTGCTGAAGTAAATTGCAGCCTTGTTAATGGTTTTCCGGAAGAATTTCCCTTATATAAGATGTAGGTGTTTAGAATCATTCTGCAAAATATATTAAATACTACTTTCCAGTATTTGATGGTCCGATGTTTGTCCAAGTAGCAGTATAACATTTTATTGGAACTGTCAATACCTCCCATTTTTATACTCATTAGTATAACAAGTTTATACTCATTGACTACAATTGGGTTTGTGTTTGGGGTGTTCTTATTCTTTTTTCTCCTATATTCTATATTTCCTGTTGAGTTTTTAGATTCCAGGAACAAAACAAGTATTTTTCTCCCTCTCTCTGTATCCTAACATCAAAAGGTTTTTATTTTGCATCTAAAGCTTTTGGCCAACTCCAAATTTATTCCTCATTTTCTGTTGGTATTCCTTTTTGGTTTCTTCTCTCATTGTACCACTAATGAAAGTCAAATTATCATAAAGATGTGTTGCTAAACGAATACTAGTCAAAACATTATTCACAAACACATGATACCCTTTTGTTAGGTATTTTCCAATTTCCAAAAGATTTTGTACGACATTGAATGGAAGTCCTGAGTTTATATCAGTATCTCTGCAACCTCAGTAACACGAAATAAAGACAGTACTTGCTAACAGAAATCGCAGAGCATCCATAATTTGACACCCCAAGTATGGTGGTGTTTGTTCGGCAAGTATTGTAGAATTTGTGAGTGGCTTTTTGTTCCTACAAGACCCTCATCAACTGAAAGTTTGTGATGAGGTGTATAGTAAATTCTGAAGATCTGGTTAGCATGTTCTAGAACGGGATTGAATTTACCACATGGATCATATTCTGGTTCTTTGTATGAAATTTGTTGTTTTGACGATGGAAAGAATTGTGAAGGAAACAGGATTTTTCCGATTATTTGCCATCGTTCAGTGATAAAAAAATCAGTAACACAGTAATAGTAACAATGATACAAAAATCCTGTTTCCTTCACATATCCTGGTTGTCTGGATTTTGCCAGTAAATCATTGTTTACTACATGAAAAAAAAAAAACTGTAACAAGGATTGAGATTTGTTATGGATAAACATTTTGCCGAAACCAAGGTGTGCTAAGTGACCAATAACTACTAAATCCAGGAATGACGTTGACCGTGCAATGTACTCATACTTGCTTAGAATCATATCTTACAGAGTACTCCTAAAATGATAGAGTTATATGTTTCAACTACTGTACTGCTAAACTAGTCCGTATCCGTATCGTAAAAGTAACTTTAGCAGTAACCTGTACCGGCTACTTTCAGTTTGCGGTAACTTTTACCTGCTCTAGGGACAGACGAGTATAAGGTACAATATCTGTTAGTCCCTACATGATCAGTTGTCTGACTAAGTTTTCCGATCATGTACTGTGTTAGTTTATTATCATTCGTTGCGACCAGTAATGTCACCCTGGGTGCTATCATATCCCTGGGTGATTTACGTGTTAAAACTTGTTTTTTGTTGTTAAAAAGTTACCAGTAAATTGTCAAAACCTAGCTCCAAACATGAGCAGTGCCGAATTTTGTGAACCACTTGGTCAATAATGTAAAATAAGATAATAACAACACAGTAATAGTAACAATGATACAAAAAATCCTGTTTCCTTCCACATATCCTGGTTGTCTGGATTTTGCCAGTAAATCATTGTTTACTACATGAAAAAAAAACTGTAACAAGGATTGAGATTTGTTTTTTCTTTCTCTTAGGGCAAGAAGCTTATAAATTGCACTTAGTCCAGTAAGAACCTTTGCCTTGCTTCCAGAGTGATAGGATATTCAGGATGGGTTAGGGTTTAGGGAGTAGGGGCCGCTTCCTATCGAGATCCATGAGGAAGAATTAAGGGCACTACATCTCAAGATGTCATTTCCGGAAGACAGAAGGTGGAAGGCCAGCTCTGAACCAAACCTCTCCAAGTCAAAAGAATAGAGCAGGGGTGGCCAACACCATCCTTGTATTGAGGTTAACAAGAACCTCTGAGGTAAGCGAACAAAAAAAAACAAAAACACCCCACACCCAAACTCCAATAAGTCCATATTTCCCCCCACAGTTATACTAGGATCCTATCGAATTGCCCGATGAATCCCCAGAATCTCAACAACTTTGCGCGTTAGTGAGTGATGTGCCGCTACTAGGAACATCCATAAGGTTGCCCAGATTGAAGTGGCACATTCGGTTTTGCTGTCCCCCAAATGGTGGGTTTCAACTGGTAGTGGGTATAAACCAGCTAGAAGTGGGACCCCTGCTGGAGGTAGATTTGATTGAGATTTGTTAAACTGGATAAACATTTTATATTGAGCCGAAACCAAGGTGTGCCGTAAGTGGAGCTAGCTGTGGGACCAATAACTACTAAATCCAGGAACAGAACCGTTATAAACAGTGATCAATGTACTACAGTACTTGCTTAGGAATCATCGATTCTTACAGAGTATTTCCTAAAATGGTTAGAGTTATAAGATTCCAGCTTACTGTACTGCTAAAAACTTGTCCGTATCCGTTAAATAATCGTAAAAGTAACTTTTAAGCAGTAACCTGTACCGGCTACTTTCAGTTTGCGGGGTAAACTTTATTACCTGCTCTAGGGACAGACGAGTATAAGGTACAATATCTGTTAGTCCCTACATGATCAGTTGAGTACTAGACATAAGTTTTCACGATCATGTTAACTGTGTTTAGTTAACTTATTGTTCATTCGTCGTTGCGAACCCAGTAATGTCACCCTGGGGGCGCAGTCCTGGCAATTTACGCGATTAAAAACTTGTTGTTTCTGTAACTTGTATTAAAAAGTTACCAGTAAATGATCAAAACACTGCTCAATTTAATCTATGTTAAAACATTAAACATTTTAAAATAATGGTTTACAACATTACACTCTCAAGACGACTCTTAGCTCCATAAACATGAGCAGTGCCGAATTTTATGTGACCCACTTGGTCCAATAATGTAAAATAAGATAATAGTTTAATAACAACTTTATATTTCTCAATAACTATTAATAAGTTCTAAAATTTAAAAATTTTAGAATAATAATAACTTTTGAACATATTCAATTACAAAAAATTAACTTTATTGAGATGCGATGTATTTATATAGTGTTCGTTAGGGGGGGGGGAGAATGACTTACAACAGTTACCTCCTCTTCATTTTGGTAAAGTACTGTTTTGAATAGCATATAATTCAAATATAGTTAATAAAGCGTTCACTTGCATAGTTAACCAGTATTTTAGTATAAGTATAATTCCAACATCTATGATAGAAGCATACAACAATTTATCACACAAAAGGAATCCAGGATAGGTCGATTAGACTCCCAAGCTTATAAATCTTTATTAACCGGTAATACAAACCACATCCATAACCAACAAAGTACGTCCAGGAATTTGAAGATTTAAAATTTTTACAATTTTGGTTATATAATTTAAAAGATTATCTTACTTTACAATTTCAATGTATTATTGTATAATGGCTTTTATATAATAATTTTAAACCATTATTTAGCAATAGGCATAAAACAATCAAAATTATTCAGTAGTTATAATTTGGGTTGTGGATAAATCCAAAGACACCTATCATTCCAGAGGCCTGGTAAATTTGAGAGGTAAAAAAAAAGAATTTAGAGAATTTCACAAAAAAGAAAGTTCATATGATTTTTTAAAGTTTGGTAAGAAATCAGAAATCAAAGTATTAATTTATATAAAAAATTGCTCATCCAAATAATGTCAATATTATGTAATTTGGTAATAATTTTTATTTTTATATTAATACAACATGAGTATATATCTAAATATTAAATATCAAACATTGTAAAATCATGTATTCAAAAAATCACCCCCCCCCCCCCCCACCCCCCCCCCCCCCCACCCCCCCCCCCCCCCACCCCCCCCCCCCCCCACCCCCCCCCCCCCCCACCCCCCCCCCCCCCCACATTTGCCTTTGGGTTTTTTGATCCATTAATTAGTGGCACTTGCAAAAATAAGTTTATATTAGATACTGGTTAAGGCTACACTTCATCCACCCCTACACTCATATTCGTGTTAAGCTGAATGGGAGTGTAGAGTCCCATTTATAGGATGGAAGTAAAATATTCCTGATTTGTTTCTGCTTTCTAGAAGGATTTTCAACTGAAATTCTGCAAATAAAAAATATATTGTTTGATATATAAACAGTTTAAACTAGAGATGTAATAAGTCTTTGTTTTTATAATTAGCAAGTCTTAAAACTTGATACAAGCATTATTCAAATATTTTTTCTTCATAAATATTTTTAAATAATTTTTTTTGTACAGTTATGTTGTGTGTACGGACAACTAAATACAACTATTGTTTGAGCCATCAGTATTAACCTAGATTACATAAGTAATTTAAAATTTAAATCCATCTATGTCCAAATCAGTAGCGTAGCCAGAAATTTCGTTCTCGAGCGGGGGTCCGAAACTAGGGGGATCCGGGGACGTTTTGTGTATTTGCCATTGAGTTCACTGGGTAACAAGTTAATAACAAAAATATGGAGCTTTGGTAAACTACGCCATATAGAAAGATGAAAGATGTAATAGGCAAATTTACCTCTTACAGCAACTCTAGTACCACAAATGTTCTTGTATAGCTATAGAAACTTTACGAAGTTCGATTCAGGCCGAGTAGAAGGCATCAATGTGATGTTGGATTCACAGGAGAAGAAAGAAAAAGAACAAAACAGAGCTTCACTTAAGCGAATTGACACAATTATATTCTGTGGAGAAAATGAAATGCCCCTTCAGGGACATTGGGCAACTGACAGCCGAAAACCCTTTAAAAAAGAAGGGCAATTTTCGAGCATTGCTCGAGTACAGATCAGTCACCGATAAAAAGTTTAAAAAAACCACATCTTTAATAGTGCACGAAATCTAATCTATATTAGTCCTGAAGTCCAGAATGAAATTATTGAAATTTGAAGAAAACTTTTACAGAAAAAGTTGTTCTCAAGCTGTTAAAAAAGACTTCATTGCTTTCACCCATATAACTGATTTTTACTGCTGAAATCATTTACGGAACCATTTTAACCATTTGTGCAAGTGTAGGTCTTAACATGGATAAAGTCATTGGTCAAGGGTACTATGGTTCTTCAACGTTTAGTGGACATTTGTCTGGTGTACATAAAAGATTTCGGGAATCTCATCCCAAAGCTATTTACGTGCATTGTGTTGCCCATTGTCTAAATTTGGTTTTTGAACTAACTCCTTAGACATCTTAGACATAAGGAATTGTTTGGGAACTATAAATGATTAGACATAAGGAATTGTTTGGGAACTATAAATGAAGTGGCCAATATGATGAGAAATAATACTCCAAGTGGTGATATGATATAAAAAAACAAATTGAGAATCTTGTTCCGGAAACTCAAAAAACACGCCTCCTTCGCCTGAGTGACACAAGATTCATCGAAATACAAGATTCTGTCAATACATTTGTCTCTGTACTGCTTTTTTCTTCTATCGAATCAACAGTGGTTTCTTCTACCTCTCGTGGCAACAATGAAACTAACACTTTATCACTTGATTACGAATCCGTTTTTTAAAGTTTTTGGTTTGCAAAACTGGTCAATGATTCTCATACTCATTTCTCTTCTTCTTACTCAAAAGAAGCAGTAGTGAGAAATACAATTAAAAACTAGACTCCTTAACGTAAAAAAACTCAAAAGAACATCACTTATCCCGTCACTGTCACTACAAAGTACAAATTAGCTATGACAGTCCCACAGTCGAAACTCAGCCTAGCTATTGACCGCGGTCCTCTGAAACCTTTTTGCGGTTACCTTTTCTAAGCTCGGCGAACAAATATTGTTGACAGCTTCATATTACACCTAAGTGATCATGAAATGATAATAGTATTAGAAAAAGGATACATTGTATTTTAATTTGTACTTTTATGAACTAAACCGGAACTATGAAACTAACGGTCAGAAAATGCACCGGAAAAAACTCTACTGATTAGAAGTTCGGCTACTTTGGATTTCACCGATTGAGGTATTTAGGAATGAGTTATAATGACGATTTTTGGTATCATTAAACTGTAGACGAGTACCTATATAATTATCGAAAAAAAAACAAAAAAAAGTCACAGGAATATACTGAGGAAAATGAAATAATACCTCAGTCAGTGAAATCTAAAGTAGCCGGATCTTCTTATCAGTAGAGTTTTCCAGTATATTTTCCGACCGGAAGTGATTTTTTACAATTTTTCTTCGATAATTATATAGGTATTAGTCGGCGTTCAATGGATACCTAAAATCAACGTCCTAACATAGTTCTAAGTACCACTTTTACCTCAACCACTCAACCAGTGAAATTGTCAAAACTTGAATCAGTAGAGCTTTTCCTCTGTATTTTCCGACCAGAAGTGTTTTATTTAATTTTTTTCTCGATAATTTTATAGGTACTCATGTACAGTTTAATGATAACAAAAACCGTCGTTCCTAAATCAATCGGAAAATACTCACTGAAGTCCAAAGTAGTTGAAGTTATAATCAGTAGAGTTTTTCACGTGTATTTTCCAACCGAAAGTGATTTTTTAAAATTTTTGTTCGATAGTTATATACTCGTATACAGTTTCATGACACCTAAAATCAACGTCTTACTTTAATTCTAAGCTTTCATATTAAGTCCTCAAGACGAATTTGAACAAAGTGGTTGCTAACGTAAACTGTCCGCCGTGTTACGGTTCAGGTTAGTTTGTGACGTCACGTGACCGCGCCCTATACAAATATCGTTATTACACAACACTACCCAAAAGGCCAAGCCCAAACGTATCTTTTAATACTTTGTGATTTAAACAAAAAGACAATTCTATTTTTAACAACGGTCACTTATCACTAATCAATTAAATCAACCAATTTAATGTTTGTAGACAAGAGTAATGATATCTCTCCTTTCCTTCCCCTACTTCATGCTTAATTTATTTTTTAATATGTCTTAATATTTCGGCGGGGGGGGGGTCCGGACCCCCCCTTTTGCTACGCCACTGGTCCAAATATTAAACTGAGTTAGATTTCACACCGTCCCTAATCAACCATATTAGCAAACGCGGAACAGACATTTTAAATGTGACATTGTCAAGTTGTACTTTGTCTATAATATCTTGTTCATTTGTAATGGGCAATTTAATTTTCATGTTATTTTTAATTTTTACTTATTTCTTACATTCAATTTGTTTGAAGACACTGGAACAAGCTGGCCTTCCCTTCTTCCAAGTTGACATGACTGAGGTAGTGCCTGGTATTCCTCCTCATGTGATCTCTACAGGAAACGGTCCTTACCACCAACCTCATTGTTCCTGAATATCCTATAACTCTGGAAGCAGCCCAAAGGTTATTTTAGGACTAAATGCAATGAAGGGTTTTATTATCTTGTCTTAAGTGAAAACAAAATAATGAATTTACATAGGGCATAAAGGGTGTAACTAAATCCATATGACTAGCTTCTAGGATATATTTCGGAATACATAGTAAAAATTATACAATTTTATGTAGCTGTAGCTTTCCCAGGCCAGAATTATATAATTTTTAAGTAGCAGTTATGTTATTTGGACAAATTATACCAAAATAGAGGTGTTTCCATTTTTAGTATTAGAGAATTCATTTAAGGTTATGTGAAAGTCATCCAAGAATTTTTTTTAAGCAATATTGTTAAGAAAATTCCGCTTTAGATTTTAACACTTTGTTGGTGTAATTAATTCATCTACTATTAACACCAACATACAGTAAGATATTTACAACTCATTGTAACACAAGCCCAACTGCACCAGGTACAATTATGATAAAAAAGAACATTACACCGGTTTCGACCCTTTAGATTTCATCATGTGAGTGTAGGCAACACCTGAATATTGGATAAAAATGTGAAGACAACAGAAAACATGTAATATAGAAGTTCCCTTTAACATAAAAATATTTCTTAAGCTTAACAGAATAGTCAGATATTTTACTATATACCGTACTAATGAAAATCTCATTAGGTTAACGTTAACTGACTTTAGTGATTCATTTTATTGTAGCAGTAACCAAAATTGGGACTAAGAAAACTTTTATTAATAACTCATGTAATTATTGTTACACATGGGATAGTGCCTGCTAGGAATAAAACATTAAAAGTAACAAAATAACATTGCTTTTAATATAATGAACACATTACCAAAAACTATTAACACAGACCGTTATGGGACGATAAACAGGATGTACAATTGTTAGCAATTTGGGTGGAACTTTGCAATTTCTTATAAATGTAAATTTAGTTCTGTTCATGGATCTAAAACACTGTTCTATAAACCGGAGTGGTTTGGTTCTCTTTGTAAAGTCCCAAACTTCATAGGATGTCACAAGGATATTCTCAAAACTTCTGCTTGTTCCTCGATATTTGCTCTCAAGCAGAAGGAGTTGATCATTAATCATGGTCAATGTTTTTTAACCGGTTTCTGGTTGGCTGTAGACTACTAACAAAAGCCTGTTGGGTCAAAATGTCAAAAACTGTGATATTACTGTCTAAATCAATAAAAGCGAATTTAGAACTAGATGAAGATATCTTCTCAGGATCATAAATGTTATAAGTCCCAGTTTTTAGTTTACACGAGGAAGTATCTACATCGTAGAAATAGAAAATACATTCTCTTTCGAGTGGATTGATGAGTTCGCAAACAACTACAATATTTCCTGTTACTGCAGTCCAAATACATGTAAATTTTAATTGAATATAAAAATTTGTATATTCAAATTTTGCACTATTGAAAGCTCTAATTCTAGAAGCCATAACTGGATCACCATCAAATGTTCGTGTCACAACAACATTTTTAGAATCACCAGTAGATAGAAATAAGCAGCTGGGTACAGAGAATGTGTCTTCTTCTCTGGACTCAAAGACACAATGGTCCTTCACTTTCTCTGCTGAATCAATATTCCAAACGTGCATGGAAGGGGAGAACTGTTGAATTCTGTCCCCGAAGCTGTAGGAGACGCCAAAAAGAAGATTCCCCAACAATGTCCACATCACATAAACTGCTGTCTGGTAAGTGTGATATCCGCCTCGGTGTGAAAAAAGGAGCCGTGTGCACAAAAGAAAAGTTGTACAGGAAACTGAGCTGGTAATGTGGGTAGCAAAATTCGTAAACTGTCACTAAATTGTCATAAATGAAAAGTAACTTTTCCCCGCAGAGATGTAATTTAAAATTAACTTCATCGTTTTCAATGGTTTCATCAATGTTCTTGAAAATGTTGCACATTCTTGTACTCATATGAAGAAAAGGGACACTTTTTATATTCCATACTTCTAGTTTCAGTCCTTCTTTAGTTGTACAACATAGGAACATCCAATGGTTCTCAAACCTGTCAACAGCATCCATCACATATAGGCAAGAACTAGTTTGCAAGAGCACTTCATCAGACATGAAACGGGCACACCGCCAGTTTTTTAATAACATATGCTTCTTTTAAAAAGGACACTCTCCATTCACACAGAGGTTCTAGACCAGAATCCTCATTGTAAGGTATTTCAAATGTAGGTTTAACTCGGTTGATGTCTTCTTCGAAGTAGGTGGGTCCTAGGGAGCAGTACGGTTTTCCAAACACGGTCAAGATTGAAGGCCCTTCGCCAACCAACGCTGACGCCTGAACACGCTGTGACGTCGCGAGCTGTCAGCTGAGCTGCTATGGCCACCACCATCTCATCTGGCAGTTGACTCAACTCCATCTGACCTGAAAAGAACATGTGAATAAGACAGGGCCATCGGTTCATTATGCCGACTGTCAGGTCTAGCATGATCTGATAATTGTGTATCTACAGAAGGATGTTGGGCAGAATGAACTTGAGATTCAATTCCCTAAAAATCATCTAGGTAGAGTTAAATTAAGACTGATGTATGTAGTTGGTATTATTATACTATCAACATTTACAAGGGATTGTAACTATCATCATTATCAATTGTTCACTACTAATTCATTTCAATAAAGTCAGTACTTAAGTTAGTTTTATATCCTAATACTGTAATTAATACTAGTATTAAATTGTAAAGTTCAACATTCCATTACAACAAGACTAATGCACACCAATTGGAAAAAAATTTTAGGACAAAGTAATGTTTTTGCTGTTCCAAAAATGTAGGTGTGTAAAATATGTCTCATAATCAGCACACAGGCTGTAAGTTGTAGTACTATGCTTATCTACTGATATTTAGGACATGGAAATAGTTTCCAAAAAACTTAATCATTTTTAAAAAAATTGAAGGTTCATATTGTAAATTAAGATAATGTAATACAGCAGTGGTAGCATCTGATACTAAATCGTGGGATGGGCGGAGAGTGGTTAATGATATGAAGGAGAGGATATGCACAATGATAGATCACGGCTTGGGTTTAATTCAATGCCAACCGTCAAAATCAAGAAGGCTGCCTCCAATTATTGAGCAAAACTTTTTTTTTAATTTGAACCATCAGACAATTACCAAGCTCTTTCTTTTTAACAGACTCTAAGGAATACACTTAAATACATAATGAATATGAGTACAATATTACAATGATACAATGTCTACTAGAGCAGCCCACATAAACTAGTCTGATGGTAGCTAGTACGTCTGAATCCCCCCTCTACTCCATACACCCAACACTGTTGCCAGATTTATGTGTATGGAAATTACTGAACTGTTTCAAAATGTGCAATAAACGAATGAGCGCTGTTTATCATAAACAGATATACGTACATTAAATTTATTCATCTGTTTTGCATGAAATATGTAAATGAAGCAGACAGTATGTGGCTATAGCCACGTAATAACAGAAAAAGCAAGTGGTCAACAGAGATAAGACAACACAGCATCGAATGTCAGAATTTCATAAGGTCTCGTTTGATCCTGAAATAATCTTACTTTGCTAAATTTTACAATCTATATAAACTGCTTGAATACCTCAAACCACTTCTTACATTAGTTTATCAGCTGTATGCTGATAGTATTACTCTCAAATCTTGCTGATTAACAATTGAAGGGTTGAGTGGAAGAAAGGGGCAAGTCACATTTTGCCACTTTTGAGAAAAAAATGGACCTAAAGTTTTTAAGTTATAACTTTTGTATTTTTTTATTTAATTCAGCTCTGAAAACGGCATTGGGAGGGAAAGAATACATATATTTTTTTGTGGCAACTCCTGGTAAAAAATTCAAATACTCCTTCCTACTAAATTTTTCAACTTATCTACCACTTACCCCCTTTTTCCACTTAAAAAGGGGGTACTTGGGGAATGGAAGAAGGGGTTTAAGTACTGTAAAATAATACCTAAGATATATTATGTAAAATACAGAACTTTTTAATACCTTTTAGATAAGATTGTTGCACAACAACAAACTCTTAACAGTGTAAATACTCTTACGAAAAGGTAACTTATCAGTCTTTTTCGTGTTGGTAATAAAAACTGTGGTTTTAAAAATACAAAAAGGCCTCAATATCATTACTATTTAAAAAGCTTAAAATAAACTTAAATGGGAGAACACCCTTATCTCAATGATAAACTTTAAACTGTAACTAATAGCTACTCTTATTAAGGTTAAAATCTAAGCCTTTCTTTTGGTATAAAACGGTAAACTAAAATAACTAAAACCTAGTCTCATTCAAAAAGGCACAATACTATTATTGTTTAATGCTTTGAAAGAAGTTAAAAAGAGAACAGTGTATTTTAAGTCGTCGTCTTTCCTCAGCGATAAACTTTACACAGTAAAAAATACTGTTGTTAAATACAACATCTAAGTATTTTATGTCTTCTCTTGTAAGCTATTTTAAAAACAATAACTAAAGTCTACTTATAAAAAATTTACAATCTTATTATTATTTTTAAAGGCTTGAAATAGGTTAAGAGATATTAGTCTATTTTATTAATTAATCAGTTTTTCCCCTCATTGGTTTCAATGTAAAAGGTTCTTGTGTCACTTTTCTTTACTCTGTTTCTTTCACTGGTCACTCTTTTTTTATCTGCCCTCCCTCATTTTCTTCTGATTCTTTCTCCCCAGTACCTGTTTTCTTGTTCTTCGATTACTCTCTGAAAAACCACTTATAATTCTCCTTTAACATATTTAAGTTGTGTTTTTAAATTGTTGAGTTTCTCTTTGGTTACAGTCCCATACCGTTTTTCCTTACTTTCAATGTAAACAATCTTAAAAACATTTTCAGACAATGTTCGATAATCATTCCCCTTCTTATTATTAGCTTTTGTGCCTTTTCTTTCCTGCTTTATCAGGGGACACCTTTTTAAATGATGTGTTTTCATCATAGGTCTCTTTGTATAAATAACAACCGAATTCGTTCAACCCCTTATCCACTTTATATTCCGTCACGGAATATGACATTCTCTTCCAGAAGATCCTTTTTACTTTGTTTTAGGCCCAGTTTGTCAGAAAATCCTTCAAAATCTCTAAAATGAGATGACATGTCTACAACAAAGTTTTTTCTTTTCTTTGGCTGATTTAGATATGATTTCTCGGTAAACCGTACTGATTTGGCACATATGCATTTTCAGTGCGAGTTCTTTTTCGATGCGACCAAAATCACAGTCTGAATCCCAGATAGCTATGGCCAACTTCCGGAAATTTATGATCGATTATTTTGAAACATTTTTTTGGCCACCATGTACTGATAAAGTAAAGATCAGTAAGAAGTTTTTATTTTGTCCTGTGCAAGAATCCGACCATATAATTAAGTGGTCACAATATATTAAGCTTGTATCTAGTTCGAATAAGGTGATCAAGGAGCTTGCCACTTCATTACTGCCCCGATTCGCAACATCTTCTGTCCAATTGCCAAAGTCAATTTTTTTTCTGTCTTTTTAGTAATAATATGTACTCCTGACATTTCAGCTAAAATACTTCACTGCTTTACAAAAATTGGTGTTTACATTCACATCTAACCTCAACCACAGATGATGACAAACCAACAGTAATCATCTGTTCTTAGTGGATAAAGGAGGCAAGTACATATAGAGTACTGGATAAAAGGGGTAAGTGCGCATAGAGTAATGGAAAAAAAGGGGCAAGTGTGCAAAGAGTAAGTGGATGAAGGGTGGTAAGTGCAATTTTAAGTGGAAAAAGGGGGCAAGTGAAGCACTTACCTCCTTCATCCACAAACTTTGAGTTTAGTTTCATCTGCACCTTACCCCTAAATTCAAAATAATATCTCAGCTGTTACTGCAGTTAGGACAATGGGACCCAGTGTACCAAATACAGGATCACTTACTCCCTTCATCCATACATCTAACTCAATTTCGAAAAAAATGTTACTTACACCCCCTTCTTCCACTCAACCCTTCAATTTATAATGTTTTTTGATGCACAAAAGAGCATTTTGAAAGCTGAATCAAGAAAATAACCGTACAAAAAAATCTCTCTAGAAAAAACAGTTTTTGAGCAAACTGATTTTGTACTTGTATCAGCCCTATCCTACTATTGTAAATTGGAGCAGAGACAGACCAAAGATCAATCCTGTGATTGTATAGTGGTAAACAAACAATGACTTAGATTTTGAATGAGTATAATTTATCATTTTTTCTGGAAAAATCACTGAACTAAATTTAGTTAGTCAAAGAACCTTTCATTGACTTGAGGAATTGGACTCTGCTTTGTGACAGAAGATATAAACGTACTACACTTGCTGCTAGTATATTTAACTTAAGCTTTGTTTTTCATACAGAAACATATTCTATAAAACTCTGTGAACTTTTGAATTGAAAATAAATTTAAATTTAAGGAAGTGAAATTTAAATTTTGGAAAATTCCTTTTGTACTCCTAATTCAGAACTATCAAATCCTCCAACATTATAGAGTCCTTTACATAATTTTTAAAATGTGTGCAAATTAATTCAAGGTTAATGCATGAAATGTTAATAAAATACATATTATTGTAATATATAGCTGTTTGAAGAACAGACAAAATTTAAAATACAAATTCAATCTTATTTATATTTTACATTTATCTCAAGTTGCACATTCTTCAAACGCATAGTAACTGAAACTTCTTTTTTTATTATATTATATATACAACATTTAAGATCAGATGATGTTTACAGAAGCTTTTAATAAAGTACAAAACTGAACTAATGTTTAAAAAATAGATAGAATATTGGATAGTTTACATTACACTTTAAGTAAAACAAATACAATTTATTCTATATGATACATATTTTTACAAGAAATATAGATAAAGTATTAATGTATGTGTGAATTAAATGAAAGAGACCAGGAATACAGGTAAAGCCTGTATTTTCAGTCAATAAAGACAAAACTGTCTATGCTGATCAAGGCAGACAACCGACTGAATTGTTAGCCCTTATTGGGAGTTCCAGGGTCAACAGGAGTGAATTTCTAACTTTTTATTGTGCCTCCTCTTCTCTGTTTTCCTTTACTTCATCTATTTAAGAGAATAAGATCTTGTATAAATAATATATTTTTCTATTCTTACACTATTAAATAAAAACATAAAATGCAAAATTAGATGACAATTTTGTAATTTTGATAAATGTACCAATCTAATGTAATTATAAAATTTTTATACAAACATCATTTTGCTAATAATTTTGATTCCTCTAAAAAAAATCTTCACGTTCAAAATATAAATAACTTCCCATTTAAAAATATTGTTTATTTAATAATGAGTTAAAAATTATTGAAGTTTTCTTAATAAAACCTAAAGAGAATTTCATATTATATATTGTGTCTATTAAATCAAAAAGTATTTGTCTATTTTTAATTTAAAACAAACTGAGCAAGAAATAATTTTAATTTTATAAATATCTGTCAAAATTCCTTTGTCCTCAGTGGTGTTCTCAGATTTCTGAGCACCATGCTTCCTGAATTCCTTGACCATCAGAGTGAAATTTGTCTATACATTAGAGTTTAGAGACGAGAAGGATCTTTTGTTCTCCAGGTCCACAAAAATCCTCTCTTCAGAATGTTTTTTAATTCCATGGCATCTAGACTTCTTCTTCACATGGGTTTCTCTGATATGATAATTCCTGAGTACTCATGGTGATCAGGTTTAACATTCAAAGAGCTACAGTTTGTAATCAGCTGTATATCACAAAGATATCGGGTTTGTCTGGTTTTAAATAATATTCACAGCATTTATCAAGTGTGCATCGTTATGAATTGTTGGTTATCTTGTTTCTTCAGAATGGTTTACTGCAACACAGAGAACAGATCCCAAAAGGGGAAGTATATAGTACAGTTTAAATTTGTTTACTGCAGCATAGAAGGGACAAATTCCAAAACTAGTAGTATATATGGTACCATTACAATTAGGTTAGTGCAACATAGAAATGAGAAATTTCAAAAGTGACATGGTATTGTTTAGATTAGGTTATTGCAACATAGTGGAGACAAATTCCAGAAGGGGAAGTAGACATTTGCATAATTGAGAGACTGATTTTGATTTTTTTATTTAAGGGAACAGGCCCCGGAAGACACTAGACACTGCAACATAGAGGGGACCAATCTCAGGAGAGGAAACAGCAAGATATAACATATAAAATTTTCTAGGATGAATCCATTTCTAATAGTTTGGATGCACAGTGTCAATGCATAACATTTAAAAAAATATATCAGACCACTCTTCCTTTCTTTCTGACAATGAAATTTGAAGTATACACTGTCAGAGCTTATTCATACAAACCGTCATAATCTGCTGGTGTACTAGGTCTCAAATAAAATTATTTCACTTTGCTAGACAGTTTAGCCCTTAAATAAATATATATATATATAATATAATATATATATATATATATATATATATATATATTTATATATATATAGTGTGTTCACAAAAAGGGTGTCGCCAACTTATGTGGCTGACAGTACTCATCATTTAAAACAAAACATAGGTCTAGAAATGTCACGTTTTATCCGCTGGCCGCCATTTTGTATTTTTTTTATTGAAAAATCTCTAAAACTAGTTAAGCTAAGAAACCAAATTTGGCACATAGGGTTGAATACATAAGAGGAAAGTAAACAAATAATAATCTTTTAAAACCAAATAACAAGAAATCCAGTATAATTATACTAAAATTTACTAGACACTAACTATTTGAACAATTCCATTAAAATTGCAAACGGTACTTGTTTCAATGAAATCCGCCAATGCATAAGTGAGCACAACCACTTTAAAGGTAGGCTTGCACAAGCCAGGAGTAGCAAACATTTTGTCTTTTGATAGGCATCAGCTGTATTACATCAGTTAGAAAACATTTACAAGATACTATCTATTTTGAAAGTTTTACAACTCCAATGGTACTTTTTGCAACGAAATCCGTCAACGCATAACCGAGCACAACCACTAACTTTAAAGAGACGCTTCCACAAACCAGGAGCAATAAACAAATGATACCTTCTCAACTGTGACACCTTTTGCGTTCCACATTACAAAATTATATTATAACTATATATTTAGAGCAAGTAAGTTAATTGCAGATTTAGCCAAGGACTGTATTACGTCCGGCAATTAAATTTTGTCATATTCATAATGAACAGGTATGAAAAAGACGTGCGTATGACAGAAAATTAAAAGTACGTTGGGCCGTTTCCTTTTAGTCAGTACCTACTTTTACATAATTTTATATTTCTTCGTGGTTTTAAAGGATAGTAGAATTTCGCACATTTGTTACAAAAATATGACATAACGATGGCAAATGTCAGAAATCCTATTATCCTTAAAATCATCCAGCTCCGAAAACACTTTAAACAAGGCTCGTTTTGAATGGTGTTTGTAGCGGACGATATCAGCATAGTCCTCAAAAGGAACTGTATTATGTGGATACAGTCTAAGCTGGGACATCAGGAGCAACGCGACCTACAAGGGTGAGGGTCGCTGCTGTCGGTGGCAAAATGTGTCCCACACTGAACGGCCGAGCTTTTAGGCTGAGACAGGAAGCGTTGAAGCGTGCGCCTGATTTAGCACCCCATGGACATGGCACCATCTCACTTGAAATATGGAGCTCCTTATTCAGGGCCTTGACCGTGTCCATGTCCTGATTTAGCACCCCCCCTCGATTTTATTATCAATGGCCACGGGCTTGCGGCGTTCGCTTAGGTCCTGAAATATTGTAGTTACGGAGCAAAGGGCTCGTTAGTTAGTGCCCCGGTCGCTCTTTGTTTTATTTTCTTCAGCTACTGTAAATATTCCGTGCCACAATGTCCAGGAATCCCAATCATGAGTACCTTACGTGCATACACATTTACAATTTGTATAATTTAATTTAATGTTAAAGCAAAGTGTAAACAGTATCCAGAACACACAACATGGCACCATACATTTATATATGCATTCATTACAATTACTATTTACATCACACTACTATCTATCAAAATGCTTTGAATTTTCTGTTTCATTTAAAACTGTGGAATCTATACAAATTTTACTTTTTTAATAAAAATATTAATTTTGACTATTGAAAACGTTTTAAAATAGCCACATCGGTCGAGCCGTTCTTACCAACGAACAACATTTTATTGATATTAATGTGGAAAATATCCCAGGTAAATTATTTATTAGATTAGTCACGTAAGCTGCACTGTACGGTAGTTGTTTTAACATTAATGTGACTAGGCGTTACAGCATTTTACAGCTAGCAACAATGTATAAACCAAGCATATTATTTATTTTATTCCACTACAATATCCTCAATAAATTATTCAAATAACACCCTGATGACGACGGTAAAGTTTTCCTCTAATGCCGTTGTAATATCATTTGCGGATCTATTTTTATCCAAGTAAGTTTGTCATTTAATGCAGTTCATAGGTAGTATAGAAGAATTGGCTGTTATGGCACAGTATTACTTTTTTGTGGAAACCATGTTTAATAAAAGAGTACTTTGTAGTGCTGGTATTAACGGCGAAATAGTGGTGCAGTTTAGACATTTCGTGAATTGAATCTTTAATGAAACAACTCCAAATCAATTGTCACTAATTTTTAATCTCAATGGCAGCAACTTCATGTACAAGAAAGGCTGTTATCCCTTTACAATACCAACATTTAATCTAAAATAACACATTAACAATTAAAAATGCTAGTTTAAAACTCATATAATAATTTATTTATATGATTTGTAAAATAATATTTCGGACATTTTAGGCAATAGGGCACCTTAGAGGCTTTACCTTGCTTGGCAAAAATAGTTTATATCCTAAATGTTTCCTTTTAACATAAAAATAATTGTACAGTTTAAACGTTGTTTGCAAGCTTTCAGAAAGAATTACTTTCATATTTACCCAATTTTACATGTTTTAGGTTTTGTATTGTAAACATATAGACTATGCAGCTAATCAATTAGTTTTATTAATTATACTATCTTTACAGATAATAATTAGTCTAACATTAAAATACCCTTACAAAATACATAATTAAACCAATTAAATCAAAATACAAAATAAAAATATTACTCTATAATTGCTATGATAATTGCAAAATAAAAAATAAATTTTATTTACTTAGTATATAATTCATATATATATATTTATATATATATATATATATATATATATAATATATATATATATATACAGGTATATACATAATATTTTGTATATATATATATGTGTGTGTGTGTGTGTGTGTGTGTGTGTGTGTGTGTGTGGTGTGTGTTTAAATTAAAAAATATATTTAAATACATATAACTACAGAAATGGAATTTAAAGTTGTTTAAAGTTTAATAAATCTTTAACCTCTCTATGTGTTAGTATGTATAGACGAAACATTGCTACTTTTTTTAAAGTGTATTACTAAGGAATACTCCAATCCTCAAAACACAGTGTTATTCTTTTAACATTAACGATGGAAAATATCTGAAACCCAGTTATCCCATGTAACATTGGTGTTAAACATTTTGGTTGCTCTATTGGAACAGTAATGTATTAGTTTAAATGTGTGAAATAATTTGGAAATATTGAAACTGAGGGGTGCTCATTCAGCGCCTTGACTGTGTCCTTGCACTGAATAAGCACCCCCCCCCCCCCCCCCCCGCAGACGTTAGAGCCCAGGCGGTGCTAAGGCAACAGAGCCACACTCTACACTTACATCTGTTATACGGCATTGCAATAACATATATGTGGAAAACTATATTCTAATCCACAGACACAGATTCCTAAGGTAACATAAATATACAAATTTAACTTTATTTATTTATGCACTAAGGGAGGGAGTGGATTAAATATTGAACTTTTATAAATAGCTTCAATAAGATGCATTTTTGAGCTCTACAAGAATTTTTATGTATTATATAGCAAACAAATGTAATTGGTAAAACGCCAACATTTTATGGAGAAAATGGTGGAAAAAAATAATAACAAAACATCTTGTAACTCTCGTATAAATAACAGTCACTGTACTCAGCTGTGTAAGCGTCAGAGACTAACTAAACAAGTACGCGCGTTTTGTGCTCGTAACGCTCTCACAGGAACACTATCCTACGCTCGCCACTGCTTGTTGCATTCAAAGGAACGTCGCGTCCGCCCGTCAAAAGAGAAAACCGACAATGATGCTATGAGATTATAATTAGCGGTGCAGACGTTGAAAATTAATAATTGTGGTTTACTTCTGTGAATGTTGGAATACAGTAATTGATCATTTAACTGTAGCTTAATTGTGCAACTAAATAAGTCTGAGAATAAGCAGCGGTATATAACTTCGTGACATAGGGTAAAACTGGTGCAACCAGGATTTAGTCAGGAGTTTGGGAATTTTATCTGTTATCGTTCAGAAAATATTATACCTGTGCAGGACTTTATGTACACCCCTGTATATTGTTCTAATTTAGATTTACTGCTTATTCGTTTATGGAGTAAAGAATGCTTATAGTTTATAACATGTTGGATATAACATTGCCATACTGTGTATATGAAATCTTGTTATAAGCTGTTACTTGGACAACAGTTGTGAATTTTATAATGCAACGTCATAGTGCATTAGTTTACGTATATCATCTATACGTGAGATCAGTGAATAAAACCTTATAAGTGACGTGGAAATAACTTTTTAAGTTGATATTTTTCAAATTTTGGAACAAATATTTGTACATGTTTATTGCAGAAAACTGATAGTTTCCTTCAAAAAGTAGATTTCTAGGTGTAGTGTTGATGTACCAAATCTTGTTGATTTATCTGTTATCGTTCAGAAAATATTATACCTGTGCTGGACTTTATGTACACCCTGTATAAGTACAGAAAAGGAAGTTTTATTTACACGTTGTTCACCACCGTGACCAGAGAGTTTACAATCAAATGTTTGATTACGAGGCGCGCTGTACGTGACGTGTTACTATAAAATCCTTACTGACAATTTAAAACTAATATTTATTTATAATATTTAATATCAACGTTAGATCCTTAACATACATTCCTTACATATGTGGTATCAGTAATTGTTAAAAGTTAATCACAAACTACTTACAATTTACACGTTAATTTGAACCTAACGTGTTTATTTGGGCTTTCTCTAGAGACAGCAGGACTGGTTTTATAATATGAATACCCTTAAAGAGTCATTTAACATCATTTTTTAGGGTTTTATGTGCGTATTAATTATGTCTTTAAAATTAGACATCTGCCACAATTCCATCTACGATCATAGATAAATGGCGCAAAAATGTTTTGAGATTTACAATTTTTCTTATGGGGCCTAAAAGCTTAAATGTATCTCAGTACATCCAGTTTTTAAAATATTTTCATTTCTGTTTTTACCTTACAAAGCATTCCTCTTGTATGCGCGTATGTAAGGTTTGTGGTTACATATTACAACCCCTGAGTAATAGAGGTTCACATTTATATTTTTAAAACTCATTAATTAACAGTTAATATTGGTTAAAAGGTAAATATTTACATTTAGAAGTTTGAATGTAAGGAAACGATCATTTTATCCGAATACTCACAGTACTTTTTATGGAAAGTCTGCTAAAAATTAACTGTTATGAATTCTCGTACATTTTTCTACTATAGGCTACAGTGAACATTCGATTGCCTTTCGTGTTAATATGGAATTTAATCTTAAGATACGTTTACACTGGCACTGGTACACATATGGTACACTGGTATTGAGAACTTGTGTGAGATAGGCCTACTTGTTCAATTAATAAATCCGGAAACAGTTTCTCACTCAAAAAGTCGCACTTTCAGTGGTGATCTTCAACAGTGTTAAGGAACACAGTTGAGTTCAAACATTGATTTGTGTGAGTGGTAATTGAAGTATTTCCTGATTGAGACAATATATTTTGTAGGTTATAATTGTGTTTGTAATTTTTATCTTTTTTATCTTTTTAATTTTCTAGTTGCTATAGAATAGAAATTGAAAGAAGTTAACTACGTCTAATTGGAATCGACAAAACAATACTGCACCTATTTCAAATTTTTGAAATTATTAAACATCTCATTTTTCCGTATAAAATCTGAAAATTGTTATAACGTTTTCCCTTTTTCTCCCTGTAATGATAAGATATACAAGGAATTATATTAATATTTTTATAGTCGCCATAGGAACTGTGGAGGTGGATGTTTCATCAAAATATCTGGGTTTATTGAAATAAGGAACACCAGTGTCCTCTAAGAAAGTGGCCAGAAAAATCTAAATTAATTCTATTGATTCCTTGTGAAGAATCCCCGAAATCTCCTGCAATAACGCTATCCTTGATATATATTATAGTCATAAGGAAACACACATAAAGTAGATAGAAATATGGGGGTTTTCCAGAACACATTTATACACAACAGAAAATCAAATGTAAACACTGTCTAAAATACATCAAAAAGAACTACGTCTCTTAAAAAGAATGAAAACATCCGTTACAAACAAATGTAAATTATCTATGAAAAATATATGTAAAATCTGTTAAAATTTTTTTAAATATACTGTCTTGATTGAATACAAATTATTTAAAATTAAAAAATGTAACTATAAAAACTTGAATTCTAAAAAGTAAATCTTTAATGTTTATTCATAATTTTTCCAACAAACAGTCAAGTGTATGTTTTGTATACATTTCTATCAAAAACATTAAACACTTATATTTTTAACTCATATTTATCTTTCATTTCCCATAAATTTTAAAATTCTATTTTCTTATTTTCTTCCAAATTACTGACCGAGAGAAGTGACTACTTCTTATAACGAGCTGTGAATATAATATATATATATAAAAATAATATTATATATATATATATATATACATATATATATATATATATCTTGAAAAAAGTACGTTTATAATTATTAAATGGTTATTTTTTATATTTTAAAATAATAATATGAGACACTCAATTCTTAAAATAAAAGTTTTATATTTTCTATTAATTCTATACATATGTTTGTAATATTTTTTATTTCATATATTTCAATGGCCACTGGTTTCTAAATGTTAAAGTAATAAACATTTATACATTTTTATTACTATTCACTATATTAGTTTGTACAATGTGGTCAGTATCATTTTCGCTATAATCTTGTATTTCCGAAACAATTACTTAATTTTTCATTGTTGTTCTTTATATTCTAAAATGAAATTATGGGTTAATAATAACTGAAATAAGAAATAACATTCTGGAATAAAACTTGCTAAATATCTTGTAAACACAGCATCTATTGTTGTCACATATCCGTTTTACTTAAGTTTTTATCCTTTTGAAATTGTTAAATTTAATTTATCTTTTAAAAAGTCAATTAATTGTTTTGACGTTTCTTCATCAAAATTTTTATTAAAATCTGTTTTTACGTAATTTATGTTTTAAGTGAATGTAAGGTAAGGGCCAAGGTAATTGAGTAAGTGTTATAATTATACTCAAATGGAAAGATGACTTTTACTCCAGGATTAACAACTACGACTTTGTTTAGCTAAGAAAAAGATTCTTAACGCATTTTATTTTAAAATCCTATTTTGACAACCCTTCGTCCCCCCCACCCCCCCCCCCCCCCACCCCCCCCCCCCCCCACCCCCCCCCCCCCCCACCCCCCCCCCCCCCCACCCCCCCCCCCCCCCACCCCCCCCCCCATGAGCCATTCGCATGGGTAGGGTTAATTTTAATAACTTTCAAGTTATCTTCTCTTCAATCAACCTGACTTTCTTCGAGCTTTCGATTAAAGATAAAATCTCCAATGGCTAATTTTGTGTTATACATATTTTTAATATAAGCAGTTTTGTTGTTGTGATTTTATAAATATGTATATATTGGGATATGAGCAATTTTAAAAGCCAATGTGTTCATATTAAGTAACTAATTAATATTAGTTAATATAATTCATATTAGTAACTAATTGCTGCTGATCTATCGTCCCGGTTGAATATTATTATTAACTACAGTAACACGAGTCTGTGCACCCTACTAACCGCAGTACTTATGAAGCTTACCTTCTGCTATGTTCTGTAGATCATGTTTTTGAATGATAAGTCTTTATAAAATAAAAGTTTAGAATGATTGTTGTGATTTAACACGTTGACTGCCACCAAGGAATATATTTTTTGCTGTATCTGTAGGCCAAGGACTAATTTTATGAACTTCCTCTGTGCGCCATGAGGACCACCGGTGGCTCTCAACCAGGTGTAACTGAACTACGCCGTGAGGACCACCGGTGGCTCTCAGGTTATACATTTTTTAAACTTTTTTCACAGTATCTGTAAACACATTCCAGCAATTATATTTTATACTAACTGATAGCTTATTAAATGAAGATAAAAAAGGTCATATGGTTATTGGATACTGTTTTTACAACTCAAAATAAATAGGCTGAAAAATTGGGTTTGTTTATTGTGGTTTACACTATAGGAATAGACTAAGTAAAACCCAGTTTGTACAAGAACTTGTTTTATAACATGAGTAAAAGTTAAAAATTATAAAACCTCTATAGCCTTGAAAAATTAGATTATAATTAAAATAATTGAATGTAATAAGTACATCATGTTTGTATTCAGAACTTTAGATTACACACTAATATTACATGAATGGGCTTTTTATGGGTTGCATTGAAACAGTTCAAACAAATAAATACATTGCACATGACACATTTTGTGGTTACTTCTCTTGCACTGTTTCTGGGCATGTTCACGACCATAAGACTTTGAGAGAGTTTTGTAGCAGTTGCCGCATCTCCGACGTACTGAGCGTTTAGGACCCTGGATTTCGATAAGCTTATGTTTGGGAGTTCTTGCAGCTTGAGGTTCATCTTCCTCTCCCTCTTTGGTTTCAATAAGAGAATCTGCGATTTCCTGTCTGAACTGGGTGATTTGCATTTTCTTTTCATTCACAATGTTTGTACAGAAGAAGTGAGTTCAACCACTGCTGTGTTTTAGAAGTAGTTTCAAACAGTACTTTCTTATACCATTTTTACGCAGCGTCGCAGAGGTCCTAGAATATGAAGCCATTTTGATCAGACAAATCTATGAAAGATTTGGCCTTGTTGTAGTCAACCACACATCTTGGTTTTATTTTGATTCCTCGCCTTTGAGGAATCTCAATACATTCATCAGTATGCTGTGTCGTTATCATCATTACTTTCTCTCTTATCTTTCCATTTTATCACGACGACATTGCTATTGCTTTGTTTCCCCACAACATCACCCTTGTTTAGCTTTGCATTTGCAATGCATGCTGGGATTCCTCTTCTGTTTTTACGAAGTGTTCCAACTAAATGAGTGGAACGCCTCTTTCAAGGTATGGGCTAGAGCTATGCTGCTATACCAATTGTCAACATACAGTGTTCGACCAGCATCAAGTAAACGGGGAAATCAACTGCATCACAATGGCCTGAAGCAAGACCAACTCTCCTTCCTTCGGATTTACCTGTGTACACCTTAAAATTCCAGGTGTAACCCTTTTCAGTGCATAGCTTAAAGATCTTAATGCCATAGCGGCTGGCCTTGTTAGGGATGTATTGTCTAAAATCCCACCCTGCCACGAAAGGGAATCAAACTCCTCGTTCAATACAGAGTTGCTGCTGAGGAGTCAGAGCAGATTTAAATTTTTCATTCAGGGAGTCAAGTATATTTTGTATTTTGTATAGTTTGTTTGTTTCATCTGCATTTGTATTATCGCTGAAATGAAGCATTCTAAGTAACATGTTCAAATCTGTTTTCTAGGCATTACTTTGCACATTTCATTTTTGTATATGTTTTTTGTGCTCCAATACAAATTTAAACTTGGCATTTGAACTAACCCCATCCATATTATGAGACCAAAAAATTGCTTAATTTCCTTTTCGTCTGTTTGGAAGCCAGGATTTGAGCCGAGAACTTATCAGAAGGTACAACCATATTCAATTGTCTGCTGTGCATATAGGTTTGTTTGCAATGCAATTTCTGTAAAAAAAGAGTTGTCAACAAAGACTTGGTTGTAGACTTCAAATGGGGAAGCACCCTCAATTTTGTCCCTTATTTCTTGTGAGATAAGAGGAGTAATGCATTGAACTCGAATGATGATAAGTTGTTTTGGTTAGTATTTCCCCAGGTCAAGGCTAAGTAATTTGGTTCAATGTTTTGGTTTACCTGTTGGATTCCATTGTCAGGCTGTGGGTGTGGGTTGGGCTGCTGCTGAATAAGTTGGTTGTGGACGAGCTGCCTTTGGTCCAAGGTATTCATATCGTTATCACTGTCTTCACTACTATCCTCTGAAGGAAGATATTCAGGGTCCATATCTGAATCATGACCTCCAAACAATTCACTTGATTCACTACCCATTGTCGTCAAATTCACTATTATCCTCCTCTTCAACACCCACTGGCTCTGTACCTGTACTCGCAGGTTCCTCTAATATTCTGTTCACAAAATCCCCTAAATCCCTCGTCATCATGTCTCAATCGACCCGCACTTCATTTTTGTAACAGCACTAAAACTCAAGATTATGATCTAGACAAAACGAATAGAACACGAATTAGCTGGAAACTAGATATAGAGACTTGGCTGTGCCATGAGAGCCACCGGTGGTCCACACAATAAAACAAAACAACAGGGTGACGAGAATTGGCGGGAAAATTAACATAACCAAACTAAAACAGCTGGTTAATTAAAAAAAAACCACTCAGATGGAAGAAGAAAAAGATTTGCCCAGGCCATGAGAGCCACAGGTGGTCCTCAGCTACAACTTTTGATACAATTGACCTAGGACCGAATCTTGTTGATTATAATACTCAGGAGACCGTATTTGATCACATGGGATGTATAACCAATGATAGTTCAGTTATGACGTTCCTGGCCCAAATGCCCATTGGCCTCAGATGTAAAACCAGTGAGAGCCACCGGTGGCTCTCATGGCGTCACGTATAGAACATAGTGAGAGCCACCGGTGGTCCTCATGGCAGTCAACGTGTTAATGTTTTATTGTATTGACTTGGCATATGCATTGTTAAACTTTGTCAGCATGCTTAATAAAAGAACTTGAACTTGAACTTCTAATTACGGATGATGCACATAATTAGTGGAATAATATAAACAAAATTTTTGCTATGGCCAATTAAGTAGCAAAATTTGTTGGAGGAAGTGTTTTGGTTTTTTTACGATTGTGTCTATAGTTTTACCATCTTTAAGATAGGGAAAACTCCCTAATGTGTTACAGAAGTTTACCAGCGATGGAGCAACATTTTGATTGTGAGCCAGCACAAATACAACATAGGAGTTGAATGTTGAAGTTTAGCATGGCCAACCTCAAACCCTTTATTCATCTAAAAAGAGGCAAAAGGGCTCAATAACATTTGACCAACAGATGTTACTTTTTTGCACCAATTAAAATCCCTCAGTGTGTCAATGGTAGATCTACTTGCCGTTTTAAAACATTTCGAATTTGATCAAATAAACCATAGAAAAATTGATAAATACGTTATGTTCAGTTATAAAATGACACGACTTAGTTATACAAGTTTAATATTACTCTATCGTTTTCTTTAAATAATACGGAATAACATGCAAGGGGCAAGAACATCTCCCTTTTTAGATTATATAAACGTCTTACAGATAGGTTACCGTACAGGTTTAATGTGTAAATTTCAAATACACGGTAAACATTTTTTTTACCATTAATTTGTATAAAAACTATACTACTGTCTCTCGTGATTAATTATTCGTGGAATATTGTTTTAACAAAATATGTAATTAGGTGATCTATGTATTCAATTTAAAATTTTTTTTTTTAACATTTACAGTTTTGTTATAATGGGTTTTCACTTTTTTACTTAGTTCTTAAAAACGTTATCACTAAAGGTGACAGAATTGTTTTCAAAATATACGTACAAAACCAAACACAGTAACAAATATTGTAAACAACGATTTATACCAAGTGAAAATAGCAGGTATGACTAGACAAAAAATTTTTTACGAAGCTTCTATTAACAAAGTGAAGTAATTTATGACCTACACTTTGCGTGTAATAACACAACACAAGAAATTAGATAATAATTATTTATTTATCATTTAAAAACTTTATATCTGAGAATGAACAAAAAGTTTTAAAGTAATATTATTGAACGTACATTATTGTTTTCCAGCTATTCAACTTACATACAGTAAAATATGTTTGGAGTTTTAAACTAGTGCAAATGATTCCCTTACTCTAATGCAATTACGAAAGTTGTCTATGTCTCTATAGAACCTAGGCATAGACATGTAACTGGTCAGAAACAGTGGTAACTGCCGCCAAAACCCCAACTTTATTAGTTTGTGTTATCTTTGATTTTGTTTTGACCAGAAGTAAGTGTACTAAAACTGTTAAAGGTTCATATATTTGTAGTTTACGGATGTTATGTATTTCTTTATGAACAGTTAAACTTAAATACTTCTGAGTGATTTCTAGGATCAGTAATATAACATTTTACTTGAGATTGGCCGTATGGATAATAGGTCCTAGCCTAGTTGTAATCATTAAAAGTTGGCCTAGAGTATTCATTTCATTTTTATTTCAATATTTTTTGAAGCTTAGTTTGATCTTTTTGTATTTTTAGTTTTAGGTAAAATGCCCAAAAGAGAGAGAACCTGGGAGTGTGAACATGAAAGGCAGAAGAAACAGTACATTACTGGACGAAAGTTTAGTACTGAAAGTAGTCAACCATCAATGGATGACATATATGGTTAGGTATAGACTAGCTAATCCATTGATAACTTTGTAATGCATACTCTTATGTCCTTATCTAATACAATATAGGCTACATTGGTATTTGTAATTTTAATGTCTGGGCACGCAAGATACAAGTTTTTTGCCTATTGCTACTGTTCTCTTGAACAAAACGGTAATTGTTACATTAAGGGCCGGAGCGGCAAAATACGAGTTTTCGCGTTATTAACTAATTTGGAATCGTCCTACAGAACAAAATAATACATGGTTTGACGGGTGGAAATGAGAAATAAACTTAACGAAGTTTCTAGAACATAAAAGATGGAACAACTGTTCAAGCGCTGGAGCAATATTTCCATGTTCTACATGCACATCGGGCATCACGTGACCTTTTGTGACCATGATTCAACCTCATGATGACGTCATCGGATGCGGTGCCATCTTTTGCAAACGTAAATGTAAAATAATACTGAAATGAGCAGAATTTTGATCCAAATGAACAAATGTACCTCGTACTGTATTGACTCTCCCCCTTATTCTGTTTGATAAGATCCTCGCACAGGCCAGTGGCCCATGAGGATGGATTCAATAAGGATTAAAAGGGGATCGGCCTTTCCTTTTTTTTATTAAAAAAGGGTAAATATTAAGATCAGCGACTACCGCTCCAATCGCCGTAATTCTTTGCATACTAACACAGGTTAACGTAATTTCACCGAACAAAAAATAGTCCCGATTATCAACATACAAAAACCAGTTTTTCGGCAGTACAATGTTGGCAATACAAAACACATAAATAACAAGATTTTTCGACTATCAAACTAAAAACAATGGCCGACCATGGTCGTTTTGATTGAGTTGACAGTAGTCACGTGACAAACAGGAAAGTTTTCCCGATTGGCCCGGCGGATCACGTGACCTATAGGACGGCTTCGATTGACCGCCAGACGTAAACAAACAAACCCACATGGAGATGAAGGAATAATTAGTGAAGTTATTGACATGGCGTGCGATGGTTCTTGTCACACGCTATAAAGACCCTAGCTTGCCTATTAAAAACTCTGAACACGCGATGCTTGCTCTTTTAGAAAAAAAAATTAACTCGAGCTTGCAAAGTCCAAGCCCAGATCACGCCATGACTGCTTACACACACAAAAAACTCAGGCAGAACTAACGCAGTTTCATTACAGGCAAAAGATAAGCAGCTCGCACTTATCACTGATAAGATAAGACGAGTATTATACTAGAAGTAGTTACCTGGACTACTGCCCTACGAACTAATAGCACAAAAAAAAAAAAAACAAATAAATGCACTGTCAGTCAGGTTTTTTTTTTTATTTTATTTTTTCAAATTTTTATTTGGGGGGGGGGAGTAAACGGCTACACAGCGATAATCGGGACTGATTTATTTTTCGGTGAAATTACGTTTAACCTGTGTTAGTATGCAAAAAATTACGGTGCGATCGGAGCGGTAGTCGCTGGAATCTTAAGATTTACCAAAAAAGGTATCAATTTACATTAACGTGACCATTGAAAGGTATGTTTCATTTTTTTTTTCCTGAAAACAATATTGAAAGAAAAAATTCGTCGGCAACCAAAAATCAAAGGAGGTACGATTTTTTTAACAATCCTCTGAAAACTCCGTTTTTGACAGTTTCTTAAGTTATTAACTCTGCGTCTGCTCAAACTCAGTATAGCCAGATTTTAAAAACCGATTATCATACCAACAACGAGAAATTATTGTACTTTTCACATAAAATAATCGTACCAAATACATTTAATGAAAAAGTATGTTATGTTCGTATAATAAATTATGTTATAATTAACTTTTGGTTTGTTACTTGTATAAATTTGTCAAAAATCTTTCATGGTACGATAATAACTACCCATCGTGTATCTTACTGGCGCATAAAATCAATGAAATTATCGTACCTTTATGATAATTATCGTACCTCTGGCAACACTAATCCATTATTTGACAGTTTTGGTAATACTCCACGCCACGCCTACTCAAATAAAGAAGGAATGCCATTTTGAACTACCGTTGTTCCTCCACATCTATTCTTAACCTAATAGTTTAGTAGTGGTAATGGCACATCTTTGTGTTGGATGTTCGGTATCTTACGTGGAAGCAATTCGTAAAGACGAGTCTGACTAATACGTTAATCCTGACAACGATGCCTGCCCGCTGCGCACTGCTTGCTCTTTTAGAAAAAAAAATTAACTCGAGCTTGCAAAAGTCGAATCCCAGATCACGTGATGCCCGCTGCTCCTTAATGCAATAATGTCCGAACGGCATAAATATAATACAATAATATATTTTCCCCCCAGTTCATCTGCACCTGTGATAATAATACTTGGCTATAAATGCCCAACCCATGAAAAAAAGTCCATTTTCCATGGTCACGCTAATGTAAATAAATTTTTAAAAAAAATAATGTTTTCTTTAAATTTTTGAGCTACAAATGAATTAGTTGTTATCAAGTTGAGACGAGTGCCTCCATCCCATCAGTACGGGCTTCGGCAGCACCTTTGGTGCTGCCTTGTACTGATGTCAACGAAAGAAAAACATCCCTCGAGATAGTTCCTATCAGTAAAATATTAAATTCTAGAGGGGCTGATCAGAAATATAAATTGAATTGTAATGGAAAGGCAATTATGTACTGTTAAAAAACTTAATAAATCATGAATACCCCTAATATGAATACGTATATAATTGGACATTAATAGAGAACACTTACCATTAGTGTGTTCCACAGAATGTACAGAAACTAAGTAATCTCGTTTCGGTCGAAACGTATACTCTTAACATGCTCGACAAAAACACTCCAACACACCAATTCCGAACTATTGGACTATTGGAACTATTGGTTCGACGATTGGTCGAACTATTGGATGGTTGATCCATGATCGTCACGCACTCACTCGATCAAAACTACATTACACAATATCTAATGAAGCACTGACTTCTACCCCCGAGCGTTCAGATAACAGATACACTATCAGTCCCAGCCACAGATAATATTTACGACACACCAGTTCACTACAATTGGATTTGCAAAATTTTTTAGTGTTTATATGTGTATCCTAAGGGGTAAGAAGTTAAGGTACTTTGGTATTATCTGTAGCCACTATGTTTTAACAATTTTTCTTACCAGCTAAACAACCACATTATAAGAAAAACTTAAATTTGACTTAGGCCTACTGTGCATATTATTTGTCATGAGGATTGGTTCTTGTTTTCTGCCTCCTGAAAGAAATCGATATTGGCTAAAAAGATGTGATTTGTACGAATTATAAATATAAAAAGTTAAAGAAGACATTTACGAGCGCTTATGTAATCTAAGCTTTAATTTAGGTATTGTCACGAAGGATGTGTTTTCTTTTTTGGCTAGAAGTGCGGGGTGGAGCCGAAGGAGTCTCTGAACATGACCTGATGTCGGGAATGTTGTATGATCTGAGACGTGATCAGAGGTCGGCAAAGTAGCCTACTCATCGGAAATGCCCCTGGCCATCAATGCGAGCTACCACACTATACTTCTGGTGAAAAAAGAAAAAATCCCTCGAGATAGTATTCGTACTCAAACTTAGACCACATGAGTGCTCATGAAGGTTTATCTTTAACTTTGATACAACTAGTAACTTAATAACAATAATCTAATCTAAATCTACTCATATGGAGTAACAAGAAGTAGATAGGGACAGAAATGTTCTAATTCTCACTGACATCTTTTCCTTCCTTTTGGAAGGCAGAAAATAAGAACCGATCATCATAATGATACGCAGTTTTCACATTCAAACAATGTCCGCTTTTTTCTAATAATGTAATTTTTTAGGTTCTGGATATGAGAAACTGTTCCAAAAATAGTTCCAAAATTAATTTACCTAAAAAATAAACCTATCAAGTGTGTACGATATTAAGATAGGGTACACAATAGTCTGATTTGTTTCTATAAGCATGGGCTCATATTTTACAAACCACCTAGACAGGCAAACAATAAAATCACTCATGAGAAAAATAGGTAAATCCATATGAAGGGATTCAATAAAAATGAAATTGGTTACTTGACCATGGCTGCAATATAATAAGCGTCCAACACTCGAATGACTGATAATATCGAATCATCCATATTCATGAGTAAAGAAACCTTGATATATCTACTCAAACTAAATTATATTATAGTTATTTCAAATTACAGTATAATAGGTAATACTGTTAATATAACATATAATAATAGGTGAATAAAAATCAATATGGAGAAACAGCAATGTTTATTTATAAAATACAAAAAAACAAACCGAATAAAATTGAGTTACTTTTTACTATGTTTAAGGATAAACATGTCTGACATCTTGCGACACAAAATATTTATTAACCATTGTTTTTCTGCCATTGTAGATGGGCACATCAGTGTCAGTAACAGGTATCAGTGGTAACCTATTACCAGGATACTGTTGTTTCAGTAACAGCTGGCTGAATGGTTTGGTGTTTCTCATATTGAATTTTTGTTTGTTGAGTTACTCAGTAGCCAATAACAGACGATGCCATTTTGTCCAAGCAATAAGGCCGGGAATGGATATATTACACTATTGAATGTTACTATGCTAAATAGGTTTAGATTAGTTTAAATAAGTAAATACCAAAGTTAAACATAACCTTTACACGCGCTCATGTGATCTGAACTTGAATGTGGGTACTATCTCGAGAGATGTATTCCCTTTTCCACCAGCAGTGCGGGGGTGGCACCACCGAAAACTCGCAATGATGGCCAGGAGCATTTTCAATTGGTACTTTCCCAACCTCCAATCACGTCCTGACTTGTACAACGTGATCTGACGTCGGAGAAGTTGGACGATCTGGGATGTGTAGGTATCAGTGGCGCCCACTCTGCACCTCTGGCGAAATAAAATATTATCCCTCGAGATAGTCCCCAAATTCAAGCTTAGATCATGTGAGCGATTGTAAAGGTTATCCTAACTTTTTATACTTCTAATATGTATATGTGTATAGGCTAGTAAGAAATAATAAATAAGGACTTTGCAGTACCCAATTGTGTTGTATAGTGAAAATTTGAATTGGCACATTTATAACTTTATTAGTTTATCAGTCTATGTTACATTTTAGTGAGTTAGTTAAATTTTTGTATAGAACATGCTATCATGGTAACAGATTACTTGAACATATTACCTCAACACGTTATTTTGGGTTATTAACAAGTAACAGTATTTCTCGTCTCTAGCAGCCATTACTCAAATACCATATACATGATTTTAATTTGTTTGAAATAATTTAATTGAATTAATTTTTTATAGGAATTACAACTTTTTTATTTGACACAGAGCAAGGTTATGAATTTTCAAAAGTAAACGTGTTTCCGCCAATGTTAATTCTGTAAATTACTCAAATTAAGTTATTAGAAAGTATGTAAAATGGATTGTTGTTATAAGTTATTTATTATTTATATAAAAGGTCTCAAAATAAGCAAAAATTACAGATACATATTTAAAAAAATTTTATAAAAATATCTGACCGTTGCACATAACTTACGTTTACGTATCTCACCTTAGCTATTATAATTGTTTAAAAGCACACTTATTTCTTTGTATAGCCTGCAACTATATTTTATGTTACTCTATAAACTTTGAAAGTTATTTTGGGAATAAAACTTTCCATTAGAGCTATAAAGAATATAACAAATGTTGTAGAAAAGATCTTTATGAAAAGAATGGTGTTGGATTGAAAGGTAAATAGCATAATCCAATCCAGAGGTAATCAATTTAACGCTAATGTCTTCAAAGCCAAAAATCACCGGATTCTCGTGAAAAAAATGATTGACTTACATAAGTGACGAAAGATAAAGTTCTTTAAAAATCATTTTTTAACCTCTTATAAGTATGGTAAAAACATAAAAGATTAAAATATTTTTTAAATGATCAAGTAACCATCATATGGATTGACCCAAATGCTTAACAACGTATACCCCATCAGACGCACAATGCGCTTTATGAAATCTTGGTGTGCCCAGACAGTTGTATGCTCTCCAACAGTCGCTTAGTATTGTTGTAAAAGGCAGAATCCGTTCTTTTATAATCTCTAGCAGGGTATCCCTATCTCACTTTTTACAGTGATAAGGAAAGATTCCTTACTCTGCCTTTCAGTACCATTATTAGGCCTTACACTATAGTCGAGATTTGTATAAAGAAAGAATAGGCTATCGCATGTAACAAACGTATTTGAATTACCTCTTCGGCTCCCTCAAGGGTCACTCTTCCTTCATAAGAAAAGTCTGTTTTAAATTTTACTTCTCAAAACTAAATATTGCATGTTTTTGTTGTTTAAATAAAGAAGAATCTCTTAACCACAAGCTAGCAGGTCACATGGATCGCAACTTGTGCTAAAAAAGTGTAGCAATTGTTGTTAACCAATTTTTGGAATAGGAGTCAGATTATTTTTAGGTTTACTTAGGTACGGTATATTTCAAATGTTTTAGTGCAAACAACTCTTGTCTAATATTAACTATTGGCTTCCTCTCTAGCCTATGTACTTTGAGCAAACATCAAGTGAATGTAACAATAGTGTTGCCAGTAATAGTAATATGATAACTGAGTCATATTTATTACATGCTGTAGTGCTGGCAAATAATCATGTCTAGACTAGTTGTTACCCGGCTTTCAAAGTGTTTATTATTCATTTCCATAGGATTCTAGACTGTAACTATGTCCTTTATCTTAAATATGGAGAGTAGATCTACTTTGCTTTTATTTTGTCTTTTGATGTTCTTATGCATGTTAATAAATATATAAATTTTACTCCAGATTGCACCAGTGACGAATTAAAATCATCTAATGAATTAAATACTGTTATAAAACTAACCTTAATGAACAAAGTTATGAATGTTTTCACATAAGTTACTTTAAACTGGTGAGAATCCTTGAGATTATGATTTTACATTTTAACAATGGCTTATGGAAAAACAGAGAAATGAATACCAACATACCTCAACGATTCATTCTTTCCCTGGCTAGAGTCCAAAAAACAAGGCTAACGCAAAACTTTAATAATGATTATTTTGGAACGTTGCATAATCTTAATAAGGATTTCCCTCTTATACCGAAAATACATAAGAAGTAGGTAGGACTTCCCTCTAGGTCGTAATAGGCTTTTCATTCCTACTTATGTGTGTATTTTCTTCATCAGAACAAGGCAAACTCAATTATGACAACACGATTTTGACCAAAATAGATTTCTGAGAACTAGATAGTCGAACGTAGGCTATGTAGTATTTTGATTGAGGCAATATGGCAAGCTAAACTGTGACATAGTAGGTAAGTGAATTTAAACAGTCTTAAGTAGGTACTTGGCATCTCGGTCCTACGTAAGTATATTTATTTTTTCTTCGTCAGAACAACAAGGCAAACTCTACTATGGTACTGGAAATATACGCTTTTTGACCGAAGTAAGTTTCTGAGACCTGTGTGATCAGAGATTTGTGTTTTCTTGATCGGGTTGACAAGGCAGATTCAGCTGTGACGTTATGTATATAATTAATTAGAACCAGAAATGCTCCTTCACGTGCCAAACATGTTATAATAATTAAGTTAAACTCTGATACTATTTACCATTAACTTAAATAATATCTACCTGATGTGTGCCTACTTACGTTTTAAAAATGTTATAGGACTCCCATTATATTAACATCACAATTGCTTTTACTAAGTAGTATAAGGACTTCGGTTCTAAAGATTGCGTGCGAAGCCGCAGGTAACAGCTAGTTGTGTATAATTATGTTGTCACCTTTGAATCTTTTCATTCTGTTTCATGTTACTTCAGCATTGTAAATAATAGAATAGTAGTCTGTATTGTATTTGTAGGGGAAAAGATTATCACTTAGTTTACCTTTAAAAAGTCGTCTTTGGACATCCTGTTCTGTCAGCTACCTCATGAATTTAGATATTATTCATTTTCAGAAAGAGAAATAAGTTTGGTTAACATAGAGCTACACCAACATATAAACATGCATTGATAAAGACAGTGACATCTTAACACAAACAGTTAACTGAAAGCATATGAGCTAGCCAGATTATATTTGACTTTGATATTGCTGGTAAGCATACAATGTATGTCTTGCTCATTGCTAGAATGCTTCTATAAGTATTAATCTTTAATCTCTCACAGGCAGAATATTTATTTCTTACCTAGTAGGTAAGGAAGGATTTTTTAAGGAGGGATCTCGAGGGATGCTTTTCGTTCATCACCAGCCATCAGTGAGGGAGCAGTACTGTACTGTATTACTGCAGACCACCCTACTGGCCGGAGAAAATTCATGAGACCCTCTAAACATTCATCTGTTTTTAAGTTTAGACCTAAAATATCTCTTCTAAACAATAGGACTGGGGATGCACAATATAAGAGAAACTCCTCCAGTCTTCCTACAATTTAGAAATAAAGCATACCTGCACCGTATTCAACTGTATACGAAAAATATGTATACATGACAGATGCTTCTTCAAATATCAAAGTAAAATTTCCAATGTTTCTTCATTTTAAAAACTAACACTCATAACAAATTTGGAGTTCAACCCGTGAATAAGGAAATCCTATGACTAACTTTGCCAAAATGTCATTTTGATCCAACCTGTACAGGTTATCCAATCTAAATCCTCTAAACCACTGTTGAAAGGTTGTGAGGCTATCATGCCTCGGCACAGTGACTATCCCTTTACAGGAAAGTTAATCATAGAAATATAATGGGTGATAAATTTATATATCACATCAATATGACGTTTCTTTGTCTTTCAACATTCAAAATTCGAGATATCTTCATTAGTCATTAGGCAACATAACAAGTTACAATAGACTTCATCAAACTATTAGGCAGTAATGACTAATGAGTTTAAAAAACATTTCAGTACTATAGACTTGTTTTAAAATTAACAGGGATGTTGCAAAACGCATGAAAACTTATAAAATTACTAAATTTATAAATAGAGATTACTCATAGAAAATTATTTAAGTAATGATGAACTCATTCAATTATCATCTTGAATTCTTTTGGAAAGGTGCCTCCATCTGGCCAGCTGCTTTCTCTTCACTTTTTGTTACTACTCTTAGATGGCCTTCAGCTGAATTTATCAATAAGATTAAACTTGTAAAATTAATGTCCTGATAAGTTGACTGACTTGTATAAATTATTTTCAGATAAAACTTTTAAGTATCTATATGATGGAGCAAAAAAACCAATAGATACTCTTATTCCCATGACCATGGAATACGAGGATGAAGAGATGGTACTTGGAACATCTGAAGGTAAATACTGAAACTCCTGGTTTGACTTGTTCTTAACTATGGTTTAGTCTAGACTAAACTATAACTGGAGTGGTTAACTGGTTCTAATGTTTTCTGTCTCTATAATGGTCATTGCATGTCTTTTTTTTTGTAAACAATTTGACGTACAATTGACAAGTATTATGTAGAAAATAGTCCGTGATGTATATTGTTTATCCACTTACCACAATTAATGTCGATCGAGTATTTAGTTGATAGTAACCAAGGAATAAGTGTTATTTTCCTTACTAAGGTAATAAACTATCCTATTTAAAACTTTAAGTCCAAACATTTCATTATTAATAAGGTATAAAGTATATTCTTGCATTCAGATTGGTGGCTTTTTAATCTTGGTGTGGGATTATATTTATAATCCTGAGTTATTGAACACCTTAGTTTTTTTTATTATTTTAAATGATACCAGAGAGTTTGAAGGTGGGTTTTTGTAGCGAATGGTACATCAAAATGATATATCCACTCGCAACTGAATGAATGTGTGACAATTGCTTACAATATTTCTAAGCAATTGTTATTGTACGTTAAATAAATTAACACATTTAATGTATTCATTTTTAAATCTATATTATTTATAATTTCATGAGACGTACCACCTTGACTGATGTATCACTGGCTGAAGTGAAAGCACTTACAGTGCGATCATATGATTTCAAGAGGTTCATGGTTACATTACCAAGCAAGAAACAATTGTACAGACTATGGGAGGAATTTTTTTAATAAGATGTAATTGCTGTTCTTACCAAAAAGAAACTTTAATCTTCCTATCAAGATACAAGTAAAACACCTACCAACCTTCTTTTGTTTTGACTTGACTATTACAGTGCACTCAACTAGTTCCTGCACACAGTCTGATTTACTTAACACAGAGTTATCTGAAATATTCATTTTAACCGATAAACAAGAAAGAGATTACTACAAATAAAGACTGAAGAATTGACCCACTGACTCTCAGTGTCAGAGAGTAACATTTCTCTCAGTAACATTAATTCTGGTTAATGACCTCACAATAACATATGAGAAGGTATTTACAATGATTTGAGGAATGGATACCCTGCCTTTGTTATACATATACTGAGAAATCTGTGATGTTATTTTGCCATTTCAAACATTGTCAAACTGATTGTAGACAATCATTCACCTGGAAAAGCTATTCAACTTAGCCAAAATCCTCACAATGACAAAGTGGGAGTTCAATACTTTTCGTGGCATCCAAAGGTCAGGTTATGTTTTCAACATGAACATTTTTCAACTAAGACTAATGCAAATTGAATAAGTTAACTTCAAATAAATATACCATATATTTATTAGACATAAATTATTAGTCAATTTAAAAATAGTGTAGTTGGCTCAAATTTAACAGGTCACTGCTATATAGAATTAAAAGTAAAACTTTTTTTAAGTACACTTGAACAAGGAATAGTTCAGTGATAATTGTACATTAGATTATTGTTTGGCAGATATAAGATTAAAAACATTTTGTAAAATTGTTGTTATGTATCAAGTAATGTAAACTATTGTTTTTAATAAATTCCTTTAAATTTTATCTGAAATGTAAATAGCTGCAAAAGATAAAAATGTAATAAAAAGTGAAAATAAAGGTAATCCTATTAGCTCTTGCATAAATACTATACTTTTAAAGTAACTGAATAGAAAGAAAAAGTAGATTATACTACTATACACAAATTAAAATTATTACCAGGACTTTTGCAAAAAAGTATCTAATGAAATGGCTACAAAAATAAAATTACTAAGTACTATTTTTTAACATTGAAAATTGTGTGTTCCTCCTCTCAGTTGAAAATAGAACAAGTATCAATAACGGAGTTGAAGATTTGAATTAGATAGGGAATATTATTTCATATCCGTGACTAGTAGCATATAAGATTAATAAATACTTCCACTAAGTAGAATCAGGCACTATATGTTAGGAAGTAGGACCTCTACAACTTAGGTAGGTATAGAGATAATTTTTTTTTCTTCAAAATATTCATGTACAAAGTGATTCTAATTTTAAGACAATTTAAATAAGAAAAATATCATCTGGCTTTGATAACAATAATGTTATTTTAATAAAAACAAATTTTTTATTAAAAATGTTCCTTTTTTCATACAACAAAATTAAAAATCTGTTCATACTTAAAATCTCCTTCACATCAGACCTCACACGGTTCAGTCGGTCTGATGATGAAAATGAGTCATTGCAGTATAGAAAAAATTTATCCCAATGTCTTGATAATTTTGTCACTAAGAATTAAGAAAGATGTTATAATTATAGATTAGTTTATTGGATGTCTAATATTTTATTTTATTAAACATTTTATACAGTGAATTAATTTTATGATACCTTTTTGATCCTATTAATAATGTAGAGGTTTACCTAGAAAAACAACATGTATTTTCTTATTAAGTGTAGACTACCCATTCAAAACATGCTGTAGCAGTTATAAGTTTTGGAAGGCCTGAAAAATAAAGAAATCCCATAAAAGTAACTAGTATTAACGGGCTGACAGTAATTGTAATCACTGCTCAGTCTGTCCCAAGACGTGGATGACAAATAATAAACATTGCTCGAGATAATTCCGATCAGTAAAATATAAAAACTTGAAAGGGTCTGATCATGAATGCTTAATAGCTACAGTATCAAAAGATAAAACTTATGGTAGAGCTTGTACTAACAAGACACGTGGACGGCTTGCTTAAATGCGTGCTGCCGTCATGCAAGCCAAATGATCTTTACCGATTATGTGCGTGCTGTTGGACATAAGTTTCCTGGTCTTTATATTTTAAAAGTCAAAGTTTTTTTTTATCCGGAGGGAAAAAATGTCACCCCACTTAGTCCTAAAAGGACCTTTGCGCCTCCCTTACTTATATTTGTGTCTTAAGAATATGGGACTTTTACAGAAGCCGATCAGATTAGAGGGCTCCTGTTCTTTCATGTCCTTGGAGCGGACGAGATATGCTCTCAGGAATCTTTTCCGAATTTTTGATATGGCAGGACAATTAAGCCAAATGTGTTCCGCTGATTCCTCCTCTTCTCTGCAAAGTCTGCATTCATGGCTAAGGCCCACCCTTATAAGATGTTTCCTTAGGGGGCCATATCCTGATAACATCCCTAATATCAGTCTTATATCCTCCTTATTCTGATCCAAGAGAGCTGTCCTCCCTTTAACATAAAGAGAGATAAACATTTTAGATTGTCTTAATCCTGAGGCCCTACTCCAAAAGTTTTCTTATCCTCTTTTCCCAATCTTTTACAAGAGCTTTGCTGTTGGAGAAAGCTATCCCACAACTTTGGCTCTGGCCCCACCATAATGAACTCCGTTCCCTTTTTGGCGAGGATATCTGCATTTTCATTTCCATGAATGCTGTCATGGCCCAGCACTCAACCGAGTGTTATTCTGTTATTCTTAGCCAGCTCTGCCAGAGCATTCTTGCATTCCCAGACTACTTTTGAATCAAACAAACAGTTACCAAATGCCTTTCGTGCAGCCTGGCTGTCAGATAGTAAAGTAATTTACTCCTTTTGTCCTCATTTGAATGAGTCTTCTGGTGCATGATTGTATTGCCATGACTTCCTCTTGGAAGATCGTGGCATGTTTTCCCTGGGGCACTGCTAGGTTAACTCCTAGTCCGTATATTCTGAATCCCGCCCTAGAATCAAGGCGTGAACCATCTGTGTAACAATTCAGGACTCCTTTTGTAGGGTAGGCCTCCTTTTAAATCTATTTCTCCCTTCTTTCAAAAGAGACAGTATATGGTTTTTCAAAGGAGTATTTCTTAACCATTGCTTCTGACACATTGGTTAGCATTTCAGACTCAGGAAATTCCTGCGTTATTTTTATGTGACCTTTTGAAAAGGTAGCATTTATTACATTTGTTCCTAGAAGCTTCATTGTGCTTAGAGCAGCTGTGCTCATTACCTCCTATCCCAGAGGAGTGTATCCCAGGACCGCTTCAATTGCCAGGGTTGGGCAGGAGCTCATCGCTCCTGTAATGCTTACACAAGCTAGCCTTTGAAGACTCTGTACCCTTTTGGCAGCTGTTTGTTCTACTTTCAACCACCACACTAAAGTAGCATATGTTACAGTCGGTTTTATTATAGTTTCATATATCCAATAAATCATTTTGTGTTTCAAACCCCATTTAAATCCAAAGAGTTTCTTGCAGGCCCCAAGGGCGATTGTCCCTTTAGATATTGTGTTATCGATATGTGAGTTCCAAGTCAGAACTATACCCAGATATTTGACTTCCTTTGATTGTTTTATTCTGATTCATTCCAGGACAAGTTGTGCAAGCTGGAACTTTCTTTTCTTGGTAAAAGTTATCATATTTGTTTTTGATGGGTTAATCCAAAGACCTTCCCCATGACACCAGTTAGTTATGAAATTTAATTCTTTTTAAATTAGGTGTTCCAGCATGCCTTTGTTTTTCCCTTTGACCATAAGAAGTAGGTCGTCTGCATAATATAGTAGCCTTGTTCCCCTCTTCTTCGTTTTAGTTAGAAGATCATCAACCACCATCGCCCACAGGAGAGGAGACAGAACCCCTCTCTGGGGCCAGCCTTTCTGGCCCGTGATGGTGACCGATTTGTCTCCATTCTTTGCTTTTTAGAAGGGCTACTGTCCACTTGACTGCATCCGAGGGAACTCCAAATCGTTCCATAGCTGCCTCCATGGATTGATATGCTACTCGATCGAAAGCTCCTTCAACATCCATGAAGACGCTGACTAGAGCTTCCTTTTCATTGAAGGTGTTCTCCACCGCTTCCACCGTTGGGGCAGTGGTAGTTAATTTACTTTCTATATAAGCATGTTGAGATAGACTGAGAGGGTGTACTAGTAAGGTTTCATCCCTAATGTGTATATTGATTATTTTTTCCACAGTTATCACCATGAAGGAGGTTAGGCTTATGGGTCTTTACGAATTGGGTTGAGTTGGATCCCTATCTTTTTTCCGCACGAACACCACCAATGCCATCCTCCAGTTCTTTGGAATAAATCCTAGGGCGTAGCTTCAATCTCCCAGCTCATCGAACTTCTCTTTTTGCAAAGCAACCAATATATGCCGGTATAAAGATCCTCAACCACCTACCACAAGACTCAGACAGGGAACTGGTGCAACACTAAAGAACAGACTGAAGAATTTCTTGTTGGACAATCCAATCTACTCAATGGACGAATTTTATCAAACAACCTGGACTTAAGTATACATATTATATTGTATTACAATTTTATGAAAATACTCATGTTTGTATACAGTATTGTTTTGACACCATTGCATTTCTTAAAGAAATTGTAATAAAGAATATTCTGACTTCTGACTAGCTGCCTATAAATAGAATAATTAGAGTATTTAATAAGATGTCCAACCCTTCTTAAAGAAAGGTTGGAAAAACTCCACCCGTCCCAGGAGATATAAATGGCTTAAAGGATCTTATTGCCCATTTAATTCTTTCATGTGTGAATATTCTTTTAGACCGCTGTCTGAACTTGGCTACTTCCCGACTAGATCTCTCCTCGACTAGAGAATAAGTATCCTCATTTCGAGTCAAGTGACCCCCTGGAAAGTACATTTCCAAGAGCATTTCTAAGGTCTCCTTCCTTTTCTCTGTAAGGTCACTAAGGAACCCATTGGGTTGAAGTGATCGAATTGGAGAGTGTTTTTAAGCCTGGCAGCCTCTGGTATAAATACCTTGAGTAAAACTGTTATGAAATGTATATGTATGTATTGTATTATATTATAAATATACATTAGTTTTTGTTAGCTTTGTTTAAGAGCTTTGTCACAAATGTATAAAACTCAGGTAAATTAAATTATGAATGTTTCATAGTTTTTCAATTTTATTGCTGCAGTGAGGACCCATGCTGGTGCATGTTGTAAATATAATTAGTTAAAGTATTAATTTTCAGTAATGGAATGAAAATAAAAATTATATTATAATTTAATATAAATTTAACAATTTGATAAGGGTGGGGGTTTGGACTCTAGGACCTCTCTATTGGCTACATGCCTGTCACAAGGAACAAAAGTTAAGTTATCGTTTGTTTAGATTTTTTAAATAAAAATTCCAAAAACCCTTTATAAGGATGTCATGGATTATATTGCCTACCTTCAATGATTTTGATACTGTTATTTTGAATATGAGAACTTCTTTTTAAATTTAAGAACTTCTTAGTATAACTGTATTATCTTTTTGTTTTATTCTGAATATAACTTTTATGAGCATGCAAATTCAGGTGTTTTTGTATATGGTAGATTATTTTAGTTTTTTTTTCTGTAGATGATACTCAACCTTTAGATGGTATACAGCCAGTGCATGATGTACATCAGGCTGAAGAGAATACCCAGTATCCTGATTCAGGGTTTATGGACTCTGATGGTTCTTGTTGCTTACCAGGTAAACTTCTTTTCCATTGTTTTGTTTAATTCAAGTAATTGTTTGTAGCGAAAGAAGATTTGGAATGTGCTGATAATAAACACAGACAAAACACGTTATCTCTGTAAAAGAGATATTGCTACTGTTTGGTATTCACACAAAGAAATTCCATTTTGGTGGAATGAATAGCAATATGATAAATATTAATGTTTTAAACATGTAAAGTGACTTTTGTCTGTTTCTTAAATTAGGCTCGTGACTCAATAAGAATCTAATATAAAAATAATTGTAATAATTACTTTAATATTCTATAATTACTAGAGTTATTTATATAATTTATATTTTGAAGAAATAGTACGTTAATTATTGGTACTTTTATAATAAAAAATTATTCATTCAAATTAGTTTAAATTTCATAACTTGTTATTTTAACAATTTTAAGCATAAGGATATTTTAAATTTGAATTAGTCACCATTTTGTACTGGATTGACATAGTTTTACTGTTACTTACTTCAGAGGTTTTCATTCAAAATTGTATTTTGGAGGCCAGGGGAATCTTGTGATACTAATTAAAAATGCAGTTTGTACTTGCAAAGCTATACTGAGTTTGGATTTTCTAGGTTCGGTCATTAAAAACTTGATATGGTTTTGCTATACTTATTATTCTCCCTGAATTTTAATTGTGTGATATTATGCTTATTGAAGTATAATTTTGTGATTATCAAGATGTAAGGTTATTTTTATTTTTTATATTGTTTACAAAAATTGTGATTAGATATAAGTAAATTTAATTTAGTTTGTCTTTAAAAATGTATAAGGTTTGTTAATTTAAGATTAAGTGTAAGAAGTCCATCTTAGGTCCTAATTTAACCTCAATGAGTAATTTTTATTGTCAGGTGAGACAATTAGCTGTTGTCATTAATATACATATGTACAACTGAATAATCATAAAGTAGAAGAATAATGGCTTATAACTAGATGAATGTGAATGTTTGGGCAGATGTTGGTGATCAGATGTGCAATTCACATTTTTTTGTCATAAATCTTAATGGTGATATTTTCTTTGACTTTCTGAGACATGATCTTTTCTGACATTCTTGATTAGCTAGAATAAGACACAAGCTTATTTACCAACAAGATGATGCTCCACTGCGTTTTAAGAATATAGTACGGCAATGGTTGTTTTTAAACTACCCCACATGTATAGGTCATGACGAAACAGTAGCCTAGCAACTCAGATCGCCAGATCTCTCATCTATGAACTTTTTGTGTGGGGAACTGTGAAAGTTCATGTTTAGGCCTACTCTGTTGTGATTGAAAATGAAGATCTTAGGAACAGGATCGTTGCAGCAGAACCAACAGTTTAACGGAAACTCTCAAAATTACTGCACAAGCAGTAAGAAATAAAGCTAGAATGTCTATAAGGAATTAAGGAGACCATTTCTAAGGTGATATTTAAAGACATTAATTCAAAGAATCGTACAACATTACTTGAAAAAGATGTTAGTAATTTCGTTTATGTAAAAAAGTAATACATCCAAATGTTAAAGTTTTATCATATAAGTAATTTGCTTATCAGTTTGTATAAGTGTGTACTGTGTGTTAATGTATATTATAGAGAAGTGTATTTAGTATATAGTAGTGCATTATATGTAGCTGTAGTATATTATGTGTGTTAATGTTTTTATCGTATTTGGGGTTTTCAATGTCTGGCTTTTAGCAGATTGGTTAACATTTTACTTATTTGATTAATAAATAATTGTTATAACTTATATTCACTATAGATTTTCCTATAAGAAAGTACGAGAAATGATAAATCATTTGTATTGACAGACAATCATATTTTATAATAATTCATTAGCACTGAGATAACAAATTGTTATCATGTTCCAAAAGTGACAAATCTTATACCAGATGCCTGATTTAAACTGACAACCAAGTTTTTTACATTTGCAATATTTTACATAACAATTCATATAATCATTATTAATGATCATATAAATAATAAGAAGATTTTTGGTTGTTTTTTTCGTAAGAACATTAGTATTAAAAACAGTACTAAAAAGTTCTGCATTATTACTTAAAAATGATAAATAAAATTTTTATTTGCAGTGTATATATATATATATATATATATATATATATATATATATATATATATATATATATATATATTAGCACATACCCAAGGCTTCACCCACAATTGCTATGCAACATTCCGTGTATTTAATTGAATAGATCCAATGATTTCAGTAATATTTGAACTATTTTAGACCAATGTTGAGAACTCCAAAGTCGAAGTTCATAGCTTTCTTAGTGAAAGCACTTGTTATGTAATACAATAGAGTCCTATGATATTTTTAAAATGGAATTAGTCAAATATGTGTAAATTAGTGCAACAATAATGCGCTTGTAATTTACAAAGGCACTTATGTGCACCGAACTTGAGATGTTGAATAGAGAAGTGTTGTTACTTTTATGCTTTCACTCTATAAATGTAAACAAATTGAAAATAGTGGTTAAATTAATGAAAACGTATGGTATTGCTGTCATAATACAATATGTAAACAGAACAGTTGATTACATTTAACAGGCTTTTTTCAATTCATATTAAACAACTTTATTAATCAAGTTGGGATATTTTACTGCTTTAGAGACCAGTGGGGTGTAGTCCGGAGGGATTTTCGAAATAAGAATAAGCCTATATTTATCTCAGGGACCCTAAGAATGTCCATGTAAAATTTCATTACAATTGGTTGAATAGTTTGTATGTGAAAGCAAAACAAACAAACAAAGGCACTTTATTTGTAATATTATTAGTATTTTTTTGTTTGAGTGTTAGTTCAAATTCATATTTACTCCACTGTCAAAATAAGATTCATATTTGATTTTAATTCAACATACAATATATTTCTGAACCAGTAAAAAAAATCACAGAGATAACTTTGTACCGTTTTACTGGCACATGAGGGGTTAGCTTTGAAATTTAAACTTTTGTGAAGGTTCAAAAAATAAAAGAAAATCTTCTGAAATAAATAAAGTTCAAACTAAAATAAAACTTCTTCTTAAAAATAATCACTGGATTTAAAATTAAAACTTCTTGATGACTTTTAAATTCAAACTTGTAATATATTTGTCACTCCAAAAATGTACAAAATTCTTACAGCTTGTCTTTTATTCAATTTTCAAAATTCAAAACTTTCACACTCTAAACTGATCTGGCAATTCTTCACTTTAATTTATCTTAAAAAATCAATTTTATTTTATTACTAATTTTCTTTACTTTACTTTAACTATTACTTCTTTTCAGTGTTAGAAATTTTTATTATAGGAATTCTTCAGTGTTAGAGAAATAAAAATTCTTCAGTGTGAGGGAATTAAAAAATTCTTCAGTGTTAGAGAATTAAAAATATTGCTGAAAGCATCTGTAACAACCACAAAACTCTTTTAGTATTTTTACATAAAATTTTATATACATGTGCTCACTGCACCAACAATTTTATATTGCACAGATCAAAAGGACAAGTTCCTAAATTCCCATTAAATTTAGTTTTTACAATATTTCTTTCCCCAAAATTATTCAAAATAACTAAGAATGAATATTGACTGGACTCCAATTTAAAAAGTTCACTTACCTGCAGGTTCGATGACGATTAGCAAAAAGATTAACTCTAAGCACTTTAAAAGTCTACTCGTTACAATAACTTCCGATCAACTGAGACGGGAGGTACGGCACGTCTACCTCACCCCAACTCTCAATTTCGTTACCAAACACCGCCATCTGAGATGCACGCTCTCTTTTGTACTGTCCAGTCCTTATCATTCTTCTGGGCCTATTCTTTCCACCGGTAATCCAGTTACCCCAGAATTATTATTTAATACAATCGGTACAACTTTATAAATAATGTATTTTTGGATGTTTTTATGAAATCATTCTTTTAAAAATATTTCAGTTTTTAATTTTAATACTCTAAAAATGTTACAAGTCAAGCCTTTATAATTCATAAATTGAACTATGGAATTCATATATATATATATATAAAATTATTTGATTCAGTCTTGGATGTTTGTTTAGCTAAAAATTCACTTATTAATTTACAGAATACTAAAAAAAGTCCAGTTTATTTTAAAGTATTAAAATTTTTACAAGTCAGAATTATCAAAATTTAGTTGGAGTGAAGCATGTAGTGTGAACTCCTCTTTCTATATTTACATACATATATGTGGTTTTATTTCTATAAAAGACTTATTTTGTACAAAGTATATTTAATTCTATACATGATGTTCACGTTAATTAACTTCTAATGTGATTTTTAATTTATTTTTGCAAATGTTTGGAAAACTGTATGTTGGCAGTCATAGGGTTAAAAAAAACATAAAACGAAACATTGAAAATACTCACTATTTAATATTGGAAAACTTAGTGTTAATTCAACTCAGATTTGTTTATTTGTCCATAACGCTAGAATGTTGCTAATGTATGTGAATTATGTGTGGTGTGTTGTTGTAAGAGAATATTAACAATTACTAGATTGTTTGGTATAGAGAGCAAATGTATATTGCATGTAATTTGTGTTGTTAAAAAGTACTAAAACATATTTTCAATTTTTTGGACAGTATACAGTTTTAAAACAGTTTGATTTATATGACTGTGATTATTAAAAACACATTGACATATGATCCCCTCTACACTTTTTGTATAACATTTTTTCACTAGCATAGAATTAGCACCTTTATTTACTTAAATATTAATTTAAAAATCAGTTTATTACAATCACAATTTATTTTTACATTGTTATAATTGTATAATAATGTATAAGAAGGTGTGAATTTATAAAAGTCTATAGAAAACACTGTATTTTTGTTTAAAGTTACAAAAACAATCCACAAGATTGAGGATTTTTTAGTTTTCTGATTTTTTTAGATTTGTGTACCAATCTGTAGATAAAAAAGTAGTTCAAATTTACAAAACACGTCTTTTACAGTTTTTTTTTATCTGCAAGTTTTTTTAAATTGAGTAAGCTTGCATAGAATACAATCCATTATTTTCATCAAATAAATATTTTATGGGTTGTCTTTCAAATAAAGCACAATAAATATATATTAAGTTGCTCTTGTTTGAATTACAGATCACAAAGTTTTATGCGGTATTGAAAACCAAGTGCCAAACAATAACCTCTACATGGGTGACATTACCTGCAACTGTAAATCCATGAAACAGACCACTCTCGAGCAATTCTGGCTGTCTAAAAAAGGCAGAGAGCTTAAGATTCAGGTAAGTATCAAACCAAAAAAATGAACCACTTAACTCACCTACTATACTTGATCCTGTTCTTTGTAACTAATTTTGTATTGATTTAACATTACTTAAATGGTTACGGCCATTTCTGAGAAGTTATAGATTTCTGGGAGCACTTCAGACTGTTTGTGACTACTTTTTTGGACAAAATGTTCACTTTTGAGTCTGATGTTATATTGTATGCAACAAACATGTTAGCAAGAGATTATTTGCTGCTTAGTCAAAAACGAAATACATAGATTTATTAAAACTGTTCAAGTGACTGACAATTTTGATAGTATCAGAATTTCTGCTGGTTATCTTTTTCATTCAACAGTTTTGTTTTTCTACCTATCTGTTTTAGCATCATTGCCTTTTAACCCTTTGAGGACTGTAACAAAAAAATTGTTATCAATATCACTAGAGTGTTTTGTTATCAAGTTGCATTTTGTATAAGTGAAAAAGACTGTGCCCAAAATGAGGAATTTCCAGAGATCTTCATATAATCCATAACTTGATATATAATTAATTACTCACCTTAACAATAATTATTTTTGTGTGATGATACCCGTTTCAATTTAACTTAAATTATATTCAATCACAGATGGCATATAGGAAAACATTACTTTTATATCACCTGATTTGGGATCTTTGGTTGATTTAAAATGTATTAAATTGGTTCACTTACATAAAGGTACACACAAAACATCAAAATTCTTTACGAATAAAAGTAAGTAAAAAAAATCCTATGTGCTGAATGGTCGACCAACAACCTCAAACAGACAGACTATCACTGTTTTTTTACATTCAGTGTGTGTACCTTGTGTGTAAATTGTAGCACACAATCATTAAGGTAAACAATGCTGATGGGAAAACCCATCTCCACTGTCTGTCTTGTCGTGTTGCAACAGGCAATTTACTAATACCTCATGAGTTATAAAATAAGATGTTAACTACTTTAATGCCAACGTCCAGACTTCCTAGACTCAGAACTTGTTAAGTTCTTCTGTTACTGTAGTGTATTTAGTGTGAGAAGTACTAAGTTGGTAGGTATCCATAGTGATATTTAATGTCTGCACCAGTGATGTTGGCAGTAGGTATTGTCAGGCGATGTAACATACGATGTGGTCTAAAAGAAATAAAGAATGCTCATAGGCTGCTCTCCTGTGACGTCACATCACGCCACTACCCTACAACCAACGGTCCAAGCTGGCCAGCCACCGAGTCCACCCGAGTCCACCACCAGACACCGTCATGTAACCTCCGCGTCCCGTCCGTTCCTTTATACGAGCGGTCCTAGAGCAATGTTACTCTAAATGTGTAGTTTAATTATTCTTCCCGACCCATAGAGAGAGTACAGTGTCGACCCGCATACATTACAGTGGCGACGAGGAGGAAAACAACTGCAACAGTGAATTACAGTGATTTAGTGCGGAAGGGCAACTATCGTAATGAACACGTGCAAATAACCGCGAATGTGCAAGGACATTCCGGACATTCCAACGGTCGGGAGTAGTAAGGTACGCCGATCGATATAAAACTATTCTTGGTGTAAGCAGCGCACAAGCTGATTTTAATCGTTGCAATTAATGCCGTTAGACGATTATTTTTACCCGGGGACATTTTAAACAGTTTATTACGGAGTGTACAAGAAAACAAAATGGCAACTATCGGGTCTATGGGTTATTTTGATAGTGCGGAAGAATCGTGGCAGTCTTATATAGAGAGATTTGAGTTTTTTATTGATTGTAATGATATCGATAATTCAAAGAAACTAAGCACTTTGTTGACAGTTTATGGGTGTAAGGACCTATACGTTACTGAAAGACTTAATTACACCAGACAAAACCGTCTGACAAGTCGTACAAGGAAATTGTGGACACTATAGCGAAATCATCTGCATCCCAAGCCTTCTTTTTATCACGGAAAGATTTAAATTTAGTAGGCGGAATCAATTGGATCATGAAACGGTTAGCGATTATGTTGTGCATTTAAAACAGTTATCTAAGTATTGTGAATTTGGTGATAAATTGCCAGACTACTTAAGGGACAGATTAGTCGCGGGTCTGCGAGACCAACAGATACAGAAAAGACTTCTCGGGGGAGGAGAACCTCACTTATGAAAAAGCCGTGCAACTAGCTACTGCAATGGAATTTGCTGAGAAGGGGGCGGCCCAGATGACAACTGCAGGAGGACAGTATTCACCGGATGCAGAGCAGCGGGTCGATACCGAAAAGGACACAGGCGGCGAGCATCGCAGCGAGACGGTCATCGGATCGGACGGCGGGAAGGCGCTGGGAGACATCACCTGCTATTGTTGCGGCAAGCGAGGATCACACACAGCATCGCAATGTCGGTTTCGTGAGTACACGTGTAATCTTGTAAAAAGAAGGGACACCTTGAAAGAGTTTGTAGATCGAAAAATTATGTTAACAAACCTAATGAGAACAAACCAAATGTTTTTACAAATAGGTCTAAGGAGCCTTCAGCTAAAGGGAAACAGTTTTACAGCAATAAAAAGCAATATGTTTATAAAGGTAGCAGCACTATGTAGAGGAAAGTAAAGAATCAGCAGAGTCCGGTTCAGATAATCACTGGAAACATAAAGACAATGACGATGTGTATGACATTTCCAATCTATTTACGGTTAAGAAATAGAAATAGAAACTAAGATTAATAAAATTGAGCCAATAACGGTACAGTTATTAGTGGAAAGTAAGGAAATTGTATTTGAAGTCGATAGTGGAGCTTGTGTTTCAGTTATGTCAGAAAAAGATTGTAAGAACTAAGTTAGGAAATATAAACATGTATCCAACTAGCTTAGTATTAAGTATTAAGTTCATATACACATGAAAAGATCAGGCCTTTAGGTAAGGTTATGGTCAATGTACAACATAAAGGTAAAGAGAAACAATTAGCTTTATACATAGTAGCTAATGGGGCTAATCCCTTTGTTAGGGCGTGATTGGATGCAAGCATTAGATTTAACAGTTAGAGTGCCTAGTAATGTAAACAATGTACAGTCAGCTGATCGCACGAGCATGGTGGGGGTTGTGCCAACTGCAGGCGGCAGCGCGGCAGACGCATGCACGCCTGTCAGTGGAAGCCACAACACACCTGTAGAGGTAAACAAACAAACATCTGTCAATCCGTCTGTTGTCAACAACAACAAACAAGTAGAATTTACTGTACAATGAGTTTTCCAAATGTATTTACGGATAAGTTGGGATGTTTCAAGGGTGCACCAGTTTAAATTAAAGTTAAAAGAAAATGTTAGAGTACCAAAATACTTTAAACCTAGGACGTTACCTTTTACACTTAAAGAAAAAGTAGAAGCCGAGCTGACTAGACTAGAACAAGAGACACGTTTATTTCACCAGTAGATACCAGTGAATGGGGACTCCCATTGTACCAATTATTAAGGCTAAATGGGAAAATAAGAAATTTGTGGGGATTATAAAATAACTGTAAATCCTTTCTTGGAGGTAGAGACCGACACCCGTTACCGAAAATTGAAGAAATATTTGCCAGCCTACAAAACGGAGAAAAAATTCTCTAAAATAGATTTATCTTCAGCTTATCAGCAGCTTAAAACTAGATGTAGATAGTCAAACGTATTGTACAATTAGCACACACAAAAGGATTGTATGCTTACAATCGCCTATGTTTTGGTATCAGTTCAGCACCGGGAATATTCCAGAGAATAATAGAACGAACATTACAAGGTATCCCGGGGGTAACTGTATTTTTAGATGACATTCTAGTAACAGGTAAAAACAATGAGGAACACATGCATAGACTTAGACTAGTGTGTCAAAGACTTGAAGACAATGGGTTCACAGTGAGCAAGAACAAATGTAAATTTTTCTGTGACAGTTTAGAATATTTAGGTTTTGTTATCAGTAAACAAGGGTTGCATACCGCACCTAGTAAGGTTGAAGCAATTGTCAAGGCACCTGAACCTCAAAATGTGACACAGCTTAAAGCCTTCTTTGGTCTTGTTAATTACTATTCACGTTTTCATTCCTAGGATATCCACTATTTTAAACCCCAATGTATCAGTTGTTAAGAAAGGATACCGATTTTGTATTTAATTTAGCATGTAAGAAGGCACTACAAGAGATTAAGCAAAAGTTAATCTCTGCTGAAGTTTTAGCGCATTATGATCCTGCATTACCACTAGTGGTAGCCAGTGATGCTAGTCCATATGGCATTGCATCAGTTTTTGAGTCAGATTCAATACGACGGTACAGAAAGACCTATATCATTCGCAAGTAGAGTGTTAAATAGCGCTGAGAAAAACTATTCACAAATAGATAAGGAAGCATTAAGCATTGTATTTGGTGTTAAGAAATTTAGTCAATATTTATATGGTACAACAGTTTTTGTTAAAGAGACTGATCATAAGCCTTTAGTGGCTATTTTTGGACCAAAGAAAGGGTTACCTGCTTTCGCAGCCAGTAGGTTACAACGATACGCTTTGTTTTTAAGTGGTTTCCAATATGAGATTGTGTATGTTAAGTCCCAAAACCATGGCAATGCCGATGGTTTATCTAGATTACCTGTAAATAGTGAGATTAAAGATGAAATCTCGGATGATGACCTTAATATATAATGTCATAGGTACCTATTTGCAGTGTTTAGCTGAAAATGACATACCATTAAGCTATGTAGACATAAAAAGAGAATCAATGGTAGATAGTGAAATCAAAAAGGTGATATCCTATGTAGAATTAGGTTGGCCTATTGTAACTGAACCCAGATCTAAAGCCATTTGAAATTAGACAGTCGGAATTAACCTTGGAGCAAGGAATCCTATGTGGGGGTACAGGGTGGTAATACCTAAAAGGTTCAGAATAAACATTCTGAACGAATTGCATACTTCACACATAGGTATTGTTCGCATGAAGGCATTAGCCCGTGCATATGTATGGTGGCCTAATATCGACCGGGACATAGAACAACTAGCTAACAGCTGTGCAGCCTGTTTGGAGGAACGAGCAAAACCGCCCAAGGCTTTCCTGCATCATTGGAATGTTCCGGAACGAGTTTGGTCTCGAATTCATATTGATTTTTTTGGACCTTTTCAGTCCAAGTTATTTTTGGTTGGTAAAAGATGCGTACTCTAAGTGGCCAGAGGTGTTGCCCGTTGCTTCAACGGCAGCTGTTCACACGATTGTGAAATTAAGGGAATTATTTAGTAGGGTATGGTATTGTAGATCACATAGTGTCCGACCAACGGACCACCTTTTACCAGTCAAGAGTTTAAAGAATTTTTGATGTCAAATGGTATCAAACACACGTTTTCACCACCATACCACCCAGAAACCAATGGTTTGGCAGAACGGTCAGTCAGAACTATTAAAAAATAAATTGAAAAAACAGCTCTTCATAATTCCAAGGATTTAGAATTAGCTTTGAGTAACTTCCTGTTCACGTATAGAAATACAGTGCATTCTACTACCAATCTATCGCCAGCTCAATTAATGTTGGGCAGATCGCTAAAGTCTAGGTTAGATTTAATTCGCCCAAATGTTAAAGCAATAATGTCAGATAATCAAGAAAAACAACGATTGTACTATAGGGGTAGTAAAACTAGACAGTTAGCTATTGGACAACCAATCATAGCCAGAGATTACAGAGGTAGAAATAAGTGGATACCAGGTGTGGTAGTTTCACGATTAGGACCAGTACCAGTATTTAGTTGAACTGAATACGGGCATGAGGTGGAAACGACATATCGACCAGTTGGTAGGTTTAACAGTGTAGTCCGGAAATGTCTGAGTTGACAACAATGCCTAGACTCCCCAGACGCAAGCGTGGCAACAGAGCACACGCAGGAAACGATCGATATACAGTCGCGGGACAGAGCGAGCGCAAGGTCGCCAGTACTTTTAGCAACGACCTTGCCCCCCGCCTCTCCGCAAAACCATAACAATAACAGAAACGCTCAGGGGCAAAGCCCCAGCCCCACGTAACAAATGTAAACAATAACAGTTCCAGCGTTTCACCCAAACAAATGACACCTGTTAGACGATACCCACTAAGGGATCGTAAACCTTTAGTCAAAATGGACTTGTAAATACAACCCAATTGTGACTTGTATATAATTAATATTGTTTAATTTAAGCATTATTATTATCGATTTTGTTAATTGTGTTCATTCAATGTGTTATTAATTGCTATATTCTGATTTATTGGTTTTTGATTGAAGTGTTTGTGATTTGTGTTAAATGATTATATTGAGTTTGTATTTTGGTTCTCTATAATCTATACTTACAAAAAATAAAAGAGTATATGTCAATTTTCTTATTCATTGTAATTGATTTAAAATTGGAGAATTGTAAAACAAAATTGTAATTGATAAATTTCTAAAATTGTAGGGGACTTATGTATTTAAGGGGGAGGATTGTAGTGTAATTTAGTGTGAGAAGTACTAAGTTGGTAGGTATCCATAGTGATTATTTAATGTCTGCACCAGTGATGTTGGCAGTATGTATTGTCAGGCGATGTAACATACGATGTGGTCTAAAAGAATAAGAATGCTCATAGGCTGCTCTCCTGTGACGTCACATCACGCCACTACCCTACAACCAACGGTCCAAGCTGGCCCAGCCACCAGTCCACCCGAGTCCACCACCAGACACCGTCATGTAAACCTCCAGCGTCCCGTCCGTTCCTTTACGAGCGGTCCTCCTAGAGCAATGTTACTCTAAATGTGTAGTTTAATTATTCTTCCCGACCCATATAGAGAGTACAGTGTCGACCCGCATACATTACAGTTACTACTATCGGACATGGCAGTTGCACTGATTACACCCAAACAGTATAATACAATGTTATACTCTTTACTGAAGGATCACCTTTTAAACCTAATGTATGTATTTTGTGGGTGGGTGTGCGTGCGTGCATGCGTTCACACAGCAGGTGCATGCATGTGTGTCAAGTTCTGTAGTTTTCAAACAGTTTAGTTAACTTTTAAAGAAAATAGCCATTAGAAAATGAAGTATATTTCATAATCTGTAGTTGTCCCTTGTTAATCTATTATATCCATTTTTAATACAAATTATTACCTATATTTATTGTTACAGTATATATTTTTCACTTGCATCCTATAGATTATTCTATTGCAATCTCAGTGTCTTTGAGGTTACATTAAACTGTTAACCCATTTTCAGGAGGGCATAATGTCTCCCACCCATAAAATCAAAGGAACTGGCCCAAAGGAGATGTGGCAACAATCCTGCTTTTCGCAGAGATTTTAGCTGTGTATTTGACAAGCATCAAGTTACCATACACCAAGTGATGTGTAAGTTCTTGTGTATTTTATATAATAATAATATATTTCTATTTCTAAAATGTAAGGTATAATTTTGCTATAAAATTTATAACTAGGGTAACTGACTTAATTCATAATAGTATGTAGCAACATAAAATAATTGAAAATGATGAGAGGAAATAAAAGGCCCTCAAGGCATCTAGTGTGGGGCTGCCATCCCCTCAAAATAATTCACAACTGGGCATAAAAGCAGATGTAAGAATAAACATGAAAGTAAAAGATCATATCAACATTAATCTTTTGCAAATTAAATAATATGATTATATGAGTGTGTTTCTGCCACTAAAATGAAACTAAAAATGTTAACTGAGAATAACTCTTTTGCTACTTCGTTATAATAGACTTCTTTTAAACACATGATAAGTCTAGACATATGACATGACTAACTTATATAACTTACATATTACTTTAATTACTCTTCTATACAAAGTAATTCATCAATGTTTTAAAATGGAAACTACCAGTTACATTTACTAAACATAGTTTTAAATTCCGGGTACACTTGATTTTTATTTGGTAGTTCATTACTCATGGAGCTAACAAAACTAAATGTTTTCATATAAAAAGTTTTCAGTGGTTTTGGTACAGGTATGTTATTTAGATTTCGTATTCTTTCTTTATTATTCACTTTCCTTATTTTTTACATAACCTCATCTCATATAAAAATGTTAAAATCTTGTGCAAGTAAAGAGAGTGAAGGAGCAATATTTCAAAGAGACAAAACAAGGACAAAAAGTGTTCAGTTTTCGTAAACATTAATCAGACACAATATACTTATCATAGACCTGAGATTAGTAATGTGTCAAAGCCGATTTTCGAATCCATAGAATTTTCAACAAAGATTTGGATTTGAGAATCTATTGACAGGAATCGACATTTGAATAAACGCTTACTTAATTATTGGCTGATGGACAAGTACACAAATTGCTAATCACTAAAACGTGTTTTTGTTGTACTTTAAATAATATTTTGCTAGCAGTTAGTATTTTCCATGTATACGTTTACCCATCACCATGAGTCTGCTGTATTTATTTGCAGACGACAGCTGATTGGCATTACACAAATAACCAATTTCAAAAATTTAATTTATTGATACTTTGTGTATGGAAACTTAGTAGATACTGTAGAATCTGTAAACCAGAAGAACTGTAGATAGATAACCTAATTAACGTACATTTGAAAATAGTTTGTTGCTTGCCTTTAGTATTTCCATATTATGCTTGTACCATGAGTCTGCTTCATTTTTTGCGGATGACAATTGATCTGTAGTACGCAAGTTACCGGTAGTTAAAACATGTTTTTGTGTATGAAAAAATGTAGATGGATACCTAAATAGAATAATAAAGATTTTGTAAATAATATTTTGCTTGCATTTTCAATGTTTATGTTTGTGTGTTATCAACAAAAAAGGCCTCAGACATCTGGATTTTTTTAATAAAAATAAATAGAAAAAGTGGCATAAGCTGTGCTGGAATGCCAGCAGTGTATTAAAATAACGGTACTCGAGATTGGCTTGAGAAACTCCTATGTGTTAAAAGAGAATGGTGGGTAATGGAAACAGACTAAAACTAGTATTTAAAAATTGCAATTTGCTTAATGTGTTGTCTTCAAAACCATAAATCATTAAAAAAAGTTTCTCTCCGGCCCTGGTATTCTCTGTAGAAAGGTTTAAAGTATTAATTGTGTAATGCTTTCTATAAATGTTATATCAAGGAGATGGGTAAGCAATTGTTGGAATTCTAAAGAATACAGTTGAATTTCTTTATAGCACAAACTTGATGTGATCCATAACATGTTCCAATCAGTGAAAGTGCAAATTAAATATAACCTGGTATTAATTGTAATATACCTGTCAAATAAAGCTTAAATTAGTAGTTTTATTAAAAAGTTACCAGTCAAGTCTCAATTCTACAAGGCTAACGTTTTAAAGCTATATATAATTAGATACACTAAACAAAGACAAATGTGAAACGAACTGCACTGCCACTATAACAACCATTTCCTAAATAACAGGCCCACACCATTCTTATCTACTATTTTCCACCTATAAAAACAAAACAGGGAAACACCCACAGAATTACATTTTTGTATTTTAATGTGTTTTACAGGACTGATTATGGCCCTTTTTTAGGTCTTACTAGTCCTAATTTATTTATCATTTGTCAAAAGATTCATGATAAAAAATGAAAGTATAAAGTAGGTTCGAACAAGTATAAAGTAGGTTTGAAAAAGTATTGACAATTTTTAGCATTTTAAATATTGTTCTACAATGTTTGATTGTTGGCTATGAATGTTCTCAATTTTAATCAGCCAAGACATACAAAATGTTTCTTAATAAGTCATATGGTTAATCACTCACGTATTGTTCTCTTTTAAAGTTGTTTATTTTTTCATGTACCATTAGGCTAAAATATTACAACAAAAATTTGTATCTCAAAAATGAGTTACTTAAGGCTATTGTTTATCATATAAGGTGTGGTACACTCATAAGACCTAATCATAGTTCTTACACATTTTCAACATTAAATAATTTAAAATAAATTGTTATTATTAGAGCCAGTATAGATGCACACTTGTAAACGTGAACTAAGGAAAATTGATATTTCCATTTTATTGGCATTATAAAATGTATATAAATAAGAGGATATTTTTAAACTACAAAGGAAGGTATCTATAAAAACAACGGTATTGTTTTTAAGCTTTATTGGTATAAAAACTAAAATCTTTTACACAACCTGTTTCTAAACTTTTGTTAATAAATGTTTTTTCTTATACGATTTTCAGTGGATGATGACATGCAATTGTAATTTGTATTTTGATATCCAGATTTTAACCATTTGAGTGCCAAGCAGTTTTGAGGGGAGGTGCTGTCAGTGCCAAGCATTGATGACAGGTCCCCTCTCTCAGTATCAAACACTCTTTTGGTGTTTTTGCAGTGTTCCACCAAATAATTCATAAAAATTAAATTTTAAAAATTAAACAATAAAAATTAAAATTGTAAGTATATTTAAATTTTGATATAAAAACTGTAATTTTTTTATTTTAATACATTATATGCACTGTTTCATTGTTCTCTATATAAATAAGTATAATTTACCAAGTTTCAAAAAGGTACTTATCTATAATACCAAGCTTAATAATAATCACGCACGCGCGCGCACGCACACACACACACAGTTGTTTATCATATTTAAAAGTGGAAGGTAGAAGATATGACTTGCTTAAATATATCCTCTTCAAGTTCTTTTGAAATAGCTTGGTATTTATAGACTTAGTTTCTCCCCCAAAAGGACAAAGTTAGAAGTAGCTCAGATGAAAGTTTCTTAGGTTTATTTTTGTATCAGGCTGTTCCACTCAATGTTATTGTCTTTCCTAGGAGATAATATGGGATCAGATCTTATATATATATATATATATATATATATATATATATATTACTAGAATATTGAATTGTGCCCACCTTGTGCGTGTTGATTCCCTCTGCTTGTTTGAATCTTTTCATAGATGTATAGTATTTGAGGAGTAAGGGAATAAAGGTTGTCTTTTTTTATTTATTTTAAAGACATCATTCCAAAAAGTAAATTTGCTTAAGGTACAATATTAATTTGATTTTTTGTTTATAAAACCATTTCAATTATAATTACTAATTTTTTTTCTGTTTTTCTAGGAAAAGTATACGCTTCAGCAAGGATTTTCGTTCCTTTTCTTCAATAGGGCTAGTAATTTTAAAATTTTGCTCAACAGCTCATTTGTTCTGTTATCAACATTTCTTAGTCATTACTTGTTTTGTGCTATTTTATTCTTGTATGTGAGTTTATTTTAGTAAATTAGTGTTAAATAACACCCGCTGTATATTAACTATTCCAAATTTTATGCTTTACCTAACCGATAACAATATTAGGAATATTTCATTTCCATTTCAATTGGCCAATCAATATGTTGTAATACTAGACTGATTAATCATGTATCATTATTTCCTGAAAACTGATTAATTGTTATAATTTACTGGGCACAACTGTTGCACATTTTAACTTTTCTTGACTGGTCATTTTCACTACTCCTGAATATACTCACTCAATCAATCAATCATTAAAGTTCCATCAAGGCAAGTAGTAGTTTTAATATTTTGTTCAACAGCTCATTAATTTAATTATTAATTTAGTTTAATCATTGTTCTGTTATCAACATTTCTTTGTCTTTACTTGTTTTGTGCTATTTTATTTTTGTATGTGAGTTTATTTTAGTAAATTAGTGTTAAATAACACCCGCTGTATATTAACTATTCCAAATTTTATGCTTTACCTATCCGATAAAAATATTAGGAATATTTCATTTTCATTGGCCAATCAATATGTTATAATACTAGACTGATTAATCATGTATCATTATTCCCTGAAAACTGATCAATTGTTATAATTTACTGGGCACAACTGTTGCACATTTTAACTTTTCTTGACTGGTCATTTTCACTACTCTTGAATATACTCATTCAATCAATCAATCATTAAAGTTCCATCAAGGCAAGTAGTAGTTTTAAAATTTTGGTCAGGAGCTCATTAATTTAGTTTGATCATTGTTCTGTTATCAACATTTCTTTGTCATTACTTGTTGTGCTATTTTATTCTTGTATGTGAATTTAGTTTAGTAAATTAGTGTTAAATAACACCCGCTGTAAATAAATTAACTATTCCAAATTCTACACTTGACCTAGCCGATAAAAATATTAGGAATATTTCATTTCAATTGGCCAATCAATATGTTGTAATACTAGACTGATTAATCATGTATCATTATTTCCTGAAAACTGATTAATTGTTATAATTTACTGGGCACAACTGTTGCACATTTTAACTTTTCTTGACTGGTCATTTTCACTACTCCAGAATATACTCATTCAATCAATCAATCATTAAAGTTCCATCAAGGCAAGTAGTAGTTTTAATATTTTGTTCAACAGCTCATTAATTTAATTATTAATTTAGTTTAATCATTGTTCTGTTATCAACATTTCTTTGTCATTACTTGTTTTGTGCTATTTTATTCTTGTATTTGAGTAGTTTAGTGAATCAGTTTTAAATGGCATCCACTGTAAATGAACTATTCTAAATTTTACACTTGACCTATCCGATAAAATATTAGGAATATTTCATTTCCATTGGCTAATCAATATGTTATAATACTAGACTGATTAATCATATATTAATATTCTCTCAGAACTGATTAATTGTTTATTAATTTCTTGCATAATGTGCATAACTGTTGCACATTTTAACTTGTCTTTACTGGTTTTTTCACTTCTCCTGAATACACTCATTCGATAAATCATTAAAGTTCCATCAAGGCAAGTTATGTGTTTTGTACATTTACATTTAAGATACTGGCAGCAAGTGGGATACAGAGCCTTTAAAAACTTTTAAAATATTAAATTTATTCTGCAATCAATTAAATATTTTGTATTAGAGTGGAAGCCGCTCGGTCCGGGTCAGCCGCGCTAACGCGCCGCGCCGTAGGAAGAACGCCACAAATAAAAGGATGTGATCATTTAGTAAGATTTAAGACTGATTATTTTTAATCTCTGTATAGATGAAGTTATTTGTAACTTGTATTTGTGATTGTCATAATTCTCATTTATTCAAAGACTCTTTAGTTTAGAAAATTAAAATCATTTAATACATGTGCCTGTAACTCTTAGTGTTCTATGTTTTTGTACAACTGGATACTTGTGAAATGGTTATCAGTGTCATTTTATCTCCAGTTATAAATTTTATCAAACTAAGTTTAAGAAACAGTATGACAGCTGCCATACATAGCAATGGTAGTTAAATATGGTTATAATGTCAATTAACATATCATGTAAAAATAAAATGTTTGGTTTGTTACATAACTTAATGTTTCTTCACATGTATATAATTTCATACAATCTCTGGATGTTGAGAAAAAACAAATAAACGTTTTTGTTATAATATTGTCTGCTCTGTAACATGTGTATTCTCTACTTGTATATCTATTGGAAGTTAGACAACATATAATTTGTTTCGAATTAAAAAAAGAAACAAAACAAAATAAAGATTTATGATTTTTAGCTGTTAGTTCATGCCACTTTTCTATCTACATAAGATTATATAATCATGCTTAGTGATGTGAAGTTTGATTGCTATTTCATACTAAAATGGTACACTGAAGAATGAACTGCAAAATTTAAATTAGTTGTACTAACAAATGAATTGTTGACAGATATAAACACTCATCCCAGATCTAAAACAATATGTTGCTTCAATGAAACAATTGTTTGCTGAAATACGCTCATGAAAAAATAAATGAATTTTTATTTATTTATGAACTGGTCATTTGTAGGGCTTTCCAAATATTTATAAAATATGAAATTATTCTGTATGGAATGTAGTACATATAAAAAAATCAAAAGAGGAAGAATTGGCTCTTAAGAAAATATAAATATTTATGTATTTACTTGTTTCAGGCAAACATTGATTTAATGTGAAATATATGATAAAAAGACAAAAGTTGTAACATTATGTAATCAATTTTTTTTTTTAATTACTTACGGAGTGGCTAGTGCCCGGCCACCGTTCTTGGTTTCAAAGAACAGGAACGACTGTGACGCCAAAGGTTTTCTAGTAAGCGCCAAGCGGCACTGTGCATTGTTATTAAAATGGCGGGTTGTAGAAAGTTTTGTTCTTTTGACCAGTTGAAAACTTTTATCAATAATAAAGAAAATATGGACCATATTCAATTACGAATAAGTGATTCGAGAACAATTGCGCGCGCTCGTAAATGTGGTATTATAAAATTTATTAATGAACAAAGAGCTATCTTATAAAGAGCTATTTGTCACATTTTAGCAACAGTATTATACCGCACTGGTAACTTACGTCCAATGTAATTATCCCTCTTACAACTATATTAAGTGAATTACTTATTTTTACTCATTTTTTTGAAAGTTTATAAATATTGTAAGTTCTCAGTTTATTCCATTTTAATAATTTTCTTACAATGCATTCTACGGCTTTATTTTAGTTTGCGTCTCCTAATGTAGGCGATTCAAGTTCCATATTTAGAGTCAATTTTAGGAATTTTCATGATCGTTTTTTGTTAAAAATAAGAATATTGAGCTTAAGGAAACATCATGCACATCAATCACGGAGATTTATTGTACAGTAATAGGAAAGCGGAAGGGATTGTGGTAATGAAAAGAACTGTCTGTATCATCCACATTAAATGTATTAGATCTACAACAGTTGTGCTGGGTGTAAGATGCCATCAGTTGTTTCGTTGAGATGTTGTATACAACTATTATAACATTCTCTAGACTGTTAATGCTCTAACGCAATTTTCCGTTTTTGGCCAGTCACGTCTTAATGAATATATTCAGGCTTCTTTTTTTGGTAAGTTAACAGCTCAAAATTCTTTCGTGTAAGATACCAACTTTTCTAGATAATCCTATCTGTTATCGTAATGACACATCCCTGTGTTTTATAACAATGAATGAGAATTATACATTGATGTATAACATTTCCAGTTTAAGTGTTACTTTAAATCTGTCTGACTCATCCAGACGTTTGTATACTGACAGTATTTTGCCCAGAAACAATAGAAAAGTTAGGTAGTGATGTAGACTGTAGGGTATATACTTTAAACTGTACCATGATCCCTTTTACAAGAATTTACAGTACTGCTAAAGTCTGATAATACATAAGTGATTAATAATAAAACTATTTTTAATCCTTAAATGGAAGAATTAATTTTAAAATATCTCAAGACGTGTCGAGAGTGAAATATATGTGTAAACGAACTAATTTCCCTCTTACCACTTACATACAATATACAATTAAATTATAACCATTTGAGTGTTATTTGTAAATAAAACAAATGTTCCAGTTATTTTATGCTATTGAATGACATACATTATTTAAGGGAGCACTTCGTAAAAAATCTCAAAAATTACAAATTTTTTTTTTTTTTTTTTTTTATTAAAGTTTGGAATTTCCCGATAACAATGGTGGTATTAAATTTTTTTTTATGATGACTAGAAGTGTCCGAAATATTTTTTTTTAAATAGGCCTGCAGGCAGTTTCGGGGCCTGTAGCAGTCACACTTTGAATGGTGCTGTTATAGTACTACTTCGTTGCAGTCATGTTCATGATTTGGTTGGCAGTGACAGTTTGTTATGTCAACAACTTACACTAACCAACAAAACATCTGTTTTATAACCATTGCTTATAACCTAGGTAGCATACATGTTTTGGTTACTGACATTTCTGTTTTAGAGAGTGAAAATTACGTAAATGATTATGGTTTTTTGTGAGTTTAGTGGAGAGTTCTGAGTATTTTTTGTTATAAGTGTAGTGAATTTTTATAATGCCACGTTCAAAGCCTGCTTTCAAGAAACGCGTTTTCAAAGGAAATCAACATAAACCCTCCAACTAGTCCTAGGCCTAGTTTCTCAGGATCAAGTAACAAATCGAGGTACCAATACTCCAAATGTGGATAGGCCAAGACCTCAAAGTGCATCTTCTAAGAAGGTCAGTCCTTTTTTGAAACAGTACCAATTGAATGAAAATGATGAGTCTGAAAACTGTATAGTTAATATAGGATTGTTGAATGAGGCTCTTAGTAACGTTTCAGTGTGTAAAAATTGCCCATGGCCAACTTGTTTACAAAGTAAAACACATTGTAGGCCTAGCATCAAAAATTATAGTCAGCTGTTCTGATTGTGAAAACACTATTACTGTGACAAACTCTGAATTAGTCAGGCCTAACACTAATCAGAATGAAGCAAAAGTCTGATAGGCCTAACACATTTTATGACCTAAATCTTCGTTTGGTTTATGCTATGCGTAACATAGGCAAAGGTAGAGTGGCTGCGGAGAAAATTTGCGCTTTTATGAATCTTACACCTCCGCCTTTGAGATATCATGAACATGAGCATTACTTGGGTTCAATTGCTGAGTTAGTGTGTAAGAAGTCAATGCAAAGTGCTGTGCAAGAAGCTGTATCGGATAATGATGGTTGCAGAGACCTCGCTATAGCTGCTGATGGCTCATGGCAGAAGCGGGGTCACCTTTCACTAAATGGAGTGGTATCAGTGACATCTTTATCAACCGGTAAGGTCCTAGACATCGAGATTTTATCTAAAATATTGCAGATGCACTAATAGACTAAACAACACGCATGGTGATGGCTGTATCGCAAACTTTGAAGGTTCTAGTGGAGCCATGAAGTTGCTGGAGCAGTCGCAATTTTTCAGCGCTCGCAGGCATTGTAATGAGGCTCGTTACCTTGAATACCTTGGTGATGGAGACAGCAAGGCGTACTCCAGTGTATGCGAAGCCAAGCCCTATGGTGATACTGCCATAACAAAGATAGAATGCATAGGCATGTCCAGAAACGGATGGGATCGAGATTAAAAAATCTAAAAGCTAAGACTAAAAACACTCCCTGACGGCTCACGACTTGGCGGCAAGAACAAGCTAACAGATTCTGCATTATTCAGCTCCAAAAAATACTACGGATTGGCAATTAGACGCAACACAAACTCTGTTGAAGACATGAAAAAAGCCATTTGGGCAGAGTTTTTCCATGTGTGATGTCTTCTAATGAAAGGCCTCAACATGGACTATGTCCAGATGATGAAGAAACCTGGTGTAAGTACCGCAAAGCCGTAAAATCCAATGAAAACTATGATCATGGCAGCCATTTTCACTTGCCTGAAAAACCTAATGACATTTATTAAACCTATTTTTCAAGATCTAGCCAATCCAACTCTACTGGGCAAATGTACTAAGGGAAAAAACTCAAAATCCCAATGAGTCCCTCAACAATGTCATTTGGACCTACATACCTAAAAGAACATTTGTGGAGATTAAAACTTTGAAATTTGGCATATATGAAGCTGTTACAGCTTTTAATGATGGCTACATTGGCAAATGCAAAGTATTTCAAAGAAATAGGAGTGTCCACCAGGGCAGCATTTTATTACAGCAATGAAAAAGCTTGACCGGCGGCGAATTTGGAAGGCAGAGAAAGCTCAAGAAGATATAGATAAAAAAATTAGACAGAAGAAAAACTTACTAAAAAGAAGTCTGGAGGATGAATATGAGGAGCAGGAAGGAGATCAGCCAGCCTATGCACCTGGAATGTACTGAAAAAGGTAATAAAGCAGTATTTTTTCCGTTTTTTGTGTTTTTCCGAAAGTTGCGGTTTTCAATACAAAAGTAACATTTTTCTCAAAAACTACAAATGGTAGGAATATGAAATTTTTTTTGTATGTTTGTAGCACTGTTTTACATATGTGGAACCACTAAAAAAAACATCACATTTCACTGAGTTCAATATTTATATAACATACATATACACATAGTTATATAGGTTTTTGACAAGCGTTAAAACAAAAATATATAACTTTTAGGGTATATGCCAAAAAAAATTTTTTTTTTTGGTTCCACGTGTTCCCCTAGAAGCCCTCTTTAAATGAAAAAAAGAATTATGAAGATACCTCAAGTAGTTCTTGAGATAAGTGTACCTATGTTATAACATTACGAAGATAGGGCGAAGTGCTCCCCTTAATATGACAAAAATTATTCATAATTAATTATGATTTCTCTTAATGACTATTAATAAATTGAAAAATTCCAGTAAAATTGCTAGAAACAAAACTATATCTTAATAAAATATGAAGTGTAGATTCTGGTATATGGTTAATTTTTACTTGTATTTTTATCCTTTTAAATTTATTTAAGCGTACACTTTTATTACATTACCGTTCAATGCATTACCAATTCATAATATACAATTAATAAAATAGTCTACAAATTGTGTTTTTTTATATTTCTAAGGCAGTGGTGTGAAGGTGACAGTTATAGCTGCCCTTTCGTTACATCACGGTTGACGTCACCACTCATCGCCTGTCTAATCGACAGCTGGTTGCCGGCCATATAGCCACAGCGAATTACTTAACATGTTTTATCTTTCATGATGCATGTGGTAATAACAAACTATCAAAACAAACCTATCTGTAAAGGCGGGGCTATGAAAAAGTTTAATACGGTTGCACAGCTGAGTGTGAGTTACACAAGACACATAAATGTAAACTATACTATTCAGCACTCGAAGAGAAACATCTTTAACCCTCTTAGTGCCAGGCAGTTTTTCAAAGTTCTTACAAAAGATGTCAGCCTGTTTTTTAAAAGAACGTGCGAAGAATACCAGGCCAATTTTGCAGTTTTGAACAGCTTTTTTTTATAAAGTTAATAACTTTTGTATTTATTGTTAGACATTAACCATTGATGTCTTGTTTGTTGGCTGACAATGAACTTATACAACAATAATTTGGCATTTTTTACAAACTTATAATTTTTTTATATGGATAAAAAATTTAAAAAAAAAGTTTGAGGTTGTATAATTGCTTTTTAGAAAGCATACGTAAAAATCTATGATATTAGACCATTCTACATTTAATTGTAAACACACACAAATTGAAACACTAACCTTGAAAACATAGAAGATGTATAATGGTTTTCTTAAAACAATGCAAAAGTGGTATAAATATCACATTTAACAGTATGTTTGTATTTGACATGCAGAAACATTTACACTTGATATGTTTCTCAATGGTTGAAATAGTTTTTTAAAAATAATACTAAAAGAAATTCACACTACAAAGGTAATTTATTTACAATATATACATTTTTTAAAAGATGGGACGTTGGACACTATTGTGTTTGTTGAAGCCCCTTTTTGCATCTGATACAAGCTGTTCTTGTACGCTTCCTACTACCACCAGTGCTTGTACTCTGAATGCTACACATACTATAGTTCTTCAACATTTTTCCTGGTAGTAATTCAAAGTCATATTCATTTTGTTTGTGGTCCATCACCCGCACTGATATGAAGAACTTGCCTGAGTTAAATCATTCACTTGCTAGTGCATCAGTAATTGCTGAAGTAAATTGCAGCCTTGTTAATGGTTTTCCGGAAGAATTTCCCTTATATAAGATGTAGGTGTTTAGAATCATTCTGCAAAATATATTAAATACTACTTTCCAGTATTTGATGGTCCGATGTTTGTCCAAGTAGCAGTATAACATTTTATTGGAACTGTCAATACCTCCCATTTTTATACTCATTAGTATAACAAGTTTATACTCATTGACTACAATTGGGTTTGTGTTTGGGGTGTTCTTATTCTTTTTTCTCCTATATTCTATATTTCCTGTTGAGTTTTTAGATTCCAGGAACAAAACAAGTATTTTTCTCCCTCTCTCTGTATCCTAACATCAAAAGGTTTTTATTTTGCATCTAAAGCTTTTGGCCAACTCCAAATTTATTCCTCATTTCTGTTGGTATTCCTTTTTGGTTTCTTCTCTCATTGTACCACTAATGAAAGTCAAATTATCATAAAGATGTGTTGCTAAAGGAATACTAGTCAAAACATTATTCACAAACACATGATACCCTTTTGTTAGGTATTTTCCAATTTCCAAAAGATTTTGTACGACATTGAATGGAAGTCCTGAGTTTATATCAGTATCTCTGCAACCTCAGTAACACGAAATAAAGACAGTACTTGCTAACAGAATCGCAGAGCATCCATAATTTGACACCCCAACTATGGTGGTGTTTGTTCGGCAAGTATTGTAGAATTTGTGAGTGGCTTTTTGTTCCTACAAGACCCTCATCAACTGAAAGTTTGTGATGAGGTGTATAGTAAATTCTGAAGATCTGGTTAGCATGTTCTAGAACGGGATTGAATTTACCACATGGATCATATTCTGGTTCTTTGTATGAAATTTGTTTTTGACGATGGAAGAATTGTGAAGGAAACAGGATTTTTCCGATTATTTGCCATCGTTCAGTGATAAAAAAATCAGTAACACAGTAATAGTAACAATGATACAAAAATCCTGTTTCCTTCACATATCCTGGTTGTCTGGATTTTGCCAGTAAATCATTGTTTACTACATGAAAAAAAAAACTGTAACAAGGATTGAGATTTGTTATGGATAAACATTTTGCCGAACCAAGGTGTGCTAAGTGACCAATAACTACTAAATCCAGGAATGACATTGACCGTGCAATGTACTCATACTTGCTTAGAATCATATCTTACAGAGTACTCCTAAAATGATAGAGTTATATGTTTCAACTACTGTACTGCTAAACTAGTCCGTATCCGTATCGTAAAAGTAACTTTAGCAGTAACCTGTACCGGCTACTTTCAGTTTGCGGTAACTTTTACCTGCTCTAGGGACAGACGAGTATCGGGTACAAAGTATATGTTACCGTAGTCGCTACGTGATCAGTTGTCTGACTAAGTTTTCCGATCATGTACTGTGTTAGTTTATTATCATTCGTTGCGACCAGTAATGTCACCCTGGGTGCTATCATATCCCTGGGTGATTTACGTGTTAAAACTTGTTTTTTGTTGTTAAAAAGTTACCAGTAAATTGTCAAAACCTAGCTCCAAAACATGAGCAGTGCCGAATTTTGTGAACCACTTGGTCAATAATGTAAAATAAGATAATAACAACACAGTAATAGTAACAATGATACAAAAAATCCTGTTTCCTTCACATATCCTGGTTGTCTGGATTTTGCCAGTAAATCATTGTTTACTACATGAAAAAAAAACTGTAACAAGGATTGAGATTTGTTTTTTCTTCTCTTAGGGCAAGAAGCTTATAAATTGCACTTAGTCCAGTAAGAACCTTTGCCTTGCTTCCAGAGTGATAGGATATTCAGGATGGGTAGGGTTAGGGAGTAGGGGCCGCTTCCTATCGAGATCCATGAGGAAGAATTAGGGCACTACATCTCAGAGTCATTCCGGAAGAAGGGGAGGCCAGCTCTGAACCAACCTCTCCAGTCAAAGTAGGCAGGGGGTGGCACACCCTTGTTGAGGTTAACAAGAACCTCTGAGGTAAGCGAACAAACCCCACCAACTCCAATAGTCATTTTCCACAGTAGACTAGACCTATCGAATTGCCCATGAACCCCAGAATCTCAACATTTGCGGTTAGTGATGTGCCGCTACTGGACATCCATAAGGTTGCCCAGATTGAAGTGGCACATCGGTTTTTGCTGTCCCCAATGGTGGGTTCAACTGGTAGGTATAAACCAGCTAGAAGTGACCCCTGCTGGGTGATTGAGATTTGTTATGGATAAACATTTTGCCGAACCAAGGTGTGCTAAGTGAGCTAGCTGTGGACCAATAACTACTAAATCCAGGAACGACGTTAAACGTGCAATGTACTCGTACTTGCTTAGAATCATATCTTACAGAGTATTCCTAAAATGGTAGAGTTATAAGTTCCAGCTACTGTACTGCTAAACTAGTCCGTATCCGTATCGTAAAAGTAACTTTAGCAGTAACCTGTACCGGCTACTTTCAGTTTGCGGTAACTTTTACCTGCTCTAGGGACAGACGAGTATAAGGTACAATATCTGTTAGTCCCTACATGATCAGTTGTCTGACTAAGTTTTCCGATCATGTACTGTGTTAGTTTATTGTCATTCGTTGCGACCAGTAATGTCACCCTGGGCGCAGTCTGGCAATTTACGCGTTAAAACTTGTTTTTTGTTGTTAAAAAGTTACCAGTAAATGATCAAAACCTGCTCAATTTAATCTATGTTAAAAATTAAACATTTTAAATAATGGTTTACAACATTACACTCTCAAGACGACTCTTAGCTCCATAACATGAGCAGTGCCGAATTTTGTGAACCACTTGGTCAATAATGTAAAATAAGATAATAGTTTAATAACAACTTTATTTTCATACTATTAATAATTCTAAAATTTATAATTTTAGAATAATAATAATTTTGAACATATTCAATTACAAAAATTAACTTTTGAGTGCGTGTATTTATATAGTGTTCGTAGAGAATGACTTACAACAGTTACCTCCTCTTCATTTGGTAAAGTCTGTTTTGAATGCATATAATTAAATATAGTATAAAGCGTACTTGCTAGTTAACGTTTTTAGTTAAGTTATTCCATCTATGATAGAAGCATACACAATTTATCACACAAAAGGAATCCAGGATAGTCGATTGACTCCCAAGCTTAAATCTTATTAACCGGTAATACAACCACATCCTAACCAACAAAGTACGTCAAGGAAATGAAGATTTAATTTTTACAATTTTGGTTATAATTTAAAAGATTTCTTACTTTACAATTTCATGTTTTTTATAATGGCTTTTATAATAATTTTAACATTATTTAGCAATAGGCATAAACAATCAAAATTATTCAGTAGTTATAATTTGGGTGTGTAAATCCATGACACTATCATTCAGAGGCCGGTAAATTTGAGAGGTAAAAATAAGAATTTAGAGATTTCACAAAAAGAAGCTATGATTTTTTAAAGTTTGAAGAAATCAGAAATCAAAGTATTAATTTATATAAAAATTGCTCTCCAAATAATGTCAATATAGTAATTTGGTAATAATTTTTATTTTATATTAATACTACATGAGTAATATCTAAATATTAAATAAACATTGTAAATCATGTATTCAAAAAAGATGCTTAAGTTATTCCACATAATTATAGAAAATGAGATTTCTATGTTCACAGTAGCGCAAAATAGCGCTACTAACAAAAGTAGTCATCTGGAAGTTGGAATTTTGTTTTAAGAGAATATCCCTTAAAATATATAACTTTAAAGCTGACGACTAAATGTTGTCGAATTACGGAGCTTGACTACAACATTACATTTGATATGGAATCTAACTCATATGTTTCTGGATACAGTGCCAATATTTAAATATCAAATTTGCAGCGGGAGCTTAAAAGTGCTCAGAATTGTAGGCATAACCCAGGACTGTATACTAGAAGGGTTCCACACACCTTTGATCATAGTCACTGCTACCAATTCTCACATTCCCTCCTCGCATTCATACAAGTGACGTTACAGTGAAACAGAGTTCGCAGTACTGCCATTGGGATTCCTGCGTCCTCGCGCTTATTTTTAATGTCTTTTTAGTGTATTAATGTGAATGTTATTATTCAGAATTACTCGTTTTAGTTATGTTATGTGTTTGATCAATATGGATATAAGAGCCTGAATCGTTTAGCTGCTATGCAAAAGCTTTATAAATAATCAGTATAAAAACATCCTCCAGGGACTCAATTATTATGAGTACGTGCATTGTGGCCTCGGAGTTACCAGAGCTGAGTATGTCATTACTTTTATTTACTTGTGACATGGTCCTTCAACGGCATCCTCATCCTACTGCCTTTCTAAATAAGATTTCAATCTTGCCTCAATTTTTTGCCAACTTTGACTGCCCTCTTCTATTTCAGACACCGTACATTTCCAGGAGTCATTTCACTAACCCTTTCTTGGTTGTCTTTTTCGTCGTTCCAGTAAATAGGTCACAGGGAGTGACTAAGACAATGCTGGTAGCCCTACTTGGTGTCGGTGAGAGCTGACGAGAGCTTGCTCTACCAAAGGGTTAGTTGTGTACTGGTACAGAAGCCAGACACTTCGGTCTCTGGTCAGAAAGTGCTCAGTAGGCAGGGATTTCTGAGCCCCTATTGCCAGTGCGAGCCCAAGTTGTGCGTGAATTCCCGGCTGGGCAAACTATAAAAACAGGTGCCTAGGAGAACTGAGGTAGGGTTATCTCACATGTCTCTGCTGTTCGTATGAGGCTCGAGGGCATGTCCCACTCCCGGTCAATCCGTCGGTACTACTAAGCATGATGAGCTGGTGAACGTCTTTATGGCAACCCCAAACAAACGATCCGAACAAAAAGTAGTAAACAGAGATTTAGACTACATATAGGAAATACGGGCTTTCTTTAAACTCAGACTCCGACACTGAAACCAAAATAATGAAGGTGACAAACGATAAGAAATAAATAAATCATCCTGGACCCAGATTTCTGGTTAAAAGACACGAGGAAGAGAGCAAACCCCTAAATTATATGAGCCCTTTCTGATACACAAAGCTCTAACAGCAGCAAGCGGACAGCCAATATCAATAGAGAAAAAAAATCTTGAAAGAAACACTTCTAGTCAAAGCCGCAAATGTAGGCTGGATATTAACTTAATGAAGTTGACAACTTTTTCGATCAGGTAGCCATAATCGGAGAACCACACAGGACCTTGAATTCTTCCAAGGGAATAATATTTAGTCACGACTTGTTACAAGAGATAAAGGAAGAATTGCTCGATGCCCACGTAACAGATATGGTGAGGATTACGAGGACGAGGGAGGATCCCAAAGGCCAACTCTTTTGAATCATTCTGATGTACTCTCTTCCCCATACACCATCTAGGGTCAGGTTAACTCTCGCTATCAGTCAGGCCACTCTACAGATATTTTCAAAATATGCTTCAAGTGCTAGAGGTTTAGCAAATCCAATAAAGGTTGTACAAATCAAGAAGTATGTAATCACTGCGGTCTAGATAGGCACAATTGCAAGGACTGCTCGAGCAATGTGGACCATTGCGTGAATTGCAGAGGAAAGCACCCATCTAGCTCATGAAACTGTAAAGTATCTGTGGAAGAAAATGAGATCCTAGAAATAGTCACCGAAGTAAAGCTCTCGTTTTCAGAAACACGGAAAGAGTACTAGAAAAGACAAACTCACTCCCCAAGACTAACGTAACTTATTGTAAGTAAGCCTGCCTACTTCTATGCTAGCCCCTCAGTGGTCCCCTTTAGTTGTTCCAGACGCAATGCCTTCCGCTAGTACGGGGATTGCCATCGGCCCATCTAACCCCAAACAAACGGGCTTGGGTGTAAACCTCACAGCTGCTACCCTATTCAAACAAAAAAAGGGCAGTAGACCGAATATAACATCAGAAGAGAGTAGCCCTTTTCTAAAAGTCAAAGGCAAATATTAAAAAAACGAAAAAGATCAGAGAACACAGCCCCAGTCCCGTTTCGAGTCCGCACGAGTTTCGCCGCTCTAGCTGAGTTAGGAGAATTAAATCACCCTGTCATACAACATCATAAATGCGATATCCCTCCATGGACTGTACCCTAGGCTAATGTAATGGCTGTACAAGATCATTCTTAAAAAAAAAAAAAAAACACTAATAAGTTGGTGTTACTTATGCCATTTAAAGACACTGGCTCCATGGCACTGGCAATGTTATGTACACAGGCGGCTCAAAAACCGAAGCTGCCACTGGCTTTGCATTCGTGACAGCAAATAAAGAATATAGATTCGGGCTTCCTCAAGCATGGTCGATATACACGGCTGAACAAAGCTATACTTAAAGCCCTTAACAGAGTCAGTCATAGAATTGCAAGAATCTGCTCGGACTCTCTAAGCAGCCTAATCGCAATCAAGAACGTTCTTGTACACGAGATAAAAAGCACAATATATAATTGGATGACATGTTGTCATTGACACATTTGATAGCATATTGAAGTTTCTATTGTCTGGGTTTCCAGACGTATGGGGATACTTAATTCAAAATGAGATGGCTGACAAAGCGGCGAAAGAATCCTTAAATCTTCCCATATATATTGAAAAAAAAAACATGTCATGCGTCATAAAGCGCGCAGTTTAACGAGCTCTAATGCACAAGTGGAAAGAGCGACGGGCTAAGGATATTGACTTTAGGCAGTTAACTAACGTACTTTCTTAAGATAGGAATTCGGAACTCTACTAAATGCTGACCTTCCATTAGAAATCCACGGTTAAGATAATGACTATATTACATTTCCCACCAACTGAAGTCTAAATTTCAAACTGTAATGATAGTGCAAAGTAAAAGGCAAAATTTTCACACATTGCTACATAAGCAATTGTAGTATTAATAAGCAAAACTGTATATTTCAGACAATACAAGCGGAAGGTGAAATGGAGCTAAACGCAACATTCGCATTGAATCACCTTTCCATCATATTTACATTTTGTGTAGAAATCTATTCGGGGTGAAGTAATCATGTTTACTAGTGCCTAAGTTTTTGAAACATAACGTTTCCTTTATTTGGTGTTAGACTAATTTACATATTATGTAAAGCTAAATTTATTGCACTATACAAAAGGATTTAATGATCTCATATGTAAATTATTACACAATTTTTAATTATTTCGAGTTAAAAGTGTTATATATCTGTACTAAAGAGCGAGAAAACCCAGTAGATACTTCTAGTACAAGCAACATGACCATAGAATACGAGGATGAAGAAAGGATATTTGGGATATCTCATGTTAAATATTACTAGTTTAAAATAGCAAGTTTAACTGTTAATCACAATGTTTTAGTTTAAAGTAAACCATAACTGATGTGGTTAATTGGTTTCAATATTGTATGTCTCTCTATAATTTTATTTCATGTCTTATTTATTTGTATACAATTTGAGGAACAACTGACAAAAGTATCTTAGAGAATATTAACACTCGTGACTTTGTGTATTGTTTATCTACTTATCAAAATTAGTGTAGATCAAGTTTTTAGTTGATTAGTAATCAATGAATGTGTGTTATTTTCCTTACCAATACACCATTTTATTTTCAACCTGTTTATCTAAACATTCGATTGTTAAATTAATGCATATATATTCTCATGCATAAATTTGTGGTTTCTTAATCTTTTTGGGCCGTTTTTATCATTCTAACTTATTATCATACACCATTGATTTTATTTTTTAATGATACCAGATAGTTCTAATATGTTGTATTTAATATTTTAAGAAATGCTCATAACACGTAGATATGGTGGGTGGATTTATTCAATGTGAATATGAAGTTTAACTCCATTTTACCTTCCGTCTAGTGCAACGTCTGAAATATGACAATGTAATAGAATTTACGTCTGTAATCTGGAGTCGACGTCCGAGTGGAGAGATAAAAAAGTGTTTGCATCGTTTTGACATCAGAAAAATCTAGACCAAAAAAGCGTTTGAGTGTACAATTGTGTACCTAATGAGACAATAAGAACATTACTTCACCTTGATTACTCTCGGTGACTGATGGAAAAACAGAGAGAGCTGTTTTGTGGTCTAGGTGTGTCTGAAAGCGACACGATGAAAGGAGTTAGTTTTTGAACGTCAAAATCGCCGTCTTTCTTTATCTTTTCAGACTGACGTAGACTCCAGATTCCAGGAGTCAAGTTTGTGACAGTGTCGTATTTCAGACACTAGACTGAGCCATTCGCATGGATAGGGTTAATTTAAATAACTTTCAGAATTATCCTCTCTTCAATCCACCTGACTTTCTAATAGCTTTCGATTGAAGATAAAATCTCCAATAGCTAATTTGTGTTATACATATTATTTATATAAGCAGTTTTGTTGTTATGATTTTATAAATATTTATATATTGGGATATGAGCAATTTTAAAGCCATGTGTTATTATTCATATTAGTAACTAATTACTGCTGATCTATCGTCCGGTTGAGTATTATTATTAACTATAATGACACGAATCTGTGGATCCTACTAACCGCAGTACTTATGAAGCTACCTTCTGCTATGTTCTGTAGATCATTTTTTGAATGATAAGTCTTTATAAAATAAAGTTTAGAATGATTGTTTTGATTTAATGTTTTATTGTATAGACTTGGCATATGCATTGTTACCTTTGTCAGCATGCTTAATAAAGAACTTGAACTTGAACTTCTAATTACGGATGATGCACATAATTAGTGGAATAATATAAACAAAATTTGCTATGGCCAATTAAGTAGCAACATTTTTTGGAGGAGGTGTGTTGGTTTTTTACGATTGTGTATATAGTTTACCATCGTAAAGATAGGGAAAACTCACTAATATGTTACAGAAGTTTACCAGCGATGGAGCAACATTTGATTTGTGAGCTAGCACAAATACAACATAGGAGTTAAATGTTGAAGTTTAGCATGGCCAACTCAAACCCTTCATTCACCTAAAAAGACGCAAAAGGGCTCAATAACATTTGACCAACAGATGTTACTTTTTTTGATCAAATAAACCATAGAAAAATTGATAAATACGTTATGTTTAGTTATCAAATGACACGACTTAGCTATACAAGTTTAATATTACTCTATTGTTTCCTTTAAATAATAAGGAATAACATGCAAGTGGCAAGAAAATCTCCCTTTTTAGATTATATAAACGCCTTATAGATAGGTTACCATACAGGTTTAATGTGTAAATTTCAAACACACGGTAACAATTTTTTTACCATTAATTTGTATATAAACTATACCACTGTTTCGTGATTAATTATTCGTGGAATATTGTTTTACAAATGTAATAGGCGATCTATGTATTCAATTTTTTTAATAGTTACACATTTTTATAATGGTTTTCACTTTCTACCTAGTTCTTAAAAACGTCATCACAAAAGGTGACAGAATTTGTTTTCAACATATACGTACAAACCAAACAAAGTAAAAAATATTGTAAACAACGATTTAAACCAAGTGACAATAGCAGGCATGACTAGAAAAAATTCTTTTATGGCGCTTCTAATAACAAAGTGAAGTATTTATTACCTACACTTTGCGTGTAATAACACAACACAAGAAATGAAATAATAACAATTTATTTATCATGTAAAAACTTTATATTAGAGAATGAACAAAAAGTTTAAAGTATTATTATTGAACGTACATTATTGTTTTCCAGCTATTCAACTTACATGCAGTAAAATATGTTTGGAGTTAAACTAGTGCAAATGATTCCTTACTCTTTGCAATTACGAAAGTTGTCTATGTCGCTATAGAACTAGGCATAGACATGTAACTCGTTAGAAACAGTGGTAACTGCCGCCAAAACCCCAACTTTATTAGTTTAGTTTGTTTGTGTTATCTTTGATTTTGATTTGACTAGAAGTAAGTGTACTAAAAGTGTTAAAGATTCATATATTTGTAATTTACGGATGTTATGTATTTCTTTATGAACAGTTAAACTTAAATACTTCTGAGTGATTTCTAGGATCAGTAACATAAAATTTTAGTTGAGATTGGCGTATGGATAATAGGTCCTAGCCTAGTTGTAATCATTAAAAGATAGCCTAGTGTATTCATTTCATTTTTATTTCAATATTTTTGAAGCTTAGCTTGATCTTTTTGTATTTTTAGTTTTAGGTAAAATGGCCAAAAGAGAGAGAACCTGGGAGTGTGAACATGAAATGCAGAAGAAACAGTACATTACTGGAAGAAAGTTTAGTACTGAAAGTAGTCAACCATCAATGGATGACATATATGGTTAGTATAGACTAGCTAATCATAACTTGGCATGCATACTCTTATGTCCTTATCAAATACAATATAAGCTACTTGGTTGTGATTTTAATGTCTGGATATGCAAGATACAAGTTTTTTTTGTCTATTGCTACTATTCTCTTGAACAAAATGGTAATTGTTACATTAAGGACCGGAGCGGCAAAATACGAGTTTCGTGTTATTAACTAATTGGAATCGTCCTACAGAACAAAACAAAACACGGTTTGACGGGGTGGAAATGAGAAATAACGAAGTTCTAGAACATCAAAAATGGAACAACTGTTTAAGCGCGGAACAATATTTCCATGTTCTACATGCACATTGGGCATCACGTGACCTTTTGTGACCATGATTCAACCTCGTGATGACATCATCGGATGCGGCGCCATCTTTGCAAACGTAAATGAAAAATAATACTGAAATGAGCAGAATTTTGATCCAAATGAACAACGTACCTCGTACTGTATTGACTCTCCCCCTTATTCTGTTTGATAAGTTCCTCGCACAGGCCAGTGGCCCATGAGGACGGACTGAATAAGGGTTGAAAGGGGATCGCCCTTTCCTTTTTTTTTAACCCTTTTACTGCCGACGTCCGACATATCGGACGTTGGCATTTTTGCCGAAAACACCAACGTCTGATATGTCGGACGTCTGTTTTTTTTATTGTTACTGGCTACTGTTATGTTCAAATGTAGAAATATTCGGTATTTTGGTTGTTTAGGAGGAAAGGATAATGAAAGAAGCCATTTGAAGAACTTTGGATTTCTATTTTCGTCGTCTTTGACTAGAATTGACGAACTACCTAGACAGCTGTCAAAATCAGATGATCGGGTTAGATTACTGAAATCTTCGTTCATTGTTGTTGTTTACAATGTTATCGAAAGTTTTTTGAAGTGTTACTTTTGTTGATCAAGGATAAAATGAGTAAAAGAGTTACATCTAACTCTCCTGTGAGTGAGGGAACAATAATTAACAGTCTAATCGATGGTGGTGTACAAGTGCAAGACGAACTGAGTGACAATTTCCTTCAGAATTTGTCAGATTCAGATGCCGAGAACGATTCTGATATTAGTGTTAGGGCTATTGATGACAATCAAAGTGATGTGGATGACACTGATGACGATCCTGACTTTATCTTACCATCAAATAATGAGGAGTTATTAGATAGTGAGGGCACAGATAAGTTTACCTTCAACTTCCACTGGTAGGCCTAGAGGAGGCCTACCAGTTTTGGGAAAATCCTCATAGTGAAGCTATGTTTCAAGGTAGCACCTTCAAATTTGGTATATGTTCTAAGCAATTGCTCTAGTTTATAATGATATCATGCTCAAAATTTTAGTATAATTTTAAAAATAAATTATCAGATGCCAAACACAATTTTTATTTTTTTATTTATTTTTATTTACATAATTTTAAAATTAAATAATGAGTTTGTTTCAAATTAAAACTTCTTTTTATTATTTAAAAAACAGCATTTAAATACGAGTAAATAAAGTAAAAATTCATGCAAATCTAATGAAAAATAAAAAAGATACAGCATTTTTTGTAAATGAATGCACAACAGCGATTTTCCCCTTTGGCAATTTTGACTGGTACGATAAAAAAATGGCCGGCAGTAAAAGGGTTAAAAAAAAAGTTTTCTTTAATTTTGAACAAATTAATTATTTGTTATCGAATTGAGACGAGTGCTTCCGGCCATCAGCGCGGGCTTTGGCAGCACTGCCTTGTGCTGATGTCAACGAAAGAAAAACATCCTTCGAGATAGTACCTATCAGTAAAATATCAAATTCTAGAGGGGCTGATCAGAAATATAAATTGAATTGTAATGGAAAGGCAATTATGTACTGTTAAAAAACTTAATAAATCATGAATACCCCTAATATGAATACGTATATAATTGGACATTAATAGAGAACACTTACCATTAGTGTGTTCCACAGAATGTACAGAAACTAAGTAATCTCGTTTCGGTCGAAACGTATACTCTTAACATGCTCGACAAAACACTCCAACACACCAATTCCGAACTATTGGACTATTGGAACTATTGGTTCGACGATTGGTCGAACTATTGGATGGTTGATCCATGATCATCACGCACTCACTCGATCAAAACTACATTACACAATATCTAATGAAGCACTGACTTCTACCCCCGAGCGTTCAGATAACAGATACACTATCAGTCCCAGCCACAGATAATATTTACGACACACCAGTTCACTACAATTGGATTTGCAAAATTGTTTAGTGTTTATATGTGTATCCTAAGGGGTAAGAAGTTAAGGTACTTTGGTATTATCTGGAGGCCACTATGTTTTAACAATTTTTCTTACCAGCTAAACAACCACATTATAAGAAAAACTTAAATTTGACTTAGGCCTTTTGTGAAAATTATATGTCATGAGGATTGGTTCTTGTTTTCTGCCTCCGAAAAGAAAGCGATGTTGGCTAAAAAGATGTGATTCGTATGAAATACAAATATAAAAAGTTAGACAATATTTACGAGTGCTTATGTAATCTAAGCTTCAATTTAGGTATTGTCACGAAGGATGTGTTTTCTTTTTTGGCTAGAAGTGCGGGGTGGAGCCGAAGGAGTCACTGAACATGACCTGATGTCGGAAAAGTTGTATGATCTGAGACGTGATCAGAGGTCGGCAAAGTAGCCTACTCATCGGAAATGCTCCTGGCCATCAATGCGAGCTACCACACTATACTTCTGGTGAAAAAAGAAAAAACCCCTCGAGGTAGTATCCATATTCAAGCTTAGACCACATGAGTGCTCATGAAGGTTATCTTCAACTTTGATACAACTAGTAACACAATAACAATAATCTAATCTAAATCTACTTATATGGAGTAACAAGAAGTAGATAGGGACAGAAATGTCCTACTTCTCACTGACATCTTTTCCTTCCTTTTGGAAGGCAGAAAACAAGAACTGATCGTCATAATGATATGCAGTTTTTACATTCAAACAATGTCCGCCTTTTCTAATAATGTAATTTTTTAGGTTCTGGATATGAGAAACTGTTCCAAAAATAGTTCAAAAATTAATTTACCTAAAAAATAAAGCTATCAAGTGTGTACGATATTAAGGTAGGGTACACAATAGTCTGATTTGTTTCTATAAGCATGGGCTCATATTTTACAAACCACCTAGACAGGTAAACAATAAAATCACTCATGAGAAAATAGGTCAATCCATATGAAGGGATTCAATAAAAATGAAATTGGTTGCTTGACCATGGCTGCAATATAATAAGCGTCCAACACTCGAATGACTGATAATATCGAATCATCGATATTCATGAGTAAAGAATCCTTGATATATCTATTCAAACTAAATTATAGTCATAGTCATAGTCATAGATCTTTATTCAAAGCTGTAATATTATAAATACAGTCAGAATAGTGTCACAAATACAGATAGACTAATATCATCACAGATACAAGTTAACCTATCTAAAATCTTATGTTAACTTAACATAAATATTGTTAATTTAAACAACTAAAATTAACTCAATTTTTATTTATATTTAATGGCCCAAGCCCTCAAAAAATTCTTCAAAAGAATAAAATGATCGTGATATGAGGTAATTTTTTAATTTATTTCTAAACGGATTGATTCCTTCAATTTTTTTTATGAGGATAGTAGGATAGTTTAATAGGAATGTATTGAATAAATCGTGTACCAGCGTATTCAGTTTTCTTTTTAAACAGCTCTAATTTATGATTTTCAAAAATTATACCACTCCTAGTATTATATCTATGAGTGGTATAGTTAGGTATATTTTTAAATTTTGTGTAAGTTATTGTATCGTATATGTATTGACTGTAAACAGTTAAAATTCTTAATTGTGCAAATAAATGTTTAACGGTTGCTTGCCATGGTAAATTTAGAATTAACCGTATTGATTTTTTTTGTAGTATAAGAATTTTTTCAAGGTTTTTATTTGAAGTAGCTCCATATACACTGATCCCGTAGCTTATATGGGAATGTATTAAAGAAAAATAAATTTGTTTTAAAGTATCCTGGTTACAAAGGTTTGCCATTTGCCTAAGGGCGTACAGGCCAGATGATGCTTTTTTTATTACGGTTTGTACATGTTGATTCCAGCTTAAATTTTGATCTATTATTAGACCTAGGAAACAAGTTTCCTCTACCTCCATTATATTTTGGTTATTTATCTTAATGTCATATTGAAAATTAAACTTCGATTGGTGTGTTTTAAAGGGTATAAAATGTGTTTTGCCGGGGTTAAGTAACAAATTCTTTTTAGTTAAAAAAGAGTTAATTTTATTCAAACAATTAAGAGATGATGTTTCAATTACCTTGGGATCCTTTCCTTTGACAATTACGCTTGCATCATCAGCGTATAAACACATTTTGTTTTCCTCTGCTACTGTAGAAAGTCCTGTTATATAGCAAATAAATAGTAAGGGACCCAAAATTGAACCTTGTGGTACGCCATACTTTATGAGTTTTTTTTCGGATACAAAATTAATTTTGTCTTTATTTATTAAGTATGATAATTCAACGTATTGATTACGGTTACTGATGTAAGAGTGAAACCAATTTATTTCTTTATTTTTTAAGCCTAAATCTTCCAGAACATTTATAAGTTCGTCATGAATTACGCTGTCAAACGCTCTTGTCAAATCCATAAAAATTTCTAAAGGTCTATTACCTTTATCTAATTCCTCTATTAAATTTTGCACAAATTCTACTGATGCAGTAATTGTTGACCTGCCTGGACGAAAACCATGTTGTTGATTATCAAGAAAATCATTTTCCGACAGATAGTTTAACAGTTGTTCATTAACAACTTTCTCAAATATTTTAGAAAACGTCGATAATAATGATATATCGTCGATATATTATAGTTATTTCAAATTACAGTATAATAGGTAATACTGTTAATATAAAATATAATAATAGGTGAATAAAAATCTAGACAAACAGCAATGTATATTTATAAAATACAATAAACAAACAGTATAAAATTGAGTTACTTTTTACTATATTTAAGTATAAACATGTCTGACATCTTGTGACACAAAATATTTATTAACTATTGTTTTTCTGCCATTGTAGATGGGCACATCAGTGTCAGTAACAGGTATCAGTGGTAACCTATTACCAGGATACTGTTGTTTCAGTAACAGCTGGGCTGAAAGGTTTGGTGCTCTCATATTGAATTTTTGTTTGTTGAGTTACTCAGTAGCCAATAACAGACGATGCCATTTTGTCCAAGCATTAAAGCTAGGAATGGATATATTACACTATTGAATGTTATTATGCTAAATAGGTTTAGATTAGTTTAAATAAGTAAATACCAAAGTTAAACATAACCTTTACAAGCGCTCATGTGATCTGAACTTGAATGTGGGTACTATCTCGAGAGATGTATTCCCTTTTCCACCAGCAGTGCGGGGTGGCACCACCGAAACTCGCAATGATGGCCAGGAGCATTATTGGTACTTTCCCAACCTCCGATCACGTCCTGACTTGTACAATGTGATCTGACGTCGGAGAAGTTGGACGATCTGGGATGTGTAGGTATCAGTGGCGCCCACTCTGCACCTCTGGCGAAATAAAATATATCCCTCGAGATAGTCCCCAAATTCAAGCTTAGATTATGTGAGCCATTGTAAAGGTTATCCTAACTTTTTATATTTCTAATATGTATATGTGTATAGGCTAGTAAGAAATAATAGATAAGGACTTTGCAGTACCCAATTGTGTTGTATAGTGAAAATTCGAATTGGCACATTTATAACTTTATTAGTTTATCAGTCTATGTTACTTTTAGTGAGTTAGTTAAATTTTTGTATAGAACATGCTATCATGGTAACAGGTTACTTGAACATAATACCTCAACACGTTATTTTGGGTTATTAACAAGTAACAGTATTTCTCGTCTCTAGCAGCCATTACTCAAATACCATATACATGATTTTAATTTGTTTGAAATAATTTAATTGAATTAATTTTTTATAGGAATTACAACTTTTTTATTTGACACAGAGCAAGGTTATGAATTTTCAAAAGTAAAGAAAAAGTGTGTTTCCGCCCATGTTAATACTGTAAATTACTCAAATGAAGTTATTGGAAAATATCTAAAATGGAATGTTGTTATAAGTTATTTATTATTATATATAAAAGGTCTCAAAATAAGCAAAAATTACACATACATATTTAAAAAAATTTTATAAAAATATCTGACCGTTGCACATAACTTACATTTACGTATCTCACCTTAGCTATTATTATTCTTTAAAAGCACACTTATTTCTTTGTATAGGCTGAAACTCTATTATATGTTACTCTATAAACTTAGGTTATTTTGGGAATAAAACTTTCCATTAGAGCTATAAAGAATATAACAAATGTTGTAGAATAGATCTTTATGAAAAGAATGGTGTTGGATTGAAAGGTCTAGCATAATCCAATCCAGAGATAATCAATTTAACGCTAATGTCTTCAAAGCAAAAAATCACCGGATTCTTGTGAACAAAAATGGCTGCCTTAAATAAATGACGAAAGATAAAGTTCTTTAAAAATAATTTTTGAACCTCTTATAAGTATGGTAAAAACATAAAAGATTAAAATATTTTAAAATGATAAAGTAACCGTCATATGGATTGACCCAAATGCTTAACAACGTATACCCCATCAGACGCACAATGCGCTTTATGAAATCTTGGTGTGCCCAGACAGTTGTATGCTCTCCAACAGTTGCTTAGTATTGTTGTAAAAGGCAGAATCCGTTCTTTTATAATCTCTAGCAGGGTATCCCTATCTCACTTTTTACAGTGATTAGGAAAGATTCCTTACTCTGCCTTTCAGTACCCTTATTAAGCCTTACACTATAGTCGAGACTTGTATAAAGAAAGAATAGGCTATCGCATGTAACAAACGTATTTGAATTACCTCTTCGGCTCCCTCAAGGGTCACTCTTCCCTCATAAGAAAAGTCTGTTTTAAATTTTACTTCTCAAAACTAAATATTGCATGTGTTTGTTGTTTAAATAAAGAAGAATCTCTTAACTACAAGCTAGCAGGTCACATGGATCGCAACTTGTGCTAAAAAGTGTAGCAATTGTTGTAAACCAATTTTTGGAATAGGAGTCAGATTATTTTTAGGTTTGCTTAGGTACGGTATATTTCAAATGTTTTAGTGCAAACAACTCTTGTCTAATATTAACTATTGGCTTCCTCTCTAGTCTATGTACTTTGAGTAAACACCAAGTGAATGTAACAATAGTGTTGCCAGTAATAGTAATATGATAACTGAGTCATATTTATTGCATGTTGTAGTGCTGGCAAAAAATCATGTCTAGACTAGTTGTTACCATTTTCAAAGTGTTTATTATTCATTTCCATAGGATTCTAGACTGTAACTATGTCCTTTATCTTAAATATGGAGAGTAGATTTACTGACCTACCTACCAATTAAATGTTAAATATACCAGCTTTGCTTTTATTTTGTCTTCAAATCAAATCAAATCAAATCAAAATATTCTTTATTACATGTTCATCAAGAACAGAAATGGTGTCAGTTTTACAATGATGTTGTACATAACTCGTTAAAACTTATTGAGATGTTTTTTGGACAGTCTATCCATGTTGAAGGAACTCATTTATGGTGTAGAAAGGCCGTTCGGCCAGCCAGCTGTGGAGTCCTATCTTCAATTTAATCCCATTTCTTGATCTTAGGTTTCTGGGCAGTCGATTGAGGAATTTAATTCCCGTATACGTTGGTTTTTTTCTCATATTGAGCTAGGTGGTGTGCTGGAAGACTGTAGAGTTGTGCGTTGCGGGTGTTGTGCGTGTGTATATCAGAGCCCCTTGTCATGTTTTGTCCATCAGCATGCATGACTGTTTCTTGTATGTATAGGTTGATGATAGTTAGGATTCCAAGTGACTTGAAAGCACCTCTGCAAGTGTCCAGTCTCTGTAGTCCAGCCAGGATTCTGATGGCCCTCTTTTGTATTAGCAAAATTCTTTGGATGTTTGTTGCAGAGGCTGCTCCCCAAACAGCAAGGCCATACCTTAGATGGGTCTCAAAGAGTGCAAAATATGCTGTTCTTGCTGTAGTTAGGTCACTTATGGCTTTGATTTGTTTGATTGCATAAACACTGGAGTTCAGTTTTCTACAAAGGTTGTCTATGTGTGTGGTCCAGTTTAACATGCTGTCAAGGGTTAGGCCCAGGAATTTTACTTTGTTTTCCATAGTGACACCTGGAATCTGTGGTACCTCTTGATTAAGATATCCAAATCCCATTTGGCTGGTTTTGGTGGGGTTGACAACCAAATCATTGTTATGGCAGTACTGGTAGGCTGAATTTAGGGATATGTATGAGTTGATAGCTAGGTTCTCAGGTGTTTTATCACTTAACAGCAGGGTGGTGTCACCTGCATACATTATGGTACTGCAGTAGTCCTGTAGATGTTGGGGCATATCATTGGTGAATAAGATGAAGAGCACCGGTCCCAAAACGGAGCCCTGTGGTACTCCTCGGGTTACCGGCAGCATGCTGGATTGGATATTTGTCGTAATATTTTTGGTTGTGTGTTGTAGTTCTACCAGTTGTTGTCGTCCAGTCAGGTAGCTTTTAAACCATTCTTTAGCTGTACCACATATGCCTTTTAAGAGCTATTTTCTCACAGAGCTTTGAGAAGGTTAAAATGAGGGAAATTGGTCGGTAGCTGCTGTCTGTTGCTGGGCATCCTTTTTTGTACTTTGGATAGACCTTTGAGATTTTCATGCCTGTTGGGAATTGACCTTGGGCAAATGATTTGTTAAATATTATTTCCAGTGGGGCATAGAGTTCATTTACACAGTGCTTTAAGAGCTTAGATGATATTTCATCGGTCCCAGAGGAATTCTTTGATTTTAGGTTTCTTACAGCGTCTTTTATTTCTGCTTCGTTTGTGGGGGCCATAGAGGTCAGTGTGTGATTTGTAGATCTTGGTATACGGCCCATTGTCACTACCCTGTTTTGATCATTTTCCAGAGTTTGGTCAGCAATATTGGTGAAAAATTCGTTCAGATGGGCTGCAATTTGCTCTGCATCATCGACCATTTTGCCATCTATCCGCAGTTTTATTTCAGATTTTTGCGTTTTTCTGACTCTCACATTATTAATAATGTTCCATATGGCCTTTGATTTATTGTCTGCATTGTTGATGTAATTTTCGGATGCTTGTTTCCGTAGAGATCTGAGCCTTAGGTCATAGGATTTCTTGATTTCGGCTGCTTTCTTTTTGTGATTGTCATCACCTGTCACATTGTATTGCTGCAGTCTCTCCAGGTAGTTGTTTTTTAGCTGCAGTGCTTCTTTATCCGAAAACAGTTTTGGTTTAGGTCTAGGTTTGGGTCTTTTCCTTATCTTGGGGCATGCTGTGTTGAGTGCCAGTGACAGTTTTGTGTTGAAGATGTTGTATGCTTCTTCTGCTGATAAGGCATGCATAACAGGTTCCCAGTCCTCTTGCTGAAGAAGGGCTTTAAGTTCATTTAGGTTTCTGTGATTTAAGCACCTTTGTAGGATCTGTGGCCTTTGGGGTTGTTTTGTGGATAGAATTTTGCAAGTTTGGGCAGTGTGGTCTGAGAGTCCAGTGCTTATTACATCTGTGATGATGTCTGCTGGGTCAAGATTGGTGCATAAGCAGTCAATCGAGGTTTCCGAGTGAGGGGTTATTCTGGTAGGGGGCAAGTCTATCCTTGTCATGTCATGAAGAGCGAGTATTTCATTCAGCCTTGCTGTATTCCTGTCAGGTTTCATATTATCAATATTTATATCTCCCATTACAATAAGTGGCGAGCTCTCGGCTTTGGTATCTTCCAGTGATTGTGACAATATGTTCAGTGCATCATCAATGTTACCTGCTGGAGATCTATATATTCCCATTACTTGAATAGTGAAGTTTTTTATTTTAATCTTGACAAGTGCCAGTTCACACGTGAGTTCTTCACAGAGCTGGTGTATCTCGATTGATTCAGTATGTGCCTCCAAGCCCTCTACGACATAAATAGCTACACCGCCTTGTTTGTGGACTTCTCTGCTATAGTGGGCTCTTAAAGTGTAGTACGGAATTTGAAAATTTTCTTCAATTTGATCTTGTTTTAGGCCATGTTCTGAAAAGATTAGTATCTCAGGTTTTGTTTCTTCTATTATATGAAGGAGTCTGTTTATTTTTTTGGAGATTCCTTGAATGTTTTGATGGAGAATAGTTAAGGTGGAGCAGTTTTTGGCTGTTCTATGTCTAAAAAATTTGAGCTTGTCTTTAATCCTGTAATATTGACGTTTGCGGTGCTCTTAGTTTCAATGTGTGAGGGTGTTATGTCTTGGGCTTTTGGTGGAGTCTGTTGGATGGTGACCCGAGGCACAGATGGTGAGGCTGGGGAAGTGCCATCAACAAGCACTGACAAGTCACTTTTTTCTCCTTTGTGCTTGTGATCTTTCATCATGCATTCTCTATAGTACTCTATATGCTTTACAAAGAATGCTTCATAAGAGTCCTCTTTTGGTTTTATTATGGCGTTTTTTGGGGGTTTCTTGGTCCACTGTACTTCAGAGTTGAGGGGTTTCAATTTTGTTCGTTGAATGGTATTGGTTTTTTGCGTGGCTTTTACCACTTGCAAAGAAACACTGTACAGGGTGCTGTTTGGTGCCACCTCTCTGGAGTCGTTTACCTTTTGATTGCAATTTTTTATGTTGTCTGAAATCTGGACATAGTTATTTGATGTTTTTACATCCACCAAACGTCTGGGGTTTGGTCCGCAGTCGACAGTCTGGGGTTGCAGATGTGTTTTCAATTGTTCGACAGTCCTTTCCATTCTGTCTTGCCTCTGCTTTAGTTGGGTTAGCTCTGTCTGTATAGAGTTTGGATTCAGAGTTAGAGTTGATGGGATATTGGTTGTTTGAGGAGAGTCTGTCTGAGTTTCACTTTGTGAAAACTGTTTAGAATTATCATCCAGCTTCTGTAGTTGTCTATTTAGTGAGATGATGATGTTGCCTTGTTTTTTAATTTTACTTTCAAATTCCTCAATTAGGGATACTTGACTTTTGTCATGGTCTTCAAATATCTTTTGTATGTTTGCAAGCTGATCTCTTCCTTTTCCGACTTGGAGTTCTGTGTCTGCAATTTTTTGCTGCAGATGCTCAAGCTTTGAGATGTAGTTTTCCTCCTTTTGTTCATGTTCTTCAATTAATGCTTCAAGGCTGGCGAGCTGTTGTTTAAGTTTACCGTTCTCTTCTGTCAGTAATTTGTTTTCCTCTAGAAGCGCGGCTCCTATTTTGGCAGCCATTTGAAGGTTGTTTTCATCGTCCTCCAGGTTGTTTTCAAGCAAACTCCTCTCTAGTTCTTCCAGATGTTCTCCAGACATGTGTCCTTGAGTTTTTTTGGGATTTTTATCCATGCAATAGTGTTTAGTGTCTAGTTTTTCTTCTTCCTTCAGCACCTTATTTGTGCTGTGTTCAGCTGTCGATGGTTCATTGGCTTCTGCTTCTTTTAGAGCTTCATTGAAAATCTTATTTCTATAATCATTTGTTTTAGGTCTTCCATGTATGTGTTTATACTCAGAGTATAAACAGACATCCTTGTCACTTACTGAGGCTGTTTCTTTCGTTCCAAAAAATATTACATTATATTTTGTATGTTTTTCATTACGTGTTACATTGTCAATAATTGCTGGCCAGTAAGGATAGATAGCCCCTAATTTTAGCAAAGATTTTGTCGCCTTCATTGAATTTGGGTGCCATGCTATTTAATTGTGCTAATATAATTATTATAATAATAAAATTGCAGCTGTTGTTGCTGTTTTGGCAGGCTAGTCTGGTTAGGAAGGGTGGAATTTGTCAATGAAATGGTATCTGTGATTAAAGAGTTTTGGCAGTCTACTCTGGTCAAAGAATGGAGATTGTCGATGAATAAAAAATGTCAATAAAAAAATGTTAATAAAAAATGTCAATAAGGTTTAATGGATCTGTTTAATTATACTCTATTTGGCAGACTTAGAGTGGTCAGAAATTATGTTCAGAGGCTGTTCAGGATTTATGTAAGACAACAACACAGACCGATCTAATTGCCTGCAATCTGGGGACAGCTCAAAGGTCAGCTCTGTGGTCCCTGTCCTTATCTCCTCTTATCGCTATTACAGACCTTTCTTATCTCCAAACTCATTTCAAGCAATCTTGTTCTATATGGAAAATAAAATAATTTTTCATGGATAATTTTCTTGTGTCACTTCAATTCTTGAAACTAATACCTAAGTGTTATTTATAAAAATTTACTTTACACTTTTGTGCCAATCATACATTAAGACTCACTACTTTTTTACGTCCAAAACAGAGCACAAAAAAACCATGTCTTCAACTCACAATATAATATAAACTTTTTTTTTTTTGATGTGTCTTTTGATGTTCTTATGCTAGAGATTTGTACATGTTGTGATTATTCATACTTATTATTACAAAACTATTTATTTTGCTAATCTTATAAATAAAACTGAATCGAAAAATGTGTTGGTAAGCGCAAATCTCGAGAACGGCTGGACCAATTCGGTTAATTCTTTTTGTAAAATGTCCATTGAAATCCGAGGAAGGTTTTTATGAACAAAAAGTTAAGAAAAGTTTCCTGGAATATTTTGGAATTCTCAAAAAATTGTAGTTTTTTACGTTTCATAATTCAAATTAAACTGACACTAAACAGCTGTTGACAGCTATAGTTCGACAAACTTTCTGAAACATCTGTTTACATTTAAATTTTATCAATAATAAGTAAACATTGTTTGATCGGTAGTGTAATGCAGATAGTAAATAAAACATAAATATATAAATTTTACTCCAGATTGCACCAGTGACAAATTAAAATCATCTACTGAATTAAATACTGTTATAAAACTAACCTTAACGAACAAAGTTATGAATGTTTTCACATAAGTTACTTTAAACTGGTGGGCATCCTTGACATTATGATTTTACATTTTAACAATGGCTTATGGAAAAACAGAGAAATGAATACTAACATACCTCAACGATTCATTCTTTCCCTGGCTAGAGTCCAAAAAACAAGGGTAACGCAAAACTTTAATAATGATTATTTTGGAACGTTACATAATCTTAATAAGGATTTCCCTCTTATACCGAAAGTACATAAGAAGTAGGTAGGACTTCCCTCCAGGTCGTAATAGGCTTTTCATTCCTACTTATGTGTGTATTTTCTTCATCAGGACAAGGCAAATTCTATTATTTCAACACGATTTTGACCAAAATAGATTTCCGAGAACTAGATAATCCAATGTATGTAGTATTTTGATCGAGGCAATATGGCAAGCTAAACTGTGACATAGTAGGTAAGTGAATTTAAACCGTCTTAAGTAGGCACTTTTTAACCGAAGTAGGCATCTCGGTCCTACGTAAATATATTTATTTTTTCTTCGTCAGAACAACAAGGCAAACTATACTATGGTACTGGAAATATAAGCTTTTTGACCGAAGTAAGTTTCCGAGACCTGTGTGGTCAGAGATTTGTGTTTTCTTGATCGGGTTGACATGGCAGATTCAGCTGTGACGTTATGTATATAATTAGGCATAACAAGTTACAATAGACTTCATCAAACTATTAGGCAGTAATGACTAATGAGTCAAAAAACATTCCAGTACTATAGACTTGTTTTAAAATTAACAGGGATGTTGCAAAACGCATGAAAACTTATAAAATTACTAAATTTATAAATAGAGATTACTCATAGAAAATTATTTAAGTAATAATGAACTCATTCAATTATCATCTTGAATTCTTTTGGAAAGGTGCCTCCATCTGGCCAGCTGCTTTCTCTTCACTTTTTGTTACTACTCTTAGTTATTCTTAGATGGCCTTCAGCTGAATTTTATCAGTAAGATTAAATATGTAAAATTAATGTCCTGATAAGTTGACTGACTTGTATAAATTATTTTCAGATAAAACTTTTAAGTATCTATATGATGGAGCAAAAAAACCAATAGATACTCCTAGTCCCAGTAGCATGACCATGGAATACGAGGATGAAGAGATGGTACTTGGAACATCTGAAGGTAAATACTCCTGGTTTGACTTGTTCTTAACTATGGTTTAGTCTAGACTAAACTATAACTGGAGTGGTTAACTGCTTATAATGTTTTCTGTCTCTATAATCGTCTTTACATGTCTTTTTTTTGTAAACAATTTGACGTACAATTGACAATTGACAAGTATTATGTAGAAAATAGTCCGTGATGTATATTGTTTATCCACTTACCACAATTAATGTCGATCGAGTATTTAGTTGATAGTAACCAAGGAATAGGTGATATTTTCCTTACTAAGGTAATAAACCATCCTATTTAAAACTTACGAGTACAAACATTTCATTATTAACACGTTCGCTACCGAGCGGCGCATATATGCGCCGGCCGGTGTTATTACGAGAGACCGGACGTCAGAAATACGATCTTTACACACAGACCAAGTTAATATTGGTGTGCCCTTCATCACAGACCGATGGTAAGATTTTGTTTAAATAGGTTATTATACTTTGTAATAACCCTAATTATATATATATTTGATGTATATTTTCAGTTTTTGCGTTTTTAGCATTATTTTATTACGGCGCATATATATGAGCCGGTCCGGTCTATAGCATCAAAATGGTATCATAGACCGAGTGTCCCAAATATGAGCCACTATTTAATTTGTTGAAATACTTTAGATTCAAGGATAATTTTTAACAAAAAAACACACCTATTCCATGAACAAGTTTATTTTACATATTTTATAAGACATATAAATCAAACTTTTACATTACAAAGATTACAAAATAAATTCAAACAAAAGTGTACTTGAGATAAATTGGATGTTTGGGCCTACTTCTCATGCCATAGATTGAAACAAGTTGGCATGCAAAGGCCAAATGGTTTGTCTTTAGAGTCCTTGCAAATAGAGCAGGCATAAAAGGTTTGCTTCCTTGTATTGTGTGCTTCTCGGCAGACATGGCACCTCAGTCGCTTTTCCAGCTTGACAGGAGCATGAGGTCGTCTGTGAAGAGCGGATGTGGGGCGAGGTTTCCGTGGAATGGGTTCTACATGAATGTATTGTTTTTATAATAATGTCTCTGAAATTCAGATAGGTTGTCTTCGTTGTCAATTTGGAAAAAATAAATGTGCTGTTCCACAGTGATACATCTAGCAGGTGGAAAAATATTTTTATGTACCACCGAAGAGACTTTCTAGGAGTGGAATAATAAGAGATCATTTGATCACTGCGATCAATCCCACACATACCCTTGTTGTAGCGAACAACCATGCTGGCTTTTGGATCACTTCTCCCCTTTTTGTTCTTGTTTCCTCCATCTCGGGGCCATTTGAAGTTGAAATAGTCAAAACATTTCTTTTATCTCGCCATTTCATGACTGGTAACGTCACCTCTTTGACGGCTCACACACTCCCCCTTTTTCAGTTTTGTTTTGCACCACAACTTGCGGATTTCCCAACTCTATTTGACTGTAGAGTACCACACATGTTAGTCTGGTTGGTCATGAGGTACTCGGCCAGGTCCACGCTGTTGTAGAAATTGTCGAGAAAGATTATGTGGCCTTTGCCGAGGTAGTTCTGCATTAACTTTCTCACAACTTCAAAGGCGTGGCCCTTTTCTTTGTCAATAAGTGTCCCCTTTCCTAAGTAGATGATGATATTTAAAATGAATCCATCAGATGTTGTCAGTTCGTACAGTTTTTATTACCGTACTTGTGTGATTTGTTTTTTTATATACTGCCGAAACGACAGTCGGCCTCTGAAGAGGACCATAGCCTCATCTAGAGAAAGTGACTTCCCCAGGGCTGTAAACCCTAACAGAGTTTGCTAAGATATCATTGAGGACATTCTCAATTTTATGCATCCTATTGTCTGTGGAGTCTATGTTTGGATCATAAAAACACAAACATCTTAAAATACATTCAAAACGATTGCGGGACATGGTCCGGCCAAAGAATAGGATGCTCATATAAGCCGTCCTTGGACCAATAGTGTTTTTATAGATGGAAGGTTTACATTACCCATCAACATACACAAACCTAAAAATTTTTTCAATTCTTCAACAGAAACATTTTCCCAAAAGTTTAGATGAGCATGTTTGGAAAGAGGTGTCCCTCGCATGATTCCAGCTCTGGTGTTTGTCCATGTGACAATTTTTTCTAACAGGGCGGTGTCAAAAATATTGCCAAACACTTCAACTGGATCAGTTGTTTGTATAATTCACTTTTTCTTCACCCACAAAATCATGAATTAGTGGGACTTTGTTCGTGTCAGTCCAACAACCATTAATACTGATATGATCATTGTGGACTTCATTGGCAACGAACTGTACATTAACATCATCGGTAAAATTATTTTGATTCTGCACATATTCATGTGCCTCTACTTCAGTAACAACTTCATTGCGGTCTACTTCACTACTAGAATCATCACTACTGTTAGAGGTTGGAATGTACTCACTGTTACCATCTGATGAAAATAAAAGAACTTATTTCAGTGTCCACTGTCACTATCAATTAACTCACGGTCAATCTCACTGTTGGTACACACACGCCTTCGTTTTCTATTTGGCATCCATGTTCATAAAAAATCAGATAGAAGCTTATACAGTACGTAAACTTACTCACAGAACGTAACCTCATTCACTGAACATAACCTCAAACTTAGTGAACCACGTGCTCTGCTGCAGTGGCGCGGCCGGACGAGCATTTCACAAACTAATACTGTTGAGACCAGTGAAATATATACCGTAAATACAGGTCATTGACTTTGACTTATCCAGAGACCAACCGTCCCATATTTGCGCCAGACACCCCCAGAGACCGATACGAAAATATTAAACCGTTAAAATAGACCAGTGATTTGTCAGGATATTATTAGTAACAATAGAACACTGTCCCAAATATGCGCCGTCGGTCTGTATCAGCGGGCCCGAGCTGGCTCATATGTGGGACGCTGGTCCAGGAGTAAAAACCGTACGGCGCATATATGGGGACAGCTGGTCTATATATATGTTTTTTATTTAACATATCGGTAGCGAACGTGTTAATAAGATATAAAGTATATTCTTGTATTCAGATTGGTGGATTTTTTAATCTTGGTGTGGGGTTATATTTTTAATCCTGAGTTATTGAACACTATAGTTTTTTATTTTTTTAAATGATACCAGACAGTTTGAAGGTGGGTTTTTGTAGCGAATGGTACATCAAAATTATATATCCACTCACAACTGAATGAATGTGTGACAATTGCTTACAATATTTATAAGCAATTGTTATTGTACGTTAAATAAATTAACACATTTAATGTATTCATTTTTTAAATCTATATTATTTACAATTTCATGAGACGTACCACCTTGACTGTTGTATCACTGGCTGAAGTGAAGCACTTGCTTGATCATATTATGACACAGCAATTTTAGCTTTTTGGTCATAAAATTTCTTTTCTATTCACCATTTCTTCTTTGTCTCTAGTGTTTTTTCCTGTTGTTTCATAAATATTAAGAGCTCGTATATATGAGACTTTCATCTCTGCACACTCTGAGTCGTAGTAATGTGATGGCTTTACTGCCAACTCTGGTTTTGCTTTTCCTCTTTGGACAGGCGATGTCTAGGGCAATGCTGAGTATCTCGTTGAAGTTGGTTGTAGGCTGTTTCTGCGTCTTCAGCATTGTTGACAATGTCCCAGTTCTTAATGGATAGTAAAGATTTGAGATTTTCCAGATTTTGTTTGCCTATTTTTACCCCCCCCCCCCCCCCCCCCCCCCCCCCCCCCCCCCCCCCCCCCCCCTTTTTGTGCCCCCCCCCCCCCCCCCCCCCCCCCCCCCCCCCCCCCCCCTTTATCCCTAGTATGCGCTTAAGACTGATGGATGTATTTTTTGTCATGAATAAAGTCCACACTACAAAGCTGCCTGTATGATCAGAGAGACCAGTTTGTAAGATGGTTGCAGCAACTTTTTCTTCTGAGATACTAGTACATATGCAGTCTATAGAGGTGTTTGTTTCAGCTGTGACACGAGTTGCAGGGAGTGCAAAGTCTCTCATATTTTTGCATGGTCAGTTCATCATTAAACATTACACTGCCAGGATTGTTACTTCTAAGACTGTCAATATTTATGTCACCCATTAGTAAGAACAATTTGTTATGAGCTTGGTATGGTCTAGAATGTTAGATAAGGCGTCCAGGCTATTTCTTATGTTTCCTGCCGGGGGTCGTATACTCCTAAAACATAGATTTGCTTCCCACTACCACATAGCGTGATACGTATCAGTGCTGCCTCAAAGAGGAGTTCCTCACAGAAGTTATTTATTTCAATAGCCTCTGTGTTACTTGTAAGATTTGTCCCCTTTACAGTAAATAGCTGTACCCCCTAGTCTATGCTGAGTTTCTGCTAAAATTCGGATATAAGAGTATAACCATGTAATTTTGTATTAAGGATTTCATTTTGGCAAAGACCATGCTCAGTTAGAAAAACTACAATGCTGGGGGATGTCTCATTAAGCAGGTGGTTGAGTCTATTTACTTTGCCAGATAGCCCTCTTATGTTTTGGTGCAGCACTGTCAGGCAGTGTTTTCCCCTGCTGTGTATGACCTAAAAAAGATTTCTCTTTGTCGGCAATAATTGGTGAGCCCTGGGCAGTTGGATTGGTCAGAGCTCTGCTGGTGGTCTCGTTGTAGAAGGGAGTAATGGGGAGTGGAGAGTTTGTTGTGACTTTTATAGGATGTAATGGAGAAATTTAAGTTTATTTTCTTGTAATTGCTCAATGTTAGTTATGAAGAATTCCTCATATGTTGCATTTTCCTAGTTCAGTGCTGTCACCGGTGGGCCCTTTACACCCTGTTAAAGGAGTAGTGTTTGTAAGAGGTGATCTGCTGGCGTAGTTTTGACTAGGGTGGAGTTGGGGCTGACTCTTATTTCCTAGTGGAAACTGTTGTACTGTTTTTTTACAGTTTTTCCTGTATTTAGATGCCCTGAGAGAAGCACTAAAAATGGTTTTTAGTCCTTGATGTTAGGCAGTGAAGATTCAGCTTCTGCAGTCGAGTTCTTATACGATGTAGTCCTTGTTTTGGTCATTGGAAGTTCAGTGTTTTTATCGCAGATTTGACTAACTTCTGCGGTCGAGTTACGGTGAGTCCCTGGTCTTGGTCATTGGAGGTTCAGTGTTTTTATCCGCAGATTTGGCTGACTTCTGCGGTCCGAGTTTTTTTTTTTTTTTTTTTTTTTTTTTTTTTTTTTTTTTTTTTTTTTTTTTTTTTTTTTTTTTTTTTATTTTTTTTTTTCTTTTTTTTTTTTTTTTTTTTTTTTTTTTTTCTTTGATTTTTTTTTTTCCTGGTTTTGTTTTGGTCAGTGGAAAGTTCAGTGTTTTTATCGCAGATTATGGCTGACTTCTGCGGTCGAGTTGAGGTGAGTCCTGGGTTTTGGTCAGATTGGAAGTTCAGTGTTTTTTATCGCAGATTTGGCTGACTTCTGCGGTCGAGTTGAGTTGAGTCCTGGTTTTGGTCAGATGGAAGTTTCAGTGTTTTTTATCGCAGGATTTGGCTGACTTCTGCGGTCGAGTTGAGGTGAGTCCTGGTTTGGTCAGTGGAAGTTCAGTGTTTTTATCGCAGATTTGGCTGACTTCTGCGGTCGAGTTGTCATAAGATGTCGCATGAATACAAGGTTTTGTGTGAATATGTAAAGTCAGCTGATGCTCCAATTGGATCCTGGCGAACCTTTAGCTCAGCTAATTGGAGCAGGATTGACGAGGGATGACTCATACTGTTTGTGTCAGTAGAGAGGGTTGTGTTTCTGAGTCTTCTAACTAAGGGTTTGTTAAGATTGACGTCACTAAATATAAATGAGTTTTTTGGCTGAGGTTTATAAGGGTCTGTAAACGAGCCATTTCTTTTTCATAATTATGAATAATCCGTTCTTTCTCAGTGTCTTGATCTAGGTATAAAAGTTCGAGTTCATTACGTAATTCCTTCCTTTTTCTTTCAAGAGCTGCAGTTCAAGTTGCCTTATGGTATCACCCAAAGAAATGGTTCTATCTATTAACGCTTCTTTTTCCTTCTCCAGTTCTTCAATCTGAGCTTCCGAAATTCATCTTCAATATATACAAAACTCTGACAACAACAACAAAAGCACTATGGAGTGTTATAAATAGTGAGAGACTTAGCAATAAGACTAGTCCAACATGCCCTAAGCTTAACATTAAACAATAATAACTATAGATGACCCAGAGGAAGTAGCTGAAAACCTCAAACACCCTATTTCACCCAAATAGCAGATATCACAATAGAACAAAAATAATTTACTACCAACTGACCAGAATAGATGAGGACCTCAGAATCTCCTACACACTCCTCCGATACAATCATTTAAACTAACACCTACAACCTGGATAGAAGTACAAAAGGTAATTCAGAATCTTAAAAATAAATCATCCAGTGGTTTAGATGAATACATCTTCAAAAATTGTTAAATACTGTGCGCAAGAAATCTCCCATCCTCTCGCAGCCATAGTCAATCAAGTCTTTTGCCCAAGGCCACTTCCCTACAAAGCTCAAAGTTTCTAAAGTCTATGCAAAGCACACAAAAAGGACTAAAATCAGAGCCCCAAAAAACTATAGGCCCCATCTCACTGATATCGACTTTCTCAAAAGTTATAGAGAAAACTTGTGCTAGAACAGGCTGATGGTATTACCTTAAACACCATAATTTAATAGCAGATAACCAGCATGGATTTCAAAAGGGCAAATCTACAATTTCTGCAATCATAAGCCTGGTTGAATCAATTATTGACAGTATTGATGAAGAAAAGTATGTAACAGCTCTTTTCATTGACTATAGCAAGGCCTTCGACTGCCTGGGACACGATCTTATTTCCCGAAAAGCTCAAAACTCTTGGTATAAGAGGTAAAGAGAACATGTGGTTCATAAGCTACCTTACAAGGAAGATCTCAAGTTGTGGAGGTCCAGGATACCAAATCTGGCCTTACTAGCTCATATATATCAACTCAAAAACCACTAACAAGAGGAGTCCCTCAAGGATCCGTGCTCGGCCCCATACTTTTTATACTATTCACCATTGACTTCCCAGCTTTTATTGAAAACTATAGTACTCGACTTGTATAATGTATGCAGATGACACTACACTCTCTTGTTAAAAATGACTCTAACGGAAGAACTATCTACTAACTCACTAACAGCTTTACAAGGAGCTGTTAAGTATAGTGTATCAAATGACCTGGCATTAAATACTGAAAAGACAACACAAGTGCACTTTAGCAAGAAAAAAGGAATACCTAGCAGTTTTTTTTTTTTTTTTTTTATGTCCCAGATATAACTGGTCCTCAACCAAGTCAAATTTCTGGGCTTAACACTTGACAGTGGACTTTCGTGGACTGAACATGTAAACACTATCTCCAACAAGATATGCACTGGAATTTACGTTATGAAACGTATAAAAACAGTTTGTACTCAAGCAGCAGCTAAGGCTGCGTACTATGCGCTTGTTGAGTCTCATATAAGATATGGCTTAATCATCTGGGGTACTTCTAATGGAAATCTGAATAAGATTCTGATACTGCAAGAAAAGAAGCAATTTAGATCCCTTGCCAATCTTGAGCCTCACAAAGCTGCAGAGAAGCATTCCAACCTCTGCACTCTGGGATACTCACTGTACCAGCTCTTTATATTTATGAATCTATCATACATGTTATCCCGACTCAATCTGCAAACCCTTGGAGATGTCCACAACTACCCTACCCGCCACGCCTCTAGATATATACTGCCTCAGCATAGAACAGCACTTTTGAGAAAAAACCATCCTATGCAGGAAGAAAATTTAGAAATCTACTACCGGAGAACTTACAAAGTCTAACTGGAAATGCACTAAAGGAACCACTATAAAAATTTCCTTCTTAAGAAGACAATCTACAACATAGAAGAGTTTTCAAAGAAGCTGTATAAACTCTCTCTCTATATGTATATGTATATCTTACTTTAATTTCTATTGTAAAAAACTTGACAAAATTACTGTACTTGATGTTCATGTAATAAAGATATTTGAATTTGAATTTGAATTTGAATTTGAAATATGATTTCAAGAGGTTCATGGTTACATTACCAAGCAAGAAACAATTGTACAGACTATGGGAGGAATTTTTTTAATAAGATGTAATTGCTGTTCTTACGAAAAAGAAACTTTAATCTTCCTATCAAGATACAAGTAAAACACCTACCAACCTTCTTTTGTTTTGACTTGACTATTACAGTGCACTCAACTAGTTCCTGCACACAGTCTGGTTTACTTAACCCAGAGTTATCCGAAATCTGCATTTTAACAGATAAACAAGAAAGAGATTACTACAAATAAAGACTCATGAATTGACTCACTGACTCTCAGTGTCAGAGAGTAACATTTCTCTCAGTAACATTAATTCTGATTACTGACCTCACAATAACATATGAGAAGGTATTTACAATGATTTGAAGAATGGATACCCTGCCTTTGTGATACATATACTGAGAAATCTGTGATGTTATTTGGCCATTTCAAACATTGTCAAACTGATTGTAGACAATCATTCACCTGGAAAAGCTATTCAACTTAGCCAAAATCCTCACAATGACAAAGTGGGAGTTCAATACTTCGTTTCGTTTCGTTCGTTTCGTGACATCCAAAGGTCAGGTTATGTTTTCAACATGAACATTTTTCAACTAAGACTAATGCAAATTGAATAAGTTAACTTCAAATAAATATACCATATATTTATTAGACATAAATTATTAGTCAATTTAAAAATAATGTAGTTGGCTCAAATTTAACAGATCACTGCTATATAGAATTAAAAGAAAAACTTTTTAAGTACACTGGAGCAAGGAATAGTTCAGTGATCATTCTACAATAGATTATTGTTTGGCTGATATAAGATTAAAAACATTATGTAAAATTGTTGTTATGTATCAAGTAATGTAAACTATTGTTTTAATCAATTCCGTTACATTTTATCTGAACTGTAAATAGCTGCAAAATATAAAAATGTTAATAGTAAGTGAAAATAAAGGTTATCCGATTAGCTCTTGCATAAATACTATATTTTTAAAGTAACTGAATAGAAAGAAAAAATTGATTATACTATACACAAATTAAAATTATTACCAGGACTTTTGCAAAAAAATATCTAATGAAAAGGCTACAAAAATAAAATTACTAAGTACTATTTTTTAACATTGAAAATTGTGTGTTCCTCCTCTCAGTTTAAAATGGAACAAGTATCAATAACGGAGTTGAAGAGTTGAATTAGATAGGGAATATTATTTCATATCCCTGACTAGTAGCATATAAGATTAATAAATACTTTCACTAAGTACAATCGGGCACTATAGGTTAGGAAGTAGGACCTATACAACTTAGGTAGGCATAGAGATAATTTTTTTTTTTTCAAAATATTCATGTACAAGGTGATTCTAATTTTAAGACAATTTAAAGAAGAAAAATATCATTTGGTTTTTATAACAATAATGTTATTTTAATAAAACAAATTTTTGATTAAAATTGTTCCTTTTTTTTCATACAACAAAATTAAAAATCTGTTCATGACCTACTTCAAATCTCCTTCACATCAGACCTAATACGGTTCAGTCGGTCTGATGATGAAAATGAGTCATTGCAGTACAGGAAAAATTTATCCCAATGTCCTGATAATTTTGTCACTAAGAATTAAGAAAGATGTTATAATTTTAGATTAGTTTATTGGATGTCTAATATTTTATTTTATTACACATTTTATACAGTGAATTAATTTAATGATACCTTTTTAATCTTATTAATAATTTAGAGGTTTACCTAGAAAAACAACATGTATTTTCTGATTAGGTGTAGACTACCCATTCAAAACATGCTGTAGCAGTTATAAGTTTTGGAAGGCCTGAAAAATAAAGAAATCCCATAAAAGTAACTAGTATTAACGGGCTGACAGTAATGGCAATCAGCACTGTCCAAAGACGTGGATGACAAACAATAAACATTGCTCAAGATAATTCTAATCAGTAAAATATAAAAACTTGAAAGGGTCTGATCATGAATGCTTATTAGCTACAGTATCAAAAGATAAAACTTATGATAGAGCTTGTACTAACAAGACACGTGGACGGGTTGCTTATGCGTGCTGCCGTTGTGCAAGCCAAATGATCTTTACCGATTATGTGCGTGCTGTCGGACATAAGTTTCCTGGTCTTGATATTTTAAAAGTCAAAAGTTTTTTTTTATCCGGAGGGAAAAAATGTCACCCCACTTAGTCCTAAAAGGACCTTTGCGCCTCCCTTACTTATATTTGTGTCCTCAGAATATGGGACTTTTACAGAAGCTGATCAGATCTGAGGGCTCCTGTTCTTTCATGTCCTTGGGGTGGAGGAGATATGCTCTCAGGAATCTTTTCCGAATTTTTGATATGGTAGGACAATTAAGCCAAATACGAGTATGTTCCGCTGATTCTTCCTCTTCTCCGCAGAATCTGCATTCATGGCTAAGGCCCACCCTCATAGATGTTTCCTTAGGGGGCCATGTTGTGTCAACATCCCTATTATCAGTCTTATATCCTCCTTATTCTGATCCAAGAGAGATGTCCTCCCTTTAACATAAAGAGAGATAAACATTTTAGATTGTCTTAATCCTGAGGCCCTACTCCAATTAAAGTTTCTTATCCTCTTTTCCCAATCTTTTACAAGAGCTTTGCTGTTGGAGAAAGCTTTCCCGCAACTTGGCTCTGGCCCCACCATAATGAACTCCGTTCCCTTTTTGGTGAGGATATCAGCTTTTTCATTTCCATGAATACTGTCATGGCCCAGCACTCAACCGAGTGTTATTCTGTTATTCTTAGCCAGCTCTGCCAGAGCATTCTTGCATTCCCAGACTGCTTTCGAATCAAACGAACAGGTATCAAATGCCTTTAGTGCAGCCTGGCTGTCAGATAGTATAAAGTAATTTATCTATTTCTCCCTTCTTTCAATAGAGTATATGGTTTTTCAAAGGAGTATTTCTTAACCATTGCTTCTGGCACATTGATTAGCATTTCAGCCTTTAGAAAATTCCTGCGTTATTTTCATGTGACCTTTTGAGGAGGTAGTATTTATTACATTTGTTCCTAGAAGCTTCATGCAATGATACTGACTAAGCTTGAATACTTGGGCTTTAGGAACACTGCTTTGTCATGGTTTGCAAACTATTTGAAGGATCGAGACCAACTGGTTGAACTTAAGCAGAGCATGAAAGGAATAAAAGTCTTGTATAGATCCAATAGACTCCTTGTAAATAGAGGTGTACCACAGGGTTCTGTCCTAGGGCCTGTTCTGTTTCTCCTCTTTACATTTGACTTTCCAGAATACATGGAACCCTACAGTAACACCATAATGTATGCCGATGACACGGTTCTTTTGATTTCTGGAAAGAATAGAGAGTCACTTGAAGTACAGTCATACATTGCATTGAATGTTGCTGTTGAGTACTGTGCAGTGAACGACCTTGTTTTTAACGAATCAAAGACGAAAGCAATGACTCTTGGCAGCTTGAAAGAACAATTCTCAAGATTCCCCAACCTTGACTCTGTAAATTCAGTGGAGCATCTTGTTGTTGTGGCCGACAACAGAATATCGTGGATGGACCATGTTGATAAACTGTGCAGCAGACTGAGTAGTGCCATCTTTGCAGTTAGAAGAATCAAGCATGTCGGCACAGAGGATACAGTGAGAACAGCTTACAACTCTCTGTTCGAGTCCTATCTCAGATATGGCATTGTCTTGTGGGGCGATCCGGCAAGTGGCAACCTGGAGCGTGTTCTCATTATTCAAAAAAAGGTTATAAGAATACTGGCTGATCTTGACTGGAGAGACAGCTGCAGGAGTGCTTTTAAAGAAATGGGAATATTGACAGTCACTAATATCTACCTGCTGGAAGTGATCTACCTGACATCCTCATGACAACTGCAGCGCCACATGGACACTCACACCTACCAAACCAGGAATGCCACAGACTTTGCTCTGCCGATTCACCACAGTAGTCGCTTTCAATCAATGCCTTCATATGCTGGAGCCAAGTTTTTCAACATCCTTCCTGACACAATCAAGATAGCTGACCCAATTATCTTAAAGAAAAAACTTCAAGCTTGGTTGCTCCAACGACCGTTCTACACCATAAGTGAATTTCTAGACTGGCCAAATTTTACTATGTAAAGCTATGTCTGGACTGAAATTACCATGACAAATGTATTGTATTAAGTGACACCATTTTCAATCTTGAAGATTGTAAAATAAAGATATTCTCTCTCTCTCTCTCTCTTCATTGTGCTTAGAGCGGCTGTGCTCATTACCTCCTGCCCCAGAGGAGTGTATCCCAGGACCGCTTTAATTGCCAGGGTTGGGCAGGAGCTCATCGCTCCTGTGATGCTTACACAAGCTAGCCTTTGAAGACTCTGTACCCTTTTGGCAGCTGTTTGTTCTACTTTCAACCACCACACTAAAGTAGCATATATGTTACCATCGGTTGTATTATAGTTTCATGCATCCAATAAATCATTTTGTGTTTCAAACCCCATTTAAATCCAAAGAGTTTCTTGCAGGCCCCAAGGGCGATTGTCCCTTTAGATATTGTGTTCTCGATATGTGAGTTCCAAGTCAGAACTATACCCAGATATTTGACATCCTTTGATTGTTTTATTTTGATTCCTTCCAGGACAAGTTGTGCAAGCTGGAACTTTCTTTTCGTGGTAAAAGTTATCATATTTGTTTTTTATGGGTTAATCCAAAGACCTTCCCCATGACACCAGTTGCTTATGAAATTTAATTCTTTTTGAATTAGGTGTTCCAGCATGCCTTTGTTTTTCCCTTTGACTGTAAGAACTAGGTCGTCTGCATAATATATTAGCCTTGTTCCCCTCTTCTCCGTTTTAGTTAGAAGTTCATCAACCACCATCGCCCACAGGAGAGGAGAGAACCCCTCTCTGGGGGCAGCCTTTCTGGCCCGTGATGGTGACCGATTCGTCTCCATTCTTTGCTTTTACTTGTCTGCTTTTTAGAAGGGCTACTGTCCACTTGACTGCATCCGAGGGAACTCCAAATCGTTCCATAGCTGCCTCCATGGATTGATATGCTACTCAATCGAAAGCTCCTTCAACATCCATGAAGACGCTGACTAGAGCTTCCTTTTCATTGAAGGTTTCTCCATCGCTTCCACCGTGGAGGGCAGTGGTTGGTGATTTACCTTCTATATATGCATGTTGAGATAGACTGAGAGGGGTGTACTAGTAAGGTTTCATCCCTAATGTGTATATTGATTATTTTTTCCATAGTTGTCACCATGAAGGAGGTTAGGCTTATGGGTCTTTACGAGTTGGGTTGAGTTGGATCCCTATCTTTTTTCCGCACGAACACCACCAATGCTGTCCTCCAGTTCTTTGAAATTAATCCTAGGGTGTAGCTGCTTATAAATAGAATAATTAGAGTATTTAATAAGATGTCCAACCCTTCTTGAAGAAAGGCTGGAAAAACTCCACCCGCCAGGAGATAAATGGCTTAAAGGATCTTATTGCCCATTTAATTCTTTCATGTGTGAATATTCTTTTAGAACGCTGTCTTCACTTGGCTACTTCCAAACTACATCTCTCCTCTATTAGAGAATAAGTATCCTCATTTCGAGTCGACCCCCTGGAAAGTACATTTCCAAGAGCAGCTCTAAGGTCTCCTTCCTGTTCTCTGTAAGGTTACTGCTGGCCATTGGCTGTAAGGTCACTAAGGAACCCATTGGGTTGAAGTGATCGAATTGGAGAGTGTTTTTAAGCCTGGCAGCCTCTGGTATAAATACCTTGAGTAAAACTGTTATGAAATTTGTATGTATGTATATATACAGGGTGTATATTATGTCTGGAAACACCCAAATATATCCTTTAATAATTTAAATAAATTTGAAACCTCTTACAATCGTGATAGAGATTGGGCATCCACTTTTTGGAACAATGTTTTGTTATGTCACACCAACGGGGGACGTCCTGGCCGAGGGTATCGTTGAATATTCTTAATGGAAGCCTATACCTTGTGATACATAATTTTAAAGGTAATAGCTTACTGAATTGAATGCCACAAACCGCATCTCAAAGGAATTATTCTATCAGAAAAATAGAGCATTTTTAGTATTGAAAATTTACTGATGTTCAACAATGTAATTTTAACATGGTTCTTGCCACAAAATGTGTTACACTAATTTTTTTTAGCATTTTTTAAATGTTCAATTAAAATAAAATAAACAATTTATTTTTAAGCTGGTTTCATTAGTACAAATTTACCAGTTTTTATTACAATGAATAAAACTTATGAGTCACTTTCTCTGATTACTTATGAATCTGTAACTTGGCGTTTTCCAGTCAGCAGGAAGGTTTAAAGAGACAAAGGTCACTAGCCTATGAGAAACATTATTGTGTTATTAATCATCTGGTCTACAGGTTTCAGTTTGTTGAGCATGGAGCTTTCACTAGACAGGTCTAAGCTTGGGAATTACAAATGGACAAAGGTCATATCATTCCTGTCGAGTTAATCAGTGTCTCTGAAGCATTGCTGTCAACAAGTTATCTAATTACAGTAGTTCAGTTTTTATTTGGCATTTTAATGGAATTGTCTGGAAAGAGAACGAATTACTCTGTATGATGATGCGAGGATATGGCGATCGTCAAAGATCTTATCGGGAAGTTTTGTAATTTGTTTAATGACAACTTTCCCAGAAAGGAATCCCATAAGTGTTTTCAACAATATCAAAAACTATTGAGCGTTTTGAAATGACAGGGAGTGTACGTAATCGGCCAAAGTCGGGTAGGATACAATCTGCAACAGATGAAGAACATGCACTAGATGTTTTTGCAAACATTTATTGAAGACCCACATACATCGCTCAGAAAAGCTGCACAGCAACATGATATGCACCCTATGTCTGTGAGTAAGATTTTGAAAATTAATAAATACAAACCATTTAAAGTTCATTTAGTCCAACAGTTAAGTGAGGATGATTACGACAGAAGAGTTGAGTTTTGTGAACTTGTGATGCGCAAATGTGATGACAATAGAGATTTTCTGACCAACATACCATTTTCTGATGAGGCAACTTTTTTCCTAAATGGCAATGTTAACAGGCACAATTGCCGTTACTGGGCTAGTGAAAACCCACAATTGGATTTACTGAGTCCCATTCACAGCAACCACAAAAACTGAACGTATGGTGTGGAATTTTAGGTAACAAAATTGTTGGACCCTTTTTCATCAATGGAAATTTAAATGCCGAACTTTACTACAATATGCTCCAAAATGAAATAATCCCAGCTATTCAAATTGCATCAGGAGAATACTTTGATAATGTATGGTTTCAGCAGGATGGTGCTCCACCCCATCCACCCCATTATGGAGACAGGTAAGAGAGTATTTGGATTTAAGGTTTCCTCATAAATGGATGGCCGAAGAGGGAGAAATCGAATGGCCTCCAAGATCTCCGGATTTGTCACCAATCGATTATTTCCTATGGGGTCATTTAAAATCCAATGTTTATAGAAGAAAGCCTCATAATTTGGAAGACCTAAGAAACAGGATTATAGAGGAGATTGCTTTGATAACTGAAGAAATGTTAGGCAACTCTGTCGAATCATTTTACACAAGATTGGCTCATTGTCAAACCGTAGAAGGAACACAGTTCGAACAATTGCTTTGACACTAAATGCAGGTAAAACGTTTGTTGTAAGACTTTTCTAACAGCATAAATTATTTTTTTATTTGTAATAAGAAATCAATAACATAAGTATTTCCATAATTGTACTGTAATAAAAACTGGCAAATTTGTGCTAATAGAACCAGTTTAAAATGAAATTTTTGTTTTATTTAATTGAACATTTAAAAAAAATGCTAAAAAATTAGTGTAACACATTTTGTGGCAAGAACCATGTTAAAATTACATTGTTGAACATCAGTAAATTTTCAATACTAAAAATGCTCTATTTTCTGATAGAATAATTCCCTTGAGATGCGGTTTGTGGCATTCAATTCAGTAAGCTATTACCTTTAAAATTATGTATCACAAGGTATAGGCTTCCATTAAGAATATTCCACGATACCCTCGGCAGGACTCCCCCGTTGGTGTGACATAACAAAACATTGTTCCAAAAAGTAGATGCCCAATCTCTATCACGATTGTAAGAGGTTTCAAATTTATATTTAAATTATTAAAGGATATATTTGGGTGTTTCCAGACATAATATACACCCTGTATATTATATTATAAATATACACTAGTTTTTGTTAGTTTTTTGTTTTGTCACAAATGTATAAAACTCAGGTAAATTAAATTATGAATGTTTCATAGTTTTCAATTTGAATGCTGCAGTGAGGACCTATGCTGGTGCATGTTGTAGCATGTTTAGTTAAAGTATTAATTTTCAGTAATGGAATGAAAATAAAAATTATATTATAATGTAATATAAATTTAACAATTTGATAAGGGTGGGGGTTTGGACTCTAGGACCTCTCTCTTGGCTACATGCCTGTCACAAGGAACAAAAGTTAAGTTATCGTTTGTTTAGATTTTTAAATAAAAATTCCAAAAACCCTTTATAAGGATGTCATGGAATATATTGCCTACCTACAATGATTTTGATACTGTTATTTTGAATATGAGAACTTCTTTTTAATTTATGTATATAAACTATAACTTTATTCTTTTTTTGTTTTAGTCTGAATATAACTTTTATGAGCATGCAAATTCAGGTGTTTTTGTATATGGTAGATTATTTGAGTTTTTTTTTCTGTAGATGATACTCAACCTTTAGATGATATACAGCCAATGCATGATGTACATCAGGCTGAAGAGAATACCCAGTATCCTGATTCAGGGTTTATGGACTCTGATGGTTCTTGTTGCTTACCAGGTAAACTTCTTTTCCATTGTTTTGTTTAATTCAAGTAATTGTTTTTAGCAAAAGAAGATTTGGAATGTGCTGATAATAACACAGACAAAACACGTTATCTCTGTAAAAGAGATATTGCTACTGTTTGGTATTCACACAAAGAAATTCCATTTTGGTGGAATGAATAGCAATATAATAAATATTAATGTTTTAAACATGTAAATTGACTTTTGTCTGTTCTTAAATTAGGCTTGTGACTCAATAAGAATCTGATATAAAAATAATTGTAATAATTACTATAATATTCTATAATTACTAGAGTTATTTATATAATTTATATTTTGAAGAAATAGTACGTTAATTATTGGTACTTTTATAATAAAAAATTATTCATTCAAATTAGTTTAAATTTCATAACTTGTTATTTTAACAATTTTAAGCATAAGGATATTTTAAATTTGAATTAGTCTCCATTTTGTACTGGATTGACATAGTTTTACTGTTACTTACTTCAGAGGTTTTCATTCAAAATTGTATTTTGGAGGCCAGGGGAATCTTGTGATACTAATTAAAAATGCAGTTTGTACTTGCAAAGCTATACTGAGTTTGGATTTTCTAGGTTCGGTCATTAAAAACTTGATATGGTTTTGCTATACTTATTATTCTCCCTGTATATTAATTATAATAATAATAATAAATTCGTTTATTTGTCGTAAAAACATGTTACATGCATTGACAAAGTCTAATTCAGCTACAGACTAAGTAGCATTGTCTCTAAATAATATTTAATAAGTATAATACATAAATATTATATATATAACAATATAAGACATTAATTGTCTAGTTGATAATTATACTAGTTATATTATGAGTTTATCTTAAAACAATCATTAAAAGTCTATTTTGTTAATAGAAAAAAAAAACTCATCAATATTATAATTGTGTGATATTATGCTTATTGAAATATAATTTTGTGATTATCAAGATGTAAGGTTATTTTTATATTGTTTACAAAAATTGTGATTAGATATAAGTAAATTTAATTTAGTTTGTCTTTAAAAATGTATAAGGTTTGTTAATTTAAGGTTAAGTGTAAGAAGTCCATCTTAGGTCCTAATTTAACCTCAATGAGTAATTTTTATTGTCAGGTGAGACAATTAGCTGTTGTCATTAATATACATATGTACAACTGAATAATCATAAAGTAGAAGAATAATGGCTTATAACTAGATGAATGTGAATGTTTGGGCAGATGTTGGTGATCAGATGTGCAATTCACATTTTTTTGTCATAAATCTTAATGGTGATATTTTCTTTGACTTTCTGAGACATGATCTTTCTGACATTCTTGATTAGCTAGAATAAGACACAAGCTTATTTACCAACAAGATGATGCTCCACTGCGTTTTAAGAATATAGTACGGCAATGGTTGTTTTTAAACTACCCCACATGTATAGGTCATGACGAAACAGTAGCCTAGCAACTCAGATCGCCAGATCTCTCATCTATGAACTTTTTGTCTGGGGAACGGTCAAAGTTCATGTTTACTCTGTTGTGATTGAAAATGAAGATCTTGGGAACAGGATCGTTGCAGCAGAACCAACAGTTTAACGGAAACTCTCATTCAAAATTACTGCACAAGCAGTAAGAAATAAAGCTAGAATGTCTATAAGGAATTAAGGAGACCATTTCTAAGGTGATATTTAAAGACATTAATTCAAAGAATCGTACAACATTATTTGAAAAAGATGTTAGTAATTTCGTTTATGTAAAAAAGTAATACATCCAAATGTTAAAGTTTTATCATATAAGTAATTTGCTTATCAGTTTGTATAAGTGTGTACTGTGTGTTAATGTATATTATAGAGAAGTGTATTTAGTATATAGTAGTGCATTATATGTAGCTGTAGTTTATTATGTGTGTTAATGTTATTTTATCGTATTTGGGGTTTTCATTGTCTGGCTTTTAGCAGATTGGTTAACATTTTACTTATTTGATTAATAAATAATTGTTATAACTTATATTCACTATAGATTTTCCTATAAGAAAGTACGAGAAATGATAAATCATTTGTATTGACAGACAATCATATTTTATAATAATTCATTAGCATTGAGATAACAAATTGTTATCATTGCTCACAGCATGTTCCAAAAGTGAGAAATCTTATACCAGATGTCTGATTTAAACTGACAACCAAGTTTTTGACATTTGTAATATTTTACATAACAATTCATATAATCATTATTAATGATCATATAAATAATAATGAGATTTTTTGTTGTTTTTCGTAAGAACATAAGTATTAAAAACAGTACTAAAAAGTTCTGCATTATTACTTAAAAATTATAAATAAAATTTTTATTTGCAGTTTATATATATATATATATATATATATATATATATATATATATATATATATATATATTAGCACATACCCAAGGCTTCACCCACAATTGCTATTCAACATTCCGTGTATTTAATTGAATAGCTCCAATGGTTTCAGTAATATTTGAACTATTTTAGACCAATGTTGAGAACTCCAAAGTCGAAGTTCATAGCTTTCTTAGTGAAAGCACTTGTTATGTAATACAATAAAGTCCTATGATATTTTTTAAATGGAATTAGTCAAATATGTGTAAATTAGTGCAACAATAATGCGCTTGTAATCTACAAAGGCACTTATGTGCACCGAACTTGAGATGTTGAATAAAGATGTGTTTTTACTTTTATGCTTTCACTCTATAAATGTAAACAAATTGAAAATAGTGGTTAAATTAATCAAACGTAAGGTATTGCTGTCATAATACAATATGTAAACAGAACAGTTGATTACATTTAACAGGCTTTTTCAATTCATATTAAACAACTTTATTAATCAAGTTGGGATATTTTACTGCTTTAGAGACCAGTGGGGTGTAGTCCGGAGGGATTTTCGAAATAAGTATAAGCCTATATTTATCTTAGGGACCCTAAGAATGTCCGTGTAAAATTTCATTACGATCGGTTGAATAGTTTGTGTGTGAAAGCAAAACAAACAACAAACAAAGGCACTTTTGTATTTATAATATTATTAGTATTTTTTTGTTTGACTTTTCAAAGAATATTAGTTCAAATTCATATTTATTCCACAGTCAAGATAAGATTCATATTTAATTTTAATTCAATGTACAATATATTTCTGAACCAGTAAAAAAATCACAGAGATAACTTTATAAATAATGTATTTTTGGAAGTTTTTATGAAATAATTCTTTTAAAAATAATTCAGTTTTTAATTTTAATAAACTAAAAATGCACTTGTCAAGCAAATAAAACACTAAAAAAGTATATTTTATTTAAGAATTATACAAAATGTTACAAGTCAAGCCTTTATAATTCATAAATTGAACTATGGAATTCATATATATATATATATATAATATAATAATGGATGATATAATAGTTGGATGTGAAACCAGTATACGTGCATGTTGCTTCAAAATTATTAAAATAATTATATATATATATATATATATATATATATATATATATATATATATATATATATATATATATATATATATGAAGAGCTCAAAGCTAAAAGGATGAGGGTCCATTAATTGTCGTTTTGGAGCTAACACTGATTTCTTGTATTTTATTTCTTATAAAATATTGCATGGTATCTAACTAAGCTGAAAAGATGAAGGTGTACAAGCTATAGAGGGTTGAAAAATACGTGTTCTAGGCTAAAAGGATGAAGGTGCTATAAATGCTGGCTAAAGGGATGAGAGTCCACCTAGTTCAGATTGCTGACCACAGAGGTCTCTGCTCTTAGTGCTGTTGTTTGTTGCCCATCTGCTGATTGTTTGTGTTTTGGAAATTTGCATTCCAGTGTTTTATTTACAGCTTCAGGTTAATTGTAGTGTAGATTAGTGTTGTTTTGTGCAGTTTAAAATATCTGAAAACGAAAATTCTGTAACAATTGAAAACTGTGCAAAAACCACCTTGACTTGCAAGTAAAAGAACTTAAAATTTTCTGTGATTCCTGCGCAGGACAAAACAAAAACTGTGTTGTTTTCCGTATGCTTCACTACATTGTACACTATACTAAGAGACTTGAAAAAATAACAATGATTTTTCCAATCAGGGGCCACTCATACCTGGAGTGTGACAGGAATATGGCATTGATTGATCAAAAATCTGTGGTCGAAACTCCTTCCGAGTGGAACGAAGTTATCGAAAACTCCAGATCCAAACCAACTCCATTTAGAGTGATTTCTTGCGACAACCAGGAAATTTTTAAGTCTTGGACTAAATTTCTTTCTCCTTTATATGCAAAAAGTTGTCCTTTCAAAACACGACCTGTACGGCAACTAAGCATAGTTTCCCATCACCCTCGAATGATGTTACATCGTCAGTCTTTTAATGGCATAAATGAAGAAAGTGTTGTTACTAAGTCTAAAAGAAAACACGTTTCCCTGCCAGAAGGCTGTTTTCACCTGCCAGAGCTTGCATATTGTGGACTTTTACCTTTAAAAAAAGCAAAATACGATGATATTCAACATTTAAAAAGATTTTGCTCTGCAAAGTCTCAATCATATTTTGACACACTGCCATATGCTTAAACTGTTAAATGTGTCCATTACAAACAATCTTGTTATTGAATTTGTAGGTAATCAAAATAAGCAGATCTGAAAACAATTTTTGAAAATATAGTCTATCTTATCAGTATTTGTTTGTTTCATTTCAAGACTTGTTAGTGGACCCTCATCCATTTAGCCTAAGATTTAGTGACATTAAAAAATAAAATTACTATATTTAATTTTAAAATTTATAATTATAACCCAAATACATAACATATACGTTCCCAGTAAGGTGCATGAATTAGTAACCAAAATGAAGAGCTCTTTATTTTAATTATTTTTCAATTTAGTTTTAAATCTTAAAGTCTTGATTTCTCAAGACTTGTTATTTTGGATCCTCATCCTTTTAGCTTTGAGCTCTTCATATATAAATATATATATAATTATTTTAATAATTTTGAAGCAACATGCACATATACTGGTTTCACATCCAACTATTATATCATCCATCTAGCTGTGTTTCTCATCTAAATGTACAAGATTTATTTAGTTGTCAGTGAAGTTTAAAGATGATTCAGTCTTGGATGTTTGTTTAGCTAAAAATGCACTTATTAATTTACAGAATACTAAAAAAAGTCCAGTTTATTTTAAAGTATTAAAATTTTTACAAGTCAGAATTATCAACATTTATTTGGAGTGAAACATGTAGTGTGAACTCCTCTTTTTATATTTACATACATATATGTGGTTTTATTTCTATAAAAGACTTATTTTGTACAAAGTATATTTAATTCTGTACATGATGTTCACGTTAATTAACTTCTAATGTGATTTTTAATTTATTTTTGCAAATGTTTGGAAAACTGTATGTTGGCAGTCATAGGGTTAAAAAAAACATAAAACGAAACATTGAAAATACTCACTATTTAATATTGGAAAACTTAGTGTTAATTCAACTCAGATTTGTTTATTTGTCCACAAAGCTAGAATGTTGCTAATGTATGTGAATTATGTGTGGTGTGTTGTTATAAGAGAATATTAACAATTACTAGATTGTTTGGTATAGAGAGCAAATGTATATTGCATGTAATTTGTGTTGTTAATAAATACTAAAACATATTTTCAATTTTTTGGACAATATACAGTTTTAAAACAGTTTGATTTATATGACTGTGATTATTAAAAACAGATTGACATATGATCCCCTCTACACTTTTTGTATAACATTTTTTCACTAGCATAGAATTAGCACCTTTATTTACTTAAATATTAATTTAAAAATCAGTTTATTACAATCACAATTTATTTTTACATTGTTATAATTGTATAATAATGTATAAAAAGGTGTGAATTTATAAAAGTCTATAGAAAACACTGTATTTTTGTTTAAAGTTACAAAACAATCCACAAGATTGAGGATTTTTTTAGTTTTCTGATTTTTTTAGATTTGTGTACCAATCTGTAGATAAAAAAGTAGTTCAAATTTACAAAACACGTCTTTTACAGTTTTTTTTTTATCTGCAAGTTTTTTAACACTTTTACCGTATCACCGGTCTGTGAGACCGGAGGGGAATTTCATATTTCTGAAATTGGCACTACTGGTGTTCGGTTGCCCCCTCTACGCTCAGTAGCTGTCAATCGGTCTCTCCTGAGCCGTTTTTGATTGGTTTTAGTTTGTCTAGGGCGTTTGAACTTGAATCAGTCCACTTATTTTGTGAGCGCTACTGTCTACTGTACCGGACGATACGGCTACTGTAACTATTCTACCGGTCTGTCATACCAGGTCATACGGTTAAAGTGTGAATAGTTGTTACGCGTTTGTATATATTAGTTTTTATGTTTTATTATAACTTTTTATAATAATGAGTGACTCGGAAATTTTAAGAGTGAACGATGGAAGATTTAACGAGCGACTTTTAAAACTCCTACATAACGTTGAAGGGGATGATAGTGACTGATAGTGATGAACCTGTTGACGATTCGGATGAAGATCCAAACTATGTAGTGTCTGATAACGAACTAAATCAAAGTAAAAGTGATGATAGTTTTGATGTTGATGAACCCCAACAGGAAGATAAAGATGATATCCACTATAGTGTCGAAAATTATTTGGTTCAGGAATCTTAAGATGACTTTTTTGGGGGAAAGATGGTAGCATATGGTGCAGAAAGGAGCCACCCAAGCAGCGCAGAACACCTAAACATAACATTTTGAGGGGACCATTACCCGGGCCTACTGCAAGAGCAAGAGCCTTAGGTAACAATCCACTCATTACAAGATTTGAATTCAAAAAACGTCTGACCTTAAAACTTATAAAGCCTCACATTACAAGACGCCTAGAAATTCAAAATTTGCCAAGAGACATTAGACGCGTCATCACGGAGTACGTAGGAGAAACAGAAGCTGCAAATCCTAATGAGTGTGTTCCTAGTGACAAACTGGAAAAACAGAAGACATGTTCCAAGTGCCCAGCTGCTAAGGAAAGAAAAACCAATTACAAATGTATCAAATGCGGACAACCCAACTGTTTGGAGTGCAGCAGAAAGTTGTGCATTTCATGTGTTCAGAATATCTAAAATATGTGGATACTTTTTTGTATGTACTTATGCCTTTTTTTAGTTTTAATTGCTTTGGTAAAAATGTATGTGTATTTCTGATACTTGTAAATACAGCTTTATACTATACCAGTATTCTAGAATATTATTTTCCATTATAAATTCCCCAAATTATTAAATTTTAGAATTTTGTGCTATTATAAAAATTTAAAAAATATTAATTGTAGTTTTGTTATCAACAGGAAATAATTGGAAGTATATTTTGTGTTTAAATCTGAACTAAAAAAACAAGAATAGCCCAAAAACAGCAAAAAACATCCTTCAGGTCTGTGAGACCGGATGATACTGTAAGTGATTGTAATTTCATGATACGGTAAAAGTGTTAAATTGAGTAAGATTGCATAGAATACAATCCATTATTTTCATCAAATAAATATTTTATGGGTTGTGTTTCAAATAAAGCACAATAAATATATATTAAGTTGCTCTTGTTTGAATTACAGATCACAAAGTTTTATGCGGTATTGAAAACCAAGAGCCAAACAATAACCTCTACATGGGTGACGTTACCTGCAACTGTAAATCCGTGAAACAGACCACTCTCGAGCAATTCTGGCTGTCTAAAAAAGGACAAGAGCTTAAGATTCAGGTAAGTATCAAACCAAAAAAATGATTGAACCACTTAACTCACCTACTATACTTGATCCTGTTCTTTGTAACTAATTTTGTATTGGTTTAACATTAATTAAATGGTTATGGCCATTTCTGAGAAGTTATAGATTTCTGGGAGCACTTCAGACTGTTTGTGACTACTTTTTTGGACAAAATGTTCACTTTTGAGTCTGATGTTATATTGTATGCAACAAACATGTTAGCAAGAGATTATTTGCTGCTTAGTCAAAAATGAAATACATAGATTTATTAAAACTGTTCAAGTGACTGACAATTTTGATAGTATCAGAATTTCTGCTGGTTATCTTTTTCATTCAACAGTTTTGTTTTTCTACCTATCTGTTTTAGCATCACTGCCTTTTAACCCTTTGAGGACTGTGACAAAACATTGTTATCAATATCACTAGAGTGTTTTGTTATCAAGTTGCATTGGGTATAAGTGAAAAAGACTGTGCCCAAAATGAGCAATTTCCAGAGATCTTCATATAATCCATAACTTGATATATAATTAATTACTCACCTTCACAATAATTATTTTTGTGTGATGATACCCGTTTCAATTTAACTTAAATTATCTTCAATCACAGATGGCATATAGGAAAACATTACTTTTATATCACCTGGTTTGGGATCTTTGGTTGATTTAAAATGTATTAAATTGGTTCACTTACATAAAGGTACACACAAAACATCAAAATTCTTTACGAAAAAAGTAAGTAAAAAAAATCCTATGTGCTGAATGGTCGACCAACAACCTCAAACAGACAGACTATCACTGTTTTTTACATTCAGTGTGTGTACCTTGTGTGTAAAATGTAGCACACAATCATTAAGGTAAACAATGCTGATGGGAAAACCCATCTCCACTGTCTGTCTTGTCGTGTTGCAACAGGAAATTTATTAATACCTTATGGGTTATAAAATAAGATGTTAACTACTTTAATGCCAACGTCCAGACTTCCTAGACTCAGAACTTGTTAAGTTCTTCTGTTACTACTATCGGACATGGCAGTTGCACTGATTACACCCAAACAGTATAATACAATGTTATACTCTTTACTGAAGGATCACCTTTTAAACCTAATGTATGTATTTTGTGGGTGGGTGTGCGTGCGTGCATTCACACAGCAGGTGCATGCATGTGTGTCAAGTTCTGTAGTTTTCAAACGGTTTAGTTAACTTTTAAAGAAAATACCCATTAGAAAATGAAGTATATTTCATAATCTGTAGTTGTCCCTTGTTAACCTATTATATCCATTTTTAATACAAATTATTACCTATATTTATTGTTACAGTATATATTTTTCACTTGCATCCTATAGATTATTCTATTGCAATCTCAGTGTCTTTGAGGTTACATTAAACTGTTAACCCATTTTCAGGAGGGCATAATGTCTCCCACCCATAAAATCAAAGGAACTGGCCCAAAGGAGATGTGGCCACAATCCTGCTTTTCGCAGAGATTTTAGCTGTGTATTTGACAAGCATCAAGTTACCATACACCAAGTGATGTGTAAGTTCTTGTGTATTTTATATAATAATAATATATTTCTATTTCTAAAATGTAAGGTATAATTTTGCTATAAAATTTATAACTAGGGTAACTGATTTAATTCATAATAGTATGTAGCAACATAAAATAATTGAAAATAATGAGAGGAAATAAAAGGCCCTCAAGGCATCTAGTGTGGGGCTGCCATCCCCTCAAAATAATTCACAACTGGGCATAAAAGCAGATGTAAGAATAAACATGAAAGTAAAAGATCATATCAACATTAATCTTTTGCAAATTAAATAATATGATTATATGAGTGTGTTTCTGCCACTAAAATGAAACTAAAAATGTTAACTGAGAATAACTCTTTTGCTACTTTGTTTATTGTTAGACTATAATAGACTTCTTTTAAACACATGATAAGTCTAGACATATGACATGACTAACTTATATAACTTACATATTACTTTAATTACTCTTCTATACAAAGTAATTCATCAATATTTTAAAATGGAAACTACCAGTTACATTTACTAAACATAGTTTTAAATTCCGGGTACAATTGATTTTTATTTGGTAATTCATTACTCATGGTGCTACGGTCCCCACGTTGCTGTGCCTTTTTGCTACGGTCCCCTCGTTCTTGTGCCTATTCTGCTACGATCCACTTTGGCTGTATGATTTTGCTACGTTCCAGGCCCCCGTTTGTTGTCCCAATTTTCTCACAATCGGTATTTAAAGTGTGCTGCCCCTCATTGGTTGTGCGACTTGCTTCGTGTTGGCTAACTCATATTGTTCCAAGTTGATATTTAAATAACGATCAAACTTCATTGTCTGTGGTGTTGTTGAAAGTGTAGTTTGTATTAATGAAAGTAGGCTACACGTTATATATCACTAGCACTGGGTCTATATTATCTCAGGTTTTTTAAGTAGTTTGAATAATGGTTCAAACTTAATACTACTCTTTTGAAAGTTCTGATCAATATGATTGTTTATATCATAATAAAGTTCACAAAATATTCATTGTTCTTACCAATCACTTTGAATAAAATAAGTTTTGAAAGTAATACTCATTAATTTAAAGCTTATTATCTTACTTACCACATTTCTTTGTAGATGGGATACTCAATGAAAGACAAAGCAAATGACTTTGACGTCAATTTATTTTATATTATACTGTCTAATTCTACTCACTTTGCTTTGATTTTTGTTCACTAACACAACATCCCATCCCTAATTACAACTTCAATGCAATGTTGTACAGTTTCAAATTTCATCTATACGAGTAGACGTCCTTACTGCTTCAAGTCCAGACAAAGAAGAAGGATTCTCCGTATTAAACTACGCATACTGGTTCACACAATGTTCATCCCCTCTCCCGTTCAAATCAGCGTCTTCACGATTAAATATAATTTGATTCTTTTCTTATGATTGTCGAAATTTATCACGTTCACTATAATTGATCAATTTAAGTCTTTCTTTTTTCTTTTATTATTTTTCTAAAGCTTTTTTATTTAAATTTTTAGCAACATGTGCTTTCTGACGTCATCAATACGCAAGTTATTTTATCCCACAATTGGCTTTTCTGCGTAATTTTATTTAGTACTTTTGTAAAACACGAATTTTGGTTATGTATAACTCATTTTAATTAATTAAATTTGTTCCCGTATAAAGTTTAATATATTTCTCCGTTATTAATTAAATAAATCTCAATTCCGACAACATGTGATTCACTGACGTCACAGTCTGCCAATTCCCCGCGAATATTCAAATGTCATAATTTGACCTGTCACAATGGAGCTAACAAAACTAATTGTTTTCATATAAAAAGTTTTCAGTGGTTTTGGTACAGGTATGTTATTTGGATTTCGTATTCTTTCTTTATTATTCACTTTCCTTATTTTTTACATAACCTCATCTCATATAAAAATGTTAAAATCTTGTGCAAGTAAAGAGAGTGAAGGAGCAATATTTCAAAGAGACAAAACAAGGACAAAAAGTGTTCAGTTTTCATAAACATTAATCAGACACAATATACTTATCATAGACCTGAGATTAGTAATGTGTCAAAGCCGATTTTCGAATCCATAGAATTTTCAACAAAGATTTGGATTTGAGAATCTATTGACAGGAATCAACATTTGAATAAACGCTTACTTAATTATTGTCTGATGGACAAGTACACAAATTGCTAATCACTAAAACGTGTTTTTGCTGTACTTTAAATAATATTTTGCTAGCAGTTAGTATTTTCCATATATACGTTTACCCATCACCATGAGTCTGCTGTATTTATTTGCAGACGACAGCTGATTGGCATTACACAAATAACCAATTTCAAAAATTTAATTTATTGATACTTTGTGTATGGAAACTTAGTAGATACTGTAGAATCTGTAAACCAGAAGAACTGTAGATAGATAACCTAATTAACGTACATTTGAAAATAGTTTGTTGCTTGCCTTTAGTATTTCCATATTATGCTTGTACCATGAGTCTGCTTCATTTTTTGCGGATGACAATTGATCTGTAGTACGCAAGTTACCGGTAGTTAAAACATGTTTTTGTGTATGATAAAATGTAGATGGAAACCTAAATAGAATAATAATGATTTTGTAAATAATATTTTGCTTGCATTTTCAATGTTTATGTTTGTGTGTTATCAACAAAAAAGGCCTCAGACATCAAAAAAATAAATAGAAAAAGTGAAGATTGGCTTGAGAAACTCCTATGTGTTAAAAGAGAATAATGGGTAATGGAAACAGACTAAAACTAGTATTTAAAATAAACTATTGTTGGAATTCTAAAGAATACAGTTGAAATTCTTTATAGCACAAACTTGATGTGATCCATAACATGTTCCAATCAGTGAAAGTGCAAATTAAATATAACCTGGTATTAATTATAATATACCTGTCAAATAAAGCTTAAATTAGTAGTTTTATTGAAAAGTTACCAGTCAAGTCTCAATTCTACAAGGCTAACGTTTTAAAGCTATATATAATTAGATACACTGAACAAAGACAAATGTGAAACGAACTGCACTGCCACTATAACAACCATTTCCTAAATAACAGGCCCACACCATTCTTATCTACTATTTTCCACCTATAAAAACAAAACAGGGAAACACCCACAGAATTACATTTTTGTATTTTAATGTGTTTTACAGGACTGATTACGGCCCTTTTTTAGGTCTTACTAGTCCTAATTTATTTATCATTTGTCAAAAGATACATGATAAAAAATGAAAGTATAAAGTAGGTTCGAACAAGTATAAAGTAGGTTTGAAAAAGTATTGACAATTTTTATTAGCATTTTAAATATTGTTCTACAATGTTTGATTGTTGGCTATGAATGTTCTCAATTTTAATCAGCCAAGACATACAGAATGTTTCTTAGTAAGTCATATGGTTAATCACTCACGTGTTGTTCTCTTTTAAAGTTGTTTATTTTTTCATGTACCATTAGGCTAAAATATTACAACAAAAATTTGTATCTCAAAAATGAGTTACTTAAGGCTATTGTTTATCATATAAGGTGTGGTACACTCATAAGACCTAATCATAGTTCTTACACATTTTCAACATTAAATAATTTAAAATAAATTGTTATTATTAGAGCCAGTATAGATGCACACTTGTAAACGTGAACTAAGGAAAATTGATATTTTCTTTTTATTGTATTTTATTGGCATTATAAAATGTATATAAATAAGAGGATATTTTTAAACTACAAAGGAAGGTATTTATAAAAACAACGGTATTGTTTTTAAGCTTTATTGGTATAAAAAGTAAAATCTTTTACACAACCTGTTTCTAACTTTTGTTAATAAATGGTTTTTTCTTATACGATTTTCAGTGGATGATGACATGCAATTGTAATTTGTATTTTGATATCCAGATTTTAACCATTTGAGTGCCAAGCAGTTTTGAGGGGAGGTGCTGTCAGTGCCAAGCATTGATGACAGGTCGCCTCTCTCAGTATCAAACACTCTTTTGGTGTTTGTGCAGTGTTCCACCAAATAATTCATAAAAATTAAATTTAAAAAATTAAACAATAAAAATTAAAATTTTAAGTATATTTACATTTTGATAAAGAAAACTGTAATTTTTTTATTTTAATACATTGTATGCACTTTTTTATTGTTCTCTATATAAATAAGTATAATTTACCAAGTTTCAAAAAGGTACTTATCTATAATACCAAGCTTAATAATAATCACGCACGTGCGCGCGCGCGCGCACACACACACACACACACACACACACACACACAGTTGTTTATCATATTTAAAAGTGGAAGGTAGAAGATATGACTTGCTTAAATATATCCTCTTCAAGTTCTTTTGAAATAGCTTGGTATTAGTAGACTTAGTTTCTCCCCCAAAAGGACAAAGTTAGAAGTAGTTCAGATGAAAGTTTCTTAGGTTTATTTTTGTATCAGGCTGTTCCACTCAATGTTATTGTCTTTCCTAGGAGATAATATGGGGTCAGATCTTATATATATATATATATATATATATATATATATATATATATTACTAGAATATTGAATTGTACCCACATTGTGCGTGTTGATTCCCTCTGCTTGTTTGAATCTTTTCATAGATGTATAGTATTTGAGGAGTAGAGGAATAAAGGTTGTCTTTTTTTTATTTATTTTAAAAACATCACTCCAAAAACTAAATTTGCTTAAGGTACAATATTAATTTGATTTTTTTGTCTATAAAATCATTTCAATTATAATTACTAATTTTTTTTCTGTTTTTCTAGGAAACGTATACGCTTCAGCAAGATGATTTTCGTTCCTTTTCTTCAATAGGACTAGTAGTTTTAAAATTTTGCTCAACAGCTCATTTGTTCTATTATCAACATTTCTTAGTCATTACTTGTTTTGTGCTATTTTATTCTTGTATGTGAGTTTATTTTAGTAAATTAGTGTTAAATAACACCGGCTGTAAATTAATTATTCCAAATTTTACGCTTTACCTAGCCAATAAAAATATTAGGAGTATTTCATTTCAATTGGCCAATCAATATGTTGTAATACTAGACATGATTAATCATGTATTAATATTCCCTGAAAACTGATTAATTGTTATAATTTACTGGGCACAACTGTTGCACATTTTAACTTTTCTTGACTGGTCATTTTCACTACTCCTGAATATACTCATTCAATCAATCAATCATTTAAGTTCCATCAAGGCAAGTAGTAGTTTTAATATTTTGTTCAACAGCTCATTAATTTAATTATTAATTTAATTTAATTATTGTTCTGTTATCAACATTTCTTTGTCATTACTTGTTTTGTGCTATTTTATTCTTGTATGTCAGTTAATTTAGTAAATTAGTGTTAAATAACACCTGCTGTAAATTAATTATTCCAAATTTTACGCTTTACCTAGCCAATAAAAATATTAGGAATATTTCATTTCAATTGGCCAATCAATATGTTGTAATACTAGACTGATTAATCATGTATTAATATTCCCTGAAAACTGATTAATTGTTATAATTTACTGGCCACAACTGTTGCTCATTTTAATTTTTCTTCACTGGTCATTTTCACTAGTCTTGAATATACTCATTCAATCAATCAATCATTTAAGTTCCATCAAGGCAAGTAGTAGTTTTAATATTTTGTTCAACAGCTCATTAATTTAGTTATTAATTTAATTTAATTATTGTTCTGTTATCAACATTTCTTTGTCATTACTTGTTTTGTGCTATTTTATTCTTGTATTTGAGTAGTGTAGTGAATCAGTTATAATAACACCCACTGTAAATGAACTATTCTAAATTTTACGCTTTACCTAGCCAATAAAAATATTAGGAATATTTCATTTCCATTGGCCAATCAATATGCTGTAATAATAGACTGATTAATCGTGTATTAAAATTCTCTCAGAACTGATTAATTTTGTATTAATTTCTTGCATAATGTGCATAACTGTTGCACATTTTAACTTGTCTTTACTGGTTTTTTTCACTTCTCCTGAATACACCATAGATTACAATAAGACCAATAGATAGGACATCGGGTGCTAGCAGGTGAAGCCACTGCAGAGCGGCTAATACTCAACAATATGCGGGCGTGAGTCACCCTACTGAGGAGCGTCGCCTTGCACCCCCGCTCTTCACTTCGCCCTTGTCGAGCTTACTGTAGTGACCTGCTATACACTTCGCTTACTGACCATTTTGTACTTCTTATAAAGGCAATAGATAAGAAATATTTTAAGTTGAGACTACACCATTTTTTCAAAGAAATTCAATGAATCAATACACAAAACCAAACTTAGAAATTATCTCTTGAAAACAACGTTCATGGGGCAATAGTTGGTTCATTGAATTTAAAAAACTGTTCAAGTTTTCCAATTGTATTGTAGTTTTTGTCTTTTGTTTTGTTTGTCATCATGGTTGGAAATGGTCACCTAAAAACAAATCTATTTCTATATTTTCTTTCTTTTTAGCGCAATTTTAATTGAAAAAGGTCAATAAACTAACATTTATAATATATGACTTAAAACTTCCTCCTCTTCTCAACTGAGTATTACAGATTAGTTACAATTACTTGTAAACGTACAACATTTAAGTAATTTTCCATACTTTACTATAATTAATATATAAATCTTACTTATTGCCTTACTAATTGTATAATAAATGTTTACAGTCTTAACAAAATATTTTATTAAACCTTTATACACTTTGTTATAATATGTAAACATAAACTTTAGATATTGTGTTTTGGGATATTTTGAGCTGAAGGATTATAAGGTTTAAAGTCATGTTTCCCTCATCTAATAATTTACCCGCATATACAAACTTTGCTCATATTATAGTATATATGCAAACTATAAATAGCAAATAAACTCTTAGTTGTACTTGTTTAGAGTATTGACTCAGATTGAATTCTTTCATTAATTACATAACTTATGTGATTTTATTTGAAGTAATTACTGTAAAAAAGTACAAATAAAGCGTGTTCTACTCACTTTTTATAATATGCTATAATGTACGATACGAGGAAACAGATGACCCGGCACGGAGCGTTGAGCTCCAAGCGGTCACGGCACTTGTAAACTAACGTCTCACAAACAATAACTTTCTGGCCAAACCATAAGAGCTTATTAAAAAAGAAAATATGTTCTGAAAACTTCAACTATTGAACAACATTTTCCACCCTTTTTAAACTTGCCTGACCAAAAAACGGCAAAAGTAGCAGCCGACTAACTTTTTTATGTCAAGTTTTAAAATTTAAACATAATTCTCATTTTTATTTAATTATTTAAATTGCAAAACTATTTTTTTTTACATTTGAATGATACCACAGGCATCCATAGCTTATTGGCTTCACTCATACAAAGTTTCAAAGTATTTTCTTTATTCTAAGTAGGGTAGATCACGAGTTGATTGAAACGGGAGAACTGAATTTTTACACTAATCGGAGCGTAGTTTTGAGTTTCTATCCCACGAAAACATGGCGGACCTGGCTTCACCTGCCCCAATGTTGGCAAGATAGGCATAGCCCATCTATTTGGTCTTATTGTAATCTATGGAATACACTCATTCGATAAATCATTAAAGTTCCATCAAGGCAAGTACATGTGTTTTGTACATTTACATTTAAGATACTGGCAGCAAGTGGGATACAAAGCCTTTAAAAACTTTTAAAATATTAAATTTATTCTGCAATCAATTAAATATTTTGTATTATAAAAGGATGTGATCATTTAGTAAGATTTAAGACTGATTATTTTTAATCTCTGTATAGATGAATTATTTTTAACTTGTATTTGTGATTGTCATAATTCTCATTTATTCAAAGACTCTTTAGTTTAGAAAATTAAAATCATTTAATACATGTGCCTGTAACTCATAGTGTTCTATGTTTTTGTACAACTGGATACTTTTGAAATGGTTATCAGTGTCATTTTATCTCCAGTTATAAATTTTATCAAACTAAGTTTAAGAAACAGTATGACAGCTGTCATACATAGCAATGGTAGTTAAATATGGTTATAATGTCAATTAAGATAATATCATGTAAAAATAAAATGTTTAGTTTGTACATAACTTTGTTTCTTCACATGTAAGTCTTATATCATTTCATACAATCTTTGGATGTTGAGAAAAAACAAATAAACGTTTTTGTTATAATATTGTCTGCTCTGTAACATGTGTATTCTCTACTTGTATATCTATTGGAAGTTAGACAACATATAATTTGTTTCGAATTAAAAAAAGAAACAAAACAAAATAAAGATTTATGATTTTTAGCTGTTAGTTCATGCCACTTTTCTATCTACATAAGATTATATAATCATGCTTAGTGATGTGAAGTTTGATTGCTATTTCATACTAAAATGGTACACTGAAGAATGAACTGCAAAATTTAAATTAGTTGTACTAACAAATGAATTGTTGACAGATATAAAAACTCATTCCAGATCTAAAACAATAGGTTGCTTCAATGAAACATTTGTTTGCTGAAATACGTTCATGAATAAATAAATGCATTTTAATTGATTTATGAACTGGTCATTTGTAGGGCTTTCCAAATATTTATAAAATATGAAATTATTCTTTATGGAATGTAGTACATATAAAAAATCAAAAGAGGAAGAATTGGCTCTTAAGAAAATATAAATATTTATGTATTTACTTGTTTCAGGAAAAAATTTATTTAATGTGAAATATATGATAAAAAGACCAAAGTTGTAACATTATGTAATCAATTTCTTTTTTAATTACTTAACATGTTTTATCTTTCATGATGCATGTGGTAATAACAAACTATCAAAACAAACCTATCTCTAAAACCAACTTTTAATACATAAATATATAGAATAACAAGTACAGTTATTTACAAACTCTGTAAAGCCGGAGTTATGAAAAAGTTTAATACGGTTGCACAGCTGAGTGTGAGTTACACAAGACACATAAATGTAAACTATACTATTCAGCACTCGAAGAAAAACATCTTTAACCCTCTTAGTGCCAGGCAGTTTTTCAAAGTTCTTACAAAAAATGTCAGCCTGTTTTTTAAAAGGACGTGTGAAGAATGCCAGGCCAATTTTGCAGTTTTGAACAGCTTTTTTTATCAAGTTAATAACTTTTATATTTATTGTTAGACATTAACCATTGATGTCTTGTTTTTTGCTAACAATGAACTTAAAACAACAATAATTTTGCATTTTTTACAAACTTATAATTTTTTATATAGATAAAAAACATAAAAATAAGTTTGAGGTTGTATAATTGCTTTTTAGAAAGCAAACGTAAAAAATTATGATATTAGACCTATTCTACATTTAATTGTAAACACACACAAACACACACACATACTATAGTTCTTCAACATTTTTCCTGGTAGTAATTCAAAGTCATATTCATTTTGTTTGTGGTCCATCAGCCGCACTGATATGAAGAACTTGCCTGAGTTAAATCATTCACTTGCTAGTGCATCAGTAATTGCTGAAGTAAGTTGCAGCCTTGTTAATGGTTTTCCGGAAGAATTTCCCTTATATAAGATGTAGGTGTTTAGAATCATTCTGCAAAATATATTAAATACTACTTCTTTCCAGTATTTGATGGTCCGATGTTTGTCCAAGTAGCAGTATAACATTTTATTGGAACTGTCAATACCTCCCATTTTTATACTCATTAGTATAACAAGTTTATACTCATTGACTACAATTGGGTTTGTGTTTGGGGTGTTCTTATTCTTTTTTCTCCTATATTCTATATTTCCTGTTGAGTTTTTAGATTCCAGGAACAAAACAAGTATTTTTCTCCCTCTATCTGTATCCTAACATCAAAAGGTTTTTATTTTGCATCTAAAGCTTTTGGCCAACTCCAAATTTATTCCTCATTTCTGTTGGTATTCCTTTTTGGTTTCTTCTCTCATTGTACCACTAATGAAAGTCAAATTATCATAAAGATGTGTTGCTAAAGGAATACTAGTCAAAACATTATTCACAAACACATGATACCCTTTTGTTAGGTATTTTCCAATTTCCAAAAGATTTTGTACGACATTGAATGGAAGTCCTGAGTTTATATCAGTATCTCTGCAACCTCAGTAACACAAAATAAAGACAGTACTTGCTAACAGAATCGCAGAGCATCCATAATTTGACACCCCAACTATGGTGGTGTTTGTTCGGCAAGTATTGTAGAATTTGTGAGTGGCTTTTTGTTCCTACAAGACCCTCATCAACTGAAAGTTTGTGATGAGGTGTATAGTAAATTCTGAAGATCTGGTTAGCATGTTCTAGAACGGGATTGAATTTACCACATGGATCATATTCTGGTTCTTTGTATGAAATTTGTTTTTGACGATGGAAGAATTGTGAAGGAAACAGGATTTTTTCCGATTATTTGCCATCGTTCAGTGATAAAAAAATCAGTAACACAGTAATAGTAACAATGATACAAAAAATCCTGTTTCCTTCACATATCCTGGTTGTCTGGATTTTGCCAGTAAATCATTGTTTACTACATGAAAAAAAAAACTGTAACAAGGATTGAGATTTGTTATGGATAAACATTTTGCCGAACCAAGGTGTGCTAAGTGACCAATAACTACTAAATCCAGGAATGACGTTAACCGTGCAATGTACTCATACTTGCTTAGAATCATATCTTACAGAGTACTCCTAAAATGATAGAGTTATATGTTTCAACTACTGTACTGCTAAACTAGTCCGTATCCGTATCGTAAAAGTAACTTTAGCAGTAACCTGTACCGGCTACTTTCAGTTTGCGGTAACTTTTACCTGCTCTAGGGACAGACGAGTATCGGGTACAAAGTATCTGTTACCGTAGTCCCTACGTGATCAGTTGTCTGACTAAGTTTTCTGATCATGTACTGTGTTAGTTTATTGTCATTCGTTGCGACCAGTAGTGTCACCCTGGGTGCTATCATATCCCTGGGTGATTTACGTGTTAAAACTTGTTTTTTGTTGTCAAAAAGTTACCAGTAAATTGTCTAAACCTAGCTCCATAACATGAGCAGTGCCGAATTTTGTGAACCACTTGGTCAATAATGTAAAATAAGATAATAATTTAATAACAACTTTATTTTCATACTATTAATAATTCTAAAATTTATAATTTTAGAATAATAATAATTTAGAACATATTCAATAACAGTACACTTATATCTATCTTGTATAAATATCAGGTCTTAATCAAGTCAGAATCTTCCGAACTATGGATGTACAAATTTGCAGTTTTGTTGAAAAGCACCAAAACCGGTATATATTAATTGTTATCGATATAAAAACTGGAAGTTATTTTTAGTGGACAGTTTTATATGTAGAAACGCAGAAATAAACTAATTAAATTGTAATATAACTCCCGTTATTGTAGCGTATTATATGGTCAACTTTCAAAGTCGGATATGTATACTTTGTCATCCGAGAGCAGGCATCAAGATTTAGCTTTGGTCTAGATTAGTGATTTAAACTTAACTATTTTGTACTATTGTGTACAATATTTTATTAATGTTATAATTAAATTTTGTTTAGTTAAATATACTTCACATAAACTTTATTTGTTTCAGAATATTTTTATTATCTCTGTATAAACTTCATCGGTGGTAGAGTGGTTTTACTGTAAACTATACACTCTAACTTGATATTTGTCCTCTTTTTATAAATGTATTATTAGTTCATAAGTACTATAAAACAACAATTCTAGAACCTAATATTTCAAAATTTTCTCGGGGGAGGGCCCCAGACCCTCCTAATGATATCGGGGGTTTCCATGCTCCCGGTGTTCCGGACACCTCCCAGAGAAGACTTCTGGATGCGCCACTGATGTGGTCTGCATCACAGTGGAAGGAAATAGGAGTTTCAGCAAATGAGATGTGATGCTGATATTCTTGTGTGGAGCAGCACACTGATTAGAATTACTCATAACGCCTGCTGTATGTGTAAGTTCTCAATTTAAAAAAATTCTCATGAAGTCTCACTTAACAGTGTTTGGTAAGTTAGCTAAATGAACTTTTTGAAAATTATGATTAATTTTATGGCATGAAGTATATACACAGAAGATAGAATACACAACTAAAGGTTCACTTCTTTAGTTATCTATTTAGAGATTAGTACTAACTTAAACTGCAATATGCAAACTTTATGAATGTTGTTTGCATATGTGCAAGCAAGTGATTCGATTTTGTGGTCAGGTCATATTAATTATTTATAAAATTAGTTGCTTTTTATTATTTAGTACATTTTTTAAATACAAACTGTGCCTATCTTACATTTTGCTTAGAAAGTGCTTGTTTTAGCAAGAAAGGTAGTCAGTCACCTATCATCAAGATAATATGTGCAAGTGATATGGCAAAAATACATGACCTAGGAAACAAACTGTTGTCAAACCTGCATTATTCATCTAATATGGCTCCATCAGTTTTACATTTTTCTTAAGTTCAAAATTATTCTGTGCAAACCTTGTAATGTTTGCTGTTAATTTAATAACTAAATAAATTTTAAAACAGCTAAGGATGACATTACAAGTGGAGTATATACAAATTCATTTAAAAACCTAATATTAATCCTAAATTAATATTATGGATAAAAATTGTATATGCTCATCCTAATTTTTTTATGGAAGAAAGGTTAATGATTCCAGCTATTTATAACACAACAAAATGACAGTATGGTATTCAAGAACTGCATACAAATGAAAATTTAAAAGACTGGAGAAGATTTTAATGTGATCAAACTTTTCTACCAATGGAGAGACAGGCTAGATTCTCAACATCGCATTTTGTTCCACCTTCTTTGGCCACCAGTCAAGGCTATCATTAGCTTAACAATGGTCTTGTAAAGCCAAACAACCACCTTAAGCCGCAAACTAGATTCTACTACAGAACTACCTGCTAGAATGAAGAGAGATTACAGTAGCCACTTCAGATGCGAGTTCCAGGTCAAGCACAATACCCAGTTCTTTAACCTCTTTAACTCTCTTCTGAGTAACACTTTCATGTCATATTTAAGACTTTCTACATAAGTTCGACCAATATAACTTCATGTTTATTCATTATTGTAATGATAGAGTCATCTGCATAACCCTGTACATCAAAACATTTATTGCTGAGTCTGATCAATAGACCATCAACCAAGCATTACAGATGAGGCAATAGGACTTATCTTTGAGGACAACTTTAACTGTGTTCATAGTAACAGACGCCATCGAGCCTAGTCGTTTCTCTATGACAGGATAACATCGACATGATCCAATGAAGCACCAATTCTTTGCTTTACCTAATACTGAGTTTACAGAGCTGTCAATCAAAAGCACCCTCTATATCCAGAAATCTCTTCATTGAAATTCATGTAATAATAGTGAACTGTAATTCAATAATGAACTGTAACCTCCTTTGACTAGTAATCATCCTATAATTTGTTCATCTGTAGATTACAGACTTTTCAGTGATTGTGAACTAAATAAAGAGACTCGTAATATCTCTAGGTCTATGAGACAGAATTTGTGCTACATTCATAATAATTATAGATAATGTTCTTTGAATCTGAAATGCCTTGAATTCAAAATTGTCAAATGGTAACCTGTGTTTATGATAACCATTGGAAAATGTACAAAAATTGAAGAAGTTTAACATGAAGCAATGGTATTTATATTCGTTATTTTTTCCAGATATTCAAGATCAAACAACTCATATTGACTGACACATTATAATTCACAACACCTATTCAGATAAAGGTCAACAAATGAGTGAGTTATTCTCAAAATACATGCATGTCCCAATTAAAAGTTTAGCCTCCGACAGAACTTAAGTTTGAGTTTGCTATCTCCAGTCAACATTTCTTAGTTGGGCATCCTAGCTTAAGGTGAATATAATGCAGTTGGAGTTCTTTAGTTCTTGACTGCACACCTTAAAACTCGTCAGACATATTTATTTTAGCAGTTGTCAAATCTCTGATCACAACAATACTTGATGACTACTTCAAATATATTAAACTTGCATAACTGTGTCTTTATATTTCTACTGTTTTTAACTCAAAGAAGTAACAAATGTTTCTTTTATGTTCCTTTAGTTTTTTAGGTTAGTAGCCTACACACACCTCAGAACAAGAGGTGTAATTAAATATTTTATGGATCTCGGCAGTGGGCCCGTATGTGTACAGGGCCCCATGACAACTGTTGCCGACTCATCCTGTTTTAGCGCATGGGAGATCCTCATACTACAATCATCATCTTAGATTTATTGACAAAGCTACGTAATTGTTTCAGTGGCTCAACATTTGTGGCTAATGACATGCTGCTTCCGGTCATTTATTGAATTGTTCAGGTGTCATTAATGGCAACACGAATCTGTTGCTGTACTAGATTAAGTTGTGATGGACAGATACAAATAACTATAAATATAAATATACAAGTTTCAATAACAGAGTATAAAAACTGTTTGAGTAATTTTTCCTCTTGTAGTTATTAGTAGAATTATAAATTTCCTACATGTAAAAAATAAATATTAAATGGACATTTAGATTTTTCCTTCAGAAAACAAATATTTTGGACTTTATTTTTAATCAAATAAACACCAAGCATAATAAATTAATCAAATTAAATATTACATTTTTATTTAAGACTATTTTGTAGTATTTTACTTTGTATTTAAATAAAAATGAATAGTTCAAGAACTTTTAAAATTATTAAAGTTAATTAATAATTGTTAAGTAAACATCAAGTTGACATTAAAAAAAATTATATATATATATATATATATATAAAACACTTTACTTGTATTAAAAATATATATTATAGAATGTTTAATAAAACACTATTTTAAGAACAATATGTATTTACTACTGAATTTTTTATTAATCTGGGAGAAAAAGATTTATAAATATTTAAAAATAAGAATATTGAGGACTTTTCATGTTTATTTAATTGAACTACACACACACACACACACACACACACGCACGCACGCTGCACGCACGCACTCACGCACGCACGCACGCACGCACGCACGCACACGCGCGCGCGCGCACACACACACACACACACACACACACACACACACACACACACACACACACACACACACACACACACACATATATATATTGAACACTTATAAACCATAAATATCAAACTATTATTTTAATTGAATTGAAAATGCTCAACTTTAATAGCCATTTTCTTTGAAAAACAAAAATTTTGCTGCCTTTCAAATTAGATATAAACAAACCAATATACTTCATTAAATTTAAATGTAATAAATCATTATTTAAATGGGCATTTACATTTTACTGTAGGACTAATAAAGATTGAGAAACGTTTTATTAAAATATTATATACTTAAAAAGTTAAATATTGGTTTTCCATAGTATGCTAAATAATACATTTTGTAAAAATCCTACTATTGTGGTCAATATGAGGTATTAAAAAATTTATTTTTCCAAGTTTATTTTTTTATTGAATATCTTGATTGGTCAAATCATATATAAAAACAAATTGTATAGCCAATAGAAGTCCTTATGTTAAAAAAGGGGTTGTAAAAAGACAATGCTAAGTTGTAATCTTTCACAAGTGAGTTTGAGTGTAGAGACGATAGGTGAATGCGAGCGCAGGTGGTCAAGATTCAAGATTCAAACATTCTTTATTCATATTATGTACAAATGTACAATAAATAGCGTCAAATTACAAATGGTCAAGACTTAATACTAGATAGGACTTTAATATAGATTTTATTTATATAAAAATATATTATTTTATACCAAACATAGAATGGCCCCTCCTAGATTCCTTACAACAGTTAGGTCAGAATTGCTTACTTCTAGCTGAGAAAATATTCATCTAGCGAATAAAGAGATAAATTTATTAAATAATCTTTCGCTTTAGATTTGAATTTACATAAATGAATTTTCCAGTAAAATATGCCTTGGTAGCATATACAAAAACTTTGTTCCCATATATTTAGTTTTTTTCTTAAAAAAATCTAAATGATGTGTTTCAACCTGTCTATTTAATCAAGTGTTGTGAATATGATTATTTACAGATAAAATCGGGTCAAAGTTCTGTTTTACATAAGTCATAGTTTCTAAAATATAGAGCCCATATACAGTTAATATTTTTAGATTAGTAAAAAGATGTTTGACTGAGTCTTCTCTTTTTAATTAGCACATAATCCTTAATGATTTCTTTTGTTGTATTAAAATTCTATCTAAATTTCCCTTTTTTGTTGTTCCATATATGCTTATCCCATAAGCAAGATGTGAGTTAACTAAAGAAAAATATATTATTTTTAATGTTTCCAAGCTACAGTACTTTGCCAATTGTCTCAGAGCAAATAAGCCTGTTGACATTTTGCCTACCACATGATCAGTGTGTTTGTCCCAACTTAGGTTTTCGTCAATTAAAAGCCCTAAAAATTTTGTTAGTTCAACTTGTTCTATTATTTCGTTATTTATAGCTACTTGTGGGTTTATTTTATTCCTTGTTTGTTTTGTACAAAATGATATAAAATTAGATTTACTTGAGTTTAGTAGAAGATTTTTATGATCCGAAAATTCTTTGACAATTGACAAAGCAATAAATGATGGAACTTCAACATTTTCTTTAGTGTCTCCTGATATTGTTATATTCGAATCGTCAGCAAACAAACAAATAGTACTACCAACAGGGATCGCTCCAGGTAAACCCTTCAAGTAGCAAAGAAACAAGAGAGGTCCCAGGACAGACCCCTGCGGCACACCATGTTTAATTATTCGTCTCTGGGAATTGAACTTGCGGATGTAATTTTCTGAAAATTCTGATATTGAATGTTCAATCTCAACATACTGCTGTCTATTTTGGAGATAAGATTCAAACCATTCCAATTGTTTTCCAGTAATCCCTAGTTTTTCTAATGACTTTAAAAGTTTTTTATGAGACACACTGTCAAAGGCTCTAGTCATATCCAAAAATACACCTAAAACTTTTTCCCCTTTATCAACTGATTCGATTATTGTTTGGATGAACTCAATTCCTGCAGTAATTGTTGATCGACCTGACTAAAAACCGTGTTGTTCTTTATCTAGGAGTTGGTGTTCTACTAAATAATCTACCAACTGAAAGTGATCAACTCTTTCAAGTATTTTTGAAAAGATGGGTAGCAATGACACAGGACGATAGCATGACACATCATTAGGATTTCCTTTTTGGGAAAAAATGGGAATTACTCTAGCAATTTTTAATGATTCAGGGAATATTCCAGAGATAATAGAAGAGTTTATCACATGCAATAAGGGTTTCAATATAACAGGGAGGACTTTTTTACAATATCAATGGAAATATCATCATTGCCAGCAGAAAATTTATTTTCAAAGGAGTTAACTATTTTTTTAAGATTTTCTTCTGTTATGGTTTTAAACTTAAACCTAGATTGGGTTGAAAAATTGTCTTCTAACAGTAAGTTACTATTACCCTGAGGAATCTTTGGTAAAACAGATTTTTCAACTACTGATACAAAGAAATCATTGAATAAATTTGCTATCTGAATAGGGTTCTTTACTAAAATTCCATCTTGTTCAATGTTAATATTATGCTTTGCGGTTGATTCTTTATTTATCTCAGTTTTAATCAGATTCCAAGTCATTTTAGATTTGTTTTTAGAACTACTTAATTTATTATAAAAAAAATGTTTCTTATTCCTATTTATACAGTTTTTTAATTCTTGTTTGGAATGTTTGATTAAAACTTTAGAATGTTCATCCTTATTTTTTCTAAATTCTTTTTCAAGTTGATGGATTTCGTTTTTCTTACATTTTACTTCGGCAGTGATCCATTGATCAATTTTTTTATCTTTGATATCTACCATAAGTTTTGGGAAACTATTACTAAAATGGTACATAAAAATATTTAAAAAGGTTTCATACTTAGTGTTAACTGTTGACTGATATACCTCCATAAAGGATTCCTGAGATAAACATTTACTAAAGGTAACAATATTATTTGGATTAAAATTCCTGCAATATTTTTTTGAAATTTTCTTTTTTATATTTAAGTTAAAAATCTCAAGTAATTGAGCATCATGGTCTGAGATGTGTGTTATGAGTCCTGTTACTTGCTGTTCATAATCTTTAATATTACTAATTATATTATCTATAGCTGTCTCTGATTGTAATGTTACTCTTGTCGCAAAGTCAACTTTATATTCTAAATTGTGTGATTTAAGTACACTCACGAAGTCTTTGTAATAATTATCTCTTTTTAAAACGTTAATGTTCAGGTCCCCAGTTAATATTACATTTTTGTATTTGTTAGTTAAAATAGAACATAAAACTTCAAAATTTGACATAAAATTGTGGAAAAACATTGGTATTGGGGATCTGTAGATACAGCATAACACACAGTTAAAATTTTCTAGTAATACCTCAACCAGACAGCATTCAAATATTTTGTCAATCAACAAATTTTGAACTGAATGAATTATTAATTTTTTAGTATTGAGATGTGTTTTGGATAATATCATTACTCCTCCGCCCACTGAAGATCTAGAATAATAAGAACATATATTATAACCCGGAACTTGTAATATATTTAGTTCGTTTTCACTCATTTTGTGCTCAGAAATTGGCATGATGTCTGGCTTTAATTCGTCCAAATTAATTCTTAAAATTTCCAACCGTGAGGGTAAATGTTGCATGTTTTGATGCATAATTGTAAAATTAATCTGAATGCTGTCTTGGTTGTTACGATTTATAGAGGGGCCATTTCCAGAGCTACATTGGCTAAAAAAGTTTCTGTGATGGTTGGTTGAGGAATGCTGCACAAGTGAGAAGAGTCATTTTTGAGTAGAGAACTGTTAGACTCGTTTGAGTGAAGTTCTGCTATCTCATCTTGAAGTGTTCTTCTTACTTTAATTAAAAATTCTTTATGTGTTAGTCCATTTTTTAAATTTCTTGCTAATTCTTCATTTTATGTAACTATGGTAATTTTTGCCTCTGTACTTTTTTGAAATTGAATAATATTTTTTATAAAATGTTCAACTTGTATTTCATCCCTAACACAGCCCATGGGGGAGCAAATGAGGTGTTTAAGTTGCTTGTCTTTAAAATCACTTGTTAGATGATGGAATGCTGAGTCGTAGTCATGTGAAGTTAGCTTTTGATGATATTTATTTTTTGTAAGCAGACTATAGACTGTTGCTCCATCAGGCAGCTGTTGGTAGGCAAGATAATTAGATAAGGAATCTGTGGTATCAGGACGGACAAATTCTTCTTTGAAGATTGCAGCCACACCAGCACTCATATGCCTTTCACTGTGGAAGTCCCGTGATTTCAATCAAGGATTTCAATCTTATTTTCAATTTGTTTAAGATGGGCTTTATTTTTATTTTCATTTGTAGAATTGAGTTCACTCCTTGATTCCAAACCAGATCCATGCAGTATTTTGGCTATCATTTCTGCTACCTTATCTTTCCCTCTTCTATTCATGTGCAACCCATGCCCATGTCTTGTAAAGTAATGTCGAGGCAGTTGATCAAGAGGAAGTATCTGAACATGTTGACATTTTTGAGCTATAATATTCTCTAGTTCTGAATTAATTTGTGCTATTTTTAGATCCAAATCATGTCTGTCATGTCTCATTGGAAGCTTAGCCAAGATAAGCTTGGAAAATGTTGAACTTTCTATCAGATTTTGCATGTTACTCAATATTTGTTCAATGTTACTGTTTTCAACATCATTTGTGCCTGCAATTACTAATAAGTAGTCTTTTTTATTTAAATCTTTGCCAAAACTTAGCACTTCCTCAACAACTGAGTTAAACTTGGGTCAAAGCCAACAAAAACTAATATGACTGTGACAACTGTTTTGATCCGTCACACTCCATCAACATCACAATGGAAGACCAAACAAGCACTTTCGCACAGAATTCACTCTTCTAACGGAATTTCGGATGACTGAAATTTATTTATTTATTCAACAACGGCATACACCACTTTATATTATTACAAAAAACAAACAAAGATGGCCAGCAGAGTGTATAAAGAATCATAAATATTGTTAATTAATATATACTTAATCAAATCAAATCAGTTTTTTTATTGCCGGAACATTATACAACGCATGGCAAATGTCATATTTTTACTTTTTACTGGCTAAAATTTTTGTCAAACACACCACAAGAAATCTCATTCAAACATACAATTTTGCAAACGTACCCACATCCATTCATTCACCAATTATTCCCACTTCCAGCGACGAATTTTGTCAGTCTTTTTAATTGGTGGTCTCCCAATCATAAGCAAAAAACTCGTCAACATTATAAAATGTTTTTGACACTAAAAAGCGTTTCAAACGAGTTTTTAACACTTTGGGTGTTGAAGTGTTTTTAATTGAATCTGGTAACTTATTGACGAATTGAACACCTGCCTGTGAAGGCAAGCGTTCATAAACCATCGTTCTGTGTCTACCAGTACCGTTGTGTGTCGGTAGTTATCTCTGCCTCTAGTCTCATACATATGTATGTCTCGGCCATTCGTCATGGCACATTTAGACATACAAAACAGAGTTGTTTCCAAGATGTAGAGACTGGGCAGCGTCAACAGTTGCAAATTTTTGAAGGCTTCCTTGCACGTCTCTCTAAATTTCAACTTAGCGATAATGCGGATCGCTTGTTTTTGCAGCTTGAACACTCTCAGGAATTGATTGTTTGCACAAGCTCCCCACAACACCAGCCCGTAAGTGAGGTGGGGGTAAATCAAGCCATAATACGCCATCATCAAAACTTGAGTCGGGCAGTATTTGGCTAGAGACCTCAAAAAATAAATGCCTGAGGCCAATTTGGAGCAAACGTGGTCGATGTGATCGTTCCAAGTCAACCCTCGATCTAGGTATATTCCCAGGAATTTCGAACAATATACTTCTTCCAGCATAGTGTCAGCCAACATAACAGCTGGCTCATCATGACTATCTACTGGTCGTAAAGCAAAATTTATAAAATTGGATTTTGCAGAATTTGTTGTAAGATTGAGGCTGTTAAAATTTTGGACACAGTTGTTAATTTCAACAAAACTATGCTGTTCCAAAGTCAATTTTGATTTGCTAGTGAAACAGAGAGTCGTGTCATCAGCATACTGCACTAGTCTTCCGTGCAGAAGTGATGAACCTACATCATTGACATAGATCAGGAAGAGAATTGGACTGAGAATTGAGCCCTGTGGGACACCATAACTCAGGTGAATTGGTTCAGATAATTTATTTGAGATCTGGACAATTTGAGTTCTATGGCTTAGAAATGATCTGAGCCACTGGAGAGGCACGCCTCGGATGCCATGAGATTCAAGTTTGTCAAGCATTGTAACATGATCAACACAGTCGAATGCTTTCGATAAGTCCAGGAACACACTCAATGTGTGATCCCGACGTTCTAGTCCCTCTACAACCATGTCGACAAGATTTACAACTGCGTCTATTGTCGACTTGCCCTTCCTGAAGCCAAACTGGTCTTCCGATAGCTGGTTGTGTTTATTCAAAAATTGAAGCATTCGTGTCAAGAAAAGCTTTTCGAATATTTTGCTCATAACTGGCAAAATTGAGACAGGTCGGTAATTTTGTGGGGATTGGGGATCGTCTTTCTTGAAAATAGGGGTTACTTTAGCGGTTTTGAGGAGTGAGGGAAAAACTCCTTGTTCAAAAGAGAAATTTACTAATTGGGTTAATGGTCTCACAATATGCTTTGAACATTTTTTTATGAGCCACGTTGACATTGAATTTAAATCATTTGTTTTTTTGGCTGGGAGCTGCTGAATTATTTTTTCAAGCTCTTCCTCAACGACAGGTGCCAGTGCCAGGGAGGCTACTGGACACTGCCTACGTCTTGTGATTTCTTGTGGGGGTGATGGGCAAGGGCCTTGCTCACAAGCCACAGATCCGAAGAATCTGTTAAACCTATTTGCAACCTCCACCGCGTCCTCCACAAGTCTATCACCACTTTTTAATTTGATTTGTTTGTTACTTGATTTGTTTTTATTGTTGATGATGTCCCATGCAGTTTTAGAAATATTTTTGGAAGATATAATTGATTTGGAAACATCATATGCCTTTGCAGCTTGGATAACTTTTCTATAAATTCGTTTGTAATTTCGAAAAAACCGCTTGAATTCTTCATTTTGGGACGTTTTTTGGATTTCTGAGAAAATCTTTAGTTTTTCTCTAGAAACCAAAATTCCTTTAGTTATCCATTTGTTGTTTACCCTTTTGGGACAAACTTTTATTGTTTTGAGTGGACAGTACATGTCAAGATGAAAGTTGAGTGTATCACTAAACCTTTTAAAATGCTCATCTACTGAATGAATTGAATCTTGGTGTTTCCAATTTTCTTTAGAAAGGGAAGTGTTGAGAAGAGCGATGTTTCCTGGCCTTAAGTCTCTTATTGTTTTCGTGATTTTTAGCTCCCTCTCGAATTTTACTCCACTAATTATGGCCTCTTGGCCATAGTGGTCCGAGATAGCTGTATTGACCACGGACACTGCGACACTTGATAGATTGGAGATGATGTTGTCAATTGTCGACTGTGTTGAATGTGTCACACGCGTTGGCGTTTTGACTAACAATTCTAGGTCAAATGACCTTAACAAGTCGACAAATCGTTTGGTGGAAGGATGATTAGTGTCCATTGCATTAATGTTGAAGTCACCCATTAGGACATAATCCTGTTGATGGCTAGTCAAATCCATCAGAAGGGCTTCAAAATGTGTAAAAAAATTTTCCTCATTGCTATTGGGAGACCTATAGATTCCGATGACGGTTAATTTTGATCTGTTTGAATTGAATTTTATCCCAACTGCTTCAAAATCTTTTTCACTAGTTTTTATGGGTGAAAATGGAGAAAAAGTATAATTTTTTCTAACAAAAATGGCGACTCCTCCTCCTTTGGAAAGTTGTCGGCAATATGAATTAGCCAATGTGAAATTTGGAATTTTGCATAGGTCGATGTTCTTGTCATTAAAACCGTTCTCAGTTAATACAAGTACATCTGTTTTCATTTCTGCACACATCAGTTGAATTTCGTAGAGCTTGTTAGTGGCAGATTGGGCATTTTGGTGAAGCAGTCGGATTTGAATCTGATTGAGAAATTTTGAACTCGTTTGTATTTGTTGGGTAACGTCAGTCAATTTTGTTCGTCGGCCAGGCGTGGGGCCCCTAAAAAAACAGAATCAAATTTGACCAAAGGCACCGGCGATGAGGTGGCAGGCGGACAGCTGTTGATGATAATTAGTGGATAACAATGATATAATAAAGGTCATGAAAGGAAAGCTAGCAATAACTACAATACTTAATATGCAAGCAAATAACAAGAAACTAAAAACTCAAAATTTGACAGAGTAACAATTAAAAATATAAAAAATCAAGCAAAGAAACAAGCAATTAAAAATATGTGTAAGTATTAACAAAACAAATAGATATTTATAAAGAATAACAAGTGTAAACCATTAACGATCTAAACAATGAAACAAATGTAGCGAGGAATAAGTATGAATAATGACAACGTAAACAAATCAACAAAATAAATAGTCAAGCTAACAACAGAAGTAGAATAAATTATAACCCGGTTACCATCGAGAAAGTAGTCGGCTACCACTGAATTTAATTTCCTGTTAAACGTTATCAACTTGGTTTTGGCAGGATTCACAGCTATATTATTCGTGAGACACCAGTCGAATACGGCATCAAGAGCACCCTGCATGGACTGGCAATCATGGAGGGATGGAACTCAGTGGCGGATTATGACCTTAGCGGCCCCTAGGCACATGTTAACTTGCGGCCCCCCCTACCTATAAAAAACAGAACTACACAAAATAAAAAAGGTTGGGACTTACAATTAAAACTAAGTTAGTGGCTTTGTACACTTTATAATATTCAAATCATATTAGTGACATTATACATTGATTACATGAATAGTTTTATGTTTCATATTTCCTTACAAATCAACTTTTCTAGCTTTTAATGCAGCAAACTCGTCTACAATATCATCAAAATTCAGTTCATTCAACAGTTCAGCATTTGCAGAAAACCCAACTAGGCTGGACAGCCTGGTGTCAGTGGTTGAGTTGCGTAGGTAATTCTTCACACGTTTGAGAATGCTGAATGACCGTTCTCCCAATGCATTTGAAGACATCATGCATAATAAGATTTTTAGTGCAGTATCAATGTTTGGGAAGAGTGTTGTCAGTTGTTTCTCCCTGATAAATTTTAAATAGTAGGCAGGTAAATGATGTTCTTTTCCGTTTTCTTCTATACCTTTAGCTTCTTCCACAAACGCTTTAAAATGGATCAGTTCTTCCCCAAGTTCAGATGTGAGATCCGAGGAATATTTATCCACCAAACCACACGCTTTTTAACGAATTTCTTCATCATTTAGTTTGTCCATGTTATACAAAACACCAAAAACCTCATTTTGATCAAAATAAATTTTTGACCTGTTGTCTAATTCCTGGGTTATATTGTCAATAACAATATAAAATGTATTTACAATCATGTTTTGTTTTCCATCAAAGCTACTGGTATCATTATCAGTGCCATTTAATTCGTCTTTGTCTGACATTCTATTTCTCTTCCTTCTCCTTTTCGTGTCTTCCTCGTAGTTAGCTACCTCACTTTTTATTAATTCCATACCCTTCTGTTTATAGTAATCATATCCTCTCTCTAAGGGTCTGTACGTAATCTTTAAGTGATTTATACAGATTAAAAACCATTCCCAAGTCAGCACTTGTGCTTTGCATGATTTTACTAGCAGCGTTAAAACGTTCAAGGATATCATTCCAAACTACCAGTAGTATTGCTATTTCAATTTTGCCAAACGAATTGCATAGACCCTCAGCTGCAACTCTACATTCTGGTTTTTCTTGTGGGTTCTCCACCATTTTTTCAAGTGCTGCATGAAACTCCCAGTAGTTAACAATTAAAGCTCTTGAAGCATTCCACTTGGCTAACCACCTTGTAGTATTAAGTCTCTTAGGTAAAAGCTTTTGTTTACTATCACTGTCCTTTATCAGGTTTTCAATGGTCACCCATTTTGAAGTTGATGCACTAAAGAAAACATACAGTTCTTGTATAAACATAAATAACTTGGTTGCTTGAAGGCAAGAGCCAAGTAACCATGTGTTCCATGTGTGTGGCTGCATGTGTTCCTACTAAATTCAATGAATGAGCGGAACATGGAATGAATTCCGCAAGTTGATTGTGGCCTTTGATTCGTGATTGAAGTTCCTGAGTACTGACCAGACATATTCGCGGCGTTGTCGTACGACTGGCCTCTCATATCATCTAAAGGTATTATTAGGGAAGCCAACATGTTCAAAACAACTTCTTCCATTCCGGCACCAGTGTTATCGTCTATTCTGATAAAGCTTAAAAATCTTTCTATTGGACACCCATGATATAAAATGTAACGAACAATAAATGTTAACTGATCGTGATGAGTTATATCGGGTGTAGAATCAATACTGATAGAATAGTATTTGCTTAATTTTAACTCCTCGACGATGGTTGAAACAATTTTTTTATGCATTATTTCAGCCAATTCATTGCATATCGTTGTTGACAAGTAACTCACTTTTCCTGTTCCAGGATTGCCATGAGTTTGAATATGTGCTTTTAAAAAATCGTCATACTCAGCTACAACCTTTAGTATTCCCATGAAGTTCCCATTTGTTAAAGAACCAAACACTTCATTCTTAGAACCCCGAAAGGCCAATCCCCGAGACCCAAGGGACTTTATTACGTGAATAACGCGTGATAAAACTTTACGCCAGTAGTCCACTTCTTTCATGTACTGTTGATGCAATGCAGAATCAATTTTACCAAGAACATTTCCTCTCTTAACAAAAGAAAGGGTGTTATTTCTATGAGCTGAACTTTTTTCATGTTGTGAAAGGCGGCTTACATTCTTCCAATCATTAAATCCATTTGTAAAAGCAGTGTCACAATTAATTGATTCATTGTGAAATAGGGTACAAGGGACACAATAAAAACAACCTGCAGAATGTGAATACATCAGCCATTCCCTCTTTTGTAATTGTCCATTTTTCATGCGCGTAAACAGCATGCTCTTGTTGGCATAACGCGTTGTTTTATCTGAATACACACGCTTAGATGTTCAGGGATTGTTGAAAAGTCACAATCTATAATTTTTGATAGGTGCTTTGGTAAGCTTTTAATTATAATGTCTTTCATTTCGTTGGTCAATGGCCCCCAACAATTTGGATAAGTTAAATCAAAGTTAACATTCTTCTCTGGTACATTAAGACTACTGGTAGACTGTATTTGTGGATTTGAATCCGGAAGGCTGTGTATAACTGAGTGTTTGTATTTATCATCATCGTGAAGGGCGTCTTGTTCATTACTTAAAAAACTACTTTCAGGGCTTGTTTCCGAGCTACAACTACGTGTAGACACGTCTTGTAATGCATTTGTCCCAGATCCTTCTCCAGTCGCTTTGCTGTCAAATTTAGGTGTTTTGGAGGTTATGAAAAATGTGTTTAGTTTAGGGGTTTTATCTAATAATTTAGAGGCAGCATATTCTTTTGCCTTTTTTAACTTACGCTTGAAAGCACCACTCGCTGAATGCAAATTTTGAGACATCTTTTATGGACTGATGGACGTCAGTTAGGCATTTTGTTCACTGTTCAGTAATTCACTTCACTCATACTAGGCATACTCACTGAAATACGAATGACTGAACTGTTACTAAACTAAAACAAAAATAGATAGTATACTAGTAATATACTCGTACTTTATAGATTAAATGCAACAGCACGTTTAAAACATATATCATCAACTATACTCGAACAGAACAGTCAACAACAACGTTCAACCCTGCTGGGGTAGTACCGATCACTACACTAGCTGTCAAGCGGGAGCTAGCAGGAGCATCTTACAGTTCGAGGACTTTAGCTGTGCGCGTGACCTGGAGTGTGTGGTGATGGGCGGGAGGGGTGGCGGGGTAGCATTATGCGCTGCGTCCCGAAAACATTTCCTTTGACTCATGGTTAAAACCCTCCTTTCAGTAATCGTATTGGCCCAAATAACTCATCGCACTCGCCACTATCAGTCTGTTTTGTGACAGTGCTGAGTGTAGCTTGTGCTTCGCTTTTACCGATAATGTCTGTTGAGTTAAAGACAAAAAAAAGTCAAAAGCCTATTCATAGTTAGGCTCGCGAAATTGTGAGTAATGTTTCTACATTTATGAAGGAAGAGGCAGACCATCAAACTGTTAAAATTCCGTTGTCAAAGGCTCGCCAAAGAACTGCTGCAGCAACTGGAGTGTCAGAGCGAGTTGTGACTAAAATAAACAGTTAACTTGGCAAGTTGAAGGTTAGTAACATGTGTGAGACAAGTTTTACTACACCAAACAAAAACCGTAAATGACGTAGAATAGTTGACAATTTCCATGTTGAAGAACATCGAATACCGACTGCAAAACTTTTGAGGGAGGCACTAAGGGACAAAATATATTTCCAGGGTTGTGAAAAAAGTTTTAGGTGGGTATTAAAGGACCTGGAATTTACTTGGAGAAGGACGGCAAACAATAGGAAATTATTAATTGAAAAGCCAGAAATCCGAGAGAAGAGGATAACATACTTGAGAGCGTTGAAAAATTACAGGGAGCAAGGACGCCCCATAATTTATTTAGACGAATCTTATATACTATCGTCTCACGTATCTAACCAAACTTGGTCAAATGGCTCAAATGAAGGGTTACACGTGCCGATTTCCAAGGGCGAGAGACTAATAATTATCCATGCGGATGGAGAGAAAGGGTTCTTGCCCAATGCTTTTACATGTTAGAAAGCAAGCAACCATAGTCGAGACTACCACGACAATGTGAATGGGGACATTTTTATGAAGTGGATAAAGGAAAAAGTGTTACCGAATTTAGAACCAAATTCAGTACTAGTATTCGATAACGCGCCCCACCATAACAAACAAATTGATAAAGCTCCTACTTCAAAAAGTAGGAAGCAAGATATGAAGTTGTGGCTTTCAAAAAACGGAATACCATTCTGCGACGATATACTTTTATCTTGAACTCTACAAACTTGTGCAGCTATATAAACCAAGGCATGTCCGGTACGCCTTGGACGAAACTGTTCAACTACAGGGTCATGACATCTTACGACTTCCGCCCTACCACCCAGACCTCAATCCCATTGAGTTAATTTGGGCCGAAGTCAACATCATGTGGTTATGAGAAATAAATCTTTCACTATGTATCAAGCTAAAGCTCTATGCGAAGACAAGATATCAAGTATGGGTGCAGAAGAGTGGTCAGTAAAGTGCAAGCACGTAGAGGAAATCGAAAGGGACTATGCAGCCGCAGAACCCCAGATTGACAATATTATAGAATCCCTTATTATATCAGTTGGTTCGGATACAGACAGCAGTGTCAGTGACCCAGAAGAGGAGGACAACTTGAGTGGAATTGAAGAACAATCATTGTAAGTAACATTTGTTATTAGAAAATTATATTCTAGCATTTAAATTAATTAAATATTATTGAAGTGATTGTAAATTAAATAATAAGAGAATACCAAATAATAACAATAATAGGACTTAACCTTGTTTTTCAGTTGTTATATTGTTGTTTAACGTGTTTTTGAAAATAACATATGTGTGAATAATAATCGGCATATCGAAATCGTCAGTTTAAAGTCGTTAAGAGATTCTTGCGCCTTCATCTCAGCGGCTAGCACGTAAACGCAACCCGCCACACAGATAGCGTTCGTTTTTTGAAAGGGTAGTATTAGGGCTGAACGAGCACAGCTAAATTCCTCCAACTGTCCAACTGTACTGTCGTGTCGTGTCGGGCTTAACCGCTTCCCCCACTCTGCGATTGGTCGTCTGGCGCGGGCGCGGCAACTATACTGAGCGCACGGAAGGATGGCCCTATAGACGGGGCGCGGAAAGATGAACGAAGGCGATCGCGCATTTAAATTACTACAATTCTTGTGTAGCGTAAATTTACGGGTTTTTTTATTTTCGTTGCGGATAGCATCGCGGTTAACCCGCTCGCGGTAAATCGGGAGTCTAGTCTACTGTACATTGAAAAACTCGTTTTATATGAATAAAACAATTTTATGTACTGGAGGAAAATCTTTTTTTTATTTTTGGGATTTGCGGCCCCTTTAGACCTGCGGCCCCTAGGCAGTTGCCTATCGTGCCTAATGGGAAATCCGCCACTGATGGAACTTCAACGAGCAGCTTGATGTCGTCCGCAAAGAGGAGAAGGGGACCTTGATGATATGCTTAATGTCGTTAATGAAGATGGAGAACATGAATGGTCCAAGGTGAGACCCCTGTGGAACACCAGAACTTGCAGCAAAGCTAGTTAAGATGTTGACATCAAGGCGCACAGCAAGTCGACGATCATTAAGATAGCTCCTAAACCATTGCAACATTGTGCCAGTAAACTCATAGTCTTGTAGCTTAGCAAGAAGATGACGATGGTTAATCTTGTCAAACGCCTTTCTGAAGTCAATATAAACGGCATTGACTTGATTTCTGCGGCTGAAGGCCTCCATCACCATGCACTGGAGCGAGAGAAGATTTGTCACAGTGGAGCGACCATAGGTGAAGCCGTGTTGTTCATCAATAATGACTTGTTTAAATAAAGGCTGCACTATGTCTAAAACAAGGCCCTCAAAAACTTGACTAAGGATGGATTGGATAACTATGGGCCTGTAGTTGGTAACAAATCAACGATCTCCAGATTTGATTATTGGAACCACTAATCCATCTTTCAATGTTGAGGGGAAAATGCCAGTAGATAAGCTGAGGTTGAACAAGTGATGGATTTGAAGGACCAGTTCAGAATGGCAGAATTTGAGTACTCCTGGTGTGATGTTATCAGGACCGCTGCCCTTAGCAGGGTCCAGGTGGACAAGCTTTCTTTCCACATCCTCAAGAGAGATGGCACATTCAGATTATGAATGGGGTATAATAATTGTATGAAATGAATGTAATGTGTTGTTATGAGATATCGTGAGTTATCATGCTTAGCACATTGTGGGGAAATTACGATTGGTGATACATACAGCTTAGTGCATACAAACAGTTTATTTGTAATTAATTGTTTCCCGTATTAAAATTAAAATTAACTTTGGTTTAGTGTTTTGAAAAAATACCTACTTAAATAAATATTTCGAACAAAAAATATTTAAAACTTCAATAAGAAATAAATTAAAAAACTATTTTATTTTTTATGTATTAAAAATTACAGTATTAAGTAAATGTTGAAAATTTTCTGAACAAAATGAAACTGTTATGGATGGAGTTAGTTTGTTTTTAATTGAATTTTAAAATATCATTTTAATACGAAATTTAGATATTAATAACTTTAGTAAAGGCAAAGTAGATTGTTGTTTATTTAATAGTAAAACATATTTCTTGAAATTGAAATCTTAAAAATAAAACAAACGCTTTTAAGAACCTTTAACATGTTTATTTCAATAAAACTAAATAGTTAATATAGTTTTAAACTTTCAATATAAAAAATTTAATATTAAGTGGTCATTTATATTTTTATTTTAATAAAAATTAATATTTTTAGGACTTCATTTTTCTTGCAATAAATAATGAATACAAGAAATTAATTATTTTACTGATATTCCTGTATTATAAATACCTATTTATAATAGGTATTTTAAAATATTTATGATAAAAGTATATTTAACAAACAACTGTTCTATAATTTTTAAACAGATATTTTAAGAACTTGGTATTTGTATTTAATTACAAATTAAAAGTATATAGGATCTTTCATTTTTTTAACACAAACAAATAATAAGTGGACATTTTAAATTTTCATTTAGTGAAAATAATGTTTTAAAAGAAATGTTATATCCTTAATATTAAGTACAAGATATTAAGTGTCAAAAAATACTTTACAACTTTGAAAATTCATACAAATTTAGTAAAAAAGGTACAGTACTGGCGGACAAAGGAGATACACACACCATATCCTTGACGAAGGCCCAGAAGAAAAAGCCTAGCTGTGTCATTTCTGTGAACGCGGGGGCTATGCAAGTGCCGCAGCACGGCCAATCCATTAACCTTAAAAGCGGTCATTGACAAATTCCTGGGCGTTAGCCAGATATTGTGGTGGTGCGGCGTCTCGCAAGTAGGAAACATTTCATTCTCGGTCATCCTCATCGATCTGTGGTATAAACAATTGTTGCAACATATCCAGGTACACTATCCCGTTGATGGTTCTCTCTTGGAAAAAGGGGCTGTACATTTTCTTTCTGCTCTACGCACAAAACACGTTCAACTTAGGGGCTATCACGAGCATGTTGCAATGTTTCATCTGGATTTTCACTTCCCCAAATCCTACAGTTATGTGTGTTAACCTTGCCACTTGAGCGAAAAGTTTACTCGTCAGAAAAGATTATGTTCAAGAAATTTTTATCGTCCGTTATCAGTGTCTTTAAATATTTGTAAAAGCGACAACCTATATGATTTCAAATGCAAACGTTTTCTCAACACACGCCAAAGCGTCGTATGTAGGAGTTGCAGCTCCCGAAATGCACGCCGGGTAGATTCTGTAGGGCTATTGACAAAACTTTGTCTGGCTTCCTCAACAACTTCGTCAGATGTGCTTGGGCGACCTGAAGATTTCTTATGTTTTACTGAGCACCTGTTTATGCCACTGATAAATTGCAGGCCACAAGACAATCTTTAGCGTACTTCACACGAAAATTACGCTGAATTTTTGTCGCCGACTTTGATTCTTCAAATCAAAACACAGTTGGCATGCTCCGGTCTATTAAAGGCAGCTGTCTTTGCGTAACTGCCGCTAACGCTTGTTGCTATGCGATTCTGCATTAGCGAACTCCGCGAGTCAAAGTTAATGTATTCCCCCTTACAATAACAATAAAACCAGCACTTTAAAAAAAATAAACTTATCTGAACTTTCAAAGTTATAATGTCCTTTTTTGAAATACATTTTTGTACCTTTATATACTAGGAGGATTTTAAAATGTTTTAATAATAAATAAATACGTAGTTGTATTTAGAATATTTGTTTTGTTACAAAGTTTTAAACGGAATATTAATTTATTATACGAGAAAAAATTAAATACATTATAAAATATGTATAGTAATTAAATGTATTGAAGATTCATTATAAGAACTTCAAGGACATTTTGTTTAAATCAAACCAAATACGTATTGAAATGTAACCTGTTTAATGTTTAATCTTTTTAATGCAACAAATGAATATTAATTGGATATTTAATTAGTAAATTTAATATAAGTAGAAATAAATATAAAACACTTTCTTCGATAAAGATTAAATAATAAACGCAATTCATGAAGTATTTGAATAAATAAAATAATTGTGCCATTAAATACTTTTAAAATAGAATTAACATTATAACTTCTGAATTTATATTTCAATAAAATTACACATTTATTGAAATATATTTTTACGATACTAAATTATTATTGAATGGCAGTTTAAAACTATCGTTTAGTAAACATTAAGATTTAGGAAACTTTAGTTTCCTTTCATGTAGGAAGAATTACAAAAGGTTCACTAGGAATTTACTATTCATATGTATTTAATTTATCATTATAATAAACATTTACTGTAATTTCAAATTTTGGATTATTTACTTAACGACGATATAAATATTTAGTAGTATTCAAAATTAACTGTGTGACGAAATTTGATAAGCCCCAGGTCATTCAAACAAATCTGTGACAATTATAGTATGAACAAGACATCAGCGACCACTGAGATAAACTGCGTTGGAGAGATAGTTGGTCATGCATTTAAAAACTTTTGATTGTGATTTATTGCAATATGCGTCATACAAAGGGTGTACTGCGGTTCAGAACTCTTCGACTTTGACTAGAATAGTAAAATACCACTATGATACCGCAATGTGAGTGCTAAGTATAAAGGTTATTTATAAAAACTATTTTTAATTTAGTTTTAGCTGTAACAAAAGTTTTTAGAGCAAACTACAAGAAAAAATTATTGCAGATATAAAAACACTTTTTGGTGGGCTGCAGCCCCTGATAATGTACCTAATGAGCAATCTGAGCTATTTTGTAACAAAAGTTTATTTTTTAATGTATTTAGTGGAACTTATAATATTTTAGTTTTTTTTTCTCTACAGTGACAATTGTAATTGCAAGGACAACACTAATTATTATTCATCTCAAATAACAGTTATAAAGCACTTACTTCAACAGTTCGTTAACATTGAGTTCTTTTTTTAAAGTAATTTGTTTAAGGAAAATCCTTTATAAATACAGACAAATACAAAAGGAAAAGAAAGGAAAAGAGTTAAAAAAATAAATCAACGAATTGCTAACAGCTAGTAAATACGAAAATGACAACAGTACAATATGATAATATTAATAATTATGACTAAAAACTGACAAAACCAACATTTTTACTTTGTGTTTACACTTATGTTACACAAACCAATAACCTTAGTTGTGTTATTTTATATGTTCCGCTCTATATTGTTGTTCATTGGCTAAGATTATCGCTAGTCACCTTGATAGATCCATTCGTCCAATATTATTGATATTATAATTTATTACTATTCAAAACTCTAACAATTTTGAATTTCTATTTTCGGTCTTCTGGTGTTTTTAGTAACTTTGCCGATCTCTCTCCATGTAGAGCACTGCATTGGTATTGTAAACATTTGCACGGATTAAGTAGTTTATGTATTGTGCTTCTAAATCTTTTTAGTAAGTATATGGGCATTTAATTTCATAACTACAAATAGTAAGTACTCATAAATTGATCCATAGATGGGATCCAACGTATAATGTTGTTTGTACTTTTTACAAACATTTGTTATCCCGAATTTATTATTTTAATTTATAGGTATAGCTACTATATAGGTTATTAAACAATAATACAAAAAGGACTTCTCATTTCTGATAATGTTCCGGAAAGAAGTTTTTGTAGTATTATTATAGTACTCTAGAACTACTGCAGGATGAATAAAGTTTACTTTGTTTGGTTGGTATGTGTATGTATATGTATTTATTAACCATTGGCTACATCAGCTGTTTGCCCTAACACCTGTTGATTGTTATCGTCTGCTATATGCGCTTTGTTTGAAAGTCAATATTTGTTTGTGTTTAGGCTATGTGTTAGTTTTCAAATAAAAAAAAACCATGAATCATTGCTTCGATTAACTATTATTTTACTTTAGAGTTAATACACTTTTCAATTTAATCTAAGGTAAGTAATTAACCCAATAATACTCTCACAAATATATAAAATTTTTGGTTAAGTTTTAGAAAAGAATCAGTCTAATCTTTAGCAACATATATTTTGTTCATTATACAAATTGCTAGAATTGAACTTTATCTATTTTTTTGTAATAATCATATACATAAACAGGGTGATTAAGCCTGGAATTGTACTGTTTTAGCCTAATGCAAAATAGGATTGTTTGAAATTAGCTCTGCTAAACATTACTGACACAATTTAATAGTAGCCCTATTTGGATTTATATGATGCAGCTACTAACTACTAACATTGAGGTCATGGATACTGAGTAGTTCATTGTTGTAATTAATTAATTAGTTATTGTTTGTTATGGTGTTTTTATAGGCCTATGGCCAAAATAATGCATATGACAACTGTCTAGGGGGTTTGTGGTGTGAACAAACAAATATTGTTTAGTAATAATTGTAGGTAAGGTTACAGTATAATAAGCGGCCACCAACACAATCGTATGATGATTATCGATTTTAAATATCAATATTTTTTGCCAGAAAAATACACTGATGTGAATAAAAATTAATCTTGGTATTGTTATATATTTTTTAGGAAACTATAAAACTACAGTTGAATATATTGACATTGTTAGTTAGTGCTATTAGTAGGCCTATAAAAGCGACTGTGTTACAAAGGTAAAATTATTTGAAACTGGTTATTGTCTGAACACCAAATCGCTAATATCTAGAAAAACCGTAGCTTTAATTTTTCACAATATCAGACCTCATCATTCTGTGTTGTGCCAAATCTATTGGTTAGATCTATGTGATGTTTAGGTCATGTGGTAACCATTTACTATGCTTTATCGGGATCTCTTGTAGAACTCAAAACTTTTATACAGTCCATTGAAGTGCTAAACCAAAAGTAAAAAAATACCAAGTTGCAATAATTACTCTTGTTTGGATACTTGTTGGATCAGATCTGAGGCTGCCATGGATTCCTAGCTAATCAACAGAAAACTGATCTTTATACCACTTCTGCAGAAGAGGGTTCTAGATTTACATAACAGAAAGGTGATCTTTGACCTCAACAGGCCTAGGCCAGATATGAGGTTACTGTCCAGCTTGAGGATCAGACAATGTGGTTCCAGGAATCTTCCATACAGTCAATATTAATTTTGCAGAAGAGCCGAGGAAGGTTCTAAGTTTAATTGTTGGCTGTGGAACTATCGAACATTGTCATTCCTTATTCCAACAACTGGAATTATTAACGGTCTTCAAGCAATTTGTACTTGACAGTTTGTTTACATCAAGCCAATAGGGACAGGTTTTCTACAAGAGCTGCATGGGATGGTCTGGATAGTTTTATTGCCAATGTTTGGTTTTCTGGACAATGAAAAACTGCATAAACTGCCAGTGTATTAAAAACTTATTACCAAATAGTTTAGTGGTGTTTTTAGAAGTGACCATCATATTTAGAATTAAACTCTTTTACATGGATAATTGTTTTATAGAAAGAAATCCGCACATATTTGTGCAAATACAGAAAGGAAGGTCACACTACCCTTTTCAGTGTTTGGAATTCTGACTTTCAAAATTGTCAATAATTGTAAATAAACAGTTATTTTTTTAGTGTTCTATAAGTTTTATAAGTGTATTTTTAGTTTATAAATGCCTAAGACTGAATTACCTTTAAAAATCGTTATGTGTATGTTAGTTTTGTATTTATATCAACAAATGAAATGAGTTGTAATACTTGAGAAAACCACCCACACAAATGTTATTTATCAAGTTATCTCCATTACCTCTTTAAATTAGTTTAGATGTATTGAGTATCAACTAATACTTGTGGGAGAAATATTGAGTTGGATCTTCAAAATTCTTTTTAGAGTTAAACTAAAAAAAAGAATAAACCCCCATACTCTGTATTAACCTTTATTTTTTGTTATATTGAAATTAATATAACACTTCTTCTGTTGGAGTGCGTTAATTTACATTGTAACACAGTTTCCAATCCTAACGTTCTTTAGTAAAACAAAAAGCAAATTTTAGCTTTATATGATTATTAATAATAACAATTACAATGGTAATGTAAAATGCTGCAAAATGTCCAATTTAGCTGGCAGCTTTAAGAAGTGCCTCTGGTGAAAGGCTTAGTTTTGCAACAGGCTCTAAGCAGTTGTTCTGGCAGGAAAGGGAGGACAAGAGGCAGGAATAACCAAAATAGAGAGATATGAACAACTGTTTGGCAGTACATTAATTAAACACAATATATAGCAGTATAAAGAGGTGGTTAACTGGCCCTTTTGTTTGTTAACTGAATTTTATGATTGAGGCCGAACTGGATCTCCGCATAATAACTGTATAGTAATGTACATATTGTTAGTAAAATGTTCTCTTTAACTGTTTGATAGACTAAAGCTGCTAATATACATTTGTTGTTAAAAGAACAGAAGTAGGCAATAGGGTATGTAATATTCCCTAATTAAGTATTGCCTATACATATAAATGGATAGGCCTAGTCCTCCAATTGCTTCAAGGACATGTTTGCTATAATATTGTGAAATTAACCTAGGGAGAATAGTATATATATTTGACCTGTATTTTAAATAATACTTATAGGTTAGCAAGGGAGTGAGTGAGATACTGGCAAATAAACATTTGATTAAGTGGTAGAAAAGCATACCATCAGAATGTAATTTATGTAAATGTAAAGTTTTAACTATAGCTAATCATTTTTAAAGGATATTAACAGGCAAACAGTTGTTAAATGCATGAATTATATACAATAAGTGACAAATCTGTTGCCTGTGGCTTCGTCCGTTATTGCAAGTCAATAAAACAAATTCACTAGAATTGGTTCCCTGTATTCATTGAGTAAGACGGTCTTTGAATTTAAACTATTTTCAAAGTAACCTGTGGGAATATACTGAGTTAATTAATAATGATTCTATATTGGCAAACTCCCAGCAGGAGGCTAATCTGCTAGAAATACATATGATGGTACAAAGATGTTGATTTGCATCATTGTATATTGTAGTTTTACTAATTATCATAAGGTTTGAATAATCTAATAAAGTTTGTTTCTGCTTCTAAAGGCTAACTCTCAGGAAAAACTAGCTGTTCAATATCTATTTATAAAAACTATTGAAAGCAAGATGAAAAAGTTCATTATTGCATAGCGCCACCATTGTTATAAGTTAGTAGAGGTCAACCGTGCAAAAATATACACTTTCTAATATTCAATATTATTCAGGTGATATCCTAATACAGTAGAACCCCTCATATCCGGCCACCACGGGACCGAGCCCTTGGCCGGATAACGATTCAGCCGGATAAACCAACCTACAGTTCACAGCACTTGACGAAACAAAACAATTGTACTGTACTGTACTAACCGCACTGGAAATAATCAACGAACTGTTTACAGGTTAAACCTATTAGCTCAACTGAGGACAACACAGGAAAATGTAAACAAATAGATACACCAAAATAACGCAAGAGTCGTGGGAGACTAGTGCGTGCAACTGCGCGTCTGCAAGCCGTGGTAAATAAATTTCGATATTGGCTTCCGGGAAGTGGCCGGATAAACCGAGGTGCGGTAAAACCGAGGCCGGATATGAGGGGTTCTACTGTACAAACAGATTAAAATATACATCACAATCGGCATAAACAATAGGCTAACACATTAATTGTTAAGGGGTGTATCTGAAAACATGCAACAGATTTCATGGGCATGTTCTAGTGGTCAAAATAATATTTTTATGTTATATAAACAATCTTCTTTGAAATAACAAGACTCATTAAAGAAAAAATAATTTTGTAAGTAGATTTTTAGGCTTTTAAATCAAATGGTATCATAATGGAAATTTATAAGCTCTTAATAGTGCGGAATTAATCTTTTACTATAAAAAATTCTTCACGAAGATTAAACATGTTTTCATGTGAGGTATTCCTTAATCCCCTTTAATAGCTTACTAAAAATGACAAAAATTGCTTATTTTTTATTGCAATAATTTGCAAAAAATACCTTTTTCGACTGTTTTTATGTTGAATTTGATATAGGTAATTTAAATTAATAAAAATCGAGGTAGTCTACATGATATTTACTCATACTGGTTTGTGAATTCCGGCTTTAATAGCTGCGCAAAAACTTACATTTCAATCTTTGCACTGGTAATATGATTCTCGGCGCACGCTATTCGTTGAGCAAAATACACATCTCAATGTAAGCCATACAGCATGCTCACAACATCTATCAAATAGATCAAAATAAAACGGGCCATTGTTACATATTGGATTAACTTGTCTGCAGCCCTCTTTTAACTCATGGCAAATTAACTTGGCTAAAACTGTTTGGTTTTAAAGCAAACAATATTTTATACATTTTGCTTATAAATTATTTTGCATTATATCATCGGACAGTGAGTAAACACAGAAGTCATTTTATTTAATACAGCTTTTGATATACAGTATTAACCATAATAAACAGTACTGAAACTGAATCAGATGTAGTTGCCTTCTCGATCAGCTGATTCGATTGTCGATTGTTGCCACGGCTTCGTGTTTATTACTTCTTTCTTATTTGAGGTTAGTTTTTTCTAACATGTTGCTAACAACGGTAGAGAAAGTTTTTATCGTAGAGCATTATTGTCGATCATACAGAATTGGACGTGCGGGTGAGCCAAGCTTGTCATACACTGCAATACGTTTTCAGGAAAATTTTCACAAAAACCTGCCTAGTAATGCTGTGATTCTTAGTGTTGTTGAAACATTTCGAAGAACAGGTAGTGTTTTGACACAGCGAAAGGGCTTTTCAGGTCGCCTAACTACTGTGTGTACAAATGAAAACCACAAATGAAGAGTTTTGCAGCAAGTTTTACAGTTACCGAAAAGAAGCCTAATGCGAGCTTCTCTTAAACTGAATATTAGCAATAAGTCAATGCAAAGATTTTCCCTACAGGATACAAACTGGACAACCTTTGAACTGTAGAAACAAACTAGTCAGAGTTCAGTACTGTGCTTTAATGTTAACAATACGCTATGAAGAACCTGAGTTTCTAAGTGATGTATGGTTTACAGATGAATGGCATGTGCACCTTAATGGTTTCATAAACAAGCAGAGAACACGTTTCCTTGGGTTTCTATGTCCTGAAATTGTTGTAGAGAGGACATGGCATGGTAAGCGTGTAACCATTTGGTTGGTGCGCTGTGTCTGGGAGAGGTATAGTGGGACCATACTTTTTTGAAGGCAACAATGGAGAGACTCTTACTGTAAATCAGTATCGATATAAGGCCATTCTTGATCGTTTTGTGAGAGACCTCAGGAGATTTTGTCGTGCACAAAACCTGCCGTTAAATTCACAGTGGTTGGTTCCAGCAAGATGGCGCAACCAGTCACACTGCCGTTAACAACATTGCTTTCCTCCAACAAACCTTTGGTAACCATCTCATCTCCTTTGGAACAAACTTTCCTTACCCAGCTTACTCTCTCAATCTTACAACACCGGACGCCTACGTCTGGGGAATGTTAAAAGAAAAAATTTTTCGTGAGGATCCACCATCTACCATCGTTCAACTCAAAGAAAAAATAACCATGTGTATTAAGAAGAATGGAACAACCCCTATTCATAAAAATGATGAAACCTACAAGAACGGTACGAGTGTTGCCTCAAACTGAACGGGGGTCGTATTAAACATGTTAATACCCGAGTTTAAGCGATTTTGCTTCCTTTGACTTGTACTTATTGGTAAAATCTTTATGTAATGTTACTGTATTTATCATAATAAAATATTACCATTTAAGTATTGTTTATTATGGCTAATACTGTACATCAAAACCAATACACCATTTTTGTTAAAATCCAGTTTTGAAAGTGAGAGCCTTTGTGCATAACTTCTCTGGCTGAGAAGTGTCATTGTAACGCATAAACAGAAAGATAAAGTGACAGTTGCACAGTCTCGTGCTCTATGTTTATAGGTCATTATATTTAATAGTGGTAATTTGAAAGGATAACAGGATTACTGACATTATTTGCCATCATTAGGTGTTGCAATAACAATAACAGACTGTCTTGAGAATTTTTTCCTGTTTTCTTCTTTAGTTGTCAAAGCCTATAACATAAAGTTGAACATGCAAAAAGTAACAATTCTAACATATGACAATAAACATTCCAATGAAACTGTTCCTGTTCTTTTAGCATATCTCTACTGTGTATACAAACGATGAAGGATTCAGTCCAAGGTACTGACCGATTTGTAGTGTTCCATCTTCGATAAGTTTTTTAGTCTTGGATTAAATTTCAGTTGTTAGTCAATAGTCAATAATTCTTTGTTCATTTTAAGCACATGTTGTACAGTTGAATCGTGTCGATATACAATAAAATATTAAAACTAAAACTTAAACAATTACTTATGATTAAAACTCTAATATTATTGCATTTTATCTTGTTTTGTACAAAAATTTAATTAATTTTTAATTGATTTTTTTTTCAATTTAATGTAATAAAATAATGTAAGGCCAATCCTGTCAGGTATTCTTTCAGTTTTTAATTGAATATGTTCTGATTTTATCCCTCTCTCTTGATTTCATCAGGCATATTATTTACAAATGTATTTCTTACAATTGTTTTATTTTTAAAAAGTTCCATTTGGTGGGTAGGAAAACCATATTAATTTTTGTGTCTAGTGTTATCTATATAAGTAGCTTTTTATTGATTTTTTGTGCATTATGTATTAAAAACATTATCAATTAAAATGTATAAAGTCCACAAACAGTTAAAATGTTAAGTTTTCTAAAATGTTCTTTAACGGACTCTAGAATATTAAGTTTCAAAGTTATTCTAACTTCTTTTTTGGACTTTTAAATTTTTATCTAGATTTTCATTTTTTGTTGCTCCATATACACAAATCCCATAAGATATATGATTGGATGTCTACATAAAAGATTAGTTTTAGAGCTTCCACACTACACAAATGTGACATCTTTTTAATCGCCAATGAACCAGAGTTTATTTTATTTATGGCAGCATTTATATGGCCATCCCATGACAAATTGCTATCTATAAACAGTCCTTGAAATTTTATCCGGTTAACTGCACAATTAAATTTCCATTAATGTCAATGTTTGGCTGTACCGTTTGTTTACATTGTATAGTTTTGAAATGTAAAATGATTAAAATGGATTGCTCTATGAAGAATTTTAGTTTAAAATTTAAAAAATTGTTTAAATAATATTGTGAATAAGTTAATTTCATATTCTTCGTCAATTGACCTTACAAAAGCATTGACTTCATTTTGTGTTTGTTGCTTGTAAAATAGTTACCTAGCTATGAAAGTGAAAAAATATAGTGAGTCTCAATAAATGTATATGGTTTTTACATTACCAGAAATTAGAAACCTTGATTGGCTAATATTTTAAAACATTGTGCTTTATAATGTAACTCATTGCTGCTTTTACTCATATTTAATCAGTGATAAATTTGTCTATAAATCAGTAGTTTTTTAACTGTATTTTAACCCTATTTTTGTCTCACAATGTAAGGTTTTTAAGTTTGGTTTAGTTTAAGATTAAGGTTGTGAGATATTTTGAGCAAGGGTTGCTGTGAGAGGATTTAATAATAGGTTAGATTGGCAGTACAAATACCCTCAAATGAACCAACACATTTATTTGTGACAACATTTCATTAAATTGATTAAAAATTTTAATTAACAATTGATTGCGTCAATCGACATATTAAGCACAAACCTTAATACCTTAATACTTTGAAAACATGTTTGATATTAAATTATTCATTACAATTTATTTTAAATTTAATTCATTATAACATTTACTAGTAATTTTGTAGTGTTGCAATAATAATGAGTTCATGGACTAACATGAGAAACTTTCTTTAAAATAGCTAAACATTTACATAAATTTACATTTTCGAAATTGTGAACATTTAAATAGATATGGAATTGAAAATGATTAATGAACCCTAAAATATACTAAGTTCTTAAAATTACTTACATTTTATTTCACATCACACTTATTACGCCTAGAGATATATTTTTCCGCACACGAACACCAACACTCCCGAACTTCACTTTTAGAATTCCCGGCCTCGACTTCCTCCTCTCCTCCTTCTTCTTCAGTTTTTGATGTTCTTTCTCCCGCCAGCTCATTGACCACGCCTCTGCCAAATCTCTCCATCATAATTGGTGAGTAACAATTTTTTCATATCAGCATGGCTGTCCCTTACATTGTCGCACGGTTTTTACAAATAAGCATTTCCGCTGCTTAAGCAAGCATTTCCTGTTTGTTCACCATCGGCGTCTGGGCGGATGTGCGTATCCACTTACATCCGGAGGATATGTGTCTCGAATTGTAATACAAGACTTCCTTTCCAGCAACTATCTGTACATTGATTCTATGAATTTTATTTTACTAATAATTACATATGTCTTACAACAAGTGGGCACCCAAGGTTTAATGAGACCCCTATTTGTTTAAGTCTTAAAAATCCACTTTTAAACCAATCAATTTTCAAGTATGTTATTATTATTAGCCTGTATCTTATAGAAACAACTTATTTTTTTGTTTTTCTTGCTTTTTTATGTATTTATGTAGATGTATATCCCATTGTTTATATATTCTGCGAGAACACAGTTCTCTAAGAATTACAATTTTACAAGTATTTATTCATTTTTTAATGGACTAAACTAGTTGTTAGGATTTAAAGTGAGGAGGAGAAATGTGCAGACTAATAAATAAAACTGAATTTTATTGATATAAACAAATTTTAGTACAAAAGTTTAATTAGGTCACAAATAATATTTTGTTCATCCAAATTTCTTTGCTATAACAATTATCTCTTATAATATTATTCTCTCACAAAGTGATTTAGCTTGTAACCTTTGTCGCACTTGGACATAGTTTGTCTGTTGGTAGGGGGCACACTGTACACTTTTATCTGGAATGAGGTGGTGGTGGTTGTTCTTGTGATGCTTCAACATGAGCAACTTTCTTTACAGCCAGAAGTAGAGTATTATGAAGAGATGTCACAGATACCCTTTTCTGCACTTCAGGACCAATAAGCATCATTCGAATTGTCTTCAGAAAGTTACGCCTTACCGTACTGTCTCTTGAAGGGTTGCTACAATCAGTAGGAATTTAGCGCAGCAATACCTAACAGCCTGTAAAACAAGACTAGAGGCCATCTTGAGGTCCTTCTGGAAGTTGAGTTGGTGCCACATTTATGGTAATAATGTCAGTGCCAGATTTAGTGAAATTAAAAAAATGTTACTATTTCCGGCTTCATCTTGTCATCCGTTTTAGATCAATTGCTGTATCAAAATAAATTGTGGGAAGTAAAACAATGTTTCTCTGTTGCATAAGAAACCAGTGTACATTGTTTCTGATTGATCAAAATATTATAAGGCTTACAAGGTTCTAATCATGAAAATATAACATGTAAATAGTACATTTCATTACTAGCATCCTATTGTGGGCCAAAAGTGGAAAATCCTATTAATAGAACTTGCGAGACAAGCCTGTATTGAGCAAAATATTTGAAAAACTTTTTCTAACGACAATGCTTTATTTCTTAAATAAAAACAACCAGCTTTCTGAACGCCAATTTGGATTCAGGACAAATAAATCGACGATAGATGCAGTGGTGTGTCTGGTTGATATGGTTGTAGAGGGACTAGAATGTCAGGATCACACATTAAGTGTGTTCCTTGACCTTTCTAAAGCATTCGACTGCGTTGACCATGAAATACTGCTTGACACACTACATTCTCATGGCATCCGAGGTGTGCCGCTCTTATGGCTTAAATCATTTTTAAGTCAGAGAACTCAAGTGGTTCAAATCTCAAACCAATTTTCTAAACCAATTCAACTGAGTTATGGAGTCCCTCAGGGCTCTATACTCAGTCCAATCCTTTTCCTGTTATACGTCAACAACGTACATTCATAGCTGCTGCATGGTAAAATTGTGCAGTATGCTGATGACACGACTCTCTGTTTCAGAGATAACACACAAGAAGGTTTGCAGCTACAATCTTTTGTCGATATCAACAATTGTGTGCAATATTTCAATAGCCTCAACCTTCAAACGAATTCTTCGAAATCCTACATGTTGAATTTCATACTGCGTCCAATGGACTCCCAATGTGGATCAGCCGTCATGTTGGCAGATTCCATATTGGAAGAAGTCTACTCCTCAAAATTCCTTGGAATACTCCTCGACCAAGGGTTGACATGGAATATTCACATTGACCATGTGTGCGCCAAACTGTCCTCAAGAATATATGTTTTGAGGTCCTTGGCCCGGTACTGCCCCAGTCAGGTATTGATTGCGGCATATTATGGGCTAATTCACTCTCACCTTTCCTATGGTGTGGTGTTGTTGGGGGCCTGTACAGGCAATAATTTCCTGCAAAAAAAAGCTATTCGTATCATCGAAAAGTTGAATTTCAGAGAGTCGTGCAGGACAGCATTCAAAACTTTGCAACTGTTGACTTTGCCCAGTCTCTACATTTTAGAAACATCTTTGTTCTGTTTGTCTAAATGTGCCTTAACCAGGGGACGTGACATACACGGGTATGAGACTAGAGGCAGAGATAACTACCGTACTGGAAGACACAGAACGGTGGTTTATGAGCACTTGCCTTCGCAGGCAGGTGTTCATTTCATCAACAGTTTGCCAAATTCTATTAGAAACGCCCAAGGCTTCAAAAGCTCGTCTTAAGCGCTTCCTGGTGTCAAATGCATTCTACAGCGTTGATGAGTTTCTGGTGTTTAACTGGGAGACCGCCCAATTCGATGACTGACTCCAGTGCTGGAAGTGGGTTGAGATTGGCGATGGATGAATGAGACTGGAATGCATGAAAATTATGTAAGTTTGGATGTGGTGGTAATGTGGTATGCGAGTTTTAAATTTATAATTAATTCTGATGTTTGCCATACAATATGTAACTGTGACGAGCAATTAAAGATTTCATTTGATTTGACTTTTCATCACAATGCAAAAAAGCACATGAAATCTTTTAAAGATTATCTTACATTTCATAGTGTAGTAATTATTCTTCCACAAGGAAACATAACACTATTTTATTTATTGCTTATTTTGGTGTTAAAATCAGCTGTTTGAACATAGGATTATAAGAATAAATAACAAAATCACACTTTTGGCTAAACCGGTAATGCTTTCACAGATCTAAGCTGTTTGGAAAGTAGCCCATTCATTACCATAGACAGTGATAAAAACATATTTACTATTCTGTACTAACAAATTCTACTGTAAAATAAAACATCTAATTAGAGTGCGTACAGGCCATGACGACTCAACAATGCACAAACAAAAAATAATACGAGAGGGCACACAGGGATCAGATTGACCCATCAATTCAAAAGCAGCAAGTGAGTATGTGGAGGTCAGATCAACCCAAGTGTCATATTGTTCAAAGTCAGTGAACTGACTGACAGTGTGGTATGAGGGAATCACATGGCTATTCCGATAGCTACTAAGAGCTTGAGCAGATTGACAAGCCTCCTCGCTGAGTTATAACAAAATTTACTGAACTCTGGATCAATTTGACTGCGCGCCTGCGTAAGGTTAAGTGTTACTGAGTAAGATCGAGAGGTCCAGGGACATTGGCTTTCATTTTAAAAACAATCATCAACAAGTAAAATAAGGGCAAGAATTTGTGTTAAGTATGAAGTGAATGAACAGTGAAATATGTAAGTAATGGGTCATATGGGTAATGGATTACCTCTACAGACAGTAAAAAATGTTGCTGTGCTAATGCTGACTTTTACTTGATCCACAAAGAAATCTCTCAGACAATGATTTTAGGATACAGTTATTCAAGGTAGTATTCGTAGAATTTAAAAGCTAATATATGGAAATCATAAATCACGCCAGATGTATTAAATGATGATTATCCAAACGTACATTTTGTGAATTGTTTTGGCACGAGTGTCTCCTAAAACAAAAATGAAAAAGACCAATAAAATGTTTAGTAATTTATTTGATTGGTCAAATTAGGCATTTAATTCAATAGACCAATACAGTGTATTTACTGGACTAATGCTAATCCACATGTAAATAAACTTCATTCCATACATTTACTAAGCCTAACAATGACTTTATATATTTCCAAGAGTAAGTCAGATTAATTTCGTTGGTGTAGTTTATTTGTACATTATTAATCGATTATACACACATGCGCACAAGGAAAATTTCTAAATGGCAACCTAGGGTTTTTAACAAATTGTTAAGAGGGGCGACTTTCTTGAATTTGTTAATAGAATTGGCAAGTAAAGCTTGAGATTGAAAATGGTGTTACATAATATACGGGATATTTTCTAGTAGGGAATATTGTGAAGATATTTCTAATAGTTTACTTTCTGGTGTGATAAAGTATTGTAATTTAGAGTTAAAAATTAAAATGTCTCATGGTACCAGTTAGTATGAAGGACATTAAACGTTCCACAGAGTTTGAGAGATTTTATTAAAGACTGTATTTCAGTTTTTAAGTATCCAATACTTTGATATATGATAAAATTTGTTAGTTCAGTTTTTAGATACTTCCAGTGAAAATATGTTTTCTAATAGGAAAGTGAAATTCTATTTTGACTCTATAGTTAAGTTAGTAAGTGAAACTTAACTGTAGTTTCACGGTTTAGTTTCTGTTTTGTGGTTTTGTTTATCTTGTAGCCAATCAGATGGTGTAGAGAGATTAAACCTGGTATTTAGTATGCAACTGAAAACATTCTGGGTCAATATATTAGGAGCCTACAGCACAATTGATTATGTATTGATTAAGTATCAGTGAATTGGATTCAGTGAATCAAAGTGTATCCGATTAGTGTATGAGATGTGAGTTTTACTTTCATAAAATGTATACTTATATCACTGTTATTGTTAATCATTGTTTGATGTTTTGATAGTTACATTTTGTTATTACAATATATTACATTGTTATAAGATCAGCAAATAGTTAATTGCAGAACCTAAAATTGTCCTAGAAATAATGTTCTTCTATGATTTTTGGTTAAACAGAATTGAATGACATCTCTTAAAATAGTAGATAATATGTTCCCATTTTTCGTTTTATTTATTTATTTTTGTAATTTTATTTTTATTTGTGTGTGTGTGTGTGTGTGTGTGTGTGTGTGTGTGTGTGTGTGTGTGTGTGTGTGTGTGTGTGTGTGAGACATGTGATTTATGTTTTAAATCTAATGTGAATAACGTGAACAAAACAAAATCTGTATTTCTTTGTTATATTACTGTAGTAGTTCTTTAGAGCATGTATAAAATTTCTAAATAACTATTTCTGTAAAATGTTAAAATGTTTAATTTCTTATTAGAGTATAGGTACAATCTGGTGAATTGCTATAAACAGTCTCCTCTTGTAGCTTGTGTAGTCCTCGATAACTGCTTGTTTACTTAAACAATCACTTTATCACTTGTTCTGTTCTGTATTGTATCATTAAGTACAAGGTCTAAACCCTCAATCTCCACCATTCTTAATAATATTCTTAAATAAAATAGTAACTTGTTTCAAAGCTTATTTATATATATTTATAAAAGTTACTTATTAGTCACAATATATTCCTTATTAGTATTTGTATTTTAGTGCAGAACAAGTTTCGTTGAATGGCAATTTTTGAAAAATTATAGAATTCTTTATATGTATTTAAATTATTTATGTGCAAATAATAATTTGAAAAGATTATCGTTGTTGTCTTTAATCAATCAATTTCACAAGCTACCTGCCTGCCCAGAACATACTTATCACAAATAATAATAAAATAATTAATAAAAAAGCAATTTATGAAAAATATACTTTCATAATACAAGTTTAATAAATGAAGAAGAAAAAGTGTTTTGTTTAGCGAAACAATAGTAATAATCGATCGTAGAAACAAACACTTAACAGCAATGCAATGGCCCATGGGCTGTCTGCGGGGTTGGCTAACATAATGTTAAAAATTCAAGTAATGTTCATTTTTAACATTTTAACAATAAACACAAAATTATATTTCGGATTGTTAACAGTATAAAATTATCAAAAACATATTAAGATACAATGTATTCATATAAAATAAATTTAGGAGTAAATTTAAATTAATAATACAAATGCTATAATTTACAGTATATATGATTACAAAAGTGTATATATATATATATATATATATATATATATACACTTTATATACATGTTTTATACTGTCTTATGTTCTGTATATAATCTCGTATATACACTTAACATATAACAACTTCAACATGTAACAAATTTGATTTGTTAAAGAGTGGGGAGATGGCATTTAGCTGTTAGACATTGATCATTTAGAATTATACAAACATATTTTGTTAAAAATTATGTTCTTGTACCAAGTCTATTTTTTTTCAAGATGGAACCATTGAAACCAACAAACCAACTCATAATTGAGTAAACATATGTTACACGTCATAATTTTAGCCGTGCTTTCTATTACAGCCATATTGGGGTTCAAAGAAAAAAGGTGGTTTAAGCGGTAACATTATGGTGTAATGTAACAAAGGATTTTGTAGTTTGAGAATCTGCTCTGATCCTTACTTTGCAGTTGTTTTGGTTATCCATTTTCAATTGATTGACTATTGCTACAGTAAAAACGTTAACATGCAGCAGATGTAACTATACATTGCTGACAAGAACCCAATTCTTCTCTGTTTTAAAGTATCTAACAGGGGAGTTGCAAGAAACCGAGAAGTCTTGAAACGCAGAAAATCATGCTTAGATCTCCAATAACAACTTACGATTTGTAAAAGTAACTAAACATAGTTAAATGTCCAATTTTTCTTAAAGCTGTTATCATTTAAATCTTTCTTGTGTCTTTTAATTAGCTTAATTTTATTATAAAAAAACATAAGTGAATTTTCCTCCAAATTTTAGCATTTACTATCATTAAAACTTTGCTTTAAAAGAATTAAACATGTATTTGATTACCAAAGCTGAAATGTCTTTGTATTGTTATTTCTAGCTAGACCTGTTTACAAATATTATGCACATATTTTTTAAGAAATGTATTACTGCGTAAAATAAAAAAAGCAAGAGTTTCATTAATACAATAAATAATTAATAATCAAGGAGTATCCACACTTGTTACTTCACTCACTTTCTTTTGATAATCAATATACCCACTAAAAATATGTCTATTGGCAATATTAATATTGTATTTTAATAAATAACATAGAACTGGTATGTTTATAGTAGTGTATTTGTTGCAGGAGAATGAGTTGTTTTCTCCCACAATGGCTCCACAGTTGCTGCTCAATAAATCTCTTTTAAAGGTAAACCTTTAGAACTAACAATAACTCGTTGACATGTTTTGGTATTTAATTTTCTTACTTAAAACATTTAAAAAGCCTTAATATTGTACATAAAAATGATGTAAATTATTGTCTGTAATTTTTCAATTGCCTGCAGAAACATTTACACCTGTTTTGCTATGAAGAACTGTCTATAACTGTAATTAATTGCTAGATAAATATTTGTCTTTGAGGAGAATATGTCAAATGGCTTATTTCAATATCATATTGAGAATTCAACATTATGGTAGCATTAGATAGTGCATGAAAGTTCTAAATAGTCTGAATATTGGTATCAAGATACACATAGTACCATTTAGTTTATTATCATCAATAGTGGCACTTTTTGTATTGTGTATATAAAACTACTGTAGAATATACCTGTTTACATTCTTTATTCATTGTGGAAACGTTACTCTTGAACTGATGACCAGATATAGAATAAAAGTTAACTTACCCATATATTATACAACCCTGACATGTTTACCATTACATGACTGAGTTTTGTTCACATGCTGATTTCATCAGATATTCATATGTATGTGTGTTCAGTTACTCACTTTCCTAGAGTACGCTCACTAGGAGTTTCATTGTTTATTTGTGGTACATATTTCTGAATTTATATTATGATATCTTAAAGAGTATAATTGACCCATGTTTCTATGCATCTAATGATGATCACCATATGAACAAAAATTATCATGTATTGTTCACATTACCAAGAACTGAAGAACGATTGGTCGGTAAATTGTGTAAATATTAATGTTTTAGAACACACAGCGTGTTAGGGTTTAAAAACAAACGAACAGTACACATTAAATTGTATAAAACGTGTTTAGTATAAACCTGATACCTGCGCCTGCAGCTGTAGCAAAAGAAGGTAAAGAGGCTGGTCAAGCTCAAAACAAAATATTAAATAAAATATAAACATTTTAATGTGAAGTTTTCCTATGATTTCCTTGAAGATCTTATTTATAAAATCTTTACTATAACCATGAAAGTTGTTCACACGATAATAAGGTGCTTGCTGACCTCAGGACTCTGTCCCAGTGGCATTTAACATTTAAACATATTTGAGTTACTAACCCAAACATCATGAAGTTTTGCATAGCTATTAATGTTATTTCAATGCTGCTCACTATAAAACAGTTTAGTCCCATGTGGCAGATCAAGATACTACGAAACCCTCAGGATATGTATTTTTTATTGCTGCTTGTGGGGTTTCTCCACATAAAAAAACCACAACGTAGTTTTTACAGATTCATATGATCCATACATTGTAAAATAAAACCTGTTCTAGCCCTAGGATGAGAATTACAACTAAGGGTAAAGGATATCCAGATAATCTGGAAGATAATAGACTTTGGTGAAGCAAAATAGACACATACCCCTTCATCTCTTTGTGGTTTGCATCGTATTTTCTATCAGCTCTATAAATAATTGTATTATATAGAATTAAGGAGACTTGTAGATGGCCAGATTATACGTGTTGGACAGAGCAGTGGTGCTAGAGCACATTAGGGTAGATAGAAAAAAAATTGATATTTTTGGAATGCCGTAGTGTAGAAAAGTTGCCTATTGTGATAAAACTAAAAATTACATATAATAAGTAAAAATCAATTAACATCTTCCGTTTGTGCATCGTACTTAAAGTTATGAAAAAATGGAGATATTTTTGTAATTTTATTAAGTCGAGTGAAACATTTTAAATAATATCTTCTTTAACTCACCCCATCACTAATGACTTTACTACTCTTCACTTTTGCTACTGTCTGCTACAAGTTGGCACTTAGGCACTGAGTTCGACATGTTAAATTTTCAGAGAGTTGTGTCATGCTTTGTGTTATTTTTATTATTGTTTATTCTTATAACATGATGATGAATGAGTCACAAACTAAACTCACTAGGAGTATGATTGCAGACAATAGGTAGGAACCACAAATTTTCGTGATATTCCTAAACTTCCAACATATGATCTTAGATGCTGTTTTGCAGAGAGATACAATACTCGTGACAAACAACAAAAATGTTAGTTTCTCTCACGTAGCCAGTACGCTAGCCAAACAAATAAAATGTTTTTATGATAAAGCAGCCATCCTTTTGTTGTCTGACTGCAGAATTGCGAAGCTTATCAATGTGTATAATGGAGATATTTTTGTAATTTTATTAAGTCGAGTGAAACATTTTAAATAATATCTTCTTTAACTCACCCCATCACTAATGACTATGTGAAAATATGAAAGTAATATCAATGTGATGAAAATAAGCCTTTTAAAAAAATTTAGGTTATGAGACTTTAATCTTTTGACATTATAGCTTGTAATGTACAATGATGGTGAACTGTACATGCATGAAGACACTAACAATGCTTGTCAGTGTGCAATTCTGATTGAATGCTTATGTGAAAAAGCAAAGAAACTTCCTGACCTATAATTGAAGTTTATGTTCATATAGAAATTACAATTTGGGGGAAATTAGAAGTATTGATATTAGACATAACTCTTTATTAACATGATCTTAGAGAACAGCCATTCTCCTGTAGCCATTCAGTCATTACTTTCTTGAAGTGGTTTGGATGCTGTTGCTATTGTTCGGCAGCTTTTTGAAGTACAGGACTCCTTTGTCTGAGGGCTTCATTCCGTAAAGGCTTATATGGTGGTATGGCGGATTGAAGTTTATAGCATTTCTTGATTGTGGTGGTGTACGTTGTTATGGCCATGTTGTCCAGAGTTGACTGCTCGAAGGACCACATCTTGAATGTACAGGGCTACAACAGTAAGGATTTTGAGGTGTTTGAAGGGCTTTCTGCATCTTTCTTTGAGTTGCAGTCCTGCCAGACATATGATAGCTCTCTTCTGATGTTTAAGAACTCACTCAAGACTGGTGTTGGTAGTACCTACCCATACTGTGGTAACTTTGTTGGGATTCGAACAGGGCAAAATAGGCAGTCTTAGCTGTTTCTATATCACTTACATGCTTAATTGTGTGTATAACATTAATGTCTGAGCAAAGTTTTTTGAGGAGTTGGTCAACATGAGGTTTTCAGTTCAAATTTGTGTCAACTATGTTTGCAACCAAGATATTTAGTGAGAGATTTTACTTCCAAGCCAGGTAGTACAATATGCACATTTCTGTATTTGTAGTAAAATTAATTTGTACAGTTTTTTCTCTTTTAAAACTAAATCATTAGAATAGCAGTATTCTTTGGTGATGTTTAGTGTTATATTTGTGTTTCTATTGAGATAGTCTATTGATTTATTTGCTAGTGTGAGAACTGGGTCATTCGCATATATAAATGTGTGACAAGCATCTTGTAACAAGTCTGTCAGGTCGTAGGTGAGCAGCAAGAGTAGTACTTGACCCAGCACTAATTGCTGTGGCACATCTATTTGTACATCTTTGAGCTATGATTGGGCCTTTACCATGGTGTTGTTCTTTGTGTACTGGATTTATACAAGCTGCTTTCTATCACTCAAGTAGCTCTGGAACCAGTTTAATTCTGTTCCATCTATACCCATAATACTCAGCTTTTGGAGTAAGTGACTATAGTAGAGACAGTCAAAAGCTTTGCTGAAATCAAGGAACAGGCACTGTGTTCTCTTCTGACTGATCACTAATGTGTTTAGTAAGTTTTATTAAAGCCGTAGCTGTTGATCTGCCTTTTAGAAATCCATGTTATCGGATCGTTAGAAGGTCGTGATGCTGGAAATTATGCATCAGATTTTCAATCACAGTCTTTTCAATAATATTGGAGAAAGTTGAAATCAGAGATATTGGTCGGTAACAGCCAGCATCAGTTGCTGGTCTGCTTTTATATTTTGGATAGATTATTTAAATTTTAGATGATTCCTTGTTAAAGTGACTTATTTATGATATCAGTAAGAGGGCAGGTAATTAATTCTTTTTTGTAGGATTTACTAAGCTTTACTGATAGTATCGATAGATTTTTTTGGAATATCTATCGATATTAGTCTGCTTTAAATTCTGGTGAGTAGTTGGTGAAGTATGTGTTAGATTGTTTTTTAGTATTCTTTGTGCCACTGTAGCAAAGAAGTTGTTAAAGCAGTTTTTTACTTCTATTGGTTCTTGAATTGTGTTCACATGAATTTGTAGGTGTATCTGGTTATTCATGTAGTGGCTGTAGTGGCTAGCCTTTTTCTCATTATATATTACATGACAGAGGGCTTTGGACTTAGTATCTGCTCTGTCAATTTGAGCCTCTCTTTGTTCTCTTCACAGTGTTTTCAGTTTCTGGTCAGTCTTTTTTCCTGACTACTGTTTCTATCCTGACTTCTTCTCAACCTGAGCATTCTTCTCTCTCTAGTGCCTGGAGATATAGGCATTTAAGTCATGTGCATTCTCTATCCCATGATTTGGACTTTCTGGACTTTTTATTCCTTGTTGTTTTGAGAGAGCAGCTGTCATTTAAGAGTTATTGTACAATATTGTAGAAGGTGTTGTAGGCTAAGTTACTGTGTGCTGTTTGATTTACTGAGTTCAAATTTTGTTCTGCTAGGTTGGGTTTTAAATGATTTATTGATCTGTGGCTAAAGTTTCTCCTTTTTGTTTTTGCAAGAACTGCACTGTTTGTTAGAGAGTTGAAAACAGCTAGTTGCCCTGTATAATCAGAAAGGCCAGTGCGAATGACAGATGTCTGAACAAACTGAGTGTCTATGTATGTACAAATTCAGTCAGTTGGTGTTGATGTTTCAAAAGTGATTCTTGTTGGAGGTAGGGCCAGTCTAATGCACCGCCAGCGAATTTCGCTGGTGTGTAGGACTTGCACACATTAAAACCCCACCGGCTCAGGTGTCACTCCCTCTCAGGACTGATTTCTTCATTACTTCAAGAGGGTGCTTACTTAAGCAAACAGAGAGTTCAGTTGGTTGGACAACTCCGGACAGTTTTACCTTACTTCTAATTTCTTGGTTTTCAGTACCCTCTCTACATAAACAGAGATACTATTCCAAGTCTGCCTGTTAGAGAAGATTTTCAGAACAATGGTGTCTGGTGAGAGTTGCCTATGGCAATCTCGAGTCTCCTTTTTTTGTTTTCTCATCGTCTGCAGAAGAAGAACGAGTGGTTGGCATCGTCGTGCTCTGCATCCCCATAGGGACATTCCGAGCTTTCAAACTTATCCATCTTAAAAACAAGTATGCTCGAAAGTTGCAGTGACCGGTGAAGAACTGGGTGAGGTATAAATTACCTCCCCATGTTGTCGCTCCACCAATTCTCTCAGGTCTTTAATCAGACTGGCCGTCGAACGTCCTCTGCTCCGTAGCAGCCATCGTTCCTGCCAGTCCCTCATGGTGTGTTCTCGAGCCTCGTTACAAACTACCACACCATTACTTTCGTATACCCGCTTTCTTTCGAAAGCAAGCAGGTCATGTGAGGTGGCCTCCGCCACCATGAAGACGGCCAATTCAGATACATTGTGGTAAGCACTCGCTATCCTGAGTGCCCCTTTTCTATTTACTGTCACCATCTTTTACCTATAGCATATTTAACGTAGAGTGTCTGCCATATCTCGAATCTGTACAGGAGCACGGCCGATTGCGTGACCGACATGAGCAGCCGCTTACTCGCCACAGGTCTACCGATATTCTTCATAAGTTGGCTCAAAGAGGTGGTATCAACCGCTGCCTTATTTACCGCTCCATGGATACGGTCTCAGAACGTGAGCTTGGTATCAAGCGTCATGCCGAGAACCTTCACCCTGTCAATCCTCTGTTTGGTGCGAAGTACGATCTCGGTCTTCTCCGTCGCCGGAGTGAGGCCGTGCTCACTCATCAAGGCCAGCACTTGCACACACATCTTGCCAGCAAATTCACACAGCCCACCGCCAAGAGAGGTCCATAGTTTCCCCATTATTGACGGTGCCGATCAATCATGATCAAACTTTAGACAACCTCTCTAGGAAAAAAACAGATAGGAAAAAAAGGGTAAGGAGGAGAAGTGAGAGTTAAAGAACAGTTGATAGACAGAAGAGAGATTGAAAAAAAGGAAGTGAGAAGACTGTTGGAAATCTGAGAGTCGTAAATATAAGAGGTTAGCCAAAGGTGGCCAGTCAAGAACAAAGGTGTGGGGTCCCATTTAGAAAATAAACACATTAAAATCTCTTGGAAGGAGCATGTCACAAGTAAGTAGAAGTAGTGACATAATCATCTCGGGTAACCCTGTTGTCACTGTCCACGTACTCATAAAAAAATGTATGAGCCCCAGGGGGTATATCACGTACTATTTCTGTCTGGTTTTTTTTTACAGGGGGGTTTCTCCCTCATCTGCTAGTATGTTCATGGTATCATCTAGATTTGCGCCTGGTGGTTGGTAGACCCCTAGTACATGCATTACTTTTTTCTTGAGTTTTATCTGAAAGAGAGCGTTCTCAGATTAGCTCAGCTTCCTCTCCACCTTTGCTTATCCTTTTTGCATATTTTCAAGACGTTGCTTTATATATCCAGCTAAACCTCCTTTTACCTGGTTCTTCCTTGAAAACCCTCCAATAAATGAATGTCATTGAATGTTTGTGTTTTTAAGTTGCCCGGAGTTAGGCATTGGTTTTCTTGGTCTTTAACTATTACGTCATGAGATGTGCAATTGCTTAGGATGTGGGTTAGTCTATCAGTTTTGTTTGAGAGCCAGTTAATGTTTTGGTGAAAGAGTTTAATTTATTTATTATTGGTTTTACAATGCTGTAGATGCTCTTGTAGTATGATGCTTTCTTGTGGTCAATGTTTCAGACTGTTAGAGGTGCATGCTTCTGTTGTTTGTTGCCCATTTCATACCATTACGAGGTTGAGTGTGTTTTACTCGGAGATATAAACAGCCAAAGAACTCAACTCTTGACTCGGATTTAAAAATTCTTGAACTGGGAGAAACAAGTATGATAACATTAGGACATAGGTTGAGAAGTGATTGTAATATTTATATCATATGATATAGCAAAATTGTTTAATTGTATTTTATAAAAGCACATTCTATGTACATTACATACAGTGATTTGAGCTTAAAGGCAGTTGTAAGTAAAATACAGTAATTTATTGCTCTAAATTACACTCCATAAAGAACTTGTGATGTTGAAAGTTGGCTAATTATAAAAAAAAAAAAATACTAGATGAAGAACATATTTTAGGCCTTTAGAAACAAACTTTTTAAAATCTGTAGATGTAATTTTAAATTAAATAATAGAAGTAACTTTTTTATATTTTAGATGACTCTGTAAAAATAATGAATTCTGAATATAAGCTAAATCTCCGTATTTTCTATTGGTAAATAATCTAGTGGCAACCAAGCTGCTAGTTTAATTTATCTGTATATAGTGGTGATTTTGATACATTCAATTTAATTACTGAATATTACTTTAAGGTGTTTTATTAGTTCTAATATGAAAATAAAAACAAACAATCTGTCAGAATTATATGTAACATCTATCAATTTTGTGAAGTTATACAATTCAATGAGAGCTCCTTCGGTTTTTAATAGACAATTTGCAGTGCAGTACAATTAGAAGTAATGCTGTGAACAAACTGCAGGAGTATTACAATATTCTTGTTCTTTCTTTTACTATAGGTTTTTATGTAACACTGTCAGTACCATGTAACTGTAACAGTTACCATGTAACTATAATAAGGATCTTTGGTTTTATTATTCATTAACAATGTAAAGAGATCTTAATAAATAATTTTAATACTAGTGTTATCGCAAGAAACTAATCTTCTATTCTCATGCAAAGATATATCTCAATATATCCTTAGGCCTTAGTGCATTAAGCAATGGGTTATTTACCACAATCCAGGTTGGCAGTGATGTAGCTCGAACTATAGTAGAATATTATAATTGGTCAGTGAAGGACGTCTTATGTTTTGGTTGTGTGACTACTAAAATGGTGCAATCCGTTTTTGGTTGGGTTATTTTTTAATTAGATCTCAAAGTTATACCCTGAACCTTTGCGACATCTCCTGAAAACAAGAAAAAATTAAAATAATTTTGATAACTCTATGAGGAGTTATATGCATTTAAATTAATAATTTTGAGCGATCTTGTTGTTAACAGGGCAAATAAAATATGGCTCAGAATAAGGGTATACTTTTTGCAGTAAATATATGAACTATGAGCTAAGGGAATCATTTGTTTTTAAATTATAAAGGATTGAATCAAATTAAAAAACAAAATATTACTTTAAAAAATTACATGTTTTGAATGAAATATTACTCAAGGAATTAAATATTTTATAAAATAAAAAATATCCCATTCTCTCACATTATATAAATATGGAATTCAGCAAAATTTGCAAAATAAACAAAATTTAAACCTCTATTTAAATTCTTTTCTGTGTGTCTGATTTGAAATTACTGTTGTGGAGACAAATAGTTTAATTTTAACACCTACAGTTGATCATTGAATGATCTAACAAAAGTTTAGTTGTTTTTTTATTTCTTCAGGTAAGGTATCTTACCGATCTGTGATTAAAAAAGGGATTATGCCATCTTAACAGTGTCTGCTATGTTTACTGTAAAGTGACTTTAAATTTTACATCCATAAACTTACAGAAGAGGGAGTCATTACAATGACTGATGGTGATGTTTTTATAGGGCTCAATAATGGTGGTGGGGGTGCAATAAACTCAACAACCAACTCAATAAACAAGAAAGGGTTACCTCCTCTGAAATATTTTGAAACAGAGATATCTCCCTTTGTTTTAGTCCAATGGGAAAGGAGTCGGAAATGGCATCTAGGGAAAAGATGATGACTCATGTAGAAGACAGTGTTGTCATATTTAAAAATTGTTGCTAGCAGGTTTATATTATCAGGATTAAGTCAAAGTTCCATTGTTAACTATTCAAAATCCTTCTATTTTTACAGACTATTTAAATTTTGTTATAAAATAAGTAGTAAATATATAGACATTTTAAAATGAAATACAATGAATTCAGTTTTAGAGCCAACAAAATAAATTTGATTTTGTCTATTTGTGTATTACACAATGTCTGACTCCCAAAATTATTTGATAAAGTTCTGAAACAAATAATTCGTTTGAGTTGGAGTTTGACATGGTTTTGTTTTGTTCTTGGAAATATCTATGACCAAATAGTGGTAACTCATAAAATAACACTATGGAAACAAAGATATGAAAAATAACAATTATTGATCAAGTATCAAATGAAGGGCATGAATATTAAATAAAATTAGAAACAATGTAATCATAAATACATAACAAATATTTACTAATTGATTTAAGATTTTTAAGCCCTGGGTACAAATGGGTAGGCCAGTTGCTTTTGTCCTCATGCTCAATTTCTAAATGATGAGTCAGAAATAATCAGTGTTTCTTTATCAAATACAATAAAATCTAAATACAAACAATTCAAACATAGTGTTTGTTTGTATGTTTTTTTGAAATGTAAAAGATTTTTATAAAACTAAACCGATTTAAAATGTGAAAATGAAGAAGTAAAAATAAATTTAGTTTATTAAATTTTCAGAATGCACATAAAGGCAAGGATCAAAATATTTCTCTGATGCCTAAAATAGTAGGATTACAAACTATATAAGTCTTCACAAGATATTACTAGTAACTATTTGATTGGGCCTCTTACCCTCTTTGTCTAGCTGGTCTAGTGTAGATACCAAAGTAGAAAAATCGTCCAATCACTCTAATATAACACATTTATACCAAGTTCAAGCTCATTTCTTTAGTTTTTAATGGAGATATCATCTCATCAAATTATTTAAATACATTAAAAAATATAAAAAATACCATTTGATGTTTAACATCAGGCAGGTAGTAGAGCAGTGACCAGTTAAAATAAATTTTCAATTAAGTATTCATAGAAATAATTGCCTTATAGTTTGAGTTAAAATGCTCTACATTTACCCTCTAAATAAGTGCAATGTTGTTATTAAATTAAAAATAAGAAAAAAATAACTTATAATCATACTACTCCAATTTGTAATAGGCAAATTGTAATCTTTTTGTTAAGTTGTGTTTTCAGTTTATAATGGATTTCATTCCATGATTCATTCACAAGGTGGCATTTACATTTTTTTATTTTGTACCTCTCTATTTCGATATTGATCAAAAATTCTAAGTTATATAACGAACATACTCTAAAGCTTTTTCTTTTATTTCCATGAATCTGAAGAGGCAAATTAAACAAGGAATATGTCTGATTTATAAAATATGTATAAATAAGATGTTTAAAATAGTACTACTGCTCACTAATTTAATTTGATATAAAGACTGTATGTAAGCAGTACCTGATTTGGTTTTATTCGTTTTCCTGTCGTATATCACAAAATGGGTGTTGCTATTTGAAAATCTTGAGCTGACCCCTGCCCCTGCCTACATTTTGAAATAAAACATCCAACACCTAAAACACACTCGTAATAATGTAATAAAAATCTTCAAAAAGTGTGTGGTTATATTTTTATCTTTTGAAAAACACGTGAATTGCCTTATTTCAACCCCTAAAGAATTATATAAGCTTTAAACATTAAACTAATTTTATTAATAGTCTCAGTTAGGTTAATTTTAGATTTGAGTGAAATAATTGATAGTACATTGACGTGTTGATTGCCAATATTAGGGAAATATCTTGCACAGACAGAAATAACGAGTGATGATGGTCTCTGAGGCTTTTGGCCTCCATCGGTTATCGCAGTCGAGATGACACGACGGAGGTGTCCGAGCCTCATTCATAACGCAAGGACTGCAGGTGTGTAGGGGGAACGAACTCGGTGAAGGGAATAAAGGGATTGATTACAGCGGCGCCTCCTGGACTAGTATTTCCCGCCAACTCGAGTACAGATACCGAGGTCACCTGACAGATGCAGGCTTCGAGACAACCACTGCCGAGCGTGGTGAAGGCTGCTTCCACGATAACCGATAGGAGTGGCGGCTGCTAACGGCGCGTCACGCGTCACGTCGCGGTGTGGAGTGTCGTAGCGCGTGTCTCAGTGTGTGTAGTGTCAGTGTGTAGTGTCAGTGTGTACCCGTGTCAGTTTGTGAGGACAGGACCCGAGTCGTGCCGCGCCCGCAGTCCCTCCCCGTCCACAGCTGACACTGACCATGGTCGCCGAACATCCAAACCACGTCGGTTCCCGAGAAAAAGGCAAGTGACTATCAGCAAATATCACGCATGCTTGATTACGAGGCGGCCACTGCTATCCAGTGGATTTTGTTCTAGTTTTTAATTAATCTTATTAAGTTAAGTTTTGACGAGTGCGCGATAAAATAGGCTGTAGTAATTCTAGATAAAATATCTACATATTGTGTTTTAATAATCTTGACGAAATTAAAATATTACAGAAAATAAAAAGCTTTCAATGTGTATGGAATGCTTAGTTATTATCGCGTGTACGTTGTATTTTATTTAAAAATGTGAGAGCGTTTGGCGCTTAAACCATAACGTTTAAAATATGTTGTAGTAAGTTGCTGCTTTTGAAATCCAACTTTGTATTTCCAAACAACGAAATTCGAAAGGTTTTTATGTCGAATGTCACAAAAATTTGTATAACAACGAAAACATGTAAAGGAACAAAATAGTCAGGCCAGAGTGAAAACAGTTAATATCTTAGTTGTATTTGTTTGATCTTGATTTAAAAACTAAATGAATAGCCTACATCTACAAAGAGCCTATGTCAATTATCTTGGAAATAGCAAATACGGTAACAACGCATGCATAAATATTTATAATATAATCCTTAAAAGCAAGGATAAACATACATTTTTAGCAAAACAATTGTTAAACAATGCTTGTTGTGTTATTTTTGTATTTTTGTCAGCGTATTCAAAATTTGAAAATCATTAAAAACATGTATAGTTTTTACATTAGGGGTTTAGAAAGTAAAGCCCATGTGAATATTCAATTTTGACACATTTTCGCTATAAAAAATGTATACGGTTTAGTACTAAAGTAGTTTAAAACCTAAATAAGGAAAATAATTTATGTAAATCTGATAATGGCACAGTGAATGTAAGAATCACACGATAATTTTTCGACCATACGGAAATGACTTTACAATGTTAAGTAGCCTCGATTAAGTTACTTAATTTTCCTTCACATTGTAAACGCTATAGTAAACGCAGGCCCACCAGTAAAAAATGTTAGTTACGCACAACCCGCTATCTAGCAGTCTCGTGATAATATGCTTACCACCAATTACAGTGCATAATATCGACGATAGCGATTGTCGAAATGGTAGATGTACACAAAAAGTCCTTGTCCTATTATTGGCGGTACTCGTAACCCTCGTGAGCGATCGATGGAGTCGCCGAAGGGTCAGTGCGACGGTAATGCTAATGAACCGGATCCTGCCAAGAACTAGTTCTTAACCAGTAGATTCGTGGGGATAGTACCGTACTATTTGGAAGTTTCACGATTCGTTATAAACATTGTAGTCATGTGTGTTTTGTTTGGGGTTGCGGAGAATCCACCTCGAATGGAGCAATGAGTTCTGTCATTGATATTTTTAATACGAGATATAAGATTATACAAATCGTCAGGTTATCCGAGAGGGGGCAGGGTGATAGGGTACGATATAATACAAATTTAATCATAATTGGTCTATTATAAACATTTCATAATAATGAGATCATACAATCTTCTAACGCCGAAGATAAATAATTTATTTGTGTACAAGAAAAAAGTATACAATACCCAACCTTTACCTTTACCATACCCACGTTTTGGTGGGGGCGGGGGTATTTTGTTTACTTTCTGAAGCACTCTGTGCTCTTTGTAAATTTAATAATACTAAGATTTGTAAATCTCTGTTGGACCATAGAACTCATTTATTTGTTTACAGGTTTCAACTAGGTTTGACACTTCTGTACCTGTAGTAATTGACATCGATAGTGCGAGATAGATTTTAAATTCAGTATTAAACTCTGTTTTGTTACTAATACTCGTATCTGAGATACAGTCAAATGTTAAAGTGAAACATTTTCCATTTACAATATCGTTAATGGTGACATTTTAATAGTCAAAGTCAAAGTCAAAGTGTTTATTTGTCAATTAACAATTAACATTGCATGACAATGGTCAATAATTTACAATAATAATAAAAACAAAAGATAAAATAACTAAACATCTTATTTGTACATTAGATAATCTCTCTTACAGAGTAAAACTCTCCATCAATCAAAAAACACTTAAGTCTTTTTCTAAATTTGCTAACAACAGTTTCTGCTTTTATTTCCAGTGGGAGACTATTAAATAATTTGATTGCTGAAAAATATAACTGGTTTTCAAAAAATGAGGTACGGTGTTTTGGTACAGGTATACAGATGGAGTTTCTTAAGTTGTAATGAGTAGGAGAATCAGAGGTAAAAATGTGCATATTTTTCTTAAAGAAGGTTAAGGTTTCGAGTATGTATAGGCTTGGGAATGTAAGAATTTTGTTTGATCGGAAAAAAACCCCTGCATAGTAATTGTGCTAAGACGTTCTTCTTCTATATGGCAGAAAAGGTAAAAAATACTTCACCCCTTCTTGTGACACTCGATGTGCTGACAAAGAGGGAAATTGTAACGTGAAATAAGATCTAAGATATTTTGAGACAATCATCTCCGTGGTTCACAACAGTATTCCACATCTTTTGTCCCTCTAAAAGCTTTACCTTGTTTAGCAGAATACAGTGCTACGTCGTAATGCAGTGCAGCTCTGCTCTCCAATGTAACTCTTCGTTTTTTATTTGGTATTTTAGCTCCTTATCGATTGTCCACCTTTCTAGAGATTCCCCATAGATTTCCATTCACAAAAACGGAAGGTGTGGTTTGGAGGCCACTCAAGGTTAGATAATTTGTGTCAGACAAATAACACAGCCATAGTAGGAAGGGTTCATTCAAGGATTGATTTATATAGTCATTCAGTTTCTTCCATTTAACAAACAGTTCATCTATACACAAGAAGCATATTTTTTGGGGTCTAAGCCTATTATTGAACATGAATGCAGCTCGCTATGTAAAATAATACGACTTTTACTGGTTGACTGTATCTAACTTTTTTTTTAACAATAGCTCCATTCAATAACTTCTTGATAAACCAACATACTCGCATGGCAAGGTGTCTTATTTTATGAAGTTAAAATATGGTAAACATTAAGTTTTTTGATACAAGAGTACCACTTAATTAATAGCTCGTTTCGTTATTTTCCTCATTTCAAAATATTGATGAAACCTTCCTTGTGAATATTTGCAGGATTAATTGTTTTGTCGTTTGGCATCAAATCTAGGCCGAAATTATTGCATCTTTTCAGAGTGAAAGGTTTCGGTTTTAAGATGTTTCTGGTATTTTTCAGGAGTCAGCCTATCGAATGTCGGATAGAGTTTCATGTAATTACATCGCAATATTGTAAATAGTCCCTTCTCTTTTTGAGCACCTGATGCCGCTTATTTATTGCGCGGCTTTTGTAAAAATAAATTATATTCGTACGGTCTTCCAAATTTTATTTTTTGAATGTTAATTTTTTATTTTTTATTTTTATCATTCATTCCTAATCGAGGCCTTTAAAACCACACACCTAAGTTTCTTTTAACTTTAATCTTGTAGTTATGAATCGTTCTCCTGAAAAGGAAGTTCACTTGGTGCATGAATTTTAAAGTCTGAAATATGAAAGTTAAACGTTTATTCGTTGAAATTTATAGAGACATACTAGTTATAGTGCGCATATGGTACACTGTATGACTTAAAAAATAAGAGAGTTTACGGAAATATAAAAACTAGAAGATTGTTATACAAACCAAAACATCACCAGTGTCAACACAGTCATCTTATGCTTAATGTATATCATTTATTCTCACACTCTGGGGTATTGTTGCTATTTACACTATATTTTTTAAATAAGTAATAAAACCGTCGTAAAAGTTTAGTTTTTCTGTAATAAGATTATACAAAAAATGGGCACCTAATTAAAAAAGCCCGATCTGAACGACTAGCTCACTGAAAAATGTACTATTATTATTTTGGAGTTGGAAATCAAAGCCTACCTTTATTTATTTATTTATTTACCTTGCCAACAGTATCAGTTTGGTAATTTGTAACACGTATAAACTCGGGTGACCTCTCCAAAGTGGCTTGGGCCAGGACAAGGGCGACTGCCTACGGAGGAGCAGCCGGCCTTCGAGGCGTATCAAAGTCCTATCAACTGAATTTTAATGCAACTTTATTGTTCTTACCAATAGTTCAATTCCTTGACCTAATTTCGGGTAGCACAATGTCAACACTATTGTGACCTAACTCGGCGTGACATTTTCGTAGAACAAATAGTCCTGCTTTTGGGAGTTATACGTATATTTTGCAAAAAATATTTCCAATGTGTTGAATCTGCTGAATTAATAGAACCCGAATAAAATTGTTTAATTGTATGAATGTTCGTAAACTACATTTAGATTGTAAATGTCAGTAAAATACTTCAAGTAAAGAAATTAAATATGATGTTACCCATTAAAAATGTGATATATGACCTGTTTTCCAGATGTACTCAGATAATGATCGAGTATTCACTCCCTGTTTTTTTTTCTTCGATTGGATCGCGTGATCACGTATCGGATGGACTGAAACAAGTGATTGAATCGCCGTTAAACCTATTTGGTTGCGTATTGTGTATTTAGTGTAACTGATATTAACTCCTTGCGCATTGGCTAAACGGTATTAAAACCTAACCCTCGGAGTTCCCATCCTTAACCTCGTTCGCAGTTACTAAATGATATTACATCCTTATTCTTGTGGTTAGATTTTCAAGTTATCCTGTTTACTGATTGCTCCAGTTTACTGCCAAACTGTCACCTCCAGAAGTGGGTATGGGGTACCTCACAGAAAAATGAGCTCGCACTTTTTAAATATGAGGTATTTATAGTACATCTCGGTGGTTTAGGGCAAAGTTTCCCGCTCAAACCTAAAGCGTTTATTTTTTCAGAGAGAGGAGCCAAAACACCGCGCCGCACCGCGTCGTTTCTGCGCCCCTTAAATCGAGTACTATATATATATATATATATATATATATATATATATATATATATATATATATATATATATGATATGAGTGATAAATTTGTAGTGTATATAAATGGGCTAAGTGCTTGGATTATTTAGAAGTATCAGATGCACTCCATAATTTGAATTGGATTAATTTATAAACAATTTATAACAGTTCGTTAATTAAATTGATCTAAGTCGAATAAATAACAGTCGCACTCTGGAAAATCTCTCAACGTAAGATACTATTTTCACATGTAATCAAATCAGGAAATATTTATTATGTTTTCTATTTATTAGCGGAAAAACATGCTGTAGTCTTACACACTCAACATAATGTATAAAATACAAGCAGTTATATATTTTTATTCAAAAACGTAAATACAATAATCGCGACATGTAGATTATTAAAGTAAGCTCACGGGGAGAGGTGCTTATTACTGAAATAATCTTCAAGTAATTAAAGTTAATCGTATAGTCCCCGGTAGTAAAACCGTATTATGTCAATTTAATAAGCTGTAAAAAGGAGGACGTTTGACTACGAGATAGTGACATTCAACTCGTTTGCGATTAGTTAGTATTTGATGTTATAGTTGTTAGGAATTGCAGATGTAATATCGAAAAACTAGAATTGGACTGGAAAACGTTCAATTTTGGGAAACAGATCTTCGAATCGAAATTGTAAAGTACTTTTCTGAGCCTAAAATAACATTTTCCGCAAATATAATGTATTTACAAACTTTATCTTTTTAAATGCGTAAAAATGTGATACTCTTCAACACTCGCTATGTTTTCACAATCTATATTTTCTTTTTTGACAATCTAACATGCGGATCTTCGTTTATGCACGCTTATTGTTCGTAAATCTCTGTATTAAACAACGCTCTGACTGTAAAAAGTTAAATTAAATATAATTAAAGAGTTTAACATGATTACTATTCAAACAATACGATGTGCTTATTATTGTACAATGAATAATTCAAAGCAATGTACGTAATGGATAAATCTAATATTTGTATAGAGTAATCTTGATGCGTTACGCTCCTAAACCAGATTTAGTTTATTCTTTTCTTATTAATGAAACGTGTGTCACAAGGTCACAAGGTCACAAGGGACGCTTTTTAAGTCTATTCAGTGTGTAATGCATTTTTTGTCGTGATCTATGTTTCTATTTTACAACGTTCTTAATAGTTTGTTAGCAGCTCTTGTAATATTATAAATTACAACGGAATATATGCAACTGTTCATTATAGTGTGATGAAGGAAACTGCTTCCATTGAAGCGATGAAATAACTCTTATTGAATAATCGATGGTATTGGGAAATATTTTTATACTTACAAATTATACCTACACAGTGCAGTACAATTAAGTTTTTTTAATATTTGGTGGTCAAAGTTAAATTATTCTAAATTTCCGATTAGCCTCTTTATCAAACTACGAATAAAAGTATTTAGCTGCAGTTGGAACCTCTTAATATTAATAGAATTACACTTTTACAGAGGAAAACTTGTTATACCACGTTTTCCAGAATATTTTATCAACCAGTAGAATACAGTACAGTATATCCAAGGTATTATGTATCAGTTACTCATATTTACTTTTTTTGAAATTATTGAAATAAATCTAATAGTCATATGGATGAATTCATCAGGCTACTTGTATGTTTTGAAACATTTACATTTTGCTCCTAGTTCCAACATTGTGGCACTACAAAATATTTTGATAGAAATCGCATCCATTAAGCTTTCTTAAAACACAAACAAACACACACACACACACACACACACACACACACACACACACACACACACACACACACACACACACACACACACACACTACAACAACCGGGATAAGCGATTGCTCATTCAAAATCTTTGCGTTATTTAAGGTACTATTTAAACTTAGGGTTTTCGTGTCATCTTTATAAATCACGCATTAAACAGTTTAATTCTGTACTTTGGTTTTATTATCTGTTGAAATTATTGAAATTAAGCAGCTTGTTTCTGATAACATGTACGAAATTATGAAAACTTGGCCATAAACACTAAAGTTAGCTAATGTATTTTTTCCAATGTGTATTTCACGACCAAACGAGGGAGTGACTCACAAAGGAAGGAAACAAATAAAGTGTTCGTACAGTTTCAGTAGGATCTCTTATCTATAGACCTCTGACAGGTTTATAAAGGCGACCGAACACGCGCGTCTCTCACGGCACGTACCTTAAAGATTACACTCGAGAAAATGTGCAACGGCCGTTGATCGTGTGTTAGAATAAGGTCACAGCAATTACGACCTTGCCTTGGCAGGATATTTATTATACGTCATTGTGAGACTTCTGTGTCTGAGTCATCTGAAGAGTGATTTTCTTGCTGCATCCATCCGAAAGATATTGGTACAACCTCTGAGTCTGAATGAAGTTTTTTCGAGTGGGATATTATTATTGATGTAATGGAAATGTGAATAAACATATTTTATACTGTGTATAGTATATCACGCTACTTACTTTGCAAACTATTGCTTCATTACTACTATTGCTTTATTATCAAATGACTTTTAATGGGAACAATTATTTTACTATCAGGTTATTTACTTCAGATTATTTTAGCAGCGTATCTTTGTGACTATAGGCTTGCTGTTCTTTATCTACAGGACGAAGGATTTAAATACCGAAATAATTGTATCTATTTTTAGTATATAAAAATAATTCGTTTGATATTAGACTGTTGACTGATAGTTTTAACAACGTTATATTTAAGAAATATTGTTAAATTTGGGGGAAAACTGCCCAAATATAAGTGGCTTTCGTAGTTAGCATTACTGGTAGCCACGCGGAGCTTTCTAAATCGAAGCTTAGTCACATTTTAATAACTCTAAAATGGAAAAGGTTAAGATTTAACTGTTAATACTGTATTTAGTAGCTAAATGTAATGTAATCAGTTTGTATTCTTAAAGGTATACTCTACTTGTTTGCCCTTTGTTATATTAACCGGAGCAGTACGTGAATAAAACCTGCAGAGAAACAAGTGCGGGACTGAAGTGAATACTGATGCTTTTACACGGTCAATCTGACTTTCAGGTATCCTCTGCCACACTCAAAAGATTGATAGACACGTTCGATCAAACAGGTTTTTACTTCAGCATTCGTCAGTACGTTCTTTATAGTCAGTCATTCTACACAATATTTGTAAGTGTGAACTGGTATTATTGGCAGCATTAAAAAACATATATTTTCCTCCTCCGTAGACTAATGGATATAGTCTCGGCTCTCTAACCGAGAGATCACGGGTTCAAATCCCGGGGAGGGCCAATCAGGCATAGACACGATAAAGTACTTTGCAAATAAATACCAGTGTTTAATAAATCAGAGTACTTTGCAAATAAAATACCAGTGTAATAATAAATCAGTGTACATCGAAGCCAGCATAGCTTAAAGCTGAGGCTTAAAAGAGAAAAAAAAAACATATAACATCCTGATTGGTTTTTTTGTATACTTGAGCCCGATTAAAGGATTAATGTAGAATGAAGTTAATTACTATTAGATGGCTGACGTTTTATTGTATACATATATAATTTTGTTTAATATATTGTAAATCTGATTTGGAAACAAGTATGTAGATGGTTCTCCCAAAAGCAATAATCTCCTTCAAAGACAGCAAAGTCTCAAGGACACCAAGGCTTTGCAAAATACCATTCAAACCGTGGACCATCGTTCTCTGCTTCGTGGATCGTTCCTCTTGTGGTCACGAAGTGTCGTTGTTAGCTCTCGTTACTCGTCCCTTCAATATTGTGTAGAATAAATGTCAGATATACAGAAAAAAACTGAAGTGAACAAACCTATTTGTTAACATGGCATCTGCCTGTCAGTATTGTGAAGGATTGCTAGTTAAACATACGATACCAGATTGAGACTCACCTGCGGTTTCTTTCACTTGTTTGTTTACAGGTTTTACCAAAACAAACTGGTGTGTTTTATATACGGTTGTGCTAATTTTAACCTAAAATCTGGAGAAAGTAATAACTACACAATGGAGGAAATTGCAAAAGTTTTCATTTACATTTGTACCGGGTTTACTTTATATTTTTTAAGCAACAATTTAATTGTACTTTAAAAGAAACCCAAACAAATAGATTAGATAAATTGTTTGCAGTGAATGGTAATTTTATATAGGAATGATTATTTTTAATTAGGAACGATTCAATAGCTATTGCTTAAAGTTTAAAGTCATAATTAGTAATAGGAATGATGGATAGGATAACGTAGCAGCCTCATTTTTCCCTTACTAGCTGCCCAAGAAGATGCGTGTCTCCCTAGTTTTATCGAGGTACAGATATAGTTTAAAGTTCTTTCATACAAAAGTGTATTTTAAATTAATACTTATATCTACTGTAAAAGACGTTTAAAATGCTTAGTGAGTAAGATTTAAAGTATATTATCTCGTAGCTTATCAGTTTGGGACCAGGGATGATGCCTGTATCAGCAAAGAACATTCGACATAGCTGTCAAGCTCTCTTAGGAGGAGAATTCTAAGTAAGTAGGAACCGTGATAGTGAATGTAGTTTAAATATTGCAAAGTTTATGAATGGCTATCTCTCTTTCAAGAAATATGTTTGAGTTAATACGGTTTAATTTTTGGCAAGTGACATCTTGTTCATTAAAATTCTCGGTTAAAGTATTGAGTGACATAATCTGTTAAACGAATTCTCGTACCCGTTTTATACTAAGAATTATTAACTACAAAACCTGTGTGACAACATAAAAATTAAAGTACGAGAACCAACATCAATGTGATGTGTTTATGGAAGGTAAGTGTCCATAAGGGTACGCATTTAGCAACTGTAACTAAAATTAAAACAGCGAGTAGAGTTTAAGGTTATTGTTGTATAAAATACACACAAGGACATTCTCTAAAAGACAGTATTCAAGATTGGTTATGCAGGACTGTTGACATAAAAACAGGTTTAGGGGGAGGCCTGCTTGTTATTAATGCCCGAGGTATAGTTATATATCCTTGAGCTATTCTTACGTTCTGGTACTTGGAGTGGAGGGGAATGGGCCAGCCGGCTGCTTACCGCAGAAACGGTAGAAAAACCGGAAACGATGTTGCTCATGCGATATAGGGGTCAGAATTTGCGATACTGACGTAAGCACAACCTTAAAGCGGTTTTGGTTTAGTGAAAGTCATAACACTGTCGACCTGTTATTGGGCCAGACATCCTGATACCCGCATTTATTTTACAATGAACAGTTTTTATCGCGAATATGTTAAAGTTCGTCCAATTGTGAAGTCTTTAACTGTAAATATAAATTATGTTTTTGTTGCTTTCCAACTTTATTTAATGTTTGTAACTTTATTCAGTCGTGAATAATTTGGTAGGATACCATCATGTCGCATGTTGTACCGTTAGTGTTGTTATTTATGTTTTAGGCAGTGAAGCGCATGTAATTATTATTGTTGCAATACATTGTTAGCTGAGGATCATTTTTCATAGTAAATTCACTGTACGCTGTAATTGGCTGAGCATTAGCGAAGTCTATCACTCGAAGGGTTGGAAAATTTCCTTCTTATTTCTGTATGTCTTTTATCTCGAACGAACTGACCTATAGACACTTGAAATGTCGTATAAAGGCAACACAGAGTTCGATTAATGTGTATGTCGCACTCTGCGGGATGGGGCTGAGCGTCATTAAACATTTTTAAGTTAATCTTATTGGTAACCATAATCGTAACGAGAACATAGAAGAACACTTAAATTTGTAAGAACAAACCGGGTACAATCATTTGGCATTTTTCCATGTGGCAGTATCTCGTGTAGCCCAACTACCCCAATACACACATAATAACTTAGTGACTCGGTGTGTAGACTTGTATTATTTAAACACGGCTATAAAACCAACTTAATGAACATAAATGTAACTTTTATCATTGGCAGTACACCTCGAGAATTGTTTCATTTGTGGGGTTAAGATTTTATATGTAGCTATGCAAAATGAATTCTATCATGGTGTATGTCCATCCGTTGAATTTGGCTGAGCGTCAATAAAAATTATTACTTACTTGGCTGGCACAGTGTCTCTTGCCTGCCGGAGGTTTTCTAAGAATTTAATCTCCGCTTGTTGTCTGGCTGTACGCTGGATAAGTCAAGAATTAAATGAGCTAAACACTTGAGATGTTGCATGCAACTTCAGCGAAGCCTAGCGTACTCCTTACCTTGTATACTTAAAATAATATATACTTTTTAATTCATTTATCACAGTTTAAGAATTCTACTACCAACATATAGTTTTGTGGTTCTACTTGGACAGGCTAAGAGATTTCTTAATTGCTAAACGTACAACAGAGTCAGGAGCATACGACTAATTAGTTTATCCTATAATAAGTAATTAAATAGCAAGTAGACAATTTAAGAAAGGTAAAATCTGCAAACCACTTTTCGTGTCCTTATACCAGATACAATATAAAACTTCCGGAGTAACGTTGTCTAAGTAACGCGGGAACAGCTGTGTAGTTTATCGCAATCATGTTATATCAGCTGTGCGATATTTCGTTTGTTTGTTTTGCTAAACATATAAAATCAACGTATATGTGGAAACTAGGTGTACGATACATGCTCGCTGCACATAACACAGTCAGTCGGATAAAACAGTTCTGCCTCGCACCTGCTCCTCACATTTCTCCTAAATAATCTACACTCTTCATTCTCACATATTATACTCCATTTATAAAATTTTGGTAACGATGTGCCATTAGTGTAAACAAAAATAATAATTTGCAAATATTAGGTTATGCCATTTCAACCATATCGATTATGATTTTTAAACATTCCGCAGGTAAGTTTAATATTATTAACTATGATTTGTGTACAGACAAACATACACTTTCACCTACAATTGCATATGATTACAGGAAGGTAACTATCCATACCTCTATAAAGTACAGTAAAAACAGAGTAATAAATGAATAAATTACTAATAATAAATACATCTATAACTGAGTGATGTATATAATCTAACTTGGCAATAAATAACTACAATGATAGTAACGTGACAAGAAATAAATACATTCATTGATGGTATAAATTTTGTAATGGTCAATAAAATAAATAACTATATACACATCCAACAAACATAAATATCTAATAACCACTACATATCCAACACAATACATGTCAAGAAAATCCTAAAATTTAATAAATAAGTATTAAAAATATGCAAAATAGCCATTATTAACTATTAATACATCAACAGCAACAGCAATCCAAGCATTAAATATATCTCTCCATATTGGTGTCATCATATCAAACTCAAGTTAAGTATATATTCTTGTATAAGTATATATAAAAAGGCCTTCATTTTAAATTTGCACATGCGTGTGCGTTTGTTTGTGTGCGGTTGTGTGTAATTACTTAATGTAGTTAAAATCTCCTTACCATACATATATGTTAAAAATGGAAGTTATAGAAATTTCAATGAAATAGAATGTTGACGTTAGTACAATTATATATAGTAAACTTTTATTCTGGTTCATTTATGCAATATACCTACATAATAACGCATTAATCTGCGTATTTGTTAGTACTAGTTGCTAGATACAGACAATAGAGATATTTTGTGAATCTAGACAACATACACCTGTTTAAAAAGTTCTCTGGTAGGGCAATACGTTTACAAAATGTACGTGGTTAATAAGCTGTTGAGGGATGCCGAGGGCGTCTGTCTGTTCACTTCCCCAACCCTCGCCGCTCCACCCTCTTATTATGTTATTGGGGCGGGATGTGGCCTTGATGGCATTTCCTGCTTAGTCTCAACACATATGCTATGGTGCGGCATGGCGTGTTGCAGAGATACATCTGTGGTATGATGTTTTGCTGGCATTTCGTTTATCTTCATTTGACTCCAGTGCTGGGTCTCAGGTGTATGTTTACGTTTTCGAGTTACAACTTTGCTGTTTTAAAGATTGACTTTGTTATTTTCATCGCCATGCTTATGATTAGTTACATTTCTTGCATGCTTAACCTCAAGTTTTTTTGTTTTGTTTCGGAAGGTGGTTGATATAAATTTTCAAAATTGAGTTTCGATATTTGTATCTCACGAGGATGAAAAATATCTCAAATCCTATTATTATCCTTTCAAACGATAAATAATAATTCGAAACAGAGTATTTTCGGCACGAAACCGGAACCAGTAAAACAAGGAATGACTTGAAACTTTTGGAAAAAAACTAGTAAAGGTCTATTGCCTAGAGGGTTTTCTATTAAAATCCCTTCTGTAGCAGAATATCAGTAAAATAATTACTTCTACATTTTTATTTAAAAAAGGAATTGGTTACCGCATACGGAAAATGAGATAATTAACGAGATTAATCATAGATAGCTCTCATAGATAGATTAATTTGATTGGAAATGATAAAAAAATCAAAATATCCAATATTGATATTATACTATCGAATGAAAACTAATACCTTCTGGAGTTTTCACTGATCAGACTTTGCTGTTTTATCCAAAGGATTAAGCATTTTTAGTAGCCCATAAAATAATAAATGAGTATGTTTTTCTGTTAGCTGAGAAAAATATGACTGGTTTCGTTATGAGGCTGATATCTTAATGAGCAAAGTACTAAGGTGGAACTCAATGCTGTATCGATCTTTGGGAAAGATGGTACAGTCTTGCCGTCGTACAAAGAAAACTATACTTTCTAGAGCAAATCACTTCAACTTTGAGGTCTGTTAATTATACTTACACTAAAAAAGCCTTTTACTGCTGCAAAGTAGCCAAAAACTCTTCAAAGTATTAAGAACTCCTCTCATTTAGATTCAGATCCAAATTACCTCCTAACTATTCCGAACTCCCACCACGCATATTTGCCTTTTCAAACATCCACAAACCTAGTGTCCCAAGTCCCCAGTACTCGCTATTTATAGAGTTGTTTTTATTTGCTAACTTTCCGCATACTTTGCTTGAAATCTTTCACCTGAAGAGGAAGGCAGACACTATTGCTCCAAACACTGCGCTGCAGTTGATAACGACAAATATTCGGAATCCTGTTGTCCTTTAAATTACCCATAGTTAATAATGTAGGCCTACTGTATTTTAAACATTGAAATTAGTTCAAAGAAATATCTTGTTGGGTTGGCTTTAGTTACTTCCTTGTATGATTAACCGATTTTTTAAAACAGGTACAGTACTTTCCCGAGCGCGTTATAGTACAAAGCCCTGAGGCCCACGTATCTACCAATATTTATGGGATTTTAAAACAAGATGTACGTAAGCACGGTGACAAAGGCATAGCTATCGCTTAAGATTTCAGTCTTTATCGAAAAGATCCAACCTGTTAAAAGGGTTTACAATTACACTGAATTTCGTTACTGGTTCACACTTTGAAGCAGGGAGAAACTGACAAGACTCTCATACGATAGATATATCCAGACACTCTTGAACTTATATTTTCTTCATTGCTCCGTGACCGTGCAGGTAGAAGTCGATTCACAATACGGTGAACTGATAGAGCAGAAACACGTAGTTCCATTCCCAATTCTGATCCAACCAACTCCGGAAACATTCAGATTATTTACGAATGGAATTTCCTCTTAACACTATCGACTGCTACATATATTTAACCCCTATATCTGAGGCACAAAAGTATGGCTTATTCAACGTGACATTGTTTAGGCGTTGAGGGAAGATGAAAGCACTCAGAGCTTGAAATTTACTACAGCACTAACATCGTACATGGTTACTTGTTTCTGATCCTGCTACCCAAAGTCACATTGTATGTAAAAGACAAACAGATTAGTTCTCCAACTTTCGGCGAGTAATTACCAACGTTTTGCTAAGGTTAAGGTGTTCTATTGTGTGGTTGATTTCAGCATATAGCCAATCAACAAATACAGTTGAATTAATACCTTCTATAATCGCATAGGTGATGATCTCCAACTTCAGCGATTGTTATGCAGACCTTATTATTTATCAGCATAAAACTGGGCGTTGCAGTTCGAGACAAATATTATGTCGTTGTTAAACAGGAATTCCAAATTGGATCTCGAGATACTTTTGAATTAATGACAACACTTTCAGAACAAACACCACAGAATTGTGCTCTAAATGACCTTCAAAGTGGATACAGCAAGTAGGGCCAGTAAATGTAGAAATTGAAAGTTTTCTCAGCAAGAAGGGATGATGAGGCCTGTCAATGAGGACGAATACTGAGTTTATGCTACTTGAACTATGGTACAATTGTACCTGGGTTACTATTGTTACTTGTATACTGGGTTTTGAACGCTGATATATCATTTGTAAAAGCCTTGCTTCACTGGTATTCGGTCCATGAAAAGATTAAGTATTTATAGTGAGCGTGGCCGCCTCAAGATCCACCGACTAGAATTTTGACTGACGCGTTTGTTGCCGGGATCCGGATAGAGGCACTATGGCCCAACATACAACTAAAATAAAATTATAATACTAAAGAATAAACAAAGAAACTAAAGAGTCAAAAGTCCAGTCTTCTGATAAAACTATTTAGGATTTAGTTTTACAGGAACTCGTTTTTGGGTGTCATGTTTTAGGTTTGCCGAGTATGCCATACGAGTCAATAGTCCGTGCGGCCAACACCAACACGTGCACAGCCCAGCCCGAGTTGGCCGAAGGTCTAAATTGGCACTTTGTTTATATAGCAAGGTTAACTTTATACGAATTTATCGTGGGCTGTATACTACCCACGTTTAATCTAAAACTTATGTATTTTTTTAATATGGAATGAGTATATTTTTACTGTTAATCAATATGTTTATCCACACAGTTGTTTTGTTCCGTCTGCACTCAGCATAATCTCTCCAGCGTATTTAAGGAAAAGACTATTATTTAAGACGTCAAATGAGGCTTCGAGCAATTCCGGATATGCACTGATCTCAGACCGGGGCTTTAATCCGGGAACCCGCCCTATTATTGTACTGCTCTCAGGAAGCAACAGCATTCGTACAGGCGAGGCTTGAGTCCCAGACTGAGTTAACATTTCGGCCACAAATGATCTGTTTGAATTCAGGCCTAATTCTCATTCTATAGGGAATAACTTTCCGAAGAAGGCATCCTTCCGAAGATGGTGCATGCTAAACAGTTTTAGAACAGGCTAAGACAGGTACGGGTACATGAAGCATAAGTGAGGCTGTATTGAATCATACAACCAATCATATTCTTAAAGAATGCCCTTTATATAAATGTAATTCCGATTTCAGAGAATACAAATTTTTAAGCAGTGGTGTGGTAGACTAGCATTCTGATATTTCTATCGAAATACAATTTCTCGTAACCGTTTTATATGGGTCAGTGTCATACTAGGCGATACGACTAAAATGTTTTTTGGGAAATAGTAAAATATCAAAATAAAACTTTTGTTATCAATATTTCGACGCACTGTAAATTGAGAAAGAAGATACCCATGACATCGGCCGCATATGCCTAAAAACGAAGCTCGAATTTGTTTATTAAACTGATACTTTAAGCGAAGATCTCATTACATTATGACCAATTCTTGAAATGTACCCAACAGGCCTTTGTACGTGACGTTACAAGATGCGTGGTAGTCGCTGTCAGAATATTACTACTACTACATATAATATCACTGATCACCATATAGTTATACAATCTAAACAAAAAATATCTCTTGTTAAATTTCGCGTTTTAGTGGTAATACTTTTATTTTCATCCTACTAAGAAGTGAAAACAAGAAATATACTAAAGTGGCCAGTGTCACGATTTTGTTTGAAAATCAGAGATAAACATGTCGACATGAACGATTCCCTTGACGCTCGATTTCTCGCTGATGATGTACGAGACGGTTTCCCTAGCTCAAAGTTAAATTTGGAGTGCTTCCAGTGAGAAATAACTCACACACTTCCGTTCTGTCAACCAAAAGTGAATGCACTGACCTCGCTCTCATATTTTTTGTAAATGTCTGTGGACTGACTCTTCATACTCGCCAAATAAATCAGTGTTTTCCAGGCGCGGATTCACCGCACGGGGGGGGGGGGGATTGTAAAATATATTAGTAATTCAATAACCATATTGAGCAGGCTATTGTATGATCACTTCTCCAATATCGGTTACTGATACTGAATTTGGATAGTACTTTTCGATTTCAGGACGACGCGAAACGATGTGTAGGTGCGAAATAAAATGATTCGCTTTCATCTACGCGACCGTTCAACAACTCCCCACAAACATCACATGAAATTATGCTCAATTTTGTAATTAGAGGTTATAAATCTGTTATAAAACCTAATTTATCCTGTTTATTGTTTTTAATTGTGTTAATTAAATGTTTGGCTCTTTGTTTTATAATGGTTTTATGTATGCTATAATCGCAACGGAGGGGACATCGAATTAAAGGTGTATTTTTATCAAGTCGAATACAAAAGTGGATTTCGAAAAGATTTGGACAAAATAATTTTTTATAATAGGTACCTACCCCACCTGCACACTATTTTTAAGATATTCTCGTGTAGTGTATCAAATTAAATCGATTCGGATGTTAAATCTGAAGAGACGTTCAGTGGTTGGGCACGCTTACATATGCATGGCTTCAATAACAAAAAGGACAAAGATATGTCCGGCATTTATAATTTTTGAATAGTTAAATTAGTCATCGCATCCCCAAGTCTAAAACACGAAACCGAGCCACAAAACAAGAACACATAAGGGCTGCGCCTTGTATTGATGGTTTGGAAAAAACAACCAACTCTATTCTATATGATTATAATGTTGTTTTAGAAGACGCGATGAATGGTCTCTTACTACGAGGGTCAGTCAAATATAAACAAGACTTTTAACTTATACGTTTATTAAAGCTAAACAATACAATGATTACATGTTACTGCTTTTCTACATAGTCTCCCTCAACTCTCACACACTTTTCCCAGCGTGAGGATAGCTTATGGATCCCTTCTTCATAAAAGATTTGAGGTTGTGTCTTGAACCAATTGCACACAAATTCCTGTACTTCCTCATCACTTTCAAAACGGTTTCCACCAAGTGCTTCTTTGAGAGGACCAAAGAGGTGAAAGTCACATGGAGACAAATCTGGGCTGTAGGGAGGATGTTCCAATGTTTCCCAATGAATTTGGCGTAATTTCTCTTGGGTCAAGGCAGTTGTGTGAGGCCTAGCATTGTCATGAAGCAAAATGACATCTCTGATTGGCTGATTACGCCTTTTGTTCCGAAAGGCTGCTTTTGCTTGCTCAAGAAATTGACAGTAATAAGCAGCGTTCACAGTACAACGTTCGTGTAAAAAGTCAATAAGCAAAACGCCTTTGCAGTCAAAAAAAAGATGGTGGCAAGAACTTTCCCAACAGACAACCGTGTTTTGGCTTTCACAGGGCGAGTTTCGTCTTTCCTTCGCCACTCCATTGACGCCATTTTTGGATTCAGGAGTGTAGGACCCACGTTTCATCACAGGTTATTATGCGATTTAAAAAACCATTCCCCTCTCTCTCAAGCCGATTCAAAAGCCTTTGGCAAATGTCTCTCCGGGTTTGTTTTTGATCGAGAGTCAGAAGCCGAGGGACCCATCTTGCACAAATTTTCCGAAAACCCAGATGCTCTGTGACGATGGAATGCACACTACCATGACTAATTTCCACTTCACTGGCAATTTCATCTATCGTTAAGCGTCGATCATTTTCAAGAAGTTCACGAACAGCACAAATGTTCTCATTAGTCAAACTGGTCCTTGGACGCCTATTGTGATTTTCATTTTCAACTGTTTCACGTCCGTCTTTGTACTTTTTAACCCAATCGTACACTTGAGAACGTGATAAAGTCTTATCCCCAAACTGAGTTGTCAGTGTAACAAAAATTTCACTTGGTTTAACACCTTCGTTTGTCAAGAACTTAATAATAATTCGTTGCGCAACTGCAGGTACAACCTCTTGTTCAGACATGGCTACAATGACAAACAAAACAGCACTGAGAACGCATTGTTGCAGCTTTCCCCCTCCCCCAGGCTGCCCCCTACCACTACTGCAATATGGCTACCTGCTACAACCTGGACGTTGGGTATAGTAATAAAAGTCCTGTTTATATTTGACTGACCCTCGTATTATAAAATGTAACCTCTTAATTCGTCTCTCACTTAATACAATTTAGTGACATTTTTTTTCTATTTAGTGCTATTTAACACAAAACTAATTCTCAGGAAACCCCAGGAGGGTTCACTTCTGGTTGGTTTATACCTGCCAATAGAACCTTACTGGGTACAGCAAAAACCGACGTGTCACGTAAATCTGGGCAAGAATGGATGTCAGGAATGGCACATCACTAACTACAAATGTTGAGATAATGGTGTAAAAAGGTTGGCCGATAAGCCTAGCTTACTGCGGAGGATGACTGTTAGAGTAGGCGGGGCTCCATTAATGTTAAAGGTTTTTTTAAGCCCAAACAACAGGAATCATGGCTTCCCCTACCTGGTTTGAATGGAACAGCCTGGGGCAAAGCCTCCCCTCATTCCAAGGTGACAAGACTGAGATAGTGGCCGCTATTCCTCCTCATAGAATCTCTACTGGAGGGCCCTCTAGACCAAACCTTACCCATTCTGTCACTGCAAAGCAAAAGTCCTTTTAGGACTAAGTGCAATGAGGGTTTCCTCATCTTCTTGTTCCAAATGAACAGAAATAACTCAGGATGCTTTCTTCCATAAGTTCAGCAGATAGCGAACGTCACTTGTGTCGTAAAAACTACAATCGGAAGTTGAGGAATTGAATTGATTGCAGCTGATTTGATTTGAACTAATTTACGATAAAACAATCGTGTCACGTGTTCCCAATTGACAGTCGTGTGATACAAATAATTTCAAAAACCAAACAGTTTTTAATAACCAATGGTACTTACGATGGATTTTATTGAAATATTACACGTATTTTGATGTTAAAAGTAATTTTCATTTGTTTAACAGTCAAAATAATGTCAGATAACAGTCATTTCTTTTAAACAGTGTCCATACAAGTTCTTCAGTGTTTAACTATTATCATAGTCATTGTTTATTGGCTGAGTTAGCGAAGCCTATTACTCGAGAGGCTGAAATAATTTCATTTCTTTCTATCTGTATGCCTGTCCGCCCGATATCTCGAAAACGAAATGACTTTTAGAGAAATTTTTCTTGAAGCTTCATTTATATATGAGGAACACCGAATTCAATGATGACACATATCACTCCATTGGTTTTGGCTGAGCATTAACGAGTATGTTTACGTTGGTCTTGTGGGTAAGCTTGATGGCAACGAGAATTTAGAGAGTAGATAAATTTGTAAACAAACTAATTACAATCATATATACATGTTAACACGTGACATTTGTATCCATAGAAAATAATAGAGTGGAAAGCTAATGTGAAAAGTCAGTGTACAATGTTTAATTTTAGCGCACTTTTGCGTTATAATAGCCTCCCTTGCTGGCCGAAACTTTTTATTTAAACACTGATCTGAAACATAACTTAATTAACAAAAATGAAAATACAGGGTTTTCATAAATGAATGGTGCAATTTTGAATGCTTATAAACAATTTGCTATGCAAGGTAGAAAAATATGGTTGGCACCTCTGAATTCTTCAGCTCAATTAGTTTTATTGCTCTAATGTCAATATGGTGTATTTTCAACAAGATGGTGCGCCACCCCATTATAAGGACTTTGTTCGTGATGCTTTGAATGACAAGTTTGGACAAAGATGGATAGGTCGAGGTGGCCCAATAGCATGGCCTCCTAGAAGCCCGGATTTGACTCCACACGATTTTTTTTTTGTGGGGATACGTGAAAAACATTGTTTATTCTCAGAAGATCCGTGATTTAGCTCATTTAAAGGACAGGATTTATGAGGCAGTATCATCGGTTACAAGAGACATGCTGCACAGTGTATGGGCCGAGATCGACCATAGATTAGATGTCTGCAGAGCTATCGGTGGTGGACACATTGAAATGTACTAAATGTATCAGTATAAAATTGTTTTTAACGAGGATTCTAATGAAATAAATATTTTTAATGTACTTCGTATGGTTCTCTTTTTATTTTATGTTTAAATTGTACCATTCATTTATGAAAACCCTGTATATAATGTGGGAAGATATACTGAGAAAATTTTATCCGTAGACATTACAGTTTCCCTTAAATTTCATTACTACGTAGCGAAGGTGTTCTAGAATGGTGCATGTCCAACCAAGAAATTTGGTTGAGCGTAATTTTCGGATCGATTTCTGTTCTGTACGCTTGTATGTCTGTCTGTCTGCCCGCAGGACATCGGGGCGACATGAACAAAGCCTGTTAAGCGGCACGTGGTTATGCTATATATATATATATATATATGTTGAACAGAATATATCCAGACCCACTGGAACTCTGATGTTTGAAACATTTTAACTATAAAATTTTAAGTAGCAAAATCAGAAATTTGCGCATTTACTCGAAACCATCTACTAAAGTGTGAATCTTAAACCGCCATAAAAAAGTCGAACAAAATTTGGGAAGAGCCCCCGATATTACAGTCTTCATCCGCCTCTGGTGTTTTAAATTGTAGTCTGTGTTGATTGATATGTGTGTCAAATCCATTAGTGTTTGTAGTCGTCTGGCATCAGGCTACATCATCATAGTCCTGCAACTATTAAGTAGCTGATGAATGTCAAGGGGAGCCCAAATTGTAAAGACATCGCGTTGATGCCGCGACTCAAACTTGGCGGCTAGCCAAACTGCCAACGAATATAATGAGTTAGGTTATGGTAGCCTCTTGTGTTGTTTAGCTACACGTGTGTGCTCATTCGGAACACAGCACCCACGTCCGTCAATTCTGCGAAACACTATTGCCGCCGCCTCCATTCTAGCCTTATGCATTCACCTTTATTCCTCTTTGAGAGTGACTTATACCGTGTCATAGAGCCAATACTGCCGAAAAGCTCGTGTCCAGCCTATGTATTGCCAGTCTACTGAGCGTAAAGTAGCAAGCATACAATTTTTCTACTGAATTATTACACAATTTCTAACACTGACAACAGTATGATCTGTACACAAAATTATAATTAAGTTAAATCATTCATTGATTTGCAAAGATATTATTCATCTCTTTTATTTAGGGTTCAAAGCTGGCATGATATCAACAAAATTAGTTTTGTCACAAAAAAATAAATTATTTGCTTCATACAAATCTGTATGTATTTTTCTATACGTACGATTTTAAAAGAATTGAAACTAACCAATTTTTACATAATTGTTGAAAGATGGTTTCAATTGTTAATGTGAAAATTGAGATGTACTCAAAACTAAACGGGCTTGTTGTACTCAAAAGGTTGTAACTTTTCATAATACAAACTCAATAATACAATATTTTATTTGGAAATGAAATGTGTCATTTGTTGTGATAAATCATTATGCTAATTAATAATGTAAATACTTGGAATATAGTTGTAGGTTGTGAATTGTTAATCAACTATAGGTTAGACAAACTGACAGACTAATCAGCTTAGTTTATTTGAATGAAGATTATGATTAAATGTTAAGAATGTTGTAGTTAAGTTTTTTCACTTTCAATTAGACATAGTTATGCATTCATTTACGTTCTTAGCAAATCGTGAGTTTAGATCAGAAAGAAGATCGGCTCAAGACCCTGAACAAACATTTTGAGATACTCAGAGAGGTCTGAAATATTTACTTACTTGCCATCATTATATCATTGCTAAACATATGCATGAAAACTTTGTTTCCTTTTATTCACTGGCATTGTTTTTGCCTATGATCAATTAATGAATATTGTACATTGCAATTTTCCCTAAATATACATTCAAGAAGTTAAATCCAACTTGAAAACCATTTCACTATGCTTTTAGAAAGTGATTCAAATAAATTATTTCAAATGTTGTAAAATTCCTTACAAGTAAGCGTCATAGTTAAATTAGAAGAGGTTATTACACAATCTGAACAGCACAATGTTATATTATGAAGACATTTCTTCCAGATGTACTCGTATAAGTTCTTATTATCTTATGATGTGCATTTTTAATATTTGTGCTTCCGCCTGCAGTAAGGCGCCGACGTTTAATATTTTGGGATAATTTAAGTTGTTTTAAAAATAATTATAAAAGTAGTCATGCCTTGTGATCATGAAAAAAGGTATATGTTTGTTTATTTTATTTACCGTGTTCATAATATGTGTTGTATTCCAATTACTATTCATAAAATTTAGGCACGATCACCATAAATGCTTTGTAAGAAATCAGCATTTGCACCTGATCAATTGTCATATCAAATGATTCCACGATGTGTTGAACATTCTATAGTCTTTTTTCGGTGCATTACGCAGATGCAACGCTTTTTTTAGCTTTGGTTCAAATCTAATTTGGTTTACCACCAGCTAGATTCAATTATATCGCCTTATTTGCAAAATATGTTCCATTGAAACAAAACGTTCATTATTATTTCTTAAGGTTCAACAGCCATTACGGAACACATTGTAGTTAATGAACAATGCTTATTTGGTTGAACTATTGTCTCCGAGTGAAGTACTGTCCATTCTGTCTCTGATTCCGGTGTTTGCACGTGAAAAAAATCCTACTAAGGAGTTGTAGAGGTACATTATTAGGAATCTATTCTAGAATTGCTGTGTAACGTTTTATAAATAGCATGACGTCGGAAGCTAATCTCATATCGTATGAGAAAATAGCAGTTACAACAAGTACAACATTTCTATTTCCACAAATCGAAGGGTCTGGATTAAAGTAACAGGTTTATCTTCTTGATACTAACATTTGCTTCTGGTCTAAATCATGAAATACTTTGTTGCATCACTGATTTATAAATTCACAGTTAAAAATATTGCTTTCAAGTTTTTGTTTCAGTGTATTTTAAGGACATTTTAATGTAAAAATATTACTATAATACTCTGTTGAGTACGAGATGGAAAATAGTTACTAAATAATAAAATAGTCTCTTAGTTACTCCTGTAGCTGTCTGTTGATGAAGTAAATAATTATACACGTAATTTTTTTTTTAGTTAAGGATTCTTTAGGGATTTTTACTCTTTGAGTATTTTGGAACATAAGGAAAAGTAGAATTTAAATATGAAGGAGTCAAACAAATGAAGAAATTGTAATGAACAAAATAAAATAATCTATGTGATCACCACACTGTGAGAACGCCTACTTTGTAAGGGACCAGTTAAACTACGATAGTAAATTTGTTGTTACATAGACAGCGTTTTCCTCTATTAAACAGTTGATTGATTATTGGAGTTGAACTTTGACTTTTCATTATAGTTTTACTTGGAGTGCAGATCAGCTGATATATGCATGATGTTGTTTTATCTTAATCTTAATTGTACATAATACATGGAAGAATAATTGGGAGTTAAGTTCATTGATAAATGGGTCAAGGGCGTATCCAGAAAGTGATTGGGAGGGGGATACCGTGTGGTGTGAAATTATGGAACAAACTTGAATTTAACTGTGATCGGCTATGAGGCTTTTAGACTTATAATTTAAATGTAAATGGGACCAATAATTATTACAACTCTTCATTTATATGTTTGTAACTGGCTTAGTTAGTTAAAGTCATTGGAAAATGGTGAGTGATAAGTGGAACATTCTCTCACTGGTACTTTAATTATAGTAATACAAATAATTTTTTGAATACAAACGAAGCCCTAAAATAGTGATTGTAGAGTGAATTAAAGGAAGTTGGCAGCCAGGTCATGGGTGAAAAAATAAGAAATAAAACTGGACGGTGAATATAGTATTTATTTTAGTAAAATAAATTATTTGGATCATAACTATAACTATATTACTATAATTCATAACTATATTTTTGGTTGTATTAAATTATCACTGTAAAGATGTGATTCATTTTCAGTTCCAATGTACAAGAACGTGTGTTCCGTATACAGTAGTTGAGGCTGAATACGCGATCACTGAGACTCAAATGTAGGCTAAGGTGTGAGGGCAAATTTGAATTGTGAAACAACAAAATACAGATTTAAAAAAATGATAATCCTTCCTTTCCTTTAATATAGATGTCGATCTCATAACGTAAGGGAAAAGTATACTGGGCGTAACTTAGATTTTTGTGCTGTAACATTCGAACCCGGAATGTGTGACAGGAGATAATCCTCTGACGTTAGATATATATATATATATATATATATATATATATATATATATATATATATATATATATATATATTCTGAGAATTAGTACATCACAAGTATATTTAAAAATATTTGATTTCATTACGTCAGTGATATTTTCAATTTCAGGTATAAGAAAATACCCTCAATTTGATACGTCATTGGTAATAACAATAGCATAAATAAATCTCACCATTCCAACGAAACTGTAAACTTTTAAAATTACGAAACGGACTCAAGCAATCTTTCATAATAAGATTATAACTTGTCAGATATAATGTACTGTAGTATGTAGGATTAGATTCCGTTATCTGCCACACCTACAATGTTTAGGAAGTTATGGTTAGGTGAGTTTATAATATTTGTCAGTTATCTCAAGCATCTGTGATCATACTTTCTCAAATTTTGATCTGTAAGCTACTATCTCGAGGTTCACTGTAGCTTATGGTTGTTTTTCGTTCCTCGTCATTACTATCAGAACTTTCGGCAACCAGAAATACTTTCCAGTCTTGTTGAAACAATCATAAAAACGGCTTTCTTAGTTCCATTTCTATTTCAGTAGTTAATATAGAGCATTAAATGTATTAGTTTTGGGGGCAGGTAACGGAATTTAACCGCATTTAGGAATATTAAAGTATAACTTCGATACTACTAGTCGCAAACGCGTAATATTCAGTTCAAGTAATACCCACATAGATAAGAATCAGTGGCAGTATTGTTGAAACCGGTTGACAAGTGCACAATGCAAGATCAAAGTCCGCTTACTGAGTTAAGTAACAAACCGTCTCTCTACAGATGTGAATTTACGATGGCAGGTGAGTCTTTTTATCGCTCAAACAAATATAAAATAAATAACCATTGAAAATACGAAAATTAGTGACCAATGTAACAATTTCTATATTTTAAGGCTGTTTTATACTGTCTTAACGCGATGTCGATTTCATTTTGTACGAAATGTTAGCAACTTTAATGTGCTTTCATTCTAATCATTAAATATATTTGTGATTTTTTAGTAAACAATGTCCTGACCTAATTCAGATTTTATCAACGACACTTTTAAATTTGTTATAACTTTCATTTTGTAAACATAAACATAAAGAAGCAAACTGGTCGTGTTAAGAGTCATAAAAAATCATATTAGGTAACAAATAACTATATAATAGCCTGGACCGGCGAGAAGCACAACATGTAAAGAAATGGTGAAAACTACTTCGATGGACTTCTTATCATTCCTAAAAAAAAACATTTTTAAATTTCTACTTTGAAAGTGAGAAAATAGTTTTTAATTAACGTACATCGGATAGAAAAATGTAAACAAGCCCATTTAAAATTGATTATTTTTAAAAACACCATTTATGGCAGAAAGTCGAAATGGAAGAGGAAATAAAAACTACCCACCTAGAGACATAATTAGTGCCTGCATTACGTTTTGTCTTAATCTATCTTATATTTAGACTATGATAAAAATAAGTTTTTAGGGCTATTTTTGAAACCTCAGTTGTAAGTGAAACGCAAGTAATTTTGTGGGCGGGAGCGTGCTTATTTGTATATATATATATATATATATATATATATATATATATATATATATATATATGTACAGGGTGTATATTATGTCTGGGAAACACCCAAATATATCCTTTAATAATTTAAATATAAATTTGAAACCTCTTACAATCGTGATAGAGATTGGGCATCTACTTTTTGGAACAATGTTTTGTTATGTCACACCAACGGGGGACGTCCTGCCGAGGGTATCGTGAATATTCTTAATGGAAGCCTATACCTTGTGATACATAATTTTAAAGGTAATAGCTTACTGAATTGAATGCCACAAACCGCATCTCAAGGGAATTATTCTATCAGAAAATAGAGCATTTTTAGTATTGAAAATTTACTGATGTTCAACAATGTAATTTTAACATGGTTCTTGCCACAAAATGTGTTACACTAATTTTTTAGCATTTTTTTTAAATGTTCAATTAAATAAAACAAAAATTTCATTTTAAGCTGGTTCTATTAGCACAAATTTGCCAGTTTTTATTACAGTACAATTATGGAAATACTTATGTTATTGATTTCTTATTACAAATAAAAAATAATGTATGCTGTTAGAAAAGTCTTACAACAAACGTTTTACCTGCATTTGGTGTCAAAGCAATTGTTCGAACTGTGTTCCTTCTACGGTTTGACAATGAGCCAATCTTGTGTAAAATGATTCGACAGAGTTGCCTAACATTTCTTCAGTTATCTAAGCAATCTCCTCTATAATCCTGTTTTCTTAGGTCTTCCAAATTATGAGGCTTTCTTCTATAAACATTGGATTTTAAATGACCCCATAGGAAATAATCGATTGGTGACAAATCCGGAGATCTTGGAGGGCCATTCGATTTCTCCTCTTCGGCCAATCCATTTATGAGGAAACCTTAAATCCAAATACTCTCTTACCTGTCTCCCATAATGGGGTGGAGCACCATCCTGCTGAAACCATACATTATCAAAGTATTCTCCTGATGTAATTTGAATAGCTGGGATTATTTCATTTTGGAGCATATTGTAGTAAAGTTCGGCATTTAAATTTCCATTGATGAAAAGGGTCCAACGATTTTGTTACCTAAAATTCCACACCATACGTTCAGTTTTTGTGGTTGCTGTGAATGGGACTCAGTAATCCAATGTGGGTTTTCACTAGCCCAGTAACGGCAATTGTGCCTGTTAACATTGCCATTTAGGAAAAAAAGTTGCCTCATCAGAAAATAGTATGTTGGTCAGAAAATCTCTATTGTCATTCACATTTGCGCATCACAAGTTCACAAAACTCAACTCTTCTGTCGTAATCATCCTCACTTAACTGTTGGACTAAATGAACTTTTAAATGGTTTGTATTTATTAATTTTTCAAAATCTTACTCACAGACATAGGGTGCATATCATGTTGCTTTGCAAGCTTTTCTGAGCGATGTATGTGGGTCTTCAATAAATGTTTGCAAAACATCTAGTGCATGTTCTTCATCTGTTGCAGATTGTATCCTACCCGACTTTGGCCGATTACGTACACTCCCTGTCATTTCAAAACGCTCAATAGTTTTTGATATTGTTGAAACACTTAATGGGATTCCTTTCTGGGAAAGTGTCATTAAACAAATTACAAAACTTCTCGATAAGATCTTTGACGATCGCCATATCCTCGCATCATCAACAGAGTAATTCGTTCTCTTTCAGACAATTCCATTAAAATGCCAAATAAAAACTGAACTACTGTAATTAGATAACTTGTTGACAGCAATGCTTCAGAGACACTGATTAACTCGACAGGAATGATATGACCTTTGTCCATTTGTAATTCCCAAGCTTAGACCTGTCTAGTGAAAGCTCCATGCTCAACAAACTGAAAACCTGTAGGACCAGATGATTAATAACACAATAATGTTTCTCATAGGCTAGTGACCTTTGTCTCTTTAAAACCTTCCTGCTGACTGGAAAACACCAAGTACAGATTCATAAGTAATCAGAGAAAGTGATCATAAGTTTTATTCATTGTAATAAAAACTGGTAAATTTGTACTAATGAAACCAGCTTAAAAATAAATTGTTTGTTTTATTTAATTGAACATTTAATTCAGTAAGCTATTACCTTTAAAATTATGTATCACAAGGTATAGGCTTCCATTAAGAATATTCACGATACCCTCGGCAGGGACGTCCCCCGTTGGTGTGACATAACAAAACATTGTTCCAAAAAGTAGATGCCCAATCTATCACGATTGTAAGAGGTTTCAAATTTATATTTAAATTATTAAAGGATATATTTGGGTGTTTCCAGGCATAATATACACCCTGTATATATATTTTTTTTTTTAAATAAAAAGCTGTTTTATAATAAATTCCATATTACTGGTGGACACTATTAGTTTGCAAGTCGATACAACACACTTTACCTCGTTACCTTGTGGTCTTGGTATCCACTAAGTATTTGCTTCTGTGCTGACGTCCAGTTACGTATCATAATAGAGTATGATGTTGACAAGAGCATTCAGGATTCCTTCACAGAACTAGCATTCTGTAGCTTACTTAAAAAAAATAAAATAATAATATGTATACAGCTTTTTCAATTAAATTTGTACGTGAATTAAGCTTCTTCTTCGTCATATCTGACGGGATTTTAGCTAATAAAATGTATAGTTCGGCCTGAACTCGCATTGTAGTCTTGCGAAACAGCTACTCGGAGGTAACCATTTCTGAGAACTTAGGCAACACACGGTTGTGTGAAATAGCCGATTCCATTTAGGCGTGTTGGAGAGAACTTATAGTCGTAACTTCATCTTTCAATAAAGTCCTTTTTATATAAATTAAAGTCCCTGCACGTTACCATTAAAACATGTTTAGATTTGTCACTTTTGTTAGTGATTTCCAAATATAATTTTATTATATAAATCAGTTTCATCACAATCTTTGAATTGGAATAACATTATTTGACCTTAGCTACCACTGAAGCACAGAGTAATAAGGTATATACCTTATTACTTTGTGACTGAAGTTTCCCCTCGAGCTTATCGCAGGCCGTTCTCAAGTGCGAGCGTGCTATAAATAATCTGTAGAATAATCGAATAGATGATATTGAAATGGAACATCCTAACTTTTGAGTGGCAGACACAAGTACTTAACTCCATACAGTTTTAAATTGTCTATTTTTTTTTTAAATGAGCGTAATTTTATATTTTATCAACAAATATATTTTTATCACAAATGTTTCCAATATTATATTAAGATTCCAATATTATGTTGCCATTTAACTCATGCTTATGTTCAGTTATGGCTTTACTTACTTTACATAACTTAATTCTTTTCACGGATTCCTCATGGACAATAAACCACCACACAACAACCCCCCTCCCCCAACAACCCCCTTGGAATACTGTATAACCCCCTCCCTGCATGTCACAATACTGAAAGATATACTTATGGTTAAGCTATACATAGCATAAATGGTAAGTTTAAATTGAATATCTTAAACATTTCCTAACAGACAAAGCATGTATATAGCCATCAGGGTTTAAGCTGAGATGACAATTTTCTTATAGAAAATGCTACAAGCTCTTCAGACATTTTAGCAAATATAATTACCTTGTAACACATATTAATAGCAATGGTATCTTGGAGGAGATTACAATAATACTTACCGAAAAACTGTCTAAAGTTCTATAATAGCACGCACCACGCACGCACACACACACACACACACACACACACACACACACACACACAGTGTTGTTAAAATATTTGGAACTAAATAATTTGCTTTATACGTCTAGATGCAGAAATAAGCAATCTTAAGTTTAATGCAACTCCTATAATCTTAGCTGTATCAGTTAGTTTGCGGTTAACGTTTAAACTCGGTATCTATACTTGTAGATCCGAGAGTAGGCAAACGTATTCCAACCAGTCAGTGTGTCGACCGGCGGCGCCGCACGTGTCTAATATTTCATATACATGAAATTAAATGTGATGCCAAAATTTATGATCTTATAGTATCATTGGAAAACATTATTTTTAACACTATAAACTGATTTTCAAAATGTGATGTACTTTTTTCGCGGCTAGTTCCTTCTCGCTTTCTTCGCAATTTTGCGATAGCTTTTCTTAACAGCGTCGTCGCATTTTCTCGCCTCGTTTCGCAAAATGCGACAAATCCGGTCGCAGCTTAAACCCTGATAGCCGTACAAACAAAATTAATTTTCGATCTTCAAATTTAACAGCTTCACTTACGTTCAGCCAAATCACTATCATTCAAAATGTTACGTCTTAGGTGGAAAAATTGTAATGGAGTATCTATTAACTTACGGTTCGCCTTGAAATCCTCAAACAGTTGGTTTGTTAGTACTGCATTTGGTTTATAGAAATCTTTCAATATATTTTGGAGGGCCAACCTTAGTGCAGTGTCCCGGAATGTTTATTGAGTGTGCGAGTATAGGGCGCTAACATTGTAGTCCCCTAACGTTGTATTTTTCGAGCTATAATACAAATGATATACAACAGGTACGAACTTTGTCCAGCCAGAACAAAATCAGGACAGTTGTTGTTCAGCTAAACCTGGTGCTTCGTCGTGCTTCGTGTCTCGTAGCGCGTCATTGTGTCGAATTGCTCTTTTTAATGTTAGATTTAAAGTAGTTAGATTTAATGTTACTTTTTCGAATTCCCGTTCGCATGTGAAAATAAGAACTCCTTAACTATATTAAATTCCGTTAAAAATGATGTAGCCTATATTTTGGTTTTCTCCACATTATTATATCGTGTTTGTTACATGATCAATAAAAACGCCAAACAAATCAATGATCTACGATTTTATTAATACGAAGTTGCTAGTTATTGAGGTGTTGTATTCTTATTAAAATAAATAGTAGGGTTTTAAAGGGTAAAAATGTTCAACTAACTATAAACCATTGCATTTTCTTAACGGGAACTTTTACCGATTTTCATTTTTCAAAATATAAAACAAAAAAGTATTTCGAATAAAACTATAATTGCGTTTTCACAGTAACGTTATTATTGATGTTAAAATTTTTGTAAAACTGGAAGCACTTCAAGAATAACTATTAGATAAGCCATAGTTTTATTCATCAATAAAGCAACAGTTGTTGGTGACATTGTATTTGAAAATGTTAAGTTAATGAAGTTGTAACAAATCAATTGTTCACTAACGTTGTCAAACGTTTTGGGTGATGAGAATCCGGCCTTCGTCTGAATGGCAGTCAATTAATGCCATCAATTGGGCCAACATTCTGCTCCCTGGTCATAACTATTAATATTAAACATTCTTACTCTCTGGCCATGCCTCGGCCCTGTTCTATGTGTTTTGTGACTTCCATGCTGATATTGATTTCTACGCTATAGTTTTATCTCAAGAGTAACGCTTAAAATATAACCAATGTTTTCACACCTATTCTCAGAAAGCGGAATATGATTGTTTTATGTTGTTATTATAAATGTTAAAGTGATATTGCCAGAAGGCAAAATAAAACCTAAAGTAAAACATAAATGAATTCACTATACTTTAATTTTACAACACTTAATAGAACAGACCCTAATTAAAACACAGCTCAGCAGTGGCTCAGCCAAGATTTGAGTTTAGGAGAAGGGGGTTAAACTCATTAACTCGTATTTCATGCTGGTGGGGGGGGGGGGTTAGTAGATTGACATTATCTCTTTTAATGTTATGTATTAAAAATACAGGGTACTTGGTAAATATATTTTAATGTCAAATTCTCTTAAATCGCCCTTTAATATTATTTCCCAGAATACAATAAGAGTAGAACCAATTTTTAGTATTGCCTCTGGGTATTTTGTAACCAGGCTCAAATAAAAATGGCTAAAGAAAACACTGGAACATTTGTGAAGTATGTATATGAGTTATAGCCTCAGGGCGTGACATATTTTTAATTCATTTATGACTTAAGGAAATTATATTTTTTTTTGTAAAATACAATTTATAAAATTGACACGTTTTAAAATATTTTTCTGTATGAAATTAAATTTTTTAATATAGTACATTAAAACATGTCATTGTGTAAAGTGATAACTCATGTATATGCTGTAAATATTTAACATTTTTATCTTCAGCCATTTTTATTCGGGACTGATTACAAAAAGCCCTAATTTCATGCTTTATATGCGTTTAATTCACGTAGAGAAATAAAAGATTGTTCCACTTTTTGTATTCAGAGAAGCTAATTTAAGGAGTTATGAATTTAACATAAAAAGATGCATTCCAACCAAAAAAACCACCATCCAAAATGCTTTCCTTGTCAATTTACATATTAACATGTCCCTATCTACTAAATTGCAATGTTTATGTACCTAGCATGTTTAGTTTTCCTAGTCTTATGTGACTGATGTCCTCTCTGGTTGGGAATGAAATGAAACGGATTAAAATAAAAAACATTTTAATATAGATGCAAAGTTGGGACTTGAAAGTATCTCTAAACAATTCCTTCCAATTTGGTTCTAGCTAAAATAAAAATTCCTGATCTTACCATATGCTTAATACATAAACCAAAGTTGACATTGTATTAATAACAAGTTTAAGCTTGCAAATCGACAACTTTGACAGAAAATATACAATTTGATTTAACACTTATTCGTTGGGTAGTTATATCACCATAAGAGAAAGTGTTTTTTGACGTTTTATGTGTCCCCAAGTTTTTTAATTTTCCTATATTGACTATGGAATCTTGTTATTAGTCCTAGTCGTTTTATTGATTTGGTTTATTACAGTACTCTATGCATTTAAATATAATGCAACAATGATATATCCCTGTAAAACTCAGACTTAGCAAATGAATTTTATTAGTTGAGAAGCAACAAAGAGACTAATATCAATAAATAGATCCCAATCAATACTGGAAAACCTCACACTACTAAGATATAAATAAATTCCTCCTCAGTGACCTGTCTAAGGGAAATATTTTTTTATTAATTTAACCCATTTTTAACCAAATCGAGTAAGTCCACATAAAACAAGAGATAAGGAAAATAAGTGGTGTAAAGGCTTCAATGAAACCTTAACATTCCCACTTAGATTAAGAACAGATGGCGATGTCTAGCTTTCACTTTTGCCTACCTTTTAAAGCTCTTTAAAATAAGAATTTGTTTAATGGGGATTTATATTAAACATGTTTTTAATTGCCATCAAAATTAAATTCTTTGTGTTTGAAGCATAATGTATAAATACTAAAAAATATAAAATAATATATATATATCCATGGTAATATCACTGCCCAACAGATATTTATTTATTTTGGCATGGTACAAAATTAAAGAGGGAGCTGGTCTTAATTTGTACATTTTATAATATACCATTTAAAATATTTATTAGCAAACCAAAATATTTTTGAATAAACTCCTGCTTCTTATTCATAGTTCAACAAAACAATCCATTTTGAAATGTCTATTAATATTATATACAGTTTAAAAATTAAGACTTGACTAACAAATTATTTAGTAATGTACTTTTTCAAATTGACAATAATTATTTAACTTTTAATAATGCCTTGAAACCATTTTTTAGTTGTTTTATAAATATTGTGTACTAAAATAGATCAACCACAATCATCCACATAGATTAGTTAGTCACACTATTACATAAACAATATAGAACATTAAATCTGTGTTTTACTGCTTTAAAACTCTAAATTGTATTACATTTTAGATATGTAAATTTTAATAATATTTTATAGTTAAAACAAGTTTTCCATAAACATATTTAAATTTACAAGAGGCGATTAGGTTATAAGTACTGTATTTATCACTAGTGGTTAGGTTATCTTGAAAGCTGGCTTAGCCACCACACAAAGAACCATAGGTTTCTATCACAGTGTTACAATAGTTTTTATTTCACTGATGTTCATTGAGACTTTTTTCAGTAATAATGGAGCTTTTAATGTTTTCCTATATTCACACATTATGAAAAATCAAATTTTTAAATCTACTAAATATTTGTTAATTGATAATTTGAATATTTTTGATTTGGTATAGTAAAATAACATTAATCTAAAATTTTGTAAATCTCTCTTGTTCCTTTAAAAAAGTTACTTGGTTTAGTATCCTTCAATTTGAATCAGTAATTAAATTTATTTCAAATAATATGTGTCTTTATTTTATATGGAATATATGGAAGATAAAAACCTCCTTGCTTTAGTCCAGTCCTTACCAATAATCCAGGTATAAGACTTATTTATTGACTGTGTGACAGGGTCATGACCTCCTTCTAGAAAAATAAATGTCAAAGTATATAGTAAATATAAACAGGTACTAAACACAGGAGGGGACTTATCCTCCTGATTTCCCTGATCTGCATGTAGTACAAGGAAGAAAATCTACTCAGTGAGTAATGTAGAATAATGTATTTGGAACTTGGAAGAAGAACCTTTAACTCCCAAACCTGATACACACTAATTTAAATTTCTAAGCTAATATAGTTGTAATTATAATAATGGGAACTAAAAATATAGTCAGTTCTGAATTAGAAAATTACATTGTGATTATTCTGATATTTTTTACTGATATAATCTTTATTTTTATTGACGTTTTGCAAGTTTATCTGCAGAAGTTAATGGGAAACATCAGGGATTGTACTTCATCCATTGAAGGTCTTCGGAAAGATTTTACAATAATATATGCAAAAAATCTACTCTACACATTTCATAAGAGCAAATCTTATGTTGGATCCCATCTTTGTTGGATAGGTCTGGTTATTATTTTTCAGCTAGCTAGTCGAGCCATATTGGGACAAAGGAAACCTGAGAACTGGAATCGGATATAGCTATAATTTGTATTGGCCTTGTCCCAGGGCACGTAAATCTTGTTGGCAACCTGGTTTATGAAATACTAAACAATGGTACAGGAGTAAACATGATAAGGCAGGGGAAGTGCTATCAGCAGAATGGGGCATGCGTGACTGCTGGAGAAGTTTGCTTGATATAGTCACCTGCTCATTGCACCAATTGAGTTATAGCTTGCAATACGTGTGACGAAAACGGAAACGTGCCAGTCAGTTGTGAAACAGTATTTGTGGCGTTGGGTGCAAATATGGAGGTCCTCTGTTAGTGGGCTGCTGCTGAAGCAGAAGTATGGAGTTCGTGTTTGGTGATGTCGGTCGTTACGACGAGTTGTACAATGGTGAGATTAAGTTCAACTTAAACATTTCACGATTAAAATTTTTCACTTGTAATAATTTTGACTCCTCTTAAAAATAATATAAAATTATACAGAAACATCAAAAAAACATACTTGCATATCTGCTAGTTATATTTGATGATATTTTAAATGAAATATTTAGTTTTTTTTTTCAATTTGACTGTTAGTATAAATTTGCTAGAGAATTGATCCAATACATTTGGTTAGGTTGATTAATGATCTTCATTCTCAAAACCTTAGCTTAAGTCAAGCAAACCTTACAGCAATTGTGTTAAATTATATGTTTTATGATCATGTTATTTTTTTAGAATTTTATTTTATGTATTCCACTGTTATATTCAAAAAGTCGTCTAGGATGAAAAAAGGACTCATCTCTTTGAACTGATTCACCACAATAACAAGTAAAATAAAATTATTTTCACTTGTATTTAATGTGGACTTTAAATAAATTAGATTTTTTAGTTAAATAGTTAAAATCTAATTGTTTGATAGGTCTGTTTATATGGAAGTTTTCAATGTAGTTTTTTTCAGATAGAGGTATTATAGACCCACATTATCCCACTAGTTCCTATATAGGGCTTATCCATTGTAAAATAACTCAACTATATGTTCAAACAACTTTTAATCATTGACCTGAAAAACTAATAAAACAGATATATTAACTGGAAATAATTTTTTTTCTGAATGTAAACATTTAGGAAAATATTATTTTATATAATATAATATACTAAAATCATTGTAATCAAATATTAATATATTATATCATTATAATTGTTTATGCTTTCAGTACAGGTAACATGAAAGTGATAGATATATTCCTATTTAAATAAGTATCATATTAGAGTAATATATTTGTATATTTTTAGTGGTTTGGATGTTTCCAAGATTCAGAGAATCTTGGTTTATTTTCATTATAACTAAACATTTAACACTCACTTTTACGCTACTGAACCTTGTTTTCTTACTGAGGGCTTCTTTGTTTGTTCCTAAACAAATTTTGAATAGTAAAATTATTTTACTATGTAATGAATTGATCAAATACTGATTTTAAATACATCTTAAAAAATATAATTAATCTTATGCATTATTATAGATCTTATCATTTAAAGTAATGGTAAATATAAGATTATTTTGTTATAATAACATCCTTTTATTTGAAAATCAATTACTCTAAACAATTACTACAATTTAAAAATGTATGCTCTCAGAACAAGTTAAATTACTGCTATTATTAAGGCAATTTGTAGTGTGGCAAACTTAAAAGTTGGATTCTTATCTTTTATTTTTGGTTGCTACCCTGGCCTATTTGTTAAAGTATACAATATATTTAATAAATAACAAAAATGTTTAATAATGTAATAAATTAGTCCCAATTGATATTCAGCTGAATTGATGATAATTGGGTTTTGAAAGATGTGCTTGGATACAGAGCAAATAAATGTAGGTTTCAGTAAAAGATATGGGAGTAATTAATTTCTTTTATTGTTAATACTAGAAGATTTATTATATTTATTGTGATTCTATGTATTTGACTAAAATTAAGTTCTACTATGATTTGAGTAATTTGTAATTGATTCCAAGATGAATTTATTTTAATTCCATTATTGGTTTGTAATAAATTATTGTGCTACTACTTATTCTAGTATTTCATGTTATTTTATATGTAATTTATTAGACTGCACAAATATTAAATACTTAGAGCCAAAAGTTTTAAATTAAACTCATATTTTAACCTTTTAACCATGGAGAATCAAATAAAAAAATGTTTATTTTGTGGACAGCTCCAAAAGGCCACTTAATAGTAACAGGGCCCTATTTCTACATTTATTAATTTGAAAAACAGTCATATGGCATATAATTGTAATGGTATCTAAAATACATAGATATTAAAGTCACAACAGTGTTTATATTTTTTTCTCCAAAATATTGGAAACATTTGTTAAGTCTATATTTACATTTTATACTAGTGTACTGATCATGTAAAGGACGTGAAATCAATTAAAATAGCTTATTTGGTCATAAAATATTTTAAGGTCATGTTCCAAGATTAAACACAGACTCCGGAGGTCTAATTTTTAAACACTTTAATGTTTGCGAAGGGACATTAAACAAACACTTTATAGTGTTGGGAGTTTTTCTAAATAAAAGTAGAGGTGTAATGAATCTCTCTATTCATTATTTTAATTCAGAGGTATGGAGGGTTAATTAGACGGTTTTAAAGAAGAGATATAAATTGTGGTCAGATTTGTATAATCGTATTTGTTTTTTGTGAAAAGAAGAGGGAATTACTCGTAGAGTATGTGTTGTACGACTTACTGCCTCAGATATAATTTTTAAATTTATAAAAAGGGTTCTAAACATCATGTGATATATTATATAATTTTAAAATCCTACATTAATAAATAAAACGTTTGGTGTTTAGACAATATTTCTGGTAGACTGTTACGTAATCATGTGGTACGTAAATCACAATTAAACAATTATTTAAGTCACCATTTTAATATAAAAATATAGCTCTTTTAAAAGCTTTAAATACAATTTAATAAATGATGGAATTTTGAGTGTGAGAATTAAAAATGCATATTGTAGAACTACTTACATAAAAATTAGTATTCAATCTCATTATCTAAGGTCAAAATAAAGGGGTTTAATTTACAACAGTGTTCTATATTCAAGTCAAATAACAACATAGTATGTAATACAAGTACCTAGTCCAGTTTAGCTTAATTGGCAGTGATGTGCAGTGTTTTTTAAGTTATTTTAGTTTCCTATCACCTAAAACTGAATTGTTGCGAGGTAAATGAAAGATCTGGTTACTGTTAATTTAAATGTTTTTTCAATGTATGCCACAGTCATGTTTTAAAGTAACCACTTATATTAAATAAGATGACACTACCAAGACCTCATATTTATTATTCATTACTATTATACCCCTTAAGAAACTGGAAGTAACTTGTATAACATTGTTTTTAAATGTGTGTGTGTGTATCATGCATATGTGTGTGCATGCGTGTGTATGTATTTAAAAACTGATTTTCAGGTTTCACAATTTTCTAATGTTAGAAAAGTAATACTTATACTTACAAAAAAAGTACTTCCAAATTCAGATGTTTATATATATATATATATATATATATATGCAGGGAGCAGATGGTTGAACAGTCAGACATCAAGCTTTGGATCTGAGTTAGAGATAGTGCAGGTCAAATCCTTTGTGTGACTATGGCACTTTTTATCAGTATCATAAACCTTGTAGTATCACTCTTCCCCATGTTCTGTTTGATAAGATCTTTGCAAATGCCAGTGACCCATGAAAACTGGCAGAGTAAAGGTGAAAAGGGGATTGGCCTATTGAAATTCCATCCATTGAGCCAGTGCTGTGTGAATAGAACAAAATTAAAATTAAATTCTGCTTTATTGATCACATAGTACTAACACTATTTAAAGAGAAATTAACTATTGTTTTAACATTTTAATTGACAGTTTAGTTCATCAGAACGAGATTTGATTATTTTATAATTTATTCCCAGATGTTGCCAATTTCCTGTAAAAACATCTGAATTTGGAAGGACTTTTTTTGTAAGTATAAGTATTACTTTTCTAACATTAGAAAATTGTGAAACCTGAAAATCAGTTTTATAAAATCTGTGTTATGTGAATAAGATGTATGTCTTATTCTCTGTACATTTTTTCATACAGGGCCTCTTCAGATTTAACTGGTAGGGAGTGAGAAATTTCAAGTACCCTAATAAGCCTCTTTACAGTGGGCTTCAGGTGCACGTCCTGCAATAAACTGAAAGCTCTTCCTCATATGATGAACATCTGAATGTCTGATTGTATGTTGGTCTCTACTTACGTATTATCAAATATCAGAGAGAAGTCTCTAAGGGATGAACTTTACATGAACTTTAATAACTCCTTAATTTAAATTTTTAGTAATTGTTCCTCACAATAATAAGATCCTTTGATTACTTGTTCGAGCTACATTCAAAATCTGTTCCAGCTGTATAACACATTAGTGTTTGTTTATCATTGTTGGATGTAAATATGAAACTTAAACTGATTGTTTACACTTTGCAGATCTTGTTGAGTTAGAAGTAATGCCGGTGGCCAGTGATGAAGAGCCGGTGAGGGTACCAGAGGAGGCAGAGTATCTGGAGGACCAAGAAGAGCCGGAGACCAACAAATGGCGTAACTTGGTTGCATTTTGGATCTTGGGGCTCTGTAACAACTATGGCTATGTGGTGATGTTGAGCGCTGCCCATGACATTCTGGCCCAGCATGATCCCAATAAGCATTCTCAGGTACTCACACCTATGTTGGCCTCATATCACTCAATATTTATTAGAGTGCAAACATGGTTTTATTGTATTAATTCAGTTGTCCAGAGCATAATATAACACATCAATTTCTCTCTTATGTTTAGAAAAAAAACAGATGTGTTTAATAACCCCCCATTGCCTTTTCAATAAAATTCCTTATTTCCATTATTTCCATTTCTGTTTGGATTTGAAAGAAATCATATGAGATGAATGTATTATCAATTAAAAAAAACTTATTCTGGTATTTGTGTGAAGGAACTTTAGGTTTTTTTATATTTAAAATTGTTTTTGTGTAATGTTTATTTACTGATAATTGAGTTTATTTGTGATCTGTATCATTCAAAATATTATAAAACCCTACCAATTAATACATAACAATAATTTTGTTACACCATACATGATTACCATTGTAATTATTTTGTTGAAATTATTTATATATATGCATGTATGTATGTATTTATGAGTATACATCTGTTCTATGTTGATCATTATTTTGTTTATTATAGCTCTATTTTGTTTTATGCATTTTTATATGCTGATGAAAGTTTTACCAAAGTGGAGCTTTTTCATTATTTTCTCATATTTCTTACAGTGAAGATTAATAGACACATAAGAACATTTGTTCTGTTATAGTTTTATGTATAAAGAGGAACCCCATGTGTTTAATGGCATTGCAACCCAATAGTACTGTCAGTTAATACTGCTATCTTTATGCTAGGTGAGTGCAAGAATAAACAAGGCCATTTAAATTGATTGATTTATTAAATATAGATAGACAAGTGTACAATTTTATATGGGTTCTTGATTTTGCTATCTGTCCATGAACATTGCCAATGGCATTATCTATAAGATGTAATGAACATATGCCTTGTCTATATATTTTTAGATTGTGTATTTTTAGATTGTACACATTAAAGCTACAAAAACTACATCTGAATCCATTAACTGAATTCCTCTAGTTTTATGACTGACTGTCTTTTTTTTAAATTTTAATATAGATTATTAGGTAATGTTTGGCAGTTTTTTATGAGTGTATTACAATTTAAAAATACTTTGTTTACACCATATTCAATAAGATTATCATTATAAGTAACTTTCACTTTAAAGGCTTTCTTTAATTCTAACATTAGCAAAGGATAGTCTTTCATAGCCCAATTTCCAAAATTACATGAAAGAAGTTTGTATAGTGTGTCTGTAGACATCTATGAGAACTATTAAAGTGTGTAGTATAACTTCCCAGCAATCCATATGATTTCAGTACTGACAATATACCTATTGTTTAAGAGTCCATGATTGTGTGTTTTATTTATGTTCAGGATGGTTCTGTAATAAACACAGATCCTGACAAGAGGGACTGCAATTACTTGTCGACTGGAGCAATCCTTCTGGCAGATGTAATTCCATCACTACTCACCAAAATTATAGCTCCATTCTTCCCATTATGGGTTCAGTAAGTAAAAAAAAAAACTAAAGGTACTTATTACTTTTAAAATGATTGAGGATATGTAAATGAGAAAATTACATCCTTTGTATCCCTTGTTCAATTGTATATCACATTAAAAATCATCAAATTATAAATTCTGTATAAGTTTCTAGTACAAAAATTTGTCATTTTAAACAATGGCAATGCACTTGGACAACCAGGATTAATTTTATATAGTCATAACTTGCAGTCTCTTATAGCAGTGGGTCAGTGATGAAATTCCTTTTGTAGGTGGTAGAATAGGACAGTGAAATGTGTGGGGTTAGGGAAAACCATTTATGAATAATGCATTTTAAAGTTAAAAATATAAACATAAGAATTGAATTGCTAGGTAAAACCTCCCAACTTCTTTTATAGACTGACTGGTTTATTATAATATCACTATGTATGCTAAATGCTTGGTTTTAGAAAATTTAAGGATACAAGGTAAAACGGGGGCAAAGTGTAATTTTCAATCTTGAATTCTATCTCACTTGTAAATATATGATATAATTCAAATATAAAACAAGGACATTTTTCTTGCCTTCTTACTAGAAGTGAACAACACAAAAACAAAATTCATAGTGTATTGTGAGTATCTGTGTTCTGCAGTAAAATTAGCACCCTCCTTTCCAATTTTAAGATTTAAAGTCAAATACCTGACAAGTGTGAGGACAAATACCTGTAATTGAATGGAATCCCCTTGTGTTTACTACATCACATTTATCAACAAAAATTACATTTTATAAAAAACACATTATCGTCCATATGACACAAATCGTAAAAATACTCAATTGGCTGTGGAGACTCTTAACACAAATTTTCTTAAACATTCCAGTAACCAGTATTCTCTAACATCAGTATTGCAGTTCTTTTCTCTTAATCTAGTATCTAATTTGTTCACTAGGAATACTAATATAACAGCTAGCCCAATTAACTATATCATACAAATTATGCCTTCTAAAAACTATGAAAACTTTACTATCATATCATAGGCCACTTTGACAGAGAGGAAGTGATAATGGAAATAATAGTTTCCAAGAAAAATACAAATCTAGTAAATTACATTAAAGCTGTACAGAGAATTATTCCTCACACTCAATCTCTGTCTAAGAAAAGAAAAAATAGGAAGACATTTCAAAACAAAATCATGTGAAAAATAGAATGCTACATCAGATGAAAAACATATAATAGCAGCGATATTTTGATGTAATTTTGTATCTAAAGATACTAAAAGATGAATAAAAAATTCCTGACAGAAGCAAAAGTGAAGCATGTATAGAAAAGCAAAAAACATATAAATTTAAAATTAAATGCACATAGAATTTTATTTTAAAAGAAACCAATTGTGTTTGGGCAATACAAAAAATGAAATTGCCATCTATTTTGAGAAGATGCTGTAAATGCTTTTATCAATTTCTTTGCGAACATTGCTGACAAATCTATTAACAAATATGAAGGCCTTGAATAGCACCCCGATATGTATTTGATTTCATAGTTTACTCTTAATCCACACATCTTATATTTCTGGCAGGTAGATAAAACATGAAGTTCATTAAGCTGTAAAGTCAATCAACAACTCGTCCTGTAATGATATAAATCCTTGTATAATTAAATCGTTTTGTGATAATGTTGTGCATGTCCTTGGTACATTTTAAATATATTCAAACACTTTTCCTGACAAAGTAAAATTCACAAAAATTAATCCAATTATTAAAATGGGAGAAAATACTGATCCAAGCAATTTCTGACCAAAACCTCCATTGCCAGTCTTCTCAAAGTTATATGAGGAAGTTATTTTTAATAGACTTACAGTTGTAGAAAAGAGTGATATATTAAGTTTTCATCAGTTTGGGTTTCAAAGGCACGGTTCAACTATATGTGCTGTTGGAGAATTCATGGAAAAAGTGTTGGCTGAGTTTGGCAATAGAATAAATATCTCTGGTATTTTTACAGTCGTAACAAAGGCTTTAACTTCTTCTAATAAAGTTAGACTATTATGGGATGCTTGGTCCACCTCTGTACTTCATTTTCTCCTTAGACAAAAGATGCCAAGCGGTATATACACCTTTGCACAGTTTTGGCATTTAATAAATACGGAAAGGTTACAATACCTGTTATATTTGGGCATCTCCCGCGAGAATTCAGAATATTCTTGTGTTCGTCTGTGATCTCTTACCATACTTGTTTGCTAGAATTTAGCGCTGTGTTTATGTGATGCAGACAGCAATAATTTTTAGCCATTGTGTCTATAGATTTATTTGTATTGTATGGTTGTATTGAAATATTTTAGTGTGCAATGGGTATATACTGATGTTCAAATCAATTATTTGTACAGGTTTGTGATGATGACAGATTCAGAGAGTGGTAGTGGTGACAATGGTTAAGGTTGTATTGGAACTCAGCAAGGATATATTTTCAAAAATAAACTAAAAGAAACTACTAATTAGCCAGGGGCTTTTCCAGTTTTTCAATTATTTATAAAATAAATAAAATAAAACAAGAAGCCTAAATTTGAACTTTATCCTTAAAATGCCTGTGCTGATAAGGAAAGAATGGGTCAAAATCATTGCCATTTAACAATATTATTAGTAGAAATAGAAAACAATTGCTGAAAAAATTAAAACAAGTTATTTTAGTTTGTTTTATTACCCAAAAAACTTAATATCCTGACAAATTAAATGTGCCCCTACAAAAACACAAATAAAAAAATGTATAACACAGTACAATTGTGGGTATTTTTTATCAATATTTTAACTTACTACCAGCTGAACTTGGGAAAGGAAGTTTGTACATAGTCTTTAGTGAAAAGCTAAAATCATTTTTACTATCTAGAACACTACATACTGCAATGGATTTGTACGTATGATAATTGGATTTGGATTTGACCCTATTTAGAATAATTGAATCTAATTTTTAATTTTAAAAATTTTGTAAATACATTTAATATCTATAGTATTAATACTAACAGTGAATGTGTACATTTCTTAATCGAGTGTGTAGTAATTATATTAAAATGTATTCTAAAACAAAATATTTTATGGGGACAAAAAATATCTAGGTTAAAAAATTTGACAAAGCGTTATTAGGCTTTATAATCAGTTAACAACCAATAAAGGTCTACTTCAAATTAAATTTACTAAGTAATGTAATATAAATATAATTTAAATGAATCTTTTTATTCACCACAGTATTTACAAGTTTTGTAACAGCAAAATAAGAAAAATGTTAATAATAACATTGGCACACATTGTACACTGCAAATAATATTGTAAGATTTATCTTTTATACAAAACATAGAGTTTAGTTACGAGTTGCTGTGTGAATAATTCTACATGTTAGAAAAGCGTAAGCTTCCTGTGTGCATGAAGAGTAATCATTTGTCAAAATACTATTTTATGTATTATTATTATTAAAAAAATTATATATTATTTATTGAAAGCTAGAACTGCCAAGAGAAAAAAAAAACAATACACAACCTCACACACACACACACACACACACACACACACACACACACACACACACACACACACGCGCACACGCGCGCACGCACACACACACACACACACACACATTCACATCACATATATAATAAACAAAAAGCAAACCCAGACACAACCACTCATGCACAAATTTCCTTTCCACAGATAAAATCAAATATGCATTTTATACAACAAAAACAACAGATCTCATTCATATATACTTTATATATGTACATTTTTATATTACTATAAAATAAAATAATAATATATATATACCCCTGTAAAATAATAAAAAAACAAAGAGACTTTGGACTCATACAAATACATAGCGAATCCCATTATATACTACAATTCAGCTACATTTCCTAATTTATTACTAAAATATATATGTTAAAATCTTTAATGAGTTATTTATCTTTTTATTGTAAAAAATTGTTTGACTTCAGTACATCTTAGTTTAGACACATGACATGATTGATTAATATGTTGTTGCTAACTGCAATATCATATTCTGGATTATTAAATTCTAATTTGTATGTTGAATTAATAAGTATTTCGCTCATTGCTGTTAATGTAACTGGATTTGACAGTTTCCGAATGGTCCTCATCATCGTGCTTGGCTGTGCGGGGTACATCATAGTGGGAGCCTCTCAGACCCAGTGGGTGGCAATCCTTGGAGTCGTCTGTACAGCCTTCTCCTCAGGTCTCGGCGAAGCTACACTTCTGTCCTACATGGCGTTCTTTAAAAATAAGTAAGTGAAAAACCTTTATTGATGAAATCGAGTATGGAATTTTATGGAACTTATATAGAGTTTTGAACTTAGTTTAGAGTAAATTATCACAAACCAATGGCACAATAGATTTGAAATAGAATAGACAAATGTAAATAAAATCAAAGATTAACTTAAAAACAGTTTCTTTGTTTCAATTCTTGTTTTGGTTTGAGAAAGGTCTGATTTGAAAGTTGTCACCCTGATAAAGTTTTTACAGTAACACAATTAAAACTACAGCTACAAAAGGTATCCCACAGACTAAGATTATTTTTTTAAACTATATACTATAAAACTATAAATTATAAAATTGACATTCACTATAAATTATATCTGCAAATGTTTATGATTGGTTATATGCACCTGTTTAGTAGTTATATATTTTTCACTGACAATCCGTTGTGTGTGATAAAGTAATATTTGGACAGGAATGTGATCTCTACCTGGTCTTCTGGCACAGGAGGAGCTGGTTTCTTCGGGTCTCTTAGCTACGCCTCCCTGACTGCTCTTGGTCTCTCCCCCTCCATGACCCTCTATGTTCTTCTGGTGGTTCCTACTCTCATGGCCTTCTCGTAAGTACTTATCTGTGGAAGCTTACCCATTTTGTTTCAATGCTTTATATTAATGAAATGTTGGTATTTAACTATATTCTTAACAAAGGTGCTGTTTTTTATTGTTTAAAATTTAAACATGTTAGCTTTTAAAGCACACTGTTCTCGCCATATAATGTGAAAAATTTCAAATTACACTTCTTCATTACACCTTTTTCTCAATTCTCAATTAACATGATTTAAAATTAGTATATTTTAATTAAAATGTTGGGTCACTTATCTCCCAGCTGTTAATTTATCCTACTCCAGTTTTAGTTGCTGTACAATAACTTATCCAAATGAGTATTTCATTGTAGTGAGTATTGTATTGAAAGCAAACATCTGAAACTTGTTTTTTATTTGTTGCTGAAATCTAATGTGCAGATGTCAACAACCATCTTTTTATCATTAGTCACAGCCAAGACCTGTCTATAGGGCTCCAAGTCAATTGTGAGGTTTCTTTCAGCATATCACAAACTGTGCATATTCTGTGGTGAATTAATAGAGAGTGCTAGGAGATATTTCCCTCTTCCCTCTCCCATAACTTAGGAAAATAAGCGAAATACAGGGAATGGTACAAACAAATTTAGTAAGTAAGAAGTTTCTGTATTTTGATAATATTTCATACACTATTATAAATTATATACTATTTTATATATTGTTTTATACAAAACCACTGTTAGATGAATAAAATTATTAATAGTTTGCTCTAGGATTGAGAAGTACAGTTTTGAGAAAAAAATGCTTTATAACATTGAGTAATAATGAGAAGACATATAACTCACTAAAAGAGGATACCGTATGGGGGTATACATATGAGTCAAAAACCGATGAGGGATGTGGAACAGGAGTGTAGGACGATCACCGGCTACTTTTCAGTCAGATATATAAGCATTGAAACAAATGTGCATAGTTCAATCTCAAAGGAAATAAATTAAACAACACAATAATTTGTTCAACGGTCAAACAGCAATTAAAACACTGACGTCTTCCATCAAAAGCACTGATATGGTGTGAAACTGTAGGTAGACTCTCAATTATGCAGGATGAAATGATGAACTTTCCTTTGAATGAAAGGAATGAAGAAACTGGACCAACTAGCTAAGAATGGGGTCTTTATATATCTAATGGAACCTGAACAGGGGTGTTGGCTGAGCACTGTATTTTTTAAAGGGGAAATCAGTGAAAGACAAGATAACCCATCTTTGTGGTAGTATTCCAGCATCGAAACAAACCAAGAAACTAACTAGAAACTGTGAACTGAGAAGCATATTAGATTTAATAGTTAAACGCTAAGACTATTTATGGGGTTTTTACCTGGCATTGTAAACCCAAAATACACCCGAGGAACTTGATACTTACTTACTTGATACTTGATGTCTTCGTCTTTGACTGATAAAACCAGATAGACTGTGTCAATTTTGTTTAAAAACTGTTTGCAATTTGTTCAGAACAATTTTGTCAAGTATTTTAAAAACTATATACACTATTTACAAAGGTTTATGGTGGCAGGACTAGAACAGTGGGTCATCTTCAAGTTCCTTGAGTGCATAGATAGGCCTACTTGTAAGTCTGGACCATATGGCTTTCTTGAACTTAATAGTGTTCATATTTCTGATGCTTTCCGGTAGGCTGTTGTATAGTTTGACCGCTGCTATTGGAAAACTGTTCAACGATTTTGAAAGTCTACATTTTAGGGTGTTTAGGTCTTTTGCATGGCGGGTGTTGTAGCCATGGACATCTTGTCTTCTCCCAAACAGAGATTCATTCTCCTTTTCGTATATAAGCGAGTTCATTACATATTGGCCTTGAACCGTTAATACCCTGAGGCGTTTGAAAATAGGCCTACAATGCTCCAGATGGTCTGAACATGTAATGATGCGTAGCGCCTTCTTTTGGAGAACAAGTATTCTGCTGCATGCTGATGCATGGCCCCAGAGCAGAATACCATAGGCTAGGTGGCTGTGGAAAAAGTGTGTGGTTACACCGTTACCCAGGCACCGCTCTGGTACCACGTTTCTCAGTTTTTCTCAGCAAGAAGATAACCCTGGAGAGTTTTGTGCAGACTTTGTCTATGTGGCAATTCCAATTTAACTTCGGGTCCAGCCAGAGAAACCGAGTAATTTAACGGCCTCATCACAGTCCTCTATGACATCTCCATTTTTTAGAGTACAGAATATCAGTTGTGTTTTTTTCTTTCGTTTAATTTTAGTTTGTTTGTGGTGAACCACCTCTTGGCAATCTGCTAACAAGTCCTCGGCTTCCTGAAGCACGGAGTGTATCAGCTTTCCTCTGGACAGGAGCGTAGTGTCATCTGCAAACAGCACTGCCCCTGCCTCCCAGTCTTAAATCATTCACAAGAATTAAGAAGAGCAAAGGTCCCAGGATGGAACCTTGTGGCACTCCATGCATGACTTCTCTACTTCCTGAAGTAGCCCCACCAAGCGATACTCTCTGTTGTCTATTTTCGAGATAGCTGGAAATTAGTTTTGTGAACTGTTTCCTTCGATCCATAGGAATTTAGCTTGCTAAGTAGTATCTTATGCGGCACACAATCGAATGCTCGGCTCAGATCACAGAGCGCAAGAGCCATTGATTCAACCAGCCCTCAAAAGCTTCCATTATCTTGATGCTATGGATAATAAGGCAGTGGTTGTAGAACGTCCACTTCTGAAGCCATGTTGGGTGTTGCTGAGCAGATTGTTGGACTCAAAAAAAATCAACCAACTGTTTTTTCATTATTGACTCCATGACCTTAGACACCACTGGCAGAACTGAAAACTGGCCTGTAATTCACCAGTTCCTCAGGATTTCCTTTCTTGTAGATGGGGGACTGTGCGTGCAATCTTCAAAGCATCTGGGAAAGATACCTCGACTAAGACACTTGTTTATTACTACTGATAGAGGGTTTGCTACTTTCATGGATCACCGCTTTCAAAACAAAGCAAGGAACACCATAGATATCGGGCTTCTAGAGTTCTTTAGCCTATTTACTATTTTTATTAATATCCGCACCTCTAACCAATGGTCTAATATAGGCTTAGGCCTATTTGCAATATACAGAGGGTTAAAGTCCATCTCCGGAAGGTTTGTCACTATCTCTTCAACAGCCTCTATGAAGAAATTGTTTATGTTGTCAGGACTTTCTGAGCAGGAAGCATATGGCTTCTTAGGTCTGTGTGAGTTTATAATATCCCAGGCCGCTTTACACATGTTGGGAGGATGACCTGATGGTGTGGACGTTGAAGGCCTTCTTAGCTTCTGTTACTTCCAGTCTGTATTGTTTATTTGTTTTACAATATAATGCATAGTACTCATCACGGTCTTTTGGTGAGACTGCTGATTTATAATGATCATTTAGAAGAACTACTAAGTTTTTAAGTGCTGCGCAAGTCTGCTGTATACCAAGATTTATCTTTAAACTGACATTTAGTTCCGTTTTCTGGATATTTTTTTAAAGTTTTTAATGGAAAAAATATATCAAAATTGTAATTAAGGTTTGAAGAAATCTATCAAAGGAGTGCTCAGATAAATAGTGATCACCCAATTCAATTGGCCAGTTTACGTTTTTTAGAGCCCTCCTTAGTAAAGGCAGCTGCTCATCCTTGATGACGCGCTTTGTAAAACTATACTTATCATGCCATGAAACTTCTTTGTGTTTACCATTTCCCAAACTTGACTTTATTGTCATAATAACTGCACTATGGTCCCGCAATCATAGGTTCAATGACTTCCACCTTATAATCCCAAGAAATCAAAATTTGTAGCCATGGAATCTAGGCACGCTGTGCCTCTTGTGGGTAGTCTGTTTGAAATGTTATAGGCCATGACTAATAAGCATGTTTGTAAAAAATGTTCTCTTCCCGTGATTTTTCTTCCAGGTGTACATTAAAGTCACCACAGACCACAAGTTTTTTCTTATTTCGAGAAAGAAAAGTAAAACATTTGTCCAGAAGTTGGATAAACTCATCAAAATCACCATCAGGAGAGCGGTAAATCGACATGATGATCATTAAAGAGTCCAAGAGCTCAATAGCGGCAATTTCTAAAGTTAGTTCTTTACAAAATTGTTCAAAGTTAAAGTTTTTTTATATCTAAGATTATTTTTA